>NC_091634.1:53355321-54555321 GCF_027580195.1 Bos mutus | reverse complement strand
GCTCACTCATCTGAGCTATTTTCTGCCTTTCATTGTCTTCGAGCTATTTTACAACTCTATTGTAGAAAGCTAATGATAATGTAAATGATTCTTGTTCATAGAAGTGCCGATTGAGCGTGCCCACGGAATGCAGTTGGTTACTGCTGGACACCATCGTTTGTAAACACGCCCCAGGTGACTTTATTGTGCATCCAGAGTGGGCATCTCCAGCTTAGACGGTTCCAGGTCATCTCCAGCCACAGACTCTTGTCATCCCTCTGGCCCTGATGGGAACCAATGGCTTATTTGTTTTGCTGTAGGTTTTGACAAACAGTGGACATCATTGTAAGAGTTCTCGTTTGCTGTGCATTTACACTACCCCAGAGCATTTGGGGTATTGTCTAGTTGTGTGGGTGCCGTCTTACACAGGTAAGAAGCGACCTGGTGAGACAGGTGGTGCTCCTGTGACCCCTGGTGTAGACAGGGAAGTCGAAGCAGGAGGAGTGGCTGGAGGTGCTATCAGTGTTTGGGCCGCCACACGGAGGCAGGGCCCTGGGGTCTGTCTGCACCCACACCTCCTTCCACCGTGTCAGCCCGCTGCTCTGAGCCGCGTCATGGGGCTCAGAGCTCCCAGGCCTGCTGCTGAGAGGCGAGCCTTTGGGTGTGAGTCTGGCTCCGTGCCTGGGGCTTGGGGGCGCTCAGCCAAGGTCACGGTCAAGGTTGTCACCCTGTGTTCTCTGCCCATTGGGTGTTCATTCTTGTTACCTGCCTGGTCAGAGCGAACACGTGTGTCAGACCTCACGTGAGTGGGTGCGGGGGCTGTTGGCTTCCTCGGGGGTGTTCAGGAGCCCAGGACTCAGGCTGTGAAGTCTGGAGTGGACAGACTGAGAAATGCAGGGGCGAGCGTGCTGACATGCTCTGCCAGGGCCTTGCGTCTGTTTCCCCGTCTGCCCTCAGGAAGCCTGGGGGGTAGAAATGATCATGTCTATTGGACAAATGAGGAAAACCAAGGCCTGGGTGTTCATTCCCAGGTTCCTCCACTCATTCCCCTCGCTGGACCCCAGCACACAGGGGCCACTTAGGAAATGGCATTTTGGGTCCTTTCTGGGGTTCATTCTCCATCGGGAGAGGTGAGATGATTTGCCCAGAGAGGGCAGGAGAGGTGCCCAGGGGCACACAGCAGGCAGTGCCCGGGCTGGGCCTGCTGCCCTCTCAAGCCGCTGTGCGGGTGAGCGCACACCAAGACTCCAGGCACACCTAGAGGTCCATGCTCCCTATGGAGGCAGTTTCCGGGTGCCTTAGCCCAGCGGGCCCCTCACCCAACCCCCGGAGAGACCCAGGCTCCCCAGGAACTAATTTCTTAAGAGAACTTTATGGCTCTTAACTCCCTAAGCGGATCCAGATGCGCCTTGTGGCCGGCGCTGCTGCACATGTCCTGGCCAAAGCCAGCTTGGTTTGGAAGCCCAGCCTCGGCAGCCGCCAAGTCTGGAAATGCAGTAAATGAGCGAGTTGTTCTTGGCCGTTTTCCCCTCATCTCGGCCCAGCTCAGATCAGGCTCAGGCTGTGACCTCAGGCATCGCACATTCCAGCCTCCCCCGGCCTCCTGGAGGCCGGGGCACAAGGCAGGGGTGACCCCGTCGGGGGCGCTGAGAGGGGCGTGCCTGGAGGGAGCGTGGGACCCGGGGTGGGGGCAGCGGGAGAAGGCGAGGGGAAGCCCGCGGGGGGTCCAGGGAGAGCGGCCAGGCCCTCTCTGCTGGAGCAGAGGCGCTGGAGCAGAGGCGAGAGCGCCTGAGCAGCCAGGTGTGGGGGCGCCTGGGGGCTCCCGTCCACACCCCCAGCATCTGCGCGGGAGCCCCAGCCCGACTTCCTGAGCCACGGCGGTGTCCTGCTGCTCCCACTGGGCAGCCGCGCGGGCTGCACCTGGATTCCTGAGGTCCTGGGGAACCCGGTTCAAGCCTGGGTGGTCAGGGGTTAGCACGGCTCTGATTCCTCCAGGCCCTGCCCTCGGCCCAGACCAGACCACAGCCCTCAAGGTGAATCACTTTAAAGTGACGGGGTTCTGGGTCCCGTGGCAGCTGAGGGGCCTACTGGGCGGGAAGGGGCACACCGGGCTTGTCCCTCTTGGCTTCCGGCACTTCCTCCCCTTCGTACTGAAGGAGACTGGACCCTGGGGGCCAGGGGCCAGGCGAGGGGGTCACAGAGGCTCAGTTCCGAGGTCCCTTCCTACCTGTGTGACCCTGGGAAAGTCCCTTGACCTCTCTGAGCCTTAGTTTGCTTTAATTTGCTGCATCTTCAAAGGAGAAAATCTACAGTGAAGAGACTGGCTCCAGAGTTACAGTATCAAACAGTAGTTAGTGGGGGGAGGCACGAGCCACACCCCAGCTGAGGTGCAATCCAGACAGAAAAGGTGCTAGTTTTGCAGACCACTCTTAGTCTCGTGATAGCCCTCGTCTCACTGACTTACTGCCTCAAGTCCCTCTTCATATACATTCTGGAGGAGCCTTTGTTGCACTGTTTTAATTATGATTGTTGTTGGCCATGTGACCTTTGCACACTAACGCTGAGAGTATTGTTAGATTATCGTGACCATCGTCTCCACGACCAAAGCACCTTAAAGCTGAGAGACGTCGACCATAGCGGTTACGAGCTCAGGTTCCACAGCCAGCCTGCGTGGGTTTTAAATTCCTCTTCATCTGCTTCCTAGCTGGGTGGCCTGGGGCCAGTCTCGCCCCCGTCCCCTTTCGGTGGGCTCTTTCCCCCTCGCCCCCACCTGACCTCAGCCCTGGCGTGTCCGCCGAGATGCCCAGAAGCGCCTCCGGTGGGCCCTGGAGCCCCCAGACGCTACTCTGGGAACTCTGCCCTGGGCCCGACTCCATCCTTGTGACCCAGAGTGACCTCCAGGGGACGAGGAGGAGGGGACTGTCCAGCCCAGGTTGGCGCCGCTGTTGTGAGACTCTCGACGCTGGCTCCTGACTCTGGGCGGCCGCTGAGGTGGGAGGCGGCTGCCTGTGGTTCCCGCGTTTCATTCACGCTTCAGTCTGTCGTTCATTTGGGAGAGGGCCCCTCTGTGGTTCCCGCGTTTCATTCACGCTTCAGTCTGTCGTTCATTTGGGAGAGGGCCCCTCTGTGGTTCCCGCGTTTCATTCACGCTTCTGTCTGTCGTTCGCTCGTGGTTTTTTTTCGCCCTGTTCCCACTCTTTTTGCTCATTCACTGTCTTCGTTGTTCTTTTGTCGTCACTCACTCACCACCTTTCTGAGCGTGTGCTGTGTCCTGGCCTCACGCTCAGGTGTGGGAGATGTGGCCAGGGCCCACACAGGGGCTGCGGGGACCCTCAGGCCGACTTGAGGGATCAGGAGAGGCTTCCTGGAGGAGGCAGCATCTCAGTGGACCCCCGGGGTGGGGCTGGAGGTAGCCAGGTGAGGAGGGGAGGTGGCGCTCGTTCCGTGTAGAGTGGACCTTCCTGCAGAGCCTCGGGTTCCCGAGGCCAAGCATGGGCTTCCAGAGCTGCAGGGGGCTGTGCTCTCTATGCCCCGTCATGAGAGGCACTGCCATTGGGCCCAGGGGCCGAGGTGCTAGACCTGCAGGTGAGACCTGGTGTGTGGGTCCCTCATCCCCAAGATGCCGCTGTCCCCAGAGGTCTGGTGGCCCTCTGGGACAGCTCTGTCACCAGAGCGACCCCCACGGCACCCTTCTCCCAGGACGCAGCCCCCGGGTGGCCTTGGTGGCCCTTCCCTCCGGGTTGGAGCCCTGTGCTCCGTGGCCTGGCTACGTCAGGCCTGCTCCACGCCTGTCCACGCCGCTGTGGAGGGGCAGAGCTGGGACGACTGTGAAGTGCCCGCACAGGGGCGGCTTCTGCAAACACCAGCGCCCACGGCCCTGGTCCTGGCCTGGTGCCCCTTCCCCCAGCAGCAGTCATGTGGGGGGCTCCACCCCTGGGGAACTCCCCCAACCACCCAGCAGCAGGAGCCTGGCTTTGGCCTCTCCAGGAGCTCCGGAATGCAGCGCTTGAAATCTGTCATTCCCGCTGCAGCAAGGCAGTTTCTCATGTTTCTGGCCAGTGGGACTAGTGACACCTTCTCAGTGGCAGCCTCTGGGCTGAGGCCCTTTCGGTCCCTAGGGAGGGGGCAGGGAAGCAGGGAAGGCGTAGGCCAGTGGGCACTGTGGTGGCCTGGCCGGAGGCCTGCGGCGTCCAGGGCGTCTGGTGCCCCTTGGGGGCTGTAAAGGCCGTGTCAGCCCTTAGTCACATGTGAATGAAGGTTCCTGTTTCTCTGGCAAAGTTACCACCGTCCATGCTTCTTTCATCTTTAGTTCAGCATTTATTGGGTTCCTGCTACGTGCTTGAAAGATGCATCACAAAGAACAGAAACGATCTTTGTTCTCATGGTGGGCGGAGCCTGACCCCAACCTGTGAACACGCCGCATGTCAGGTGTGGACGAGGGCCACGAAGGGGACTGAGGCAGGTGAGGGGGAGGAACGCGCATCTTGTGCATGCGGTAGGCTTTCCATGCCAGGGGAACCCTGGAGCCACGAAGAGGGCAGTCACGCAGATACCGTTCCAGATGGAGCACGTGCAAAGGCCCTGAGGCGTGGAGGAGCGCGCGCTGTGGCTGGGCGCGTGGCGCACTGCCCCCTTTCATCAGCGACCCTTGGGGTCCTGACCACGTTGCTCATGGTCACGCTGAGGCTCAGGGCGGCTCAGCAAGCGGAGGAGCCGGACTCACAGCCTCAGCTCCGCATTTATACCATCCTGCCCATCGGCTGCAGGGTTGAGGTGAGGGATGCGTGGTGGAGGTTCCCCTGTGTGTACGGTCAGCTGCAGGCCCGGGGGTTACCTCTGTGAGGGGGGTCTGGCTCAGAGTGGGGTCACGGCCAGAGATGTCCAGGGGCTGGAGCTCTGGTGTCTGAGGACGGGCCTGGGGGCCTCGTGTGGGGCTTGGCGCCTCCCTCCTGGTGGCCCTGGTTGGAGCTCTGTCTCTGCCATCACGTGGCCGTGTGATGCTGGAGAAGTCACTCTGTTTCTGAGCCCTCGCTCTCATCTCCGTAAAAACCAGGGTCAGCAACTTCCCTGCCCTGCCTCCCCTTCCAGAGGACCAAGAGAGAGTATAGACGAGGAAGCTCTTTGTCAGCCCTCAAGATGGCACATGAAAATTCTGATGGTTTCCTTTATTTAATAGCAAGAATGGTATCAAAGCAATATTAAAAAGAGTATAAAAGGAAAAGAAAAATCCTTTAGTTACAGTTCTACCGCCTCAGCGTAGCCACGAATATTCTGTCCTGCCCAAACACGCCCCAGCTGTACAGCTTGGGATGTGTTTTCCCATAAATTCTGTATTTACCAAATTTTGCACTCATTCCTATCCCCCGCTCAGAGCCGCACGGATTTCCTTTATCTGGTATCCTCTCCCATCTGACCTGGAGCCGAATGGATTTGGCCATCAAGAATTTCTTGTATCGATTTTCTAAGTATTCCTCTTGGTTTCTGTACATATATGCGTGTGTTTTGATGTCTTCGCTGGTCGAACGCGCCAGCTTCCTTTTCATTTTTTCCTCCACAGTCACTGTTTTTAGTGGCTCCTCAGTCATTGCCGGAGAAGGCAATGGCACCCCACTCCAGTACTCTTGCCTGGCAAATCCCATGGACGGAGGAGCCTGGTGGGCTGCAGTCCATGAGGTCACTAAGAGTCGGACAGGACTGAACGACTTCACTTTCACTTTTCACTTTCCTGCATTGGAGAAGGCAGTGGCAACCCACTCCAGTGTTCTTGCCTGGAGAATCCCAGGGACGGGGGAGCCTGGTGGGCTGCCGTCTATGGGGTCGCACAGAGTTGGACACGACTGAAGCGACTTAGCAGCAGCAGCAGCAACAGTCATTGCACCATGTCTTTATGAAACCCTCTCCCTTTGGTGAGAGAGGTTAAGGCCACTTCCAGCCTTTCTTCTTCACTGGAGTCTGTCACCGTGCATATCTGCATGCTCCTAGTTCTTTCCCCCTTTTCCTTGTGATGATGAATAATTGTTTGGAAAAATTCCCAGGAGGGAGATTAGTTGGTCAAAGGAGTATGAGCGTTCTGATGGCTTTTGATAGCGGCGAGGCTCTGTAGCTTTCCAAAGAGCTGAACCCATTTGTAATACCATCGATGGCGACGTGGCCTTGTTTTCCCACAACTGAGTCCTCTCCAGGTGTCGTTTTTTCTTTCTTTTTTTTGGTCTTAAATTGACTTCATGGGTGGGAAGCGGTGTGGCGCTGTGTCGTCAGCCAGCCATCGGCTCTGAGACACCTGCTCATGGGCCTTCAGCTCGTGTTCCTTCTGCCCCTTGATGCTTGGCCGTCAGCACCACCGCTGACCTGGGCCCCCTCCCCTCCGCCTGCAGAGCTGGGGGGCCGAGGAGCGGAGGAGTGCGGGAGAGGGTCTGGGCTCGGTGGCTCCTGAGGAGGGCGTACCAGGCAGGGAGGGCCCCGGAGAGACCTGAGGAGGGGAGCACAGGGCATCAGGAGTCGAGCCCCGGGCAGCAGCGAGGACCAAGGAGAGGCGCGGGGCGAGGCAGCATGCAGGACGGACGGTGGTGTGGGATGGACAGGGGTGAGAGAGAGACAGACAGACAGAGGCGCGGGGCGAGGCAGCGTGCAGGACAGACGGTGGTGCGGGATGGACGGGGGTGAGAGAGACAGAGAGAGGCGCTGGGCGAGGCAGGGTGCAGGACGGACGGTGATGCAGGATGGACGGGGGTGAGAGAGACAGACAAAGGCGAGGGGCGAGGCAGGGTGCAGGACCGATGGTGGTGCGGGAGGTGGTGCGGGACAGTCGGGTGGTTCCAGGGGAGGAGCAGGGAGGGAGGGTGAAGAGAGAAACAGGGTGTGAGAAGGGCTGAAATGCAGGGAGAGGTGGCTGCTGGCGAGATAGAAACCCCTGTTTCTTAGGAGGTGGTCGCTTTCTCTGCGGGGGAGGGCGGTGGCCTACAAGATGGGTGGGATCAGGCGGGGGGACGGAGGCTGGGACCCCCGTGTCATCCCCGTGGCACTGGATGGGGAGCTCTGCGCCATGACTTGTGTCTGGGACCTGCTTTCTGCCCCAGGCTGCCCCTTCCCAGGCATGTGATGCCATTCCTGTCTCCGGTGATGGTATCGTCCCCGCAGGGTGACAGGGCCCGTGCAGCCGGCACACAGGCATGCCTGCTTCCCAGTGACAGAGCCCCCTGCCTGGTGCTCCCGGATGCCCCGCGGCAGCAGAGGCCAGGCCGATGGGGTGGCGCATGGGCATGGGCCCTGTGGCGGGGTGCCTGGGCGCTCAGCACGCTGTGGTCATAGGCCCCCATCCCACGGTGCCCATGCTGTTTGTCATCCTGAAAACCATGGGACTGACCCATGAGCAAACCAAAGCTCCAGGAGGAGCCTGGGCTGCTCCGGCCCCATGGCCACCCAGGGCTGGGACCCACCTGGGCAGGGTGCACCCAGCCTTCCGGGCGCTGGTTTCGTCCCCAGGCCCAGAGCCGGTGAGCTGGAGCTTTTCAGGAAGGCTTAGGAGAGCTGGCTTCCTTACTAGCCATGTTTCATCTCTTAATTTAAAAAAAAAGGTCTGTGAGTCTGTGGAGCTGTGATCCCACGTGGGACCTGAGGGTGGAAGCCAGGGTTCCCAACCCAAAGGCTGCAGCCATGCCACCTGGGTGAGGAACGTTCCAGAAGCTTGTGTCCAGGCGCCGTCCTCATTAGCCTGGGGAAGCAGGGTTGGGTTGGATTGGCACCAGGCTGTTGGGGCCGCCTCTTCCTGGGTCTCCAGCCTGTCTCTGGCCCCGACCTCGGCCAGGCCCCCCTCAAACTGTGGCCCCCCTCTTCCCCGTCCCCGGCCCTCCACTGGGGCACCCGCAGCGGGTCCGGTTGTCCAGGGGTGTTTGCCGCCACCTGCTGAGAACAGGGCAGGTGCGGAGGAGGGCCGGGGCCGAGCTCCGTGCATGCAGAGGGCGGGAGAGGAGTGGGGCTGCAGGCAGGGCTGGCCCCCTCGGGAACTTTCCAGGGGAAGGCCGAACGGCCCTCCTTTCACCCCAGGGAGGAAACAAACAGGACGCACTTCCTGCAGGAAGCCAGCGTCAAAAGAGTGGGTTAGAGAGGGGCGCTGGCTGGTGTCCGCCCAGGCCGAGAGTTCAGGGCGGCCCCTGGTGCCAAGCCCTCTCGGTGTTCCTCTGCGGGGTTCCCGGGGCTGCGGTGTGACCCGAGCGGCCCCCTCACCTTGCTCACGGTGCCCGGGGCCCCGTAGTGAGGAGTGCTGAGACCGGATTCCAGCTCGTCATCTTGGGCTGCTCTGACTCCCCGTTGCTGCCCAGATGCCTCTCGGTACTGGGTCCTCTTGTCCCCAAGCAACACAGAATTGACTTCTGTCTTGAATGTTCTTATTAATAATGGCAGCTGCCGCTTACCCAGGAGAAGGCAATGGCACCCCACTCCAGTACTCTTGCCTGGAAAATCCCATGGACGGAGGAGCCTGGTGGGCTGCAGTCCATGGGGTCGATAAGAGTCGGACACAACTGAGCAACTTCACTTTCACTTTCACGCACTGGAGAAGGAAATGGCAACCCACTCCACTGTTCTTGCCTGGAGAATCCCAGGGACAGGAGCCTGGTGGGCTGCCGTCTATGGGGTCGCACAGAGTCGGACACGACTGAAGTGACTTAGCAGCAGCAGCCGCTTATCCAGAGCCTGTAGACGCAGGCGCTTTTCTGCAGTCTCTCACTTATCCGCCAAAGCCGGCCCTGACATGGGCCCCTTTATCCACCATGATGCCTGGATCGCGTCACTAGCCATCCATCACCAAGCTGGTGTGGAGATGGAGGGACGGGTCCTCCCCCTTCTCTGATGACTAAAGTCCTATCCCTGGGCACTCCAAGGCTCTGGGCAAGTCAGGTGAGCTCTCTGAACCTCAGTTTCCTCCTCTATACATGGACCTAACCCTGCCCCCTGTGGCACAGTTCTGAATTCTGTGAACTAATACATGAGCAGCGCTTTGCATGGTGTCAGCTGGCGTCCCTGTCGTCATGGTCACTGTTCCATCACACAGGGTCTCCCGAGGAATCCACGCTGATGGTCAGAGTGGATCTCCCTGGCCTGGACGGGGAGCGGAGGAGCCCCCGGGGGTGTTCCCGGGCAGGCTGGGCGCAGTGGTGGTGAGAGCCAGGCAGACGCAAGGGAGCGAGGCTCCTGAGGGGCCTGGGTGCGGGCGGGCGGCGGAGGGGCCTCCGGGAGAGCAGCAGACTGGCCCAGCCCGGTCGCTGCTCCGTTTCCCGCAAGGAGGGAAGTTATGGGTTTCCTCCCTGGTGTTCAGGGAAGGATGGGACCCGCTGCGGGGGCGCTGTGTGAATGGAGAGGACGGGGGAAGCCGGCCGAGCTCTGCCCCACCCGCGGGCTGAGTCAGGGCCTGCCCCCACGCCACTGCCCACAGGCCAGCGGGAGTCACAGACCTGCTTCCAGAGGGTGGGTCGGCTTCTCCTCTACTCTCACATAGCCTGGACCCCCTTCCTTTTGGGGGGCTTTCTTCCTGGTGTCTCAGACAGTAAAGAATCTGCCTGCAGTGCGGGAGACCTGGGTTCGATCCCTGGTTTGGGAAGATCCCCTGGAGGAGGGCATGACAACCCACTCCAGTATTCTTGCCTGGAGAACCTCATGGACAGAGGAGTCTGGAGGGCTACAGTCCATGGGGTCGCAAAGAGTCAGACACAGCTGAGCAGCAACTTTCAGTCCACTTCAGTTCCCTTCCTTCTGTGTGAGTGGGAGGAGCGGCCGAGACCCTAGAGCTGTCGGCCTCTGCTGTTCTCAGGCCATGGCATGCAGCCCTCCCAGCTGGAGGACACTCCGCTCCAGCCTGCCCATCTTGAGGTCCATCGCCTCCTGGAAGCCCTCTCTGATGCTCCGTGGTGGGCACTCATTCTTCTTAGAGTGGGGTTAGCCCCACTTAGCAACTTCCTTTCCACTTCATTCCCTACCTAGAGAGGATGCTCCTAGTCGCACGTCTCCTCACCTCGGGACTGTGCACATTTGCAGGATTGTTGCCCGCACTCACCCCGTCCCTCCTGTGCTGAGACTTACAGGCCCGGGGACAGTGGTGGGAAGGGGAGGATCACGGGAAGCAGGGTCCTGTTCCAAGCATGGGTGGGGGCTGGGCAAGAGAGCCAGCAACGGAAAGCGGGGGCCTTGGAGACACTGTGAGTCACCACTGTGGGTTCGAGCCCTTGGGGGCCTTGTGACCTAGCCAGCGTGGAGAGGTCATGGTGCTCACTCGTCCTCCCCATGATGTCCCAGCCCCGGTAGGGTGGCCAGGCCTTGGCAGCTGGAACCTGGCTAATCTGAAATCCCAGGGGAGCCCTGGTGAACGGGATGCCAGTTTGCAGCGTGCAGTTTCCAGGCCCGTGTGGGCTCTGGGCTGGTGGAGGTCGGCCCGGGAGCCTCCACCTGGCACAGGCTGCCTCCTCTGCCCCGTGGGCCCTGGGCCGCCGTCAGAACCACTGCCGGGAGCGGCTCTATGGCCTCGCGGCTCCTTGACTGTGGCGTGCCTGCGGTGCCAGCCCTTCCCTCGTGCCAGTCCCCTGGGCTCGGTTTCGGTTTCCTCCCCGTTGTCTTTTGTCTGTTCACTCACTCCTGCCCCATGCACGTTCACTCATTCATTCTCTGCTTAGAGCAGCACAGGGGCTGAGAGGGCAGGCCCAGAGTCACAGAGCTGGCTCAGCGCCCCTGCTCCGCGTGGGGCGTCTGGGGGCAAACCGCTCAACCCGGCGGGCGTGGTGCTCCTCCTGGGGCTGTCCGGAGGGTGGGGGTCTGGTGAGAGCGCGTGCAGCGGCCGATCCGTGCCCCGTCGTGCGTGTCCGTCCCTCCCCTGCTTGTGTGAGACGCAGGGCCCCGTCAGCCTTACTGGAGTGGGTCCCGCCTTTTCCCACTTACAGTTGGCCGATGGGTGCCTCTGGCCGCTCCTGGCCCAGGCCGCCCAGAGCTGCCATCCTCACCGGCGTCATCAGGCCTTCGCCCACCGAGCGCGTCCACCTCGCGCACACGCCTGCATGCCCCACGTGCACGGGCCCAGGAGCAGCGCATCTTGGGCAGTCACACGCACTCCTCAGGCACCGTGGGGACGCGGGACACACGTGCGTTGCACACACACTCCACCACTGCACCCCCGGGCACCCCCAGCCGTGTGTCGCTGCTCCAGGTGTGCACGCAGCCCAGTCAGTTCTGCACTCTGCGCCCCTCTCTGTGTGCACAGGTGTCCGTGCCCAGCTGTGCCGGTACCCGCCTGCCGGCCTGTGTTTGTTTTTTTAACTCCCACATAGGTCGCCTTTATTCAGGCCCTGTCTCAGCGCTTTACAACTGGGAGTTCACTCAGCCCCGCTTCCGGCGCTCTGAGCTGGGGGCCGCCAGGAGCCCCGTCCCTAGATGAGGAAGCAGGCCTGGGAGGTTGGGAAGTCGGGTCACGAGCCGGGCCACGGCAGGCCAAGACGCGATGGCCGCCCGGCTCCGCCCAGGGCTCCGAACCCGCGAGGATGCTGCTCTCTGGAGGTACGCGGCGTGCGCTGCCTCCCCGCGCGAGTGTGTGCAGACGCAATGTGCACCCGCACGGTGCTGGTCCCACGTTCTCAAGGTCATGGGTGCACACCCCTCCCGCACGCATGGCAGGACTCGTGCTGGAGAACACGCTTGTGTCCGCACACACACCACTCACACTCTCTCTCTCACGCATACACACATATCCTGCGCCCGCGTCCTAAGCCTTGCCCTCGTCTCCAGCTCCCTTTCCCACCTTCTGGATTGTTCTCTGCTCCTCTCACGTGCTCTGCTGGAGAGGAGAGTGATCTTGCAGGTCTTGACTCGCCCAGCACAGTCCACCACAGGCCCCACCTCCCGGGCCTGTGGCCTCTGTACGGAAGGCGACCCTGTCCTGGCAGGTCCTCGAGCACCCCGCGGCCCTTCCTCTGCCAGGACCCCCCGTGGCCCCCCGCGCATCCATTCTCTCGGCTGACACAGGAATCTGGGAACATTCACACTGCACTGGGTGGTGGATGGGACCACATCTCAGAGCAGGAGTGATGGGTCCAGAGGAAGCTCAGGTCTCCCGCTTCCAGGCCTTCACTTCCTGCAGTTCCCCCACCCCGCCCCCACTCATCCCCACCCCCGCCCCGCGGGGCCTTCCAATCTGATCTGACTGCTGTGGCTCCTGGCCCTGCCCAGGGCCTGCCGTTGTTGCCCGTTGTTCTCAGATTCAAGTCTGGGCTTGTTGGCCAAGGCGGGTCTCTCCTGTTTTGTCCTCATCAGAAGCATCCAGACTTCTGGGCCCTGAGCCGCTTGGCTCCCAGGCATGGTCACCTGTCTCTGCACCTGGCTTGGCTGTCCCCACCCCTCCACCCCCCACCCCCATAGCGCGTCTCTTTCCTGCCGCAAAACACCCCCAGCCTAGGAGGAGGGGCCAGGTGCCCCCCTGCGCTCAGCCGTCCTCAGCCCCTGCCTGTCAGGGCTGGTGGTCAGTGCTGGGCGCCGCTGGGCCTGGTGCCGAGGGCTCTCACTGAGCTTGCGACTGTCCTCTTGGTGGATTTTAATTCTTCACCCAGATGCCCATCCTCCCCCTCCCCGTCCCCTGCCCCCTTCCTCTTTCTTTCCACGTGCCTGGAGCTGTGTCCAGCCCCAGGCATTGCCTCCCTGAAGCCCCGCAAGTTGAACAAAAAAGAGAAAGCCCCAAGGAGCTGGGAAATCACTCAATTGTGCAGGTGCCCTTTGCCAATTGGTTAAAAAGTTTTTATGAGCAAATCTGGTGGTTATCCTTTGGAAAATAAGCAAAGGCAAACCACTTCCTGCCGCTTCCAGGAGCCCGAGTGCCTGAGCTTTCGAAGACCTACCAAGAATCTGAAACTTCAGGCAAGCTTCCTGCGTTTTCCTGGAGAACTCGGCAATTTGTGTTGGTGAAATTCCACTGGGCCCGATGGGGTTGGAGATTGCATTTCAGTCGTGTCTTGCAAAGGAATTTCTGAACTCGAGTAATTTGGCTAGTAGACGGGAAAGGGGAACTCTGGCTTGTGACTGAGGCACAGTGCCCTTCTACCGAAACGTCCTACGGGACGAAGGCCGCCCGGCTTTGCAAATGGCCACCTGGCCTCAGGGGACCCAGGCCCCCTCCTGCGAGTCAGCCCCCAGGCCCGGGTGAGCTCCGGCAGCACCACGTGCCGGGTGTGGGTTCAGGCCTCCCTGCATGTCTTGCTTGACCTGTGTCCTGAATTCCCAAACCGGGAGAGGAAGTGCTGTGCTCCCCAGTGGCGGAGAGGGGAAGGACTGCAGGTGGTTAAGACATGACCTGAGTCTTAGGTTCGACTCCTAAGACTGACATGAGCTAGCAGGCAGCGTAACCGCTCTGTGCCTTAGCCATCTTCTTGTTTGTCAGCGATGATTCGAGTACGTCCCCTGGGGGTGGTAGGACTCTGATTCAGCAAACAGATAACGCACCTTCCGCGCTGGATTCTGCATCAAGGCCTCCCCGGCGTTGACAGTGGCCCCTGGGCGGCCGCTGGTACCCAGCCCCTTTGTGCGGATGAGAGGTTAAGGAAGCCACACAGCTGTAGGCGGCAGGGCTGGGCCTGAGGCCGAGGGGCTGGCTCCAGGGTCAGGCTCAGGTGAGGTGCTGTCCTTCAGCAGGGTGACCCCTGTCCTGTTTCACTTGGGACAATCCCAGGGTTGCACTTGCAGTCCGGGTATAACTACCACCTGTGCCTCATGGCATCCCTGACTCGGTGGACATGAGTTTGAGTAAATTCCGGGGCTTGGTGATGGACAGGGAAGCCTGGCGTGCTGCAGTCCATGGTGTTGCAAAGTGTCAGACACAACTGAGCGACTGAATGTGCCTCATTTCACGTCATTCTGCAGAGTGTCCCGTTTGGAGGAGGGAGGATGTGGTCGGCTTACGCGTGGAGCACTCAGGATAGTCCGGAAGGCGGCGGGAAGGTGACCCAGCCACCACCCCCGCTGGGGGCGCCTGGGGCGGTGGCTGAGTCAGCACAGAACAGGGATGTCGTCCCCCGTTGGCTCATCCAGTGACCGTGCTGGGAATCTGTCACACGCCAGGCACTCGGGTGTCCTGCTGGGGAGGGGGTGATGAGGCTGGAGGCAGACAGAGGGCACAGCTAGCAGCTCTGGAAAAAGAAGTCACACCCAGGACTCGCCCTTGTAAGAAATGCAAAGCATTACCGTTGGGATCTTACTCCCCTTGCTTTGTTTGGCAAATTGTGACAACATGTCACTGACCCAGCACATTCTGATTGCCTATTGTTTGATTTTTTTTTTTTTAAGAAGAAGCTGGCCAGAATTGCTTCTGGTTGTGGGATCAGTATTTAGAAGTTTCCATTTCTGAGCAGGCCTCAGGGCAGGGCTGGTCCCCAGGCCGTGTGGAGCCATCCTGGCCCTGAGATGCCTGGTAAATTGGTTTATCCTCAGTGTGTACCCACCGCACCCCGTCTCCCTGTTCTCAGAAGTGTTGGCGGGATGTCGTGGGATGTGACTTTCCCGGTAGATATTTTATTAAAGACGTGCCGCACGTGCTAAATATGGTGGCTCAGGAACACAGGCTCTGGGGCCCGGTGACCCGCTCACACATGTTTGCCCGCAACTAGCCCCCTTTTAAAACTGGAACTCCCCAAGTCCCAGGAACGGCCAGCAGTTGGTCCCCCTCCTCTGGAGTGAAGCCAGCCGTGAGCACCCACGCCTGGCTCTGCTGTGTGTGGGCAGGTGCGTGGCTCAACCACACTAGCCTCAGTTTCCTCTCCTGCAAGAGAGGCTTATCGGTGCCTGTCTCATGGGGTCACTGCGAGGTGTCAAAGTGATATATGGCTCGGTCCTGGTTATCCTAATGGTGCTGAGGCAGTTGCTTTGTATTTCTTTATTTGTTTATCTTTGGGCGTACTGAGTCTTCATTGCTGGGTGGGTTTTTCTCTAGTTACAGGGAGCTGGGGCTACTCTTAACTTCAAGGAGCGGGCTTCTCATTGTGGTGGCTTCTCTTATTGCAAAGCATGGACCCTGGGCAAGTGGGCTGCAGTCGTGGCCCCCGGGCTCTAGAGCACTGACTCGATAGTTGCGGTGCACAGGCTTAGTTGCTCCACGGCAGGTGGGATCTTCCTGGATCAGGGATCGGACCCGTGTCTCCTGCATTGGCAGGTGGATTCTTTACCACTGAACCACCAAGGCAGCCCCACTGAGGCGGCAGGTTTTATCCTCTGGTCTTAGCGGACCCCCCAGGAGGCCTGCCCAGTCCCCCTTAGATGCCAGTCTCACCACCTTATCTCAGGGAGGGCATCTGCAAGTGAATTCTGCATCCCAGCCTGCTGCCTGGTCCTGGGAGGCTGCTTGCAGCCTGCGGCCCTGCCTAAGCCCCTGAGTCTGTCCCTGGGCCTGCGTGTGACGGGAGTGTCACCTAGGGACAGGGCCGGATGTGCGTGAGGAGGTGACGCATACTGAGCCCTTCTTCGCACCTGGTGTTGTGGTCTGCGTGCTTCATCCTTAAGTCCTCACATGAAAATTCTTACCTTGCAAACGGAGACTTGAGACTTGGAAAGGTTAAATTGTATCCCCATCATCAGAAAAAGCAGGAGCCGGGGCTTGAGCCTGCTTTCCTTTTGATCCACTTGCAGGGTGGCCCAGGATCTGCTGCTCTGCGAGGAGGAGGCGAGTACAGAGAGTAAGAGCACAGACACTTTTCTAACTTAACATTGGAATGATGTTTTTGTTGTGTTTCCAAAAGTATCGGTCTGCAGCAGATTTTAAATTAAAGCTGAAAAGTGGTCTCTCTTCCCAGGTATGCTGAGAAGTGCTGCTGTAGAATGTCTTTGACTCCTTGTATCAGCCAGTTAGGCTAGGTTATGCCCCAGTAACAAACAGCCCCACCCACCGGTAGCTTTAGGCAACTGAAGTTTATTTCTCCTTTGCGCTGAACATCAAGGCACCTCAGCAGGTGCCTCTAGAATACTCGGGGCCCCAGGCTGGCGGAGGCCCCATCTAAATGTGCGTCTCCACCATCAGGAGAGGCAGGGCAAGAGATGTGGCAACTTGCACACGGGCGTGAAGTGACGCACACCCCTGTTGCCGTTGCACTGGCCGGAGCAAGTCACACAGCCACACCTACAGTTTCAGGAGGGGTCGGGGGGTGGAGTCTTACTCTGTGCCCAGGTGAGGGAAGGGCCCTGCGTGTCTGGGGACCTCCCTGCTTCCCGCTCCTGTGTGGGGTGCCCAGCCCTCTGGGCCGGCCGGTCTCACGCAGCCTTGGGGCTGCGGGTTCTGCCCCACAGACTGTGCTCCCTCTGGTCCTCAGTCAGTGGGGTTCGTGAGCTCAGGGCATCCGCGGGGCCCTCTTGGGTTCTGGGCATGTTGCAGGGGAGCTTTAGTGCTTTCTTGGTTTGGGAACTGAAAGTCTTGTCGACTTCCGCCAACCCCGTGCGAGGGAAGAGGTGGTGAGCGGCGTCAGGAAGCTGCTCTGACATGCTGGCCGAGATAATTTCCCTCCCCAGACCTCGGGGCTGTCCTTGCTGAGACGCGGGCGGTGTGGATCGGGTGTAGTACGAACTACCCTTTGTTGGGGCTTCCTCTGTGCCAGTCAGCAGGCTGAGCAGTTTGCACACATTGTCTCGGTTCATCCTCTGGCGACCTGTAACAGAGGGGACCTGGACGCCTCATTTTGTGGATGAGGTGATCGAGGCGAGGAGAAGTTAAGGCATGTCCTCCGGGTCTCACGGCTGGCTGCACTGGGGTTGGATCCCAGCCGCTGTGATGACCCGCAGTCTGAGTGTTTCAGTGGTGTCCCAGTGACTGAGCGGGGGTCTCAGAAGATAGTAAAGAGACGGGCTCCGCAGAGAACTAACTCTTCAGCCCTTCGGGGAGAAAGCCTAGTACAGTCTTGACGTTTATTCTTGAGACCTGGATCCTAGGTTCAGTTTAGCCACTTTTTCTACACAGAGAATCCTGATCCTTTTATTGACATTTACATTTTTTTTTTTTTTTTGTCTTTGTGTAATGGAATTATGGAAATGGAAATGGAAATAAAAGGAAAATAAAAGTTAGTAATGGCTTAAGAACACTAGTTAGGGGCAGGGGAGGTTTTCCAAATGTGAAGATTATTAAGCAAGTGGAGTTGTAGTGGCTCACGCTTGTCTCTAAGTGTGCCCTGAGGCTCAGCCCTGTGGCCTGGCTCTGGGGTTCTCAGGTGCCTGCGCTCTGCAGATTTTAAAGATGGGCTCCCAGCTACTCCTCTCACACAGCACACGCGTAGCCCACCAGGAATCAGGAGTTCCAGAATCCATAGGCTAACTTGGTGGGTCTTCCCCACACACTTGCTTGACTTCTCAATTCAGAGGGAAGAGCTTAAGTCTCTTAGCTGATCTGTACTTGAAGGGGGAAAGGTTACATGATTTCACCGGTGTGTAGTTTCTAACATGGCACCTCTTTCTGGAAACATCCATTTTAGTAGCAGACTAAATGGGCAGGGGAGAAGTTTAACCAGGGAGTCATTTAAAATATTAGTGCACTGTTAGAGCAGGCGTGGGTATGGTGTGTGCGCTCAGTCGTGTCCGACTCTGTGACCCATGGACTGTAGCCCACCAGGCTCCTCTGTCCATGGGGATTCTCCAGGCAAGAATTCTGGAGTGGGTTGCCATGCCCTCCTCCAGGGGATCTTCCTGACCCATGTCTCCTGCCTTGGCGGGTGGATTCTTTACCACTGAGTCACCTAGGAAGTCACAGATGTGGGGTGCAATGCAAAACTCACAAGTCTTCTTAGAAGCGAAGGCTCGAGTGAGATTTCCAGGCAGAATGGATGTGGGTTACTGAGTGTTTGCCCATTGTATGTGGGGTTCTTGGAGAATCAGGAGGCCTAGGTTCTAGGGAGGGTTTCTAACCACAGTGCCAGCAGTGCTGGGAGTGTGCCTGGGGGTCCTCTTGCTGCCCAGGACACCAGGCCAGCCTTGAGGGTCTCTGAAGGACAGAGCGATCCTTTCTCCAGAGGTGGCCTAGGTACACATAAGCAAACGAACGCATATTTTTATTTTCTTTTTTGTTAAGCAGATGATGGAATCCCGCACTCCCGGTTCCTGTGTTGTCACCCCCCTCCCCGTACTGAGCAGTCTCAAGGGATTGCTCCCGATCAGTATGGCTTTCTCGTTCTCCCTGTGCTGTTGCAGAGGATTCCCATTCAGGTTCATGGAACCCTTCCCTCACGATGGGTTTGTTTCCAGCCTCTTGCTCTTTCACGTGCTGCTGTGGTGATCAGCCACGTATACACATCTTTGAGACACTCAAGCTCATCTCTGGGATCAGTTCCTAGAGGTGGAGTCGCTGGGTCAAAGATTGTGTGCCTTTGGAATATTGATACAAATTTCTAAATTGCTGCTGCCGGGAGAGGGTGCCTCTGAGGAAGGTCTCAGGACTGCGGTGGAGGCCTGGGGCAGCCCGTGGAAGAGGCAGGTGCCGGGATGGGTGGGCCGGGCCCCGCGCGCCAGGGCCTGACATGTGCTCCGTGAGCCCTGCCACATGGGCCGGGAAATGCTTAGGAGAACACGTGCCCTGGTCCAGAGCCAGCCTCCCTGGTCCTGCAGCCAGTGGCTTGCAAAATTGAGCGCATGATACGTGCATTCCAAAGAAGTGGAATTTGGATATTTGGGAGGTACAGCCCTTTTCTTTTTTGGAGCGAAGCCCCTCCTCACACACCCTAGTGAGCTTTTCCATCAAACCGGGGTTCTTTTCACTTCATTCAGAGAGTGGCAGCTTTCATGATGAGAAAGGAAATCATTGACTTACTGTTTTTCAAAGAAAGATCACCTTCAGGGAGAAGAGCCCCCAGGCCCCAGTGAAGAGCGGGCTCTGCAAGTCTGTGAGGGTCACGCGTGCTCTTGGGGTTCCATCCCTGCCCGCCCCCCCGGGTCCAGCAGCCTGCAGCAGATGGAGCATGGCTTTGGAGATGGTCACTGGGTTTGAAGTAGAGGCTCCCCTGCTTCCTGCCTGCGTCACCTCCGGCTTCTCTGAACTCGAGCCTCGTCAGCACTCAACGGGAATGGCCGTCATGATAGGGGCACCCAGGGAGTCGTGGACTGGCTGTCTTTCCCGCCTTTGCATTTGTCCATCTTCCTCCAGTCATCCTGAGTAGGTTGGGCCAGTGTGGCCCCAACACAGAGCTTGTCCCGTGAGTGGAGCGGGGACACATTTTGGGGTAGCTCCCAAACCTTGCCTGGGCCCCCCAAGGGCACGGCCTGACCAGCCTGCTCTTGGGGTGCTCCTGTCTCTGTGGCCGGGTCTCTCCCGGGCCCCAGGCCGCGGTCCCCCGTCTCCTCTGACCAGACGGGCTGCAGCGCACAAGTGTGTAGGGAGCACAGGGTGCAGGGCCTCCCCGCCTCTCTACAGCGAGGCCGGCTGCCTGGGCCTCCACCTGGAAGTCTTGCCCTGGAGGAACGTCTTCTCGGCCGGGTCTGGCTGGCACACGCAGTGTGCTCTGATCAGTCGGCGTCACACTCAGGGAGGATGCTCCTGCTTCTCTGACGGGCCCTTAGGCAGGAGCCCGCCTGGTGGGTCTTAGGTGATGCCGTCAGCGTCCTGCCGCCTTCCTGGTTCTCAGGGGCCGTCCGGGGACCAGCAGACGCTTGCTCCTCATGGCCGCCCGGAGCTGCAGAGACCACGTGTCTGGGGCTCCGTCTCCCAGGGCGAGGCCCTGAGAGCTCAGGTGGGAGTGTGCTCACGTAGCCACCTCGTCTGGGTGCTGGCGACACGGGGAAGCTGGGGGTGTGGCTGCTGCACGTTGCTGTGGGCCTGAGAAAGCCCTCCGTTTGGGCTGTTGTGCTCAGTCCTCATGGCAGGCTCCCGAGGAGGCACTGTGGCGATCAGCCCTACTTAACAGGGCGTCAACTGAGGCTTGGCTGAAGGGACATGTGCCGTCCCGTGACCAGCCCGCGCCAGGGCTAGGCTCTCAGTCCTGGAGACGTGATTCCTGGGCTGGCTCTCGGCACGCCGACGCCACTCTTCTCTGCTCCTACCCCAGATCAGCCTGACATGCGTGGATCTTTTTTTTTTCTTCCCCTAATTAAAAAAGAAATAGAAGAAAACCAATATTTGGGGGAAACTTAAAAACATACACTGACAACAGAGAAGAGTACAGTGACCCCCTGTGTGCCCATCACTGGCTTCACCAACCCTGAGCCGGTCTTGTCCAGTAACCCCTCCCCGCCGCCACTTCCCTCCTCTCCAACCGTGAAATTATCTGGAAGCAATCCCCATTTTATCTTACCGAAACAGGTATCTCCAAAAAAACAAGGTATCTTAAAAAAGATACGTATAAATGTAATACCATTCTCATGCCTAAGAAACTGACAATAATTCCTTGATATCAAATGCTCAGTCACATTTCCCCAATTGTCTCATAAATGATTTTGGTCGTGATTTGTTTGGTAAGAATCCAAACATGGGTTAGTACATCATGTTTGCTTGGTATGTCTCTTAAGGGTTTTTAAAACCTCTTTTGGAATCAGGGCATGTGGCTTGTGGAATTTTCCGTATTCCTAGCCTTGCTGACTGCTTCCTCGCGGTGTCAGGGAACCCGTTCCTCAGTGCCCTGTAGTCCCTGAAAGTTCCACGCTCACCCCACGACTTTCTGGTCCATCCTGTGCCCGCGCTTCTAATGCAGCAGCCACCGCCGGCCTGCTAAGTTTTTAGATGTCATCAGTGACCACGCCTGGGTCCAGTATTAAATCAGGGTTGCAAAGCGAAGCTATCTGAAGTTCACCTTTCCTTCTTCGATTATTAGATGGAATTATTCTGAAGGGGACTTCATCAACTGCTTGTTTGCACCGAAGTTCAGTTTACAAAGGGGAGGCAGGGAAAAAAGCTTTAGTCTTCCTTCACCTTTATTGCTAAGTTTTAGAGCAATGAGCTGATCTTGTAGCACTTTTCTCAAGGCTTATTTAAAAAAAATTTTTTTTACCGTCAATATGAATTCAGGGATCTAAATTTTTACTTGGTGTGTTTGAATCCAGGGTAGTCGTTTACTCTTCTTTCTGATGCCCAGATCGTCCCCCACCCGTGGCCGGTGAGTTCCTCAGTTAGACCTTTTGTGAACAAATCTCTTAAGTTCTGTCCTTTTTTCATCGGGACAGAGAGTTCCTTGCTTCCAGAAGGAGTCTTCTGTGGAGCGGGGCCTGCCCGCGTTCTCCGCTGCGCCCCAGGCTGGGAGGTGGGGGCTCCCTGCCAGCGGGCTATTCAGAGGTGCCACCTTCCTGCTGTTCCCGCTGCCAAGGCCATGGCAGGTGGCAGAGTGGCCGAGCCAGGCCAGCCCCGCTGGCTTGGGCCCCACGCGTAGTAGGTGTTCCGGAAGCGGCTGTCGGGTGGATGAAGGGCCTGAAAGCCGATCCGTCACGCCACCTGGCTTGGCTGGGCTCCTCTCCACCCAGGGATCCTCCCGGGAGGCCAGCGCTAAAATAGAGCTGGCCCCCGCTTCCCCACGGCCTCAGGACACCTCAGAGCCAGGCGCGCGGGAAGCAGGGGCGAAACTTCCAGGGTCACACTGAGGCTGCTGGCGTGGGAGCCACCTGCCCTGCGGTCCCGAGAGGAGGTGAGGGCCGGCCCTGGATGCTTCCGAGACCCGGCCTTCTGGGGGGCCAGGCTGAGCTGGAGCTGGTGCCTGCCCCGCAGCAGGGCTCCTTCCTGGGTGGGTTTCTGCCACCCACCTCCAGGGAGCCTCTGGTTTGGCCACCCGCCCGCCTCGCAGCCTCAGGCACGCGGGCAGCACTGTCGGCGTCTGCTCTCCCCCTGCCCTGGCCGGGCTTGTCCCCAGCGCCCAGCGCCGCGGGCAGCACTGTCAGCATCTGCTGTCTTCCCCCTGCCCTGGCCGGGCTTGTCCCCAGCGCCCAGCGCCGTCCTGAGCACCAGGAAGGCCCTGTGACCGGAGCCCCTAGTGGGCCTCGGGGCTTCTGCCCTGGTTGCTGCTGCTCGTTTAAAAAACAAAAGAAAACGAAAAAGGGAAAATGCTGCTGCCAGCTTTGTTGATGTCCAGAGATACGGAAATACTGTTTGTTTATGGAGAATGACTTCATGTATTTACTAGACAAGAGGCTAGAATCCAGTGACACTCCTGGTCTATTTGAGGGTGGATTTGTGTGGGAGGGCAGGTGTTCCAGCCCATGCAGCTAAATCCAGGGAGGGCGCGCAACGAGGAGGACCAACGGAGCTTCCCCTCTGGGGAGGGGGCGCGTGTGACCACCCCCAGCGGATGAGGCTGAGAGAAGTCTCCGGAAATGGTGTGCGGAGAGCGGAAGGGGCAGCCCAGCCCGAACTTGGCGGCAAGGCTGAGCCCTCAGGCCCAGCGAGTAGCTCTGGAATGAGACCGCGTGGGCCCCAAGCTGCATGGCCACTTGTGAGCCTGTAACCCCGGACAGTGGCTTCACCTCCTCGAGCCTCCTCTTCTTTATTCACAAAGTGGGGAGCCCTTCTGGTTGTTCTTGGCACATCGCGGGCCCCTGTAATGGTCAGTGTCAGCATGGTGCTTATTCATAGGGGCTCTGGGGTGCCCACAAACGAGTTCTGGCACCTCCTCTTACAAATGGTGAGCTCGTGGGTTCATTTCCAAACGTCTCTTGGAAAATTCGTTTGGCACATTTCCAACAATGCCTTAGTCTTCTCGTCTGTAAAACGGGCATGATTATGTTTCCTGGCTCTCAGGCCTGTGAAGATTGAGTGCCTCAATAGATGCAGAGTCCTAGGGTAACACCTGGCCCGTGTCTGTGCTGGATCAGTGCTGGCTAATAAAGAAGAACTGAATTTTTCTCATCAGAAGTTTACATTTCTGCTCTAACTCGATAAAAATACGTCTCCCCCACCGTCTCTTTCTAATAACAATTTCTACCCAAAGGCATTCAATCATTTAAATATCTCCTGTCCTTCTGTCCAAGGTGGCTTCCGTGGTCCCACAACGGGGCCCTTTGCTTCAGTAACAGGAAGTGCAGCGGATGGGTCACCCAAGGGTCACTGAGAACGAGGCACCATCTCAGTGAATTTCCCAACATCCCTGGAGGGAGATCCTGCCCTTCCTGTTTCCTAGAGCTGCAGCGCAAGGCCCAGAGTGGCCCACAGCCACCCAGTTGGTCTCTGGCAGAGCCCTCAGGCCTCTGCCCCTCTGTCTCAGAAGCTTCACCAGGACCCCACGCTAGTCCTCCCTAGAGCAAGCCGGCCCTGCCTCCCCAGGCTGGGTGTCCCGGGGATGGCGGGCACCCCGCGCTCACGCTGGGCCCGGATCTGGCTGTGCACTGCTGAGTCCAGGGGCCCGCGACAGGTACCAGACCATCTAGGTGTCTGTTCCAAAGAAGTGCTCCTTCACGTGCCTAGAGACACGCCCGGGGACGCATGAGGGAGCAGAGTGAAAGCTAGAGGCCGCGTGCAGGACTCAGTAGCCGCCAGCCCGCTGGTTCTGCAGCGTGCGATGCATGGTGAAGAGCAGTGAGGACCGTCTAAAATGCCTGGCCGTGGAAGGATGCCCAACACGTGCCGTTGTGTGAGACCCGTCGTCACACCAAAGCATAAGACAAAAGATTATTTTTTTACATGTACATAAATGCCTAGAAAAAGACTCCCAAGGAAGCACCTCCCACTGACCAAGGGGATTATCTGTGGGGAAGCCAGTGGGATTGAATCCCGGTAAAGTTGTCTTTGTTGTTTTTCGCTCTTCATATTTCTGGGTTGTTTGAGTTTTTATGATGACATCATATTCACTTGTCAGCTGCGTAACTGTAAAATAAGTAATGGTCTGTCAAGGAAAAGACAGCCCCACGTTTAAGCTAGTGTATCTTGTCCTTGGAGTATCCCCACAAACAGTGGAGGGAGCCTGGGAACATTTTCTCCAGAAGAAGCATGGAACAGCCTTGATTCTGTTGTGAATATGTCGGGAACAGTCCTATCCTATGGGAATGCCATTTTGGAGTTAGTTAGACCTTCCCTGGAGACTTGGAAGGTGCAGCCATGGTGCAAAGTTGGCTTAAAACATACATGTTCAACCTTGACCTCCCACCACAACAATGGGAACCTCTTGTAATTGTTGGGTTTTCTGGGAAAATGGGTGCCAGTGGGTCTGTGGAATTTCTTTGCCGGCAAAGTAAATGAAAAGCATTGGCTTCGAATGTCCCCTCCCCTCACTGCGCCGCGGTTAGCTCTGAGTACGCGCGCGCGTGTGTGTTGTGTGTCTGTGTGCGTGCGTGTCTCTGTGTGTGTGTGTGTGCACACGTGTGCATACAATCGCACGCTGTGGCAGTGAAGGCGGAACGGGTGATGCCGCTATCGGAGGACGCACCACGCTCTGGAAGGCTGCAGTGGATGGGATGCTGTCTCCTGAGTCACCTTGGAAACTCCCGTGGCTAAAGCCAGTGGATCTTCTCCCTTCCATTTCCTGTCTGGCTCTCTCTTTGGTCAGAAGGTCGCTAAGCACAGAGAAATCTGGGGTCATTTTTGAAACCATGACCATCCATCTGCGAAGGACTCCATTGCTCTGGCCCACTGTGTGTCCTCTGGACCTTTGACACCATGGACTTGGGGAAGCGGAGAGAGGTGTCAGGGTCGTGAATGAAAACAGGGGCTTTCTCGTGGTGGATGGAGTACAGGAAATGCCTGGGCCTTTCAGGGAAAGAGGAGGGCGCAGGCTTGGGAAAGGCTTCCTCCCAAAGTCCCCCAGGGGAGCAGGCTGGGCCGCACCCGTCCAGCTTGGCGGGCGGTCCAGAGGCCAGCCGTGCACAGCAGAAGTACGGGTTTGGAGCCCCGCCCGCATCCCAGGCGCGGTGCTGGGCTCGCGGCTCCCAGCATGACGTTTAGTTCTCAGCCAGTGTGTGCAGTGGGCGTTAGCACCCTCCCTTACTCACTTGGCCAGCTGGGCTCTTAGCGACTAAGTAACTGTCTGCCTGCTTCCTGTGTTGTGGTTCAGTTGCTCAGTTGTGTGCGACTCTGTGACCCCACGGACTGCAGCATGCCAGGCTTCCTTGTCCTTTACCATCTCCTGGAGCTTGCTCAAACTCGTGTGCATTGAGCCGGTGATGCCATCCAACCATCTCGCCCTCTGTTGCCCCCTTCGCCTCCTGCCTTCACTCTTTCCCAGCATCAGGGTCTTTTCCCGTGTTCTGTGTCTGTTGGTACTGATTTAAAAAGTGAGATGAAATCCCTATAATTGCTGGTCTCAGCTGCATCCATTTGAGAGTGAGCTGGGTCCCTGGAGAAGGTCCTCGCCCCTGGCCCCCGCGTCAGATCTCACGCAGCGCAGCAGTCGGTTCCTCTGGCCTGTTTCCCCACTCAGCCCCACCCTCGCCTGGCTTCCCAGCCCCTGGGGCCCTTGGGGGAGACAGCAGGGCTTGTTGGAGGGAAAGGACTTTGAGACCAGACAGACCTGGCTCCAGTTCTGGAGCCCCTGCTTCCCGTCTCAGTGGCTTCTTAAGACAGGTCAAGTAACCTCACGGAGCCTCAGTTTCCTCATCTGTAAAGTGGGTGTGTGGGGAGGCCCAGGTACTGAGACAAACCTTATGCAACTGCCGGCATTCAGCCACTCTTACCTTATCATAAGGCAGTATCATACAGCTGTACCCAATATATGCGGCGTGGAAATAACCTTTGTGAGCTGCAGGGACCGACTAGACTCTCATTTCCTCCCTTCATGCCCTCGGCCTTGGGGGCTCTGTCTCCCTGGACTGCAGTGAACGGGAGGTGGCTTCTGAAACTGTTGCCTCGGGATGAAGAGGGAGCGTTGAAGCCGTGACTCCCTGGGGTGGGCCGTTATTAGGGTGCGTGGAGGGGCGCCAGGCACCCAGCCATGGGCCGTGACCCACATGCTCCTGTGAGGCCAGGCAGGGTCTTCTCACCCGTGCCATGGGGTGACAGGTGCAGGCCGGAGCGTGGGGACCTTGGGAGGGTGGCTGGGTGGCTGGATCCGTGCTTGCGTTTCACCTGCTGGCGTAGTCGGGAAGCGGCTGGCTGAGGGCCCAGGCTCTGGAGTCGAGTTTGAACCCCAGGCCTCCCTCTTGCTTGCTGTCTGCAGCCCTCAGACGCACCCCCACCTCTCTGCGCCTCACATTCCTCTTCTGCAGTGGCTTCTGCCTCATGGACTCACACGCTGCCCCATGCAAAGTACCTCGCACAAGGCCTCACACAAAGTAAGCAATCGCTGTGTGAATGCTTACTGAAGATAACACTTACTAAAATTTACCCACTAGCTGCTGTTCTTAAGTGGGGCCCGATTCATTGAGCACAGCATTGGAGGTGGTAAAGGTGAGCAGACTCTCTCAGGGCCGGAGAGTCAGATCCAGACAGCCCTGCCTAGTGTGCCGTGTGACCATATGCAGGTCCCTGACCCTCTCTGAGCCTCGTTCCTCTGTAAAATGTGGGTAGGAAATGGGACATTCAGTTGATGAGCAGAGTTGTGAGGAGGAAATCACATGCTGCTTTTGAAAGGGCCTCTGCCCGCTCCTGGTCTGCTGTAGAGGCTGCCACAGGGAGCTTGTGGTCTTACTGTGGAAGCCCCGTGGTGTCACGGCTTGCTGTTGTCTCCATTTGAGCCGTGGCCAGATGTGGAGAGAGGCACCTGTGAAGTTCCTATCTCGGGTGTTTTGCTCTGGAAATTTCTGCAGCTCAGGGACAGGAAGGTACTTTAGAAAGGATTTAATTTGGGGGGGTACATTAGTTCCTGAGGAGCAGGAGGAGGGCTTTTAACTCCCAAGCTAGTCATTTCAGAAGGCTTCTGCCGCTTCCTGGTCCCCGTGACTGTGGACCGCAGGACCCTGTCAGCCCCAAGGCCTTTTGCAAGCAAGCTTTCCTGAGTGGCCTCTGCATCATTGCTTGCTGAGTGGATGGTACTGTGCGGTTGCCATGGTAGCAGCAGGATGTGGTTCCTATGGTGATGGTCGGCAGTGGCAGGAAGACAGCAGAGGTTTTAGTTATCCGGTGGCTCTGCGTTCGCCGCCCCCCTGAGCAGCACAGCACGAACTGCCCCCACTGCCGCTCTGCTCTGCAGAATGGTTGCTGTTGAGGTCACCGCCTCCCTGAAACGCCACTGCTGCTGCTTGGAAAGACAGGGTCGTGCTGGGGTGTTTCTGCTTCCAGAAGGGGAGGGTGCTGAATGTCTGGGACCCTTCCGCTGCGGAGGGGGCTTTATGCTCACCTGGAGCATAGCAGGTGGGGCCTGTGGGGGAACTCATAAGCTCCTCCTGGTGGCTCCCTGCAGTGAATTATTTCCCATCCGAGTTTGCCTTGGTTTTTAGGAGAAACTAGACGGTTTGGAAAACTGACTCGGCACCTTGCATCCAGGTTTCAACACGGCCACATTGTGGGGGTCGCTTGGGTTGTCGAGCCCCAGGGAAAGGAAGACAGTATCCTGAGTATTTCTCTCCTCTGGCGTCTGAATCTTGCAGCTAGGATTTCTCCATAGAAGGATGAACGGATGACACAGACATAGCTCGCGGGGTGTCACCTCTTTTTTATCTGGAGATGAGGGAGGCAGAGTGAGTAAGCAGGATTCAAGGGGCACCGTTAGGATACAAGAGGAAATCTGAAATTTGGGAGCTCAGCGTGGGCAGGCACGGGGGCCGCCGATCTCGGTGCTGGGCAGTGCGTCCATAAATTGCACAGGCACCTTGATGAAGGCTCCCCGAGAGGAAGCAAGCGTCTCTGCCTCCAGCTGACAGCCTGTCAGCCCGGCGTGGCACACTCTTTGCTCACTCCGGCCAGCGCTCCGATTGGTGGCCGGTGCCGTCACCGGGTCTGCTGGAGCGTGATTGGCGGAGGGGACCCTGCTAGTAGAGGTGCCATCCGAGTGGGCACCCCTGGACCACAGGCAGTGGGCTGGGGGGCTCGGCGAGGCTGCCTCCGCCGCTGGACACCCCGAGCTCTTCCAGAGGTCAGAGGCGTGCTGTCCGCCCCAGCTCTGGGTTCTTATTGGGAGGACTGCAGTCTAGTGAGCACTTTTAAGGAGCACTCTGTGCTCTGGGAGACCTCTTCTTTTTGAATTTTGAGAATTAAAAAGAAAAATACAATTTAGGACACATGCAATCAAGAAGATTCATTACTTGACCATATACTGATACCTGGATGACTTTCAGATTAGCCAGTAATCAAACAAAGAGCGTCAAGGACTAATAGTAAAAACCACATTTCTATCACCCAGACTGACCCCTGTTTATATTCTATATCCTCTTTGATATAAGTAAAAGGAATAAAACATCCCTGGAAAAGTGGTAATTAATTACCTTGACCTCTGGCTCAGCACCCGCCTCCAGATACCCTTTATTGTATGTCTGGTGTAGATCTTTCCGTAAGATTTTAAGCACTTTCGCACACTTACGTCGCCGTAAGGAACAGTAAACAACGTGTAGCGTTGCTTCATGTGTTCTCTTAAAACGTGCCTACAGCTTGCCTTTTCCCCTCTGCACCATCTGCTCCTGGGTTTGGGGTCTGCAGCTGTTGGCTCCTGTTTAGTTCTTCATTTTCCCTACTGTGCAGGGGCCTTGCGCCTGCCCTCTTGTGCAGATTCACCCCATTTTACTGTTTTCACCCACGGTCACCTGGCTACAAAGTGGGCTGCATAAGCCCCTGAATAGCGCCCATCTTGGTGGGACTCCAAAGGCAGGGTGTCCCTCTCACACCTCACGCCTGCCTGGCGCCCGGCCCAGCGGCGAGGAACCCAGGTCCCCGAGTCACCCAGCCCAGCTGCCCTGGCCTGATTTAGGTCACTGCCACCCACTCCACTCCCCCACAGAGCCCTGTGGCCCAGAACGCCGTCTGCACAGGAAACCCGCTGATGTGCTCTCGGTGGTGGGGGCCCACTGCCCGCCTCCCCGACCACCCTCGTTCCCAGTCGGGTGCCCTCGGCATCGGGGTGGCAGAGGCAGACTGGGGTCCCTGGGCCGCTGGGCGCCCTGAGCTGCCTCTTGTGCTGAGTCACTGTTGGGGACCCCTGAGCTTCTTGCTCAGGCGCAGCCTCCTCATCCAGGGAGCATGGCCATAGGGCTGAGCTTGTGCCCCGTCTCTCTCAGCGCCAGGACCCCTTGAACCGTCAGCATCCCCCACGTGAGCTGGCAGCAGCACGTGGGCCGCGGCCTGGGTCACCGGTGTCCTCGCCAGCTGCGCCTGGGCTGTGCCACAGTGTGTGGCCGGGTGCGGCCCCCAGAAGGCACACAGGTGTATTTTTTTTCTTTTTTGTCCCTCTCACTGCGGCTGCCTCCGGCCCCACCTCTGCTGGAGGGTATCATAGCATATTAAAAAGCAGAGACATCACTTTGCCAACAAAGGTCCATCTAGTCAAGGCTATGGTTTTTCCAGTGGTCATGTATGGATGTGAGAGTTGGACTGTGAAGAAAGCTGAGCGCCGAAGAATTGATGCTTTTGAACTGTGGTGTTGGAGAAGACTCTTGAGAGTCCCTTGGACTGCAAGGAGATCAAACCAGTCCATCCTAAAGGAGATCAGTCCTGGGTGTTCATTGGAAACTGAAACTCCAATGCTGAAACTCTAATACTTTGGCCACCTTATGAGAAGAGTTGACTCATTGGAAAAGACCTTGATGCTGGGAAAGATTGAAGGTGGGAGGAGAAGGGGACGACATAGGATGAGATGATTGGATGGCATCACCGACTCAATGGACATGAGTTTGAGCAAACTCCAGGAGGTAGTGAAGGGTGTGTTGTAGTCCAGGGGGTCGCAAAGAGTCAGACACGACTGGGCGACTGAGCAATAATAGCAGCAATCGCAGCTCCGCACGGAGACCGGAGCGCCCCGGCCCTGTGGCCGCCACCATCCCGCTCTTTATAGGGAAGCCAGTTTTGGGACCAGACAGAACTGGATTCTTCCCGTCGCCGGGCAGGTATTTACTGAGCCTCCTGTGTGCGGCCCTGGGGACCGTGTGGCCAACGGAACAGACTCAGGGTCTGTCGCGCTGGAGCCTATTGCCCAGTGGGAGAGACGATAAACAAGCAGCAGGCAGATAACCACAGGTCGGACCTGGGCTCCTCTGTCAGCCCGGCCTTGCCGGCAACCTTGGGCAAGTCAGCTAAGTCCCCTGTTGGGGTAGGCACGGTGCTCATAACCCCGCGGGGTCACGGAAGTCTCCGCACGACAGCGGGCCCGCCGCCCTGCTGGCATGGCACCCATGCCTGACGCGCCACAGCTGCCCTTGTGCCTGCAGCCCCCCGTGGAGGTGGAAACTGAGACCGGAGAGGTGAAGCAGCCTGCCCATGGTGGCCCAGCAGCTCGCAAGCCCAGGCGTGTGTGGCAGCTGGCCCCCAGCCACGGGGAGGCGGTTCCTGTCCTCAGAAAGCCAGTGCCTTCCGTGTTCTGCAGGGAGTTTACTTACTTATTTATGAAAGTGAAAGTCGCTCAGTCGTGTCCAACTCTTTGCGACCCCATGGACTATACAGTCCATGGGATTCTCCAGGCCAGAATACTGGAGTGGGTAGCCGTTCCCTTCTCCAGGGGATCTTTCCAACCCGGGCATTGAACCCAGGTCTCCTGCATTGCAGGCGGCTTCTTTACCAGCTGAGCCACAAATGATCGTGGTCAAATATACATGGCACAAAGCTTACCATTTTAGCCGTTTGTAAGCGTGCAGTTCAGTGGTGTTAAGTACCTTCCCCTTGTTGTGGAACCATTGCTACCATCCGTCTCCGGAGCCTGACTTGCATCTTCTGGTACAGAAGCTCTGTCTCCAGTATACCCTGACTTCGCATGCTCCCTGCCCCAGGTCCCTGTGACCGCGTTTTCCTCTCGGTCTCTATGAATCTGTGTAGCCTAGGCCCCTCCCATGAGTGGAATCAAACAGTATTTGTATTTTTGTGTCTGTCTTACGTCACTTAGCATAAAATTCTCAAGCTTCACCCATGTTGTAACACGTCAGAATTTCCTTTCTAAGGCTGAATAATATTTGTGTGTGTGCGCACACCACAGTGTGTCCATCCATTCATCCATCGTGGACTTGTGGGTTGTTTGCACCTTTCTGCTGATGGAAGCAGCTCCGCTGTGCATGCTCGTGTGCAGGTATCTGAGACCCTCCCTTGTTCGTATATACACGTAGGTTCAGGGAGCATATTATCACCAGGAATAGAGTAAAGGGGACAGAAAGAAAACCCCCAGTTTCCAGTTCTTATCCTCAGGCCCATGGATAGAATTCAGGGTATCTGTGACCCTGGACGTGAAAAAACAACGGCAGCTTTGCTGTCACTGGCCTGTAACTGACACACAGCGTTTCCGTCCAGGATGCCCGCTGGCGGTACTGTGAGCCGTGACCGGGACCCGGCCCCGGCCCCGGTCCCTAGTGGACGGCCCGGAAGCTTTCCAGGCCCGTTCCGGCGTTATAGACCATCTTGGAATATTGTTACCTTTGTCGCTACTCCAGAGTCACGGTAGTTATCAGACCCTTGGCTAGAGCTTGTTATGTGATGCGGTAAGACGTTTTCTTTTCCTGTTGCTCTACCACAGGTCGTAAGGAGTGTCTTGACAACCATATTTCAGTGTGATCGGGTTCCCTTGTGAGATGTTCGTTTTTGTTGCCAGATTGTGTTTCAGCTTACGACTGTACCATTCTACTAGCGGTGGGCATCGGGTTGTGTCCATCCTCAGGAACGCTTGCACATGCCGCCTGGGGATTTGTGCGTGACGTTCTGTTGGCTTAGAGTTGGGAATGAGCATACAGGGTATGCATAGAGTCAGCCTTTGTAGGTGATGCCAAGCTGTTTTCCACAGTGGTTGTACCAGCTTATCCTCCTAGGAGCAGTGTATGAAGTTTCCAGTTGCTTCACCTCCATGCCCATGTTCATTACTGTGAGTCTTCAAAATTCTCGCCATTCTCACGGGTGTAGAGCAGTATGCAGCTTTTCTTTATGTTTGAAATTTTTCATAGTAAAATCCCGGAAAAACACCATTCATACTCATGCGGCAACTTCACGGAAAAATGGTCTTTTTAAGGCAAGTGGTTGAAACTGGTGCATGCCTGGCCTTGAGGTGAAGATGCAGTTCTCCATTGGGAGTGGACAGGGCCCAGGCTGCCCTAGTCCTGTGATCCACCCCCCCCACCCCCACCCCCACAAGACACCGGCAGGTCCTGGGTAGCATTTAATAAAGCTGGATGTAGACGGGTGGGGCCCGAGTGAGGCGAAGGCACCTTAGAACCGCGCCTGTGCATCGAGCTGCGGTGGCACGGGGCGGTGGGGGTGGACCCCGAGCTGGTTTCTGGCCCAGAGGAGGTCCGGACACCCACACTGGTTCCCAGAGAGGTGTGCTTAGGAGTCAGCACGGAGCTTAGACCAGTTGGTGGACCTTTGGCAGGTTCTAGCTGACCGTGTGTCCGCTCACCAGGGAGCTCTTGAACGCGGCACCGGAGATGCCCCTGTCTTGAGTTTCTTCCTCACGTTGGCTGCTGCGTAGCTGCATTCTCCCAACATGGATGGTGCCCCCACTTCACTTCCTTTTCCTCTCTTTCTCCCTGCCTCCTGGCTTTCTCTCGACAAGTGTTTATTGAGTGTGTACTTTTGTGCCAGGCGTGGCCACAGTCTCCCTCCCTCCATCCTTGCATCTGTCTGCCTGTCCATCCATCCCATCTGCCCATCCATGCCGCCACCCAGCACTGACTGGATATCCTTTGCAAGACAGGCCTCGGGCCCGACCCAGATGAATGGACCGTGGTCCCCCCGGTACCACGGGGGGTACACTCCTGTTGGAAGAGTGTGACGTGCATGGTGGGTCAGGAAGAGGGAAGAAACAGGGTGTGGCAGCCAGGTAAGCGGCCCCAGGAAGAGCTCCCTGGAGGTCACGGGGTTGAAGCTTCGTCTTCACAGTGTCTTGGGATGGGCCCAGGGAGGCAGGGCGATGGAGAGAGTGGGCATCTGGCTTCCCTGGTGGAGGGACAGAGCCTGGGGCCCGGAGTGGACCTCGGTCACCCCTTTTGAGGTCAGGTGGTAGACAGAGCTCTGACAGGGTCACAAGCAGGTTAGTCGGGACCTGATGGTCCCCAGGGTTGCTGGGGCAGCTTTCCCATGGGGTGGTAGGACAGACCAGTGCCCTCTCCCCCAAGGATGTCGCATCCTAACCCCCAGAACTGTGACTGTGTGACCTGCCATGGCACGAGGGCCGCTGAGATGTGATCGAGTCAAGGATCTTGCGATGGGAAATTGTCCTGGGTTACCCAGATGGGCTCCCTGCAGCCACAGGGGTCCCTTAGGAGAAGGGGAAGCAGGAGAGACAGGTCAGAGGAGGAGACTGTGGGGACAGAGCACAGGTGAGGGGGTGCTGCTGCCAGCTTTGACGACGGTTGGAGGGGCCCCAAGACTGGGGACGGGGCACCTCGAGAGGCCAGGAAGGCCAGGAAGCAGTCTCTCCGCTCGGGCCTCTGGAAGGACCGCAGCCCTGCCACACCATGGTTTTTGGCCCCGTGAGACCTGTTTGGGACTTCTGACCTCCAGACCTGTCAGAGGACACGTTTGTGGTGTTTGAACGCATGGAGGTATACTCATGCATTGCAGCATCCTCAGGAACCTGACACGCTGGTAAAGTGTGGACTCACCCGAAAGCCCTTGTGCAAGGGCCTGGGTGAAGAGGGGCCGGGCAGGACTTTTTGGCCTAGCCTTAATGGATGGTGAGGTCATCACCATTACCTGGAAACATTCTTAGAGAGTCCCTCTTCCATCCTGTGTTCTTGGTAGGTCGATTGTGGTCCCACTCAAGTTCAGGGGGAAGTTCGCCTCCTTTAGGATCAAGGAGCCTCGCTGCTCCTGATACATTCTTGCCCAGGACCTGCGTGTTCTGCCTTTCGAGCCTCTTTCTAGGGGGATTCTGATAACACCTCGTCCCAGGCAAATACAAGGTGAGCAGGGCCCTGCTCTGGGGGGAACATCGCAGCGACAGGGCACCCCCCGGGGGCCTTGCCAGGTGTCCTGTTGCCCATCCTCCCGTCTGCTGAGCGGGCGGTGGGGAGTTCAGTGAGTATCACTGGGACCTGCACTTTTCTGAAGTCAAACAGATCTCTCTGGGTGGGAGCATTCCTCTCTCGTGGGACGGGTGCAGCCCGTCTGACTCAGCAACTCCCCCAGCCGCACCCTCTACCGCTGACACCCAGACAATCCGTCCTCGTGTGTCTCCCGCTCACAAAAGCCTCCCTCCCCGGGAAGCAGAGCAGAGCCTCTCCCACCCCACCCCCCTCCCACGGCTCGGGGAGAGCCGGGCCTGTGTGGCTGCTACCCCCTAGACACCTGTGTCCCTGGCGGGATGTCAGCGTCACCGGCGATGGAGCCGGGAGCCTCCTCCTGTCACCACCGAGGGCGGCAGTTCTAGGTGGGACTGTGTGCTGGCCCGCCTTTCCATCCGTCAGCTTGTTTAGCAGCACACCCCCTGCAGTAAATGTGTTATCCTGACATCTCAGGGTTAATAATGGGGAAAGCCGAACCTGACACCCAGCACCTTTACCCGCCGACAGCTCGCACCCCTTCCACTGCTGAACTTGGGATGTTCACCGCTGGCTGAGGTCAGCTTACGCCAATACCGTCGTCACTGCTGTGGGTTGAACTGTGTCCCTGAAGCAGGTCTGTTCAAGTCCTTGCCTCTGGTACCTGGGAGCGTGACCTTATTTGGAGGCAGGGCCTTTGCAGATCCAGTCAGGCTCGGGTTCGCTGTCCGACCTTTGCTTGGAGAACTGAGTTCACTGGGTTCAAGAATTGCTCCCTCTCCTTACAGGCTAGCTGATTTCAAAAGGTCAAACCACGCTGTGGCTTTTCCCAAACCAGCTGATTCAAACCTTGCCATAGCCAGGAAAGAAAAAAAAAGCCAACAGATTATTGACGAAGAAACATTCATTTCTGTAGAAAATTACTGGTTGGGGCTAGTTGTTGATTATCTCACCTCTGTTGCCATTTGTATTTAGAAATGGCTCATAAATTTGCTTACGTGGGTCTGGTTTGTCCTCTACAAGGAAACAGTTGCACTGCAAAGTAGTTCCAGAACCATACTGTGATTTGATAGCTTCCATTTCCTGGCTGTCTGATGCTGTCAGGCACAGCAGTGGGTGCTTTCCTTACCGTGTCCGTGGTTTTCAGAGTAACCTGGTGAGGTCCACTTCACAGATGAGGAGACTGAAGCCAGGACAGCTAAGGAAGTTAGGATCCGAGGTCATGCACCTCACACATGTGCGAGCTGGCTGCTAAACTGCCGTCTCCAGACTCGAGTCTGCCCTGCCCCACCTGTCTTCCTGTTAACTGCGGACAACTTCATAATTAGATGGCAGAGAAGACAAACACAGGGTGTTCACGCTGAGATGTGCGCTTAGGAGAAGAGTGTTGTGATCGCATGCATGCGAGCGGGAGGCAATGCTCTGGGACCCCGTGCCACGAGGTGGGCGAGGGGGACATCGACAGGCCCTGGGCTTCTGGCCACCAGCCCCTGAAGGAGGGTGGAGGCAGGGTGACCCACACGGGGCTCCAAGCCCCCTTCTCAGAGTACCATCAGCGTCTGTTTGGTCTCTCAATGATTAGCCGTGCAACCTTGGGCACGCCACACGACCTCCCGGACAGCCAGCAGAGGCAGCGTGGCCTGTGAGCTCACCTCGTCGCTCACCCTGGGACCGACCTGGGCTGCCTCCTGGGTCATGCCCACAATGCCCCTGGAGGCCTCTGCCCCGGCTAGGCCTTCAGTCTGCATCTTTGCCTAAGTAGCCACACCGCCCACGGCCTCACTTCCTTTTGCTCTTTCCTCGGAAGTCGCCTAGTCAAGTTTCCTTGGCTACCCATCTGAAATGTTGACACCCCACCCCACCACCGCAATGTTTTGTTTTATTTTTCGTTCTCCACCTTATTCTTTCTCCTTAGCACCTACCATAATCTAACAGACTATGTGTTTGTTATTTTGTTTATTTTCTCCTCCTGCTAGAAAGGCAAGAATTTTATCTCCTCTCCTTTCCCTCCCTCCCAACTGCTGTATTCCCAGCATTTAGAACAGGGCTCTGTGCCTGTCGGTGCTGGATAAATACCTTTTAAGTGAATGAATGAATCAATCAATTTGACTTTACGCAGAGCCTCACTTTACTCACTGGAGTGAAGTCAGCCTACTAAGTACGTGGTTGGCGTTCTGAAACTATAGACACTCGCTGAGTGACAGTATTTATGTTATCTTTCCATGCTTTACCTTTAAAATCGAGGGGCTGCCGCTGAAGTCTCCGCAGAGGCTGAGCAGGGGCTGCGTGTGTGCAGGACAGCAGAGGAGCACTAGCCTGACGGCAAGGAGACCCCCTTCGTTCTGCCCCTGCCCATCGACCGTGAGCATCTCGGGCGTCCTCTGGCAGCCAGAGGGAGGGGAACATCCTGGAGACTAGCATTTTCCTCTCCCCCTGTCCCCCTGTCTGATTCCAGGCAGAGCAGAAGAGGGGCCCCGTGGAAGCTCTTTTCACAACTCCAAAGCCCCCGTTTCGTGGGCCTGCATGTCCGCACCAGGCTGGGGCTGGGGCTCCTGTCTCTGTCAGGGTTCCTGCACCTGGGCACGTCCCGGGCAGCCTGCGGTCAGCTGTGTCTCGTGGCCAGGACTTTCAGGAATGCACCCTTTTGACCACACAGGCCAGGCCACACATGCCTGATTATAGTGAACTCTGAACTCTTTGAAGGAGCGTGAACCTCACACGGCGCCTTCCGTGAAGACTGGCCACCTTGAACCTCATTCTCTCCCCTCACTCCGTGAGTTCATCAGTTATCTGCATTTCTTTTGTGCAGTTTAGATTCTTATATATTTTATTTGTAATTGGAGAATATGCCTTTTTTTAAATAAGAAAAGCTGTTTATAAGGGTTTTCATTTTTAATATAGAAGAATCACTAATTTTTTTCAAATCGAATAGGTAACAGTTGTTAGCTTTTTCTACGTTTCCTCTGGCTTCTTAATTTCATATGAGGTATTTATTGATGTATAGACGCTTCACATTTTTTGGTGGTTGGATCTCAGAGCCTGTATTCATGGCTTGTTAATGACTTGTCTTAGTGGTTTATCAAAGTTCTTCCGAATTTCAAGATTGAGCAGACATTCCCCATTTTTTTCCCTAACATATAACTGTAAAATTGACCTAGAATTAACTTTTGGTGTGAGGCATGGCATAGTGCTGTTCCAGATAGATCACTGAGTGTCTAGTATTATTCTCTGAAAAATGTTCCCTTATCCGCTACTGTAAAACATCACTATACCATATACTGACCATTTCACGTATGTGCTCGAGTCTCTTTTCAGCCTTCTGTTAGTTCCTGCTGACTTACTGTCCTCGCTCCAGCGCTGTGCTGTTTTGTTAATTGTAGGTTCATAGTATTGTGAAATTAAACACCTTCGTTTTTTAAAGATGAAGGAACTAAGGCTTGGAGAGGTCAAGTAACTTCCCCAGAATGTCCCAGCTGATCGGAAGCTCTGAATCTCATGTGTGTATTATTTCCAGGGTATTTAACCTCCTCGTCGGCCTTGTCTCATGATGCCTTCCTGTGCTTCTTAAATTATCGTCACTGTTACTCACAGTATATCACTGAGGTGTTGTTTTTTTCTCCTGCAGCCTTAGTAAGTTCTGTCTCCCCTAAGTGGAACTAGCCATAAGTATCTGCTATGTAAAGTTACTAACAAGAATGAGAGCAGATGTGAATTTCATAGCACCATGCCTGGCACACAAAAGCCCTTAATCTATTAATAATAGTACAGTTATTTTTATTCCCATTGGTGTAATTGACTTTCTGTAACGTACATTCTTCTTTAAGAAGTAAGGTAGTTCTCAGACCTTCCACCTCTGGGCAGATTTCGTGATAAATGCGTGTCCTTGATGCTAAAGGATACTCCCAGTGGCCAGTTTGACCCTGACGTCCACCTCCCCCTCCTCAAGCCAGTACGTTATTGAGGCGGCCCCACATTCTAAAGGGGCTGATGGGCTCTTACAGTGATAAGAAGTCACGCTCTCGAACATTCCTGTGAGCTGTGGGCACTCCAGGTCCATCCGGCTCTTCCCCCAGAGTCGTGCCATCCGAGGGCGCAGAGAGCCTCAGTGACGAGGGGCCGCGTGTCTGCAGCGTCCCGGGCCCTTTTGGGCCCACAGGGTCCCTGTGCAGGACAAACTTGTGGGCCGGGATTCAGAGCACCCCCACCCAACCCCAGGGTCTGCAGAGCAGTGTCAAATGTTTGCACTCAGGTAAATTGTTAGTTCCTTTCACACTGCACCCAGGAGAGGCCCCGTCCTGTGAAATGGCTGGTTCCTGGAGCCCCTTTGCAAGGTGACAACCAAAGGCACTTGGAAGCGCCCCCCATCCTTATTGCCGAAGTCGCCGTCTTGCACGTGGGCAGAGGTGCATCCCCTCGGAGTGCCTGGACTCTGGAATGGGGGCTGATGTCAGTATTAACCATCAGCGGAAGCCCCTTGTGTCAGGCTCTAGAGGAACCTGTGCTGGGCAGTTCCTTGGCTTGAAAAGAGGTACCTGGTCTGGATTTGGAACAGAGTTGAGAGTGAGAGCGGTGGTATCACTGGAGAGGTGGTCCACACAGGTGTGGCTGTGGAGTCTCCCGCCACCTCTGCTGAGAAGCGAGACGTGGGAACGTGGGTACGCGTCAGCGCCCCGTCCTGCACTCACGCCAGGGGGCGAGGGCAGCCTCAGGGAGGGCGAGTGTAACCAGCGGTGTCGGTGTGTGTGCTTGGGTGGCCCTGCCCTGGACACTGTGTTGGGAAGGATCCCGGGCCTGGCGTTCAGCTCAGCAGGAAAAGGGCAGAAGCTGCTTCCACGTGGAGGAGAGCAGCAGTGGTGCCTCTTAGAGACGCAGGAGCCCACAGAGTGAAAACAAAAGCAAAACTGGGCCAAAAAGGGGAGGAGCTAGACCCTGAAGCACAGAGGGCTAGTTACTTTCATGTAGTTTTATAATCAAGAAATATGAGCGTAAAATATTCGAAGTGTTGAAAAATAGAAAATCATCAGGATTTCTGCTCCCCAGAACAGTAAATGCTGTTTGTCTGTGACTCTGTTTCCTGCTCTCTGTCTAAATCCCCGCCTATTTCAACGTACTTTTCCAAAGACATAAAAATGTATACCCTGTTTTTTCTTTGAACAGCTATGGCTGTTAATTCGTTTTCCCATGCCTTAAGGCAAGAGTTTTGAAACATAGAAGCCCTGGGGTACAGCCTGGTACCTTCCCCTCCAGTCTTTACCTCTGGGGCATTAAGAATGGATCTTCAGAATTAGAGTATTTCCTTATAGTTCATCCTAGCCCCTCCCTGATTGTGGCAAAATGCAGTGTGAAATTTGTCTTACGAATCTTAACTGTCCTAAAGTGTGTAGTTTCATGGTGCTAAGTATGTTTACATTGCTCTGCAGCCAGTCTCCAAAACTTAATCCTTCATCTTAAATAAAGCCCTAGAGCTGACCTCAGGATGGGCAGCTAGTTCACGACCTCCAGGTGAGGCAGGGAGAATTTAAGACAGGGAGGCGAAGGAGGAGCTGCACTGGCAGAGGCCTCTCCAGTAGGTCTGGGTACCTCCCTAGTATCGCCCATTTTACAGATAGTGAAACTGAGGCACAGATTGTCATTCATTGCTTTTCTTTTTGGGGGGCAAACATTATTGAAATATACATCTAGAAATGTGCACACATATTGTACAGTTCAGTGAATTTTTGCCAACCAAATGGCTCTGTAACCAGCACTCAAATCAAGAAACAGGCTAGCCATCGCCGTGGCCTCAACCCCAAGGTAACCGCTCTCCTGACCTTCATTAGCATTCACTAGTCTTGCCTGTCCCGGAGCTTCACCCCGGCGCATCCAGCACGTACCCTCTCTTCTGGCGACTTTCGCATACTTGATGTTTGTGTGATTTATGCAAGCAGCTTACTGGAGCCCTCAGGGACAGAGCTGGGCTGCAGACTCAGGCTGCTCCACTGGCCTGCCTTTCAGGGGGCACGCGGGAATGCCAGTTGGCCTAGGGTGTGGGGGGACCCCGAGAAATAAAGTTGGCTAGATACAGCCAGATCAGGAGTTCCATGAATGTTCAGTGGCTTCGGACACAGGTGTTCCAGAAACAGCTCCTGTTGATTAGGAAGCGACCTGTGTTCTCGGTGACAGTGAGACCCCGGGGTGGTGAGAGCTATCCGGAGGGAGCACTGGGCAACGGTCCCCTAGAAGAGGGAGCAAGGATTCCCAGAGGAGCGTGGGATGGGTGTGGGAGTTGTGTGCGTCACGGGCAAGAGCCCAGGTGTTCTGGATCGAACAGTAATAACTTTTTAAAGATGGTTAATTTATTCAGAGTGGTTGCTTTGCAACGATACTGTCTTAATTTCCTGTTGAACTTGCTTCATCTATAATCATGCAACATTAGTATTTATCTTATTCACTTAATTTGAAAGTATTCTTAAATTAAGTATTTCAGCATTCTTGCCTGAGAAATCCCATGGACAGAGGAGCCTGGTGGGCTGCTGTCCACGGTTTCACAAAGCGTCAGATGCAACTTAGCGACTGATCAACAAACAGCATTCTTAAAGCTGTTACTGCTATTTTACTGAAGTTACTTCAGCCTAGACACTACCATGAAAATATCACAGAAAACATGAGTGTTACAGCTGTGATCTGGTTTCATAAACAGAGTACTACAAACCGTTTTAGTCAGCTAGGAAATAAGCATTAGAACGTGAGGAATGGTAACACTTGGCCTTTGGCAGGGGCTGCCCTGTGCCGGACCCAGCACGGAATAAGCAGGTGATGCGCTTTCCTGCCTCCCTGTATCCTCCCGAGGAGGCGGAAACTGTCACCGTGCCCATTTTCAGACGAGGAAACTGAGGCTCGGTGGGTGAGGTGACTCCCTAGGTCAGGTGTCTGCAAGGAGCAGGCGTGGGATTGGGCAGTCTGGTTCTCAGAATGTCCTCCCTGACCCCACACTCTGTGACCTGCCCACGGAACTCATGCAGTGAAGACACACAGGGAGTCAGTGATGGGCTTTCCTGCTTCCAGGAGCCCGAGCGCCGTAAACACTGAGAGAATATTCTGTCTGCCTACGAGGGGTTGTCGGGACCAAGTGGAAACGGTCAAAACCAGTTTCATCATCATTAGCAATTGTGCAGTGGGTTGGCTGGAGTTTCTTTCAGAGGATTTGCTTGAGGCTGGCATGTGTCTCCATGTTTTTACTTCATAAATGGAGTAAGTTGATAACTGCAATTTAAGTAGAGCCTGGTTTTGGAAGGAAGTTGATTTGATTACTGTTTTATAAGATTTTCTTGGTCTGGTCTTGATCCTGTGGATTTCTTTCGGTTTCGGTAATTTTGGGGTGGTGACCTATCCCCTGCCAATTTGAGCCAAGTCCCGCTGAAGCTCAGTGTACCCAGAAGAATGTGCTGGGCTAGCCTCGTTCCGAGAAAACAGAGAAAAGGCAAAATAGCGTGCAACATTTCCAACTAAGACTGTCATGATCTCGGATGATGATACAAGTCGTCTGATTTTTTTTTTTGCCCCCACGGCAAGTTGATTCCTTCTGAGGTCATTAGTTTTATCCATATCCACTGGAAATTGCGTCCATTTTCAATTAAAATAAAAGTAACGGCGTCCCTCTGTTTTTGGAAACCGTAATCTATCAGAGTTGATATAATCAGTCTGTTTACCAGATCATCACGGGTCAGAACAACAGCATTTGCATTCATGCACACAGGAAATCTGATTAGATACAGCAGAGGAAGAGCACACGCAGATGGGACGCGGTTGCCCTGAATTCAGGCGGCCCAGATTTCTCCAGTTCACTCGAACATCCTATTAGCTGGGGAGATCCCCGTCGTGACGCAGAAGCCCTGCAGCAGAACAGTTGGGTGTAGCTGCCTGCGAGGAAGAAACCCTTGCTTTGCAGCAGGGACCTTCTGAGCAGGCGTCTCCGTTGCACAGAGAAAAACTGTGGGAATGTTTCCATCAGCCTGGCGGTCTGAGGGTTTCTGCAGCCCCTTGAGCGGGTTTTAACCAGGTGTCCTTGGCCATGACGGGCGAGGGCAGCTGCAAAGGGTCCCGCTGTCCTTGGGGGCCCGACGCGCACCATGGCAAGGCCCACGGTGATGGAAGAAAATGAGGGCGGTGCTGGCAGCATAGGCTGCAAAATTGGTGCTTGGCTGGGCATGGACGGCACGTGCGTGGCGAAATACCACCCTCCCACTCAGGAACCCTGCTCAGGGTGCCCCAGTGCGTTTCAGGAAAACCTGCATAGTTCCTGACCTGAGCCTCACAGCTCTGCATGCTGCCATCCCGACCCGTCTCTCCCCGCTGCTCACAGGCCCTGGAGTTCATTTCCCTGCCCCAGCTGAGGGGTCCTCTGCTCAGCCAGGCCAGCCTGCTGACCGCCCGGTGCACTCTGACCACTCTGCAAAGACTGAGTCTCTACCCCACCTTCAGTCCCCCACACCCCCCAGTTCTCACCGGGTCCCTGGCCTGGGAATGCCGCTCACCACGCCATTCACCTTCTCACCCCCGCTGAAAGGTGGACAGCTCCTCCTCTGAAACCAGTTGAATGTTCCCACCGCGATTCCCCCCAGTTCTCAGCTTCAGGGGCCCCTCCCCAACCCCCAGGATCGGCCAGGCCATTATCCTCATGGGCTGTATGCCGCGATCACCATTCTGGTGGAATAGTTTGTCTGTCGGTGGTTTTGGGTCCCTGTGTGCCGAGACACAAGCTCCAGGTTCATGGCCGGCCCACAGCTCCGAACGCGTGCCTCACGTGAACGAGGGGCCCACACAGATCACTGGGGGTGAAGGATGGAAACACGTTTGCAGTGATGGAGGCTGAAAGTGGTTGTCCAACTCACAGAATAACCTCTGCCACCTTGAAAGCTCCCTTTGAGCGCTGCTTCTCGGTGGACTTGTCAGATGTACAGCATATCCAGCTAAACAAGAACAAATCAAGGGTCACGCTGGTTGCTGCGGCAGCTGAACGCCACCAGTGACCTTGTGTCTGCTCCGAACCCTTTGGTTTGATGAATTCGCCGACTGTTACTAGCCCTGCCCATTGAGGAGCCGCTGGCCACGCCATTCACTTTCTCATCCTGACTGAGAGGCAGACAGCTGTTTCTTTGAAGCCAGTTGAATGTTTCTTATTTTGGCATTATTTTAATTCTTTTTCTAACCTGCATTCATATGAGGCTCTGGGCTTATTTGTCTAATGCGCTGTAGGCTTCTGTTAAATCTTGTTGATTAAAAAAAATCCAATCATGTCTTTTAGACATAAATCCTTTTGAGAAACAGCACCTTACAGAAAAGAGTAATGTTCCTCTTCCTCTGCCAGCAGCCCCATTCCCACACCCCATCCTTCCAGTGTTTTTTTCTGTAGGTTTACACCTAAACAGGCAGTTCCGTGGGAAGTGTATAAACCTCAGGTGTCCGATCGGATGCGTACCTCTTCAGTTCGCCTCCCCACTCCTGAGACTGTGGGCACGTGTCCGTGTTCGTTCGGTAGAGCTGTGTGAACTGTGCTAACTGGACTCCTGAGTGTAAATGTCAGAAGCCTTGCTTGACAGGTTGGCAGAGGTGACGACCCCTCCTCTGCGGCCCGCGCACCGGGAAGCCCCTGAGCTTTTCTCCTGGCGAATCACGTTGTGTGTTTCCAGGAGCCGGTGTGTTTGTTCCCAGGCCTGATTATGCTGGCTATAGGTGTTCCCATAATTACACAATTCACTCCATACGAGTGTGAAAAGAGAGTGGTTGTTTTTATGAAAGCCAAACGGGAATGCTTAAGAAAGTCTTGGTGAAACAATAGCTATTGTGATGGCCATCAAAGAGTGAGAAAAAGCCATAATAACCAGATGGCCTTGTGGAGGTCTTTAAAGAAACAGGAACTGCAAACTGCCAATTGTTTGGGGTTTATCTAAAAAAACAAAACAAAACTGGGGGCGCTTTAGGACTGGGGGCCATCTTCAGGGGCACGACCCTGCTGCGGCTGCAAAAGATGGAGAACAAATACCTGTTTCATATATTTTCAGTAGAAATAAAATGTCTGTTTCATTTTATCGTGTTGGCAAAAAGTTTGTTCAGATTTTCCCCCAAAGACGTTCTGGGAAGACTCCCAAACAAGCTTTTTAGCCAACCCAAAGGGATTCTCTCCTTCAGTTGTTTTGGGTCCGTCACCGACTGCTGGCTCTGCGGGCTGCAGCCCTGCCTCATGCTGCTCCTTTGCGCTGTCCCGTTCCTTAAGCGACCTTTCCGCCCGCCCCACGCCCTTCTGCCCAGTCCTCACACGGCTGAGCGAGGGCGCTCTGGTCTCTTTCTTGTCGTGTGAGGACGCTAATCCCATCGTGTGGGGCCACCCTCTGACTCGTCTACACCTGATGGCCTACTGAAGGTCCTCCTCCTCAACACCAGCACACTGGGGGTTAGGGCTTCAGTGTAGGGGTTTTGGGGACAAACACATTAAGTCCATAACACCATCCCCGGCATGGAAGAACAGAGGAGGAACGTTGTACTACAAAGAGCAGAAAATGTATAAGTTCACTTGTGTCTTGCCTCTTTGCAGGGGCTGTGGATATTCAGTCCAAGGCCTAGTGAAAGGTGCATTTAAAGTGCCTTCCAGGGAGCATCCATCTGACCGCCTCCCCGTGCCACGACTGGGAAACTGTGAGGTGGGGTGGGGAGAAGGGTCACGGGACCTCTGGGTGTATCCTGATCCTGCCTTGCGCTTGCTGTGTGGCTTTGGAGAAGTCGCTTCTCCTCTCTAGGCCTCAGTATACCCATCCGACAGGTGGGCTGGGCTGGGTTTGGGGAGTCTCTAAGCCGTCCAGTTCTGAGAAGATGCAGAGTGGCACCTGGCGCCAGGCTTGGTGACCGTCGTTGCCCTGAGCGTGATGACCCCCCGCCACCCCCAGTCACAGCCAAGGCCACACGATAGCCAGAGAGTCCTCTCCACTGGCCCCAGGAGAACATTTGGAAACAATCACGTCCGCCCCCATAGATCACTGCCTGTTGCTAAGCCTGCGTTGGCCGGCCAGCCCCACGTCACAGCTCAGGGTCGCTCGGGACGCTGCTGCGTCTTCGTAGGCCCCGCGAAGTGTGTGTGCGGCCCAGCCTCGTCCCAGTGGAGCGAGGGGGCCCGGGGTGCCGGGACAGGAGGGCTGGGCTGTGGGGTGAGAGCCTGACCCCAGAGCCTGGTGGCCAGGGTGCATGCGCTGGCTTCAGCTCAGTGGCCTGGGCACGTCACTTCCCTGCTCAGCTTCCTCGCTGAGGGCCGTGGCGAGGATGCAACCAGCTGCCATCTCAGAACGTGGGCTTCCCAGGTGGCACAGAGATGAAGAACCCCCCTGCCAGGGCAGGAGACTCAGGAGACTCCGGTTCCATCCCTGCGTCACGAAGATCCCCTGGAGGAGGAAGTGACAACCCACTCCAGTACCCTTGCCTGGGAATCCCTTGGGAAGAGGAGCCTGGTGGGCTAGAGTCCATGGGGTTGCACAGAGCTGGACACAACTGAGGGAGGGAGCACACACTCATACACACACACATATCTTAGAACAGCACCTGGCTCCTGTGTCAAGCCTAGCGGAGATGGTTTAATTCTCTGAGGTAAATGTAAATCTTTATTTGGCACAGGCAGTCTCTCCTTCCGAAGAAATAATTGAGTTTGAATTCATTTTTTTAAAAATTGACTCCCTCCAGTCTACCCTGTGAGGTCCCTTCCATTTCAACTGCTACTTTCTCTCTGAAGAAGAGGGTTTACTGAGCTCCTTGCTGATCGGTACTGTCTTGCAGGGGCAAAGGTCTGTCCTCCAAGGACAGTGCTGCTGTTTTAAGCAGCATGAGCATGTCTTCATTGCACCAGCCTGCCACAAGGAATCTTCCTTGTGATTGAGCCTCCTCGGGGTAGCCATTCTCCGCGGAAAGCGTTCCATCAGCTCAGGAGTGGGAGGAAAGGAGAGACCAAGTGTGGGGTCCATGTGGTAAAGCCCCCCCTGCCACATCATTCCATCCGTCCTGGGCCCCCCGCCACTCCAGTCCTGTACCCCAGCTCTGAGTTCCTGCAGACACACTCACACTCTCCTTTTAAATGTGGGTGATGGAGAAGGGAGGAAGCTTTGGTTTTTGTTTTTTAATGAGGATGAGGCTGGAAAGCTGTGCAAGGGAAAACCTTTTTATTGTAAAGTCTCTGGTGCTGCATGTGGTCGCCCTGGCAAAGGCATCGCGCTGGAGTTACCTGCGTCTTCAGAAGGTGCACGTGCGCGTGTGTGCACGCGCATGCAGGAAACGCTTGCTTACGGATGTTTCCTCCTCCGAACAGCTTGAAGCTGGCCTCCCGGTTCTCTCCGTGGTTCTCACAGCGCGTCCTCTTGGCTGTATCTTGGTCCCTGAAGTGAAAGTGAAAGTTTTAGTCGCTCAGTCACGTCGGGCTCTCTGCGACCCTGTGGACTGTAGCCCACCAGGCTCCTCTATCCATGGGGTCCTCTAGGCAAGAGTCCTGGAGCGGGTTGCCATTTCCTTCTCCAGGGGCTCTTCCTGACCCAGGGATCGAATGCTAGTCTCCCACATTGCAGGCGGTTTCTTTACCATCTGAGCCATCAGGAAAGCTCTTGGTGCTTGGGAGCTCCTGTTTCTGCTCTGGGTCCAGTGCACGGGGCCAGGAGTTTGTGTGTGTGTGTGCACGGGGCCAGAAGTGTGTGTGTGTGCGCGTGCGTGTGCACGGGGCCAGGAGTGTGTGTGTGTGTAGGGTGTGTGTGTGTAGGGTGTGTGTGTGTAGGGTGTATGTGTGTGCACGCGCGCGTGCATGCAGGGGTCAGGAGTGTGTGCATGTGTGTAGAGTGTGTTCATGTGTGTAGGGCGTGTGTGTGTGTGTGCACGGAGCCAGGAGTATGTGCGTGTGTGTGTAAGGGATGTGTGTGTGTGCACGGGGCCAGGAGTGTGTGTGTGTGTGCACGCACGTGCGCGTGTGCACGGGGCCAGGAGTGTGTGCGTGTGTGTAGGGTGTGTGCGTGTGTGTAGGGTGTGTGTGTGTGCACGGGCCCAGGAGAGTGTGTGTGTGTGTGTGTGTGTATGTGTGCATGCGTGCGCATGGGGCCAGGAGTGTGTGTGCCTGAGTGTAGGTGTGTGTGTGCACGGGCCCAGGACTGTGTGTGTGTGTGTGTGTGCGCATGGGGCCAGGAGTGTGTGTGCCTGAGTGTAGGTGTGTGTGTGCATGGGGCCAGGACTGTGTGTGTGTGTGTGTGTGTGTGCGCATGGGGCTAGGAGTGTGTGTGTGGAGTGTGTGTAGGGGGTGTGTGTGTGCACAGGGCTAGGACTGTGTGTGTGTGTGTGTGTATGTGTGCACGGGGCCAGGACTGTGTGTGTGTGTAGGGTGTGTGTGTGTGCATGGGGCTAGGACTGTGTGTGTGCACACGCACATTCATGCATGGGACCAGGAGTGTGTGCATGTGTGTAGAGTGTGTTCATGTGTGTAGGGTGTGTGTGTGTGTGCACGGAGCCAGGAGTATGTGTGTGTGTGTAAGGGGTGTGTGTGTGTGTGCACGGGGCCAGGAGTGTGTGCGTGTGTGTAGAGTGTGTGCGTGTGTGTAGGGTGTGTGTGTGTGCACCGGGCCAGGAGAGAGAGTGTGTGTGTTTGTGTGTGTGCATGGGGCCAGGAGTGTGTGCATGTGTGTGGAGTGTGTGTAGGGGGTGTGTGTGTGCACGGGGCCAGGAGAGATTGTGTGTGTGTAGGGGGTGTGTGTGTGTGTGCGCACGGGGCCAGAAGTGTGTGTGTGCGTGTGTGTGTGCACGGGGCCAGGACTGTGTGTGTGTGTGTGTGTGTGTGTGTGTGCGCGCTCCCAGTCTCCAGGGTTGAGTAACTTTATGAGTGGTGCTTAAAACCCTTCTATCATTCACAGGACAAAGTTCAGCTCGTTTTTTTCCTGGCAGAGGAGACCAAATTTGGCCCAAACTCAATCTTTTCATTTTCATCCCCTGCCAGTTCCTTACCAGGCACCCTCTGCTCTAGTCACAAGCAACCTTTTGCTGTTGTCCAAAGAGCCCATGATCTTGTGCACTCCGAGACCTTTGAGGATGGCAGGCCCACGGCCAAAGATCCCATTTCTTTCCTCTTTCCGGGGCCAGCTCACATGGGTGTGAAACCTCCCAGGCCTGCCCAGATTGAGTCCTTCCTCCGTGGGACTCCTCAGCTTCTCTTATCCTCACAAGACCCGCTCGTCACATGCACCGCTCTGTTTGATTCGTTGCATCTGTCACCCCAGCAAGCGTCCGGCTGCCTGAGAACTGGCAGACCGGAGTCTGATCCATCTCTGTGTCCCCAGCACCTAGTGGGGTGCCCAGCAGCAGTTCACGTTCCGTGCTGGTTGGAACTGGGGAACGGCAGCCCAGGATCTGTCATGAGACACTCGTGTCCTGTGGCTGAAAGAGGCTGGCGGACTCATCAGTGTCACTGGTAATGTAGTGTATTGAGGGCTGCTTCTGTTCTGGGCCGCCCTCTAAACCCTGGACCTCTGTGATCTATTTAGCCCATACCACTCTGAGGGTGAGTTCTGCCATGACCGCCCCTATTTACAGATGGGAACATATAGCCTAGCGGAGAGAAGTGACTTGCTCCAGGTCACAATGAAGTGGGGCCAGTCCCCATTCAGCCAATCTGCTTTTATTCTGGACATGAAACCTTCCTTGGGATCAGTTTTCTTGTGACAGTGGTTCTTGAGGTCCACCCATCCAACTTCCTTGGCTACGGGCACCACCTTCCCATGTGCCCCAGGACCCTTGCACAGGATTTCCCCCTGCGGTTGAAGTCTGGGTGTCAGCGGAACGAGGAAGCCCACGTTCCTACGTGCCCTTAAGAGAATTCGTGAACTTGCTTCAAGCACCTCTCCCCACCCCTACCCCCAGCACACCTAGTGAAGGCAGGGAGCGTCCTCTGACCTACGCTGGAGGGAAGTGGGTCAGCGGAGCAGGGGGAGCGCAGCAGTGTCGGAGTGCTCACGGCCAACATTCAGAGATAAAGCATCTGTTGTCGCACAGACGCAAATGAGTGAGTGTCACCCTCACTCTCCAGAGTTGGGCTTTTTTCCTGAACGTTCCTGGGGGGCCTGTGCCGGCTGAGCGGGGACCCACAGCCCCAGGGAGGGGAGGGGTCCCAGGTCCTTTCCTCTGAGTCTGGGGCACCAGGCCTACCCTCCTCCTCCCTTGGAGTTGGTGGGGAGGGCGGGGCACACAGGAAGGAGGCTGCCACCGGCAGCCAAGGCTCGCAGGTGCCACCAGGGTGAGGCAGAGATGGGCACAGCAGCAGGCAGGAGGAACCGGGCCGGAGACACATTCAGAAACCAGCCCAGCGGGACGATTTTCCCTCAGTGTCATGGGGAAGGGGGAGAGGGACTGAGCTACGGTCCATTCCTCCCGTGGATACTTACTGAGGTCACAGGAAGCACGTGTTTATAAAGACACTGGGGATGCAGTGCTGAGCAAGAAGTTTGTCCTGCACTCAGGATGCCCTCGGCAGGAGAAGACAGCCGTGGGACCATTACCATGCAGGTTGGTGAAGTAGGATAGTAAATGCCATTCATCCATTCATTGAACGAGCGGGTACCGAGCACTCACCATGGCCCAGGCATTGTTCTGGGCCCGCACCTCCTCTGTGGTAGCCAGCGAGCCACGTGTGGCTGTTCACATTTAATTAAAATTAAAACTGAAAATGCAGTCCTTAGGTGGCCAGGCCACGTTTCTCATGCTCCTTAGCCGTGTGTGGGCGCCGTCTCCTGTATTGGTTGGGGCACGTGCGGATGGTCTCCATCACTGTGGGACGTTCTGTCGGGAATGCAGACGCCGGGCTGTGAAAGCGGGGCGCTCGGGAAGGCTCTGCCCTTGGAGTTGGTGGGCCGGTCGTGTGGTGTTGGATGGAGACGAGCAGGCATTCTGTTACAATGCAGGGAAGTGGGCGGTGAGAGGTGGGTGCACCGGAGCGGGGCAGCCCAGCCCAGCCCGGTCCCTGGAGGCCGGGGCTGTTGCAGGGAACCCTCTACTGTGGAGAGGGTGTGAGGAACCTTGTGCCAGGACGAGGGAGGGACAGGCGTCACGGCCTGGGCTTGTTCCGTGCAGCTGGTCATGGCCCCGTGTGTTCTTGTGGCTGTCAGTGGGGAGGGGGGTGTGCGGACGGGCGGGCGGGGAGGTGGGCCGACCCCAGGCCGAGCTGGCTGTGTCGTGGGACCCTCTGTCACTTCTGGAGAGAGACCCCTCGGCGGGGTAGGGGGCGGTGAGAGGACGGTCCGGTTTGCATGCCTGGGCACCTTGCTCAGAGGAGCACTCTTGGCAAAAAGCTGGAGCAGCCGCTGAGAGGCCGGGAGAGGGAGGAGGCAGGCATGGAGGAGTCTGCTCTGGGCCCCCTGCCGGGTCAAGGTCCGAAGCCGCCCGTCCCGCCCCTGAGGACGTAGCTGCAGAAACGGGCCGGAGGACAGCGGCGGAGGGCCTGGCCCGCGACGCTGGGCAGGAGGGTGGACTGACAGGCTGTGCCCAGCCCCGGACACAGTGGGGGCAGGGACGCAGGTGGAGCCAGGCGGCCCGGGTGACTCTGCTCCTGCTGTCGCCAGAGCGAGTCTCAGCCACTCGGAGCCCAGCTCCCCTCTCTGCAGCCTGGCGACAGTGGTGTCAGGCCGTAGGGCTGCTGGGGACCAGTTTGAGACGATCAAGCGGCATTTACTGGGGGCTTATTGTCCCGTGTATTCTCACAACGGCCTGTTTGACAGACGAGGGACCGGCTGGCGTCAGAGCTCAAGTGTCCATGCTGGGGTTTGAACCCAGGTTGTCCGTCCGCTCAGGCCTGGGTTAATTGGCCGTTCACGCTGTGTTACAGCTCATGGGGCTGGCACGGGTACAGCCAAGGCCAGGCATGTAGTAGGCTGTAGGTGAAAGGGCACTTTGGATGGGCGAGCGCTTGCTTGCTCAGTCGGTAAAGCAGGCCCTTGGACCTGGAGACGCAGGGTGGAAGGGCAGGCTCGGATCCCCGGCTGGTCCCTGACCCCCAGACCTGCAGTCGCACCTAGGGACCAGCTTGAGGGATGAGGGAGCCACCTGTTGTTAGGCAGAGATTAACCAGGAGGTTAATTCTTAGGGGGTTAAGTTCTTAGGCAGGGCTGGTCTCTCATTCAAGAGTCAGAACTTGACCCTGGAAAGTGCCAGCCTTGCAGATGTGGGGCCGTCGTTTCAGATGCTCTTTTTTAATCGACTTGTTACGAGGCCGCAGGCGGGGTGGAGGGCCGCTGGGCGTCTCAGGTGGATCCCTCCCTCCTTCCTTGCCAGCTCAGGTCTGTCGCTTGGGCCCCGGGAAGCTGTCCACGTGGGGGTCTCTCAGGGCTGGGTTTTATGAAGTATGAGTGTGTGTGTGTGTGTGTAATGTATGGTGCGTGTATGTGTGTGTGTTTCCGGGACGTGTTGAACAAATGGCCCTGAGACCTAGGCCTGAGGCCTCCTTGTTGATTTACTGTCTTTGGAAATCATCGTCAGTGATGAAATGCCTGAGGGCCAGAGGCGGCCAGACCAGCAGGGCGCAGGGGACCATGTGTCCTCCTTCCCGTGTGTTGAGCCGCGTGTGTACGCACACAAGTGCTTGGGCGTGCCTGTGCCCGCTAGCCTGTGTCTGGGGGATTGCGGTACGTGCCTCTCCGTGTGTGCGTTTGTGTGCACTTGCGTGTACACGCATCTGTGTGCTTGTGTGTGTTTAAATCTGTGCATGCACGTGTGTCGTCAGTGTGTGTGCGTGTCGCACACTTGAGTGTGACATGACACCTTCTACCCTCGTCACCGTGTGAGGACACAGAAAGACCTGGATGACAGTTGCTTATCCCTGAGGCCTGCCGTGCATGCTTTCTGGGCCTGGCATTCCAGTCTGTGCAGTGGGAGGATAAAAGCCAGCAACATGAGGAAACCACGTGTGACGACATGCCTGTGGCTGGGAGCCTGGCTGGGAGCAGCCGGTAGAGCTTGTTCCCCCGCTGTGGGGAGGCAGGGACCCCAGTTCTCTTCACCACCACACCCCAGCCTGAAGCTCTGGAACCCCAGCTGCGCGGGCCGGGCTGTGTGTTCTCGGTGTGGCCCAGTCACGTGGCCTCCGGTGCCCGGAGAGGCCAGAACTCAGCAGAGCTGTTTATGCTACTGCAGCTCTTCTGCTCAGGGCAAGAAGTTACTACAGGCCTGAGGTCTGGGGCTCCAGAGGCCCTGACTGCGCCCACGGGTGACCACGACACTGTCACTGCGATGTGAAGCTGCCACCTGTCCCCTGGCGACGGCCTCCAGGGTTTTCCACGTTGGCCCAGACCCGGACAAAGAACATCCCACCCCCATTTTGCACACACCCCCCCACCCCCCCAGCCCCAGCTCCATCAGATAAAGCCAGAGGGTTCTCAGTAACCATGGGCAACCCAGAGGCAAGGAAATGGGAGCATTTTCTCTGCCTCTGTTTTCTGATTAGTCACTCCTGGCTGATTAGCACGTGATAGACGGGACAATAAGGCTGGGAAAACATCCACTGCCTGCCTGGAGTCCCAGCCACAGGCATGGCGAGGGCCTGGCGGAGAAGCAGGGAAACGGGAAGGCACGTGCCCAGGGCCACGTTGCGCCGGGCGTCCAGGCACACACCCCAGAGACAGGCGGGCACGCGCCCCAGAGACATGCAGGACACGCATGGCAGGCTCGGGAGGCTCCGGCTCGCCCTTTACCTCCACGCTGTCTGGAAGGAGTGATTTCACATCGTGGTCATTTGATGACTAAGGTGGATTTCCCCCATCCCCGGGGGAAGTTGTCGAGGGGACCCTGGGGACGTTGTAAGGGCCGGTGGCAAAGCTTCCCGAGGTGGCCGGGAGCCCTTGAGCAGACAGCTGCACCAACGCAGGAGAGGAGCCAGCTGCTGCTACGTAGGGGTGTCCCGAGGTGCCCGTCGGACGGGGGAGGTCGTGCGTCGTAATGAAGAGTCCCCGACCTCAGGGCCTGCCCAGTCCGGCAGGAGGACCCTGCCCTACGCGGGCAGCGCAGGGCTTCCCCCACCCAGCGACATATCCGCGCTGCGCCAGGCTTCTGGGGTGGGGAGGGCCCTCCGCACGGTCCTTTGGCCCTGAAAGTGACTCACGTTGCTTCACTCCATGCGTTCCGCTGGACTCTGTCACTCAGCCACAGCTTGGCTTCAAGGGGGCAGGAATCTTCCCCTTTCGGGTGCCCAACGGAGGAGGGGGAGACCAGGACCCTGGGGACGTTAGTGCCGTCTGCCTGCCCCAGATTATCACTGGCCGGGCCCAAGAGCGCCCTCCTTTGCTGTTCTGGTTTCCTTTGGCCTGTGACAAAATTCCCTTACCGGCTTAAACCCACTTACATCTACTGTCTTGTAGTTCAGGAGGTCAGGAGTCCAACGTGGGTGCCCCAGGCTAAAGTCAAGGTGTCAGCAGGGTGTCCAGGAGGGAATCCGGTCCCTCCCTCCTCTGGCTCATCGGCCTGCCCGCACTCCCTTGGCTCGCGGTGGCATCACCCTGACCCCTGCCTCTGGTCCCCCTGCCTCTGCCTGATAAGGAGCACGCGGTGACGTGCGGCTGCCTGAATGATCCGGCGTCATCTCCCCAGCTCGGGGGTCATGACCCCGCCTGCAGGGACCCGTGTGCCACATCAGAGCACACACTCACAGGTTCTGGGGGTTGGGGTGTGGGAGTCTTTAGGGGACCATTACTCTGCTGACCACAAAGGGCCAGCCCTGGGAGGAGAAACCAGGTGTCCCCACCCCCACCTCACCCCCTGCCTCCTTTGTTCTTCCCTCGCTCTTGGCTTCCCAGCTCTCCAGCTCCTTGCTGGAAGCTGGGGACCACCAGGTCCTTTTCTCCCTGGAGCCAGCAGCACCTCCCAGAGGGGCATCTGGTGTGAACAGGCCTTCCGGTGGGCACCTTCTGGGCCTGGGATGGGGGCAAGCAGTGCCTGAGCAGCTGCGATCTGAGCAGTGAGCAGGGCTCCGGGCAGTGAGCTGGGAAGCATGTTATGCAGAGCGCTTCCTTGGCCGCTTGGCTTCTGGAGGTGGCTCCTTGCTGTAGTCTGCCCTGATCCCCGTGCCTGCCCCATTTGGGGCCCACCCACCGCTCCGCCCACCACTCTTCTGGGAGGTGGCGGGGGCGGACTGCCTTCCCCTCATGCCGGTCCAACTTGGCTGCAGGAATGTGGGAATTAGGACCCGGGACCTGTTGGCGGAAGCCCCGGTGGGAAGCTGGGCGGACAGGCTGGGCTCACTGTTTGTGCTGGGGAAGCGCCCATCCCTCGGATGCCTTCCTCCTCCTCCCCCGCCAGGCCAGAAAGGGGGATTGTCTGCCACTCCTCTGATGAAGAACAGATACTCCAAACAAACCCCGCTGCCGGTCCCGATGCCAGCCTCAGACAGGGGCGACTGTGCCGTGTGGCGGCTGCCCCCACGACGGCGGGTGAGGCTGTTCAGGCTGAGGGGAGAGCGCGACCTCTAAGTACAGCCTAGAGATAGAAGCTGGACACGCTCCACCGCCTCACACACACCTTCCCTCTCAGCCCTGTGCCGTGCCCTTGGCCTTCCCCACTCTCCTGTGCCCTCGCCCCCTGCCAAAAGCTCTAGCGGTGTGGCCAAGATTCCTCTCTGGGGTGGAAAAATCAAAGGAGGAGACATGAGCTTCTAATTAGCAGAGAGGGACCCGTGGCCGGTGGAGGGACCACCCTGGGCTTCGTGTGCTGCAGCGTCCAGCGGTCTTTCCGTCTGGTGCCCACACTCCTCAGCCTTCAACACTCTCCCAGGCACCAGAGCCAACGTGCAAGTGTTCCCAGTGGGCTGTGGACAGAAAAGTAATTTTCCACATCAGGATCAAATCCCCGCCAGGGAGGCAAGGACTGGCAGGCGTGATGTGGCCCCCTGCACTTTTCCACTGGAGGCATTTAGACCAACTGCATTTGATTAAGTTGATGGTTTGTCTTCCTTGCTTAAACGTAGTTAGGGCAGACACCCTGGAACACAGTGGGTGCCTAGTAAGTGTGCACTGCGTGGAGCCTACCTTCCCTGTAAGAACTGAATCTTATCTTTGAAATGCCAAGTGTGCCTTTTAATGTTCGGAGAAAATAGCTCCCTCTCTAAAAGCATTTCTGCCTGTTATTCTGTACTGAGCTCACCAAATGGAAGAGGACGCGAAGGAGCAGGAAGTCCTTCTCCAGCATCAGGAGAGGATGTGTTGTCGACTCGTGATGAGAAATGAGGCATCTCTTCTACAGCGTCCCACAGCTGTGTCCAGAGCAGACATCAATAATCAATCACTGCTCTCCTGTGGAGCCCAGATGCCCGCTGCAGGATCCTTCACAACACACTCCAGGCAGTCACCACCAGGCGCATCAGATGTTTGCAAAATCCCAAACGGACAAACATCTCCATGTAATCTAATTCATCTGTGCCCTACTTCCAAATTTCTACTTCCTGACTCAGGATGGCCAACGCACTTTCTCGTTTTCTTTAATCATCGACTTCAGTAGGTGTCTTTCTTCCCCTGGCCACTTCACTGACCGTGTGACCCTGGTCCAGGTCGCTTTAGCCTTCTCGTGGACCACAGTTCCTTGTTTGTAGAATGGAAATAATTGTAGTGTCTGGCAAGACTCCCTGAGACCCAAACAAAGCTTAGTGCACTTGGTACAGTACTTACTTGCCAGCATCTAATGGGCACTCAGGAAATGAGAGCAATTTTAAAAGACATTTGTCTCCCCACCTAAATCCTCAGCAGATTGAAGCCCCGGCAGCAGGTGGCCCTGGGCTGACACACCCGAGGAGGCCCGCCCATCCCGGATCTCTGGCCAGCCCCGCTCTTCACACCCCTGTGGCGGGCGGGGGCACCCTGTCACCTGGATGCCACACCCCTGCCTTCACACTTCCTGGCCCAGGGAACCACCGCGCCCCTCAAGATCTCATTTCTGGTCTGCCGCACCCAATGCAAAGCCAGGGGGAAAAGAAAGCCAGAGATGTACCCCCCTACCGCCTTGTGGAAATCCACAAGAAACATTTCCTATGTTGTCATAGGTATAATAAGCAGCAGGCATCACTGAGGGATGGGAACACGATGGAGCAGCTCAGAAAAACATCCCTCTTGACCTTTTCTCCGAAGTGGTCTCTTGCCTCTGGGGAGATCGAGGTGCCCTGGGCTGAGATGAGGACGTTTTCTCCTTCCTGACTTACCTTTGGGGAGCAGACCTTTACACCCTGGCAGGGGACACAGGGAGATGGGGACCCCCCCAAAGACTTGCCGACACCACTGCCAGGCCTCCCTGAGAGGCGGCCCCAGGCAGATGGGAGCAGAACCAGCAGGCCCCAGGTCAGGTCGCCGGAACAGACGGGCCTGCCGCCCTGCACGGGGGTGGAAGGGGCCCCAGGCGGCCAGCCAGGGCCGGGGCCCCTCTGTGGCCCACGCCGCTGTTACCGTGCAGCGGCAGGCGTGTCTCCTGGGCAGGCCTGTTTCGTCTTCCTCACCCCGGCCGGGAGCATGCAGCCTTTGCCGTGTGTTCCCCTCCCATTCCGATTCTGCCCGGCCTGCTGCGGAGCCGCACGTGCCCGACTGTCCAGGTGCTCCCACAGCCTCCAGTCTGCATGCTACACATGAGTCCCCTGCTTGCCCCACGTGGCTGAGACTGACCTCAGAGACGTGAAGCCACTTGCCCAAGGCCACTCGGCTCCCGGGGCGCTAGCGCAGGTGCAGGGGGGCTGGGGTGCCTCCTTGGAACACATCCTGGACCATGGCTGGAACTTCCCAAGTTTGAGGAACAGAGCGGGTGCCAGAGAAGAAACTTGAAGATTAACAAGAGGCCAAAAATGTGAGCTCCAGGAGGTAGTTTTGATGTGGGTTAGGGTTGACAAAAGGGCTGTGTTCTTGGCCCTCTTCTCCAGCTCCAGGCATGGCCTCAGGAAAGTTGTCCCCACGCACAGACAGGGGCTCTGAGGCCCCTTCCTGCCTTAATGCATCCAGCCTCACACTGAAGAGTCAGGGACACTCCCCAGGGCCAGGTCCTCCGTGCGGAGTGGGGCTGGTTACCCTCTGCCCTGATTGAGGTGCCAGATTGCTGCCAAGTGGTTCTGCCCACTGAGCCTCAGTTTCCTTGTCTCTAGAGTGGGTCAGTTATAGTGTTGCCAGTGGGGGCCACAGAGAGGGTGGCCGGAGGTTAAATCTTAGCAGACAGTAGGTGCTTAATAAGCAGGAACTCCACTGTGGCTGCCATTGGCTTTCCTCACAACTTGAGTACGGTCCCACCCAATAGAATCACCACCTTCTCTCTCATTAGCCTCTGTTTTTCCCTAAAAACCGCAGACCTGGAGATGGGTGGTGATGGGTCCTGATCCTCCAGCTGGGGGCGGGGGTGGGGTGGGCTGAGAACGTCCCCTTGGCATCAGAACTCGGGTTCTGGAGTCACACAGGCCAGGCCAGCACCTGTGTGACCTCGGGTGAGTTGGATCAGTTTCCCTGCGGTGAAACGGGGGTTGGAGCGGGGCTGGTTGTGCTGTTCAGCACCTGTTCAGCCCCGTGAGGGTGACTCTCAGCAGGCAGTTGCTCTCTCGGTGGGTGCTGCTCTGTGACTCCCCAGGGGTGGGTGTGCTGGGGACGGGGTGGGGGAGCCTCTCTCCCACTATCAAGAGCCCCTGGCTGGCAGTGTCAGCCGGGCCACCGGCCCCGGTTGGTCTCCTCCATGGGGCCGGCTGCTGCCTGGGGCCCTGGGTGTCCGCTCTGGCGCCTCAGCCCTGCCCTGGGATGCGGCCTCGGCCGGGAAGTCCATGGCCGGGCCGGCTCACCTGGCCGCAGGTGGCCCCAGCGTGCCCTGCGCCCACGTCGCTGGGGCGGGGATGCCCTGGGGCGCTATTCCAGGGGGAGGCCCGTTGTAAAAGGAAGTCAGTGCAGGGTGCGTCCGCTTTCTGGGTACTATGAATAATGCTGCTATGAACACAGACGTCCAAATACCCATGCAAGTCTCTTCTGTGGATTTTTGAGAGCGTATCCCAATGGAATTGCTGGGTTGTGTGGTGATTCCATGTTTAATTTTTGGAGGAACCACTGATCTGTCTCCCACCTCCCCAGCTGTGTTTTGTAACACAACCCTCTGTCTTCCCAGCACTTGCTACTTTCTCATTTTGATAATGGCCATCCTAATGGGTGTGAAGTGGCATCTTGGTGGTGATTCTGGTTTGCATTTAGAGAGACAGGGTGGAATCATGGGCACCCCAAGGCATGATGATGGGGGCAGAGGGTGGGGCAAGGGGGCTGCCTGGCGCTGAATGAGGAGTGACCGTGTCATGGGGGCAGAGTTCCAGCTGGGAAGACTGAGAAAGTTCTAGAAGGTTCTGGAGACAGGTGGATGGTGGTGGTTGTGCAACAGTGTGCCTGTAGTTAATGCTACTTAAAAATGGCTAAGATTATAAATCTTAGTTATATATATTTCACCTCAGTAAAGAAAAATGGGATGCCCCACGGGAGAAACCCAAATTCGAGGCCGTTCTGTAAAACCCCTGAGCAGTGCTCCTCAAGCCTGTCGAGACCTCAGAGACCAGGCGTGTGCCACACGTCCAGACCTGAGGCGGCTAGGGTGAAAGGATGTGTGTAATCTGGGGTCCTGGCCGGGGTCCCGGGGCAGGAAAGGGACCTTGGGGCAGGGCGGGGGCGGGCAGCCAAGTTCAGGTAAAAGGTCAAGTTAGCTGGTAGTCATGTCCCAGTGCTGGCTTCTTGGTTGTGATGAATGTTCCATGGGTGTTAACATCTAACTAAAATCGTTTTAAAATTTTAAAAAGTTGTTATAAGTGGGGAGGTGTCTGCTCTGTGTGGGTCTGGCTTCCAGGAGGAGAGACGGTTAAAGTACTGCATTGCCTTTTGGGGCGAGTATGGAGGGACAAGTGCTGGGGCAGAAGGAGCAGCAATCACGGGGGGCTCAGAGTGCAGCCCCACAGTTAGAATCCCCAGAGAGCTGAATTCCGCAGCCTCAACTGCTTCTCCACCCAAGAGAGTATTCTCGGTCTCTGGAGCTTGTTTTTTTCCCTTGCAAGTGCCAAAACCCTGTTCGTTATTTCACTGGGTTCTTAACAACTTTTTGATGAGAGACATATTAATATATCTTTTGTTACCCCAAACGTTACTCACTTCCATAACAAATCTCAGGCCTTAAGTGTTTCTGCAAAACCCCCCTGGTCAATAATGTGTTAATTGTAATACTTTGAGTATTAGCTTTTTTCTTTGAGTGAAATGCCTTTATTTATTTCTTTTTTAAATCAACTTTTACAGCAACACACACACAATCAGGCAAACAAAACACTTGCTTATAAGAGATAAAGCAGAACAAAGTAAATAGAAATTACTCGGACTCCCACAACCCAGAGATAGCACGGTTAATATTTGGGGGAATATTCTTCCAGGCTTTTTTTTTTCATCTTTAACCTTTCCTTGGATCCCTGGGAGATCCCAGTCCTCTTTCTGGGTAATCCTCGTTATGCTAAAAACCCAGGGAACTTTCAGGGGCTCTGGGCCCTGTGGGTTCAGCTCTGCAGGCTGGGACAAGCAGCACCACCCACCAGCTGGAAGTTACCTCTGACCCGGGAGCTGGTGATGGGGTGAGGGTGACCCACCCTCATGGGGGAGCGTGGGGGATGGGGAGCGTGGATGAGCAGGCAGCCTGGGCTGGTGAGGGACGCGGTCCCCAGTGGCGCTGACCCACACCCTGTCTCTCTGACCGTGACTCCATTAGGTGGCTCATCCAGGTGGAATGCGACATCTGTATTTTCATGACTGGCATACCGCACCTGACGTCCTTGGGGTTCATCACGCGTCTGAATCCCTTGCTCTTCAAGGCTGAGCTGTTCCGCCATGAGCAGAGACCGCATTTCCTTTACCCGTTCGTCCTCCAGTGGATACTTGGGCAGCCTCTGCCTTCTGGTTACTGTGAGCAGTGCTGCCGTGAGCACACGTGTACACATGTCTCTTAGGGATCCCGCCTTCACTTCTCAGGGGCGTGTGCCCAGAAGAGGGATAGCTGGAGCCTCTGAAAATCGATTTCTCCTTTTCTGAGGAGCCTGCATCTCCACTGCCCACCACAGTGGGCAGAGGCTGGGGCGACTGCTCAGCACCAGACCACGCTCGGGACAGGCCCCCACTGCAAAGGGCAGTCTGGCCCCAGATGTCTCCAGATGGAGAAACCCTGGGTTGGAGTGAGCAAGGGGAACAGAGACACAGAATCAGAACGAGGGAGGCGGTGGAGGCGGAGGCGCGCCGGCCAGGCAGGCTGCTGTGTCCCAGGGAATAAAGTTGGTAACCACAGCAGCGGTTAGCATTTACTGAGCTCTCCCTGGATGCCAGGCCCGCCCGGCCGGGAAGCACTTTGTCGTGTGTTCTCACTTAAACCCGCGGCACCGCAAGGGTGAGTCCAGAGCGTTGAAACGGGGCTGCACACAGAGGTTCTCAGCAACCTGAACCTGCCTCCCCGCCCGCTACAGACACGTGCCCTCGTGACGCTGGTCCCCTTCGGCGTCGCTCCCCAGGATACTTTGTCCTTTCGAAAGCAAGGCGCAGACTCTGGCGGCCACGTGGGCAGATAAGACAGCCGTGTAAACACGCAGCCTTTCCCGGTGGAACCCGCTTGCCCGGGTTCATGAGGGATGGGGTGTGGTTGCATGGCAGCTGGGCCTGCGAGTGCCCCCTGCTGCCATCCCGCACAGCACTCCCTCCTCTGCGGGACTTCCAGCTTCTTGGCACCCAGAGGCGGGGCACACTGGCAGAGGAGAGGGTGTCGTCCCCCCGTGGGTTTTTATTAAAGGGAACGCCAGGCCCGGCCGGGTGGGCCAGGTGATGTGACATCAAACCCTGACATGGGGTGGTTGGGCTTGGAGTGAGAATGATTCCGCAGCAGCAGAGCACGTGCTATGCGCCGGATATCTTAACGACACTTCTGCTCAACTTTATCTGCTGTGTGCCTGGCCAGGGCTGCTTCAGGCCCGGGAGACACAACCGTGAGCGTGACAGGCAAAGGTTTTGTGTCTGTGAACCTTACATTCTGGTAAGGAAGGGGAGAATAGATGTGTGAACAGGTGACACATATCTCAGGTGAGCATAGGGGTTTCGAAGGAGCCAACCTGGGGCGGGGGTGGCGAGGCACTGGGGACTCAGGTGTCCTTTCGTGGCATCGGTACATGTTTAGCGGGTGTGTGTGTACACAGCACATGCCAAGGCCCTGTGGCAGAGTGGGATTGGCCGGGGTGAGCCTTCGGGGTGGAGCAGAGTGAGCGAGGAAGAGGGTGGTGTGTGCTCAGCCTGCAGAGAGTGAGGCTGGCGGGTCACGGAGTGTCTCACAGGCAAGCGCCAGGGCTCTGCGTTTCCTTCCAAGTGAGAAGGGAGCCTCTGGGGGCTTCTGAGCAGAGGAGGGACACAGCCTGACTTTGCCTTTAAAATCCATCCCTTGGCTGCTGGATGGAGGATGGGTTAAGCCTCCAGTCTGACAGAGCGCCACTCGGCACAGGTGGCCATCGAAATGTAAGTGGATTGAAGAGAAATGCAGTTGCAAGTGCAGCTCCTCCGCCACAGGGGCCACGTTTCGCGCATCTGGTAGCCAGCACAGACACAGAACGTCTCTGCCGTCACAGTCAGACCATATGGACGGGGCTGTGGCCGGGGGTGGGGAGAGCGTGTCTGGGGGCTGCTGTCATAACCCCAGGCGAGGCCCTTTAGGGCCTCTGGGGCCGGGCGGTCTCACTGCGCAGGGGCCCGTGGCAGTGGCCACCGAGCAGTCCTCCCGTTTCCCTGACGATGCCCTCTCTCACCACAGGCGGGTTGCCCTGCTGGGCCCCTGAGCACCTGCCTGGCTCGTTCCCCTATCCAGTGTCAATTCTGTGCCAGCGTCGAGGGGCACAGAGTTCATATTTCACAATAGTTCCACGAGGGAGGGAGGTATTTCCCCCCTTTTCCAAATGTGGACACTGAGGCTCAGAGAGGTGCAGCCACTTGCTCAACGTCACACAGCGGCCAAGTAGTAAAGGTGGGATTTGGACTCCAGACCGTTGGAACGCAGGGCCCGTGCTCTTCCTAGAATTCACTGCCTCAGCCTGAAACGCGGGGGGCAGGGCCTCCCTCAGCTGGCGGCGCGCTGTTCAGCTTTTCATTTCAGCCTTTGTCACGGCCAAGGGTCGAGTGGGCTGGAATCCCACGTGCCCTGGCAAGGAACTGACCCACCCTGACTAAAGGGCATCTTGTTCTTTGCACAAAGGCGTCCCCAGCTCGCCCGGCCATGACCCGTGCTGACTGAGAGGAGGGTTCATTTTCCAGTTCCCACAGCCCAGCTGGCACCCTGGACCCGGGGAACTGGCGAGAAGGAAGCAAAGCCTGGAGGGCGCCCAGGGGGAGGCTCCCCCAGGGTATAGTCACACCCTCGGGCCCTGGGGCCCCCAGCCCGGGTTCAGATCCCGCCTCTGCATCCCCCGCCTTTGTGACTCCAGGCAGACCGTGAATTCTACAAGCTGCAGTTCCCCGTTTGTGGTTAACGCGGGAATGCTGGTGATAACCTCCTCCTCTGTCTGGTGGGAAATCACTTTGCCTCTGATGCGTGGTCCGTGCACAGCAGCCTCTGCCTCGCCTGGAAGTGTGCTGGGAACGCACATGCTCAGACCCTGCTCGAGCCTGCTGCACAGTGCTGGGGGTCTTCACTAGGCACGTGGGTGACCCATAAGCATTCAAAGTTAGCAGCTTGGGGTGAACCGGACGAGGTGATTGTGTAGCAGCGAGAGGCAGGCACATTCTGCCTTTGTCCGAGCTGTGTGGTGTCGGGCTGCCTCTCTCATGCTCTTGTTATTCCCTGGCTTCATGGCGCAGAGATGAGGTGCCCTGGAAAACAGATCAATACCTAGAAAAGTCTCTGCCTTTGGCCCCGCTCCCGCTGCTATCTGGCCGTTTACCTTGCCTGGGAGAGCCAGGCTCCCATCGCAGACCACAGGCTGGAGGCCGACCAGCCCTGCTGTGACCCGGCCGTCTCCAGCCGGCAGAGTTGGCGCCCAGCGGATGCCGGAGCCGCAGAGCCCGAGCCTGGGGCCCGGAGGCCAGCTGCTTGGCCTCCCTCCTCGCCCCAAGCCGGCAGCTTTCAGACAGATGGACATACGTGGTCTGAGAGAGTTCGGGGTGGGTGGGAGAGAAGCAGGTGGCTGGTACATCACAGCAGAGTCCGGGTCTCAATTGGGCAGATGGGTCTCCCGAGGGAGAAGAGAATGCGACCCCCATGCAGGAAGGCGAGTCAGCGGCTGATTGGGGCACTTCCCTGGGAGCCCAGTGCTTAAGACCCCCCTGCGTTTCCACTGCAGGGGGCGCGGGTTCCATCCATGGCCAGGGAACTGGGATTCCCACATGCCACGCAGCATGGCCTAAAAAATAAAAAGTAAAAAAAAATAAAGTCCTCACCACTGGGCCATCCGCACTGCCCCCCACACCCCCACTGAAGCCACCTTTCTTGGGGGGGTGCTTCCCTAAGATGTTTCACGAAGCTCTCTAGACAGTCAATTTAAAAGCGTGTGTATACATAGGCGCGGTTAAAAATAGAGATAGATCTTTGTGGTGGGTGCGTGTTGTATATTTAATGCTCTCAGAGCAGAAATAAACCATAAAGCTATTAGAGAGGAATCTCGTCTCCGCGTCCTGGGGTTCTCAGCCCCTTCCTGGAATCTTTGAGGGTCGCTGGGGAGGGGTAGAGCTCAGGGAGCCTGTTACAGGAGTGTGGTTCGGGGGGCTGCTGGCGGCGTGCCGGCGGCTCTGTATTTCAGACGGGCAGGCCCAGGCGGGCCTGAGGCTGTGGCCCTGCGAGTCACCCCCTCTGAGAAACGCGGGGCTGGGGGAAGAATCCGCACTTGACAGGTGACTGATGAAAGGAGGCAGGAGCAGAGGGAAGAGTAAGACTCACACATGGTGTTGAATGAGTGTGCGGACCGTGAGTTTGCAGCTGATAACGTGCCGAAGCAAAGCGGGGGAGCACGTGTGTGGGTGCACGTGTGCAGGTCGGGGTTCCAGGACGATGAGGGTGGAGCGGCGGCCTCCCGCCTGGCTCGCACGCAGGGACGGTACTCTGGGGGGCCCTGTGAGGTCTGGCCGATCTAGGAGGGAGCACAGGACATCCAGCTGGTGGCGGGCTCAGTTCCGGGAGTGAGGCAGCAATGGCCCGGTCACCGTGGGTGGAGTCTGCAGAAAGTCCCTACTTAGACCAAGGTCGGGGCAGCAGGTGAACTTGAGGCCGGAGTCCTTGCCCCCGCTGGGTGTGCAGGGGGTGCGTTTGGCTACGTGGCGGACCTTCCACACGGACACTCGCACCTTCGGGTGCCACCGGGCTTGCTCAGAGGAGACGAGCCTTTCTCCAGGTCTTTACAAACGCCTGTGCATCCTCAGGACCCACTGAAATGCGCCGTCCCCAGTTAACCTGCCAAAGGCCAGGCGCGCGTCATGGCAGCCTGGCTCAAGAAGCCACAGGACAGCAGGACCCAAAGGCCCGGCCCCTCTGTCCCTGCTCCCTCTGCTCCTCGCTTCCCTCCTGCCCCTTCGGGCTGGCGCGCGGCCCCCGTGCACCCAGCTTCCTCTTCGCAGCTTCCCCTTTGCTCTCACCCTCTTTCCAGATTCCCAAGAAAGGACCCCACAGAGCCAGGCTCAGGGCCTGTACTGACCCTTGGACCATCCCCGTGGCTGCTGGGCGGGGTCCCAGCCGCCACAGGGAGCTGCCTGTGTAACCGTGGTGGCTGTGTAGCCCCTGGAGAGGAGGGATGTTCAGAGGGGAAGTTTAGAGTTTTTGAAAGAGGAGGGAGGGGCATGGAGCACCACCCCCAGGAGGAGTGCGGGACCCTGCCGGCCTGTCTGATTCCACAGCCCTTCGCCCGTCTGGTCAGTGGGAAAGCAGCCTGTGGTTGTGTGCAGCCCCCTCTGCGCACGTGAGCGCCTTCCGGCCCTGCCGGCACCCTCCGTCGGCTCCCAGCCCTGTGAAGGGGCTGGCGGGGCGGGCGCCCCCCACCCCCTGCAGGTTTCAGACCGAGGACCAGACAGAGCGGGTGCTCACCGCCAGTGGGAGGCTGCAGACGAGAAACTTGAGAGACCAGAGACATAGTTGGTCCTTTGAAGCTGAAGGCGGGCACTGGGGGACATGGGGGCCGTTGACTGTCATCTGTTTGCACAAGCGAGGCTTCTGCCACCCTGTCTCGGACACCCCGGGGAGACAAAGGCGCTTCAGATCGGAGGCTGCCCTCTCCCCAAGAAGGAGGGCGCGCTGGGCGGCGGGACGCCTTTGCTTCCAGATGAAATTATGTGCTTGGGGTTTGCTGGACTTAGGCCTCATTCATGCGTCTCTGTTTGCTCAGCCCTCCCAGCCCCATCCTCGGTCTCCTGGCCTCCTGGGGACAGAGTGGGGCCTTGCTGCTCTTTCAGGGAGTTAAAGAACATTGTCCTCCCCTGTCCTCTCTGTCTGAAATCTCTTAGGGCATATCTGCCAGGTACCACCCAGGGCACCCACCCATGCGAGAGGGGAGCTGTGCCTAGCTGAGTGTGAGCCCAGCTCTGCTACACTCTAGCTGTGTGACCTCAGGCAAATTACTTGACTTCTCTGTTTCCTCATCTATATGATGAGGCTCATGTTGCCTGCCTACTGGGTCTTGGCAAGGATCCATTGTGTGATTCTGCCTTCTCCTGGTGCCCAGGGATCCTACTCCCAGTGACATTCACCAAGAGACATGAACAAGAGAGTTCTGAATAGCCAGAGTAACAGCCTGAAACTGGAAACGAACAACCCAACAGTAGAATGGATAAGCACATCACGACATAATCACACCGGGGAGTACTATACAGCCACGAAAAATAACAGATCCTGCAAATCAGTCTCACCGGCATTATGTTGAACAACGTAAGCTGGACACAGATGAGTACATATTGCATGATTCCATTTAAATGAAGTTCAAGGGCAGGCAGAACTAGCCTGTAGTGATAAAAAAAACAGGAGTGCTTATTTCTGGGGGATGTTGCCAGGGAAGAGGCATGAGAGAGCCTCCTGGGAGCAGGGCAGTGGTCACATGGGTGTGTGCACATATGAATGTCCGTCCAGCCTGCACAAGAATCAGAAGGAACTGGGTCCCCCACCCTCAGGTGAGGGGCTGCTCCACGAAAACCCTGTAACCGCTGGGCCGCTGAGGCGCCGTGCCTCGGGGTGAGTCACTCCTTCTTCGGGCCAGGCAGGAGCTCCAGGGGACAGGGGAGTGACCCCATGGAGCCAAGGCCTGGCCGGGAGGAGGCCCCGGCATGGCCCTCGGCTTGCTGGGGGAGGAGAGAGGGGAGCGGAAACTTTTACAGTTGTTTCTCACTGTGCGAGCCAATTAGCAGGGATCAACCTCAGATCAACAACAGCCCTGAACCTTGGCTGTTTCTGTTCGAGAAACCACAAAAGAAGGGAGAGCTAGATTTGGCTGCATAAGAAGTGACCCTCGAGCATGGAGAAACAGTCAGATCAGCCTCGCTGTAAATCCATTTGAAAGGCAAATGATGAGCCAGGAAGATGCAGTTGCAGCATGTTTGGCAAATAAAGGACAAAAAAAAAAAAAAACAACTTAATGTGCAAAACGTGTGTGTGAATCAGTGAGAAGGCATGACTGCCTCAAAGGGAAAAAGTGCAAAGACCAGGAGACATGATGGCCAGTAAGCTCCTGAGAAGAGTCAACCTCCTGACAAGCAGAGATGTGCGTTAGAGAGGAAATGGGATAGAGTTTTTCACCTGAAACTCATGGAGATCTGAACATGATAATGCGTCCTCCAAGAAAGAGAGGCGCCTGCAGCATCGCTGTAGGCCCTGGGCTTGTCCTGTTCCCTCTGCCCTCCTGTTCCATGTCCGCTGAGACGTTTTAGCCACCACTCACGAGCACCTACTCTGGATCAGGCCTTCTGCCCTTATTGTCCTATTCTGGGCAACCTATGTGGGACGGCCTATTGCTCCATTTTACAGATGAGAAAACTGAGGCTCAGGATGGTGCAGTGACTTGGGGAAGGCCCCACAGTGGGTGGTGGAGCCAGAGTTCGAACCAAGAGGTAACCAGCCCCAGAGGCTACGCTCTCCTCCTCTCTGCCTCCCCGCTTTTGGCTCCTGCCTTTCTCAGAGGGAGATGACACTGGCTGGAGCCCAAGTGGTCCTGGCATCTCTGGTCTGCGTTTCGGCCTTGCCGTCGCCGCTGTAGTCTGCAGGGGCTGACTAGACAGGGCAGTCCTGCCCAGGAGGCCGGTTGGCTGTGGGTGGGCATCCATATCTTTGCCACAGGGCCTTTGCTTGGGGCCTTTGCTCATTGAGACAAGTCATCCCATAAGTATCTGAACTCTCAGTGTGGGAATGTGGGTTTTTAACAAAACCTGGGAGCCCTGAAGGGCAGGGCTTCGCACCCCTCCCCGTAGACACATAGACTCATGCTCAGAGAACAGATACGGCCTGGTGGTGGAGAACACGGGTGAGAATTCTGGTTCCCTGTATTTGAATCAGTGATGTGTCTGAGAATCTGCTTTCTGGGAAGTGGTGAATTTTCTGGGGGGAAAGCCTTGATTTGTAGAGTTTGCCAATTTCCAGTGTAAATACCACCGGTGTACACAAAGCAAGACCACAGAGGGCAGAATTGGGCAGCTGCTGCTGCTGCTGCTAAGTCGCGTCAGTCGTGTCTGACTCTGTTCGACCCCATAGACGGCAGCCCACCAGGCTCCCCGGTCCCTGGGATTCTCCAGGCAAGAATACTGGAGTGGGTTGCCATTTCCTTCTCCAATGCATGAAAGTGAAAAGTGAAAGTGAAGTCGCTCAGTTGTGTCTGACTCTTAGCGACCCATGGACTGCCCATGGAGCCCACCAGGCTCCTCCGTCCATGGGACTCTCCAGGCAAGAGTACTGGAGTGGGGTGCCATTGCCTTCTCCAGAATTGGGCAGAGGTGTGCCCATATGGACATCAGACCTCCCAACCAAGGGACCTTCTCCAGAACACCTGACCAGCGCTCCTTGTAACTCCAGGTCATTAAAAACAGGAAGAATCTAAGGCTGTCACAGTTATAGGAGCCTGAGGCAACATGATGACTAGATGCGATGTGAGATCCTGGAGCAGGGAAGGGATGTTCGGTTAAATAAAATAGGTAAAAACTAAGGAAATCAGAAACAGGCGTGGACATTTGTTATAATAAAGCATCACTGTTATTTCACTTGTGGTAACAAAGGCATCACACCAGTGTGAGCAGGGGAGACCATGGGGGCTTTCTTATCTTCCCTATTGTCTGTAGATCTGAAGCTATTTGAAAAGAAATCCATTAAAGGGAAAAAAAAAGGACTGAGAAAGAAATCAGTTAGCCCCCTCATCTTGAGCTTGCAAGTACTTAAGAGATCACAGCATGGGCTGGCAGGCCTTCCATTCATCACCTTGGCTGGTCCCACCCCTCCCCAACCGAGTGTGGCAGCTGAGTGTGGCAGTCCCAACTGTGCCTCCCAAGCCGGCATCGCTTCCCAGTTCTGAGCCCTTCCTGAGATGGCCAGGAAAAACCCCAGCCTCCTCCTGCACCAACTGGTGAGCTTGTGCTGAAACGACCTCTTCCCTGGTCCTCCCCACCTGGATCCCCTCACTCAGCCTTCCTCTCGGAGAGGAAAGCACTGGGAAGAGCGTGCCCCGCTGTCAGACCCTCCTGGACGCATCACTGGGAAGTCCTTGGTCCCAGCCCTGGGCACCAGCCCAGGACACTTTGATGTAGTGTTCTGGCTGGTCCTTGGGCCAGCTTCCCTCCTTCTCTGCCCGGGGCTTTTTTGCGTGTTCTTCCCAAGGCTTCAGAAACCTTGAGCTCATCAAGTGGCCATCTCTTTCCTGGATCTCCAGAGTGGTGATTTCAAGCAGTCAGCCAGACTCAAGTTCTGGTCTCTGCCATCAGATCAGCCTCCTGCCTGGGTCCTGCGTGTGCGTCCTGACCCTGCTCAGAGCAGCATGTGACCCGGTCAGCTCTTTCTGTGGACGGTGTGCACAATGTGAACCCCTCCCCCCATTCCAGCACAGGAATCTGGGGTCTCCCTTGGAAAGAGTCTCTCCCACGGCAGAAAATGGGATGTGGGGTGTGGGGATGTGAATTAAACATTTTGAGCTCTTCCTTGCAATCATTTGGAGAAGTCAGTCGTTCTTCTTCTGGGCTTTTAACAGTGGCAGCACAGAAGGGCAAGGACCAGTGTGCTATGAGCCCCTGCTATGCTTCTATTCCTTCGTTCTCCCCACAGCTGCCCTGGGAGGGGAGTCCTCACTGTCCTTATCATACAGATGAGGAAACTGAGGCTTCAAGAAACTCCTTGCTCCAGGCGCCGGCTTGCAGGGTTGGGGCTAGGATCAGTCTGGCTTCAAATCCAGACTCCTCTCTTGGTGCCCCTGCTTGCCTGGGGGCTGCTGGCCCCTCAGTCAGAGGTGCCCCCCCCAGGTCCCTGGTGATGGTTGGGAAACCAGCCCAAAGCTTCTCCTGGAAAGCGACACGGGTCAGGAAGAGTCAGTCCCTCGTGACGGAGGTCAGTGACCTGCTGGTGCCTTCCCTGTCCCAGCGTGGGAAGGCCCACATTCTGGGAAACTGCTCCACCCCAGGCAAACCGTGTGGTTGGTGGGTTGGTTGGTCGTTCACATCCCAGTTTCTTCAGGTGTCAGTGAGTCTCGGGTCCAGAGAGAAGTGTAGGCAGAAGATAATGAAATAACACAGTGAAACGACCTCCCGTCCCTAATGATCAAAGCCATGATAGAGGAATTCCTCTATAGGAAGAGCCAGGATTTTAAATGAAACCATGGCACGGGAACTTTCTTTTTAAAGGAGTGTGCACCCTGCTTACTTCATCCTTGGGAGGCTTCGGGAAGAAGGAGTGAGGAATTGGATCGTTGGCTGCTGGGTGGGGGAAATTGCGGAGTGGGCGCCCCAGAGGTTGGACGCGGGAGGTGGGGAGGTCCAGGTGGGGGTGCCTCCACATCGGGGTGTCAGTGAGCGTTGTGAAATCGAGAGGAGACCTACAAACCCCTGGCCCTGAGAGCCGAGGCTTGCTTCTCCCGGGCTGGAGAGAGGGCTTTGAGGGGAGGCGTGGACTCAAGTGCACTTTTAATCGGAGGAAGCGATGTCGGTGGAGTTATCCCTTTACGTGTTCTGGCAACGCCTCCCATTTCCTGCGGGCGGTGGGCCATCCGAGAGGAACCGGACACCCCTGGAGGCTTTCACCACCCTCCTCCCCTCCACGCCTGCTCTGTGTCCCTGTTTTCCAGATGGACAAAACAGGGAGAAAGCGCACTGCTCCACAGCCTGCTGCAGGAGGGCCGGCCTGCTCCGGGAGCTGGGGCGCGGGTACGGCGTGGAGATTGGCTGGGGGTGGGGAATGGGGTTCTATAGGATGGGGGCTGAAACTCCAGAACACTCAGACCTGAGTTCAAATCCTTTGTCCCTCCAGCAGCACAAGCCCCAGCCTTTTTATCTGCGAGATGGGTGATGTCACCACGCTCACCTCCCCCAGTGGTCATGCCTGAGAGGGGCTTAACGCAGTGCCTGGGTTCGGAAACGCGAGCTGTCAGTTGTCTGAAGCCCCTGGTGCAGAGAGGAGACCGTGTGTCGAGAGCAGGGACCTGATGTGCTTTGCTTCATCCGGCTGGTTTCCGGGGCTGCAGTTTAACCTCAGGATCCCAGGTTGGACCTCTGGAGGCTCTACCTGGGCAGCCCAGTATGGCAGCCACAGGCGGTGGATTCACATTAATTACAGCAGAGTTAACCTGCGAGTTCAGTTCTGCAGTCACACTAGGTGCCCCGTCGCCACTCCTGGTTGCCGTGTTGGGGCACTGATCCTGGGGGTGGGGAGGGGGTGTTGGCACTGCCAGGGTGCCCACCTTCCCGCTTCCCCGCACTCAGTGTCAGACTGCAGGCTGCGGGAGTGCCTGTCCTGCGGCTCCCTGGCAAGCTCTTGGCCCATCCCGGCCACCTGGGGCCTGGCCCGGCAGCCTTCCCACGCCGGGAGTCCTCCTGCTGGCAGGTCTGGCGCGTGGAGGGTGCCAGGCCTGGCACCTGGCATGTTGGCTTAGTCAGACCGGGCAGGCCCTGTCCTGGGCCCGCGGTGTTTGCGCGCCCTGCCAGGAAGAGAGGACGCTCTGGCGAAAGTGGAGAACCGCTGGAGGATTTTGTCCTGTATGAGTCGGGAAGCTTTGATTCACTGGAACGCGGAGGGAGGGGAAGGTGAGGGGTGTTTCTCTGTAAGAAGGAGGCTTTGACTTTGAGCTGAAATAGCGCTTGACCTTTGCTCTTTTCTTTCACCCATCTGTTCGGTTTGGGGTGTTGGGTGCTGTGCTCCACACCGGGAGGTACGTGGGCGACCCCTGGGGGACAGGGCACCGTCCCCACTGACAGGTCCCAGACCCTGGCAGGGACTGTGTGGTCCCCAGAGCGTCCCCAGGGCCCTGTGCACGGTAGGAGCTCATTAAGTGGTTGCTGGAGGAACTTTTTTTTCCAGCTTTTTATTTTCTATTGAAGTAGGACCACTTCTGTATTCTATATAATGTTGTCACCTGCTGAAATCTCTCTCATGTCCTCCTGAGAGGGGATATTGATTGCTCCCAATTCATGGAGAAGGCACTGGCAACCCACTCCAGTCCTCTTGCCTGGAAAATCCCATGGGCGGAAGAGCCTGGTAGGCTGCAGTCCCTGGGGTCGCTAAGAGTCAGACACGATTGAGTGACTTCACTTTCACTTTCCACTTTCATGCATTGGAGAAGGAAATGGCAACCCACTCCAGTGTTCTTGCCTGGAGAATCCCAGGGACGGCGGAGCCTAATGGGCTGCCGTCTGTGGGGTCACACACAGTCGGACACGACTGAAGTGACTTAGCAGCATGGGCTTCAAAGAGGTACCCCTGCCACTTCTGGAATGTTCTCAAGGAGAGTTGCCCGATAGCATAATATCTAAGATGGACTTAGGTGTACTGAGCTTACTGTGTGCTTGTGTGTGCACGCTGAGTCACTTGAGTCATGTCCGACTCTTAGCTACCCCAGGGACTGTAGCCCGCCAGGCTCCTCCATCCATGGACTTTTCTAGGCAAGAGTGCTGGAGTGGATTGCCATTTCCTTCTCCAGGGGATCTTCCCGACCCAGGGATCGAACCCCCACATATCTTGCATTGGCAGGCGGGTTCTTTACCACTAGCGCCACCGGTACCTGCTGAACGCTTTACCCTGATGACCTCATTTACCTTTCATACAAACAAGGGACCTATTATTATCATTCCCATTATACAGAGGTGGAAACTGAGGCACAGAAAACTTAAGGCACACAGCAGAGGAGCAGCAACCCCTCCATCTCCTCCTCAGCTTTATGAGGCTTGGAACTTTCCCAAGACGCCAGCTTGGACTGCGTTGACCCTGGCACTGAATTCCTTGCCCTCACCCACCACGCTTGCGGTCGGTTCCAAAGCTGTCACTGGCCCAGGTTTTCTAGGAGACTCAGAGCAGGGCCCACGCAGGGCTGCGGGGAACAGAGTTCTTTACCCCCCGAGTCCAGCCAGTGGGTCTCCAGAGTGAGGATCTGAGCCCCAGGAGAGCAGGTCCCATGTGGAGGCTGACTTCATCCGTTACTGCAAAGTGAGCACCGTGACTGCGGGCCCTCGGGGCTGAGCCACGGCCTGGGACACGCAACCCGGGACACACGGCCCCTCCCTGCCTCCGCCTCCCTGGTGCCCCTGGGGATGCCGAATTTCTGCCAGTGTGACAGCCGGGAAGCTCTGAGCCAGAGCTCTCCGAGCTGGGTGTGGGCAGTTAGGGAGTTCCAAGTTCTAGTCCTGCCTTGGGCCCTTCCTAGCCCTGTGAGCGTGGGGTCCAACCCGAGTGGGCAGGACTCTGTGATGGTCTCACAGGGGAGGGGCAGTTACATCACTTAACTAGCCCTTGAATACGTTTTATAGACGGGCTGTGTTTCAGAATGAGAGCAGATGCTTGGAAACGCTTGCTGAGTGGCTGGTGCAGTAGATATCGAGCGCTCAGTAGATACTGTCTCACCTCGTCCCTGGAACAGCTCTGTGGGGTGGGGACCCCCATCTTTCAGCAAATAAGAGACCACAGCTCGTAAGAATTCTCTGAAGTGCTCTCAGAGAGAAAAGAGTGCACCCCAAACTTCATTATCACATCAGCTTTAGAGGAGGGGAGGTTCAGCTGTGCGTCTTTCATTCTGGATGAAGGCAGAGGGGTGTCTGGACAGTGTTCAGAGATGACAGTCAGGGGAGAATGTTAAGTGCTCAACCCCAGCCTGGGGACTAGTGGGCCATAAAATTCAACTTGGATAATAAGAGTGCTCTGGAGTTAGGCAGGTGCAGGGAGGAAGTAGGAGAAACAGTTCACCCGATGGAGTCCTTCTGGAGCGCTGAGAGGAGACTTGGTGTGATGCCTCCATCCAGCTTGCCAGCACACGTGCATTGGGTCAGCTCAAGAGCAGGAAACCCCAAGAGAGGCCTGAGAAGGGGTCCCGGCCTCTGTTTTCTCATCTGTAAAATGGGTACCACAGCACTGAATTCATTAACAGTCCCTCAGCACGCTCCCTCTTCCTTGCGGGAAAACACGTATGTGATTTTTTTTTTCTCTTAGCTCTGAAAAGCTCCCCCTGCCTGGTGAGCTCAGCGGATTGTTGTGTGCGCATGCTAAGTCGCTTTAGTCCTATCTGACTCTTTGCAACCCTGTGGACTGTAGCCCGCCAGGCTCCTCTGTCCATGGGAGTCTCCAGACAAGAATACTGGAGTGGGGTGCCATGCCCTCCTCCAGGGGATCTTCTCAGCCCAGGCATTGAACCCACGTTTCTGATGTCCCCCACGTTGGCAGGCGGGTTCTTTACCACTAGTGCCACCTGGGAAGCCCACGAGATTGTTACCAGGGCTTTTTCTGGAGGCTCAGCGGATTCTGAGCGGGGAACATCGGGATCAGTGGTGAAGGGAGGGGAGGTGATACTGAGGAGACAGCACCCAGTTGTCGAGGGTGTCAAATACCGTCCTGCGGAGTTTGGACTTTTTCTGAGCGTGACAGCATTGCATCAGAGTTTCTTTAGAAGGCCGGTGATCTCCTTGCTGTTGAGAAGGACTTCCTTCCAAATGAAGAAACTCAAACTGCTCCCACCCCTTTCCTGGTGGTGCCAGGCATATCTTAGCCTAAAGTGAGTTCTGTTGCTTAAAGTGAGTTTTGTTCCACGATGTTAATAGGTGTGCCAGCAAAAAGTAAGAGTAACAGCAACTGCAAAACAAACACACCCGAAGGTTCTGCAGTGTGGACATGATACAGACAGCTGTTTCGGTTATGGGCCTTCCCAGGGCCTTTATGGGTCATCATGAATGGCAGCCCTCAGTGAGAATACCAGGGAGGCAGTTTTCCACGTGTGTTTGTCTGTGAGACCCCTCCTTCCCTCCCTGTCTTCCTCCTTCCTTCTTACCTTTCTCTTCTGTCCGAAACCAGCCTCAGCTTGGAACCCACGTTAGAGAGGGCTGTCCCTGTGAATTTCCCATCCCTTCCCCCTGGTCCCTTCAGCCCTGAAGGTGTGACATCCTCTTGGATCAGCTGATGGGCAGATAACTTTCCGGACCAGTTAGATAGGGATGCCCTGGGCTTTTACACATGGAAGACGTCACAGACAGCTGTGTGCAGGCACGCTCCATGGCTGTCTCTGGGGACGGTGGCCTGGAAGCAGTAACACCTGCTCCCCGCCGGTGGTGGCTGCAGGGAGGTGCCGCTGAAGGTGAGTCAGAGCTGCCTGCACATTGGTCCTCGGGGAGTGGTGATGGCGGAGCCGAGCCCAGGCCACCTCGGGCCCCCGAAGCCACACGCTTTCACCCTGGATGGCAAGGCCCAGCATCACCTGTTGACTTTCCAAGCTGGGTCTCTCTTACCTCTCTGGACAGGCCAGGGTGGTAGGGTAGAAGGGGCGCTTGGCTATGAGTCAGGAGACAAGTGTCCCAGGTCTTGCTCAGCTCCGTCAGCTCAGGAAAGTGACATTCCTCTCCTGAGCCCCAGTTTTTCTTTGCGAGTTCAGCTAAGAGGTCCAGTTTACCTTGAGCAAGCACGCTGACCTCTCTGTGCCTCTGTTTCCTCTGCCCAGAAATGGGGAGGGTGCCCCTGCCTGATAGAGCAGATGAATAGTCATCTACCTGGGCTTCCCTGGTGGCTCGGTGGGTAAAGAATCTGCCTGCAATGCAGGAGACCTGAGTTCAATCCCTGGGTTGGGAAGATCCCCTGGAGAAGGGAAAGGCTACCCACTCCAGTATTTCTGGCCTGGAGAATTCCATGGACTGACTAGTCCACGGGGTTACAAGGAGTCGGACACAACTGAGCGACGTTCACTTTCAACAACAAGCGGGAAGATGAGAGTGAGGGCCGCTGAGGTCAGCCGAGACAGGTGCAGTGGCCCCCCTGGGGCTGCTCGCCTCCCCAGGCAGCTCTCACAGCCACCCCTCTGCCTCAGACCCTTCAGCCCTCGCTCTGTTCTCTTGAGACACCCACAGATGCAGCTGCTTCTCCTGGCCCCACGAGCAGCCCTCCAGACTTTAGAAGGCAGTGTCCAGCTCCAGAGCACCTCTGTCCTGTACTGAAAATGGTTCACCTTGAGCCTCCTTCCTGAAGGGATCAGCAGGAACCTGCTGGGTCCTGCGTGTGTCCCTAGGAGGGTGTGAGGAGAGGGACCAGGGCCAGGCGGGGCCGGCTCTGGGGGCTCCGCCCAGGCCTCCCCCGCCGCTCCTCCTCGGAGGTGCCCGCCTTACCTTTTACCCACTGGGACTCTGGGCACAGGTTGCATCTGAAAAAAGGGTCTGGCGCTTTAAAAAGACAGAATGACCCGACGGGTGTGCAGAGCACGCAGCTAAGACTTGCTGAGGAACCGGCGCTGTTCCTCGTAGAACTGAGCCCGCGTCTCTGGGTTTGGAAGGGTTCTCGCTCCTCTTCAGATCCTTGTAAACAAGGAAGGTGTGTCTGCCTTCAGACATGCCTCGTTTACCAGCCCCTGCACTGGGTCTCCATCCCGTCCCCGCCTCCTCCTGCCTCTAAGGACCCCCAGCATCACAAGCTGAATGTTTTGGCCACCGTCCAGGCCCCGTGTCAAGCACCTGCTCACGCTGTCTCGTTTCTTCACCTCAGCAGCCCCATGAGGTCACGGCCATGCAAGACCCACTTGGTGGACTGGTGAGGAATCTGAGACTCCAAGAAGGGAGCCGCAGAATCTCCCACTGCTGGAGCCTTTGACACAGTGGGCTGTGTGCTGGGCACTGACTGTGTGCTGGGCGCTGACTGTGTGCCGGGCGTTGGGCTGTGTGCCGGGCACTGGGCTGTGTGCTGGGCGCTGAGCTGAAGCTCTTTTAAGCTCAGGTGACAATCACACCGCGTGAAATTACCCATTGTAAAGGGACATGTTCAGAGGCGCTTAATACATCCTTGTGGTTCAGCCGCCACCTCTGTCCACCTCCAGGACATCTCACCGTCTCCAGCAGAAGCTCTGTCTTCCTTCACAGTCACTCCTCACTTTTCCCTGCCGCCCCAGCGCTCTGTGCTCTGTCACCCCTGTGGGTTTCCATATTCTGGATGCTCCAGATACACGGAATCGTACAATACGTGGCCTTCCGTGTCTGGCTCTACTTAGCCTGATGTTTTCAAGGTTCATCCATGTTGCGATGTGTAACGGGCTCTTTTTATGGATGAATAGGATTCAGACCACACTTGGTTTGTCCGTTCATCCATCAACGGACTTCTACGTCATCCCCATCTTCTGGCTATTGTGAATACGCTGCTATGCACAGTGATGTACAAGTATTTATTTGGGTCCCTGTTTTCAGTTCTTTTGGCTGCCGTACCTTGGAGGGGAATTTGTCAGCCTTGCGTTTTAAGAACCTTGTCTTCTTTACTCCTCACAATAACACTCTGAGGTAGGTGGAGATGTTTCAGAGACACAGAGTGATGGAACCGCTTGCCTCACATCCAACAGCTTTGAAGCGATAGAGCTGGGATTTGAACCCAGGGAGTCTAACTCCCGGAGCTTAGGGCCTTTGTCTCCTGCTCTCTGCATCCTCCCTTCAGGGCCTGGGGACCCAGGGCATGCTCCTCCCACATTGGCACTCCAAGTGCTCGGTCAGCACCCTGGAATTCCTGCCTGGCATGGTTATGTGCTGTCTTGACAGGTCAGCCCCTGTCTGTCTTTCTGAGCCTGACGGGGCCAAGGTGATACTTTTAAAAAATCAGTCACCAGACCGAGCTTGAGAAGGGCAGGCGGGTCTGGACAAGTGGGGACCCAGGAATCAAAGGCCCGCGTGCTGAGAAGCAGTGGCCACTACACCGCGAGCCCATGGGTCTCATTCGCTCACACCCTGGGCACTGCCCCAACAAGTGTATTGCTTGGGTTCCCGAGACCACGAACTAGAAACAGCGACTTTGGGAGGTGGGAGGAGCGGGGCAGGGCTTTCACGAACCGACATGCAGTCCTCAGGGAGCACAAACACTTGGAGCACTAGGCTGGGGGAGGGGGGCAATTGATGGAAAGGAGATGAGAGTGCAGAAATGCGCAGCGGTTGGGCAGTTGGGGCCCTGAGTGCGGGGCCAGCTTGCCGCTCACCGCTGCATCCTGAGCTCCTGACAGGGGCAGTGTGTGGTCACGGATGCTCAGAATGGCAATTAATGTCATCCAGAAAAGGGCAGAGGATATTCTGAATGGTCTGTTTACAGCAAGGAAAGAGGAGGCATTTCTATCTAAAATTATTTAAATTTTTCTAAAGGGCCTTGGCACGGAGGGTAAGCCCTGGCTGGTGTTGCCTCTGACCTTGGCGGCCTGCCTGGGCTGTGAAAGAGGGAATTGTTCCTGGGGCTGCAAACAGGACCCTGCCAACATCTGGGCTGCCTGGTCCCCGTGTCTCCCCACTGACGGCGAGTAGCGTCGGGAGAGTCCCAAGCCTCTCGTCTGTGTGAACGTCCCCCCCCCCCACCCGTGTCACGAGTCCTGCCCCGAGGTCGGGGCTGGGGGCCTCTCCGGCAGCTGCGGTCCCAGCCGGCAGCAAAGGAGGCTCTGTTCCTTGACCCTGACTGCGATCGGCCACCAGGCTATTCTTGTTATTTGTGGAGCAACTGTCCGGGGCTAAATCTGAATTCTTTCTCAATCATTGCCCAATTTTGCTTCTTAAAAATAAATCATGGGGAATATTGGTCCCTGGGCAGAGCGAGGGACCAGCCCTCCATGAAAGTCGTCAGTAGAGTTTCCCACAGTCGGGTCAGAAGTTCGGAGGAGGGGGCAATGGGGTGAGCCCCAGAGAAGGCCTGTTGTCTCCGAGTCCTTCTTTTCACCACTGCCCCCAGTTGGGGTTTGAGGAAATAAGTTTCTTTGGACCCAAGCTCCTCTCTGCTCTTAGATGTTGCACAGGTGCTCTGGATTCCGGGAGACACCAGAGCATCTGAGACACCTCACGGTAGCTCCTGGGTGCAGGGCCAGAGGGCTGGGCTCTTCTCTGAAGGCAGAGCAGGGCTATCCAGAGTCATGGGGCAGAGGGGCAAGGAAAGCCAGTGCGTTTCGGGAGCATCCTCTGGTGGCAGCGTCCCCTCAGAGAGAGGTGGGACGAGGAAGCTGGAAACAGGAGCTCCGGCCGGGAAGTCTTTGCCGTGTTCTAGAAGGAAAATGAGAGGCAGCAGAACTGGAGGAGCGAGCCTGGGGAGGTGCGGGTCAGTTGATGGGATGAGCGGCAGCAAGATCTGGCCCTGGTGATGAACTGACTTCGGGGCTTAGGGCTGGGAGTCATACAGTCATTAGACTTTGCAGGAGGCCACCTAGATGAGGTGCTGCCACATAGCAGGCTTGGGAAGACCACAGGGAGACCCCCTGGATGGGCACAGCTTGGGTGGTGATCTGGGGGAACCTGGAGGACATCAAGGGGGTGGTGCCCTCAGGCCATCGCTAGAGCGTAAGCCGTCCACTGAGGCAAAGGGCCTTGTTCCGTTCGATGATGTGTCCCCAAACACTCAGAACAGTCTGGAAGCACTTTTGTGGCACACAGGAAGCCTTCAATAAATATTTGATGAATGAATAAACTGTGAGTCTGAAGCTCAGGAAACAGACTCTTAATCCAGTTTTGGGATTATTTATGTTGAGCAGAGTACAGGCAGTATGTGTGTGTGTATGTGTGTCCATGTGTGTGTGCCCGTGCGTGTATGCACATGTGTGTGTGTGCACATATAAAACCATCCTTCTCTCTGCCAGAAGAATGACCCTGTTTCTACCTTGTGTGGTCATAGAGTTTTCCATGGAAATCGATGAGGCCATTGATCTGGAGTTAAGAGCTTGTTGACATCAACCGATTGCAGTCACACGCAGTGGCTCGCTTCGTCCCACCCGGCCGGCCGGTGCTCTTGGAAATAACCATGGCTTCATCCTGTACAGACCAGCCCGGCGCCATCCATCATCTGAATTATCAACACGTGATTCAGTGCCAAGAGATGATTTTCTGCTCTTGAGATGGCCTCCGAAAGAGTCCCCTGAGACACCCCTGCCCCGATGCCCCGTCCAGAGCAGGAACGCTGCCGGCCGCTGGGCCCAGACACCCTCACGTGAGACCTGAAGGGGGGCAGAGGCTTCAGGCCAGCTGCTCCACCATCGCCCTGCAGTCTAGAAAGTTCTTGGAACTCATTACATGTATTCAGAACTTTTTAGGAATTGAAGTGAAGCTCACATAACATGCAATTAGCCATTTGGTGGCCTTTTGTACCGTCACGGTGTCTTAGACACCCCGTTTATCTGGCTCCACAGCAGTCTCGTCACCTCCAAAGGCACCCTGCCTCCCCCTGCCACCCCGCCTCCCCCTACCCGGCGCTCGCTAAGTCACTCCCCAGCCCTCGAGAGCCACAGATCTGCTTTCCGTCTGTCTGGATTTACCCATTCTGGATGTCTCGTGTAAATGGAGCCATACGCTCGGAGGCCTCTTGTGTCTGGCTTCTTTGACTTAGCGTGGTGTTTCCAGGCTCATCTGCGTTGTCGCCTGCGTCAGTATGAGTTCAGCCCATTCTGTAGAGAAGTTCACGCCAAACCACAGAGTTTGCAGATGCCCTTCACTGAGCAGCGCTCAGGCCTCTTCCCTGGCCCCTGGCGGCTCCTCTGCCCGGGTCGCCAGCCTGCCCGTTGCCTGCCTAGAGGCTTAGGACGCCACCTGAGTCTGTAGCCGGGCCTTCCCGGCCCGGCCCAGCCCAGCTCTCTCGTCTCACAGCTGCCCCCCATTGTGGGGCCGCCCTGCAGTGACACCCGCTCCCCACCACCCCGGAAGCTGCCCCAGAGGCCTTTCCATCTCCTTGTCCCAGCAGACTCCTGACTCGCTTCCCCAGAGTCAGCTCTGCAGAACCCGTGGTCGTCCTCTCCTTCACGCCCGCCGGAGAGTCTGTGCCCTCGTGCGGCTCTGCAGTGTCACCCCACACCAAGCTCGCCAGGCCCCCGTCCTCTGTGAGCTGCTGGAGGACAGGGCTCAGGGCGCTGCTGGTCTGTTGAGTGGACGAGGGGCCCAGTGAACGAGCAGCTGGCGTTCTGGCCCTCGGCTGTCCCTGCCCCCTCTCACCAGCACCTGCGGCTCGTCACTGTGTCATTTATGTGTGGGTCTGTCTTTCTCCAGAAGGGATGTGGGGTTTGCTTGGGTCTAAACAGCTGCTTGTAGTGAGTGGGGTCACTGCACCTAACCTTCCGACTTCAGGGGTCCCTCAGAGGTCGGATTTTGGAATCTATTGTGTTAAGTAGGGTGCTGAGTAGTGGAAGGTGACTTTCACACCACTGTTTTGGTAAGTCAGGCTTAGAAATGCTCTTGATGGACAGGGCAAGACGTCCCCCCGTGGTCCTTTATGCCTGAGAGGGAAGACCTGCTGGGACTGCTGTGCGGCTCTTCCTTGTAGAGGTGACGACATGTGACTATTCTGATAGCAGCGTTGATAACGGAGGGGCATAGTTTGTTCATGGCTCACCTGGTTGCCCAGTTGCAGACGCATAGCAACAGCCATCTTTGGGGGCAACCTAATGAGTCACTCTCTACAAGGCCTGCTCACGCATGTTGGTTCCCTCGCTGTCTTTTGTGTTGGGGAATCGAATCCCACCTTCCTCAGTTGTCCTTTGGAATTACAGCCAGACATCTGAGGAACTCTCTGGATCGTAATAGTTTTTTCTAACTCGTCTCCCTCAGTCTCCCATCTCTGCCAGATAAACTCCTATTCACCCTTCAAAACCCAAGTCAGGTAGCTCATAATCTCTGAAAGCTTCTTGAATGACCCTGTATTTGCATTGCTTAGTTCACCTTCCCCAGGACTCCCATGCCTTCAATTCTGCCGATGTCATACCCGTGGATTTCTGATGATCTATGACTCCCCCACTCAACTGCTGCTACTGCTAAGTCGCTTCAGTCGTGTCCGACTCTGTGTGACCCCATAGATGGCAGCCCACCAGGCTCCCCCGTCCCTGGGATTCTCCAGGCAAGAACACTGGAGTGGGTTGCCGTTTCCTTCTCCGATGCGTGAAAGTCAAGTCGCTTAGTCGTGTCCGACCCTCAGCGACCCCATGTGCAGCCCACCAGGCTCCTCCATCCGTGGTCTTCTCCAGGCAAGAGTACTGGAGTGGGGTGCCATTGCCCCACTCAACTGAGAGGTCCTTAATTCTAGACTTTTTTTTTCCTTGGAGCAGTTGCTTGACGGTGAATGAGAAGGTGTCAATGTGGGTGCTGTAAGTTGGTAAAGGAAGCAAGCAGATAGATGACCCATAGAGGGGCGATGGCTGAATTCCAGGCATTCACATACATCCCTTGGGACCCAGGGAAAAGGGAACAGTCTTCAAGACCAAACTTACAGAGTTGGTTGGTTTGGGGTTTTCAGTACAGTGTGTTCCGTTGGATTTGGCAACACCAGTGGTCCAGAATGCTGCTGGGTGGAGAGAGACGGGCGAGAAGGGGGTTGTGCACGACCCATTGCCACGGGCGGGAGTCCCGTGGGCTGCACCTGGACGTGGGAGCAGCTGCTTCCAGCTGGTGTCTGTTCCGTTGCGTTCATTCCCAGGCTGTCTCGGCTATTAAATATTTTTACTATCACTTCTGTTTAATACGTCACAGATAGGTCTTGTTTGGTAGGGAGAATGCCTGAGGGTCAGATTGTGAGGTGGTTCCCTGCGTCACGTCTGGACACGAGGGACCGGGACTCGGTGGACCACTTGACCTCTGCACCCCCAGCGCCACTGCATAGACACTCCTTGGCTTCCAAGTGTCCACGTCCACGTCGTAACCATCATGGTCCCAGTGACCGTCCTAGCGGCGACAGAAGGCGAGCTGGCTGCCCAAGGCCTCCCCGCCGGTGGGCTGTAGAGCTGGGATGGGGATCCAGACCCCTGGAGTCCACATCCCAGATAACTTGGCTTCCTGAAGTGACTAGCCTCTTCTGCCAGCGGAGCAGGTTCTGGGTTTTTTTTTTCCAGTCTTCATTTTTTTTTTAAGAGCAGTTTTAGGTTCACAGCCAAATCAAGGCGAAGGTACAGAGATTTCCTGTGTACCTGTGTCTGTCCCGTGCACCCCCGCCCAGGCGGCTCATTCATCCCAATTGACAGACACGCCACCCCAATCCCCTAAAGCCCGTCGCCTGCCTGAGGCGGGGGGGGGGGTCCCTTCTGGTGGTGTACGTTCTGTGGACAAATACGTAATGGCCGTGTGTCCACCACTACAGTATCACACAGAACACTTCTCACTGCCCTAAAAAATCCATCCCTTCCTCACCTCTTCTCCCCGCAGCCCCTGGCAACAACTGATCTTGTCCCTGTCTCCAGATTTCTGCCCTTTCCAGAAGGTCAGATTGTTGGAATTACACAGTATGCAGCCTTTTCAGGTTGGCTTCCTTCCCTCAGTAACAGGCATTTAAGCTTCCTCCTTGTCTTTTCGTGGCTTGATAGCTCATTTCCTTCTAGTGCCGGATGTACCGCACGATATCCACTCACCTGCTAAAAGACACGTGGATTGCTTCCAGGTTTTGGCAGTCACAGAGAAAGCTGCTGGAAGCACCCCAGTGTAGGTGTTCACGCGGACACATGTTTTTCAGAAGCAGACTTTTAAGCCGTGGTCCTCGAGATCCCACCTCTGGGTGGTGAGCAGGAGCCTGCACGCGTCTTAGAGACCCTTCTGGCCCTGTGGCCCAGCTTCCCTGGAGAAGGGTCAGCAGGTCTGTGCGCAAGCGGCTGGCCTGTCACACAGCCTGGAACCTTCGGGTGGAAGCCTGCAGCCCCCAGGCAGGATCTGAGGCAGAACAATCAAGGAGTCCCCGCTTGTGATTTGCAAGGCGCCGGCGGTGGCTGCCAGCCATGCTTCCCTGAGAGCGATTGTGCTTATTTGCCTAAGCCTGCCTGCCTCCCGGAGGCTGGTGGCTTCTCAGAATCTCAGATGCCCGCTGTGTGAGACGAGGCAGGTAAGGGTCTCACAGAAGGGGCTCCTTAATCCCCAGAGATGCCGATCAGCCCGAGCCTTGTCTGGCTGCCCCGGCTCTCTGTTTAGGCGGAAAAATGGAAACATGGCTTTGCATTGCTTTTGTTTTCTGACCAGGAAGAGCACACAAGTCCATCTCGCGGGATAGACCCTCCGCCTTCACCCTCCTCTCTCTCTCTTCTTCCCTGTTCATGGATTAAACCTCCTTAAGAGGCTCTAGGTAGGACTGTCAATCAACGGGGCCCCTAGAAAGGGCTGCCTCCATGAACTCTGACCCTTAGTAGGAGGAGCTGGTTAGCCTGGCCTTTTTGTCACCATCTGGGGGTCTTGTCTCAGGCTGGGGTGGTTCGCCTCGGGAACCGGCGTGTCCCAGTGGATCTCCGTGTGATGCTGTCCTCATTCTGAGCTTTCTTTCGAAACTGTGTGGCCACGCCAAAGCCCAGCCTCCCTCCCGCCCTGCTTTTGTTTCACTTGAACTTGCAGCCACTTGACACCCTATGTATTTTGCTTATAAAATACCCGAACTCAGTCTTGCTCCTCAACAAATTTATATTCCTAGGAACAGCATCTGCCCACATTGGAAGGACGTGTGCAGCGTGCACATGGACAGAGCTTTTTCTCAGCCTGCGGGCTGTGCCGATGGGCAGGGGTGGGACTCACGCCATGACCGCCCCCCAGTCTGGGGTGTGCCCAGCACACATGGGCACTCTCTGTCGAATGATACAGCGTGCCTGGCGAGGAGGTGTCACAGTCATCCTGCCAGCCCCCACCAGGGTCTTGTCCTGTTATTGGAAACCATCAGTCCAAAGGAATCCTGTCTTTCAAAGGACACGTTTTCTGTTGAGTTGTGTAAAATACCTACAGAGAAACCCACAGCTCCTAAGCCTGCGCCTCAGTGGATTTGCACATCGGCCATGTCCCTGTCACTGTGCCCTGGCTTAGGCCAAGAGGGTGGCCACTCCTGAGACCCTCCTGGGTCCCCTTCCAGCCACCCCTCTCCCCCAGAGCGACCCCTGCCCTGCCTGGGCCAGCGTCTGGACCTTCTGTAAACAGACTCTCATAGTACAGACTCTTCTGTTGGTGAAACTCATCACCCTGCTGCATAGATGTGTAGTCCCCTGTTCTCACGGCTGCGTAGCTTTGCACTGGGTGAATACCCCTTCATTTCGCTACTTGCTATCGATGGGTGCCTGTGGAGTGCTGCTGTGACGCAGGGGACATGGTGACGTGTGGGGGGCAGTCTGGTTCGGGGGACCTGGGAGTGGCGGTCCCGGAATGCAGAAGGTAGGGGAGAGTCGGCTTTCGCAAACGCTGCAAGTTACTTTCCAAAGGGCTGGGACCAGCTCCTGCTCTCACTAGCAGTGCCGGTCTCCCTCATCGCACTGTCACTGACTATTATCATTTTCCCCAAGTCTTTTTTGTTGTGGTGGTAAAATATGCATGATGTAAAATTGACCATTTTAGCCATACGGTTCTGTGGCATCCGTCCATTCACGCTGTCATGCCCCCGTCACCACCATCCTTCTCCACCATCCTTCTCCAGAGCTCTTTATCTTGCAGAACTGAAACTCCATACTGATTCAACTCCCACCACCCGCCCCCACCCCCAGCCATGGCAGTCTTTCTACTCTCTGTCTCTACGAATCCGACTACTCTAGATTTCTCAAGTAAGTGGAGTCATATGGTATTTGTCTCTTTTGTGACTGTCTTATTTCACTTGGCATAATGTCCTCAAGGTTCATACATGTTGCAGCGTGTGTTCGAATTTCCGTCCTTTTTTTGGTTTGCTTTTTGGAATTTTCTAGATCCGTTTTTTTTTTTTTTTTTTAATTGAAGTACGGTTGATTTACAATGCTGTGTTAATTTCTGCTGTACAGTAAAGTGACTCAGTTTTATACACACACACACACACACACACACGTTCTTTGTCATACTCTTTTCCGTTATGTTTACCACAGGATATTGAATACAGCCGCCTGTGAATCTGCTGTACAAATATCTGTTCCCTGGTGGAGTAACTACTTTCCAGTTGTCTGGGGTATATACCAGAAGTGGAACTGCTGAATCGTATGGTGGTTCTGTGTATCATTTTTTGAGAAAACTCCAAGTGTTTTCCACAGCAGCTGCAACATTTTCTGTTCCTACCAGCCATGCCCAAGAGTTTCGATTTCTTCATATCCTCACCAACACTTGTTCATATTCTGGGTTTTGGTTTTAGTTTGCTTGTGGCCATACTGATGTGTGTGAGGTGCTGATAGTATCTTCTTTTTAAGAGCCATTCTGGTAGGTGTGTAGCGATCCTTTGGTGGTTTTAATCTGATTTCAGAAGCATGAAGGTGTAGTGGATTTGTCCGGGTATCTGCCTAGAATCTGGATTATTCTACCCTGGGCTGTGGTAGCTGATGTTGGGTCACTGTCAGCGTTCTTCGGCCATGGTGAGGCTGCTGGCACACAGTAGGTGCCCAGTACTCACTCGCGGCGTTCAGTCCTTGTTGAGAGAGCCAGCCACATGCTGGGATTCCAGGGAGTTGAACTGTGGAAACTTCAGAGCCGCACTTGTCCCGACAAGTGCAGAACCCCCGCAACCCCCAGGCCATACTAACCCCCACAACCCCCAGCCTGTAGGGTCTCTTGTCTCTCTCTTTCTTTGCAAGAAAAGACCTGCTCACCTTTCGCAAGTTCTTGTTCCAGATCGGGGACATTCTGTCTCACAGAGTGTCAGAGACGGCAGGAGCTGAGAAACGTCTGGGGCCAGAGTAGCTGCCGGCCATGCCCCGGTGCCGCCCCCTCCCGGGGACCCCAAAAGCACACACACTCCTGAGCGGCATGCGAAGGGCCATCCTCGCAGCCCTGACCAGACAGGGCCACGTCCGCCTTGCTGCAGCTAGCACGGGGCAGCACCTTCTGGAAATGACAACCGACAGAGAGAAGAACTCTGCCCCAGCCCCGCCCCCAAGGGTGTCATCGGCCGCCTTTCAGATCTTGCAATGTGTTGGGGGCCAGCACCAGCCACACGTTTTCTCTTTGCTATGTTTGCATGTCTAATTAGAGCTTTTCCTTAGTCCACTTGTTGCTTGACGGGCATGCCTGTGGTGACTTCAGCGGATCACAGTAGGCCCCCCGGGGCGGCCTGTGTAGCGTCAGAGCCGGTGTCCAGAGCAGGAGACCCAGTGGCACCTCGTGCTCTGCGTCCCCAAAAGCCTCTTCCTTCCCCTGCCCTCTCTTCCCTCCTCTTCCGTTTGCTGCAAGCCAGTGGCTGCTCCAGGGCCTTCTTTGTTACCAGCATCGCAGGGCAGAGCAGCGATTCCGGGGATTAGACAAGTCGGGGCCCCAGTCTGGGTTCCACGGCTCCCCTGCAGCTGACTTTGCCTCCTGGCACCTTGCAGGCCCATCCGTAAAATGGGAGGAACGGGACCGCACACCTCAGTGCGTTGATCGCTGATGCTTGCAAAGACCTTTGCATCGTCAGGCTTCGTAAAAAGGAGCCCAGTTCCTTCTCTCTCTTAGGCTGAGAGTGGGGTGAACCCGGGCCTGAAGTTCTCTTTGATGACAAAGCGTAAGTGAAAGACAATTTCCACGTGTAAAGGTTATATGCTGACATCACCCTAGATAGAAAGTGAGGAGAGAGAACGGTCCACTCATTTTCTCCCGTCCATCTGTCCATCACCTGTTTATACTCCTCTTGAGTGGTTTAAGTCAGAAACAGCGCCAAGGCCACACCTGCCCCGTCCCCCGCCCGTCTTTGTTAATCAAGTTTTATTGGAACGCGGGCACGGTCATTTGTCTACCATCTGTGGCTGCAGCACACCTCAGCAGCACTGTTGAGTTGTTAGGACAGAGGCCGCGTGACTCACAAAGCCTAAAGAATTTACTGTCTGGCCCTTTGCAGGAAAGTTTCCCCACCTCTGGTTTAGATGGAAGGGCTGGAGTGCAAGTCCGGGCTGCACTAGTAATGGGCTGCACGGCCTGCGTGTGTGCTCGGTCACTTCAGTCGTGTCCGACTCTTTGTGACCTCATGGACTGTAGCCCACCAGGCTCCTCTGTCCAGGCAAGAATGCTGGAGGGGGTTGCCATGCCCTCCTCCAGGGGATCTTCCCAGTTCAGGGATTGAACCTGGGTCTCCTATGTCTCCTACATTGGCAGGCGGGTTCTTTACCACTAGCGCCTCCTGGAAAGCCTGGCGGCGTGGCTTTTCTGGGCCTCAGTTTTCTTAGCGGTAACGTGGGATCACGGTGACGCCCATCTCGTGGGTCCTTCTAAGGAGTCAGTGGGAAGACGACCTGCACGGGCGCGCAGACGGCCCTCGACCAGGACAGTTGCTGCGGACGCAGGCAGAGGGGCAGGTCCCTGTCCTCAGGAGCGCACTGCACAGGATGGTGCCGGGGTGGGGCCAGCCTAGAGGGCCCTAGAGCCAGGGGGCCCTGTTTCTAGGCCGTCCGAGGTCACAGCTTTCCCTGGCCGACTCGCACCATCAACTGGCTCATCTGCGAGGACATGGCCGTGTGCCCCCCTGTCTCTGCCGACATCCTTCCATCCGAAACAGCAAGCGGATTAAGGCCTGCGTGACAGCGGCCTGTGATCTGGGAGCTAAGCGCTCACGTCAATCCCAAAGTGTTAGTTTTAGCTCTGCGCTCGCTCCAGTCTTGAACAGACACGCCCTTTCCTCCTGGAGCAGCGTCTGTGCGAGCTCGGCGAGGAGACCAGGCCTGAAGGGAACAGGGACGTCCGTTTCTGCCACGTGAGCCACAGAGAAAGTTTCTCGGCGGCCCGGCCACGTCCTCGGCAGCTCTGAGTCCAGCTTTGAGGGGGGTGCTGCCTCCTGCGGTCCTCAGAGGCCGGGAGAAAGACTCCTGAGAAAACCGCGCTCCATCCCCACCTGGTCCCACCCCCGAGACTCAGGAATTGTGTTCTCCTTAAGGCGTGGGTGTGTGAGAATATTGGCCCTTAGACGAGCTTGTGTTTACAGCAGACCTCCCGGGAACTCCCCACACGCCGATGTTCTTGGACTTAAAGCAGTTTACTCGGTGGCCCAGGAGCAACCCCACTCCGGGTATTTCCCCAAGTGGGAGCTCTTGTTCCCCTGCCCCCACCCCCCCCCGTGCAGCATCTTCCTACACGGCAGCCCCAAACTGCAAATAGACAAGGGTCCGCAGACAGCGGGGGTGCATAGGGAGGAAGACGGCGTGCGATGGAAGAAGCTTTGGGCACACGTCTACACAGACAGGATGCCGAGCAGGAGAACACAGGCGCGTGGGCATGCGCTTCCAGCTGCAGCAGCCCAGGGGCCCAGCTCTCGCGACAGATCTAGAAGAGCAGACACTGCCAGGCAGTCCTCAGGATGGGCTTGAGGGGGCCCGCCTCATGGGGTGTCGCAGATGGCCCATGGTTTGACCTGGGCAGGCTCGGCCTAGACTTATACAAAAGTAAATGCAGTCAAGTATTTGTGCTTTTTTCCATTTTGCTGTTTATATGGTCTGCCTTCGTTTAAAAAAAAAAAGGGAATGTCAGAAATTAGAGGGTTGGACAGTCAAGGCTGAGCCCTGCTCGGGGTCCTGTCCCAGGCCTCCCTGGGAGTCCTTGTCTTCCAGCCCTGTCCTGAGACCGGGGTCCGCACACCGCAGGCCCGGAGACCCTCCCTTCCCTCTGCCGGGAGTGCCTGGCACTGCCCTGCCCACTGGGTCGAAGGTCGCCTCTGGGAAGCCTTCCCCAGTGTTCCAGAGTGTTCCTCCTCCTGGGCCTGCCCTTTGTACCTCACGTCGGCACCGGGGCACTTATCACCCCGTGCCGTAGTTAGCTGTGTGCACCCGTGACACACACCCCTTCCCCCCACCGCCCTAATTGAGAGGCCCCCTCCTGCACCCTCTGGTCACCTTGGGGCTCCTGGGCCATCGTCTCACGGAACGGGCAGGGGATGTGGCACCGTGGACCACACCTGGCCTCTGAGTCAGCGACGTGGCCTTTGTGCTGAGCAGGCCGTGATGCCTCAGGCCCCCTCTACCGGGGACACCAGCCGCTCCCGGTTCCCAGGGGCCTCGTGAAGAGTCAGTGAGGAGGCGCCTGGGGCGTCTGTGATCCTTGGGACGTTTGCCCACCTGCTGGTTGGCTGTGTGCTGCTCTTGCGTTTGGCCCTCAAGAGCCTCCATCAGCCACTCGGATCAAAGACGCCCCAGGGTGGCACAGCACCCCTGGGGCCCTGGTTTCCATCTGGCTTCCCATGCCCACGCTAGTGGCCGGGGCTGGAAGGGTCTGAACGTGGAAGTATCAGCCCTCAGCTCTATTATTAAACTTCTTGAGCTGTTTGGCCATAAAAGGGGGCAGCTGCCATGGCTGGACTCGTGATTAATGAGCCCAAAAGGGCCTCCTGACTGTCTCTGCAGAGCAGCCCTGGCCAGCCCTGGACTCCAGGCCTGCCCTCTCGGCCTGGCCTCTGCTCTTTCGAGGTCTGTGCAGCAGGGACCAGGGGCCGGTGGCTCTTCCTTCTGTCCTGCCGATCCCACGGCCCCCTGGGCGACTCCTCCTGGCCCCCAGGGAGGCCTGGGCTATTGCAGGGGTGGTTGATGGGACAGAGCGAGGTCGGTGGGCCCGGGGCAGGCGGCCCAGAGCTCCTGGGGTACCACCAGACCCCAGACCAAATGTCCATAACTGATGAAAGCCTGCTTGGCGTCGGCATCTGGAGCTGGCCAGTGGCCGCCTGTGTGCCAGGCCCTGCACGCCAGAGTGCTTCTGTCTGATCCACCTGTTTGCAGCGATCCATGGTGATGCAGGGCCTTGGAGAGTGTTTGTGCATGAAGCCGTTTTCCTTCTTGTGTCTTGAATCAGCCCAGAGCCTCATCTTGGGGGCCTGCGGACGTCATGATTCTCACTTGCCTCTACAGAAATCCCCATGGAAACCAGCAGGCAGGCAGCCCTGGGCGGGAGGGAGGGGTTCCCCGGAGAGGCAGGGGAGGCGGAGCCTGGAGACATCCTGCCGGCCTTAGGGCCGAGGTCAGAGGCTGTTGGGGTGGGAGGGGGCGGGGCGCCTGTGGTCACCCTGCTCCCTGCCTCACGGGAAACCCGAGAAGGTCCAGGGTTTGGAATGTCAACTTTGAGGGCGTTTGGGGGTCCCTGGGGACCTTGATGACATCTCTCCAGACCCTGCTGCCTCCAACAAGCCCAGGTGCTACGTGATGGGGTAGGGAGGCGGCCGTGGTCTCTTCCCGGTCTGTCTACAACAGGGCCCCCACCTGGCTCCTCATCAGTCTCTGAGAGCAAGAGGACAGAGGCACCCCAACCTGTCCCCCAGCTTCCCCAGGTGCAAGGACCCTGCTTTCAGAAGGACCTCCCCGACCCCACCCCACCCCGCCCCGCAGAAGGGCCCCCCGCAGCCTCTGAGATACCAGTACCCTTGCCCTGCAGTTACATCGCAGGCCCGCCGCAGCCCACAGGACCCAGCCAAGCTGGTGGCCCGGGGTAAAGGCCCCTGGTCTTAGCCAGGGCTCCCCAGTTCTCCTTAATTTCTCCTTAACGAGAGCAGTTTGGCAGAAACATAAAATATGCTCTTACCCTTTGTCCCAGTAATTCCATTTCTGGGAATCCGGCCTAAGGAAGTAATCCTAAACACGGGGCAGGAGAACGTGCTTCTTCACAGGGACGTCCATTGTGGCGCTGTGTGTGAGCACGGAGCGGGACCACCGTGCCGTCTGGGGGAGGGGCCGGAGTGGTGATGAGACTCGAGGGGTCGAATATTTAACAGCTCCGAAGATGGGGTGGGCATATGCTGCAGCATTGTGTGGGAAAAGGCAAGTTACAGAACTGTATGGACCTTCAAAAAGTGAGGTGTTAAAAAATAACACAGGCGGTCTGCCAGAGTGCTTGTGAGCGGTCTTGATGACGATTCTGTCTGAGAGATTTCGTCCTATTCATCATTTCTCCCAAATTACCTTGAACGTTCATGCGTTGCCTTTCTTAGTCGGGTTTGAGTTGTAATTTACATTTGGTGAAATCCACTTCCTGCGTGTGTGCATCTGTGGACTTCAATGAGTGTGTGTGGTCAGGTAACCCACCACCGTTGGACAGACTGTTTCCATCGCCCCAGAGGTGCCCCCACTCCCGTGCCCCTCGGTAACCAGTCCCCTCGCCCCCCTGCTGGCCACCACTGGTCGGAGCCGTCGCTGTAGTTCTCGCGTATTCCAGGATGTCATACAAACAGAGCCACACGGTACGATAACTCGTCATCTGCTTAATGTTCTCTTAAGAACTCCTCTTAGAGCGGGTTTTCCTCGCTCTCCTCAAGCAGAGAATTTAATTTTTCCTTTCTACCTAACTCAGCCTTTACCCCATGCAGGAATCTCCTCTGCTGTAGCCCTGATCATCGTGTTCAGATTACCAGGGAATTATCAGTCCTCTGTGAAAGCGTCCCGGCAGTGTGAAAGTACCCAGGATGAAGGAGGTCCTCGGCCTGCACAGGCTGACACCTGCATCCAGAGAGGGCCGGGGGTCTTCCAGTCCCGGGCTGCCCGCACCCCTCGGAGACCTCAGGGGCTCCAGGGCCCGTCCACGATGCTGACAAGAGCGTCAGCAGTAGCGGTAGCAGCAGCGGGGCGCTTTTCTTAGTGAGGCTTTTGCATCAGGACTGTTTGAGAGGCAAAGGAAAGCTGCAAGGACACACAGAGAGCTCCTGCAGACCCCACACCCGCCTTCCGCGGTGGTTTTTCATTTGCAGGGTGGGGTGGGGAGGGTTGGCCTTGCTGTGCAACGTGCAGAGTTTCAGTTCCCTGACCGGGGAGCGAACCTACGCCCCCTGCCTTGGAAGTGCAGAGTCTCAACCACTGGACCGCCAGGAAAATTCTCTGCCCGCCGCCCCCCGCCCCCAATGTTAACATCTTATGAAAGCACAAGATGTTTGTCACAGCTAATGAACTCATACTGATGTGCTGTTACTGAAGTTCACACTTTGGTTTCCTTAGTTTTCCCCTAATGTCGTTTTTCTGTCCCAGCATCTCATATGGGCCTCCAGTCCATTTAGTCATCTTGTCTGCGTAGACTTGACAGGGACAGATGCTCAGACTCACCTTGTATTTGGTGAGGACTGTCGTTCGGTTGGAGTTTGTCCGATGTTTTTCTCACGGTTAGACTAGAATTATGGCTTTAGGGGAGGAGGATCCTGGAGATAAAAAAGTTTAGTGTTTCTCACAATAGTTTATTTTTATTGAGTTTTTCAGTGTGTTCCAGATGCTGTGCTGAGCCATTAACAGATTGGATCCCCTTTAAATTCTATTTTACGTAATAAATTCTCATTTTACCATTGGCGGAAGTGGTATCAAGAGAGGTGCAGTAACTTATACAAAGACCCGCAAGTAAGTGGCTCAAACACAGAACTCATTAATTCTCCAAGTTTTGCTTTTTGCCAGTACTACTTCAAACAGCAATACATCTGCTTTAAAAAAAAAAAACAAAAAACAGTATGTGTTTATTTATATCCAGTGTTTCCCGAAAATGCTTGTGCTGAAACTTCTAATCAAGGCCACCTTGAGACAGCTGCAGCCAGGTCATGAGAAAAGCAGGCATGGTGGTCAGCTGTCCCCCCGTCACACTAAGTCCCACCTGTCGTGGTCATCTGGAGCGTGTTCCCACGGGCTTGGTGTGGGCGTGGGCTCCGGGCAGTGCAGGGCCTCTCCATGCCTCAGTCTCTAGGACACCGTGGTGGGAAATAGAAGCATCCAGGCTTTCTGCTCACGTGCCCAAGGTGTGACTCCGAACTGGCCGTTTCCTCGATAATCAGATCCGCCCCATGTGCTCACACACTGTACCGCTGTGGGATTTTCGAATGGGTTTCCATGTGCTCACACACTGTACCACTGTGGGATTTTCGAATGGGTTTCCGTACCCGTCGCTGGGTGTGGCCAGGTGATTTTCTAGATGCCAAAGCAACTGCGTCCTGGCCCGTGTTCTCTGACTTCTCTGTGCACCAAGGGGACCGTGGGCTGGGGTTTAGGAACCAGCCAGACCATGAAAAGGCAAAGGGGTAGCTGTGGGCCACCAAGGAGAGAAAGACCTTCAGCGCGTCCAGGCATGCAGGCGCCATTGCTTTCTAAAGGAGAGTTCTTTAATTTATTAATTTATTTTTAATTTAATACGTAAAACTAGTCACCAAAGCCTCTTCCCAAGTATGTTATGCATGGATAGGCATTTTTTTACTTAGGAAAATCTTCCTTCGTCTGTCAGGGAGGTATACCCATCACCTCCTAAACATCAGGCATGTGAAACAGGGCAGGTGAAAGTTCCCATCGCGTTGTGCTGAAAACACCAGCACGGAGACAGTCAGCAGGCAGCACAAGCCTGTTCACACGAATCCCCGAGGCCCCTGGTGCTGCTGGTCTGCTCAGGACAGGACGTGCGGTCGGGGCTGAGTCATTTATGCAGAATATTGAGAACGTGACGGCTGTGGCGCAGGGCAGAGGGGCCATGGGGAGCCCACGCGTTTGCCTTTGGGATGCATTGGCAAACCGTCTTGGCTGGACACCGAGGTTGCCTGGGTTGGTGCCAAGGGGTGGGCCATGGGCCGGAGAGAAGGGCCGGGTGAACTTGGCTCCCCACCCCCGCTGCAGTCTGGGCGGCCTCTTGGCTCATCTGGACCCGAGGAGGAGGCTCCAGGCTGTTCCTGCTTCCGCCCTCTCGGTCCATGCAGCAGTCCAGTGATGCTGGAGAGCGCCCCGCAGCCCTGCCCCTCCCGCCCGTGGGCACCCGTTCCTGGAGCCCAGCCGGGCCTGCCCGTGCCTCCGGGTGTGGCCTGGCCCGCCTCGCCACGGCCTTTCTCACCCGTCCTGCCTCACTCCTCCCCGAGCGAGTGCCCCCATCTTGTGGCCGCCCCCGGCCCTTTGCGCCGAGCCGCACTTTGCCGCCCTCGTTCCTCGGTGCCCCACGGCCGGTCCTGGTTTTCCGTGCCGCACTCACCACTCTGCAGTCGCTGGGTGTTTCTGTCTGTCTGTCTGTTGTCTCTCTGCCCCACTGGGCTTCCGTCTTGTTCACTGCTAGATCCCACAGCAGCCAGCACGCGGCCTGGAAGGTAACAGGTGCTCAGTTAAGTGTCTGTTAGGTGACTGACTGGGTGAGTGAATGAATGAATTGATCGATCAGTCCCTCTGACTGCCTGAGCGTGGGAGCTGATCATATCAGGGAAATTTGAGGCAGCTTAGGCCTTCAACCCTTTTCTGCTCCTCAGCCACCAACACCACCGTATCTCAGCTTTGGCAGATAGGAATTGAAAATAAACAACTTGGTGGGCAGAAACCAACACAGTACTCTAAAACAATTGTACTGCATTTAAAAAATAAATTTAATTTAGAAAAAAAAGAAAGCCTCATGGAGGTCCTCAGTCCTTAGGGGAAAATTCGCTTGCTGGGCCCCAGATTTTACATTGCTTGTGTCAGAGCTTACTGATCAGGTCGGAGATCCCTGAGCCAGCAGCCAGGCGGCCCTGGGCCAGTCAGGTGACCTCCTGAGTCTCGTTTTCCTCATCCGTGCAGGGGGACAGCCCGGCACCTGCTCTGGGCATGGTTATAAGAGTCAAAGGCGGTAGCTCCTGCCGCACGCTCGGGGCGTCTTGGCCTGTGTCAGATTGTGGGGGGTGTTAGCTGTCACCCTTCTCAGGGAGCCTTGGCCTGTGTCACATTGCGGGGGGTGTTAGCTGTCCCCTTTCCCAGCTGGGCCACGCTCGCCTGCGACGCTGCTGAAGTCTGGCTTCCCGGGCCCTGAGTGCCAAGGACATGGCCTCTGGGTGCCTGGCACCTCCTCTCCGTCACAGAGGAGCTCACTCAGCCATGAGCGACTGAATTTCCTTCGCCCCACCCTCACCCCGGCACTGACTGGTGATAACCCTCACCAGTCGCCCCCTTTCAACACAAGTCACTGGGTCCTTGCCGGGCACCGGACCTTGGAGACAGAGTGGGGACCGAGACAGCCGTGGCCTGACCTCATGGAGCCGCGGCCTGGGGGAGGCAGACGGCAGACAGACAGCCCGCACAGGTCACAGGGATGGAGACGGATGTAGTGAGCATGCGGGACCCGGGGAGGGGGCGGCCCTGTGGGTTTCGGGGTCTGGAGAGTGGAAGAGGAGATGGCAGGGTGGGGTGGGGGTGACCCCACCTTTTGGGGACACAGGGCAGGCCGAGTGTTGTCCGCAGGCCCGTGTCGGGGTGCATGGAGAGGGAGAGGGAGGTGGGGTGGGACTGGAGCGGGCGCGAGGCCAGATGCGGGGAGCCTGTGGGTGGAGTTAGTGGTTGGGTCACCAGGAACCCCTGGCAGATGCAAGCAGAGGCGTGGAGTGGTCGAGTTTGCTGACTCGGGACGCGGCCCTGAGTGCCAAGTGGGGACCATGTGTCTGCAGGGGGAGACAGGAGGGGAGTCTGGAGGGCAGGGGGCTATGACCACTTCCTGGGCAGGGGAGGGTGGTGGCTGGGACACGGTGATGGGTGGAGCGGTTCCGGCTCTGGCCACACTGGGTCCTGCAGATGCCTGGAGGAGCAGTGGCCAGGCGTCACCCCCAAGGTGCCCCCGGTCTAGTCCTGACTCCGCACCTCCCGAAACACGTGGGCGGGTGTCCGCCCCGGCCCCTCCCCTCCAGCTGAGCGCCGCCAGCCAGGAAAGACAACTCCTTTGGCCTCCAGAGTTGCCAGGTGTCTGTACCAGCTCCGCGTGCTCGTTGCTAAACCGAGAATGTTTTCCGAGGCAGTGATTGTGCCTCATCTCATAACCGATGTATGTCTTTTCTTTTTTTCTTTTGCTGCAGCCAACTGGGTACATGGAAAACTCAGTCTCCTACAGCGCAATTGAAGACGTTCAGCTGCTGTCCTGGGAGAACGCCCCGAAGTACTGTTTACAGCTCACAATTCCTGGGGGAACTGTCCTGCTGCAGGTAGGACATGTAAACAGGAACGAGCACTTTCTGCTCCGTCCCCGCTCAACGCCCTCCTCCTCCCCTAGGAGACGGCCAGCTATCAAGAGGAAAGACTGTTTGACTTGGAGTGTTTTTTTTTTCCCTCCAAGTACAAGAAAGATGTAAATGGGGGCTCACTGGGGGAGTGGTGGAGGGAGTGTGCACAGGCTGGGCTCCTGCTGAGCGCCTGTCCCCACCAAGGAGCTTCCCGCGCTGTGTTTTGTTTCTCCTAACAAAACCAAACTGTCAGTTTTCCTGTCTCCCATTTTACAGATAAGGAAACCGAGGCACACAGACACAGGCTTTAAAAGGCTATAAAAAGCAAGTATGAGACAGATGTACTACCTTCTGTTGTACTGTGAGTGAGGAGATTTCTCACTCTTCATTAATCTTGGTCTGTTGAGGCCCTGATGGAAGTAGGAGCCCTCTCCTTGGGAAAGAGTGCAGGTTTTGTGTGTACTGATCAGGGACTGTTGGTTGGAAATGATGCAGATGTTGTTCAAATGATTTGAAGCAGGAAGAGAATTTGATGCTGTGGCTGCGTTACGTAACTGGACAGTCTGGGAGTGGACTTCAGGCACAGCTGGACCCAGGAGTCAAACGCGATCGTGAATGTCTAATCTCTCCATCTCCTGGCTTTGCTTCTGTGTGCTGGCTTCGCTGTCAGACAGAGGCTCCCCATGTGATGGGAAAGACGGATGTCTGGCAGCCTCAGGCTGCATTCTTGGAGTCTGTAATCCTTAAAAAATGTGAGAGCCCACTTTCCTTTCAGTATCTTCCTATCAAGTCTCCTGGAAGGTCCTGATTGGCTGGGCTGTGATCTGATTCACCCCGGGGGGCCACGCCCACCTTTAGCACAGGCAGCCCTATACTCTGACAGCCCTGCCAGGACCTCGTGGGTGGGGAGAGGCGGGTCCGCCTAGGAAGGGACTGAGGCAGAGCTCATGGCACAGCCGCCGCAGCCCATACGCGTGGCACACACTGTCTTTTTTGGGATCTCCGCCCCCTATGACTCAGGGGGGTGTTCTCAGCCCCCTCCTGTTGGCTTTCAATGGCCTACCATCATCGCTCTCCCTTGGGCTTCCAGCGGGGACTCAAGTCAGGACTGCTCGTCCAGAGGGAATGGACTCTCACCTCCGAGAGGATGGTCTTCCTTCGCCTCTCTTTCAGGAACATTTTCTTTCTGTCTCTGTCTCTCCTGGGAGACACTGCTCTGAGCCCATAGAGATGATCCCTAAAATTTGTTTCCCCAAAAGTGGCCACCGGATTATTCAACGATGCTGGAGTTGAGAGGCACATAGTTTGGCCTCTGAGGAATGTTGAGCACCAGAAGCTGAGTGTAACTGCTCATGGTCCTTCAGGAAGACTCCAGCTTTACCGTCATCCTGCAGAGGACACTGCATGTCTGTTTTCTTCCTAAATCTCTCACACCCGCAGGTTTTCTCCTAGCTGCCCTCCCCTTTTCCCTCCTCACCTCCAGCCAGCAGCGCTTTCCTTTCTGTTCTTCCTGCCCCTCTGTGATGGTTGCACCTTCTGTGAAGGGAGTGGTCAGCTCTGGCCCACTTGGGCTGGTGGGGAGCAGTGGCGGGTACTCGGGGCGAGGCGGCAGTACTAGGAGTCCATAGAAAGCGGAGAGGAAGGTGCTGAGAAGATGCCCTTGGAATCTCAGAGCCCTGAGCCTGCTGTCCCCTGTGTAGGCGGGGGGTGAGGAGGCGAGTCAGGTCCCTGGGGAGACAGCCACAGACAAACCCCCCAGAGGCAGCAGCTGAGATGGAGGTCTGTCCCCAAGGGCTGGGGACTCGCTTTCACCCTGGAGTTCCCAGGAAGGCTCCCCATGGGTGGTGATGCTAGAGCTGGGTGTTGAGGGGTGCGTAGGAGTGTGCCGGGATGGGATGCCCACTGTGGGCAGAGGGAAGAGGGGGTGCGAAGCCTGGGAGTGTCGCGGCAGGGGTTCCTTGCCGTGGACAGGAGCGGGCGGCAGTGCAGGCCCTAAACACGCACCCAGAGTTGTGGGGTTGCAGGCAGCCAGGCCCCACAGGTCACGTCAGCAGAGGGAGGGAGCTGCAGCCGCCGAGAGCTCCTGAGTGGGGCGGGGACAGTCGAGGGACCGGTCTGCTGGTCGAGCGGACTGCGCATCCGTGAGCCCCCCAGGCAGGCGGGCCCAAGGGAAGCCCTGTAATTGCCCTACCCCCGGCAGGGGCATTTTCCAGTGCTTTGGGGCTAGAGCGGGCAGCGTCCCCCAAGGAGGGACCCGCAGACAGAGGGGCAGGGAGCTTGGAGGATGCGGGGTGCCGGGCTTCGCCCAAGTGTCCCTCTGATCCTGCGGGGGCCTCCTGTCAGTGCTCCCTGGGCAAGGCTGACCAGGGCAGGTGGGCCAAGGCGGCAGCCAGGTGGGTGCAGCCCCGCCGTCCCTGGGGTCCCTCCCAGCTTGCTTCCCCTGTGTCGTCCCCTCCTCCTCGCCCTCCTGCGGTTCACGGGCAGCAAGAGGCCGCCCGGTTGTCTTAAGTAGACTCGAGGCGCCGTGGGGCTGGGCTGCAGGTTGCAGGCCTACGTGGTGACGGGGCGGCCCCCGAGGTGGCGGGCAGGGCGCCCCGCACAGGCTCTCCTGCTGGTCAGCGGGATCCCCTGCCTGGGGGCTTGTGCAGAGTCACAGGGCGGGCCCAGAGCAGGGGTGTGACGGCAGTCCCTGTGCCCTGGCGGGGGTGAGGGGTGGGGGCTGAGCGCGGCGGCGAGGGGCGCTGGGGATCAAGACCACGCCACACCCGGGTGCCGTCCCGAGCCGTGCTGCCCCCACAGCGGCCTCCAGACGCACAGGGTCATCTGCACTTCAGTCCAAGTCAATGCATCAAGAGGGCGGCTCTCCTGCCCAGCAGCTGCTCTGGGTGCTCAGGATGTCCGGGTGCTCGTGGCTCAGTTCTGCAGATGGCTCCCATCCGCACACCAGGGCTGAGACCCGGGACGTGTCATCCCGACCCCTGCTGCCCCCGCGGGAACAGCCTCAGCGAGAGGCGGCCTGCGGGCCCCCAGCACCCCTGCCTGTCTGCAGAGGAGTCCGTCCTGCGGCGTGTCTCTGTGGCGGGGCGGTGTCTGGGGGTCCCTGCCCGCCTTCTCTGCAGGCTCTCTGTCTCTCTGGTACTTCTCTTCCCTCCCCTCCCCTGTCTCTGTCTGTCCCCTGATGCACCTCACTCTCTGCTTTCCCCCCGGGGTCTTTCTCCAGGCCTTTCTCTCCCACCCCCCGGCCCCTTCTCTCTGTGCGTCCTGACCTAAGTCTCTCTTCCGCTTTCCGTTTTTTTCTCTCTCCGCTCCCAACCCCTCATCCTTACGTAGCTGTTTGATGAGAATTTGAGCCGGTGCCTCACTCAGACCCCCTGGGAACTGACCTGAGTTCAGGGAAAGTTCAGGAACGCTCTCAGGGGGCTTCCCTGGTGGTCCATTGGCTAAGACTCCAGGCCCCCTAGGCAGGGGTACCGGCTTCCATCCCTGGTCAGAGAGCTAGATGCTACATGCCACGGACTGAAGACCCCGCACACTGAAACTAAAAAACAACAACAACAAAAAAGATCCCGCCTGCTGCAACTAAGGCCTGGCGCTGCCAAATAAATAAATAAATGAATATTAAAAAACAAAGCACAAGTGCTCTCAGGCAAATGGTCCTCCTCCCCTGCTCAGAGACACCAAGCAACACGCCAGCAGGTCGAGTCAGCAGACAAAGGCGCCAGCCCTCCAGCCTGGGCCCGACTGGCGTGTTTATGGATGTTTTGTGTGTTTCAGCGTGAGCTCCCTAATGGCATGTTATTAGAGTCCCCGGGTGCAGAAAGGACCTATTTATCTTCTTTCTTCCCCTAATGCCCTGTCTGCTGGTATTTCATCGTGAGGAGTAACTCCACGAGCCCATGAACGGTGCCGGGCAGCAGGTGGGGGTGGTGCTCCTTGCCGGCCCGTGGAGTCGTGGAGCAGAGATGAAGACCCGGATCATCTCCCAGGGATCTCTGCCTCCCCAGTGGCTGTCCAGTCACTGATGAGACGTGGACAAAGCCCACTGCTCGGACAACAAGGGTTCAGGCGAGACCAGGAGCAAAGGGACCCTCCCCACCCTACCCTGCTTTCTCGAGAGTGCTGCTGCTTTCTGGAACAGTTTCCGAGACCGGCTCATCTCAGTGACATTCCTGAAAGCCCCCGGGGAGGCCAGGCCACTGTTTACCCCAAATGCTGGCAGCCAGGGCAGGACAGGGCGGGTGCCCTCCTTACTGGAAGCTGGAGAGAGAGACCTTTTCCGGCTGCACAGCACGTGCTGTTTTTTCCCCAAGAAGTGGGGCGGGGAGGGCGAACCTGGGAACGGTCACCCACCGTGCACCCTTGGCTGTTTTTCTCACCTCTCCAGACAATACAACAATGAGAGGGAACTTGGCAACTTTCGAAGAGGAAATTAGGCAGAATTTGCCTGGAACGAGGCCCTTGCAGGATTCGAAAGATTTATCGCCAGGAGAGGCTGGCGCCTGCCAGAGCCTACTTCCAGGGCCTCTTTCCCAGGCTGGGCCCCGGCTCCGCCGACCGACCCTCAGGACTTGGAGATGTGCCCTGGGTCCCCCGCGGTGGGGCTGGGGGCCGTCGTCCAAGCTCGGCCCTCCCTGCGGCAGCGTGGGATTCTGTGTACTCCACGCTGCCTACCCCCGGACGGCACCCTGAGTTACCCGCCCTGGGATTCCGGACGTCCCCCCATGGCCTCTGTCCTTCTCCGAAACTTGACCAGCCAGAGGAAAGAGCAGGAGGGCTTGCTCTTGCCATGGCCTCCCTGTCTCTAGCATCGAGACGGGAGTCGCGACTGCGAGGGTGTCACACAAGTCGCTTCCCCTCTCCCAAGCAAACTTCTGGCCCACCCTTTTGTTTGTGGGGTGGGGGCCTCGCCCTGACCGGAGCCTGTCCCTTCATGAGCGTGGCGCCTTCGGGTTCCCCAGCCTGGTTCCCAGGGGCCCGGCGGTACAGAGAGCAGGTGGTAGGGTCACACCTGCTGCCGAAAGGCAGATTTCCTTGACTGTGGTGGTTAACAGCACAGGTTTGAGAATTCCCTGCTGATGCGGGAGTTAAGACTTGGCGCTTTCCCTGCTCTGGGCCCATGTTTGATCCCTGCTCAGGGAACTAAGATTCTACAAAAAAAAAAAAAAAACAGCACAGATTTGTATCCTGACCATTCTGGAGATGTGAATCCAACATGTGTCCCTCTGAGCTAAACTCCCAAGTGTGGGCAGGGCTGGTTCATCTGAAGCCCTAGGGAGGAATCCATCTGCAGCTTCTCGAGGCTGCCTGCATCCCTGGGCTCATGGCCTCATCATTCCGACCTCTGTTTCCGTCACTGACTCTCACCTGATCCTGTCTTCCTCTTATATAGACACTCGTAACTACACAGACTCACCCAGAGGGGCCAGAGGGACCAGAGTAATCTCCCCACATCAAGGTCCTTAACTTGATCTGCAAAGTCCCTTTGCACCAAGGTAACACATTCCAACCAGTCCATCCTAAAGGAAATCCATCCTGAATGTTCATTGGAAGGACTGATGTTGAAGCTGAAACTCCAATACTTTGGCCACCTGATGTGAAGAACTGACTCATTTGAAAAGACCCTGATGCTGGGAAAGATTGAAGGCAGGAGAATGGGACGACAGAGGATGAGGTGGTTGGATGGCATGACGGACTTGATGGGCGTGAGTTTGAGTAAACTCCAGGAGTTGGTGACGGACAGGGTGGCCTAGCATACTGCAGTCCATGGGATCACAAAGAGTCGGACACAACTGAGCAACTGAACTGCACTGAACACATTCCTGGGGGTTAGGACATGGACAGTCTTTGGAGGCCCCTCATTCCACCTGCCACACCTCCCCTGTCCCTGATCACCTCGGTGTGTTGAAAAGCAGAGAAATGGCTGTGGGCCTGAAGCATGCTGGAACAGCTCATTCCCGCCTGTACGAGCTCCTGAGAGCCACCAGGATCCTGTCTTAGCTCTGGTCCAGGGATGTCCCCTGGGAGCCTGGACTCGGCCAAGGGGCATCAGTGTGGATGTCCGCGCACACCACAATCAGGGCTGTTCGTCCAGGGGAGCCTGCTGTTACTCGTTTGTCAGCACCGTGCTGGCCGAGGCCACTCCACCCTGATCCCTGCTGCTGGCACGTGCGGGGCATCGTGCTCCGTGGGCATCTTCCGTGGCTTCATTGTTTGGGGTCTTGCCCCACTCTTCCCGAGTGTGGGCTGTGTTCAGTCACCCTAACATCCACGAGCTGTCCTGAGACCACAGCTTGGTCAGCACCGGCAGATGACCCCTATGGGCCCTCTGAGGGGGCTGCTGGGCCCTGTGGCAGACTCTCCCATGGCCTGCCCAGCCCTGGTCAGGTGTCACAGGCTTTGGGTCCTCAGGGGGCTTGAACCCAGGGCTTCTGGAGACTCAGCTACTGCAGAGGTTCCTGCGTCCCATGGAGGGAGTCCCCCAGCCTACTCCCCTACTCAGAGCAGAAGCACAGACTCACATGGCCTCCAGGTGCTTGTGTGGAGCCGCTTGGGGTTTCAAACGCGTCTCCGAGCTTGCCCGTGGAAGCCCGATTCCCAGCTCCACGGGCCACTGAACTGGTTCATTTGCTGCAGCTCAGAGACTTCCCCAAACTGACCTGGACAAGCAGCTGGAGTTTCATCTGTGGTTTGCAGGGGATCAGAGGAGCTCATTTGTAAGAGCTGAATCTCCTTGAATGAAAGTGACCCCAGGATGCACATGCTGGGTGCATTTGTGCATGTGTGTGTGTATGTGTGTGCGTGTGTGCAAGTGTGTGTGGCTCAGGGAAAGAAGGCAGGCATTCCTGCCTGGAGAGAGGCGCTGGCCTTTGTCAGAGTCCCTTGCCCATCAGGGTCGGCCACTTGGAACGGCGGGCTGGGGCTCAGGCAGGGGAGGGGCGCTACGTTTCTGCTTTGGGCGTGGCCAGCAGCAGATTTGAGACGCTGTCATACAGTGGTTTCACTGTGAGTCCAACCGCTGGGTCCAGGCCCTGGCCCCCCACCCATGCTGCCTGTGAGCCCCTGGGGGATGAGTTCAAGCTCTCGAGCCTCAGTTTCCTCATCTGCACCATGGCCGGCAGTGCCTGCTCCCCAGGGTTGACTGAAGGACGGGATGAGCTCTTCCAGGAGTAGGGCCTAGCGTCCAGCACCTGGCAGACCTGCCGTGAATACTGCCCTTGTCATCAGCAGACGTGCTGGAATCGGGGGTGAGAGCCGTCTGACCCCAAGTGGCCCGGAGGCTCGCAGCTGGCGTGGTGTCGGTCATGGAAGGCCGAGCTCCCCGAACGGGGATGTGTAACATCTACTAGCTCTGCCTGAGGCCAAGGCTGCCTGGTCTCCACCGTGGCTGTCTGCAGTTGGCAAGGGGTGCAGTGGTTAAACCCACAGGCTTGGAAAACAGGCTGCGGGTTTAAATGCGGCCAGTTGACGTGAGCGTTCAGGGTCTCAGTTTTTCCCTTTGTGAAACAGAGCGTTGCCCACCTCGGGGGACACATTACACGGATGGCAAATGCCTGGCGCCTGGAGCATCCAGGCGGCTCATCCCCATCACTCCCTCACCCCGTGCCTCTTCCCCACTCATCCCGGCCCCTTCTCTGATCCTGCAGAAGCTGACATAACATGTGCTGCTGAAGCTCCTGCAGCCACCAGCGTCTGCCCAACAGAATAAGTGCTAGGCAAGAGCAGTGTCTTATTTCAGATGAGTCCACCAGGTGACCGCTTCCGGTTTGGTTTTACACACAAGGGGTTCAGCCTGGTGCAGGACCTCATGCTGGCCTGTAAAATGCTCTGAGATGCTGCCGGCCAGTGACTGACCCCCACTGTCCTCTTCTCGTTGCAGGCCGCCAACAGCTACCTGCGAGACCAGTGGTTCCATTCTCTGCAGTGGAAGGTGAGTCCTGGCTCGGTGCTCATTCGAGGGGCCACTCTGTCACCCGGAGGCTGGAGAGCAGGGGTCTTTTCACCTCCCGGGCTCTTTGCCCTGTTGTCCGAAAGCCCTTACCTCACTCTTTGATGGTTGATACTTTGCCCCCTTGCGATGCCAAAGCTGTGTCTCCGCCCAGTTGGCCTCTGACTTTGCCTGGGAACCTTGCGGCGTGCCAGCTTCCAGAAGGTTCGTAGACCCGCTTGCTCTCAGAACAGGAGCTCACCTGAGTGGCTCTGGGGGGCAGGACTTGAGGGATTCCAAGTGATGAGTTGAAAGTAACTTTTGAAGTTGGCAGCAGAGGAAAATTTATCAGAGATGCAGAAGTCCAGCTCTATTTCCACAGGCTTCCCTTCCTTTCTGCTCTCTGGTTCTTTGGCTTGATTTTTGGGTTCTAGCTCCACATGAGATGGTCCCCAGCTCTCTAGCACAAACGGTGAATTAGTCCCCGGCTGGTCGTGTTCAAGACCCGGGGCCAGATCTGTGCAAAGTGTCCCCCACCCTGGAGAGTCCACGTTCTGCTCTGTGGCTCAGGACCCTCACTCCCTGCCCCTTGTCCCCCACCTCCTGACCTTTTAGCTTAGAACAAGCTCGGCAGGCCTTGCAGAACCAGCAGGGTGTGGCTAGGATGAGCGGTGTGTGTCCCGAGCCGGCACCTTTACAGTAAGCTGGAGCGCGGTGGGGCTGAGCGGCTGGACCTGGGCGGGGTTTGAGGCCGTGTATCGTTTGGGGAGGACCAGGGGACACTTCGCATTCTTGTCACGCCTTTGGAGGGGTTCTCGTCACAGCTAGGCAGAGGACAGAAACCCAGCCCTGGAAACTGATGTTCCAGGTGCCCTGGACGGCCCCCCCTCACCCCCCCCCAGCCCCCCGACAGCGGCAGGCCTCTCCTGTGCCCGGGTGGCTGTCTCCGAGGCTGAGCCTGGGTCTCCAAGCTGGGGCTGCACTGGGAAGGGACTGGTGGGCACCGAGCACCTGCCGCCTCGTGCCTCTTTGACCCTTGTCAGGATGCTCGTTATCATTGCTCCCGTTTTCTCCGTGGGGAAGGCGAGGCCAGACCCGAGCCCAGCTCCCGCAGCTGGTACAAGCCTGGGGCTGGGTTCAGACCCAGGCCTCGCCCGTTCCTGGGGCTTCCTGAACGCAGGCAGAAGGCCCTGGGAGGCACCCGTGTGTGGAGCTGGCAGGTGCTGCTCAGACCATGATTTCTGCAGGGACATCTTTTCTGAGGCCTGATCTCTGCAGCCGGGTGTCCCGGGACAGGCGGGGCCTACATCAGGACCTGCCGGCGGGCCCTGGGAGGTGAACACCAGACCAGTCATGGGAGAGAGGAATACAGGCGGCGTGATGCGGCCCCTGCGAGGAGAGGCCGCCCCGCTGCTGTGGATATCGGTGGCTGCCTGTCCAGAGCTCCCCTCTTCTGTTCCCTCCTCTCGTGCGTATTTTCCTCGTGAGTCCTCAGTGAGTGAGTACCTTGCTTTCTCTTAGCGCAGGATGGAGACCTACTGCCCGCCCAACAGGTTGGGGAAATGTCTCTTTGAACAGATGGCCAAGGTCAGTGTCAAGGAAGAGGTGGTCTTGAGTGGATTCCACTCTGCTTGCCGCCTTGCCCTGGTCCGCATTGTCTCCAGCTGCTTTCCGGAATCTCTGGGAACTCCTGAAAGGCAGTGCTTGTGACATGTGTGAATTCTACGCAGCTACAAGCGATGACTAAGATGGTAGACATGGAAAGTGGAGCTTTGGGAGACTGTGACAGCCTGAGGATGATTTAAAGGTGACAGGCTCGAAATGTACGGATTCAGGCGCATGTGGGGTTCAGACAGTTGATTGAGCAAGTACCGAAATGGGGAGCCCTGGGCTTCTAGCAGTTCTCATCAAGACCTGGATGTCTGCTCCATTTCGGTGGTGGTTGGTTTGTTGATGGTTGTTAAATCAGTTAAATTTTATTTATTATTTTTCCATAGTATCGTTTTATTTGTTTGCTGGGTCCTTCTTCATTATCCCTCTTAAATATAGCAGTGTGTACACATCCATCCCAAAAAAACAAAAGCAAGCACACTCTGGTCAGGGTGTCAAGGAATCATCAAATGCCCAGTAGTCAGTGGCCCTTTTGCCCGGTGATGGATGGTGACCTGTGTTCTTACTGTTTAAGCACTTTTTGTTGTAGGCTTAGGATTGTGACTTCACTTTCCCTGGTGGCTCAGATGGTAAAGAATCCGCCTGCAATTCAGGAGACCTGGGTTTGATCCCCGGGTTGGGAAGATCCCCTGGAGGAGGGCCTGGCAACCCACTCCAGCATTCTTGCCTGGAGAACCCCATGGACAGGAGCCTAGTGGGCTGCAGTCCACGGGGTTGCAGAGTCGGACACGACTGAGCGCAGCACAGATGTGGTGCTGGTAGTCGTTCCCTTTCGACACCCCCGCCCCCCGTAGTTTAGGTATGCTGCCGCCAGGTGGCAGTGGTATCTCAGTGGCAGCAGCCTGATGTCATTCCCATGACTGCCACTCATTGTTGATGAGATTGACGGAGGCACTCTCTCCTTCCTTGTAAAATGGCAAAGAAACATAAGGTGTTTTTGAGGGACTCCTGGCTGGTGAAATGAGCCAGGAGACCCGGGGTTTGAATCCAGGCTCTGTAGCCGATCCATCTTATGGTTTGCATAGATTGCAGCAAGAGTTCATTCCGTCAGATGCAGTTGCTGAGTATCTGCCACACACAGGGTATGTCTCGGCGCTTTCCTGTAGCTTGTCATTCAGCACATGTGGGGGCTCAGAGAGGTCCAGCGACTTGTGCATGGTCTCACAGCAATTTCAATATGGATCCAGGGGCCGCCGTGCCCCCTGCCCGATCCACCTGCGCCCGATCCCGCGCCAGCCTCTCAGCCCGGCTTGGATTGTGTCCTGGTTCTCCTGCCTGATACCGCCACTCTCTCCTCCGTATGTACCACCGACCGTTTGGGATTTTTCTTTTTCTTTCCTTTGCTTTTCTCTACCTTTAACTTAAAATCAATAGAACATCAAAATTAAGGACATTCGAAATCCCACAACCTCAGGTTGAGTTTTTAAATTCTCTAAGCGTTGTATTTATCGTTTTTCCCTTACACCCCACGTGTGTGCATGTTGTGGCTGCAGGACAACATAGGGAAATTCTTCTGCTGGTAAAGAACGCTGCCTCTTACCTGCTGTGTCCCGTAGCTTTATGGAGTCTTCACGCAGTGGTCCTGGGACCCTCCCCGGGCGCTCTCCACAGGTGTGCCACTGCCTGCAAGGGGGCCAGACTCAGTGTTTGGGGCTTAAATATACCTAGTTATTCCAGTGGTGTGCAGAAAATGTAGTTCAGTCTACTCAACAGAATCTTGTTTTCTAGAATTTAACCTCAATGGGATCAGGACGGATTGGGATGGAAGTGTCTTAAAAGGCTCCTTAGGGGAACCGTAATGAAAAAAAAAAAAAGCTTGAGAACCACGTCTCTAGAATCGACCTCTAGGTGTGCTGTGGAACAGGCAGAGTCTGAGAACAACACCCGTGTGACGTCCTCGCCTCTCTCCATCCTGGGGGTCCTGCTGCTCTTCTGGCCTCAGTGCTGATCTCCAGCGTACCCCGACCGTCCCAGCCCACTGAGAGCGTTTCCTCCGAGGGGCACTGGGCTTTGAGCGTCGTCTCGGCTTACCAAATGGCCCGCTGTCATTGACGTTTGCAAGTGAGGGACTCCAAGCCACTTGTCCAAGATCCCAAAGCCCCCAGAAGGGGACAGGGGGCGACCCTCAACGTCCCCGGCTCCGGGCCCCCTTCCCTGCCCCCTCCAGTCTGCAGGCAGCTCTGCTCTTCCTCCTGGCCTCCCGCCCTGGGGCAGGTGGGTCAGGGAGATTTGGGGGGCCCCGGGGCCTGGAGGAGCAGGACAGGAGCCAACAGGAGCGGGCTGGGATGGCAGCCAGCCCCCCAGGGTGTGCTGGAGCCGAGCAGTGTCCTTGGGGCTCCCCGGGGAGCCCGGCCCTACCCTGCTGGGTTTGGGGGTTTGGCCCCTGAGGCCAGTCCCCAGGGGTGTGGAAGCATAAACAGTCATCCTGCGTTAATGAGGCCTCATTTCTGTTTTGGATGAACTTGGAAGCCCTGTCCTGTGGACACAGGCCTGTTCCTGCGCATCAGGCTGTGAGGGGCCAGGCCGGGTCTGTGTGATAGAGCTAGGGTGTGCTTCAGGTGGCAGGGTCCGGGGTGTGTTTACAAAGCTGGGAGGAGACTGGCCCGTCCCTGGGTTCGAGGCGAGAGGCCGCTGCTCGAGCTGTGCGGGACAGGCCCGTCTGGTGCACCAGGCCCTGGACCTGAGGACCCGGCTGGGGGGAGACATGCCCTGAGCTGCCCCGAAGGAGGCCCGGGAAGCACGGTATGCCTGCTTCATGTAGCTGGCATTTCTGATGCCTCCGGCTCTGAAAAACACCTTCTCACTTCCTCAGAGGGGTTCCTGGGCCATTGCCCAGAAGTCTTGAAAACCAAGGTGATTCTCCCCCTGGGGGAAGCTGGGGTAATCCCAGTCCAGGCCCCCATCCTCCCCGGCCGGCTGCCCACCCCCTGCATCCCTGAGCAGAGTTTCCCCAGCCCCTGAGGCGGCCCCCACTGCTTGGTCACCCCTGTCCAGGGCCTGTCCCTCTGCTGGACAGAGTAGGTATGTCGAGAAGAAGGTGGGGTCCGTGCCTGTGTGTGCATGTGTGCTGTCGGGAGACCGTGTTTTGAGTACATTGGGTGTGGGCTGTGTTTACTGGGGCCTCAGTTTTCTCATGGGGAGATCACTAAGTAGTGCCTCGCTCACAGGTCAGTGTGAAGATGGGCTGCCCTGCCAGGGCTGTGGGAGCCTCAGCACACACGCCCTGGTCAGAGCAGCCAGTGGGTACTCACCAGCCCTCACAGGGCCCCCCCATGGAGTGTCTGTAAGGTCGGGGTGGGGGGTGCAGTCTGTCCTCGGAGGGCGCTGCCTGGCTGGGAGTGCCCCTGTCAGTATGCCTGCTAGAGTGGTTCTGCATGGTCCCAGCTCTCCCGTCTCATGGAAGAAGGGATGCAGGGGACGAAGGCCGTTGCCAAGGACAGCTGCTCTTCATGGTGTCACGATCCAGCTTCCACACCAGGCCCCGGGCTGAGCCCCCGTGAGGGCCCCCAGTGGGTAGGTGAGGAACTGGGGTTGCCGGATGTGGGGTTGAGAGCCTGGGTGCTCCCACCGGGCACCCTCTTGGAAGGCTGGCCTGTCACCCCTGTTCCCATGCAAGGAGAGAGGCCCGGCATGTGGCAGGGTCCCCAGGAACCAGGTCAGAGGGACAGAAGGCCCCGAGCTCATGCCCTCCCCGACGGGGGCCTGGGAGGAAGGGTAAGACCCTCACCCCCGACTCTGACCCTCCTCCTGGGTAGTGGGGAGCCACTTCCAGTCCCAGTGCCCGGCCCTTAGATGCCGCGCTGTGCCCACTGAAGACCCCGGAGCATGCATTCTTGACACGCGTGCCAAGGCTGAGTCCAGCCCCTCCACCCTGCCCAGGGCGCTCCTCCTGTGCCCAGCCAGTGCCAGCACCTTGCCTGGCACCCTGGGGGATCCCCACAGCCCTGATAAGGGGTCTCAGCCTCCCGTTTCCCCGTCTCCCAGATGCAGAGACCAAGGCCGAGAGGCTAACACGCTGGCTCAAGGGCCTGCAGCTCTTAGTGGCAGAGCTGGGGCTCATTTGACTCCAGCACCTGGGAGTGTAGCCACGGGAGCGGGGCTCCCACTGCACACGTGTGTGCACACAGATGCGCACACGCACCAGCAGCACCCCCACACCTGCGGGCTTCGCTCCGCAGCGTCCTGTCGCGTGTCTGCCCTCACGCCTCGTGTGCCAGGGGCCGTGGCGTCCTGTCTCCAGAGGCGTTTCCTGAGAGCTTTACATTTTTCTCTGAGCCTCACAGCCGTCACCGAGAGGATTACGTGAATTAACCTCTGACGGCAATCCCCTGCTTCTCACGGGAGAGCTGATTTTCTGGGACACGGCAGACCCCCTGGGCCTGGGCCCAGAAGGTCACGCTCAGGACCGGCTGCTTACACACCTCCCCAGACACGCGTTGTCACCCAGGTCCCCAGACTCGAGCCTCGCGGCTGTCACCTGCCCGCGCCTCACTGCTGGCCCCGGGCCCCGCGCCACGGGCTCCTGGGTGACTCGCACTGGGCTCGACGTGTCTGGAGAGAAGGCGGCGACCCGTGCTCCCCTCCTGCCGTTTCCACACGGCCTACCCCCCTGCCCCACTGCCTGCTCCCCTCTTTAGTCGTGGTGAAAGCACCCTTATGGACACAGCGAGACCAGTGACCGCCCTGCTCCCTGGTCTCACCCCCCAATGCCCTTCCAGGCTCTGTCTCCCTTTGCACAGCCTCTTGGCAGCTGTGGCCAGGTCCTTAGACGTGTCAGCGTGTCTGTCACACCTGTGAGGAGGTCATGCACAGCTGACCACAGGACCTGCTGTTGGGCATTTGGTCAGTGCCCATTCTCCTCAACTGCAGACAGTGAAGTCATGACCGTCCGCTGTAGCCAGGCTTTCACTTCTTTAGAACTCCTCTTTCAGGACAGATTTCCAGAACAGTGGGTGCTAGACAGAGAGTAGGGATGTATTTTCTTTGGTGACTCTTTCCACATATTGCTAATTCGCCCCCAAGAGAAACATTTCTAGCCCCAGACTGCCCAGGTTCCAGCCCTGGCTTCCCGCCCCATGGGCCGTGGAACCCCTGGACTGGCTACTTTCCTCCATGGACCTCTTTTTTTCCTCCTGAATAAAGTGGGGGTCACATTAAGACCAAACCTCTTAGGTCACTGTGAGAGTCACATGAGTTAATAGCAGGAAAGAACTTAGAAATGGCACCTACCGTGTGGATAAGCACGGGATCAGTGTTAATTATTTTTTTAGTGATCAAGGTCTCTTTCCCTTTGTGTCGATAGTTTCCAGAAGACGGGGCTCTGGAAGAAAAGGCACGTGCGAACGGCAGGCGTGCCACCCACCCCCAGGGAGTCCCTGGCAGGCCTCGCTACTCAGTCACTGCACTCAGTCCCCCCGGGGCAGACCCCTTCTCCACGCAGCCCCTGTGGATCACGCAGAGTTAACAGAGGGAGCGAAAGCTCCCCCGACCCCTGCCTCAGTGACCTCCCGGACCTGTGGAGACTGGTGCGACTGGGAATCCACGTCCAGCCCCGTCAGCTCCGGCCCGTGTCTCTTTGAGGCGTGTTCTTGGGAGCCTTTGCCGAGCTGCCTGAGGGGTCTTGAGTGTCAGCCCTCCTGCCCCTGAGCGGGAAGGTGAAGCCGGGGCGGGAAGCAGGTTGGAAATAGCCGGGAGTGGCCTCTTCGGTCCTTTCACAGGCCCAGCCACAGGTCGGCTTCCTCCAGGTCCGAGAGGCAGGAATTCCGTCCAGATTAGTTTCTGGCACTTGGTCAAAGAGGGCTTTGTGACTTCCTAAGAGGGATCAGAGGGATTCCACAGAGAACTGTGAAAGGGGGGCTCCCCCGCCACGAGGCAGGGGGCCCATCACCGTCCAAGACTCCAGGGGATGCCCATCGGGAGGTGCCCCGGTGGCAGAGCCGACCCCGGGGAGCAGAGGCTGTTCCCGAGGAGAGTCCAGCCAGGCCGCCTCCGCACCTGCGCTCATCACAACCCGCGGGAGGCCACGGTCTCCAGTGACTCGCAACCGCAGCTCCTGGCCCCTGGTGGGCCATCAGGGGCCCTGAAAGTAATAACATGGGAAGCTTCAGGGATTAAAACTAACAAGTGGCAGAGGGCGGTGCGCCCTGGGGAGGAGAGCTCACGCTCCTGTGGGCTCTCCTCATGGTAGCCGGAGAGAACAGTTACTAGGTGCCTACTAGTGTCCGGGGCTGTGCCGGGGGCTCCGGTGGACACTCTCTGCCAGTCTTCTCAAAGGCAGGTTCGTTTGGAAGGGGGAGCGAAGAGGGCCAAGGAGCTCGTCCACAGCTAGAACCAGGTGGAGCTGAGATTTGAACCCTGGGTGGTTGGTGGGTCTCCAGCCCACTTCATTTGGCAGAAGGGGGCACCACCTTGGGCATGGAGAGGGTGGGTGGCCTAGTCCCCTGTCTGAGCCCACGGAGGCAGGGAAGCCCCAGTGAGCATCAGGCCCTTCCTCAACCAGACGTTTCTTTGTGTTTGAAGCAGACTTTTCACTGAAGGGGTAGCATACATGTAGAAAAGTACAGAGATCAAAAAAAAAAAAAAAAAAGTACACAGATCAAACGATACTACTGGCTAAAAATGCCACAGATGCCTATAGAATTGATCTTGTAACTGCCCAGATCGATACAGAGAATGTGACTGCCTCCCTGGAGCTCCCCTCCCCACAGAGTTCCCCCGGCTCCTGTGCACCCCACCGCCCACCAGTGGACCCACTCTCCTCCCTTCCCGCAGCATGGATTTGTCTGCCATGGACCTGAACTTCAGGTAAATGGAGTCACACAGCCTAAACTCCTGCATGCCTGGCTTCTTTGGCTCAAAGTTACGTTTTTAAGATTTATCTGTGCAACATATAATATCCTGTGTAGTAGTGATTTGCTTCACTCGATAGTGTTCTGTTAAATGAATAGACTATTAATTTGTTCATTCTGTTACAGACAGAGATTTCCAGGTTGGGGCTATTACGAACAGAACCGTTACAAACACGTCTCTGAGTGAACAGACGTTTACATCCTTTTGAGGTCAGGCCGTTGGGTAGGCAGAGGGTCCCTTTTGGTGGACGCTTCCCCAACAGTTACCCAAAGGGATCGAAACCAGTTTATACACCTGACAACAGAATACAGGAGTACTGAGGTGGGATGTTTAAAATTGCATTTATTAAAGTTTCCTCTGAATAGTAAAAAGGACAGAGAAAACTGGGGGGGAAAAATGTGCCACCGTCCATAGACCTCTGTAAGCACTTTTAAGTTTAAAAAGAAAATGGAGCTGTAACTCAGACATAACAAAATGCACAAATCTGTCGGGTCGCTTGGGTTTTGACTGCTGTCCTCACTTGAGTCTTCAGCGCCCGGGTTCCCGTCAGCCCGGACAGCTGCCTCCTGCCGTCTTCCCTTTCAGTCTGGCGCTGCCCAAATATCTGCTGATGGCAGCCAAGACCAGTGACAGCTACACATGTACTCGGTCCTTGGGGAAATTCTGAAAGGTTTGAAATGCACAGTCTCTCCTCCCTCAAGTTCCTTTTCCCAGAGGCAGTCCTGTTAGTTTTGTGGAGCCCTTCAGAAGGTTGTCATCAAAGTTCCTTTTAAAGCCCCACACGGATTTCATTACCCACGCTGGGCGTTCCTTGCTCCCTTCGCATTCTGTCACGTCCCGTGGTTGATCTCACACACAAGCTTGTACAGCGCGCTAGGGTCTGCCTACTTCATTGCTTTTTACGGTTTTGTAGTAGCTCGTTCAGACAAGGGTCAAGCCCGGTGGGACCTAAATCTTTGAGTGAAACCCTGTTATTCAGACGGGAAGTTGAGTGTCTGAGAGAAAGGACAGCGATGCAGGTGCCCATCGTCCGTGGACCAGGGACAGTGAGGGGTACCTAGTATAGCCTCACCCCTGCAGAGCCCTCTGCCCATCGCACCCGAAAGGTCAGGAGTGTAGAGCCCCGGGGGGCCCGGAGGAAGCATGTGCTTGAGCCCCAGGGCAGGAAGCAGGGGTTGGGGTTTGCAGCACATCCCTGGGACCCCAAGCCTGTCCCCCACCCTGTGCTGCACCAGCTCTGGGCTCGGGGACATCAGACACCCCACAACGCCCGCGTGACAGCCTTCCCCCGGCCTCAGAAGGGGCGAGTGACAGCCGGCTCGCCACACAGCCAGGAAAGAAGCGCATTTGTGGGTTGCTTCTCTCCCAGACGAGGAGGGGGCCCGGGGGCTCAGCTTGTCATCCCACGCACGCTTTGACGGGGCTGGTGACTCACCCCACCACACAAGGAAGCCTTCCACGTAAACGCTTTGCGGGTGAATTTGTTTTCTGCCGTTTAAGGCAGAATTTTTTTCTTTCCGTTTCTCTTTCTTCAAATAAGTCCATAAAACGTAAATGGGAGGCTGTCTCTTTACCAGGAAGACCTTCTGTTCTATAGGAGTCTGTCTTGGGGGGTGGGCAGCGAGCCCCCCAAGTTGGGGAGGCTGGCAGCTCTTGGCAGCATTGGGGGGGGGGCGCTGCCATTCTGGGTTTGCCTCTGAGGCTCCTGCCTGCTTGTTCGCTCAGAGACGAAGCCAAACAGAGCCTCCAAAAAGAGCAGGCCTGTCCCTGCAGAGGGACTAGGTCCTTACCTCACCCAGGGATCAGAAAATATCCCGGGAGCAGCCTGCTCTCTGGATGGAATGGGGTTTGGGAGGGAGGCTGACTGATCCTGAGACAAAGGCGGAGGCGCCATGGCCCCGGTGGCCATCGTCTGCACCTGCTCCCCTGGTGCCCTCTTAGACCCAAGGGTGGTTTTGCAGAAAACTCTGAAATGGACAGACAGCCCCTGTCCAGGGTCCTAAAGCCACCCAGATGGAGCCTGCCGACCTTGGTGGCTGGAGGCCACAGTGGCTTGTGTCCAGGTGGGAGCTGGAGAGGCGGCAGGGACCAGGCGGGTGCATGGATAGGAGCCTTTGGCAGAATGGATGCCATTCTGAGGTCATCCTTTGGCTGACCTCTAAGCTGGAACAGATGTCCAGGAGTCCATGGAACCCGAAAAGCACACCCAGGAGGTCCAGGACAAACTCGATTCTGAGGGAAGGTGGTGGGCTGCAGGAGACCCTTGGTGACTGTTGGCTCTCAGAGCCTCTGACAGCGTCTGCGATGAACTTTCCGTCTAGAACAGTTTTTATTTCCTTCTAGGCCTCTCCACCACAGTGGACCCACCATGTCTCACTGGTTCTCAAAGTGGGGTTCCCAGACCAGCAGCCTGTATGGGATCTGGAAACTTACTAGCAATGCACACCCCTGTCTCAGGAACTGGAAGGTGGGGGAGGAGAGTGTAGCAAGGTGTGTTTTCCAGGTGATTCTGGTACACACCGCAGTCTGAGAGCCCCTGCAGTATCTCGAAGAAAGGGAGAAAGCGCAGCAGACAACGTACTGCATGCCCGCTGTTTTCCAGCCACTTCATCTGCTGCCCTTTTGAGGCGGTACAGTGTTCCTGGGAGATAGGATTCAGTTCAGTTCAGTGGCTCAGTAGTGTCCGACTCTTTATGACCCCATGGCTGCAGCACACCAGGCTTCCCTGTCCATCGCCAACTCTTGGAGCTTGCTTAAACTCATGTCTGTTGAGTCAGTGATGCCATCCAACCATTTCATCCTCTGTCGTCCCCTTCTCTTCCTGCCTTCAATCTTTCCCAGCATCAGGGTCTTTTCCAATGAGTCGGTTCTTCCCATCAGGGGGCCAAAGTATTGGAGCTTCAGCTTCAACATCAGTCCTTCCAATGAATATTCAGGACTGATTTCCTTTAGGATTGACTTTGAATCTCCTTGCAGTCCAAGGGACTCTCAAGAGTCTTCTCCAACACCACAGTTCAAAAGCATCAAGTCTTCGGCATTCAACCTTCTTTATAGTCCAACTCTCACATCCATACATGACTACTGGAAAAACCATAGCTTTGACTAGACAGACCTTTGTCGGCAAAGTAATATCTCTGCTTTTTAATAAGCTGTCTAGGTTGGTCATAGATTTTCTCCCAAGGAACAAGCGTCTTTTAATTTCATGTCCCCATTTTGCAGACCAGAAAACTGACTCTCAGAGTAAAGAACTTTCCCCCGTACCTCAGGCAGAACTCAGCCCCCAGTCTGAGCCTTCTCTTTGTCCCTCTTAGCTCGAGACCATTGAGATCAGGCGTGACGGCTTTGGGTTGCCTCTGCCGGCGTCTCCTCTACCATGTGGGCCACTCAGATTTCACGGCGGTGAATGCACTCCAGGTCCCACCCCTGGATCTTCCTTGACCTTGCCCTGGGCCTGCCTGAGTGACTGGTGACACTTGCTCCCCGAAAGACCCCCTTCTCAGAAACACAGGACACTTTGCCCCTTTGATTCGAGCGCACCTTCATTGCCTGCCTGGACACGAACATTGATGATCCACTGCAGGTGAATTAATTGAGGAGCTGGGTCCTTTTCCAGGGCACTCATAAATTAAGGCCCTTGGCAGCAGGAGCCATGGCTCCAGCCCAAGAGGAGGCAGCCTGGCGAGGCCTCGAGGCTCCCCGCACGAGGCCCGAGCGGATCAGATGCCTCTGAAGTCCTGTGAGCCCCAGATAAAGTTCTGAGTCAAATAAACAGTGGAGGCCCCTGTCGAGATGCTACCGCCTGAAGCCGAGCCCGGGAACTCCTTATTTGGGATAGAGAGTTCCCTTTCTCGAGCCCAAGGCAAACAGCCCCGTGCTGTCCTCTGCCTTTCAGGGGAGCGAAACTTGCTCTGGACGTCTCTCCCACCCAGCAGAAGAAGAGCAGCCTCGGTACTGTATTTGCATTTTTTAATTTATTTGTTGAGTCTACTGGGGGTGATTCCTCAAAGACAGCCTTTCCTGTTAGTGACGAACACACCCTGAGTTGAGTTGATAGTTATGAGGAAGCAGGACACGTCTCTGGGTATGCGAGAGCCTGGAGGCGGGGTGGGCTTTGATCCTGGGGACCGTGGAAGACCCTGTTGGACCGAGGGGACCCTCTTGGGGGCAGACAGTAGACCCTGGAGAAGAGCTCCGTGACACAGAGTGCCTGGAAAGAGTCTGGCTGTCTGGTCAGGGGACGGCCCTGCCGGGGTCCCTGATGCTTGGCAGTCACAGCACCCGATGACCACTGCCCAAAAAGGCCACGCAAAGGAGTTGCCCAGAGCTCTGGCTGAGGTCAGGAGAGAAGACTTCCGTTTGCTTGATTTTCATTTTCTGAATGTACATTCTGCCTTTGCCCGGTGACATTTGAGGTGGCTTACGACAAGACTCAGCATGGGAAAATCTAATCGATGTGGGGCCACTTCCACCCACAGGGTGTGGATGCAGAGACCCATGTACAGCGTGATGCCCTTTGTGTAAAATGAAAGGAGGAACTGAACAACGAAGGCTGGGAGCAAAACCCAGCTCTCTGTACGTTTGCATCTGTTTGCGCGTGGCCAGGGAGGACGGTCGGAACTGATACCCCTGGGGGTTGACAGACTGGCCCATCGCCTGTTTGTTTGTTTTAAATAAGAGATTCAGGGGGACCCAGCCACCCCACCCCCAACCCCGGTCATGCTACAACAACAGAGCGTGGCCAGAAAAGCCTGCAATATTTATCACCTGGCCCCTTCCCAGAAAACGTTCGCCAACCACATGTCATGGTTTTGGCATGGGTGCTGGGGTGGGGTGCAGTGGGGGGCAGAGGTGAAGTTAAAAACAAGCCAGCCTGTATGATGTGGGCTGGATTCACGTACCCTTTTAAGGGGGGTAGGGTGTGCATTCAGGGAATCTGTGGAACGATGGACACCAGCTCACGACCGTGCCAGCGGTGAGCACTCCGTGAGCCTTCGTGCTCTGTAGCAGTCCCCTCCCAAACACCGCTCTGTCCGATTCTGGTTTTCCGGTCAGCGTCTTTATCATTTCAAAAACAAGGTGATCGACTGGAACAGTGAAAAATCAAGGAGAACACGATCTCTCAGATACTTCCCAGCTCCTTCTAAGAATGTGGGGTTCTGCCCGATTTTAAGGATTCTGTGAACAGGGACACCACCACCTCCGTGATCCCAGTTTCTGAAATCTTTGGGGGTGTTTCTCTTCACTGCTTTGAGGTTAAATGTACAGCACAGTTCTGGCTTCCTGCAGCAGTTTGAAACGTTTCATGAAGCCAAAGCTCTTCCTTGGCCCTGCACCCACCACCACCACCGTGGTCTTCCCCTGCCCACCCGCGTGTGTGCTCCTACACTTCACGTGACTCACGGGGCTGGAGTCCACGGCAGGGCTGCTGGCCGCGCTTCGTTCCTTTTACCTGCTGCTGGTGTGATCTTGCACGTGGCCATGGTTAGTTCAGGCATTTCCCTGTCAATGGGCATGTAGGGGTTTCTCGTCACCTTTATTTTCTCTCCAGACTTAACTATCTTGAATCAATGCCCCACTGGCCCAATGGCTAGCATTTATTAAACACCTAGAAGGTTCAGCATGAAATCCCGCATTTAATCTCGTCAGAGCTGCCAGAGGCAGGCACACCTCTTAGCCCCATTTTGCAGATGAGGAAACTAAGGTTCAGAGAGGTGGTATGGTTTGCCTGAGGCTGCACAGCTCACAAGCCTCAGAACAGAAGTCTGAATGCAGAGATGCCCCACTCTGCACACACCTCAGGGCCAAAGCAGGGGTGGGGCTGAGCCTGCCCCGTGACTCCTCTGTGCCGAGGACCCCGAGTCAGCCCTGTGCCAAGGTCCTCCCGGGAGTTCCCTCTGCAGCTTCCCGGAGTGTCCAGCCCGCTCCTTGCGATGGCAGTGATGGTGCAGGCGCCCAGGTGCACAGGCGTCCCCGCCTGGCCTTCCTTGAGGCAGCACAGGACCAGAGCTCTGTGCTCAGGTCATCAGCTGGGGGTGGGCATCAACGAGAGAGCAAGGAAGAGACAGGGAGTCAGGCCTTTCCCAAGAGGAGAAAGTGAAAAGTGAAAGCGATAGTCGCTCAGTTGTGTCCAACTCTTTGTGACTCCAGGGACTGTAGCCCGTCAGACTCCTCTGTCCATGGAATCCTCCAGGCAAGATGCTGGAGTGGGTTGCCATTTCCTCCTCCGGGATATCTTCCTGACTCAGGGATCAAACCTGGGTCTCCTGCCTTGCAGTCAGATTCTTTACCATCTGAGCTACCAGGGAAGCTCAAGAAGAGACAACCCAGCAGATTCCAAGGGTAAGCTGGGAGAGGCTGCTGAGAGCAGGGGCCCTGACTACCGCCTCCGCATGAGAAAAGGATGGGAAGGGCCAGCTGAGACGGCAGAAGCAGGATGGCAGGGAGGCCAGGAGCCAGGCTCCCAGGGGCCCGCCTTGCTCTCACACTCGCCAGCTGTGTGAGTTTCCTGTGACAGAGAACCACAAACTGGGTGGCATCAGCACAAGTGTGCCATCTCTCGGATATAGAGTGTGGGCAGGTGCCTTCCTGGCCTCTCGCAGCTTCTGGGGGCTGCCGTGCTGCTTGGCGTCCCTCTGCTGGTGGGAGCCTTTCTCCTGTCCCTGCTCCCGTCCTCACCTGACCTTCTCCCTGTGTGTGTCTTCCCCTGACCTTTTTACGAGGACCCACCCTGCTCCAGCATGACCTCATCTTCCCTTGATGGCGTCTGAAAAGACCTATTTGCAAAGAAGGTCACAGCCACAGACACCAGGGGCTAGGACTAGGACATACCACGTGGGGGACATAACCCGCAGGGCCAGCTGCATGACCTCCGGCGAGGCCTTAACCCCTCCGTGCCCCCTTCCGTGTGTCACAGGAACCAGCGAGCGTGCCTGTGCCCTGGGGAGGAGCAGACCAGGCCCCGGGGTCGGTTTCACGCAACTCTTATGTGCAAGCTGCTTCAAAGTGCAGACTCCCAGGCCTCATGGGCTCTACTGAGTTAGAACCTGCCTTTTAACAAGCCCCACTGCAGGTGGTTCCTGCGTTTGCAGTGGGCAGGGAGGGTTAAGGGTCTGGTGTGGTAGCCGATGACGGCCAACACATACCACTACGAACCAAGCTCGTGGCAGTGATGGGATTTCAGCTAAGCTATTTCAAATCCTAACAGATAATGCTTTAAAGTGCTGCACGCAGTATGCCAGCAAATTGAGAAAAGCAAGCTGTTTGTAGCTGTCTTTCTGATTCTGAATCTCCTCCCTTTGACAAATACTGAGAGCACCTTCCAGGTGTCCCCAGCAGTTCCACCACCACACAGAACAGTGAGGAGACAGACAAGGCTTGACCCTTTCCCCTGGAGTCAGAGCTGAGAGAGGAGAACAGCCACCGAGAAGTTTCTCAGTGCAGTCAGTCGGATCCATGGGTTGATTGGATTTTGCCAAGGGTGCAGCAGTCCCCAAGAGCTAAGTAGGATGTGGTACCCAGCTGCCAGTCTGGCACCATGACCAGTTCATCACCTCACCAGCCAGATGCTTGGTTTCCCAGGCAACCAGCTGATGCTCTGGAGACGACAAGCGGGACACTGTGCCCGTGTGTCTGCTGTTTCCTTGGAAGCAGTAATGACTGCAGGGAGACCGCCTCCGGTGGGCACTCGGGGCAGAGTGCCAGGATCTCTCCCGCTCTCTTTCATACAGATTACCCAACTCCCCAGGCTTCCTGGGCAGATGTCAGCTAGGTGCCCAGCTGCAGCCAGTCTGCACCTGCCCCTGGGCTCAGCGCCTCAATTTGAAGGGCTTCTTGTTTGTTTCAGCAGGAGGCAGCAGCATCGATAGAGGCAGAGGAAGCACTCGGGTATGCCCCTCAGAGTGGCCTGGCGGTCGGGGACTCGGGATCCAAAGCTGGACCTGAGTCCAGCTCCAGCTCTGGCTCTTACCAGCTCCTCGACTTAACCTCTCTCAGCCTCAGTCTTCTTAACTGTAAAATGGAGCTAATCATGCCATTCACATTGACATGATTGTCAGTGAAGTGGGTGTAACGGGAATGCCATTACAGGTGCTTTGCAGAAGAGGGGCTGATCTGTGGGGAGCCCTCCAAAAGCGATGACGGCTAGTGCTCTTGTGTCACTTGTCACAACCCATTTTCCTGGCACATGGTGCGCCCTGGACAGGGCTGGCCAGTACTGCTGGGAACAGTGGCTCTGTTAGGGTGAGAAGGCCATGCCTTCCCCTCCAGCCGACGGGAGCCCCAGGGCTAGGCTTGAGTCTCGCTTTCTGTCTTTTCCTCTACTCCCTGCCCCTCGGTACTAGAGCCAAAGGCCCCACCCACTCAGAGTGTGTGTCCCGACTCCCATCCTGACAAACCCAAGTCCTGGAGGGTGTACCTTGATTCATCCGTCTGTCGGTCCCGCAGTAACAGTACGGTAACTGTATTGGCTAAGCTGGAGTCTCTGTGGAGTGTACGGGGGGTGCTGAGAGGGTATGGTGGTCTCAGGGTGGCGATCTAGATTTGGGCCCAGGTGGGCAGTCAGGAAGTGACACACGCGGGCCAGCCACAGGCCTGGGTTGATTCTGAAGGCAAAGGGATGGTGCTTCATGCAGAAAGGGTTTAACAGAGGCCGTTCCGGAGGGCGAAAGAGAGGGTCAGAAACGCCCCCCACCCGGATGTCGGGGACCCCCACCCCCAGCCCAGAAGTGCAGGTGGTTGGCCACCTGGCACAGTCAGCGTGCACACTCACGGTGAGCTTGAGAAAAAGGAGGAGGTCAGAGGCCTGTCTAGGAATCAGGGACGCCAAGGAGGTCACCCACGTGGTCATTCTGCCCGGGAGTGCAGAAGACATCAGGGAGAGGCCTCTGTAGGCTTTGGAGGGGAGGCCCGCGGAGCCTGGGCAGGCGGTGGGTCGGGGTGCTGCTCACACACCGGCCCTGAGGGGTGGGAGGGGCAGCGAGCCCATGGCTGGTCCTCCGGGGCGGGGGTGACGAGGGGACACTTAAGACTTGAGGACAGCCTGCCCGGTAGAACTTTCTGCCACGCCGCACACATCCTCTGTTTGCAGTACCCATTGTGGCAGCCCCCAGCCCTGTGTGGCCTTGGAGACACTGAATGCTCAGCTGTGTTTCCTTTTAATTTGTTTCAGCCTAAGTAGCCACACGCTTTCGAAAGCTGGTGGCTTTCAAGCTGGGCAGCACAGCTTCTGGACGTCCCCTGGCACAAAAGAAGTTGCAGAAGCCAGCCCAGCTCCAGCCTGGCTCCTCCCCCGTTCCCCCTTCCCGCCCCCCGCAGCGCCCTGGGCGGGGGAGCATGCGTGCTCCTGTGAGCCCAGCCTCGGAGGCTGCGGCAAGCGCCGGAGTGGCCACCCTGTCACTGGGAGGCGTGCTCCCAGCCCCTTCTGAGTCACGCCGAGGGGCGCCTCCCTGGTGACAGCTCGTCTCCCGCGAAGGCGCCGGCGGGCTCCGCTCTCCCAGACCGGAGGAGCCGGGCGTCTTGTTTGCCAGAGAGATGGCGGAGGTTGCCCAGGTAACGCCCCCTCCCTGATAAGCAGAGGGCGAGGACTGCGAGGACTGCAGTGGAGCTGCCGGCTCCGTGGTCTGGGTAGCTGGGAGCCTTCCTCGGCCGTGCCTGCTCTGGGTCACTCACCCTCGGGACTCGGGCGATAAGAATTAGAGCTGCTGTTCAGCCAGGAACAGGGCTGAGTGTTTGTATGTATTACCCTCTCATGGGCTGGGCATGGCAAGCCTCTGGTAGTGGTCGCTGTCATGGCACGCTGCAGACGAGGGCAGCAGGGTGTCGGTAAGCTCCGTGAGCGCCAGGGTCTGTCTGCCTTGCTCCCCACGGGTACCGTGAGCACTTAACTCAGTCCTTGGCAGACCACACTAGATGGTGCCCAGCAGTATTGCTGGCTGGTTGGAAAGATGGATAACTCTCGGCTGGAGAGGATGGATGGGTGGATGGGTGGATGAATGGAGGAGTGAATAGGTGAACGGGTAGATGAAGCAGAGCTCAGATCTGAAGTCTGCTGATTGCAAAGCCTGCACTCCTAATCGCAAAGCCATACTGCCTCTGACTTTGATACCCTCCATCTGCATGGGTGGGGATTTTTTTTTTTCTCATATACCTTAATTGAGGTGTAATGTACGTGGCATAAGATTCAAAAATTCACCTATTGTGAGTGAGGGATTCAGCGATTGTAGTAAATTTATAGTTGTGCAGCCGTCACAGTGCAGGTTTAGAATAGTTCCATCATCTGCAAGACGTCTTCATATCTGTTTGCAGTTCTAGTCCCTGTTGCCACCTCCCAGCCCCAGGCACTTTCTGTCTCTATAAATGTGCCTTTTTCTAGACCTTTCATGTAAAAGGAGTCCTCCAGCATGTCTGTTGCGTCTGTCTGCTTTCACTTAGCATATTGGGGAGGTTCGGCTGTGTGGTAGCACATGTGAGAGGTTCCATCCTCTTTGCTGCCAACTACTATACTGTCGCGCAGAGACCACTTCTTGCATCTCCATTCATCAGCTAATGGACGTTCGGGTTGTTTCCGGTTTGGAGCTGTTATGAGCAATGCTGCTGTGCACATTCATGTGTGTGTCTTTATGTAGAGTCTGTCTCTGTTTCTCTGGAGTAGATTTCTAGGAACAGAATTGCTAGGTCATATGATAAATTTACGTTTAACGACTTGAGGCACTGTCAAGCTGTTTTCCAGTGGTGCTGTACTGATACAGTGACAAGGGTCCCACTGAATCCACACCCTCGCAGCACGTGGTGGGACCTCTTGGTTCCGTCCAGCCTGGTGGGTGCGGAGCGGCGTCTCCACGTCGGAACCTGCGTCTCCCCGGCAGCCTCCCAGCTTGAGCTGCATATGCTCTGACCTCTCGGCTGGATGGGCTTTTGACCCTTTCCAGCCTCCCGGTTAGCAAACTTTTTCTTGAAAGGGCCAGATGGCAAATGTCTGGGGCTCTGCGGGCTGCATACGAGCCTGTGGCATATTCTTTTCTGTTTTTTTTTCCCCCCAACCCTTAAAAAAAAATAATGAGACCATTCTTGGCTTCCTTGCACAAAAATAAGCAGGGAGACAGCTCCGAGGCTCCTGTCAAAGGAACCCCTCGGCCCATGCACTCGAGACAGGGCAGGAGGTCGCCCACCCCTCTGGTGAAGAGGGCTTGGTGGAGGGGTCCCGCGCAGCAGGGCCCAGGGCCGGGCTGCCAGGAGCCTGGGAGTTCAGGTTCCAGAGGCGGCCCCAGCCCAGCCCCGCCATGATTCATCACCACATGAGCTCATCAGACTGGCTCCTGGGATGAAACGTGCCGTTTTGTCACCCGAGGCGGAGTGACCAGGCCCCTGGTCCTGCCTCTGCCCTGTGGCCGTGCCCTGCCAGGGCTCAGAGCCCCTTCTGGGAGCCCACTGCCGGTCCATACCCTGTAACCACAGCTGTCACAGCCACCCTGCCCACGGCTGCTCCCACGACCCCCAGAGCCCTGGAAATGTGTCCCAGCCCTCGTCCCAGGCCCCAAAGCATTCCTGATGGCTTCCTGACCGTGTCTCTAGTGAACCATCTGCTCTGGCCCTGACCTGTGTGATAAGACACCTCTCGGGTCCCTCAGAGCCCGTTCGTACTTGTGACTCTGCCACCTTTCTAGTTGTGTGACCTGGTGTGAGTCATGTCACCTCCTGGCTGCAGTAGCCACGTGTGTAAAGGGGCTACCAGAGCCCATGGTGGAAGCGGCAGGCCCCCTGTTTCTCGGCCTCACCCTGCCCTGAAGGCTGCTCCCTGTAAGCCCAGGCAATCCGCCCACGGACGTGTCTACGGAAGCACTCTAGCCTGGGCACAGGGCAGCCAGGAGCCCAGGAAGCTGGTGGGTAGCAGCCCAGCCTCCTTGGCCCTTGGGTGCGTTGGCGTGATCCGCCCTGGCCGTCTCGTCCCCGCAGGGGTGGCGATGCCGGCTGCCGGATCCTAACGCTCCACGATGCCCTGGTGACTTGCTGCCCGCTCCCCCCAGCCCCACTCCCTGCCTGGTCTCCTGCGCCCTCCATCACCTCCCAGGGCTCCTGGCAGGTCCCCGGCTCCTGGGGTGACCGGGAGGGTGGCGTGAGCTGACACCCGGAAGTGCCCTGCACGGTGCCCGGCGGGTCACAGTACATGCTCATTAAACGTCAGCCCTCGTCAGGCCCTGGGAACTTCCAGCGGGGACGCCTCTCAGGCAGGGGCCTGTGGGAAAGCTGTTGTCCCCTGGTCCTTTGAGGGGGGCTGTGTCTGTGAGCCCGAGGCTGGGCGTGCCTGGGAGAGGGCTCGTGGGAAGCTGTGCAGGGGCCGGGGGCACCCGGAGGGCCCTCCCCCTGGGCCGTGTGTCCCGGAGCCTCGGCGACATCCAGGTGTGGGTACCCGGGGACGGAGGGAGCACGCTCACGGCCACCAACCCCCACGGGCCAAGTCTGAAGGAGAGCTGGCTGACCAGTGATCACCGAAGATTAACGATGGCTATTTCTAGGTGGTGGGATCTCTGAGGCCCTTTTTTCATTGATCCTTTTGTCTGTGTGTTTCAGCATGGTTTACATTTCTCACAGTGAGCATGCCCCGTTTTCACAAAAAGAATGAAGTCATTATTCTTTCCAAAATAAATAACCTGCAGCTGATTAGAAGAGAGGGCGCTTAAAGCCCAGGCCGTAGGCCCATCTAGAGTATACCATGGGAAGACCTGCCCATGCGTCCTTGTGGTTTTCTTTGGGGCTTAATATACGGCAAGTTTCTGCAGCCATCTCATGGTCATTTAAAAAATAAAGCAATTCTCTGGTCACAGAACCGACCCGCAACGTCCAGGACTCAAAGGAGCATTCGTCTTTCAGGGCTGGGTCAAGTTCTTGCCTTGCAAAGTGTCTCTGCTGCCTGAGATTTCAGGCGCTGTGTGTCTGCTTGGACCTGGCTGTGCTCCTGGCTGACAGTCGCTGGGACTGAGGCTGGTTACCGTCCCAGGGAAGCCTCTGGAAGCTGGGTGCACCTCCTCACGAGAGAACGCGGTTTGGTGAACACTGCCAGTCACCGTCATCCCCATCTATGGTGTATGTACTGTTCAATAAACACCGCCCCCCCACCACACACACACACACGCTCACACACACGCTCACACACACACACGCATGCACGCTGCCATGGTTTCTTCCGGCCCTTGTAGGATCTAACATGATTGACAAGTAAATGTCTCCACTCTCTTCCGTACCCCACTTGAGGAGAACTGTGCTGTCTTCACAGCAGCAGCTGGGGGTGTAGAGTAGAGGGAGGTGGGGGAGGTGGAGGGTGTGTGGAGAGAGAGGGAAGTGGGGAGACAGACCGCGTATGTACATGAGTGAGGGCTGGGATGAAGACGGGGAAGTACTCCCAGGTGTGCGTTCACTGAGTGGGGGATGGCGGTGGTGACGGGCGTGATTAGCAAGGAAGAGGCTCCAGAACACTGTGGCGTGTGAGAAAAAAACAAAAACGGGAGAAAGAAAATTAGGATGCTGTGATGTCTGGATCGCAGTGGCTCGTAGGTTTCATCCCTTTCAAGTTTCTCAGGAGACCAGCTGAGTGTCTGAGTTCCCTCTTTGTTCCGTGGTTGTGATCCTTGGACTGTGCTTCTGAGCACAACTCCGTCCAGAAAGGGGACCACGCGGGTCCAGGATTTATAAGGCTTATACAGTGGACGAGGCCACAGGCTGTTTTCACGTGTCATTTACAGAAGTGGAAACTGAGGCTCAGGAGGTGGAATGCTTTATAGGAAGAACCGGGTCTGTCTGATTCCACAGTCTGCCTGGGGGTTTCCACCATGACGCCTCACTCAGCACTGTGCGCTACTCAGTCCAGTGTGGACTTTGTCCCCCAGATGTTCTGTTCTAGGCCCTGGGGTCCAAGACCCTTCATCCTTGTTAACTCAGAAACGCAGTGGTCAGGGAGACGCTGGAGGCCTGCGAGCTTGCCTCGGGGGCCAGCGTGAGACTCTCGCCGCCTCCTCCCCTTGTCCAGACTTTGGCTCTGAGGCTGTGACGTGTCACCCAGCTGGCTGCTGGTTCCGTGACTTTAAAATTAGGTTTTCCCCAGGGAGTGGGACACTTAATGAAGGAGTTTATCCAGTTAGAAAGAGAGGCTCCCAGGCAAGCCGGGCGTCCGCGAGGCAGGCAGCTGCTGGGACCGCGGCCTTCAGAGAGGGCTTCTGTTTCCATGATGTCAGAGGGCGGAACCAGCCTGGCCCCTGCCCCAGCCGCTCCCCAGCTCTGGGTCCTGAGGCGATAAGGCACTGTCTTACCCCCCACTTGCAGTCTGAGGACCACTCTGGGCTCAGTCCCTGCCTGGCTGGAGCTGAATTCCAGGCGCCAAGCCTGTCTGTCTGGTTTCCCAGCTGCTCACACTCTCCAGGTGGCCTCGTAGGACCAGGGTGAGCAGAAACATTGCCTCCAACACAAAGAAAGTACCTTCCTGCTGTGATTGCATTGGAATACCTGGGGAACGAGTTTGGCATAAGATGCGATCTGAAGGATAACTATCTTCATCCTTTTCAAAAGGTCACTGGAAGCATAGTAGAAATGACTCTCCTAGTTGTCAGGAGGCCTGGCTGTCTGCAGCCGCAGCCTTCGACTTGGGGCAAGACTCTGTTCTTCCGGGATGGGATTCTGATGGGGAGGGAGGGAGGCGTCCACCCTGAAGCAGCGGAGTCACCGATTGTGTTGTGTATTTCGCCCACCCCCGGCCTGTCCATCACATGCGTGGGTCTCTTTCTCTCTCCCAACCAGAAAAAGATTTACAAATACAAGAAAGTCCTGAGTAACCCGAGCCGTTGGGAGGTCGTCCTGAAGGAGATCCGGACGCTGGTGGACATGGCTCTGACGTCCCCTCTGCAGGACGACTCCATCAACCAGGCCCCACTGGAAATCGTCTCGAAACTGCTCTCAGAGGTAAGGCCGCCCCTTGGCCTGATCCCGCTCTGTGCCACCTGCCCCCACCCCAGCCCCTCCAACACTTGGAAGTTTTATTCCTTTACGGGGTCCACTGAGCACCACCCTGTGTCAAGCGGCAGATTGAATTCGAGTTTGTGTGTCTCCCCATCACGGGAGGAGGTGAGCCATCCCCCAGTGACATGAGGGAGCTGAGAAGGAGGTCAGGTCGAGGGGAGAGTGGTTGTCACCCCACCGTGCCCCAGGACCTGCTTTGGGACAGGACCTGGCAGGGGCTGGCCTTGGACCCGAGCTGGGCTGGCGGCCGCTGTCAGAATCCTCTCGTTCATCCTGGGTGGGAGTGCATCGTGCAGCCCCCAGACCGCCCTTCCTCCACCCCCTGCGCCGGCCGCCTCCCCACACCCAGCGTTGGGGTTCCGGGCAGACGTGGCTTCTGCTCTTCTCAGCACCCACAGCCACACTGTTTAGCTCACACAGGGTTTGAAAAATCAAGAGGCTTTACCACAAAGTAGGACTTTGCAGGTCGTGTTTAGAAACGATCAGAATGCCTAGCAGCAGTTGGCAGCTGGCTGCGCAGCGCCACCCAGCCGAGCCTCCGGCTTCACCAGGCAGCCTCAGGCTGTGAGCATGTGCCGTGTGCCAGGCGTGGCCCCGGGCTCCTGGATAAAGGTGGTCGCCTCCCTCCCGGGGCAGGAAAGATGGCGGGACATGAGGCCTGATCTTAGCTGGTCTGCCCAATGGGAGAGCAAGGGGCACTCGGGAGCGTCTCACTGTCCCTCTGTCCCCGTGCTATTCTGAGTGCTTCACAGAGGTCAATGCTGCCCTCTTTCATTTGCTCCCTGGCCCCTGAGGGCTGCTGGGGTTGATGACTCCCGGTCTCAGCTATGCATGGCCACCAGAGTGGTCTCTCTGTCCCTCTTCCCTGGGAGTGGCCCTGGTTCCCTGGGTGGCTCCTCTGCAGCCCCCCAGACCCCACACAAGGTCCCTGCTACCTAGAACCTCCGCCCTCTCCCAGGCACAGGCTGGTCACTGCCCATCGGTTCAGGAAACCGGCCCAAGCCTTCCACGTCTGCTGAAGAGAGAGGGTCCCCCACCCTGGGGGGGAGGTGGGGGCGGGCAGTGAAAGGTGCATGGCAGAGATGGCTGTGGGCAGAGGGTGTGACCGTCCTCAGTCAGGTGGGAGACCAGCCTCATCCCATGGGAGACTCAAGACTGCGACTCTGGAACGGATCACGGTCACAGTCTGGGATTTGAGGCCGGGCGCCGTCAGCCCAGCCTTGAGTCCAGGACTCCAGCGTGGTGGGTGGGGCCAGTTGGCAGGCCCAGGCTGGTTTTTCGCAGGCGAAAGCGGAGCGGCTCATCCTCAGGACGCACCTCTCATGTGCCGAGCAGGTGCCGTGCACACAGCTTTCCATCTAACACTCACATTCCCCCTGAGAGATGGGCCTCGCTGCCTCCATTTCACAGATGGGGAAACTGAGGCCCAGAGACACCGTGTGACCTGCCGAGTAGGCCGTGGGGCTGGAAAGTCCACCCCGAAGGGCGGCCTGGCTCCCACCGCACAGTCGCTCTGACCACTTTGTCGGCCCCACTGGTCTCAGCCACCATCTCTAAGTCAGGCTTGTGGTCAGCGTGGTGGGCACGGTGGCAGGTGACCCTGTGACTGGCCTCTGCTGGGACTTCCTGCCCATCTCAGATGTGGTTCCCGTGGCCACAGTCTCACAGACTTCACATCACTTCTCAGGCTTTAGATCAAGGGTCTCAGAGTCAGCTGACCCCAAGAGCTAGGGTAGAGAGACGAAGGCGTTTAAAGACACAAGAGTGGAAGGAGCTTGTGTCTCCTCCGCACCTGCTGGGTGTCAGGCAGGCCATATTGTCCCCGATGCACTGATGAGAGCAGCCGTTGGCAAGGGACAGGGCTGGGGCTGCAGCCCAGACGGCGCCCCCTCCAGTGAGATTCACGCCTCTGCCAGTGACACCAAGGTTCTCTGAGCACATGCCCTGTGATGATCAGGGTGGCAGGCGTTTACACCAGCCCCTTTACATTTCTCCCAGCGACCCTGCACGGCAAGCACACGGAATCACAAATGGAGGCTCTGCGGGGTTAAGTCGGCTGCCCAGGGTCACTTGGATGAGGGGTGGGCAGGACCCAGGCCCAGGTCTGCCCCACTGCGAGGTGGGTGGGATGTTACCTGAACTGGAGGAGGCTTTTTGGTGAGCGAGGGACCAGGCCCCTAGGGCAGCAGTGTGCGGAGTCGGCAAGTCGTGGCTCTACCCTCAGGAGCTCACGGGCCTTACACAAGGAGCTAGGTCTCTCAGTGCGTTGGGCTAAGATTAGCACCCGTTTCCTAGAATTAGGGATTGGATGTCCTCATGTGTACACAGAGCCTGGCTCTGTGCCTGATATACGGGGACCAGTTGATGAACAGTCACATTTCTCTCATGGTGGGAGATGGCTGTGAACTTGACCTTCAGCACCGTCAGCTGGATACGTAGAGGGGATGGCTGGAAAAGCAAGCTCTCCCCACTCCTTGCCCTTTTTTGTTTCGAGCATGTGGATTAGATTCTTTGTTCTCTTTACTTAAGTTGCTGCCCAAACCTCCTCCTCCTAAGAGGCTCCAGGCATCATCACCAAATCGGCCCGAAGACGGGCAGGATCCCGAGAAGGGAGAACGAGGACGGGCTTGTGAAAGCCGGTGTCCCCTGCCTCCCGGGCTTTTGTTGGGTCGAGTGTGTGGACTGCCCACTCTGTGTGGCATACAGTTGTTCCCTCCAACACAGTGGCTGTTAGTGAGCACTCCCCACCCAGGGTCAGGAGGAGCTTCAGTGGAGAGAAGGCTCCCTGAGAAGGGCAGGGGCTGTCACCGGCGACGGGGACCAAAGAGACACACCCGTACCTTCGAGAGACTCTTGCTGGAACTATGCGCGGGGCGGTGAGGCCCGGTGGTCCCTTCAGTGTGCCCACAGCAGCCCAAAAGGGGGAACTGGCCCTTGTGTGGCCTAAGCCCTGCAGCTCAGTGGTGGGAGATGGGGGCTCAGGGACAGGGCAGACGGGGTCACAGCCCCACTCCACCCTGTCATCCCCACCACTGGGCGAGCCCCTGGCCGTAGGACCTGTCATGGGCGCAGGAAGCGGGTGGAAGGAGTGTTGCGGAGCCCTGACACAGCACCTGAGGCGTGGTGAGCAGAGCTGCGAAAGCCAGGCTTTTTACCTGACCTTGGCTGAGAAATGGCTGGTGGTTAAAAGTCTGCCATTCGTGGCTGCTCAGACTCCACCCACATCCACAGAAAGGAAAGGTGTTAGAATCCAAACAGCATCCCCCCTGCGTGGTCTGGACCCTGGGCACACAGGTCGGGTGGTTGCCATGGGAACTGGGATGCTCCCAGCGCTCACCCCGCCTCCCTTGGCAGCCAGCTGCCTGGACCAAAGCAGAAGGATAGCTCCCTCGCTTTTCCTTCGCTTTGGCTGGTGTAAACGCGTTCGATACCAGACACTCCTTAAACCTGTTCAGTCCGTGGGGCTCCTTCCAGAATCTGGGGACCGTGTCGGTCTTGCCATTTACTGCCCAGTGAGGAGGTGTGTTACGAACACCTGTTGGAGAGAGTCGACACCGGTGGAAGTCTGTGTCCACAGAGACGCTCAGAGCAGAACACACCAGGATGCTAGCGAAACAGACAAGACTCTTGTTTCGCTAAAGGAGACTGTCTCTTGTTTATTGCATATCTGTCCCTTTCCTCATTCACATCCTCTTTCTTATACACAGGATGGTGGTCACAGGCACCAGTTACGTAAGAAAATTCAGATAGGGAGGAGAGGAAAAAAAAACCTAAAAATTTAGCAAGTTTAATCCATTCCACTTAATACTTTTGCAGGTTGGTCACTAGAATTCTAACATAGCTAAACCATCTTGGGCCAACATCGTGGAACTCTAGTGTTCCCTGGGAACCTAGCTGGGGAGCCACTGAAATACTTCCCAAAGACTGGCTGACAGAGGGTTTTACGTGTTTATTATACACCTGCCTCCAGGCTTCCAGGGGGCGTGTGTCGCCATGAAAAGGGCCAAGCACAGGTTTAAGCCCAAAGTGGACCCCATCCGTGGACGAAGAAACCGTCTCACTGAGAAGTGACTCGCCCGAGGGCGTGTCACTCCACTGGTGAAACAGGGACTTGGAGCTCTCTTCTCCCTGCCCCAAGGCTACACTTCCTCCCACCCCCCACTTCCCGACTGTGACTTTGATCAGCTTCTGATCTATTTGATTAGGAAAAAGTGACAACCGTCCTCTGTCCTAGAGGCTGAAAGCGGTTTTGAAACCATGTGGCCCTTTGAGATACCGATGTTCCATCTTACTAACCGTGTGTTTGTTCTGTTTTCCTCCTGCCGTCCCTGCTCGCCCTTCAGAACACAAACTTGACCACCCAGGAACACGAGAACATCATCGTGGTAAGTCCTGGGCGGCCCCCTCCCTCACCCCTCTCCCGCACCCGCAGCCCTATCCGGGTCCGAGTGGATCCCGCAGGCACGAGTGCCGTCTACCAGCACAGCGGCCTTGCTCAGTTTCGTCCCTTCTGTCAGGCCAGACATGCCTCCCTCCTGTCTTTGCACATGTCAGAGCCCCAGCTGATGGGAGAGGGTGGTAATTATCAGTCTCTGAAGCTTGTAGCAAATGTGTCTTAATCGCCTCCTCCTTCCTGAGTCTGCTGTGCAGAGTCAGAGGCAGGAGATGGCAGAGACCGTATGATGTATTCTCAGCCGTCACCCCATTAGCTGAAAGGTAAACTTGCTCTTTCTTGCCCCAGGACCTGTCTCCTAATCCACACATAGAACCTGGATATAATTCTCTCTGACGTGCAAAGTGAGGGATAGTTGTAAGCGTGTTTGAGGTGAAACATCCTTCCTGGGTGATTCTAACACCAGAGAGAAGAAAGAAAAGAAGTTGCCCCTTCTGGGCAGCAGGCCCTGTGCTGTGTGTTTGAATTCATGGATAGTTAAGACACCCCCTGCTCCCAAGGAGTCCTTCATCTGTTAAATGAGATCATTGCAAAGACAGAGGCTTGTAATCTGGAGAGTAGAGTGGTGAACTCACCTGGGAAAGAAGCCAGAGAGCTTCCCAGAGGCAGTGAGGTTCTGAGCTGGGTTTTGAAGGATCAATAGGAGTTTGCCAGATGGGGAAACAGAGGAATGTCTTTCCAGAGAGAGAAAACAAAGTGTAAACAGAGATTTTAAGCAACATGGGATATTCTGGGCACGTCAGCTTTGCTGGAGCATGAAACGTTAAGGCAGTGGGAAGCAGGAAGGCAGAACTTGAAATGGAAGTGAGAGGCAGAGCTCTGTATGCCTGGGAAAGGGTCTAGAAAATTCGCCTGCCCAGGAGGTCCCGTGGGTACAGCTTTTCATACAAGGGCAACATCCCAGACACCATGCCCCTCTGAGTTGCGTTTTAATCACAGAACGCAAAGGCAGAAGCTTCTGTGGAGGTCCCCCCCATGTAGTCACTCACCGCAGCTGCTTGCTGAGTGTCCACTCAGAATGTAGAGGTTTTCCCCACGCTCTGCCCTGACCACCCCTCGCCTTCTCTTGCTAGAACAGGGGCAGCATTGACCTGGGCCTCCCCACCACCTTGTTTCTCTGGCATACTGTCAATTAATAATTTAACTTAACAGACATCTGTTGACCCATGAGTACAAGTATGTGCCAGACACTGGTCTCTTTTCCACTGAGAGAGCTGCCATTGAGGGATTACTGTGTGCTGGGGGAACGTGGCAGATAATCTGGAAATCACGTGGTCTGGGCTGGAGATGCATCCAGGGAGTTAGGGGAGTACAGAGGAACTGGGAGGAAGACGACGGAGGGCTTCAAGGAGGAGGTGAGGGACCTGGAGTCCTAACGACGGATAGGACGCTCCCAGGGCGAGGCAGTCCAGGCGGGGACCCAGCACGGGCGAAGGCAAAGAAGCTCCGTCTGTTGGAGAAGCAGGCGGTGACCGAGCAAGGCGCTGGCGTCTTCCCCTCCCGGCTGGCAGCACCCCGGGTCCCACTCTGCACCTTGTCTCCCGAAGTGGGGTCAGGGCCTTGGACTTGGGAGGAGCCTGGGAAAGGAATTTTGATCTGAGAAATCTGGGCTGCGTTTATCCAGCTAATTTGGCCAGCTGACCCCTTAATTGCACTGGGCTGAGTTTCCCTGCTCAGCGGGGAAGCCTGAGAACGGGAAAGAATTTGATCTCGAGGTCTGACCCTGAGCCCACCGTTTTACAGCCTCTCTCGTGTCCAGTGTTCTCTGTGACCAGTGCTGTTAAAATAACCACCCAGCCTTCTGTCGCCTCCTTTTCATCCCAGCGATTACATTATCCGATTTGACCTGCTGATGATGAGTCTTCTCCCCACGGGGATTGGTATTAGGTATTTTTTTTTTTAATGTACTTAGTTTTCAGAAATACTTTCACAAGTAATTTGAGTTGGTTTTATTCAACCCATCAGTCAGTGCTGTAGGTAATTGTTGGCTGGTAACAGCTGGCCTGTCGCTGGACAAGCGGGGACCTGGGGTCCAGACCCTGGCAGGGTTCCCACATACCGGCAAAGAGCATGGGCTTAAAGCCAAGTATGGTTCAAGTTCAGAGACAAGTGTAGACCCTGGGCCAACCTCATACCAGCTGAGACCTTGGGCAAATAATGAAGAGCTTTTAATTTTACTTAAAGAATATCTTTAAGAATTTCATGAGTATATTTTCACTGTTTTTAAAAACAAAAAGGAAAAGATTCATCCCATCCCAGCCCTGGGGCATTTCAGGGGGTGATAAACTCCTACAGAGAGATACGGTTGTGTGTTTATATTTTGCTTTTAACATTAACGATGTGAAGCTGAATGTGTTGTTCTGTGTTTGGTTTGTTTACTTAACGACATGTCTTGGAGATTCTCTTAAGTCCTTTCTTGCACGTCTAACCTGGCGTTTCTTGCCCTCGGTACTAGGGACGTTTGTGCATGGATGGTGCTTCATGGTGGGGGCTGTCCCGCCCATTGTAGGATGTCACAGCATCCCTGGCCACAACCCCCTGGATGCCAGTCACATCCTCCTGTCCTGACGATCAGACTGTCTCCAGACATGCTAATTCCCCCTGGGAGGGGGACAAAGCAACCCTGAGGGAGAACCCCTGGTCCACCCTGTACTCCATTCAGCTGCCTTGACACTCTGAGCCTCAGTCTTCTCACCTGTGAAATGGGTGTGACCACAGCCTTTCCTGCAGGGCTGCTGGAACAATTGACTGGGAAAGATTCCACAAGAACATACACTCTTCTTTTTAATACTACAATCTAAAATGATCACTACTCTGTGACTGGTGCAGGGCTTGTAACAGCCTCCCCAACCCTCTGTCTCTTCATCTGTACGAGTGGAAATCACTCCTGTTTGACCTCACAGAGTTGTCATGAGGCTCAAATGAGATAATAGCCGTGGAAGCGTGGAGCCCACGCCTGACATCCACAGTGGACACTTAATCTGTTCCCACTCCTTCATTCTTTGACTCATTCCTGTGAAGAGGGGGGCCAGCTTGATGGAAGGGGCTGGAGCCAAGGGGCTCTACCCTGCTTCGTGGTCCCCCCTCCCAGAGATCAGTGCAGGGAGCGGTGCTGAGGGCCAGGTGGTAACTCGAGGGCTGGGGGAACCCCTCGCCCTGTCCCCTCCCCCTGCTGCGACCTGGCCTCTCCCGTGGTCACCCACATGGGGCAGAGGAGCATCCCCATCCGGCAGGCCAGGCGCTGAGCTTCTGAAAACGAAGTGCAGAGCCCAAACCGTGGGCCTGGCTTACTTGGGGTCTCTCATCACCCCCTTTCCCCTCCTCTGCATTTTGTCCCCAGATGGGTTGCCTATATCCCGGTCTTGTGGAGAGCTCAGGCTGAGAAGTCGGCTGGTGAATAGCTCATGCTCTTGGGTCACACTTGAGGGTTCAAATTTGGCTCCAGAACCTCCTAACCATGTGACTCTGGGCTGCAGACTTCACCTCTTTAAGGAAAGGGCAGGACACACACCCGCCTGCCAGCACGTAGTGAAGAGTGAATGACGGGACACAGCCTGGAGCCCGGCACAGACAAGCACCCTGTTACAGCAGCGGCCGCTGGGATGTTGCTCATGGTGTGCTGTTATTATCACCAGTGTGGTGATTGGTCCACGTGGCTGTGGGGGGCGGCGCAAGGGCAGTGGGCTCAGCCTCGCGGTCAGCTTAGAGCCCACCACCCCCTTCCCACACCATGGGGGAGAGCTTCCCGTGGTGATGGGCATGCCCTCTGTCTGCTCTGTACCTGGTGGTGGCCACTGGCTTCATGGCACTGGTGAGCACTTGAAATGTAGTTAGCATAACTCAGGAACTGAACTTTTATTGCCTTGAAAAATTACTTTTTTGGGGCTTCCCCGGCAGTCCAGTGGTGGTTAGAACTCTGTGCTTCTGCTGCAGGTTCGATCCCTGGTTGGGGAACTAAGATCCTGCAAGCCACATGGCATGGCTAAAAAAAAAGTTTTCTCCCATGTCACTTAAAATGTTAAGATTCACACATGGCCAGTGGCTACTATATTGAACAACACAACCCCAGGCAAGTAAGACCCTGGGCCCCTTCTCCGCCTGTGGGTCAGCCTGCCCGTTGCTGCTGTGAACAGAGCCTCAGTTTCCATGGCTTCATCTCCCACTGAGGTGCTCATGTAACTGGCCTTATCTGCCCAGACAGCGACCAGAAGGTCGGGTTTTCCACCGTGAATCAGCCCTCGTGGGTTGACACACCCCCGTACGATTCCTTCCGAGAGATTCCGACTGACGTGTGTTCCTCTTCTTTCAGGCAATCGCTCCTTTGCTGGAAAACAACCATCCGCCACCGGATCTCTGTGAATTCTTCTGCAAGGTACGGCATCGCCGAAGCGGGGCTGTGTTTGCAGGAAGCAGACTGTCTCCATTTGTGCGTTGTGGGGGTTGGTTTTGCGAAATTTCCTGGAAACCCAGACTCCTCCCCGAACAGATCAGGGCCCCAGACAGAGTTAGAGACGAGCCAGGCCTCCTCTCCACCAGCCAGGTGATAAGTGAGGCCCAGGGTCCAGACCAGCAGGTCAAGGGGGAGCACTGAGCTTTCCTGGGAGTATCTTCCTGGCCGTCTTGAGAGAAGTTTGCAGCACGTTTTCTGGCTCCTGACATCAGAGCTGGGCTTTTATTAGCCAGGTCTCCCGTGAGCACCGGCTGGCCCACAGTGGGAGCCTGGCCATGGGGCTTTCCCTGAGCTGGGCAAGTATGGGGTGGTGGGGGTGCAGGTGAACTTGGAGGAGCCTCGGAGCAGGATCTCTGCTCCCAGGGACCCAGCACCAGCCTCGCAGTGGGATTCGCACTGAACACGCCCAGAGCACGTCGGGACCAGTCCACCCCTCGCCCGAGAGTGCACCTTGGTGGCCTCAGGGCCGGACCAGCAGGCCGTCCTGCTTGGTCCCTGGCCGGGTGGTTTTTGACGCAGTGATCTGATGTCCTTGGACAGTTGCTGGGCCTGGGTTTGCTGCTCGTCCAGCTCCTCTGGTCTTCCTCCTGCCGAGCCTCTTCCCCAAGCTCGTGGGGGTGTGGGCTGTGTGCACCAGGGAGACAGGCGCAGCATGGCTAGGGAGGTCCTGGGGCCTCCAGTTCTTGGAAGCCAGAACCCTGAGTTCTGGGGAGGGTTTGTTTATGAAGGATTATCCAGGAAAGCCCTGGTTTCTCACATCCCAAGTCCAGGCCTTCTGGAAACAGCACCTTCAGGCCCCGGCAGGTTTAAATGTGTTGGAGCAGTGGGTCCCATCTGCTCCAATCAAGGGCCTTCAATTTCATTTTGAAAAACAAAATCCCATGCCCGTGAGATAGATACGCTGAGAGCCATGTGTGCCCTGCACACGGCAGTAAGCTTACTCTCAAAGCCCTCGACAGAAGACTCACGGAATTTTTGAGGTTCTGGCATCCAAACACCAGCCCCCGATTTTCAAGAGAGACTTCCGTTGGACCTTCGTGCTGCAGGAATCTCACGCTGTTAAACAGGACTGTGTGATAGGGCTGTCCCATTGAATAGGATTGTCTGTAGCACCGGCAACAACCGCAGACTGTCAGATAAAACCGAGAGCAAGCAGGAGGTCCCATCCCCGCCCACTCTTCGTCCTCTCCCCAGAGGGAACAGAAAGCCACACAGCAGTGTGGAGCAGGGGGCCCGGGCAGCAGAGCTGGGCCCACCTCCCCAGCACACCGCAGTCAGGGCTCCTGGGGCCCCCGGGCAGCAGAGGTGGGCCCCCGCCTCCCCCGCACATGGTGGTCAGGGCTCCCGGGGGCCCCGGGCAGCAGAGCTGGGCTCCCGGGAGCCCGGGGGAGCAGAGCTGGGCCCCCGCCTCCCCCGCACATGGTGGTCAGGGCTCCTGGAGCCCCGGGCAGCAGAGCTGGGCCCCACCTCTCCCGCACACCGCGGTCAGGGCTCCCGGGGGCCCGGGGGAGCAGAGCTGGGCCCCCGCCTCCCCCGCACATGGTGGTCAGGGCTCCTGGGGCCCCCAGGCAGCAGAGCTGGGTCCCGCCTCTCCTGCACATGGTGGTCAGGGCTCCCGGGGCCCCCAGGCAGCAGAGCTGGGCCCTGCCTCTCCCGCACATGGTGGTCAGGGCTCGAGGGGCCCGGGCAGCAGAGCTGGGCCCCGCCTCCCCCGCACATGGTGGTCAGGGCTCCCGGGGGCCCCTGGGCAGCAGAGCTGGGTCCCCGCCTCCCCCGCACATGGTGGTCAGGGCTCCCGGGGGCCCCGGGCAGCAGAGCTGGGCTCCCAGGGGCCCGGGAGCAGAGGCCCCCCTCCCCCATGGGTGGTCAGGGCCCTGGGCCCGGCAGCAGAGCTGGCCCCGCTCTCTCCGCACACGCCTCAGGGCTCCCGGGGGCCCGGGGGAGCAGAGCTGGGCCCCCGCCTCCCCCGCACATGGTGGTCAGGGCTCCTGGGGCCCCCAGGCAGCAGAGCTGGGTCCCGCCTCCCCCGCACATGGTGGTCAGGGCTCCCGGGGGCCCCTGGGCAGCAGAGCTGGGTCCCCGCCTCCCCCGCACATGGTGGTCAGGGCTCCCGGGGGCCCCGGGCAGCAGAGCTGGGCTCCCAGGGGCCCGGGGGAGCAGAGCTGGGCCCCCACCTCCCCCGCACATGGTGGTCAGGGCTCCTGGAGCCCCGGGCAGCAGAGCTGGGCCCCGCCTCTCCCGCACACGCGGTCAGGGCTCCCGGGGGCCCGGGGGAGCAGAGCTGGGCCCCCGCCTCCCCTGCACATGGTGGTCAGGGCTCCCGGAGCCCCGGGCAGCAGAGCTGGTCCCCACCTCCCCCGCACACCGCGGTCAGGGCTCGCTGGGGCCCCACCGGACCCCACCAGGCCCGTCCCTGACCATGTGCTGCTGTCTCCCCAGCACTGCAGAGAGCGGCCCCGGTCCATGGTGGTCATCGAGGTGTTCACCCCTGTGGTCCAGAGGATCCTGAAGCATAACATGGTGAGTTGCCCAGGGCCCCCCCCTGCAGAGCCCCCCGAGGGCCACGAGCTTCCAGTCTGTCACTTTTCCCAAAGAACTGGGAGATGGGGCTGGCGGCCAAGGACCAGGGGACTGGACTTGGGATTGCAAGTTGGGGTCTTCGTGCAGCCTGCCCTGCTTGGCTCTATGCTTTGCAGGTAAAAGGCAACAGGAAGAATCTTTGCACAGTAAGAATGACAAAAATAACGTGGTCGGGGGAGAAGAGATAGGTCTCGTGTGTATAGCATCACAGATAATACCTGGGAAACTGGGCCTTCGAGGAGGGGGGGTGAACCCCTCACTCCGTAGGAGGGGGCTGCGGGGGCAATATCCGTGGAAGTGGGGAGCAGGGCCGAGCGGTGCAGGAACCTGACGGTCGTGACCTCAGCCTGCTGGGCAAGGTTGGGGCCAACAGTAAGAAGTCATGGTGTGGCAGGCACCCTTTGTGATGTGAGCAGGAGGGCCCCGGCCCGCGGGGGTCTTCTCTCTCCAACCCTCCGCCTCCGTCTGATGGTGAGAAAAGCCTCAGACCAGTCCCAGCTGAGGAACGTTCCACACGATGGTCCTCTGAACGGCCAGGTGCTCAAACATAAAGAGAGTCTGAGAGGAGGGAACAGCCTCGAGGCCCCAAGGGACCTGACAACTCAGTGTCACAGGTGTTCAGGAGGGGATCCCAGGACAGGAAAAGGGCCTGGGGGAACCGTGGGGAAATCCGCGTCAAGTCTGCCCTGTAGTTCATTTTAAAAGCACAGAGGCAGCATTTCATTGCACACTCAGTGGTCCAGGCGCCCGTAACCCGCCAGCCCTTCTGCAGTCTCGCCTCGGGCCAGTGTGAACAGCCCTGGATGTGGTTGTTTTCTCTGCATTGCATGCGGGGAAGCTGGGGCTGAGCAGACTTGGCCGACAGGCCCCAGGACCACAGCTGGGAACCGGAACAGGAACACCTGCTCTCAGCTACGCACGGAGCACCTCTCGGAGCCAAGTGACACTCCAATGTATTGTCTCACATGGCTCTCCTGATGGCCTGTGGCCTCCTGCAGACGAGGAGACCCAGAGAGTCCCGTGGGTCACTCTGGGACCCTGTGGGCAGGTGTGAAAACAGCTCTGAAGAAGGGTGACCTGCTCACAGTTTGATCTGTGAGGGAGCTTTCCTGCCTTGACCCCGGGCCCCCAAAGAGGAAGATGCAGCCCATCCCCTTCCCCAGTAAGGGGTGGAAACGCAGGACACGTGCGCCACGCCCAGCATCCCACTCCCAGGGCAGACATCCTTAGTCGATCACAGCGCTCGTCCCGCGGAGCCCAGAGTAGCTGCAGAATCTTCCTCCAGGCACCCACGAGCGGGGAACCCTGCTGGTGCTGTGCGAATTCTCTCTGATTGATCTATCGCACACCGCCGTTGAACTATCACTTGTTTCAGAGCTCTCCTCCATGGTTTGAGATGAACATGTGTTTCTTGTTTTCTGAGCACAGGGGGTGGGTCCCCTCCATCCAGTTTTGTCTCCAGGACTAAGAAAGAAAGTTCTCTGAGGGGTGGGGGTTGAGAGGTGTTCTGCCTGATTTGGGCTTTAATCATTTCAAGGGCACTCTCTGGCTTTGGCCAGCTGGGAGAAAAGGGTCCCTGACTGTTAACTTTAAAGTCACTGTGGATGTGGTGTGAGGTGAGGGTCACGTTCTCTCGGAGCCCAGAGCAAAGGTACTGGAGTTCCTTTGGGAAGAGACCTCATCTCATCGCACTTGTCAGGGACGGAACCACCCACCCAGGGCGTCCCTGGCCTGGGTCCACCCTCCTCAGGTACAGAAGCACTTAATAAGGGTTCTCTTAGGACGTCTGACTTCAAAGGGGAAAACGTCAAAATTCAGGCAGCCTCCCAAGGCTTGACTGTACAGCGTCTCCCTTATGTCTGGTTAGTTTTATGGGCCCAGAGTGTTGACCATGTAATTTTCTGGATAAAAATCAGAACAGCTACAGGGCAGACTCAGAATTTATAGCATCTGTTGTGGTCTGGCAGAGCCCGGGATCCCTCAGGCGAGAACCCTCTCTTCATGTTTATAGAACTTCCCCCCTGTGGTCCCGGCGTCCAGGGATGCTATAAAGCTTCACAGTCCGCTTGCTCTTGAAGTCCACTGATTACACACCGAACTGTGTGAGGAGAGCTGTAGGCAGGACCGGGTCGGGAGTGAGGCCCTCCTGCAGGAGAGGCAAATGTGACTGTGGCTCACGCCCCGTGTGGGAAGCACCACGAGCCTTCGGTGTCACCCACATAACACCCCCTAAAGCTCAGTGATTGGCCGGGACGCTGTTTGGGAGCTGGCATGGAGCGCCTGATCACTCACTGGCCAGTGAGTGCCTAGCTGGCCGCCAGCCATGGACCTGTGAGTGTTCCTACTCTGCAGTTCCTATACTGCGAGTGCAGCTCTTGTCGGTATATCACGTGTTCCATCTCGTGGATGAGCAGTCCTAACCTAGGTTAAGAATCTCAGAGTGTTGCTCCCTGGGCCGCAATAAAAATTAGATATGGAAGCAGTCATTAAGTACGTTCCCCTGGAGATTCTAAACAATGTGTTCACTGCGTCCCTAAGAATAATCCTAGTTCCTGTGCCCACATGCCACTCACTGGCATGTTCTTGTAGCCAAGGTGGCAGGAAGATGTCGCCATGGTCCTAGTGGGCCGCTGGCTGATCAGACCTCCTGCTTTCCAAGGGGAGCGTGTTCAACTTTGCCAAAGAGGCGAGATGTCCCTCACCCACATGTTCAAAGGCCACCAGGCCAATCTATAATGTTAAAAATGACCTTGGCTCTGCAGAAATCTAATAGAGATGATAATGGCAGTTATCTTTAGCATGGCTTAATGGAAGCAGTTTTCATAGAATCATAAAACCTCATGGGTGGAAGGGTCCTGGAGGTGATTTCTTGGAGCCCTTGTTGCACAGGGAGCAACAGTGGGCCCAGGGAGGGGCGTTCCTGCCGCCTTCTCCCGGGGACTGCGGGCGTCCACCTCGGTGTGAAAGCACAGTCAGGCTTCAGGCAGGGGCCCCGTCTTCAAGCCCAGTGCGCATGTGTGCACGTAGGTACGTATGTGCACACACACACACGCACGTGTTTAGATTCCTTCTGAGCTTTCTCCATGGCTTTTGCTGCCCTCCTCATGCAGAGGCGTAACTCTAGCAGGCAGGGTGGGAGGAGATGAGCCCCTACCCCTTGGGGAGCCTAATTCAGCCCTTCCCTGCAGGTGCAGAGCACCAGGCAGGTCTGGAAACCCACCCTGTGAGCTGGCCAGAGGAGGCGGCGGGCCGCATCCTACTCCGAGCTCTTTGCCCAGGGCCTGTGGGATCCATGAGATCCGCAGGGGAAGTCCCCAGGGGCTCTGTTTAGATTAGAGTCCTGGCCCAGGTTGCTTTTTGTTAAGTGGGTTCCCCCGAGTGGGGGCTGGAGGAGAAGCCGAGGAGGCTGGAGACCTCCAGGCTCCCCGCTGAGGTCGTGCTGGTCAACCTCATTCCGTACCCTGACCAGCCCTCCTGACTGTTGGCACCCCAGCTCGTGGGTTCAGAAGCCCAGCGACTCCGGGTCCCTAACATGACGTGGAAAGGGGCTCAGTCCTTGGCCCGGCCCACACTCTCCATCCCTGCTCTTCACTCTGGACACATGATTCCTCCTTCCTGCCCCACCCCTGCTGGGCTGACCCCGGACTTACCAGCCACCTCCCTACACACATTCCCTGTCCAGGGCACACACCTGCCTTCCAGGCCACAGCTTTCAGGCACGCATGCCCACACACAGGAAGCAGGGGGCCCAGAATCCCTTGGGGGCTGCAGAAAAGGCGTTTGTGGTCATGGCTGGAGGCCGGCTGGGCATCAGCAGGCCCCCACGCGGCCCAGCTGGGCTGTGTTCCCAGCACGTCTGGGTGGCGTGCTGACCCCTGCCCCATCGCAGGGTGGCTGACCAGGGCCAGGGACCCTCCTGTGCCAGGTCATCTTCCAGCTCCGCAGGCAGCCATGGAAGGGTGTGAGCTCAGGAGTGAGCAGGCCTGTTCCTTCATGTGGAAGACGTATGTGCTTCTAGAAGGAGGGAGTCGCTGGCAGCACCTCGTTGCTCACACACCCGGGGCAGAGTGGGACCCCACACCCCTTCTGGTCTCCTCCCAACCCCTGTCCTCTGCGCTCCCTGCAGGACTTTGGGAAGTGCCCGCGACTGAGGCTGTTTACTCAGGAGTACATCCTTGCCTTGAACGAGCTCAACGCGGGGATGGAGGTGGTGAAGAAGTTCATTCAGAGGTGGGTCTCTCGTCTGGGGCCCCTCCTCTCCTGGCCGGCGGGCCAGCTTTCCCTAGCACCCAGGAGAGGCGCTGCTGGCGTTAAGAGGCCCCAGGCACCTCATCTTCTACAAGGGCCTCTTGGGTCCTCTTGACCATGTACCATCTGAGGCACTCACTTGCTGTGTGACATCAAGTCAGTTGCTGTACTTCTCTGATCCTCTTTCCTCTGTTATCTCCCAGAATTGTTTGTGCAATTAATCAGATAATATCTGAGGAGGCCCCTAGCACAGTGCCTGATGGTCACTAGGAACTCGGGAAATGGCAGCAGTTGTAAATGATAAGAGTATTCCTGTGGGTGCTGGGGGTGTGAGGAACCTTCTCCTGGTAGCCCCGGAGAGTCCTCGATGGGGAACTGAACAGCCACCTCCCAAACTTGGCCTCGAGGAAGTCAGATCCTCTGAGTCACTTCCGGTTTTGGGGTGGTGGGGGAAGGGGGGTTGTTTCGCTCTGAATTTTTTAAACTTTTCTCTGTGCCTCAGTGTCCTCGTCTGTAAGATAAGGACTATGGTACCCACTTGATCCGGTTACCGTGAGGACTCGATGAACTCACACATGTAAACACCAAGAATGGGGCCTAAGTGTGGCAGGAACATTAGTGATCATCGTCACAACTCTTCTCATTTTGTTTAAGAAAATTACAATAGCCTGTTCAAGCCGGTTCCAAAAGCTCCTCAGTACCTGAAACTCACAAAGCATTTCCAGACCCAGAGGACTGTCCTTCTGCCAGAGCCCTGGGGACTCCAGGGCCCCCTTACAGCACCCAGTCGTGGTTTATGAAACTGGTTCAGGTTAGGCCTCTTAGCCCCAGCAGCCATGACGTTTTTCCAGCAACGTTTTGGGTACTGTCCCCAGGCCCCAAACAGCACTGGGAATGGGGGTACGAGACCCATTTTACAGATGAGGAAGCAGACACGAGATAGCTGTGGTAAGTAACAGTGGCTGGCATTTGCAGAGGATCGTGTGCCAGACCCCGTGCCAGGCCAGGATGCCGATAATAACTTTTTCTTTCAAAGCAGCCCACATGGACAGGAAAATGAGGTGCTGTGAGTCCTCATTTACAGAACCACTGGGCATAAACGTGTTGGTCCCAGGCCGCCTGGCTCCTGTAGGCGACGTCATCCCCTGAGTTAGAGAATTGGGTCCTGAAATGAGGAGGGGGCCAATGTCCCCATTCCAGAGCCGAGGAAAGAGTGGAGAGTTTACAAAGTGTGCCAGGGTGCGCTGCTGGGCTGGAACCCAGGCTCCCTGAACCCAGGGATCCCCGGCCCGGAACTTGGCCCTCATGCCTGTGCACAGCGGAGCCCAGGACCCAGATCCCAGGGTTGCCACCTCCCTGCAGAGGACTGGGGCCACCCTGTCCCACCCCCCACCTCCCTGCCCTGGGCGGCGCCCCCACAGCCGCTCACTCACCGGCCCTCTCCTCTTTTCCAGCATGCATGGCCCCACGGGGCACTGCCCCCATCCCCGGGTCCTGCCCAACCTGGTGGCCGTGTGCCTGGCTGCCATCTACTCCTGCTATGAAGAGTTCATCAACAGGTCAGTGCCCTCGGCCTCGGGAGGGCTTGGGTGGGACACGCTCTGTCCAGGGACGGAGGTCTGTATACACCTGGCCAGCCGGGAGGGTGGAGTGGCTTCCACTGGAGCTGCCCCCAGTGCGTCTGCCAAACCCCCACGCTCCCTGGTGCCAGGGCCCAGACCCAGGCTGTGACGGGAGAAGCCGACACCGAAGCTGTCGTGTTGGCTCGGCTTTAGGGACACGTGTCTATTCTGAAGATTGCTCAGCCTCGGGCCCGTGTGACGGGAAGAGGGCGTGACAGAGCCACTGTCCTGGGTCCCCCAGGGCTTGGGTGCGTCGGCTTGTGAGTAAGCTAACCCCCTGACAGCCGTGGGAGGGAGCCCGGGAGGCCCCTGAGCACACCCTCGGGGGCCTCCCGGGAGACCGTGCGACGTTCTCAGAGCCCTCCCCCTGAGGGATGATGACGCCAGGGTGGGTAGTTACCAGCTCCCATTCTTCCCGGGTCGAGGTTGGCTCCTAGGATGCAGAGTGACATAGGTGCCGTTAGTCACATGAACTTCGTATGGCGATCTCTGGGGTCACGAGGGAAGATGTGACATGCAGGGCGCAGATGGCATCTGCAGCAGCAGCCTTGTCCAGTTGTTCAGGCGGTGCACTGCACAACTCCAGGAGGGCCAAATCGTGTCCAGGCACCACTAGAGCCGGGGCCACCACAGGAATATATTTCAGTCCTTAAAGAAGAGGCATTGGAGCATCGAAAGCCTGAGTGAATTGGGCAACATGAAGATGTCCTGCCGTCATTCCTGAGTGCCTGTTTCACACTCTACAGCAGCTTATGTTTTTTTTTTTAAAAAAAGAGGAGGAGGAGGTTGAGAGTAGTCCACAGCCTGTACAGCCGTCCTCGGCTTCCCTGTGTACACAGATGGTCACGTGCCCTGGCCTCGCAGCCTGTGCCTCTGGAGCTGATGCGCATGCGTGTCAAACGCAGCCCACCCCAGGAAGTAGGAGGCACATCAGGGGTGTCACACACTCTCAGGCTCCTTTTGCTCCCGCAGCCTCTCCCTCCCCGGCTCACTCCACAGACACCCAAGCTGGGGCTCAGGTCTCGGGGCAGGAGCAGGAAACGGCACCTCCCAGAGCTTTCCCTCTGAGTCTCCATGGCTCTGCCTGGGTGCCCTGGAGCAGGGATTCCCTGACTCGGGATGCAGAGTGGAATCTCTCTCCCAGATGCCCCCCAGGAGAAAGAACCAGAATTACAAACCAGGCACACTGTTGTACACAGAGGGACCTGAAGACAGCAGTGACCACCTTCATCCTTTCTCTTTTTTGGGGGGGTGGGGGGTGGGGGCAGGTCTTATTGGCTGTGCCACACAGCACGCAGGGTCTTAGTTCTCTGACTGGAGATCGACCCAGGCCCCCTGCATTGGGTGCGTGGAGTCTTAACCACTCTTCCCACAAGGAGATCCCCTGCCCTCCAATACTTGTTTAGTGAGGGTCCATGGGGTGCCAGGTGCTGACGGCACAAGAGTGAAGCAGCCGCCCCCCGAGTGGCTGGTGAAACGGTGGACGGAGGGGGCAGGGAGTGAGAAAGCGAGCGGCGAGGTCAGGGCTGTGATGAAAGGAACCAGAGGCATCACTCACGTGGTCTACAACCCTGGGTGCACTTCAGTCACCCGAGAGGGCGCTACGAACTGAAGCCTGCATGAAGCTAAGCATAAAGTAAACCCTGGGATGCAGCTTCTCATCGCTGGGCTTCATCCATCGGGAGACAGGTATGAGGTTTACAGCAGTGTTGTTAGTCACAGCCCCAAACTGAGATCTGCCTCGAGCCCAGTGTCCTAGGGCAGACACGCGGATAAGCTGTGGTCTGTTCACACGGAGGAATACCGCAGGGCAGCGAGCAGGAGCGAACCAGTGCACCCGGCAAGCCGGGGACTAATCTCCCAAACACAGTGTGGAACAGAAGAAGCTATAGAGTTTAAATCTTGTTCCTTAAAGTGCAAGAACAGGAAAACAAATCCAGGGTGATAGAGGCCAGAATAGTGGCTGCTGGCAGGTGGGGAGTTAGGCGTGAGAGGAGCTTCTGGGCCTCAGGAAAGTTTCACGTCTTGACCATGGTCAGTGGTTCTCAGCTGGGGGGCAGCTTTGACCCCCAAGGCGTATCTGGCAGCATCTGGAGACATCCTGAGTTGCAGAAGGAGGGTGCTGCTGGAAGAGGGGCTGGAGGTCAGGGATGCTGCTGAACTCACTGCCATGCATGGGGCAGCCCCCTCGTCCTCCCAGGAGTTACCTGAACCATCTGGGAGCAAATATCAGGCATGTCCGCATGGAGGAACCCTGGTCTGATGGCTGTCTGTTACACCACGGAACTTGTGACAGTCACAGAGCACTGCGCCTGAGATCCGTGGGCTCACCTGGACTGACGTCACCCCAGGGGTGTGCTGGAGCCCTGGCATGCTCGAATCCCACAGTCAGGGATGGCACGTTGGCCGTTGAATCGGTCACCGTGGGAGTATTTACTCCAGGAAAATCGGCAGGCACTACCCCTCAGGGCTCCTGTTTTCTCCTGTCCCACTGGCTATATCTTTAAAAGGAAAAGGAAAAAAGGGTGCCTGGGCCCCACCCACTGCAACTCTGATTGAGTTGGAATGCTCCTGGCATCAGGTTCTGTTTGGTGTTTTGTTTTTTTTTAACATCTTAGGCAAATGGCGTGTGTGGCCAGAGCTGAGAACCCCTGCTCTAGGGGAAAGAGAGGAAGGGGTTCTGCGGAGCGCTGATGCTTAAACTGACACGTCCTGGCTGTCAGCGGGGCTGGAGGCAGGACAGGAGGACCCAGGCAGGGGACCGGCAGGCGCCCAGGCCTGGCGGAGCAGGTGGGCCGGCCAGTGGTCACGTGTCCTCTACTGGTGGTCCTTAAGCGCCTGCTTCACAGTCCCCTGGACAGATTATTTCAAATGCAGACTCCTGGATGCCGCGTCTCTGGGCCCGGCCCGGGAATCTGCATTCTTCGCAAGCTCCACGGGTGAGCTGCTTCAGGCGAAAGGTCCCTGCAGGGAAGGTAGTGAGGGAAACTGGCTGTGACCCGAGCAGAGAGAGGGACAGAGGCGGAAGACAAAGTTGGAAAGGAAGGCCGGGCCACAGAGGGACCTGCACTGCTGAGCGTCTCCCACCTCCCACTCCGAGCTGCTCCTGGGGTCCTCCTGCCAGGCCTGCTTACCTGACAGACCCCCAGGACCGCCGGGGCCGCTGCTTGGGGACCACTCTTTGAGTGGCAGGGCTGTGCCTGCCTTAGAGGTTTTCTTCTAAGGGCATTGTAGTCACCTGTGGGTTTTAAGTAGAGAAAGGACTTAATGTCCGTTTCTGGAATCCCCTCTCGCCACTGCTGCAGAGGCCAAGCGTAACCTTGGGCATACCATTAGGCAGTGGTTGCAACTCGGTGCCCAGGGTGGAGGCCTGGGGAGGGTGAAGCGGGCCCTGGTGCCCTCCCCAGCCCACACGGGCGGCTCCAACTCCCTACTCAAGACAGCCCCGCTTCGAGGCCCAAAGTAGCTTGGGTTCTGAGAGCCACCGTGAGCCCTTCCAGGAAGTCACGCCACGGGCTGCGAGACCTTTCCTGGGCTCAGGTTCCCCCACCCTGCTGGTCAGTCCCTGGAAGATAGAGCCCCACGCCGTCCTCCGGGGCCATCCGCGGCGCTCTCTGTGGGTACACAATGTCCTCATACACAAAAGAACAGACAAGCTGACCCAGGTTAGCGTAGCTCGCTGGAAAATCACCCAGTCTGAGCCAAACAGCCTTGAAAATCCACTCCTAAATCCCAGCAGAGGCGAAAGGGATGGAGCTGAGGCTTTGGGTAGCAAGTCAGCTCCGAGCCCCTGGAGTCAGCTAGCGCGCCTCCCCCACGGACCACACACAGTGTTCCATGAGCCATAGAATTCTTGGACTTCAGCTCAAGGGTTTTGTTTTTTTCCGCAGCAAAGCTTAGAGTGTATTTATCAAACATCCTTGGTGGGCTCTGCTCAGACCTGGCTCATGGCATGTGCTAGACCATTTGGGTCCTCTGAATGCGGTGGGTGTGAGTTGTACGCCCGCCCACTTGCACAAGGAGCGTGCACGTCTCTTTGGACACATAGCCACGTGCGTGTGGCCCATTTAGGGAGGGTTGGGACAAGCAGCTGTTTGTGGTCACATCCTTGTGCTCTGAGTCCCTGAGAGCAGCAGCCTCAACCTTGACAGCACACACAGGGAGCCCCAAACCTTACTGGTGTCCGGACTCCACCCCAGAGAGTCCAACCTAATGGGACCTGGGGATGTTTAGAAGTGCCCCAGGGGACACTGGTGTCCAGCCAGGGATGGAGAGCTCTGGTACAGGGGCAGGAAGGGTGAGAATGGCGGGTGGAGGAAATCAGGGAAGACTTCTTGGAGGAGGTGGACCTGCATAGGCTCATCCTGCGTCTTAGAAGTGGAGGCAGCAGCCTGGTTTCACATCCCAGTCCCGCCTCCCCACTAAGAAGCTGTGCCATCTAGGTAGTCATTTGACCTCTGGTAGCATCTTTTCTCATCTGTAATGTGGAGAGAGAAATTCCTCCTCTTCAGAGATATCTGAGAATGTCTGTGTGAAAGCGCTCGGCACCGTGCCAGCCCAGGGGCACCAACAAAGGACGCCCACTGCTGGAGTTCCCTTCATTCTGAAGTGCCACCTCGCAGTATTTGGAAGCACCCAGGGAGGGGGCATTTTACCTCCACGACGCTCTGACAAGTCCTGCCGTAAAGAGGCCCAGCATTTCCCACTCACGTGTGACCTCAGTGATGCCACAGCGCCCTTTGCCCAGCCAGCACCTATTAACCCTCTGCACCCGCGTCATTCCTCTAGGTGGTGGAGAGACTATTCTGGGGAGTTAGCCAAGAGTGGTGGGTGCTGCAGATAGGAGTGACCTGCGGACCACAGGGGACCAGAATCTGAGTTTGGGGTCCCTTGGAAGGGGGTTCTGCGGTGGAGAGCAGACGCTGAGCTTTCTCAGCCGGCAGGGATAGGGTGGCAGAGGCGGGGCTTGGGGCTTGTCCCGAGGACCTTAACCTTGTGGCCTCAGCCGGAGGGGACAGTTAGACCACAGGAAGCAACTGGAAGCCAGATCGCTAGGAGGTCTCCAAGGTATGTCCAGAAGGCGTCTTGGTGGAGGTGGACGCTGAGTCAGTACTGAGCCTTACAGGTCAGTAGAGAGGTCAGCATTCACTCATTCACAATCGTGTGTCAATCACCTGCTGCGTGTGGGGACACCAGCATGTGCCTTAATGACAGGCGGCCCAGTTCAGATGCCACCTCTGAACCTCCGCCTCTCCTTGTCTGCAGGCCTTGAGCAGGCCTGTGTGCTCGCTGGTGGGTGGGAGCCGGCCCCCCACCCGATCCGGGGCCGCGGGGGGCACTAAGCAGGTGCAGCCCTGCCCGTGACGTCCGGGACCCCCATCAGGGCTGCACTCACGGCCCTCCCCGCCTCTCCCGCAGCCGTGACAACTCCCCCAGCCTGAAGGAGATCCGGAACGGCTGCCAGCAGCCCTGCGACCGGAAGCCCACCTTACCTCTGCGCCTTCTGCACCCAAGCCCGGACCTGGTGTCTCAGGAAGCCACGCTCTCCGAGGCGCGGCTCAAGTCAGTGGTCGTGGCCTCCAGCGAGATCCACGTGGAGGTGGAGCCCGCCAGCACTGCCAAGCCGGCGCTGACGGCCAGCGCGGGCGACGACAACGAGCCCAACCTCATCGACTGCCTCATGGTCAGCCCCGCCTGCAGCACCATGAGCATCGAGCTGGGCCCGCAGGCCGACCGCACGCTCGGCTGCTACGTGGAGATCCTCAAGCTGCTGTGAGTGACCCCGCCGGCCAGGCGCCTTGGGTGGGGGGAGGGGCTCACAGCTGGGGGTGTGAGTTGAGTGTGCACACTCATGAGTGTGGGTGCACAGGATGCAGACGCAGGGCATGAGGGCACAGGTTTTGGGAGTGTTGGGAGTGCAGGCCAGGCTCTGTGTGCATGAGTCAGGCATGGCACAAGCAGGATGTCCACACGTGTGTCCATGAGTCTGAGAATCTGTGAGTGCACACGCCTGCCCAGGCTGTGCTGCAGTACGCGGTACCCGAGTGTGTCTGTGTGTGGACACCTCGGCGTGTTGTGTAAGGTGTGGGCTCATTCTGAGTTGTGATTGTCCTCGTGTGCGTGTGAGTGCCTTTGGATGTATGAAGGCAGCGTGTGAGTGGTTGCCTCCATGTGTGTGACTGTGCGTACACGAGCTGGGTGCGGGATGGATGTGGATGCCTCTAAGAAGCCCGTATGTGTGTTTCAAGTGCATGTACACAAGTGTGGTTGTGTCTGGGTGCTTGTGCTGCTTCTGTGCATGCGTAGCTCTTGAGTGCTCACGTGTGGGTGTGAACACTTGTGCACAAGAGCTGGAGTACGTGTGTGTTTCTCTGTGTATGTGTGCAGAGGTGCCCATGAGCCGGCACGTGAGTGTGTTGCGTGATCTATGCATGCTCTGTGTGCATGGTGTGTATGTGGTGTTGTGTCCTGTAGCCTCATCCGGTGGGCAGGGAGGAGTGTGCCATGCAGATGAGGGTCTGCGTGCCTGGCTGGTGGGAGGAGCCCTGGGCGGGAGCCAGGAGACGTGTTCTGCTCTGGGTGGTGCTTCTGAGCTGGGTGCTCCGGGCCCGCGCATGCCCCTTCCTGAGCCTCGGCTGTGGGACTCTGAGGAGCCTGTGGTGTCTGTGAGGGTTAGCACGTGCATGCACGCACAGGCACACACACACATACCTGTGCACACAGATACACGCCTGTGCGCACACATGCATGCACATATGCACACGTTAAGCAAAGGCTTCTCATATTTGGAGGCGACTGAATGCAGCCCCCTCAGACTCTTCCTCAGCCCTTGCTTTGGCCCCGAAGAGGAGGCAGTGGTCTCCCAGGGCTCAGCCCAGCCTGGCTCATAGTTCTGGCAGCCAAGGCCAGCCCAGAGTGCACGTGCATTTAGCAATGCCCCCACCCAAAGCAAATCCCAGATTCCGCCCAGAGAGCACCCCCCAGAACGCATCTCAGTTTGAGGCTGAAGAACTGCCCACCTCCTCCCGGGGTGGCAGCCAGCCCTCCGAGGGACAGACCAGCGCGGTCCCGTCTCCTCCTCTGGCTGGGCCCTGGTCTCCTCCCCGGACCCCTGAGTCCAACTGTTCTCTGCAGACACCTGGAGCTCCTGGGCCTTGTGGTGGCCTGGGCCCTGACTCATATTTCTCATTAAGCACTAAGGGTTTGAGTTTCATCACACAGTTGACACTCATTTTTTTTTCCCTTCTTCGTAAACACATGCATGAATGAAGACTCTGTTCTTCCTAATCTGCTTCCAGACCTCCTGCCTGCCCACACCGCCCAGCTGCCAGGTCGTGGGTGGGGGTTGGGGGGCCCACCGGGCAGTGTTCCTGACCGCTGCTTGGAGCAGCCCCTCCCGCCAAGTTCGGGGGTCTCCACGAAGCAGGGTGCACACTTCCTGAGGCCCTTTTCCCCATGGGGGTGCTCAGAGCACAGTTTGGGCCTGATTACTTCTCCTGGCCGCTCTCCTCTGCTAACTCTGCCGCCTGCTTGAGTCCCTGGCCCACCAGAGGGCCTCACATCTGTCAAATCCGCAAAACCTCCGAAGTATGATCCGCTGGAAGAAGCACACATTCAGAGTCAGGCTTTTGGGTTCAGGGGCTGGGGATGTCCATGTCAACTTGGGACCGGGGGCTGGTTACACACCCTCTCTGAGTCATAGCTGCCTCCAAGCAGAGAAGGCCTGGGTACAGCACAGAATAAGTACCCCCCAGGCACAAGTACTGGGCAGATGGGGGTTACTGTACTTTCAATAAGAACAACTGTATTTCCTCTATTTTAAGGTACTGTTGGGACTGAGACACATCATCTATTTAATAACAGCACTTAGGGAGGGGAAAAAAAATTATGGGATTCAGTGCAGACTCAGTTTGCAAGAAACGTACATCTGAGAATTGAGGAAGTGCTGCCATAGGACTTAGTCTGCTGTGTTCTTGGGGCCTCGGTTTTCTCATCTGTAAAGTGGGTGTTTTCCTCAGAGAGAAGAATTTAGGACTTGGTAAGAGTGGACTGCTGTGATCAATAGGACGGCTCGCTAGATGAGAGTCATGTGTAGACAATGAAAGAACAGAGGCTCTCGTGTGAAATTGAGGGGTCTTTTCAGCACATTGTGGGGTCCAGAGAAGCCCTGCCCAGAGCCAGGGCCCAGCCTGGCAGACCGCATCCACAAGGAGCAGGCACCTCTCTATCCTGAGAGAGTGGGCGAGGGTCCTGGTTAGTGGTCTGCCCACCGGAATGCCTGCAAACCGTTAGAGTCTGACACCTTCAGAAAGGAACATAGGCCACAATCAGCTCCCCGGAGACTCTTGCAAAGGAAGAGCCCAGCACAGGTCAGGGCTGACACTGAAATCATGGTGTGAGGGCCAGGCTGGGTGGGACGATGGGAGGAACATGCACTTGGGAGTCAGACAGACCAGCTTTAGCCTCTAGTCATCTGGAGTCCAGCTCTTAGCCTGCTGGGCACGTGTGTGCAGTCACACATTTGTGTATCCATCTCTCTATGCATTCTTTCATCAAACACTGACTGCACGCCCAGAGGGGCTGGGTTCTGTGCTAAATGCCAGGGCCCCTCTGCTCGAAGCCTCTGCGTCCCAGTAGTGCCAAGTGCTGAAAGCAGCGGCATCGCCCGGTGGGGTGGAGCGTGGGAATCTCTAGGCACAAGTGCCGTGGCAGGCCGAGGGATGCCCTTCTGTCCAGGAAGAGAAAAGCTGCCGTCACGAGGGCTGGACGGGCACGTTGGCCATTTTCTCATCAGCTCGAACCTGTCTGCCTGCTTGTTACTTTTGCAAACACCTGGATTTTGAAAGAGGCCTCAGTGGGCTGGGGGTCAGCTGGAAGATGCCTCACCCTTCTGGGGCCCGTAGGGAAAATGCAGATGGACTTGGGGTTGTTCTAGTGACCAAGAAACATACTGGTGACCAGAATGTAGAAGGCAGGTGCTGGGGACATGGCCCAGGACAGCCCTGCTCGGTGAAGAACTTGCTCAGCCAGACGTGTCGGATGGCACAGCTCTGCAGAGGGGAAACATCAAGGGTTTGGTGCAAGGAAGCGGGGAGACTGGAGACATAAGAATGGCTGAAATAGCCTCCGGCAGGCTGAGAGATGGAGAGAGGGGCTGTTATAGGCGAGGGGCCAGGATGAAGCCACAGAGTCTGATGAGGCTCTGGGGCGCGGTGGACTAGAGCCCAGCCAGCATCCTCTGTCCTCATGGGGGTCCCCAGGCCCCAGACGCGACCACTACCAGCTCACCCTCCACCAGCCGCTGTCCTCCCAGTGGGACTCCGGATCGCGAGCTGGGTTCCCTGGGGGGCAGGGGTGGAAGGACCACCTCCTTGATTGCACATCAGTCCACATCTAACTGATGAGCTGCGTTAGGACTCTGAGTCTGCCTCTCCGGGCCTTGGTTTTCCAGTTGTGAACTGAGGATGGTCCTCCTGGTCAGTGTGTTCCCGCCCCCAGGGCTGCCTTGAGCATTCAGTGAATTCCTGCATGCCTCGTGTTCACCACAGCACCTGGCATCTGCGGGCTTGTGGCAAGGACAGGAACCCGGGCCCCACAGTCAGCGTCTCTGCACGTGGGCCTCTGGCGAGGGTTGTAGATGTTGCTGGCAGAGCAGCAGAAACTCACATCTGTACGTGTGTGCGCAGTGCACGTGTTCCAGTAGGCGGACCCGTCTGTTTGGAACCTTGCAGGTCCAAACTCCTGGGGCTCGTGGCCGCTCAGTAGAGTCCACACGCTCCCTGGTGCACCCGAGAACCCTGATCCGCCCGCAGCCCGGGAAGGTCCCCAGTGGGGTGATGGGGCCGAGAATGGGGCTTTGCCCAGGTCGCCGGCCGCAGAGATAACGGCCACTCATTTCTCACTGTAGATTTTAATCCCTGGGCCAGCTGGTTGGCCTGTTCAGAGAGCAGATGGTTGTGCGTGTGATGGCAGGAGCAGGGCAGGGCAAGCCTCCCGACACACCCTCCTGGCACCCTGGTCTGCCTCACCCCAGGTGCCCTGCTCACAGTCCTCTAGGAAGGCCGTGGACCTCCCGCCAGTCCCCTAGGCCTCGCTCTGCCCTAGTTCACCGCCCCCAACCCCGGAGCCCCTTTGAGGACCCCACCCCCACCCCAGGGAGCCACCCTGCAGGGTGTGGCTGCAAGAGACCAGGGTTCGGGTTGCACGCTGCGTGCAGGCCACCATCAGGACCAGGCCTGCCTGACCCAGACCCTTGTGCTTCTGAGAGGCTCGTGTAGCCCCAGCGTCTCTGGCTGGGGTGTCTCCCCAGGCACCTCGTCCGGGGCGGCGCAGAGCCCCAGTTTCATGGCACCGGTCGAGCTGGGCCGCAGATCTGCCAAAGTGCACCGTCTCCTGCCGGGTCAGGGCGGTTGTCCACACCTTCAGAGCTACCCCGCCCTCACTTCCTGCGTCCCCCGCCTCCCCAGCCCAGCTTGACCCCGGTGTTACCCACCCGCCATCTTCCCGCGCCCGCGAAAGGAAGTCCTCGGTCACGTCGGCGCTGAACCCCTCGTGGAGCAGCACAGGGCCGGAGGCCTGGGTCTGCTGCTCAGAGAGCCTCATTCAAGTACAGCTTCTCCCTCGTCAGCTCCGTGACCTTCAGCAGGCGTCCTGGCCTCTCTGGGCCTGTCTCGCCTCTGTAAGCAGGGGTTAGGGGAGTCCGTGCATGCTGTTTGGCCCCCAGGGCGCACCAGAAGCCTTGAGGATGTTTAAGGGCCCCTGGTCCACCCTCACTCCCTCCCTGAGCCTGGGGAGGCCTGGCTGTCCTGTGCTTCCCAGGCTGGGCTCAGTCCTCCCAGCCTGACTGGCAGCTCTCCCTGCCCCCAACAGGCCGGCCTGGCCTGCCAGCCTGGAGGCCGGCCCTGCTCTCAGGGTGCTCGCGACAGGCGCCCTGCTGACCATGGGAGTCCCACCCCCATCCCATGGGCCTGGCCAGCCCCCCGGCTCACGCACCCGGCCGTGGCCTGACACTGCCACTGGAGCCTCCAGACTGGTCACACTGGGCGTTTGGAGCAGGTCCAGGAGCCGGCCACAGACTTGGAGCTGGGCAGGGCCGTGGCCAGGAAGGACAGGCCCTCCCCCTCGTCCTTCGCCCCCGGTTCTCCTCCTCGTCCCGCCCGCTTCCACCCAGACCCCAGCCCAGCTGCCCACTTGGCACCAGGTGACGCATGCTGTTCACCGAGCAGTGGTATGACGTCCCCTTCCGTTCAGGAGCGAGCCCCGGTCCAGGCAGATCCCGCCCAGGGGCCCGGCAGGCACCCACAGTCCCGGCCCGACCCTGGCCTGGGCCTCTGACATCTACTCTGGTTTGTGGTTGTTGCTCAGCTGCCCCGTCGTGTCCGACTCTGCGACCCCATGGACTGCAGCACGCCCAGCCTCCCTGTCGCTCACTATCTCTTGGAGCTTGCCCAAGTCCGTGTCCACTCTGATTATGGAGGATTTAAACATTGCTTAGAATTTTCTGTATTAGCAGCCTTTCCACACTGAGCGTTTTTTATCATCTTTCTTAAAGCACAAGAAAAACTAGTACGTGCCCCTTTTTGAGAACAGGAATGGGCCTGCCTCTGCAGATGGAAACAGTGGGCAGACCACGGACTCAGGAGCCAGGCTCCCGAGTCACAGTGACCATGTGACCTTGGGCCTGTGCTCACCGAGACTCAGTCTTCTTGGCTGTAGAATGATGAGCTCACCGGGTACCCTGGAGGAACGCAGGTCTGATCCACACATGTGCCTGGAATAGCCTCTGGCTTGTGACGGGCGCTGTCTACAGCATTTGCACCGATTATTCTTAAATTTGTCTAGAAACCATGAGTGAGTCAGTGACATGTTGGGGCGGGGGGATGGGTTCAGAGGGAGACGAGGCGCCTACCGAAATCGGCGACGGCAGGTCTGAGGTCAGAGGGGTTTCCACGTCCTGACAGGGGCTCCCTCAGCCCAGCACCCCCCACCCCGGGCAGTGGACACCCAGTCTTGCCACTGGAGTCTGAGGGCCTGGCTGGGTATCCTTGCTCCCAGCCTCCCGGCTGCCTGAGCTCGGCTGGGTGGGGAGGCATTCCAGGCCTCACTTCCTCACCTGGAGGGCAGGTGTGATCCTCCCGTCCTCAGGAGCCTGTCCTGAGGACTCAGAGAGCCAGGCTGTGCCCAGCGCACGGCCTGGGAAAGGGCTCAGTAAACCTCAGCTGGGCCCACCCCAAGGACTTACCTCAGGCTCACAGGCCTGTCTGGGAATCCGTTCCCGTGCGTCCGGGGCTTGTGTTTTTCCTCAGCACACTGCAGTGTGTGCGCTGGACCCCGATACCGCCCTTTGTGTGGAGGAAGGAGGGCTGGGAGCACTTCCGACACAGGGGTTATCTACACTGTGCTGGGTGAAAAGATCTTCCTCCTTTTTTGGGGATAAAGTACAGGCAGACACGCGGCATATAAACAGATACTGTATGCTGGGAGCACACTTAGGGAAAGTGTTGAGAAAGCCCCTTGGGGCGGGGAACAGGAAGGCCCAGCTCTGGGAAAGAAGGTTGAGAAACTGAATTCTGGGAATTCCCAGGGGTAGGATCCGTGCTACCCCTGCCAGAGGCCCAGGTTCAACCCCTGGTTGGGGAAGTAAGATCCCACAAGCTGCGGGGTGCAGCAAAAACCACCCCAAAACAAAAAACCATCGAACTCTATACACAACCGAGTCGTGGGGCCATAGGACCAAGAGTTATGTCTGGGGTCTGGGGCCACCCTCTGCCTAGGCCAGGCTCCCACAGAGATCTGGGGGCTAAGAAACAACGAAAGTGCATTTTCTCTCATTTCTGAGGGAGCTGGCACTCTGGCATCAAGGTGTGGCTACTGTTGGTTTTGCCTGAGGCCTCTCTGCTCGGCTGGGAGGCGGTCACCCCTCTTTGTGTATCTGTGTCCCGAGCTCTGCTTATGGGGACACTGGTCGGGTTGAATCGGGGCCCGCCTTAGTGACCCCAGTTTACCTTGCTCTCATCTTTGAAGGCCCCACCTGTGTAAAGCTACTGTCTGGGGCCTCGGGGTTAGGCCTTCAACGTGTGAATCTGCAGGGGCATGTTCCAGCCCACAGCGCAATGGTGGTCTGAGAGCTGGGTGCAGCAGCCGGGAGGTAGAGTCCGGGAGCTGGGGGGCTGGCCCCTTCGGTGGCCGCGGCCAAGTCTCTGGACAGGCTCGACAGGCCCCGCCACCACATTGCAGATGGCACGTGCTTGTCCCTCAGGGTCCCTGGGAGCCAAGGTGACCGAGAAGAATCAGACCATTGTGGTCCCTGCCTGACTCTCGCCCCATCTCTGACCCTCAGTGATGACACACCGTTAACCTCCCCAGGTCCAGACCAGACCTGACTGTCACCCCTTCTCTTTCCAGGTCGGACTATGATGACTGGAGACCGTCTCTGGCCAGCCTGCTTCAACCCATTCCATTCCCCAAAGAGTAAGTCCCCCACATGTCCCTGGAAACCTTTGGCCTAAGAGAACAACCTTCACCGTCCACCCTGGCCTTAGTGGGGGACTGGTCAGGTCGTGGGACGCACCTGGGGACACCACAGATGACAGAGGGAGGTGGCAGCGTTGGTCCTCGGCCGGGGACCCGGGAATGTTCACACCCCCACCCCGAAGGATGGGGATACACCTCATTGCATGGTTGGATGGCTTCACTGGGCCACGAATACAAAGCTCTCTGCACTGGCCTTCAGGCAGTCAAGTTAGCGATGCTTACGGAGCATCAGATGGAGCTGGGCGCCTGCCCCTCCTGTCTCTGAGGACCAGAGTGAAGATAACACGAGTGGGACCGCTCCGTCTGGGGTACAGCCAGATGCTGAACACTCCCTTGTTATCCCCGTGACTGTGATCTCGCTCCACAGTGAGCTGGGCCAGAAATGGACCCTTCAGTCTCTGTGGATGGTCCTCATCCCAATACTGAATTTTATCTTGGGGAAGAGAGAGAAAGCTGTCTGATGGATAATGGCCCGAGGGGAAGGCTCTGTCTCCATCAGATCAGATCAGTCGCGTCCAACTCTTTGCGACCCCATGAATCACATCACGCCAGGCCTCCCTGTCCATCACCAACTCCCAGAGTTCACTCAGACTCACGTCCATCGAGTCAGTGATGCTATCCAGCCATCTCATCCTCTGTCGTCCCCTTCTCCTCCTGCCCCCCAATCCCTCCCAGCATCAGAGTCTTTTCCAATGCGTCAACTCTTCGCATGAGGTGGCCAAAGTACTGGAGTTTCAGCTTTAGCATCATTCCTTCCAAAGAAATCCCAGGGCTGATCTCCTTCAGAATGGGCTGGTTGGATCTCCTTGCACTCCAAGGGACTCTCAAGAGTCTTCTCCAACACCACAGTTCTAAAGCATCAATTCTTCGGCACTCAGCCTTCTTCACAGTCCAAGTCTCACATCCATACATGACCACAGGAAAAAACCATAGCCTTGACTAGACGAACCTTTGTTGGCAAAGTAATGTCTCTGCTTTTGAATATGCTATCTAGGTTGGTTATAACTTTCCTTCCAAGGAGTAAGCGTCTTTTAATTTCATGGCTGCAGTCACCATCTGCAGTGAGTTTGGAGCCCAGAAAAATAAAGTCTGACACTGTTTCCACTGTTTCCCCATCTATTTCCCATGAAGTGGTGGGACCAGATGCCATGATCTTTGTTTTCTGAATGTTGAGCTTTAAGCCAACTTTTTCACTCTCCACTTTCACCTTCATCAAGAGGCTTTTTAGTTCCGTTCGCTTTCTGCAATAAGGGTGGTGTCATCTGCATATCTGAGGTTATTGATATTTCTCCCGGCAATCTTGATTCCAGCTTGTGTTTCTTCCAGTCCAGCGTTTCTCATGATGTACTACTCTGCATGTAAGTTAAATAAACAGGGTGACAATATACAGCCTTGACGAACTCCTTTTCCTATTTGGAACCAGTCTGTTGTTCCATGTCCAGTTCTAACTGTTGCTTCCTGACCTGCATACAAATTTCTCAAGAGGCAGATCAGGTGGTCTGGTATTCCCATCTCTTTCAGAATTTTCCACAGTTTATTGTGATCCACACAGTCAAAGGCTTTAGCATAGTCAATAAAGCAGAAATAGATGTTTCTCTGGAACTCTCTTGCTTTTTCCATGATCCAGCGGATGTTGGCAATTTGATCTCTGGTTCCTCTGCCTTTTCTAAAACCAGCTTGAACATCAGGAAGTTCACGGTTCACATATTGCTGAAGCCTGGCTTGGAGAATTTTGAGCATTACTTTACTAGTGTGTGAGATGAGTGCAGTTGTGTGGTACTTTGAGCATTCTTTGGCATTGCCTTTCTTTGGTATTGGAATGAAAACTGACCTTTTCCAGTCCTGTGGCCACTGCTGAGTTTTCCAAATTTGCTGGCATATTGAGTGCAGCACTTTCACAGCATCATCTTTCAGGATTTGGAATAGCTCAACTGGAATTCCATCACCTCCACTAGCTTTGTTCGTAGTGATGCTTTCTAAGGCCCACTTGACTTCACATTCCAGGATGTCTCGCTCTAGGTCAGTGATCACACCATCGTGATTATCTGGGTCGTAAAGATCTTTTTTGTACAGTTCTTCTGTGTATTCTTGCCATCTCTTCCTAATATCTTCTGCTTCTGTTAGGTCCATACCATTTCTGTCCTTTATCGAGCTCATCTTTTGCATGAAATGTTCCTTTGGTATCTCTGATTTTCTTGAAGAGATCCTAGTCTTTCCCATTCTGTTGTTTTCCTCTATTTCTTTGCATTGATCGCTGAAGAAGGCTTTCTTATCTCTTCTTGCTATTCTTTGGAACTCTGCATTCAAATGGATATATCTTTCCTTTTCTCCTTTTTTGCTTTTGCTTCTCTTCTTTTCACAGCTACTTGTAAGGCCTCCCCAGACAGCCATTTTGCTTTTTGCATTTCTTTTCTATGGGAATGGTCTTGATCCCTGTCTCCTGTACAATGTCACGAACCTCATTCCATAGTTCATCAGGCACTCTATCTATCAGATCTAGGCCCTTAAATCTATTTCTCACTTCCACTGTATAATCATAAGGGATTTGATTTAGGTCATACCTGAATGGTCTAGTGGTTTTCCCTACTTTCTTCAATTTAAGTCTGAATTTGGCAATAAGGAGTTCATGGTCTGAGCCACAGTCAGCTCCTGGTCTTGTTTTTGCCGACTGTATAGAGTTTCTCCATCTTCGGCTGCAAAGAATATAATCAATCTGATTTCGGTGTTGACCATCTGGTGATGTCCATGTATAGAGTCTTCTCTTGTGTTGTTTGAAGAGGGTGTTATGACCAGTGCATTTTCTTGGCAAAACTCTATCAGTCTTTGCCCTGCTTCATTCCGTACTCCAAGGCCAAATTTGCCTGTTACTCCAGGTGTTTCTTGACTTCCTACTTTTGCATTCCAGTCCCTTATAATGAAAGAACATCTTTCTTGGGTGTTAGTTCTAAAAGGTCTTGTAGGTCTTCATAGAGCCATTCAACTTCAGCTTCTTCAGCATTACTGGTTGGGGCATAGACTTGGATTACCGTGATATTGAATGGTTTGCCTTGGAAACGAACAGAGATCATTCTGTCGTTTTTGAGATTGCATCCAAGTACTACATTTCGGACTCTTTTGTTGACCATGATGGCCACTCCATTTCTTCTGAGGGATTCCTGCCTGCAGTAGTAGATATAATGGTCATCTGAGTTAAATTCACCCATTCCAGTCCATTTTAGTTCGCTGATTCCTAGAATGTCGACATTCACTCTTGCCATCTCTTGTTTAACCACTTCCAATTTGCCTTGATTCATGGACCTGACATTCCAGGTTCCTATGCAGTATTGCTCTTTACAGCATCGGACCTTGCTTCTATCAGCAGTCACATCCACAGCTCGGTATTGTTTTTGCTTTGGCTCCATCCCTTCATTCTTTCTGGAGTTATTTCTCGACTGATCTCCAGTAGCATACTGGGCACCTACTGACCTGGGGAGTTCCTCTTTCAGTATCCTATCATTTTGCCTTTTCATACTGTTCATGGGGTTCTCAAGGCAAGAATACTGAAGTGGTTTGCCATTCCCTTCTCCAGTGGACCACATTCTGTCAAATCTCTCCACCATGACCCACCCGTCTTGGGTTGCCCCACGGGCATGGCTTAGTTTCATTGAGTTAGACAAGGCTGTGGTCCTAGTGTGATTAGATTGAGTAATTTTCTGTGAGTATGGTTTCAGTGTGTTTGTCCTCTGATGCCCTCTTGCAACACCTACCGTCTTACTTGGGTTTCTCTTACCTTGGGCATGGGGTATCTCTTCATGGCTGCTCCAGCCAAGTGCAGCCATTGCTCCTTACCTTGGACGAGGTAACCAGGGCCTAACATGCCTGCAGGCCTCTGTTTTGATAGATGCGAAGCAGCGGGCCCCGGGAGGCCACCCCGAGCCCTCTGCGGAGCCTATTAAAGAGGCCATGTTTATGAAATGCGGCCCTCCAAGGGGACATTACCCTCGGTAATTGCCCCATTTGCCGGCCTGGCTGGTCCCCACAGCCCCCAGGACGTGAGACCGGAGAAATCCGACTCCCGAGGGCAGTGGCGTCACTGGCGGCAGCCCTGGCCCCACGGCCCGGGGGACGCACCTGACAACAATCCATGATGCAACTCTGCCCCAGGGGCGGTCCCCGACCGCCGCTCTGATGCAGCCGGCAATTAGCGCGGCTGTGCCTCAGCGGTGGAGTGATTAACACACACACCTGGGTCCCTGGTGCCCACGTGCGGACACGCTCATGTGCACGCCGCTGAACGCCGCTTCTGTTCAGCGGGGAGGGGCCCGGGGCTCAGCCTGTTCCCGTTCTGACCATGTCCTGTCGAGTCGGGACACGATGTCCGTGTTGCCTGCTCAACTTCCTGTTCGTTCCTGGAACCAGGCCTGCCATCCCCAGAGGCAGGCCTGCGGGCCACCGTGCTGTCGTCGCGAGCACCTCGCTCACTGCGCTCTTCCCCTTGTTTCTATTCCAGAGCTCTCGCGCACGAGAAGTTCACCAAGTGAGTATTCGGGCAACACCCGTTACCCTCTTCCAGTACGCACATGCCCTGTCCTGCAGGCATCCCCCAGCGACCAGCCATCCTTCTGGCCAGTCCTCTGCACGTGCATCCAGGGAGGCGAGGATGGCGCCCCCCGGAAGTTCTCCCGAGACACGTGTCCCTCCAGGCCCACCCGGGCATCTTCTGATCCTGCCAGCTGAGCTGGCACCCCACCCCATCCTCAGCCTCCCCATCCTGGTCCACCCCCAGCCAGGACCCGGGTGCGACTGTGTCCCCACCCCGTCTCTTTCAGGGAACTGAAGTACGTGATTCAGAGGTTCGCTGAAGACCCTCGACAAGAGGTGAGGCTGCCCCGTCCCTGGCGGGCATGCTGTCCCAGCTGCAGCAGGGCGCCCATGGCTCTGCTGGCACCTCCCTGACCCCCTCGGGCATCACGACAGTTCACACAGGCCCCCTCCCCTGCCTTTGCTCAGACACAGCCCCCGCCCCGCGTGTCTGAGCCCGGCCCGTGATGCCAGCATTCTACTGTAAACGCGGGCTCACCAGAGGTATTTCCTAAGGCAGTTTCTCCTTGGAGCATAGGCCTCGCTTTAGAGCCAGGCCGGCACCAGGGCTTCTAACTGCATCTGAGATCATGGCACATCCTCTCTGCCGTTCTGATGATCAGCGGGCCAGGGATGACACTGCGCTGGGATGCTTCCCGGGCGCGGTGGCCGAGGGCCGCCCCAAGGGGAGCGAAGCCTTGCAGCCCAGGGCCCCTGTGTGTGAATGGGGACTCAGAGCGGGCTGGGCGCCCACCCCAGCCGTACTCCCATCACACAAGCGTAAGGGCAACAACCAGCCTTCATGAGGGGCTCACCCTGCATCGCGCACACACGTTCTCGTTTAATCCTCATGGCAGCCCTATGAGTAGGTGCTTTTATCACTCCTATTTTGCACCAGAATCACCTTCTTTTTGGAGTTGAGGAAACTGGAGGTACCTGCCCAGGGTCACAAGACGGGTGCCCTGGCCGGGACGGGAACCATACCCCGGGAGTCAGGCTCCGGAGCCTGCGTAGGGCCCAGCCCTGCAGCACGCACACTGGGCGAGGGGGAGAGGGGCTGCAGGGGACCGCCCTGGGGAGCTCAGGCCTCTTCTCCGCACATGGAGTCTGGGACATGAGGGGGCTGGCTCCCGGGCAGGTACAGAGGGGGACCCAGGCACCCCCAGCAGAGCCGGAGGACAAGGAAGGCAGAGGAGGAGGGGGTTATTCTCTGTGGGGCCAAGGCCACGCTGTAAAGCCTTGTTCTGGAAGGATCCGAAAGGATCTAATTTTAAAGCACCATGATCCCACCCTGACTCCAAAAGCGGTCCTCAGGCAGAAGCAGTAGACTGAGCTTCTGAGAGTCCGGGTCCCAGGGAAGGCCTCCGCCGCCCTTAAACCTGAGCCATTCCCTGCTGGAGGCAGAGTCTGAGTCCTCCCGGAAAGGGAGGCTTTATTTCAAACAGACTTTGATGTTGATGAATGAAAGTGGTGCCAACTGCTTCCCAGGGCGGAGCCGCAGCCCAAGTGCCGGGAGCGGCATCTCCCAGGCGGGGTTGCCCCGCAAGGACATGGCCCGCAGCAGGCCCCCGCCCCGCCTCGCCTCCCCTCTCCCCTCCTCACCCGCCTCTCTCCCCCATGCCCCTCCACCTTCCTTGCGCTCGCCCTCTCTCCCCTCTCCTCCCACCTTCTCCATCTCAGATGGAGCCAGTGGCTGTTTGCTTATAAATCATTTGCTGGATCTGCTGCACAGAGTTCCGTACTCTGGATCTCTCGTTTCTTTGAAGTAGCTCAGTTGACGTTCGGAGGGGAATCAAAGCCTGGCCGCCCCTGCGTGCTGTTTACTTGTGCGGGGGTTGTGATCAGTGGACTGTCTGTGAGCAAGTGGCTCTTGGCAGCAGGTTGGCCTTCACTCCTGAAGGAAGTGATGGGGCTCTCGCCTCGCTCTCTGCTGAGGACGGGGAGGAGGAGCAGCACAGGCCTTTGTTTCTGTCTCCTTCTGCAGTTACAGTGGGGCCAGGGTGGATGTGGGGTTCCTCCCACATACGCACACGTGTTTGCACACACGCACGCACCCACAGGCGGACACACGGCACTCTGGGAGGGGAGCTGACAGCTGCGGAGAGAGCTGGGGGCATTGAGATTGCCCGTGCTCTGCACAGACTGGTTTTCCTAAAAGAGGGTGTCAGGGTCCCAGAGAGGGGTGGGGGGTCAATGGGGCAGAGCCGACCCCAGAGGATGGCGCCCATGAAGGTAGAGCAGGGGAGAGGCTGACCCCCAGGGTTGGAGGGACAGATGCCCCAAAAGTGAGGGTGAGGGATGCGGAGAGCAGACACCACAGTAGTGAGGGGGCGGGGCGGAGGTTCCAGAAAGGAGAGCAGAGTGCAAGAGGGGGGACTTGGAGACACGAGCAGGGAGAGGCCCAGACAGGAGGGAAAAGCAGCTTCCCCATCAGAGGCACAGGAGAGCGCTGTGGGGGTCCCTTCACCCCTCTGCCCCAGCTTCACTGGGGCTTCAGACTGGGCGAGTCTGGCTTCATTCAGTGAAGACTGGCTTCATTCTGGGTGACTAGACAAGCCAGGGCCTGGCCGTCCATCTCCAGGAGCTGGTGGCAGATGGCTGGAGTTCCCCCTGTGTGTGGTCATCAGTTTTTCCTTAAAGGCCTTTCCTGGAATTTAGGGGAAGGCAGGGCGTGTCTGGGCTAAACCAGGTTGAACAGTTTCCTTAAGCATGAGCACGGGGCTCGCCTGGGCCTTGGGTGTTGGCCTGCGTGGACCATGGGCCCCCGTCATCGTGGGTGCACAGGACTGACCTAGCGCGTCTCCTCTGCCGCAGGTCCACTCGTGCCTGCTGAGCGTGCGAGCCGGCAAGGACGGCTGGTTTCAGCTCTACAGCCCCGGAGGGGTGGCCTGCGACGACGACGGGGAGCTGTTCGCCAGCATGGTACGTGGGGTATGGGGAGCACCAGAGCTCTGTGAGGGCGCTGGGTTCACCCCTTCTGAGCAGTGAGAGAGCTACCCCGTGCCCGCTGGGGCCTGCCCTGAAATTTCCAGGCTGAAAGGATGCTGGTGATGAAGACGCTGATGGTGACGCCAGCCCTGAGTGTCACCTTCCCATGTCTCACCCGAGTGGGCACTGAGCCAGAGGGCCCCCCAGAAACGTGAGGAGGGACACGTCCTGTCGCCCCATTTTACAGTCGAGGAGTTAACTGCTCAAGCTAGTGGGTTCACTCTGCACTCCAGCGCTGTGTACGTTGAGGGGACTGAGCACTTGCTGGTACAGGGGCCCCAGAAGTCGTTGCAGGTCCACCCACTCGTCTTATCCTTGCACTGAGAAGTCAAGGTCAGGATGAGCGGCCCACCTTGGAGATGACGGCTCTAGAGGTCACCAAACCAGTAAGCACACCCTTTGGTGGCTTCCCCTTTCCCTGCACGCTGCGGCCATCACCTCACCTGACCACGCACCGTCTTTCTTCGTCTTCAGGGCAACCCATTCCCTTAACTACTTCTATGTTGACAAGCGCAGAGAGGTGCAGGGGCGTGCCCGAGGTCACACACGACCCTCCCTGCGCTGGCCCATCCTGTCTGGAGCCACCCTCCTTGCAGTGGCAGAGGGAGCACAGATGCCCCTTCCCCAGGGCAGACGCCCCTTCCCCAGGGCAGACGCCCCTTCCCCAGGGCAGACGCCCCTCCAGGCAGCCGGTGCTCTCACCGAGCCTGCTTCCTGACACAGCTAGCTCTGTTCCACAATCACGCGTGTCCCAGAGCGTGGGAAGGCACAAGCCTAGGCCGGCCGTGGCTAAGGTCGCCGCCCTGCCCCACGCTAGCCTGATGACCTTGGACCAGTATCTTCCCTCTCCAGCCTTCAGTGTCCTCGTCTGTGAAATGGGGGTCGTAGTCCCGGCGTCTTGGGGTTACTATGGTTATGGCGAAACTAGGTGCGAGGCGCCTGGCGCTCCGTCAGCGCCCACAAGTGACGGCTGTGGTTTCTCTCGTCTCTGCTGGGCAGCCGGTTCAGTGGAGTGAGCAGCTTGTCATGCCCTCTGCAGTGAACTTAGGGTGGTGTTTGTGCTGTGACAGCAGACCCCAGCGCTGCCTCTGGATCCTTGCTTGGAAAGGGGCTTATTTTTAAGTTCCTTTTCTTACGCGCTCACTCACCACTCCTCATCACCTGCTGCCTGAAGGCCCCCTTCAGAGTGCCCTGTGCATCCTGGAAATGCTGGCCTTGCCTGCCTGCACCACCTCTCTCTCACTTCTCCTGGGCTCCTCTGATGTCACAGTGTCACCATGGCAACATTTCGTGGTGTGCCCCGCCCACCCCAGTGCAGTGACTGTGAACAAGAGAAGCTGGCAGCTGGCAGCTCCCCAGCCTGAGAGATTGCATTTGTGAGCCAGAATTGTTAATGATGGAGCGGAAAAGGGTCTATGTGGAGAAGGAAGCAGGCGGCCCCTGGATGGCGGTGCAGTGTTGCCATGGAGACACGTGGCACGGACGCTGTCCCCTGGATGCGGCTGCCGCTTCCAGCCGTGGAAGGGCATCTGCTCCACTGTGAAGTCGGGAAGGGCAAACCAGGTGGCTGGGGACCCTCGACCCTGAGGCCCACCCACAGGTGCGCTAGAAAGAAACAGGTCTTTGTACTGGAGTGCAGCTGGTTTACAGTGTCAGGTTACTTGCAGGTGTACAGTGAAGTGAGTCAGTTACACGTACACACAAATCCACTCTTTTTTAGATTCTTTTCCCAACTAGGTCATTACAGAGTACTGAGCATAGCGTTCCCTGTGCTATACAGCAGGTCCTCACTCGTTAGCTGTCTTATATACAGCAGTGTCAATCCCAATATCCCAGTTTATCCCCCGCCCTGATCCTTCGCTGCCAGTAACTGTTTGTTTTCTACATCGGTGATTCCTGTTTTGTATGTAAGTTCATTTGTACCTTCTTCTTATTAGATTCCACATATACGCGATATGACAATCTCTAGGTCCATCCAAGAAACACAGTTTTCTTAAAAGCTGTCCCGCATATAACCCAGATGGAGCAGAATTTACCCGTTCCTGGATTTCTGGGGCCGGTGCCTTCGGGGCCTCAGAGAGCACTGGGGACGGGGAGACAGGGCTCCACAACGTCCCCTGCCCTGCGTGTGCGGCCGGGCCCTGTGCACCCTGAGCACGCACCTCCAGGAGTTCCTGCCAGGCTTGACCGTACCTAGAACCCAGGGGGCCAGATGTCAGCACAGCCACAAGGACGGCGGGAGAGGGGCTCCTGTGCGTGTGTGTGTGTGTGTGTGTGTACGTGTACAGGGCATGGGTAAAATGTACACACCGTGAATCCTACTACCTCCACCGCGTTTTTATGTTTTCCTGAAGTACAGCTGGTTCACAGGGCTGTGTTCATTTCCGCCCGCCTGAGCCCTTTCTGTGTGTCTGGTCTGTAGCATCAAGTGCACTGATGCCAGTCTGCAGTCATCACAGACCTCATATTCCCGAACGGAAACTGGCCCCACTCTGTAATCGCTCACTCCCCACTGGCCCCCAGCCCTGGCCCCCACCCCGCCCCCTTCTGTGTCTGTGGTCTGACTCTGCATCCCTCCCAGGAGTGGGCCCTGCAGGATGTGTCCTTCTGGGACTGGCTGACCTCAGGCAGTGCGGTGACCGCAAGGTTCATCCCCGTGGGAGCCAGTGTCAGAGAGGGGTCCTCTGAACCCCCGGGGAGGGTCTGGTGATGGTTTCAGATCTGGTATCCAGACAGGGTGTGGGGTGCGTCTGGTCAGTATCTTCCGGCCTCACAGTCTTTGGGCCACAGGCAGGCACTGCGGGGCACAGCCCGTGGCGGTCACGGCCCCTCACCTGGCCCGTGTCTCCTCACAGGTGCACATCCTCATGGGCTCCTGTTACAAGACCAAAAAATTCCTGCTCTCCCTGGCGGAGAACAAGCTGGGACCATGCATGCTCCTGGCACTGAGAGGGAACCAGACCATGGTGGAGGTGAGGAGCCGGCCCCAAGCCCTGGCCAGGCGGCCGACTCTCCCGGGCCCTCATCCTTGCCGATGGAGCACCTTCCAGGAGCTTCCAGGCGCACAGAGCTACTGCAGGAGCTGGGCCACGGCAGCAGACGAGGCAGCCCTCCCGAGTTTGGCGGAGCAGGAGACCTTGATCAAACTGTCTGCTCATTCCACCTTCATTTAACTCGTGATCGTCTGTTGGTCTCAGGGATTGAGCAGGTTTCTGTTCTGTCCTGCCTTTTGCTACAGAACAGACTACCTCCAAGCGGGGGCTCCAAACAGTGATGCTCATCTGTTTTTCTCCTGGGTCTTCAGATGGTTGGGCTCCGCCAACTGCTTCTCACTGTGGTCTCTTAATGGGGTGGTGGTGGATGGGGGCGGGTGGGCTGGGTCTTCCCAAGGCTGCCCCCTCTGCATGTCCAGCGCTGACCTGAGGGGACTCAGGCCACGGAGACGGAGCAGCTGGGGCTCCCAGGCCACTGTCAGCAGCGCAGCCCTGGCCTTAACCTGCCCATTCGCCAGCCTCAGGCATTCAGTCACCTCTCTGTCCCCCAGAGCCCCCAGCAGCCTGGGGCTCCCAGAGCCATTGTCCAGACGGACGTCACGTCTCTCCTCTGGCCTCCGCCTCAGAGTCAGGCAGCATCACTTTCTAGCCACCAGAAGGGAGTCAGCAAGGCACTTCACCTATCGGCGGGGAGGGCACCAAGCAATCAGACCAAGGGGAGAGAGCGTGGTCTGTCTCTCGGGCTCCCCAGCCCCCGAGCCCAGCCGCATCGTGCGTGGAGTGTTGGCCAGGGGGTGCCGGGGCAGGCAATTCCCCAGCATCGCGCAGAGGGTGGGAGGAGAAGGACCTCTGATCGCAGGGCACCCCAACCCCAGCCCCTCCGCAGGCGCACAGGGCTCTCGGGGCACTCGGGACAGGCGAGGGTTGGGCTCCCCAGCCTTTGCAGAGCAGCCCTGCCCAGAGTCCTGGCTGGTGGTGACGTGCCTCCTGGTCTCGGCAGATCCTGTGCTTGATGCTGGAGTACAACATCATCGACAACAACGACACGCAGCTGCAGATCATCTCGACCCTGGAGAGCACGGGCGTGGGGAAGCGCATGTACGAGCAGCTGTGCGACCGGCAGCGGGAGCTGAAGGAGCTGGTAAGCGCGCGGCTCCGCACAGGGAATCCCGCCCCGGGACCCCCTTCCCACCCCATGGGCCTCTGCCTCCCTGACTCCTCTAATGTCCCAGAATCTGGCTGGGCTGGCCACTGCCTCTTCCTTTAGGGACCTTCATGGTCTCAGTTCCCTGTGTTTCTTGGAATCACCTCTCTGATAAACCACCTGCACTCAGGCCTGGCCTCGGGGTCTGCCCTGAGACCAAGACCATCATGCTGTCTGCCACTGCCGTCCTGAGAGGTGTTAGCTGGAGAGGGGCGGTCCAGGGTGAACACTCAGGGAAAAGTGGGTCGTAACCAGCTGGCTTCTGTTTGCAGCAAAGGAAAGGCGGGCCCACCAGGCTAACACTGCCCTCCAAGTCCACAGTGAGTTGGTCTCCTCCTGGGGGCTGGGTGGAGGGAGGAAGGTGGGCTAGTCCTCCCTGGGGTTGGGGGCAACAGCAGGCAGCCTCTCTTGCAGGTGATGCGGAGAGGTGAACAGGGACTCAGTGGTGCTTCACAAGCCAGCTTTTCTAGGCTAGAACTGTGTTGCAGGAAACCAAACGTGATAAAGATTACTGTTAATATGTTACAAGTTATTCACAATAGCAACACTAATAGCTCACATACTTGTGCGCTCATGTGTCAGATTCTGTGCTAATAGTTCATTTTATCTTGACACTAAACCTTATCAGGTCAATGCCTCTTTCCTTCCCCATTTTACAAGGTCTTCAGGGATCTTAGTTCTTTCTGTCCTCCCACTCCCCCGTCCTTGGCACATAGCTTCCACTTCACAGTCCAAAAGAGCTGCTCAAGCTCCAGCCATCTAATCTCCATTCAAGCCGTGAGGAAGAGGCAAAAAAGAACACCAGCCCTTCCCTTTATGGACCTTCCTGGACGTTCCAATGGACACATCTGCTTATATACCATTGTCCGGGTTTAGCACATGGCCCCACCTAGCTAGGACATAAGCCTTAATTCAGGGCAACCAGTTGGCAGCTAGCACTCAAGGATTCTACCACAAAGATGGAAGGGACCCTCAGCGACCTCAGCATCTAGTGCTCATACTCGCTGATCCCCACAGGCCTTAGTGTTGAGGGGACCTCAGTGTTTTCAGGCGGGGAATGGGCACAAGCCTGGGAAAGAGAGAGGGTCAGACACACACACTCACACTGCGGGAGGGACATGGCCTCGGAACCCCCAGTGCTGACTCAGGGTGTGACTCAGCACTCCCAAGCCTTTCTCCAGCCAGGCAGCTGCCACCCGCAGAGACGTGGAGGCAGCCCCGCCCTCACGGACACACCACTTCGTCCCAACCCACTGGCCCATACTGTCCCCCCAGTTAGAGCTCTTCGTGGGGAGGCCCCAGGCCTCCCCCGAGACCCCGCCTACCCGTTCACCCACCTGCAGGATGCCGACTTGGCTCGTTTGCTGAGCTCTGGCTCCTTCGGAAACCTGGAGAACCTCAGTTTGGCCTTCACCAACGTAACCAGTGCCTGCGCTGAGCACCTCATCAAACTGCCTTCTCTCAAGCAGCTAAACCTGTGGTCCACTCAGGTATGCATGGCCTGTCCACTGCGCCCTCCTCCGTGCCTGCCCTGCACCATCCTCCACGGCCGGCTTCTGCCCAGGACCCGTGGGTCCAGCCGCTCGATCCCCATGCCCCTCTGCAGCCCAGCACCCACACCCCGGCAGGGTCCCAGGCCAGAGGAGGGCTAGGCCCTGTGAAGCCCAGCGGCCCGTCTCACAGTTGGAGCTGCCGAGGCCCAGAGCAGGGACGTGCCGGGCGGAGCCTGGGGGAGCTGACGCGGGTCTCAGGCCCCCGCCCGGGGGCACTGCAGGCAGCCTGGGGGTCTCCTCCAGGTGGTGATGAGCGTGCAGCATAGCGTGCTCTGTCCTGCCCGCACCAGTCCGGCTCTTAGGCACTTACTCCCGGCACGTGTGCTCTGCACGCCCCCGTGAGGTGCAGACACTGACACCTCATCTCTCAGCCGGGGCCCCCAGCTTCCCCCCGTCCCAGTGGTAGCCACAAGTCGCTGGGTTCACAGCCCCCCTTGACAGATGGCAACACTGACTCTGGTGGGCGAGCGGGGCCCCTGTTGGGGCCACGGCACCAGCAGACCTGGCCTGGTGTGAACCCAGGTCAGGGAGGTGGAGTCTCCGAAACGAATGAGAGCAGCCTCAGGCCTGGGCCGGGTCCCAGCCACTTCCTCGGCCACTGCCCCAGCCCCAGGTTTCCGGGGGAGGCCTGAGGCAGGCCCCAGACTGAGGGCGTCTCTCCCGCAGTTTGGAGACGCCGGCCTGCGGCTCCTGTCGGAACACCTCACGATGCTCCAGGTGCTGAACCTGTGCGAGACGCCCGTCACCGACGCCGGCCTGCTGGCCCTCAGCTGTGAGTCCACACGCCCATCCCCTCAGGCCTTTCTCCGTCCCCATGGCACACGGGGCACCACGTGCTCGCTGAGCACCTCCTCGGGCCAGGAGCACAGCAGGGGACTCTCCCTGCCCTCGTGGAGCTGGTGTCATTGAGAACAGGAAACCTGAGCGAGGCCTAGCCTGTCCCCTCATGTGGTCCCAGCCCTGAGGGCCGTGGTCACCGCGGGGTCCCTTTGGGCTGGTCGGCAGTGGGCAGCGAGCTCTGGGGACACTGGGGTACAGGCAGTGACAGCAGCCAGGGAGGCCCCAAGGGCAGGGAGGGAATGTGGGCCTGATTCAGATCAGCTCCTGCCTGAAACGACCTCTGTACCTCGCATACCCCAGCTGCTCCCCTGAATCCCCACTCCCCAGCCCTGTCTCCTGAACAGAGGCCTCGGTAACTCAACCCAGCCCCCAGCTTTTCTATCCCATATCTGCAGCTACCCTCGGCAGGGTCTCACTGACCTGATGACTGTCTGTCTGTCCGTTCCCATACAGCCATGAAGAGTCTCTGCAGCTTAAACATGAACAGCACCAAGCTCTCGGCGGACACCTACGAAGACCTGAAGGTAATCCCTTCTTCCCCTTCCTTCCTGCCTTTGCATGTGCAAAGGTCCTGAGGTGGAGAAGGTTGGCATGAACTGGCTCTGAAGCAGACGTGACTAGAGAGCGAGAGAACAGCTTGGGGTGAGACTGCATCAGCCCTTAGAGGTTGCGGCAGGCCCCTAGATTTCATCTGAGTTCAGTAGAAAGCTTGCAGAGGCTCTGAGAAGGGCAATACGTTATGCTAAAAGCTTGTTTCTGGCTGTTAGGTGGAAAACGGGGATTCTGAGGGAGAGTACAAGCAAGGGTAGCACCATAGAGAAGGTCTGCAGGACTGGGGTTGTCACATGGGCGAGAGTTGGGACCAGCCCGCCAGGCTAGGCTGGCAACTTAGAACTGGGGAAAGACAGAATCTGAGTGGTAGAAGGCAGACACGTTTGTTTAAAAAAGCATGTCTCATCAGGACTGAAGGCTCCCAGGCCTAGCGCCCTGGGAGGAAGGGCTGGGCCAGGAGACGCAGTGCCATGAGTGCACCGGCCTCTGGGCATCCCGGAAGCCCACTTCAGGTGTGGCCCCCTGCCCCCCAGCTCAGTCAGACCCGCAGCCCAGGGCTCACTTGCTGGTGAAGCCTCCAGATGGCCTTCGGAGCACCCACTGTGGGCCAGGCCCCTGCTGAGGATGGGGGCAAGGAGGTGCGGCCAGTTTACCTCTACCCAGGAAAGAGCTCAGACCCAGTGGACAGATACGCACAGCAAACTAAGGGAGGTCAGGGCTCAGGGGCCAGCAGGGAGGGGACCACCTGCTCTGTTCATCGGGCTGAAGGAGCCTACTCAGAAAGGAGGGGTTAGAAGTGAGCCTGCCTGGCAGGCCAGTGTGCAGGAAGCTGGGGAGACAGGATGTAAAGGCAGGAGACCAGCAGCCTCTCTGTACAGCGAAGGCTTGCCAAAAAAAAAAAAAGTCAGCTGTTTATAAAAGAAGGCAGAGCAGGACCGCGTCTGGGTGGCAGGGGTGGGGAGCAGGAAGCCGCTCTGAGGAGCTTCAGGTGGGACTGTAGAGTCCAGTGACACGTCCTGTAGGGGAGCCTGAGTGCGAAGTAACTTGGGGGTCCTCCTCCATTCTCCCTGCCCAAGTCCTGACAGCCTTGAGGACGCATAGTTCCACAGACAAGTGAGAACAGTCTGTGTGCTGAGCACGCAGCGTGGTCTCACACAGGGCGCTCTGTGTTTGGTCCCTCTCCCCATCTGGACACAACTGGACCTGGAGTCCCTCCACAGAGGAGGAATTCCGCTCTGGAGGCCCAGACTCTGCCCACGGGCACGTAGCCTGCAAGTGCCAGCGGAGGGCACACACCCCAGGCTTCCCACCCCCAGAGCTAGTGATTTGAAGCCCCTCTGGGGTGTGCACGTGGACTCCCCAGCAGCCGTCACCTGCTTTCTCTGGGGCTGGCCACATCCCACCTGCTGGGTTCTCCCCAAGGTCTCCCAGCTCTGGGCTTCGGAGCCCCCGACAGGCAAAGTGGGAACGGTAGTCACTGGTACGGGGGGAGCTCCGCGCCACCAGGTTCTGGAAGGGACCGGATCCTTCTTGCTCCCCCAGGCCAAGCTGCCCAACCTGAAGGAGGTGGACGTCCGCTACACGGAAGCCTGGTGAAGCTCCCGTCGGCAGGAAGCAGTTTGCAACCGCAACTCACAACTCCTGACTAATAGCCGTAGAGCAGCGGGTCTCGGGGTCCCACCCCCGTCCTGGCTGTGAGATAGATGGGGGAGTCTTTCTGGGGGCAGAGGGCGGAGGGGGGAGGGTGGGGAGGGGGGGTCCGTAAGCACGCCCAGCCCCCGCCTGATTCTTTTAGCTTCATAATCGGAAACCTTGACCTGATCTAAAACGGACTTCGTAGCAACCAGAGGAGTGGCAGTGGGTCGGGGAGAGGGTGGGGGTGGGGGGCTTGGGGAAGGGGGACCCTTTGTGGATTTTCTTTGCCTTTGTGTTCAATGCCGCGTGGGAACAGTCAAGTCCGACCCCACTTTCACGTGACCCCGCTGGGCCCAGAGGCCGAGGAAGGACCTGTCCTCCTCCAAGGCCCGCCGAGAACTCGCCCCACCATCGCCATCGGACAAGACCCAGTCCCGTCATCCCACCGTCCTGTGTCCTCGCCATTGCTATGCAAAGTGATTCTTGTTGTACATAAGATTTAAATAACGCACCTATTTAAGAAACGTTGACAAATTGCAGGTCTGGGACCTGCCTGTTATTTATGAAGTCTTTGACCTACCCACCCGCCCGCCCACCTGCCCGCCAGCCACCCCTTGGCGTGTAGTACTGTACAAACCAGTCAGCTGGTAGTGGTAGTATTCTTGTTATTTTTTTAAAGGAAACAGACGGAAAAGAAAAAAAAAAAGAACCTCCTTGGAAAATTAATTGCTTTTTTTGTAATGGATTCTGTCCGCTAATGCTCTCTTGTCCGTCCGTCCCTCTGCCCGCCACGCCACCGTGCATTTCGATTCCAGATGTCTCCAGTTTCCTCACGGGGTGGGGGTCAGACTGGGGGAGGAGAAGTGGGGGTCCCCACATTGTCGTCTCGCTCCTCTAAGGCCCCAGCTTCCTCTCGGCCCCCTTTTACACATCTGGAGGGGTGGGGTGCTAACCTGTCCTCCCGTCGTCCCATAAGAGAGCTGCCCCCACCCTTCCCGCGGAGTACGCCATCTCTGGTGGCCTCTGCCGTCCCCCTCCTGACTGAGACTCTGCCACCCGTGGCTTCCCCGCCGTCCTGTGCCTCCCGTGGTCCCTCATGCATGCCCGCCTCTCTGCATGGTCTCTTGGGAGAAGAGAGACGTCTCCTCCACCGGCCTGACCGCCCGCCCCACCCCACGAATGTGACCACTGCAACGCAGACTCCCTCCTGCCCTTCTCCGTCCCCCGACCTGCCCCAAAGACACACCCATCTCCATTTCTTTTATAAACAAGCCCTCACTGTACAGAACAGCCCTCATGGTTTACTTGGGGTCCCCTCTCCCCCAAGCCCCATCTTCTGTTGGTTTAGCACAAATACCCCCCTCTTTCAGCACCTCCAGACCTAACCCCCAGTCAATGTAATTGTTTTATATATATTTAATCTTATTCAATGGAAACCATGCTTTTGTCGTTTTATACTTTGCTAGGTAGACTTTATTACCCCCCCCAACTATGCCCTCATTTTTTTAAAAAAGGAAAAAAAAAAGAAATTGGGTTTCAGTCTTAATTCATTTTCTGTGCCAGGTTTGATTTCGTTCGTGCGTGCGTGTGAATGTGTTCTGTTTCGTGTTTTGTTTTTGTTGTTGTTTTCTGTTGTTTGGTTTTATTTGCTCCCCTCTGGTCCCATACTTTACAGCACTCTGGTGCAGGAAGAAGCAGAAGCAAAAAAAATAAAAAAATCTAAAAAGAAAAAAAAAAGAAGAAGAGCCGAGACATGCCACCTTTACCCTTCGCACTGTTGCTTTTCCTGATGGTTAATACTACTGTCACGTAGCTGTGTTCAGAGATGTGAAAAACTTTCAGGCAAAAATAAACTGTAAGTGACTCATTGACATCTGGCCTTTCTGTGTGGCTTTGAGGGGGCCTGGTGTGGGGACAGGAAGGGCCAAGACCTAGGCCAAGAGTTGGGGGGCTCACAGCAGAGCCTCTACACCCTGTGTCCAGGGCTCCTCACCCCGGCACACTTGCGAGCCAGATCTTTGTTGTGGGGCCATCCTGGGCATCAAAGCCCCAACCCCCACCCACGGGATTCCAGGAGCACCCACCCCTACCCCAGCAGATAGAACAACCAAAAATGTCTCCAGAGGGTGCCTAGCGCCCATAGGGGACAGTCACCCCAGGAGACAGCCCGGCTGTCCACCTGTGCCGCAGGACCCCCGCGGAAGCTCTAGTCCAGCGAGGTGCCTGCGAAAATGCAGGGTCCAGGGTGGGGCCCCAGACTCTGCATTTCTGAGGAGCTCTGGGCGACGGATGCTTCCACCCACCCTCCTCTGTCCCCTAACCCCCTACACCATCTTCCAAGCCCCAAGGACACTCTACCTCGCCGCACACCTGCTCTCACTTCCCGAGGCCACTGCAGCTGACCCCACTCGGCTGACCCGCGGGACGCCCTCCGGCCGATCAGGGAAAGCGGGTGCCCTGTGGGAGGCTCAGGACGGCCCAGACCGACAGGGCTGGCGGACGGGCTTCGGGAGCTCCGGTGCTCAGGCCAGATGGGCCGGGCGTCAGGAAGGCCAGCTGCAGGGCGGGACGCAGGGCCGCGAGGCACCGCAACCCGCCACCTTCCCACCAGCAGAGGCCCTGGCTCAGGAGGCGCTCATCACCTGCCAGACGAAAGGGAGGACCCTGCCAGCGACCGACCTCAGCCCTCTGCCCTCTGCTGTCACCTCGGCTCCTCTGGCTGAGCGGGGAGAATGCAGACTACCTGGCGGAGGCAGGGTCGGGGGAGAGGGCGTTTCCTCCCCCGTGCTGTTCCGTCAGGAGCCTCCTCTTCCCTGAGCTTTGATTCCAGCTACCAGCACAACCCCCACCTTCTACCTTGGCCTGGCAGGATCTGCGGTAGTCCCAAGAGCCTCACTTGCTTCAACTCCGCCCACCCACGTGAGCCACAGCTCTCGACCCTGCCCACCCACGTGACTCAGCTCTTAACCCCGCCCACCCGCGTGACTCACAGTTCTCGACCCTGCCCTCCCACGTGACTCATAGCTCTTAACCCCACCCACCCCACATGCCTCACACCCCCTGAACTGGAAGGCTCTCCGCTTGGAAACTGAGTTAGACGGTGTCTTCCTTTGCCCCGCTGACCTGCACGTTGGAAGCAGCCCCTGCTGCAAGTTCCCAGGCCTCAGCATCCCTTGTCAGGTAGCCCTGCCCCGCACCCCCACCCCCCACCCCCAGGAGTTAGCCCTTCCTTACATACTGCACAGCCCACCAGAGTGGGCCTTATGTTTCATGCAGAGACCCTGCTTTCCTCCACCAACACGCAGGCAACCCCCACAGCTGATGTGAGCACCCACTAAGAGCCCAGTGGAGCAATGGGCCCTTGAGATGGGGAGGGACGTTCATCAGGAAATTTCAGGGCAAATCCTGAATTAGGGACAGGGAGAAACACTCCCAAGAGAGTGGCTGTTGGATTAGTGGGAGCTGAACTCTGTAGTCCACAGGTCAGCTTGATGCCCCGCTCACGGTGACTGCTCCAGACGGCACTGTCTTCCAGTCACTTAGGCTACAGTGTGAATGGTACACCCTGGAGTCGTGCCAAGGGGGAACCTCATTGTTATTTGTGCCTCCCAGACTGCTCTAAAGTTAAGCTGTGCTAGAAGTTTCTCTGAAGGCCCACAGGGAAGGGGATCAGAGAGCCTTGGAAAAGGGCCTGGCTTCATTCATTTATTCATGCATTCAACCATTCTTTGTTGAACACCTGCTTCTAGGAGGTGCTTGCAGGTTCTAGACAACATGCTAGAAGAAGCAAGAAACATGGCCTTTGCCCTTTGGTGCCCCAGTGACCTGAAGCATGCTGGTGAGGAGTCAGCGTTGATATTGTGTGGCAATAGCAATGACAGGAAGCTATGGCAGGCGCAGGAGGTGACAGCTAACCCAAGCTTTGGAAATCAGGAGGGCTTCCTGGAGGAGGTGGTATTGTTGACAGTGAAGAATGAGGATGTATGTCAAGTCAATAGAGAGGAAAGGGGAGTGTGCAAAGACGTGGCAACAGATGAGCGGGATCTGTACTGGGAACTGCAGATGGAGAGCATGGTGGGGTGAGGGGGGACACGGGAGGGATTGTTATCGTTGGGGCTGAATTGTGTCCCTTAAAAAAGAGATGTGGAGGGGGAAGAGGACAAAAAAAAAAAAGAGATGTTGAAGTCCTAACCAACCCCCTCCCCCAGTACCTAAGAGTAGGACTGTATTTGGAAACAAGGTATTTACAGAGTATTCAAGTTAAACTGACGTCATTAAGGTGGGCCCTAATCCAATATGACTGGTGTCCCTGTAGAAAGGGGAAATTTGGACCCAGAAGCAGACATGCACAGCGGGAAATCTACCGGATGAGACTGGCACAGGGAGAGGGCCACATGAGGATGAGGGCAGAGACGGGAGTGAAGCTGGGAAGAGAGGCCTGCAGCAGATCCGGCCTCACAGACCCTACCGACACCTTGAATTCGGTGTTCTGTGAGAACCGTGAGAGAATACTCCTCTCTTATTTTAAGTGCCCCCCCACCCCTAGTCCATGCTGCTTTCTCACAGCAGCCCTGAGACAGAGTACATCCGTTTTCCTGGGCCACCACACAGAGTATCCCAAACCCAGAGATGTATTCTCTTGTTTCTGGAGACCAGAAGTCCAAACTCCAGATGTCGGAAGGGGGCCTTGCTTTCCTTCTCCTCCAGTCCCTGGCTAGCTGCTGGGTCGCATCAGTCTCTGCCTCTGTCCCATGTGGCCCTGCCTCTTCTCTACCGCACCCTTCCCTCTGCCTTTCTCCTTCAGGGACATTTGATGTTGGTTCAGCGCCCACCTGGATAATCCAGGGCTTCCCTCACAGCTCAGACGGGAAAGGATCAGCCTGCAATGCAGGAAACCAGAGTTCAATTCCTGGATTGGGAAAATCCCCTGGAGTAGGAAATGGCAACCCACTCCAGTATTCTTGTCTGAGAAATCCTATGGACAGAGGAGCCTGGCGGGCTGCAGTCTGTGGGGTCACATCCTGAATAATCCAGGGTGATCTCACAGCCAGAGCCTTAACACATCACCTGATCTGCAAAGAAGTTTTTCTTTTACCATATAAGGTCCCAGTCACTGGTTCCAGGTGAAGGCACCTTCTGGGGCCATTATTCCACACGCTGCATAATGGGGGCGAGACTAGCCATCGTCTCCTTAGTCATATTTAGAAGCCTGGGATTTACCCCGAGGGCTCTGAGAGACTGTTAGGACATTGCAATTATCTTACTCATTTTCTGACAAAGCATGTATATAGCTCCTCCTATGTGCCAGGCACAGCAACAGTTTTGTAACTCTGAATCCATTCATTCCTCCTGCCAAACCTTTGAGGCAGGTGCTAACATGATCCCTCTTGACCACTGGGGAAGTGGAGGTCAGGAGATGCTGCATCCTTCAGTCAAGGTCATGCAGGGAGCAGGGGACCAAGGCAAGCTTATGACCCAGGCATTATGGGAAGATCTATCCACCGCTGGCTGGTGAATGGATGGGGCTGAGGCTGGAGCTTAGACCACATGGAGAAACAAATTCAAGAGAAGCTTAGGAGTAAAACTGCAGAACGTGGGGATTGGTATGGAAGGAGGGCCAGCAAGGAGTGAAGGAAGAAGTTCAATTTCTTGCCTTGTTTCCTGAAGCTCTGTGAGCTCCAGAATTGTACCTCTGCCGGGCAGCAGCCCTCGTGGCAGGCAGGGCTGGTGTGTGAACACTAGCTCTGGGTCCTGGTGGGGGCGGAGAGCTCCAAGGCTCCTGTCCTTCCCTGGAGTCCTTCCCTGGGGTTCATCTCCAGCTGCCCCCAGGGTTCTCTTGCTTGTTAAGACTTCCTACCCTTCTCCTCTCACTTTCCCATGGTTCCATTTCTGGTTCTGGGGTCACTTCCCACGTAAGCTTACCTGAGCCGGAGGAAATCATTGTTTTAGAGCCAACTTCTGGGGAAGCCCCAAATTAAGAGTGCCTGACCGTGCCGGGGGACAGAGGGCCGGGATGGAGGGGAGCGCCTCCATGACAGACTGAGAAATCCCTCCCAAGGGGACCAGGTCACCCAGTATTCCTGCCCCGTCCTTGGTGACACAGGCACTGCTGAGCTTTGCCAGAAGGGCTCTGCAGCTAGGGTCCCCAGAACCACCTTGCACCCATTTTGAGAGGTGGGGGTGGCAGCTGACGGGAGCTCCCGGACATTGCTGGTGGAACTAGAAATCGGTTTGACTGCTTTGGGAAGTGTATCTAATCAATACTAAAGCTAAACATCTGTCAACATCATGACCCCAGAGCTCTGCTCCTGGGGAGACGGCCAAGAGGGCTGAGCTCACATGTCCACCAGAGACACAAACAAGAATGTTTATAGCAGAGTATTCATAATAGCCCAGAGTGGAAACACCCTAATGTCCACTCACAGGAGAATGAATAAACTAGCTGTGGAACAGATACACAGTGGACGACGCAAATGCCTCCATCGACGGGAGGAAGAGTAAATACACCATGACACATCCGTATGATGGGGTTCTGCATCAAAAATGACCCGACAGATACACACAATCGGGTAAATGCACTGGACAGGCGTTACATTGTGCGAAAGGAGGCAGACACAAATGAGGGTTTGCCGTGTGATTCCATTTATATAAAGTTCACAAACAGCCACAGATCATCAGTAATTATAGAGGTCACAGAAGTGGTATCTCTGCAAGGGTGGGGAGCATTGTTGATCAGGAAGACAGGAGGGAATCTTCTGGGGGTGATGAAAATATGCTGCATCTCGATACACAAATATTTATACACATGGAGTTCTACACTTAAGACTTGTGTAGTTTACATACTTGCGTATGTACACATCAGCTTTTTTTTTTTTGGCTATGCCGTGTAACTAGTGGGATTTGAGTTGCTCAACCAGGGATCCAACTTGTGCCCCCTGCAGTGAAAGCATGGTATCTTAACCACTGGCCCACTAGCAAATCCCAACATCAACTTTTTCTTTTTTTCAAGATTTTTTTTTTTTTGATGTGGACCATTTTTGAAGTCTTTATTGAATTTGTTTTATAACATTATTTCTGTTTTATGTTTGGTGTTTTGGCCTCGAGGCATGTGGGATCCTGGCTCCCCTATCAGGGGTCAGGTAGAACCTGCATCAGGTGCATTGGAAAGTGAAGTCTTAACCACCAGACTACGAGGGAAGTTCCTCAACATCAGCTTTTAAAAAGTAGCAGCAGGTAGAAGAAGAAGAAGGCAATGGCACCCCACTCCAGTACTCTCGCCTGGAAAATCCCATGGACAGAGGAGCCTGGTGGGCTACAGTTGATGGGGTCACTAAGAGTCGGACACGACTGAGAGACTTCACTTTCACTTTTCACTTTCCTGCATTGGAGAAGGAAATGGCAACCCACTCCAGTGTTCTTGCCTGGAGAATCCCAGGGACAGGGGGCCTAGTGGGCTGCCGTCTATGGTGTCGCACAGAGTCAGACACGACTGAAGCGACTTAGCAGCAGCAGCAGCAGGTAGAAACAATCCAAATACCCATTCATAGATGAACAGATAAATAACCGGGATGCATATTCACAGTGGACTCAGCCACGCGTAAGAAGGAATAAAGCACCCCTGCGTGCTCCAACATGGATGAACCTTGAGACCAGTGTGTTAAATAAGCCAGACAGGTTCCGTTTATCTGAAATATCCAGAACAGGAACGTCTATACAGACAGAAAGCAGATTAGGATTTACCAGCACCTGGGGCGTGACCACTGAATGGGTGTGGGGTTTTATGTGGGGGCTGTCGTATGGTCAGGCCAGCCACGATGGCGGTTCCCTCGCTCTCTCCACCTGCCCTGCCCGACCTGGGCCTGCTTCACCGTTAGCTGGCACACACAACTTGCCTTCCTACACGCTTGCCCCAGGCCCCAGCTGGTGATTATGCTTCTCAAAGGGGCCGTGAGGAGTCCTGCTACTGCTTTCCCTGGTAGCTAAGGCGCCCACCTGACCCCAATTCCCCCCCGGAACTGGTGACCTTGCCCTGACCCCGGAAGCAAAGCCTGCCGCCATGCTTTGCCCGCCTCCAACGTCTGCACACGGTGGGTGTTGCTCCAGGACCGTTACTTCAGACAGGTACTTTTCACGTCTCTGTTGCTGACTCCCGGCTCTTTCGTCTTGTTTTAAAGCTGGGCAAGTGCAGGGTTTTTTGTTTAAGTTCAGTTCTTACAGGTCTTATGGGCCTGCGGGGTGTAGGGCCTTGTAGAACCTTTTAGGCCTGAGGGGTGCAGCCCACCGTTGAGGAAAAATTTTGGGAACTAGATAAGAGGTGGTGATGGCAGAACATGGTGAATGTTCGAAATGCCATGTTAAAGTGATATCTTGAATTTGAATTTTGTGCCAGTTTTTTAAAAGCAGCATCAAAACAGAACTTTTTAAATGAAGAGGTGGTTGCTGCTCATTTCTGCTCTGTCTGGTCTGGGGAGGGTGAGGGATGCCGTTGCCAAAAACTTGGCTCCCTGTCCACCGACGCCAAATAAAAATACAGAGACAGAGTTTGGAGGAAATAGAAAGATGGCTTTAGTCCTCTTCTGGGCGAGGGGAGGACACAGCAGACCAGCGACTCTAGGACTGTACCCCCTCGCTAGGAGAACCGAGAGGCTTTATGTAGACTGGATCTCAGGCTTAGAGTAAATAAATGATAAGGCGCCAAGTAATGAGCATCTTGCATTTTTCTTCTTCCCACGTTACTTAAAAGCAGTAACAGCTGGCATTAGGCAGCTTTGTCCGTTTGTCTCTGCGTTATTGGCCTGCGACCTTCTTTCTGAAATGCAAACAATTCTAAGGGGCGATTTTCTACAAGAGAATGTAGGGTGTAATGTACATAGTATCAGGGGTGATAAGTTTCCTTTGTGAAGGACAATTCTAGTTACAGACACTGTAGATTAGCAACAGTTAAGCTAGGAGCGATTAGCTCTGATTAAGTCCTGTCCCTTCTCTAGCCCGTTCACTCTTCCTTTTACTTTCCTTGCTCTCAAGAGAGGGAAGACTTCTTTTCTGTTTTTGCTGCAGTGTGCCAGTGCCACCATGACATTGCCTGTTAGAACCATACTTGTCCATCCTTATGAAGCCTCTTGGTGAAAGGTTGTGTCCCCGCCTCAAAAGACTTTCTACTGCCATCTGCTGGAAATTATCATAGTAAACACACAAGTTTGTATAATAGACATACGTACTTCTCGATGTGTTGCTCTTCTGCGCTGTACATGGCGGGACAGGTGACTTGGCCCTGTTTCTCAGTGCACTCTCTCCAGATTTGAATGGGCCCTTGAGCACCTCAAGGCTGACCTCCCCTCTGGTCCACACTAGCCTCTTCCATGTTTGTCAGGGAGATGAAATCCACATGGTCCCTAGTTTACTCATCAGTACATTGAAACCTGCCTTTCAGAGCCACCTCCAGAAACGAAACGTTCCCCAGGGCACTTATGGTCATCACAGAAGCAGGGGGTTGAGAATGGGCTAGAAGGTCTTGTGGACTTAAAAGTATTCACAGTCTCAAAGCTGGGAGTTCCGTTTTATTCGGTGGGAATTTTTAGGACTTCAAGCCAAGGAGACAGCATCTCCAGTAACCCTGAGAGAACTGATCCAAGGAGGTGAGGGGAGGAGGCAGGTTATATAGATTTTTGTAACAAAGGGAGTCAGAACATCAAAGAAAAAAACATATTCCAAGGTAAGTGCTTTTCTGTGTACGGGAAAACTCAGGGCTCACTGAAGTCATTCCTTTGATATGTGCATGCTAAGTGGCTTCAGTCTCCTATTTCTGCTTTTCTAGTCGCTCAGTCATGTCTGACTCTTTGTAACCCCATGGACTGTAGCCCGCCAAGCTCCTTTGTCCATGGATTCTCCAGGCAAGAATACTGGAGTGGGTTGCCACGCCTTTCTCCAGGGGATCTTCCCGACCCAGGGACCAAACCTGTGTCTCCTGTAGCTCCTGCACTGCAGGCAGATTCTTTATTGCCTTTGCTAGGCCCCTCGCCTCTCTGGGGCCAGCATCCTGCCTTTAGTGTCCTCCGGGCTCACTGGAGGGAGTGGCTGCAGTCTGCTGGATCTCAGGTATTCTTTTCCTTCCCAGGTTCCCTCAGGCTTACCTGCCTCTGTTGGGGCTGCAGTCACTGACAGGAAACATTCCATTTCTCAGGCTCCGCCAAGCTCCTAGCCACAGGCATCTTGGCTGTTTTTTCTCTGTTGTAGGGACAACGAGCCTAAAACATGCCTAAACACTGGGCTGTGTCTCATCTCTGACTTGCCAGGATTTGCCAGGGAGGGGAAGGGGCTGTGGGATCCAGTGGGAAGGAGATTCAGCCAAGAGGGCTCTGTGCTGGGCACACCTTACCCCTCACATTGATGCCAGAAATTCAGCCTCTATGAAGCTGGTGCCAAATCCGATTTCAGAGACAGAGTTTTGGGTGAAGTAGAAAAGAATAGCTTTATTGCTTTGCCAGGCAAAGGGGGCCACAGCAGGTCTGTGCCCTAAAAAACTGTGTCCAACTTGGGAGGATTTGGTGGAGAGTTTTTTTTGCAGTGGTTCAAGGGCTGGGTTGCTGATAAGGATCAGGGTCTCAGGTGACCAATCTCCTGATGGGCTTTTCTGGTTCCCTTGATCTGGCCTCAGGTGACTTCTTGATGAGCTTCTCCAGAATAAAGAATGCTTACATCTTCCGTTTGTTGGGGGTTTCAGTTCTGTAAAGATTTAGCTCAGCAATGTTACGTATATCCCTCAACCTGGGGCTTCCTAAGTGGATCATTGGTAAAGAACCCACCTGCCAATGCAAGAGATGCAGGTCTGACCACTGGGTGGGAAAGATCCCCTAGAGAAGGGCGTGGCAACCCACTCCGGTATTGTTGCCTGGAGAATCCCATGGACAGAAGAGCCTGGTGGGCTACAGTTCATGGGGTCACAAAGAGTTGGACACGACTGAGTGATTGAGCACACACACACGCATACACACGCACGCACACACACACACCCACCCCACAGAAAGACTTCTTTGCCCAGGAGTCCCACAAGATCCATCCGTCCCGTTGGGTCCTAACAGCTCTTGTCTGGGGCTCTCCCATGACACCCCCACTGGCTGCAGGGGATTTGCTGGGGTGGGAGGTGAGTTCTTTGTGGACAGCAGCAATGCATCTTAAGCCCTTCACTGCCCCAAAGTTCTCTTGGTGTCCACAACTATGAGATGAGGGGCTGTCTTCCCTGGTGGGTGTCTCTTCAAGACTACGGCTGTCCTAGAGAAATAGACTGCAAACCACACATGTGGAGTGGTCTCATAGCCACATTTTAAAAAGTTAAAGGAAAACAGGCCACATTCATTTTAATAGCATATATTTTTTTACCCTAATATACTCAATGAAATCAATCAATGCTCAGTCACTCAATCATATCCAACTCTTTGCGACCCCCATGGACAGTACCACCAGGCTCCTCTGTCCATGGAATTTTCCAGGCAAGAATACTGCAGTGAGCTGCCGTTTCCTTCTCCGGGGGATCTCCAACATTATCATTTCAACATGCAATCAATATAAAAATTATTAATGAGATATTTTACATTCTTTTTTTTTTTTCCCCAATATGCAAAGTCTTCAAAACCTGGTGTGTAATTCGCCCTTCTAGGGCATCTCAGTCAGGACCAGTCATGTTCAAGTGCTCTGCAGCAGCCATAAGCAGCCAGTGGCTCCTGTGTGGGCAGCATGTTTCCAGAGTTTCCATAAACCAGGAGTGGGGCAGTGGCACCTTGGTGGGAAGTGGGGAGAGCAGCGGGAAGACAGGACTTGAGCCAGCACTTACACACCCATACTGGCTTTTACTGAGGTGGTGTGAAATGAGAAGCTGTTACGGAACACAGGTCTGTGTGCCCAATGCACAGTGAGGAGAGACTAGCAGAGAAATGTTTGTTGCAGGCCCAGCAAGGAGAATGGGTGGCTTGCACTCAGAAACCCCATATTCCCCAATGGTTTTGGGCTCGGGTGGGGGGAGAAATGTTTATAGGCAAAATGTGACAGGAGAGCTGTAGGGTATGTGACTTTCATTTGATTGGCTTGCTCCAGGAATCTTGCCCACAGCTGAAGTTACCTTCCTCCACCTGGGTGGGGGCCTTAGTTTCCGCAGAAGAACTGAGAGGGATTGTTATATACCTTTCTTGAGGAAGAACCAGGACCCTGCCCCAAGGCTGGACTATTGTTTCTTGATGGCTCCTCCCTTGTTTCTGTATCCCCTCCCTTCCCCGACACTGTTTGGATCTGCCCTCGAACTCAGGGAAGGTCAAGGAGGCTGAATGAAGCCTATTTCCTACACCCAAGGAAGGAGGGGGGAGGACCCCACAGGGTCCCACTCAGTTCCAAGGCCCCTCAGGAAAGGTGCCGGGTTGGACCCCCTGTGGGAATCCTCCTACAGAACTGATGTCCAGAGCTGCTAGGTTCGTGGGTCTGATCTTAAGTCCCCCTGGAAAACAAGCATCTATTTCAATTGATTTTTTAAGAAAGAAACATATTCATTTACAAGAAAAAAACTTATATATGATAACCTACAGGAAGGGGGACCCCATTCCAGGGCCCGAGAGTGGGCTCTTGTCTAACTCACAGAAATGGATTGTGACAAAGCAAGAGCCTTTGCTGGGAAGAGGTGCCTATGGAGAGAGTAGCAGGGTAAGAGGGCCCAGGAGAACTGCCCGGCCTTGTGGCTCGTATTCTCGGGGTTTATGGTAATGGGGTCAGTTCCGGGTTGTCTCTGGCCGGTCATTCTGACTCAGGGTCCTTCCTGGTGGTGTGCGCAGACAAGATGGATCCCAACGAGGATTCTGGGAGGTCGGTGAGACCCTTTTGACCTTTCCTGAATTCCTCCAGATGCTAGTAGCTTGTTGGTTCCGCATTCCTTACCAGGACCTCCTGTTGTAAGATAACTCATACAGGTGGTGACTATCGTGTCTGGCCAGGGTGGGCAGTTTTGGTCAGCAGTTCCCTTAACATAGCTATGCATTTTTGTGGTATGAATGAATGAATGAGTGAAAAACTTCAATATGAAGACCAGAAAGCGCCTGTGCCAATGAGGGGCAGTGGGCATCAGACCTACATCTTACGTCAGGAGCTGGGCAGCGAGACTGGAATCTCCACGCTGAGACGAGGAAGTGTGTGTGTGGGCAACCAGGCTGCAGACGCATTCAGAGTCTGTCCCTTCTTAGCTGTGGATCCCATGACAGTCCCAGGTTCTTCCTCCCACTGCCCATCAGTCCACCCAGAGGAGCGCCTTACCTTTGCTATCCATGGCCTTTCATTCATTCAATCACCCGTTCATTCATTCATTCCTTGAGCAAAAATTTATATACACTGAACCCTGGAAGCACTGCCCAGTGAAATAAGCCAAAGTCCAGCCGTCTGAGCGTCCAGTGCAGGGGAATCTAGGGAGGCAGAAAGTTGACTGATGGCTGCTTAGGGCTGAGGGATGGGGGTAGGGAGGACGGGATGGGGGACAGGAAGGTGAGAGCTGAAGGGAAGAGGTTTCTTTAAAAAAAAAATGATTTATTTGGCTGTACCAGGTCTGTGCGTGTGGGATTGTATTCTCTGACCAGGGATTGTGTGGACTCGGGCCCCCGCATTGCAAGCGTGGAGTCTGAGCCACTGGGCCACCAGGGAAGTCCTGAGAGGGTTTTGTTTGGTGAGGAACATGTTCTAAAATTGACTCTGGTAAAGTCTGCACAGCTGTGTAAATATGCTAAAAACCATGGAATTATACAAATTACTCGGATGGATTGTATTGTATGTGAATTCTATCTCAATAGCCTACTTAAATATGTGTGTGTATATATATATATTTTATTGAGTACCTACTGTGTGCCAGGTAAACTAGGGGCTCACGAGTGGATAAAAGTGAACACAGTCCTCCACTACATACAGTCTGACGGAGAAGCCAGCCACTACACAAATCCCACACATCTTTTTCACAAGGGCAGTGTATAGAGCTAAACGGACGTGCAGGCAGGAGGGAGCACCTTCCAGGACCGGGCAGCACAGAGCTGAGCTGGAGAAGCTGGAAATGACCAGCGCTGCAGGGAGACAGGGAGGTGGGAACAGCCTTCCAGACAGAGGGAAGGGAACGGCGGAGGCCCCGGAGGCCTGGCACTTGGAAGGAATGGCCGAGGAGGAGGAAGTATGGGGCCAGGAGAGACAGGCCAGGTCCCTTAGGTCTTTGTCCTCCTGCATGGGAAGCGCTGGGCAGTGGGGGGAAGGGGGGTACGTGATCCTTTTGGAGGACAGAATCCCCGGGTTTTATTGTGCAATGGACCGAGGGCCCCAGATGCAGTGGAGGCGGAAGGGGCCAGCACCTCACCTCCCACATTGTATTAAGATGTGCTTTCTCCCAGGGAGGGGGGCTTCCTGTTCGTGAAACAGGAAGTAAGGTCTGTTTAGCTAGCAGCCGGCTGGGAGCAGACTGAGGATAAGAGGGGCCTGAGGAAGCGAGGATCGGGCAGGCAGCCGCAGGTGAGGCCTGGCTGGCCCAGTTCACACCCGCGTGCCTCTGGTGGCCAGGACGAGCGAGGGCAGGGTGGCCGCTCCGACGCCCCTGGGCCCCGGGCTGCTGCAGAACCAGAACCAGGCGCTGGGGGCGGGAGGCAGCGTTCCAGGACTCCAGGCCCGTGACGTCAGTGTTGCCATGGAGACCCCTGCTTCCATCAGCACGTGTTGCAGCTGCTGGAGACCCCTGGGCAGGGAAGGCTCCGCGGGGTGGAGGGAAGCAGAAAAGAGCAGGACCACGCCGGCCTGCGGCCCTGCCCCTGAGCGGGGTCCCCGAGAGGGCAGGGGTGCCAGTCTTGGAGGGGACCCTCCAGCTCTCCATCTGGCCCGCGGCCAGGCCCCCCGACATGCTCCTTTGCTGCAGTCTGAGACATGCCTTGGTATGAAACGGCTCAGGCTGTGCCCTTTCCCCCTAGCAGCCGAAGAAGAGGGGGAGTGGAGTGTGCTCCCTCTACTGACCCCTCCCAACGCCACACTCCCAGCTCCCTTGTTGTGTTTCAGATGCCTCCTCATTCAACCATTTCCTGAGCCCTCCACGTGTCAGATGCTCTGTGAGCTCCTCTGATCCCAGCGAGGGACACTGGCCTGCTCACGGGCAAGCGCACCTATGAAATGGTGTTTCGTCTTTAAACCTTGTTCTCTGAAATCTTTCTTTGCAGTTTCTAAAAGACACCTTCAGTGGCAAAATGCCCAGGCTAGCTGAGAACTTCAGCCTCTCATTCAGCTCCGTGTTCACTTCACACCTCTTCTGGTTTCTGAGTCCCTGCCTCCTCCCCAGGGTGGGGTGAATGTGGCGAGGGACCGTTGTCCTTGTCTGGTCATTGCTGTTTCTCTGGGTGGCCACAGGGCTGTCGAGTGAAAAAAACAACAAAACACCACCTAAAAGCTGAGAATTAGTTTGACTTGAGGACATTAATGAGAACTAGAGCCCACACAGGCAGCCTCTCAGATTGCTCTGAGGGACTGTTCCAGAGAAAAGAGGGAGGAGCCAGGACTTATAGGCATTTTAGCTGGGAAAAGTAGAAAGACTACAGAGGGTTATTGCTAACCACAAAAGCAGACATCTCAAGTTAATGATTTTAGCGTCTGTCTATGTATGGGGAAGTGCAAGTGTCTAGGCTCATTGGAATAATTCCTTTGATAGGCATCTTAGCTGTCTTGGGGCCTCCCAGATGGCATTAGTAGTAAAGAGCCCACCTGCCAATGCAGGAGATGTGAGAGACATGGGTTCAATCCCTGGCTCGGGAAGATCCGCTGGAGGAGGGTGTGGCAACCCACTCCAGTGTTCTTGCCTAGAGACTCCCCATGGACAGAGGAGCCTGGCGGGCTACAGTCCATAGTGTCGCAGCGTCAAACACCTTGACTTCGCACGCGCTTAGCTAGCTAGGGCCAGTGTCCTGTGTTTTCCCATCTTGAATCCCCTCAGGGTGTACCATTGGTCAGCTGCAATGGCTCAGGGCTTGATGACTGGCAACATTCCCTGTCTCAGAATGGCAGGCACATTCTCTGTTTACTGAAATGGCAGGTCCCTGTTTTTGTCACCGGGGCAGCCCAAATATGTGCTTTTGGGGGACGCCTGTGGGTGTGGGCAGAGGTGAGGGAGCCCACAGGGCCCCCTACGGCCCCCTCTCCCTGCGGCCTGTCTCCCTCCTGGGGCTGGGGACAGAGGTCTCCTTGTGGAATGATGCTGGGAAGGTGTCTCGGGCCCTGTTGGCTTCCCGGTGCCCGAGGGACTCCCAGAAGCTCACACGTCCCTGACCTGTTGTGGTGACCTCCTACATCCTGGCACCTCTCGCCAGCTCTCTTCTCCTGTGGGGAGGGAGGGGGTGGCTCTCAGAGGAGGAAATGACGCTGGCGGGCTCAGCTGGGCAGGACCCTCCTCACGAGGGGGGCAGCCGTCTGTGGTTGCCAGCGTATGTTCCCGGGTGGTGCAGGCTTGTCTAGCAGGACCAGGTACTAGTCACGTATGATATGAGAGTCGTGTTTCTCGGTAAGTCCTCTGGCCCATCTCAGGCCTTAACACACAGGACGCATTTAGAAATCGTTTATTCATTCACTTGACATGAGTCTTCTAGGTGCTAGGCCCTGTGTTCTAGGATGGTGGATGGATGGGTAGGTGTGTGTGTGAATAAATGAATGAATAGCTAGGTAGATCAACGGATAGACAGATGGAAAAATGAATGGACAGGTGGGGGAGTGGACGGGTCGGTAAATGGAAGCTGTCCATAAGGGGTTGGTTTAGTGACTCCTGAATGCATGTGTTTACTATCTGTTGTGCAACAAATTATCCCAAAGTTTATTGGCTTCAAACAGACACTGTCTTACCACTTTTGTGGGATTGGAATTCGGAAATAACTTAACTGGGTAGTTCTGACTCAGGATCGCTCCTGTGGTTGCAACCAGAGTGTCAGATGGGATTTGACTGGGACTGCAGCCTCCGCTTATTTATTTTCTTTTGTCTTTCTAGGCCATGCTGGGTCTTCGTTGCGGAGCGTGGGTCTCTCTCGTTGTGGTGAACAGCTCTGGAGCACCCAGGCTCAGGACTTGTGGCACGTAGACTCTCTGGCTACAGCACAGGGCTGAGTTCCCCCACAGCATGTGAGATCTTAGTTCCCTGACCGGGGATCAGACCCGCTTGCCCTGCGTTGGTAGGTGGATTCTTAACCATTGGACCGCCAGGGAAGTCCCAGTTTCCGCTTCCATGATGACTCCCTCTTGGGGCTGTTGGTGGACAGCCTATTTCTCCATCACCATCACTCCTCCTCTTATTTATTTTTCCTCTTTGTTAGAAGCAAGTCACTCAGGGGGAGGGGAATTAGGCTCCATCTTTTGAAGGAAGGGCATCAGAGAATTTGGGGACAGATTGTAAAACCATCACAACACATAGAGGGATTGGCATGCCCACTCGTCCTCCTGGAAGCTGGAGTCTTTGAATAATCTTAGACCAGGGACCCCCCTGCCCCCCCCCCCGCATCATGACGGTATGTTAAATTCATCTGGGACACTTAGAACATATCAGTGTTCAGGGCTCAACCCCCAGACCATCTCATCAGTCTGATGAAACCTGTGGACGTTTGTGTTTTGTTTTGTGACCTGATGCTGGGAAAGATTGAGTGCAGGAGGAAAATGGGGTGACAGAGCATGAGATGGTTGGATGGCATCGCGGACTCGATAGACATGCGTTTGAGCAGACTCACAGAGGTAGTGAGAGGCAGGAAGGCATGGTGCGCTGCAGTCCACGGGGTCGCAAGGAGTTGGACACGACTGAGCGACTGAGCAAAAACAACAAACTTTAATCATGAAACCCAGCATTTATGTTCCCACTACATGGGTTTTTTTGTGTGTATGTGGTAGGGTTTTTTTATTGTGGTAAAATATACACAACGCAAAAGTTGCCATTTAAACCATTTTTAATTTAATTTTTATTTTATATTGTAGTTGATTTACAATGCTGTGTTAGTTTCCAGTGTACAGCAAAGTGATTCACTTACACAATCACATATACTAGCTCTCTTTCAGGTTCTTTCCATACATGTTATTACCGAGGACTGAGTAGGGTTCCTTGTGCTGTGCAGTAGGTCCTTGTTGATTATCTATTTTGTATGTAGTAATGTGTGTATGTTAAACCCCGACTCCTAATTTTTCCCTCCCCTGACCTTTCCCCTTTGGTAGCCAGAAATTTGTTTTCAAAGTCTGTGAGTCTGTTTCTGTCTTGTAAATGAGTTCGTTTGTATCACTTTTTTTAGGTTTCACACCTAAGTGATATCATATAGTATTTTGTCTTTCTCAGTCTGACTTCAAGGCTTCCCCTGTGGCTCAGAGGTATAAAGAATCAGCCTGCAATGCAGGAGACACAGGTTCGATCCCTGGGTCAGGAAGACCCCCTGGAGAAGGGTATGGCAACGCATTCCAGTATTCTTGCCTGGAGAATCCTATGGACAGAGGAGCTTGGTGGCTACAGTCCATGGGCTCGTGGAATGTAAAGTCAAGTGGGCCTTAGGAAGCATCACTATGAACAAAGCTAGTGGAGGTGATGGAATTCCAGTTGAGCTATTTCAAATTTTAAAAGATGATGCTGTGAAAGTGCTGCACTCAATACACCAGCAAATTTGGAAAACTCAGCAGTGGCCACAGGACTGGAAAAGGTCAATTTTCATTCCAATCCCAAAGAAAGGCAATGCCAAAGAATGCTTAAAAAACCGCACAATTGCACTCATCTCACGTGCTAGCAAAGTAAGGCTCAAAATTCTCCAAGCCAGGCTTCAACAGTACGTGAACTATGAACTTCCAGATGTTCAAGCTGGTTTTAGAAAAGGCAGAGGAACCAGAGATCAAATTGCCAAGATCTGTTGGATCATCGAAAAAGCAATAGAGTTCCAGAAAAACATCTACTTCTGCTTTATTGACTATGCCAAAGCCTTTGACTGTGTGGATCAGAATAAACTATGGAAAATTCCTCAAGAGATGGGAACAGCAGACCACCTGACCTGCCTCCTGAGAAATCTGTATGCAGGTCAGGAAGCAACAGTTAGAACAACATGGAACAGCAGACTGGTTCCAAATTGGGAAAGGAGTACATCAAGGCTGTATATTGTCACCCTGCTTATTTAACTTATATGCAGAGTACATCATGAGAAACGCTGGGCTGGAGGAAGCACAAGCTGGAATCAAGATTGCTGAGAGAAATATCAATAACCTCAGATATGCAGATGGTACCACCTTTATGGCAGAAAGTGAAGAACCACCAAGAGCCTCCTGATGAAAGTGAAAGAAGAGAGTGAAAATCTTGGCTTAAAACTCAACATTCAGAAAACTAAGATCATGGCATCCGGTCCCATCACTTCATGGCAAATAGATGGGGAAACAATGGAAACAGTGAGATACTTTATTTTTGAGGGCTCCAAAATCACTGTAGATGGTGACTTCACCATGAAATTAAAAGACATTTGCTCCTTGGAAGAAAAGCTACGCCCAACCTAGACAGCATACTAAAAAGCAGAGACATTACTTTGCCAGCAGAAGCCCGTCTAGTCAAAACTATGGGTTTTTCCAGTAGTCGTGTATGGATGTGAGAGTTGGACTATAAAGAAAGATGAGTGCTGGAGAATTGATGCTTTTGAACTACAATATTGGAGAAGACTCTTGAGAGTCCCTCGGACTGCAAGGAGATCCAACCAGTCAATCCTAAAGGAAATCAGTCCTGACTATTCATTGGAAGGACTGATGTTGAAGCTGAAACTCCAATATTTTGACTACTGATGCGAAGAGCTGACTCATTTGAAAAGACCCTGATGTTGGGAAAGATTGAAGGTGGGAGGAGAAGGGGACAACAGAGGATGAGATGGTTGGATGGCATCACCAACTCAATGGGCCTAAGTCTGAGTAAACTCCGAGAGCTGGTGATGAACAGGGAGGCCTGGCGTGCTGCAGTCATGGGGTTGCAAAGAGTCGGACACAATTGAACTGAACTTAACTGACTTCACTTAGTGTGATAATCTTCAGGTTGATCCACGTAGCTGCAAATGCATTACTTCATTCTTTTTCGTAGCTGAGTAATATTCCATTATATATACTACGTATTATGTATCTTACATATTACATATGTTATGTTGTTGTTACTGTTCAGTTGCTCAGTCGTGTCCAACTTCTGCGAGCCCATGGACTGGAGCACGCCAGGCTTTCCTGTCTTTCACTGTCTCCCAGAGTTTGCTCGGTTTCATGTCCACTGAGTCAGTGATGCTACCTACTTATCCCATCCTTTGTCACCCCCTTCTTTTGCCTTCAGTCTTTTCCAGTATCAGTCTTTTCCAATGACTCGGCTCATACACACACACACAAACACACACACACAGGTGGAGGGTAACCACCACCACTCGCTCTGACACACACCCCACATCTTCTTTATCCATTCCTCTGCTGATGGACGTTTGGGTTGCTTCCATGTCTTGCCTGTTGTAAGCAGTGCTGCAGTGAACATTGCAGGGTGCATTTTAACCAGTCCCTGAAAATCTCTGTTCTACTTTCTGTCTCTGTGAATTTGGCTGCTCTGGGAAACTTATATAAATGGAGTCATACAGTATCTGTCCTTTTGTGTCCAGCTATTAATACAGGAAGCACAGTGTGTTCCAGCTCCATGCAGGTAGCAGGTGTCAGCTTTCACTCCTCTCATGAAAGAGTAATATCCACTGTATATGCCACATTTCGTTTATCCCTTCCTCTGTCGATGTACATCTGGGTCGTTTCCATATCGGTATTGATATTTTTTAAAAGCTCCAAATTGATTCCGATGTGAAAGTAGGCACGAAAACGAAGGCCTTCGTTCTCAATCCCAGCTGCCCATTAGAATTACCTGGGAGCTGTAAAACACAGACAGAAAAACTCCCACAAACCCGATGCTGGCGCCCGTTCAGACAGACCTGCCTCAGCGGCAGCGCCTCTGAAGGTGGACCCCAGGAGTCCAGAAGAACACCCGCTTCCTTCCAGTGATAGAAGGCGCAGGCGCGTCGACTCATTTCCAAGTCTCTGCTGCCCCCTGGTGGCACAACTGACAGCATTCCTGGGCGCCTCGCTCTCCAGGACAGGCTTGCCCACCCACTGGGAGCCCACAGTGCCAGCCCTGCCCGGGGGCCTGGGGACCCTGCAGAACTCGACTTGTCCCCCCGCCCCTACTGTGCTTCCTCGCTGGCCTTGCGTGGCTCCATGTCTAGAGGGACAGAGGAGGTTGTTAGAGAGGAGAGGACACACACAGGCAGAAGACTCCACTTTGGGTGAACTTGAACAAGCCATTTAAACTGTGCCTCGGTTTCCCAGGCTTTCACGTGAGGAAAACCACCACCACTCCTCTGACGAGTCCCTGAGATCGCTGGTGGGCATGTGTATCAGCCTCTGGAAGGACCCAGGGCCGGTGCGTCCACCTCGGGCGTTTGGGGCTGGGTCGTTCCCTGTACCGGAGCCGTCCTGGGTGTGGTGGGTAGTTGAGCAGCTGCTGGGCTTCCGCCCACTAGCTGCCAATAGAAGCTCTCCATTGTGATCCTCAAAAATGTCTCCAAATGTGGACAGATGTCCCCGAGTACAAGGTTGCCAGATAAAATACAAGTTTCCCAGTTACATTTGCATCGCAGATAAAAAGCTTATAAATTTTTAGTGGAATCATTTTGCAAAGATTGCGTTTAAGTCAGGAAACCCTACCTGGGGACAGAATCACCCATTCGAGAGCCCCCATCCTGGTGAGCTGTTGATAACTGTTTCGGAGGCTCAGATGCCAGATGGGGAGGTTGCATCTCGGTGGAACTGGGTTGAGACCACCATGGGTGCGTCTGGGGCTGCGCCCAGCAATGGTCAGCCCAGGACTAGGGGCCCCCGTCGAGGCGGAAGCTGGGTTCATGGTTGGGCCTTCTCAGTGACACACTAAGGGCCGGGCTGGGCGGGGCCACCCTGCTTCCCACACTGGGGGCTGTTGGGGGCAGGGCAGCTTGTGGCCGACCACAGATCAGAGCAGTGCACCCCCCAGCTCTTCCCCAGGGGGAGCCAGGCCCTCAGAGACGGAGGTTCAGGCCCAGCTTACTCACTTGCAAGAGGAAGGAACTGGGCCAAAGAGAGGCTGTGTGACTGGCCCCAAGTCACACAGCCAGCTCGTGGTGGTGCAAAGCTAGGGTCTAGGCCTTCTGCCCCTGGGTGGAGCCTGGGAGTGTCCTCGGTTTCTGGTAAGTTCTCTAGGAGCTCCAGGCATTTTCAGACACATCGAGAGGCACTCAACACAGGCTTCATGCCGAGGCTGGGCCCCCTGCGGTCCTCAGCTGCCCCCTCATTCTACTCCAGGGGAGCCCTGGGCCTCCTTCTGGGGCTGTCCCTGTGATGACCAGCTCTTGTTTCTGTCTGATGGGGAGAAGTGACTTGGGGAAGTGTAGACGCACATGGGTCTGGAGCCAGATGGTCTGGGGCTGGAGACTGACTCTGTCTCTCCCTGACTGTGACCTGAGGCACCCAGGGCCTCAGTTTCTTCCTCTGTAATATGGGAGTGATGAAAATGGTGCCCACTTTGTAGGGCTGTTTTAAGGATTCAGTGGCTTAACGATTATGAGTGCTTAAGACAGTATGTGGCAGGTAGGAAGGTTTACTATTTATCTAACTTTCACCCCTTCTTGTGATGTCAAGCCTCCATCCCTCAGGGAGCTGATTCAGTGGGGCTGTCAGTCACAACCCTCCTCTAAGGGGTATGTTGACTCAGGCAAGGCCAATCACTGTACCCTATTGCCCCAGGAAGTCGCTGGGTTAGTGAGTAAGACCAGCCTGATGAAGGTCTAGTTCAGTCCCTGGGTCTAGCCTAACATGAAGCCCGTGTACTCCCTGGGATTCCCAACATGTAAGACTAATGCTCTTGTTTTGTTTAAACAAGTTTGAATAGAGTTCTGATCCATATCCCTTCTTTGCTCCATAGGACATGAAGGGTTTCTGCAGGACAGTCCCCTTCTCCAATGGGCTAGGGTCCCCAGTCTTGGTTTTGATCCAGCCCCACACTGGGTCACTCTTGCTCACTCAAAGAGGCAGGTCTTCTGTGCCTGAGCTGCAATCAGGGCTCACAACAGAAGGAAACAGACTTGTGTAGAGTACCTGCCGTGCCCCAGGTATCGTGCTGGGGCTTTTGCTGTATTTACAGCTGAGGCGGCTGTGACTCAGAGAGGTGCAGTGACTTGCCCATGGTCATACAGTAAGGAAGTAGAATCCCTTCCATTTGAACCCAGGCAGTCTGGCTCCAAAGCAGGGGTACTTCTCACAGCACCCAGCGGCTTACTATTGGTGGGGGCATTTTTTTTCCCATTAAAAAATGTATAATATAAAATTCACCATCTAAGAGAGGGGATTTTGAAAGGCAGATATACCAAAAGATGAGGTAGAGAATTCACTACTCCTGGTGGGCTGGTGCCCCTGGAGAATGGAGGCCTGGGCTCATTCATTCATGCAACACACGTTGCGGGGCCCCTACTAGGTGTCTGGCGGGGTCCAAGGCAGGGCTCAGCGTTCAAGATGAGGCTGTGAGAGGACTCAGGTGAAGAGTTTAAGGTGACGCTCCTTCTCAGGGTTGACCCTGCACCTTCACAGCCCCCCCGCTCCGAGGTGACCCCACCCCAAATCCTGCGCCAGCAGCCTAGCTTGGACACTCTAGTCCCAGCCCAGGTTCGAGATCAGACTTTGCACTTCTGCTGCAGGGGCCGTGGGTATTCGATACCTGGTCAGGGAACTAAAGTCCCACAAGCACCCCACCCCACCCCCAAAAAAGATCAAGGAGAGTTTAGATAACCTGGCAGACACCCAGTCCAGCCAGGAAAGGAGCTTCCGACACACCGTCCCTGAGGAATGATTGTTGGCAAGGTTTCTAGGGTGGGGGCCACTTGGCACAGCACGGCCGAATCACTGGGGGTCTGGAGGGGAGACAGGGCAGGTACACCCCTGCTCGCGGGCACTCCAGGTTACCACCTGTGACAGCATCCTCAAGGGCAGGGATGCCGCCACCGTCAGGGCCCCTCTCCAGGGTGCTGATGTTCCAACTGCGGCTCCCAAGCTGGCCGGCCCCTCAGAGCCCTGGGCCCAGCTCCAAGACCCCCTCTAAGCTTCCATGTTGTCATCATCACCTGCTTCCCGTGTTCCTCCTGCCCTGGGGGTGGTGGCCGCCCTGGGTCATGTTAGCCCACAGTACCTCATCGTCCCTGTGTTGTGTTTTGGGTTTGCAATCCCTGGCTGGCAGTCCCATCACAGTGTCTCTGAGCAAAGAAGCAGGGTGCTTTTGGTGTCCTGGAGGGAGTCTCGGTGACGCCAGAGGAAAGCGCGTCAGCTGGTAAGGAGCTGAAGATGGTGCAGGCAGAGGCACCTGCGGGGCCGGGAGCCATGAGGCTGGAGGGAGCAAAGCACGTCCCAAAGCCAAGGGCACTGGAGGAGTGATGGGGTGACAGAGCAAGGTGAGGCTGCACGGGTTGGCCCTTGTGGGCTGTGGAACAGAGCCTCAATGAGATCCCGAGGGCACTGCAGAGCCGTGGAAGTGTCAAGTGACTGACTGACATGATCCGATTTATTTTCCAAAAGATTGCCTTAGAACAGTGAGCCTCCCTTATTACAGGAGCCTACCTCACTGGAGGGGGCAGGAGTGGGAGTAGGTCCATTCCAGGGTGGGGTCTCTCCGATGGTGAGGAGCAGTCTGCCTGTGGGAACCCCAGGCTTGTTTCCTGTAACCCCCACCTTGGGCCCTCGCTCCTAACTGCAACTATCCCTGGGGATTTGTTGGCGGCCCAGATGTCCCCAGGGCTTATCTGCTTTGGGCAGAACCTTGTGAGTCCATCAGTGGTTCTTTCCATGAGATGTCGTAACAAGGAAGAGAACAGTTACTCCCCAGGCTTCTTCTAGGCCCACACCTAGAATAATAATGTCCTTCAAATAATTAAAAACATTTTTTTTAACTTACTTGTGTATTTATTTTTGGCTGCACTGGGTCTTCATTGCTGTTGGTTGTGGCAAGTGGGGCTACTCTCCAGTTGCATGGGCTTCTCTTCGTTGTAGTGACTTCTCTGTTAGCGGTGCACAGGCTTTAGGCATGAGGGCTCAGTAGTTACGGCGCATGGGCTTAGTTGCCCTGCAGCATGTTGGATCTTCCTGGACCAGGGATTGAACCCATGTCCCCTGCGTTGGCAGGCAGAGTCTTAATGACTGTACCATCAGGGAAGCTCTTCAAATAGTATTTTTAAGTGTATAAAATAGAGTTCAAGGAGTCTTGAGGACGCTGGTTATATTGAATACAGTTAAGATAAAAAGCATCCAAATTTGTGATATAATAATTCTATGCTTGTTAGTAACATATTTAATAACCAGCTCTAGCAAGCAGTCTAATAATGTTAGACTTTCCAAGAAGCGATGAGCATCGATGATATCTTCAGATGTCGGCAACAACTATGTGTGGTGTGAAGACATCTGCAGTCTCTGAGAGTGAGGAAGTCACAGGCCTTGCTGATGCTCCTGTGTCCTTTGCCTACAGTCGTCATGGAAGGAAATGTGAAATTCAGTTAAAGGTCAGCGTAATGAAGGTGTCATTTTTCCCCACATCTGTATTAGTCAGCCCTGGCTACCATAATAAAATACCATAGACTGAGTGGCTTCAGTCAATATCAATAACCTCAGATTCGCAGACGACACCACCCTGTGTCAGCAAGCAAAGAGGAACTAAAGAGCCCCTTGATGAAAGTGAAAGAGGAGAGTGAAAAACTGGCTTAAAACTCAGCATTCAAAAAACAAAGATCATGGCATCCGGTCCCATCACTTCAAGGCAAATACATGGGGAAACAATGGAAACAGTGACAGACTTTATTTTCTTGGGCTCCAAAATCACTGCAAATAGTGACTGCAGCTATGAAATTAAAAGACACTTGCTCCTTGGAAGAAAAGCTATGACCAACAAGCTAGACAGCGTATTAAAAAGCAGAGACATTACTTTGCCAACAAAGATCCGTCTAGTCAAGGCTATGGTTTTTCTGGTAGTCATGTATGGATGTGAGAGTTGGACCATAAAGAAAGCTGAGCGCTGAAGAATTGATGCTTTTGAACTGCGGTTTTGGAGAAGATTCTTAAGAGTCCTTTGGACTGCAAGGAGATCAAACCAGTCAATCCTAAAGGAAATCAATCCTGAATATTCATTGGAAGGACTGATGCTGAAGCTGAAGCTCCAGTACTTTGGCCACCTGATGCTAAGAACTGACTCATCAGAAAAGACCCTGATGCTGAGAAAGATTGAAGGCAGGAGGAGAAGGGGACCACAGAGGACGAGATGGTTGGATGGCATGACTGACTTGATGGATATGAGTTTGAGCAAGCTCTGGGAGTTAGTGATGGACAGAGAAGCCTGGCGTGCTGCACTTCATGGGGTGGCAAAGAGTCAGACAGGATGAGTGACTGATCTAATTGAACTGAATGGCTTCAATGCCAGATATTTATTTCTCATAGTGCTGGAGGCTGGAAGCCTGAGATCAAGATGCTGGTCAATGTAGTTCCTGGTAAGAACCCACTTCCTGGCTGTCAAACGGTTGCTTTATCACGGTGTCCCAACATGGCACTAATCCCATGATAGAGGGTCCTACCCTCTTGACCTTTAACTATAATCATCTCCCAAAGCACCTCCCCCCCCCCCGCTTAAGTATCATCATGTGGAGGATATCAGGGGCACACAGACTTTCATCAGAAATAGCATCCAAATTCATGGACCCCTTTAACCACAATCTTCAAAATAAACTGTTCTAGTGGAAAGGGCCTGTATGTTTATTAGAAATACTTTCTTGAGCTGCTTAGGGTGGAAGGTGGACCCCTGAAGTTATGTTCAAGTGGCAGCGACCACTAAACTGCCTGTTGGGGGATGGTGTCCTGTTGACTGGAAGACCCTTCCCTTCGTTGAGCACCCAAATGCACCTGGCTCTGGAGCTAGGGCTGCCTGGGTGTAAACCTCATTGTCTCCCTACTAGCCTCAGTTTACTCATCAATTCAATGGGGTAATAATCCCTCTGGTGAGTATTTTTGTTTGGTTGGTTGGTTGTGCCAGCTGTGTGTTGAGGTACATGGAATCTTCAATCATCATTGCAGCATATGGTGTCTTTTAGATGTGGTATGTGGAATCTAATCCCCTGATTGGGGATTGAACCCCGGCCCCCTGCATTGGGAGCACAAACTTTTAGCCACTGGACCACCGTGGAGGTTGTGTTCTTGGGTGATTAACTGGCTCATCTGTGTGAAGTGTCACCCAGTGTGCATGCTAGCAGACAGGCACGGTCTAACCCAACATCCACCTTCCTGTCTGCGGTCCGTCTCCCACCTGCCTTGAGGGAACAAGTTCGCACATACTGCAGGTCCGTGGGTTGATGGTGCGGACTGTCCCTGACCTGATGATCACAGGTGTGATCATCTGATCCCACCTAAGCTAGTCCCTTTGTTCCATCTCCATTCAGAAGCGGGCTCAGGCAGGGGCACTTCGTCCACGTTGGGAGCTGATGAGAACTTGGGCTTAGGGCTTTCACTTGATCTGGTGGGTCAGGAGCTCTCCTTGTGGATGAAAAGCTGGGAGAAGGGAACTTGGAGCTCCCGAGGCTACTGTGGGAGACAACCTGCCTGAGGGCAAAGTCCCCATCAAGGGAAATGACAGGGTGAGATGGAGAGAGGCTGCGTATTATGACGTCATCTGACCTCCTGGGTCCAGCTGTGACCACAGGCCTGGGCTCTTAGTTACATGAGCTGATCACCTCCCTTCTTGTTCAAGCCAGTTTAGTTGAATTTTCTCTCACTTGCAAGCAGAAGATTCCAGTTGCACAGCAGTAGTCTCCGTAAGTGCTGCAGTTGACCCTCGAACAACATGGGTTTGACTTTGGTCAATATGTACTTACCGCGCAACTCACAGTTGGTTGGAAGCCTGGATGCAGAACCTGGGATTGTGGGGTGGGGTGCAACTGACTGTGAGGTTATAGGCGGATTTTTGACTTAAAGGGGGTTGGCACCAGAAGCCTCTCATTGTTAAAGGGTCACTTGTAGTAGTGGTGGGGGTGATGAGGCAGGTGTGGAAAAGGAGCTGCGAAAGACTTTAATTGCTCTGAATGGTGACGGGAAAAGGAATTTTAAATTTTGAGAGAAATGTGGAGAGCTGGAAAGGGAAGGAAGGGGAGATACAAAAAAGTGCTGTTTTTTCTAGAACAAAAAGGTCTAATCTTAACCCCAACACTGTTGTGGATTTTAAAAAGAATTGTGCAGTGAAACTTTCCATCCTTCCATAAACATTCGGTGAAGAATATAGGAATCGTTAAATGCTTGTTGTAAATGAACCCCAGAGAAGGGGCTGTATTCAGTTACACTTGGTGTCAGAGGTTCCCTTGCTTCTGTTGTGACCTCATGCCAGGGTGTCCAGCTGCAGAGATTGAATCTTGGCTGGTCTAAGCCAAAATGACATTCCTCATCCTCTTCCCACTGATTGGACATGTGCTCTTAATTACATGAGCTGATCACCTCCTTGGTCCTGACCTACAAGAAGTAGGTAGGGTTTCCAGAAGCCTTCCATGATGACCTGTGGCCACATAGATCTTTGTTTTCTCTGAGTTCCAGTATTCTCTGAGTGTTGCCATCAAATATTTCTGCCTCTGACTATTCTCTGACTCTCCCAGCTTGAATTTTCTTGAATTCCACCTACACCCCCTGAAGTGTGCTTGTGCACACACACATACACACACACACCCTTTCAAAACAATGAATATAATTTTAGGAACTGTATGCAAAATATTCAACGTCCAGGAAGACTCGAGCACTGAAGTATGAATGGCCACTGGCCACAGACAACTGCTGCTGCTGCTAAGTCACGTCAGTCGTTTCTGACTCTGTGCGACCGCATAGACGGCAGCCCACCAGGCTCCCCCGTCCCTGGGATTCTCCAGGCAAGAACACTGGAGTGGGTTGCCATTTCCTTCTCCAATGCATGAAAGTGAAAAGTGAAAGTGAAGTCGCTCAGTCGTGTCCGACTCCTAGCGATCCCATGGACTGCAGCCCACCAGGCTCCTCCGTCCATGGGAGTTTCCAGGCAAGAGTACTGGAGTGGGTCGCCAGTGCCTTCTCCACAGACAACTGGCCATCTGGTAAATGCCAACTGCATATCTACCCCAAGGACAGCATGGGCTGGGTCCTGGGGATGCAGTGATAAATCACGTACATTTATTGCTCTCGAATCAGGCAGTCTGGTAGCTTCTTTAAGAAAATGCAGGTAAATCTAGAATATAAGCATCTAGTATTTCCCCTGTAAACCTGAGGCTTTGACCTTGGCTGCAGCTCATGTGAGGAGCTTTCTCCAAACGGATTCAGCTTAGTCCAGACTGATTCAGCGGATCTCCGTTGGCATGGGCATGTGGGTTTTAACAAAGAGGAGGTTGAGAACTCTGCTTTCAGCTATTGATTCAGAAGCAGACTTCGGTCGCCAGACTTTATTCTTGAACTTCCTGCCTGTAATACAACTATTTGACTATCTGAAGGAACCAGATAACTTTTAAAAGGTGCTTTTTTTCTTTTTTTCTTCACTGCTTAGAAGGTGCGGGTGTCTCAGGGAGGAAGAAACAGGGTGTGCTTCTGAGGAAATATGCCATAGGAACCAAAGGACCGAACCTCAGGGCCTTTAGAAGACTCAGCAGTGAAATGAATACCATGATCCTCCTAAACGAACCTCTGCTGACCCTGAAGTCCGTCAGAGTAGTCGCAACCGATAGATTCCCAGGGTGGTGTGGTCACAGAGCCAGTCTGCTGAATAAAGGGAAATGGAAAGTGATTTTAGGCCTGCTTGGTGCCTCCGGTTTATAAAGACAGTATCTATTCCCACCCCAAGTCTTTGTGCCACGTGGGCTTACCACCAGGACTCTTTCCAACCTCTTCAACCCCAGTACCGTTTGAGACCACAACTCCCAGAAAACACCTAGGCCGGAAGCGGAAGCGTGCCGGCGGATGTGGCAGCTCTGTATTCTGGGAAGTGTAGTCTACAGAGGTCGAAAGAGCCCTGAGAGTGATGCGTTCTGGGGAAGGTAGTTTTCAGGTAGCTTGAGAACAGGAAGGTGAAAACCAAGACGACATCATCTGAGCAGAAAGCTTCAGCCAGAGATCGGCAAATTTGCGATTTGGAGTTACATTGTTGGGTTTTGTTTTTTTTGTATCTGTCCACCTCTCCCAACATCCAAGGAGGCTATTCTCACTTCTGGGATGTCAGACAGGTCTGGGTTGGTTATTCCTCGCTCAAACTGTAGTCTAAATAGATGCAGGCTTTCTCCTGGGTCAGGAAGATCCCCTGGCGGAGGGGGTGGCAGTCCACTCCAGTATTCTTGCCTGGAGAATCCCATGGACAGAGGGGCCTGGCAGGCCACAGTTCATAGCGTCACAAAGAGTCAGACACGGCTAAGCGACTGAGCACACAAACTGTAGTGACCAGGCTGCATGACCTCCTGAGGCTGTTTGCATCTCTGTAAAATGAGCGTGTTAAGAATGCACACTTCACAGACATACATCAGGTGTTGCTTAATAAACCCCTCTTTTTGAATCTTAGCAGCTTACTTAACGAACAGATGTGTTTTCTAACAAAGATCAAGAATTCTGCTCCAGGAGAAGTCTTTGGGCTTTGTCTTTGGAAGATGGGATTTTCTTTGGATTGTAGCCCAAACTCACAGGGGAAAATGTAAGGAAATCTTGTCAGACAGTGTCTCAGCAAGGCTGCGTGGCCTACTAGCCAGGACACAGGGAGAAAGTTTGAAAGTACGACAAGCTTCAGGGACAAGCATCCTCACAGTGTAAGTGGAAGTATTAATAAATATATGCTCTGTAAAGGGCTATTCAGCAATAATGTTCAGGATTACAAATGCATATATAGTAAGTACAGTGATTTATCTTCTAGGTATATATCCTATAGACCTACTCTATACTCAGAAACTTCCAAAATGACAGTTTTAAAAATGTTCATTGCGTCATTTTGTATAAAACAAATTATTGGAAATCATCTAGACATCTTTGGATAGAGGACTAGCTATACAATTTGTATACACTGGGTACTCGGTTGTCATAAAAAATAATGAGGTGTAATGTCAGCTATGTACTATTTCTGCAAAAAAAAAAAAAAAAAATGTCCTGAAGGATTTGGGGAAATCCAAATTGAGGGATAGTTTGCAAAACTGGCCTGGATACTTAAAAATGTCAATGTTCTAAAAGACTGGAGAAGCTGGGACTGTTCTAGATTTAGTGACATGACTATAAATGCAATGGGAAATCCTTCATTGAAACCTGAGTATTTTTAAAGGTTTTTTAAATTAGATACCTGGGGCAGTGTGATTATAGGCAGTATAGTACATGACAGCATTGTATTGATACTGTGTTTCCTGAATGTGATCATCATAATGTGGTTATGGAGGAGAATATCTTTCTTCTCAGGAGATACCTGATAACATATTTAGGATTGAAATACTAACTCTTGGATAGCTTAGAAAAAAAAAGAAAGATAGAACAAACATGGCCTGTATTAATAATTGTTGCTGTTGTTCAGTCACTAAGTTGCATCCAATCCTCTGCAATTCCAGGAACTGCAGCACACCAGGCTTCTGTCTTTCACTATCTCCTGGAGTTTGCTCAAACTCATGTCCGTTGAGTCAGTGATACCATCCAACCATCTCGTCCTCTGTTACTCCCTTTTCCTCCTGCCTTCAGTCTTTCTGAGCATCAGGATTTTTTCCAGTGAGTCGGATCTTCGCATCAGGTGGTCAAAGTATTGGAGCATCAGCATCAGTCCTTCCAGTTAATATTCAGGGTTGGTTTCCTTCAGGATTGACTGGTTTGATCTTGCTGTCCAAGAGACTCTCTCATGAAGTTAAAAATATGATTGTTTATTTTCCTATTCTTGCAACTTTTTTTTTATAGCATTAAAATATTTCAAAGTAGAAAGTCGGGAGGAAAAAGAAAGAGGAAGCGCCATATGTACTGATAGGGGAAAAGCTTCAACAAATGTTGGTGAACTTTTTAAAAAGCAAGATGCAGAGTAATAGGTGTAGAATGCTGCATTTTTGTGAAAGAGCACAAAGACTGACCCCAGAGGAAAACAGAAGAAAGAGGTGACAAAGGCTGCCTCTGGGAAGGGGAAGTGGGGGTGAGGGGGCAGGAGGGGGGAAGGGATGTTTCTCACATTTAGCCTTCTATATCTTTTGAATTTTGTATTGCATGTATAATCTATTCAGATTAAAAAAAAAAAAAAAAAAACCTGACAACTTCAGAGAAGATTGTTTCTGGGAAAGCACTTGTGGTCAGAAAACCCCAGACTGGGCTCCCCGATTCCCCAGCTGTAGACCCAACAGCAAACCCGAAACAGAAGGAAGGAAAACCAGTTACTTTCACATCCTTTCCCACATCTGACCCTCATCACAAGTGAGCCAGGCAGGTTTTCTTGGGCCCTTTTTACAAACTGGAAAACGGAGGCTCGGAGAGTCTTAGCAACTGGTGCAAAGTCATCTGGTAGGCCACTGCCAGAGCTGGGATTGAAACAGAGTCTTCTCTAGTGACCCAGCCTGGCTCCTTCCTCCCCCAGGGTACCTGTCTGAGCCCTGAGGGCTGGGGGTGGCAGGAGAGGGCCCAGGGTGGAGCCTGCATGCCAGCCCAGCTGCCTTCCCATTGCTGCTTTTACGCGGGGCTCTCCAGGCAGGAAACAGAAGTTGATGCTGGGCGTCCAAAGCATTTACATGTTCATGCATTACTGGTTTGGGGGTTTATTTGGGGGACCTCTGCTAACTCAGCCAAAGAACCTCAAACCTGATCCCATCTGGGCTGGTTTTTACCATCTCTGTAATCTTAAATCTTAAAGTGGTCTTTTTATTAAAAAAAAAATTAAAGTATTAGATGGATGTTGTTACCAATTCAGCAGTAATGTATTTAGAGGACAATTTGGTTCTGTCAAAATTTCAAATGCTCGCACACACACACACACACATATATATATTATAGATTATATGTTATGTATTATATATGTGTCATATATGTGTGTTATATATTATATGTATAAAATATATGTTTTGCTATATGAGCCAGAACTTATGGATGTTGGTTTTTTCTATGATTATCCTCACTCAGGTGTTCAAACATACACGTGCAAAGATGCATTGCTTATAAAAGAAAGACCCAAAACTGTAAACAGCCCATCAGAAGGCAACCCGCTAAACACAGTGGGTCTCCATCCACACAAGGGAATGACAAGTGGCATGGTGATTCAACACAAAACTAAACAAAGCAAAGCATCATGAAGTTGGCTGTGTTTCCTGGCCCAAAAAGAGGTCCTCAATATAGTGAGTTAAAAAATGACCTCATTTTGGGGGGATGGGAAAGCCAGCTAAAAGCATATATACACAGAGCTATATGTGACTGAATAAACATAAAAAACAATTTATAAGATTAGAAAGCAAATTATTTGACAGGAATGTAAAAATGGCATTTTATTTTCATTGATTAGTGAGGTTGACCTCACTAATCTTTTTTTTTTTTTTGAGTTGGCCAATTTTTTTCCTCTTGTGTGAACTGCTGAAATGTTACTGTCCCTTGCTGTTCAGTCACATACAAATAGTGTGAAATTCTGTACCATGTCTCATAAGAGTTTCTATTTAGATGGCCAGTGCTTCCTTCACGAGGGTATTTTGGAAAAGAGGTTTCTGAACGTGAAGTAGAGGGCACTCTCCATCTTAATGTGATGAATTAGCCTGTGAAATGAAGGGCTCTGGAAGATAAGGAAGCTTTCTGCCCAAAGCATTGCTCCTCTTTCTTCCTTTTAATTTTAGGGCGTTCTTGGTGCAGCGTTTGACCGTGGGGGTGGTTGGATTGTTTGAAAGAGGGAGGCGTGGGGGGAACTAGAGATTGATGACCAAGGTCAAGACGAGGGTGGGTGAGTGAAGCGGCCTCGGGTCCACCCTGAGAGTGAACATTTCAGGAGTTGGAGAATTTCAGGACACAAAGGGTAAGGAGGGGCTCACTCCTGGGGGCCCGTCCTGGGCACTTCACGAACCATCTGTCGTCAGCTACCTCACTCAGGGCTGCGGTGGTGCTGAGCATTTCTGCTCAACTGGATTCACTGTGGTGGGGGGGCAGACACAACTAATTCTGCCTGCAGGTCAAGGCTACAGAGTTTGGGCTCAGCTCCCAAGATGGGGCCCCAGACCCCTTGTGCTATGCCGTTCGGCGTGCTGAGTGATACCAGCATGTTGTCTGGAGGTGTGCAGGGTTAGATTGTGTTTCGGAGGGGATTCAGAATAGGTCTCTGGAGAGATGGAAACCATCTGTTTTTGTCCCTCAGATTTTTCTGATTCTCTCTCCATTCATGGTAGCAGCATGGCTACCTCTCTCTGAACCCACCCCACGTACAGTCTCTGCCTGCTGCCAGCCCTCAGCCCTGCCTCCCAGAGAGGAGAGGCAACCTGCTGGCCTCAGAGATCCCCCTGACATGGCAGTGGTTAACACAGGACTTCTCTGGCGGCTCAGCAGCTAAGACTCCTCCATGCCCGGATTCGATCCCCGGTCAGAGAGCTAGATTCCACGTGCCACAACTAAAGATCCCATGTGCTGCAACGAAGATCTGGTGCAGCCAAAAAAACCCCAAACAAGAGCTGACACTGGTCAGACTTTCACCGCCTACCACGCATGGCATTTAGCACTTGGTATCTCAAGCTTCACTGAATTCTCACCACAAGCTGGGGGCTCTTGTTGTTTCTAGGTTGCTGATGAGGAAACAGCCTGTCTGACCACAGAGCCGACAAGGGGGAGCAGGATTTGAACCCAGAACCCCACGATGCCCATCCTCCCTTCTCGTGGCCGTGAGCCTCCTGGGTGCTGGGCACTGGCCCTGGGACTCCCATGGTCCTCTGTCCCTGGACCTCGGGCGCCCCAGGGCCGGAGGGTTCTAGAGTGTCTTCAGGACATCGGAGCGGGGTTAAAGCAGGTTTCCTCTTGGCCGGCCAGAGGTTCCAAGAAGCGCTGGGCCAGCCTGGCCCCTTTTCCTCCGAGGGGATGGGGCGGGGCGGGTTGGGACACGTCCTCTTTTAGGGCTCTCTCTCTCTCTCTCCTCTCGCTGCTTCTGACCACTTCCTCTTTGCCCTGGGGCGGAGGCAGCTGTGACCACACTCATGGCAGCTATCCAGAGAGTGGCCTCGGAGGCTCTCCTGGAAGGGCCCTCCTGCTGGCTAGGGGTCTTCTCTGCCTTCACTTCTGGGGTCCTGCCTTGAGCTCCAGAACAGTGGAGGGTGGGTGGGCTCCCAAGTGCTCCCTCACGGACCAAAAACCCCGACCCAGGGCTGCCCACCCTCCCTTCAGGCTCTGCCTGGGCTGAAGCCGCTCCAGGCAGCTTCTGTGGAGGATGTGGCCCAAGTCCAGGACCCCTGCCCGGAGGCCAGACATCCCCGCCACCCGAGGGATACCCACAGAAGTGAAGGTGCAGCACCAGGCTCTCCGGCAGTGAAGGCTGCCCCCCGAGGCAGAGAGATGCAGCCTGGGAAGACAGTGGGCACCCAGAGACATAGGCCTGGCTTGGCCACTTGTTAGCTGGGGGCCTAGGGCAGGCTGCTTTTCTTCTTGGAGCCTCAGTTTCCACATCTGTGCAATGGACAGAAATAACACCTTCAAGGGTTGTAGTAGGAAGTAAATGAGGCACTACATGTACAGTGTGCTAAGTACAGAGCCCGGTACACAGCAGGCTCTTAATAGTGGTATCAGCTATTAACAGTCAGAGAAAGGTCGACCTCCTCGACTGTAGCCCACCAGCCTCCTATGTGCATGGAAAGTTCCAGGCAAGAATACCGGAGTGGGTTGCCATTTCCTACTCCAGGGGGTCTTCCTGACCCAGGAGTCGAACCCAGGTCTCCTGCACTGCAGGCAGATTCTTTAGCATCTGAGCCACCAGGGAAGCCCCATTATTAGGCAGAGCCTGCAGCTGGCCTGATCCTCTCAGGATGCCTCCCGCCCCACTAGTCACAGCCATCGGCCCGGTTCGTGGCCTCCCTGTCTCCACTCCCACCCGTGAAGCTGCCCTGGCTTCCTTCCCAGAGCCGGTACAGCCTCAAGCTCAGGTCCACAAGAAGGACACCTTTCTCTGGTTGGCAGCATCTCAGCCCCACCTAGCCAGTCTGGAAAAAGATCAATGTCAGTTATTGTTGGGGTGTCCAGCCCAGTATTGTGCCAAAGCCTGGGGTCTATCTTAATTCTTTTTTTGTTTTAAGTTTGTTTATTTACGGCTTTGCTGAGTCTTTGTTGTTGCATGCGGGCTTTCTCGAGTTGTGGAGAGTAGGAGCTGCTCTCCTTTGCAGCGCGTGGGCTTCTCTTGTTGCAGAGCACGGGCTCTAGGGATCGAGCTCGGTAGCTCTGACGCACGGGCTTAGTTGCTCGTGGCATGTGGGCTGTTCCCGGATCAGGAACCAACCTGTATCCTCTGTATTAGCAGGCAGATTCTTAGCCCCTGGACCACCAGGGAAGACCTGTGTTAATTCTTGTGGTCAGATTTACAAAACATAAAATCAACATCTTAACCATTGTTAAGTACAGCTCTGTGGCATCGCGTGCATTCACATGGCTCTACGGGCATTACTAGTGCCCGTCTCTGGAACTTTTTATTTTTTTTAAATCTTCCCTGATTTAGACTCCATCCCCAGGAAGCGCTAACCCCCCAGCCCCCTCTCCCAGCTCCTGGCACCCACCCTTCCGTGTTCTGTCTCTACGAATCTAATTGCTCTATGTGCCGCGTATAGGTGGAATCACACAGTATTTTGTCTTTTGCAACTGGCTTATTTCAACTGCCATAATGTCCTCAAGGTTCATCCCTGGTGTGGCAGGTGTCAGAATTTCTCTCCTTTTTGTGGTTGGATAACATTTCTAGAATACATTTTTTAAAAGATTTATTGCTTTGTTTTTGGCTGTGCTCGGGTCTTGGTGGTTACGTGTGGGCTTTCTCCAGCTGTGGCGAGCGGGGCTCCTCTTCGTTGGGTGTGTGAATGTCTCAGCGCAGTGCGTCTCTTATTGTGAAGCACGTGGGCTTCAGCAGCTGCAGTGCATGGGCTCAGTGGTTGTGGTGCAAGGGCTTAGTTACTCTGCAGCACGTGGGGTCCTCCCAGGCCAGGGATCGAACCCGTGTCCCTTGCATTGCAAGGTGGATTCCTAACCACTGGACCGCAGGGGAGCCCTGGGTGATGTTCATGTTATGTCTAGACCACGTTTTGCTTGTCTCCTCATTCATCAGCGGCCGCTTGGGTTGCTTCCACATCTTGGCTAATTGTGAATAATACTGCTAATGCTGCTGTGCAAGTATCTGTTCTTAATCCCGTTTTGATTTTTTGGGGTGTATAGTTAGAAGTGGAATGGCCAGGACATATGGTATTGATTTTTTCTTTTTTGAGGAGTTGCCCAAAGTCTTGAGGTGTTCATTCAGACCCAGTCACTGGGTAGGCCCCTCTAGCTGTACTGAGGACAGAGGGTGGACTCAGGAGGAGTCTGACGAGGTGGATGCCAGCCCTGCCTCTGCCGCTCACCAGGGCTGTGGCCTTGGGCAGGTCCCTTGCACTCCGTGTGCTTCCGTTTCCTCCGCTGTAGCTGGGATGTGCGGCGCTGCCTCGTGGGCTGTGATGATGGCTAGAGGATTCACTTGGAACGGTGCCTGGCACCCAGAAAGTGCTAGTAACTGTCCGCTCTGGTTACTGGTGCATGTGTATGCTTGCTGAGATCCAGTCCTGCAGGCTCACTGCTTCCGCAGCACTGCACCAGCCTGGTTCCTCTGTGGAGCATCCCTAGGGGGATGCTCTGTCTTTCCCTAGGACTCAGGTTTCTTATTCCCCATTTCCAGGTTCCTGGGATCTCTCTTCATCTGGAGGGAGTCCCTGTCTCCCTGGCCGTGGCTTAACCCTTTTAAGACAAAAGCCAGAAAACAGCGCCTTGGACCACGTGTGGGAGAGCCTGAGCCAGGACTGGAGGGGACCCGGAGGGGACACTGCGCTGACCAACGCGGGCCCTGGCGCAGGTGAGGAGGAGCCCTCTTCTCTTCCCTTTAACCTGGACCGTATCCTTCCCCATGCCCGGGTCCAGTCGGAGCCCTGAGTCTGGGAGGGGACAAGGGACCTGGGAGGATGAATGAAGACAGGCCACAGCCAGGGTGGCAGGGACGGGAAGAGGCGCTCGGGACATGAAAGGAGCGCTGGTTTGGAGCCTCATCCTGAGGAGCGTTAGCTGGGGGGCTCGGGTGGTGGGCAGCGGTTGGGCAGGGAGAGGAGGTGGTCGAGGCCGGGACAGTCCCACCTGTGCTGGAGGCTAAGCTGCCGTGAGGGCGCTGCCTGGCCAGCAGGCCTGCACTGGGTGCCCCTCACGGCCCTGCTGACCTGCGTGATTACAGGAGGAAGGAATGGCCAGACCTGGCAGGCCGGGGACTTTGGTCCTTGGAGACCTTGCCTGGGAGTTGACTCAGGGAAGCCAGGTCCTGGAGACCCCCTGTAGGTTTGCCGCATTCACCTGTAATAGGGGGGACCAGAGAAGCCTCTGGAACCCCCTGCCCGCCCCTTCCCCCCACTGCCTTCCTCGGTATCCTCTCTCCTCTCCGTTTGTCTTTGCCTGTCACCTCCTCCCGGGTGGGAGGTACTTTGGAAATTCCCAGAGCAGTGCATCCACAGTTTATCTGCGTCTAGGCCCTTGTAAGAAGTCAGCACTCAGGACCTGCTTCAGTGAGTGACTCTGCACAGCCCTCTGGCAGATCTTATTAATGGGGACCCCTCCCCCTCCACACACTTTTCGCTAGCTTTGTCAAAACCAGGCCTGTCTTAAATACTTGCAGAAATCCCCAAAGGGGATTACTAATACAAAGCAGGTATTACTAATACCTGCTCTGGGGTAGTAAATAGAATAGGCCATGAAGATTAAGCAGAATAACATGTAGAAGCTGCCTAGTTACTGCATTGTAGTTTTTTTTTTTTTTAATCAGTTATTTTTAAAAATAATTATGTGAAAAAGGGGGGTGTTTTTAAAAAAATGTTTACTGAACACCTACTCTATCCCAGGTATACTGCAGCATGTGCACTCTGCCCTGAGAGTCGAGCTGACTTTCCAGCCTGGCTCAGCAGTGGTGACGCCTCGTCAAGGTCATCCATCTCTTTTTTGTGCTTTTGCAACAGCACAAAGAGAGGACGTGGAGGAGGAGGAAAGAGTCAGCTGTGCGTCCTCGGGCACAGTGCCTGGCCTCTCTGAGCCCCCGTTGCCTGATCTGTAAACGCGAGGCCGGAAAAGCCCTCTCCTGCTTCTCGTGGGTTGTGGGTCAGTCTTGGCAAAAGTTGGAAGGTACTGTCCCGCCAAGCAGGGAGATGGGCATCCAGGGGAGACCAGCCCAGCCTGAGCCTGTAACTGGAGCACCTGCCCTCAAGCTCCTGAAGCCACATCTGCAAGCTCAGAGCACACCTCTCAAGGACACTAAGATGGGGCTCTCCTCCGGAGCTCCAGCCTGTCTGGAAAAGAATGTTCCTCCGAGTCCATGGAAAGACAGTCATTCCCCTGGTCCCCTGGGTGAGGGCGTGGTGATGCCCCTAGTCATCCCAGTGCTCCCCTGACTCCAGAGTGGTCCATGGAGTTTGTCTCCATGGAGACCAGGGAAGGAGACAGCAATTCTGGGAGGAAAGGTGAGCTTTTTGTTTAAGGTTTCAGAGGTTGAGAAGGGTGGTGCTCAGCTGAGTGGTGGAGCCCCCGTTGTTCCATCAGGGTGAAGTGTCGGGTGGCCAAGTCCAGGACAGTCAGGGAGGCCGGGTGGATGGCAGCTTTGTCCCTGGAGGGCCCAGCAGATAACTCATTACCGCCTGTCCTGCCTTTCAGACAGAGCTCGGTGGGGTGGGCGTGATGTGCCATGTTCTTGTCGTCTGTGTTATTACGGCCAGCGTTCAGCATGCTATGTGTAAGTCATCCACCTTAGTGATTATAAGATTATCGCTTTTAATGCTCACAGCAAAATTGTAAGGCAATTGCTATTGCCATCCCCATTTTACAGATGATGAAACTGAGGCCCAGAGGGGTTTGGTATTGCACCCAAGTTTATACAGGGGAGGAGCAGAGCCTGAAGTCCAGCCCAGGTCATCTGAAGCCAGAGCTGGTGACCATGCCATAACTGTCATGGGCCAGAGGAGGGACAAGCAGAGAGCTAAGGCAGGGAAAGAAGAAAGGTAAGTCCTAGCACCCAGGTCTCACCCAAATCTCTGTTAATATTGGTGTTGAAGAGTCACTGACTTCATGAAGGGGTGTCATGGCTCTCATAGATGAGGCACTGGGAGCGCAGGGAGGCTCAGTGAGTCGCCCAAGCAAGGGAGCTGCAATCTGAACCAGATGTATGGCTTGTTCAATGACCCCCCTGCCCCCTATCCCGCCACTTAGTCTTGCTTCTTTGGCCATCTGTACCAAATCTGATCCTTCTTGGAAAGCCTGGACCTGGAGCAGACACACCAGGAATCTACACGTGTTTTCTGAGATCATGTACAAGATCCCAGGCGTTTCCACTCGCTGCCTCTTTGGGCGAGGAAGAGGAAGCGTGGTAGGAAGTGTAGTGACCTTGTATCTTTGGTGCCTGGATGTTTCCCTGAGCCTGAACTCTGCTGAAATGGAGAGTTTTGAAATGAGAATCATGGTGGAGTATTGCATCTTTACTTGTGTGGGAGTCAAAGAAAAAGGAAATCTCTAGGAGGGACCTGAATTGAAAATTCTGTCCACCCACCCATCCGTCCTTCCTTCCGGTCTCCAACCATCCATCACCCATCCACCCACTCACCCATCCTTCCATCTATCCTCCCAGCCACCCACCTGTCCTTTCTTCCATCTAGCCATCCATCCACCCACCCACCCTCCATCCTTCCTTCCTCCCATCCATACATTCATCCAACCAGTCACCCGTCCTTCCATCCATGCATCCATGCACCCACCCATGCACCCAGCCTTCTGTCTGTCCCCCTCCCATCCATCCACCACTCACCCATCCATCCTTTCTCCCATCCACACATCCACCCACCGCTCCACCAACTCATCCCTCCTCCTTCCCACCCATACATTCATCCAACCAGTCACCTATCCTGCCATCCATGCATCCATGTACCCACCCATCCACCCACTCATCCATCCTTCCATCTGTCCCCCACCCATCATCCATCTATCCATCCCTTTACAAATCTTTATTAGTAGGAGAAGGACATGGCAACCCACTCCAGTGTTCTTGCCTGGAGAATCCCAGGGATTGGGGAGCCTGGTGGGCTTCCGTCTGTGGGGTCACACTGAGTCGAACACGACTGAACTGACTTAGCAGCAGCAATCCATTGCTTCTTGACTCCAAAACTTTGTGGTGTAAACAACAACAGTAATTTATTGTCTCATGGTTTCCAAGAGTCAGGAATTCAGGAGCGGCTGTCAGTGCTTGCTGTTGGTGAGAAGCCTCAGTCCCTCTCCACAGGAACCTCTCCAGGGGCTCCTTGAGTGTCTTTACAACATAGTGGCTGGGCCTGAGAGATGGCCCAAGGGAGCACCGCAAAAGCCACCATGCCTTCATAACCTAGCCTCACACGTCACACACTGTCCCTCCCACGGGATTCTGCTAAGGCAGAGGCAGCCCTTGTTCAGTGTTGGGGGAGGCATCATAAGGTCGGTCATAAATCCAGGAGACGGAGATCAGAGGAGCCATCTAGGAGGTTGGCCACCACATCCATCCATCCATCCATCAAGTTTTATTGAGGTATAATTCACATACCATACCATTCACCCATTTGAAGTGTATATTCAGTGGCTTTTAGTGTATTCACGGGGTTGTAAACCGTCACCACGATCGATTTTAGAACGTTTTTAATCACCCCAAACAGAAACCCCACACCCATTGCAGCCACTCCTCATTTCCCCTTTCCCCAACCACCTTCAATCACAAATTCACCGTCTGTGTCTGTAGATTTGCTTATTCTAGCCGTTTCATGTAAAAGGAATCACACACTGGGTGCTCTTTTATGACTGACTTTCACTTTGCATGACGTTTTCAAGGTTCATTCATGTTGTAGTATGTATCAGTGCTTAATTTATTTTTATTGCTGAAAATATTCCATCATGTGGATATTCCACAATTTGTTGATCCATTCACTCGCTGATGGATATCTGAGTCATTTCCACCTTTCGTCTATTATGAATAATGCTTATATTAACGTCATGTACAAGTTTTTGTGTGAACATACATTTTCAGTTCTCTTGGGTATCCACCTGGGCGTGGAATTGCTGAGTCATATAGTAACTCTATTTTTAACCTTTTGAGGAACTGCCAGACTGTTTTCCAAAGCAGCTACACTATTTTACATTCCCACCAGCTGTGTATGAGGGTTCTAATTGCTCCCTCTTCCTTGCCAACACTTGTTATTGTCTTTTTTACATCTGCAGTCCTAGTGGGTGTGAAGTGGTATCTCATGTGATTTCACTTTGTATTTCCCAAATGGCTAATGATGAAGAGCATCTTTTCATGCTCTTATCAGCCATTTGTATATCTTCTTGGGAAAAATGTGTATTTGAATTTTTTTTGCTCATTTTTAAATTGGGTTCAGTTCAGTCGCTCAGTTGCATCCGACTCTTCTTGACGCTATGGACCGCAGCACACCAGGCCTCCATGTCCATCACCAACTCCTGGAGTTTACTTAAACTCATCACCATCGAGTTGGTGTTGCCATCCGACCATCGCATCCTCTGTCATCCCCTTCTCCTCCCACCTTCAATCTTTTCCAGCATCAGGGTCTTTTCCAATGAGTCAGCTCTTTGCATCAGGTGGCCAAAGTATTGGAGTTTCAGCTTCAGCATCAGTCCTTTCAATGAACACTCAGGACTGATCTCCTTTAGGATGGACTGGTTGGATCTCTTTGCAGTCCAAGGGACTCTAAGGAGTCTTCTCCAACACCACAGTTCAAAAGCACCAATTCTTTGGTGCTGAGCTTTCTTTATAGTCCAACTCTCACATCCATACATGACCACTGGAAAAACCATAGCCTTGACTAGACGGACCTTTGTTGGCAAAGTAATGTCTCTGCTTTTTAATATGCTGTCTAGGTTGGTCATAACTTTCCTTTAAAGGAGTAAGCGTCTTTTAATTTCATGGCTGCAGTCACCATCTGCAGTGAGTTTGGAGCCCAGACAAATACAGTCGCTCACTGTTTCCATTGTTTCCCCATCTATTTGCCATGAAGTGATGGGACTGGATGCCATGATCTTCATTTTCTGAATGTTGAGCTTTAAGCCAACTTTTTCACTCTCCTCTTTCACTTTCATCAAAAGGCTCTTTAGTTCTTCTTCACTTTCTGCCATAAGAGTGTTGTCATATGTATATTTGAGGTTGTTGATATTTCTCCCAGCAATCCTGATTCCAGCTTGTGCTTCATCCAGCCCAGCGTTTCTCATGATGTACTCTGCATATAAGTTAAATAAGCAGGGTGACAATATACAGCCTTGATGTACTCCTTTCCCGATTTGGAACCAGTCTGTTGTTCCATGTCCAGATCTACCTGTTGCTTTCTGACCTGCATACAGAGTTCTCAGGAGGCAGGTCAGGTGGTCCGGTATTCCCATCTCCTGAAGAATTTTCCACAGTTTATTGTGATCCACACAGTCAAAGGCTTTGGCATAGTCAATGAAGTAGAAGTAGATGTTTTTCTGGAACTCTCTTGCTTTTTTTTTTTTTTTTATACAAAGGCTTTCAATTTTATTTTATTTTTAACAAACATACATGGGACTCGATAAAGGTTACTAACTGAACGAGCTCTATCAGCAGGTTCTCTGTGGCTTTAACACACTCAACTTCTAAATGATCAGCGAGCTAGTTAGGGTTGTACACTTGGTGCTTTTTGTTGTTGTTCAGTCACTCAGTCGTGTCCAGCTCTTTGCCGCCTCATGGGCTGTAGCCCACAAGGCTCCTCTGTCCTTGGGATTTCCCAGGCAAGATTATGGGAGTGGGTTGCCAACTCTCTTGTTTTTTTGATGATCCAATGGATGTTGGCAATTTGATCTCTGGTTCCTCCTGCCTTTTCTAAAACCAGCTTGAATATCTGGAAGTTCATGGTTCATGTTTTGCTGAAGCCTGGCTTGGAGAATTTTGAGCGTTACTTTATTAGTGTGTGAGATGAATGTAATTGTGCGGTAGTTTGAGCATTCTTTGGCATTGCCTTTCTTAGGGATTGGAATGAAAACGGACCTTTTCCAGTCCTGTGGCCACTGCTGAGTTTTCCAAATTTGCTAGCATATTGAGTGCAGCACTTTCATAACATCATCTTTTAGGATATGAAATAGATCAACTGGAATTCCATCACCTTTACTAGCTTTGTTCGCAGTGATGCTTTCTAAGGCCCACTTGACTTCACATTCCAGGATGTCTGGGTGAGTGATCACACCATTGTGATTATCTGGGTCGTGAAGATTTTTTTTGTACAGTTCTTCTGTGTATTCTTGCCACCTCTTCTTAATATCTTCTGCTTCTGTTAGGTTCATACCATTTCTATCTTTTATTGAGCCCACCTTTGCATGAAATGTTCCCTTGGTATCTCTAATTTTCTTGACGAGATCTCTAGTCTTTCCCATTCTGTTGTTTTCCTCTATTTCTTTCACTGATCACTGAGGAAGGCTTTTTTCCTCTCTCCTTGCTATTCTTTGGAACTCTGCATTCAAATGGGTATATCTTTCCTTTTCTCCTTTGCTTTTTGCTTCTCTTCTTTTCTCAGCTATTTGTAAGGCCTCCTCAGACAGCCATTTTGCTTTTTTGCATTTCTTTTTCTTGGGGATAGTCTTGATCCCTATCTGCTGTACAAAGTCACGAAGCTCTGTCCATAGTTCATCAGGCACTCTGTCTATCAGATCTAGTCCCTTCAATCTATTTCTCACTTCTACTGTATAATCATAAGGGAGTTGATTTAGGTCATACCTGAATGGTCTAGTGGTTTTCCCTACTTTCTTCAATTTAAGTCTGAATTTGGCAATAAGGAGTTCATGATCTGAGCCACAGTCAGCTCCCAGTCTTGCTTTTGCTGACTGTATAGAGCTTCTCCGTCTTTGGCTGCAAAGAATATAATCAATCTGATTTCGGTGTTGGCCATCTGGTGATGTCCATGTGTAGAGTCTTCTCTTGTGTTGTCGGAAGAGGGTGTTTGCTATGACCAGTGTGTTCTCTTGGCAAAACTCTATTAGCTTTTGCCCTGCTTCATTCTGTACTCCCAGGCCAAATTTGCCTGTTACTCCAGGTGTTTCTTGACTTCTTACTTTTGCATTCCAGTCCCCTATAATGAAAAGGACATCTTTTTTGGGTGTTAGTTCTAAAAGGTCTTGTAGGTCTTCATAGAACTGTTTAACTTCAGCTTCTTCAGCATTACTGGTCAGGGTATAGACTTGGATTACTGTGATATTGAATGGTTTGCCTTGGAAAGAAACAGATTATTCTGTCGCTTTTGAGATTGCATTGGGTTATTGGTCTTATTATTATTGATACAAGATACAGATATGTGATTTTCAGAGATCTTCTTCCATTCTGTGGGCTTCAGTTCTTTTTCATTATATCTTATTTTCTGACTATTGAAGTATACGTTCTCATGCTAACATATTCAAAAGATGGAGAAATGTATAAAGAGGTGAAGAAATAACCATTCCAATGCTTCCTTTTTTCTTTATCCTTTTAATCAATTATGTATTTATTTTCTGACAGGTAATATTTGCACAAGTAATTTCTAAAGGTTTAAAATAAGTCTCCTGCCCTGAACCCCAGGCACTCAAACTCCTTCTAGGAACATTCACTGTTACCATGTTCTTGGTGATTTTTTTGGAACTGGTCTATACATATAAACATATACATGTCGATTTCCCTTAAACTGCATAGCGTATTGGCCTTCGCACCCGGCACTTGTCCAGTCTTTTTTCTCCTTTCCTATCTTCCAGCTCTACATAGTTTTCCTTATATAGTTAGGAGTTATCCTGATGATACAGTGTATCCATTAGTTATAGGAGGTGGAGGACAAACCCAGTTCAATGTTAGCAACACCAAGGCATTTATGGAAGGATAATAGGCGACTTGCAGACTCACTGGAAGGGCAGAGATCTAGGTCTAGAATCGACATGACAGGAAGCAAAGCAAAACTAGGATGGGCTGCCCCCGCCAGGGTCAGGCACAGACTGCACAGCTGATGCTCTGGGCTCGGAGGCTCTGGCCTCTGGACCTGCTGCTGTTGAGCGCTGGGTGTCTCTGCTGCTGCCTTTGTCAGGTACATGCCCTCTGACACCTGCTTCTCCCACCCCTACTTCTGAACACAAGCCTGGTGTTCCGAAGCCCTCCCTTGCTTCCATGGTCTTGGACAATTCTGCTCTGTCCCAGACCTCTGAGCCCCATTCAGCGAAGCAGACCCCTTGTACCAGTTATATGTTGCTGCATAACAAAGTCCCCATGGCTTGGAATCACAGTGCTCATTGATCATCTGTCACAGTCACTGTGGATCAGAGATTTGGGAGAGGCAGGGCACTTCTGGCTAGGGTGGGGAGTCTCTCGTGCAACAGCAACTGGGTGCTGATTTGTTTGGGGACCATCTCAAAGGCTGCTTCACTCTCATATCTGGTGCTGGGCTGGGGAGACTGGGGCTGGGAGAGTGGGGCTGGGGCAGCTGGGGCTCCCTTGCATCTCGGTGCAGTCTCTGCAGACTCTCCAGCACGGTGAGTTCAGGGGTGCTGGTCTTCTTAAGTCAGCTTGGGGCTCCTAAGGTGTGTGTCCTGAGCTGGGCAGAAGCTTCACACATTGTCCCTTCTGCGCCCTTCTATTGGGGTGCAGTTACAAAGATTGGCCAGGTTCCAGGGAAGGGGAGCTGGACGCCACCTCCCAGAGGAGAAAAGTCAGTGTCAGCTTGTGGAAGAGCAGGTGGGATGGAAAACACAGTCGCCCCAGGTGGCTTCTGGGTAACCTCCATCTCCCGGGAAGGCAGTGTAGCCACCAGGGCGTACCCTGCGGTGGGGGTCTCACCCTCACCCCTGTGATTGTCTTCTCAGCCATGAGCTGAGCTCTCTGGTCATTCCAGCTCCCTGGGAAGCTGGTGGCGAGCCCTGTTCTCTCCATCTGGCTTGTGACCTCGTGTGCTAGGTTGAGTAGGGTCCATCCCAAATCCACGTGCGCTGGGAACCTCAGAAGGTCACTGCATTAGGAAACAGGGTCTTTGCCTGTGTAATCAAGTTCAGATGAGATCATATTGGGTTGGGGTGAGCCCTAAATCGGGTGGCTGGTGTCCTTACGGAAAGAAAAGGAGGGACCTCCCTGGTGGTCCAGTGGTTAAGACTCCACACTCCCGGTGCAGGATGCCCGTGTTCAAAACCTGGTCAGAACTAGATCCCGTATGCCATCACTAAAGATCCTTCATGTTGCAACTAAGGCCCTGCGCAGCCAAAATAAACAAATATTGAAAAAAATAAAAAGAGAGAGAGGACACAGAGGAAAGATAGTGTACAGACCCAGACTCACAGGGCGAAGCCACGTGACAACGGAGGCTCAGGCTGCAGGGATGCGTCCAGCTGCCCAGGACTCCGAGGGCAGTCGGCAGCCGCAGGGACTGGGAGAGGCTCAGCCCAGATCCGCCCCCAGTGCCTGCAGGAGGAACCACCCGCGGACCCCTTAAGTCCGGACTCCTGGCTCCTGAACTATGGGAGAACGCATTCCTGTTGTTTTAAGCTCCCCGGTTGGAGGTTTGTTACGGCAAACCCAGGAGACCCATGCACTTGACGGTGACATTTGGTCCCCTGACAAATTGAGGGTCTGGCCGGCTGGTTGGCGGCTGAATTCCGACCTGATGCAGAGGCTCAGAACGCGCAGGAATGAGGCCTGGGGACACTGTGCCGTGTGGCCGAAGGAGGTCACGGGCCAGGAGACACGGGGGCGGTGCTGGCTCTGTGGACGGAAGGGACTCGGGTGACGCACGAATCACTGGTGTGTGTTTGCTTGCTCTGGTCTCTTATGTTCTAACCATGAAAATCCAGCTCGGCCTCCCCAGGTGCGTCCCGCGTCTCCCGCCTCTGGAGCGGCCCGGCTTCTGTCAACACAGGCGCTGTTTACAGTGGCCACGGCTGTGACCTTCAGGGCCGGGAGGACGGCTGCCCTGGTGGACTCAGGCTGTGCTTCCACGCTCACACTTGGGGCCTCGTTATTCTCCAAAATACTGAGGAATGGAGACCCACCCCAGGGCTTGAGGGAGGGCTCCCACGTCCTGAGCCCCCAGTGTGACCCTCGGCAGCAGTGGGGCGTCTTCCTCTTGGAGCCACTCCTCCTTTGCAGGTCGGCTCAGACATTGCCTCCCCTCAGAGGCCTCTGTGTGCCTCATCTAACAACGCCCTCACCTCCCCCATTTTATTTGTCTCCTTTCACCCCAAGGTCATCTGCAGTGACCTTATTACTGTGTTTCCTTGTTTTTATTTATTTCTTTGTATTTTTTGGCTGCCCCCTGGGGCATGTGGGAATCTCAGTTCCATGACTGGGACTTGAACCTGTGGTCCTGTGTTGGAAGCGGTCCTCATGCCTCTTCGAGAATCTCTTATCGGTGGGACCCTGGCTCTGTGGGGGACGGATTGACTACAAACAGCACAACGGAATTTGCAGGGTTGGGAGTGGGGTGGGGTCGTTTTATTGTCGGTTGTGGTGGAGTTACAGGACTTAATGAAGTTGCCCAAACTCACAGAACTGTGTACCCAAAAGGATGAGTTTTACTGAGTGTAAATAGTATTTTACTCAAAAAAAAAGATGTTTACAAGTGATAAGGCCTAGGGTGAGGCCAAGAATAATTAATGCAGGTTTGGGGAAGAAACGGGAAGCGAGGATCCGAAAGTCTTCCTGGAGGCGGTGGTCCTCACACTGAGCCTAGAGAAAGGATAAATGTTTGTTGAACTTGAACCGGGAGGAAAGGAGAGAGGGCGGGATTTCAGGCAGAGGAACCCACTCAGTTCTGCAGAAGTTGAAGGCTGGATGTGCCCGGAGGGGAAGGCAGGCCTGGCTCCATTTCTGCAGGGCCCGCTCAGTCTTGCTCAGGCATTTGGACTTTCGAATGACCTTGTTGGCTTCTGGTTTGGAAAACTGGTTTGGAGCAGTAGGGTGGGATGAGGGGGCTGGCCTAAGAGCGGGAGGGCCTATCCAGACGTTCTTGGCCTACCATCATACATCCTTGGCTGAGGCACTTTGTCATTTTGTCGCTCCCAGACGTTAGCCAAGCACATGCCACTTCACCAGCAGAATGCAAGAGACACAGGGCAGTTTCAGCCCGTTCTTGTCTCCCCAGCTTCTGTTAACAGTGCCGGCAAGTGGCGAGTGCTTGGCTAATACCTGTTGAGTGACAGAGTGGTCTTTCACTGAGTAGAATGCATTGGAGATTCACCCTTGGTCTCACATCTAGCAGTGTTTTCTTCTATCCATGGGTGCTATTTCCACGCATGAATGTTTGTTTATCCCTTCACCAGCTGAAAGACCTTAGTGCTGTTTCCAGTTATTGGTTATACAGTGTTAGTCACTCAGTGATGTCTGACTCTTTGTGATCCTGTGGACCCCACCAGGCTTCTCTGTCCATGGGATTCTCCAGGGAAGAATAGCGGAGTGGGTTGCCATTTCCTTCTCCACAGGATCGTCCCAACCCAAGGGTCGAACCTGGGTCCCCTGCATTACAGGCAGATTTTTTACCGTCTGAGTCACCAGCATGGCCCAAGCTGCTATAAACATTAGGGTACAGATCTTTGCATGATTGTATGTTTTCATTTCCCTTGGGTAAATACCTAGATATGGGATTGCTGTGTCATATAGTAAGTATGTATTTCACTTGTTAGAATAAACTACCTGGCTGTCTTCTGAAGAGGCTGCACCGTTTTGCACTCCCGTCACTGGCTCCAGGATGTGTTTCTTCCTTGTTGTTTCAGCAGAATGCACTGATGTACACACTAGAGGGTGCAGAGGAGTCATGGACTGGAGTGGCTAAAATGCAGATTCCCCAGGCCCTACCCTCGCGGCATCCCTGGGTGTGTCTTAGACCTCCCCGCGAGCCCCCAGGAGAATCAGGAGTCCTTGGTGGGGGCAGAAAGAACCCCAGATCTTGACGCAAGCACTTGGTTTCAGTGTCCAGCTCTGCCGCTAGCTTCTGGGTCACCTCTGTGAATCATCTGTCGCCTCTGAGCCTCAGTTTCCTCATTAGTAAAATAGATGTGAAAATCACTGAGCTTCCTAGTTTGCTGTGAGGGCTTAATGCATTTACTGTGTGAAGGGTCCTGGTTCTAGGTAGGTATTCAATAAATGTTACCGATTTTGGTCAACTGCAAAGATTTTAAATGCTTCCTTCTCCCTTTAGCTAAAGGCCTTATATTTTAATGTTTTTATTGATGCGCAGCATAATGAAGAAAATGCACTGAAGACAAGTGTACAGTTCAGTGAATTCTCACACATAGAACTCATCCGTGATGCCAGCACCCCACCAAAACGGGACGTGGCCACATCCCTGGGGCTCCCCTCAGTTCATGCTCATCAACCGCCTTCCAGACTGACCTCTGCTGGACCTGTGACTGTAACGGCCTTGATTGTGAAACACTTTTTTTTTCTAGTATAGCTAAGATGTGCTCAGTGAAGCTTATGTTGAAAACACAGAAGGCAGAAGCATAGAAACAGCCTGTTAACAAATTGAACAGCCTTTTAAAATGCTAATTTTTAAATTGAGATCTAACATAAGATTGCACAGGTTGTAAGCATAAGGCCCATACATTTTCACTGGGTGACCACCTCACGTTAATCACCAAACTGTAATTGAGAACAACACGGAAAGAACCGCTGTTCCAGGGGCATTGATCAGCTTTGCCCAAACAGCCTCGTTAATCTTATTTATAGTTTTTGATAATTTATTTTACTCAAGGATAGTTGATTTACAATGTTGCATTAATTTCTGCTGCACAGCAAATTCACTTAGTTATACCTACATATACACATAAATATATATACATGTACATACATAAATACACACACACACACACATTCTGTTTCACGTTCTTCACCATTTGGCCCATTGCAGGGTGTTGAATATAGTTCCCTGTGCCATACAGTGGGCCCTTGTTGCTTATCCATCCTATAGATAATAGTGGGCATCTCCTAACCCCAGCTCTCGCTCCATCCCTACCCCCGGCTCCTCCTAGGCAACCACAAGTCTGTTCTCTGTGTCCATGAGTCTGTTTCTCAAATAAGTTTATTGGTGTCATGTGTTATTTTTTATTATTATTTTTGACATGTATTTTATGTATTTGGCTGTTATGGGGCTTACTGCAGCATGCAGTATCTCTTAGTTGGGCATGTGGGGTCTAGTTCCCTGACCAGGGATTGGACCTGAGCCCCCTGCGTTGGGAGTGTGGAGACTTAGCCACTGGGCCACCGAGGAAGTCCCCTGTTTGTACCATATTTTAGATTGCACAGTGTCAGCGATATCATATGCTATTTGTCTTTGTCTGTCTAACTTACCTTCACTTCGTATGATAATCTCTAGGCCCAACCATGTTGCTGACAATGGCATTATTTCCTTCTTTTTTATGGTTGAGTAATGTTCCATTGTATATATGGACCACGTCTTCTTTATCCATGCATCCGTCTGTCGACGGTTGTTTCCATATCTTGGTTATTGTGACTAGCGCTGCTATGAACATAGGGGTGCATGTATCTTTTTGGATTAGTTTTGTCTGGATATATGCTCAGGAGTGGGATTGCTAGATCATATGATAATTCTATTTTTAGTTTTTTGAGGAACCTCCATACTGTTTTCCACAGTGGCTGCGCCAACTTACATTCCCACCAACAGCGTAGGAGGGTTCCCATCTCTCCATGCCCTCTCCAGCATTTGTTATTTGTTGACTTTTAAATAATGGCCATTCTGACTGGTGTGAGGTGGTACCTCATTGTAGTTTTGATTTGCATTTCTCTGTTAAAAAGGTGTTGAGCATATTTTCATGTGCCTGTCGGCCATCTGTATGTCTTCTTTGGAGAAATGTCTATTTAGGTCTCCTGCCTATTTTTTGAGAAGCCCAAATTAAAACTACAGTAACAGAGGTTTTTCCAAGCAGCCCTCGATTTGAATAGCAGACTCCTACAACTCAATAGCAAAAAACAAGCAAACAAAACCCAAAGAACCAGCTTTAAAAATGGCCAAAACATGACAGCAATAATAAATCCATAAGAAAATTTTGAAGGTGATGGGTATTTATTGCCTTGAATGCGCTGACAGTTTCATGGGTATATGCAGAAGTCCAAATTCATCAGATTGTGCACTTTGATTGTGTGCAGGTTTTTTTTTTTTTTTTGTATACTAATTATACCTCAATAAAGCTGGGAAAAAATGGGGTGTGGGGGTCTGACCACTCTCACGCAGGAGTTTCTATGTCGGGCCTGACCCTGACCAGGTCTGGAAGCCAGTTCTGGGTGGTACTTCCTCTCAGAGTCCTGCCACCCAGCAGCTGAGACTCGGCTTGTCCCCAGGGGACATGCACTTCTCTGAACAATATCAGGAAAGGAAGCCAAACTCAAAGCCTCTCAGGGGTTTTCGGCTGTTTTTGGCTGTGGGGGTGGAGGGAGGAGGCTGGCAAGGCTCTGGGGCAGGGCAGTGGGCCTTGGCCTGGCCACTGTGGCCACTGGCAGGGCGAGGAGGGCCAGGTTCAGAAGACCTACTCTCTAATCATGATTATTATGTGAGCAACTGCTACTTTATTGAAGGCTGTGTTGTGCTAAGCTGTGTTAGCCATTCATTCTTTAAACAGCCTTCTAAGGTAGGTTATTTTCTTTTTCAATAGCTTTATTAAGACATAATTCACATCACATACGGTTCACCCATCTAAAGCCTACAGTTCAGTGGCCTTTAGTATCTTCACAGAGCTGTTCAGCCATTGTCACAATCTATTTTAGAATATTTTCATCCCTCCACAGAGAAACCCTATACCCCTTCCAAGACCCCCCATGTTCCCCTCAGTCCCAGGCAACTACTAATCTACTTTCCATCCCTACAGGTTGCCTGTTCTCAGTATCCCAAAAGTAGGTTGAATGATGGGGAAATTGAAGGTTCAGAGAGGGTAACTGACCAGCTTAAGGTCACACAGCTAAGGAAGTGGCCTTGGAATTTGAACCCAGATCTCCATGTCCTCCAAATCCACACTTTCTCACTGCAGCATGGGCCTTTTTCTTCTTCCTTCCAATAAGAATACTGAAAATAGTCAATCCTGATGGCTGAACTGTTTTGCCTGTTTTATCGCTTTGTTGTCTCATTTGATCCTTCTAATCATCCCTGGGAGGTAGGTACAGTTATTATACCCATTTTTGCAGAGAGGGAAACTGAGGCACAGGGTTGGGGGTGCTAATGGTCCCATACGCCATGGCTGCTAGCACATGGAAAAGGGTTATGAAGAAAAACACGGTCATCCTTGAGGACTGGTGGGGGGCAGAATAGCAAGTCCAGACAATGCTGATTAAAACACAGTTTTCTTTCAGATTATTCCCTCCCTCCCCTTCTTCTTTCTTTTTATATGAAAAGGAAAAGAAAGTTCCCTCCACCCTTTGAGGTCACTTCCTGACCCATTTGTGAATCTAAGCGGAGTGGTTACACGCGCACTTCTCCCCGCCTGCATTCCTCCTAGTAATGCTGGGGATGGGTCACAGGCCTGTGCGCCCACGGGCTCCAGCACCAGACAGACTCGGGTTCAAATTCTGCTTCCACCGCCCCCCACGCCCCCATTTAATGCCCTTGAGCCCTAGAATAGCTAACTTGTGATGGGGACTTTCCACCACATGTATATCTGAATATACAGGGTGGCTTCTCCCCCCACCCCTTATGCCTTGGAGAAGAAATGTCATTTTGTATTTGAGCCTTCCCAGAACCAGGGCTACTATCTCAGTGACTTTATTTGAACAAACGAGTTGCAGAAAAAGAGGCGATGTGGAGCCCCAAACACTCCCATTCATCGCATTGGATTCCTTTAGCTGTTCACCTGAAAAAGTGAAAACCGTGAAAAAGAGGAAAAGCAATTAAAAATATGAAAAAAATCAAACTGCTATCTCAAACACAACAGACATTTTAACTCCAAAAATGCTGTAGGCTCACAAGAAAAGTAAGCTGAAGTAGGTGCTCCGTGTTCTTCTTTCTTGCTTGATTCCCGGGGACCAGGGAGATCTCCAATCAGCACCTGTCTGGACCGAGAAGAGGAGCCAGGGCTTCCCACAGTGGTTTCCAAAGCCAATTGCCTTTAGTTTCATCTGATCAGCAAGAAATTTAACATGGTCCACTATACACATGGACTTTGTAATAATAAATTCTATACATACACGGTTGTACCACTGTATCATGTACATTAGGTAACATGTACCAAAATAGAAATGATAAAAAGGATTGATGGAAATATAAACTGAAGTTCTTAAAAAAAAAAAAAAAAAAAAGCAAAGAAATTTAACCCAGATTTATCATTCCTGGGGAGGTGGTCCCATGGTTTCAAGTGGTTTCAAGGATTTCTTTAAAAAGCCGTGCAATAAGTGATCTATAGGAAATAGCAAGTGTACACCCTGGGCTAGGAGCAGTGACAAATGAGTCCAGCTTGCCTAAAGTCAGCACATGAGCCCTGTGGCTTTAGATATCATACTGAAAATATGCCAGAGCAACATTCATAGATTTTTAAAAAATGCTGTAAGTCAAGTGGCTCAGGAGTAGAACCTGACGTGTCCTGACAGCTCTATAGGTGATAGAAAGGCTGGCTCTCGTCACAACGGACACGTCCAAGATGCATATGAAAGGTCTGAATGAAACAGCTCCGTGAAACAGGAAAGAGGAAAAGAGCAATATTTCTCAAAGAATATGTTACATCATACAATATGCGACTTGAAATAGGCTTGGTGTAGCTCAATGAATCAACTAAATCCCATCACTAGGCACTTGACGGTGTCATCTATATGCTTAGAAGTTTATAGAGTGAGCCATAAAATAATCTCTCATTGGGAAAACGAGAGGTCAGTTCTCTTGGTATTCCATGTTCCCTAGAACAAACTTTTGGGACTTTGATCCTGTCTGACAGATGAGGAAGCTGAGCTTAGGGTATTTGTGGTTTGCACCATGTAGTAAGAGGCGGTCAGACACCTGCGCAGACTCAGTGACGATCTCACAGTAGGACCATGAACTGCCAATTCACGGGGATTACAGGGGAGCGTATTGAATGCATGTGTGCAGTAAGCACACGTGTGCAGTAAGCGCTCCATAAATGCTGGTCCCTCTGGACGTTCTCGCTCCACCTTGCAAGAGACCTGGGGCAGGCAGGTGGATTCCCCTCCCGCTGCCTCAGTTTCTTCCTCCGCCCGCGGAGGCGCGGTCCCGAGGCTGGCCCGCCCTCGGGGAGGGAGCACGCGGCGCCCTGGGTGCTCTGAGCAGTGGGCGGCGCTGGGCCCGCCTCGGGGCCGGGGGTGGGGCGGGCCGGGGCGCAGGGGGCGGCCCCGGAGGAGTCACGTGGCGCGCGGCCGCGGCCGAAGGAGAAGTAGCAGCGCCCGCGTCGGAGGGCGTGCGCGGCAGGGAGTGCCCGGAGCCTGGACAGCGGGCGGCTGCGCGCGGGACCCGGAGCCCGGACCCGCGGCGGAGGCGCGGCCAGGTGAGTGGCCGGGTCGGGCGGGGGCGCCCGGGGGACGTGCGCCCGGGGGACGCGCGCCCGGAAAGCCGCGTCCAGGGCGGGGGTCCTGCGTGGGGCTCAGCTGGCGCGGGCAGGGGTGGGGCACGCCGCCCGGCCCCCCGCTCGCTGTGCCCAGCGTCCGGGCGGGGACGGCCACTTCCTCACCCCTGACCGGCGCCACTCTGTCGGTTGATGCCCCGGGGCAGCCCGGCTTTGAATGGGAACCGGAGGAAGCGGCGCGGCTTGCGGTCGGGGGTTCGCGCCAGCGCCTGAGTTCTAGGCTCCGGTGGCCCTGGGGGTCCCGCGTGGAGTCGGGTGTGTTTCCTGGCCACCTCTGTGCCCACGGCTTGTGGACTCCAGGCGCCGGCCGGCCCCTGGCACTTCCTCGCACTACACAGGTGGTTGCGGCCGGGTGGGTGGCGAGCGATACCAAGGAAGGCGCAGTCCCTTGCCCTGAGAGATTGGAGAGTTTTCGGGGGATCCAGGGTTCCCTGTCCTGCCCCACAGTGGTGTGCATAAGTATGTTTGTGCGACTGTGCGTTTTCCTGGTTATGTTGTGGAATCGTGGAGAGGTGGTTACCCCCACAGCAGAAGAATTCGAGGGAAAGACGAGCGGGGTGTGCACTCATGGGGAGGGGGTGTTGGCAGCTGGATTCCAGAGGGGGCCTGGGATGGCTCTTCTAGCACCCTGATCTTGAACTAGAGTAAGAAAGTGTGGGCTGGGCGGGTGGGGGTGACTCGCACGGGAAACAGGTGGCCTTGTCAGTCAACGTAATTAGAATTTCGGTTCCAGCTGTGTAACCTTGGGCACGTCGAAGACTCTCTGAGCCCCAGTTTCTTCCCCTGGATACTTGGGCCACCCAGGCCTGCATCCCGGGGCTATATGCAGAGTTGGGGCTCATCTGCCACTTCTTGACCCTCTGGTTAAGGGCCCTGCGTGGGGGCCCTGGCCAGCATCCGCAGCTACAGCCTTGCAGGCAGTCTTGAGTCCCTGGCCATCCCAGGCAGTTCTTTTTATTAGAGACGAATGCCGAGTGTGCACCACTGCAGGGTTCCCTGATGCTCAAATTGCCTAATGATGCTCACCCCCTTCCCCCCAAGCTTGTGAAACTCCTCTGGAGGAGGCAAAGCCAGGACCCCCATAAATGGCCCTTGGGCTGAGTGGAATTGGTGGAAAATTGAAAATGAGAAAACTTTTGAAACTGTGTCTTCACTTAGAAAACGCTAAAAACTCAAAGCAGAAAAGCTCATCCATTATGTTAGCACTTAAATCAGTCGTAAGCTGATGGTCAGACCCTTTACCTTCTCCCACTCTCCAAAAATAACCATTCCTCCTAGGTTTATAAGCAGACAGCCTTTAAAAAAAAATCATTAAACAATTAATTTATTTTAATTGGAGGCTAATTACTTTACAATATTGTAGTGGTTTTTGCCATACATTGACATGAATCCGCCACGGTTGTATATGTGTCCCCCATCCTGAACCCCCCTCCCACCTCCCTCCCCATCCCATCCCTCAAGGTCATCCCAGTGCATTGGCCCTGAGCGCCCTGTCTCATGCATTGAACCTGGACTGATGATCTATTTCACATATGGCAAAAGACAGCCTTTTTAAACATGTAATAATATTTATTAGTTTATAACTGTTTTTCATCTGCCTCACAAATCTTTCCAGATCACAGTACTTGTAAATCTTCCTCCTCCTTTTCAGTAGCTACTGAACATTCTTTAATGTGGGCTTCCCTGGTGGAGAAGGAAATGGCAACCCACTCCAGTATTCTTGCCTGGAAAATCCCATGGACGGAGGAGCCCTATAGGCTACAGTCATGGTCGCAAAGAGTCGGACACGACTGAGCGATTTCACTTCACTTCACTTCACTTCACTTCCCGGGTGGCTCAGTGGTAAAGAATCTGCCTGCCAATTCAGGAGACATGAGTTTGATCCCTGGATCAAGAGGATCCTCAGGAGATGGAAATGGCAACCCACTCTAGTATTACTGTCTGTGAAATCCCATGGACAGGGGAGCCTGGTGGGCTACAGCTTGTGGGGTCGTAAGAGTCGGATGTGACTGAGCAGCTAAACAACAATTCTTTAACGTGTGTGTCCCGTCATGTAAGGGATACCGCCCCCCCCAACCCATTCACGAGCAGCTGAATTGTTTCCTGTTCTTTCCTCTTACAGATAATTTTGTGCATTTTTCTGCACAATGCTGGATCAAAGCAGATGCATGTTTTACGTTTTAATAGATGCTCGCAGGTTGCCCCCCAAAAAAAAGTGCAACTAAGGCACACCCGTGCGTGCCATGGCTGACCCTGCTGAGTTCCTCCAGTGAGAATATGAGTAACCCTGTTTCTGCAGGTGGGTGTGACATGCAGTGGTAACACCCCTCCTGCCCTCAGAGGGGCTGTCCTCTCTCAGGGATGCGACTGTGCCAGGTGTCCAAGAGAATTGACTTGTGGGATTTTGTATGAAATCCTGCCCTGCTCTGACGTGTGCAGAGAGCCTTAAAGAGAAGAAAACTCTCCTGTTTCCTGGTTCTGGGTCCTTGCATTTTTTTTTTTTTAATCTTTATTGGAATATAGTTGACTTAAAATGTGTTAGTTTCTGCTGTACAGCAAAATGGGTCAGTTATGTATATACACATGTGTTATGTGTGCTCAGTCGCTTCCGTTGTCTCGACTCTTTGCCATCCTATGGACTGTAGCCTGCCAGTCTCCTCTGTTCACGGGATTTTCCATGGCAAGAACACTGGAGTGGGTTGCCATGTCCTCCTCCAGGGGATCTCCCCGACCCAGGGATTGAAGCCATGTCTCCTGCCTTGCAGGCTGATTCTTTACAGTTGAGCCACTGAGGAAGCCCATATATATATACATATGTTTACTCTTTTTTGGATTCTTTCCCATAGAGGTCATTACAGAGTATTGAGTAGAGTTCCCTGAGCTATCCTGTAGGTCCTTATTAGTTACCTCCTCTGTGTATAGTAGTGGGCATGTGTCAATACCAGTCTCAATCTATGCTCCCCTTTCGCCCAGGAACCATAAGTTTTCTACATCTGTGACTCTTTATTTGCTTTGTAGATGACTTCATTTGTCCCTTATTCCACATAAAAACGATGTCATATGATAATTTGTCTTTCCCAGAAGTTTATTTCAAAGAGGAGAACATGAAAAGTAGGATCTTATTAAATCTTGGCCTCATTTGTGTTTAACACCGTAAGTCATTTTATAAAATTACCCAGGGAGGATGAGAAACAGGAACAAGAAAGGGATTTCAAGCCTATTTCATTTTTTTTTTTTTTGAAAGCAGAAGCAAAATAGAAGTTGCCGGTGATGGCTAGTGCCCTCCTCCGGGGTCAAGGCCTTGGAGACCTTGTCTTAGTTGCTGAAGCGTTGAACCCTGAAAGCCCGAGTTGGGAGCTGGTGGACTTTAGTGGTTGACTCCAGGGATCTTGTGGCCGTAAGGATGCTTTCCTGGTTCTTAGAGAAGGACATGAGAGACTTGATGTTTATGGTTGAGCCAGTCCACTGGGCTTCTGAATGGGGAGTGACCAGAATCCTGGGAAGGTTAGTGCAGGGCCCTCCCAGAGTCAGAAAGAACCGAGGGTCGTGCTTCCAGGTCGGCTGGCTTACGTGGCGGTGTTGTGAGAGGTGGTATGTTTCCTATTTGCGCCCTGCTGCACCTGGGAGTGGGGAACTCGAGAGCATTGTCCTGCTTCTGACACTTTGCAGCTGTGTGACCTTGGACGAGTCCTTTGATATCTCTGCGCGGTTAGTTACTATCTGACCAGATTGTGAATTCCAGAAGGGGGTTGTTGAAGGAGCAGGGGCATGGGGTTCCCATCCTGATGTTGCCACATGTCTCCATGACCTTGATCACGTGATTTCACCTCTCAGGCCTTGCGTTTGCAGCGCCAGTATTTCTGAGATAAATGAGATGAATCTGATACGGCAGGTGCAGGCACCCGGGAGGGCCAATGAACAGCAGGTTTTCCAGGGCGGAGACCGGCCTCAGGCCCCTTGCTCATCCCCTGACCTGGAATAGGGGGTGGTGAGGCGGGAGGCTCGGATCAGGCAGGGTTCCTGCACACCCTTGGCCCCCGGGCTTTTGTTTTAGCCAGTTCCTTCGACTAGAGCACCGTCCCCTTCCGCTTCATCTCTTTTAAAGATTGGATTCAGATCTGTCTTCCCCTAGAAGCTTCCTCTGAGCACTGTTAAGTTCCCAGCCTCACCTTAGACTCAGCTGGGGACCCCTTCCTGCTGCTCCCTTGAGACCCCCACGTCTCTGCTTCTGCAGAATCATGGAGCTGGCGTTTCCTGATGGGTGGAGAGCAGGTGTAATTCATGACTTTATTGCTGGGCTGTCAGCACACCTGGGAGGTGCCCCGGCTGTGGGTGGAGGGTAAAGGGGGCAAAGGACAGGGCCCGGGCCCGGGCCTCACCCCTCGTTTGCGTGCGAGTCCGCTGTCCATACCTGTCGTGGAGGTGACCCTTGGTTAATGCTTTGATCAGCTGGCCGATTAATATCATCGGAGGCCCTGCTAGATGCTGTTTGTGTTGTTGTTCAGTCGCTCGGTCGTGTCCAACTCTCTGCGACTCTGTGGACTGCAGCACGCCAGGCATCCCTGTCCTTCACCATCTCCCGGAGTTGGCTCAAACTCAGGTCCATTGAGTTGGTAATGCCGTCCAAGTTCTTATCCTCTGTCATCCCCTTCTCCTTCTGTCCTCAATCTTTCCCAGCATCAGGGTCTTTTCCAGTGACTTGGCTCTGTGCATCAGGTGGTCAGAGTATTGGGAGCTTCGGCATCAGTCCTCCCAGTGAATATTCAGGGTTGATTTCCTATAGGATTGACTGGGGGCTGTACAAACATTGTGGGGTCTAGTCCATCCAGAGCCCCTCGAGGGTGGTGTTATTCCCATTATACAGCTGGAACAGCTGAGGCCCTGATTTGGAGCAGCTTGGCACAGAGGCTGTGGGGAGGCCCAGGCAGCCCTGGCTGAACACCCAGCTTCTCTGCGAAGTAAGAACTGTGGGAGCCTAAAGGAGTTTGGAGGTGGGGACGAGATAAGAAAGATACAGGGATAGAGACGCAGGTGTAGAGAATGGCTGTGGGCACGGGGGAGGAAGGGCAGGGTGGGACGCCCTGAGAGAGCGATGCTGACATGTACACTCCCTACCACGCGTGGAATGAACAGCTCGTGGGGCACTGCTGCGGGGCACAGGGAGCTGAGCTCGTGCTGACCTCCAGGGGTGGGGTGGGCTAGGGGTGGGAAGGAGGTCCTAAAGGGAACGGATACATGGAATATGCACACGTGTGCCTTCTCAGTCGTGTCTGACTGTGCGACCCCATGGACTGCAGCCTGCCAGGCTCCTCTGTCCATGGGATTTCCCAGGCAAGAATACCGGAGTGGTTTGCCACCTCCTTCTCCAGTGTGTGGTACACGCATAGCTGATTCACTTTGTTGTACAGCAGAAGCTTACACAACATTGTAAAACAATAATACTCCAACATATATATATATATATATATGAAGACTGAGTGGGAAAGGGGGAGAAAAGATACAGGAAACGGTGGACAGTAACAGGAGCTAAGCCTGACCTGTGTCCTCTCCGTTGGCAGGTGGAATCTTATCCACTGCACCACCAGGGAAGTCCCACTCTTGTTTTTGTTTTTTTTTAATTCATTTATTTTTAATCGGAGGATAATTGCTGTATAATACCGTGTTGGTTTCGGCCACACATCAACATGAATCAGCCGCAGGTGTGCCTACGGCCCCTTTCACTCTTCTTCTTAAAGCATCCTTTTGATTCCTGGTCTCAGAGTTCACTCCAGGGTCTGGGGTGGGAGCAGGCGGCCAGAGTGACCCACGTGTATAAGACCCCTGGAGGGAGCAGGGAAGCAGGGAGACCCACTGCTTTCTGGGTTTGCTGGTGGGCTAGATGTGGGCGTAAGAGGAGCCAGACAAGGGAGGCTCTGAGATCTGGGAAGCTGTGACTGTTCAGGAGGATGAGGGGTCACCAGGGACACCCCCGGAAGCCGAGCCGCACACCAGGTGCTTTGCTGGTGGCTTCCTGACTGTCCCGGTCCGAGTCGGGCTCCCAGGGGTCACGCGGCCTGCCCAGGGCCACACGGTCAGCGGGAGCCTACACGCGGGGCTGCCGGGCCCTGCTGTTTTCTGCCCTTTCTGCTCCATTTCCATGCAGAGGTCTCCACGGACCCATTTGGAAGGTTTTTCTCTATTCCCGCCTCCACTCGGGAAGTAAAGGGGTGGTTCGAAGTCTCTGGGTGGGTGTCGGGGTTGGGGACAGGAGCCAGCCTGGGCTTCTTTGGCTATTCAAATATTCTACAGCATAAAGCTGCGTGGGGAGGGAGAGGTGGCGGCCAGGTTGGGGTGATTTGGTTATTCAAAGCCGGGATAACGGTTGGGTCACGGAGATCAAGGGCTCCACCCACACCTTGCTTCCATTTAAACGTCTGAGCGGCTGGTGAGCCCCCCTGCCACCAGCGCCTTCTCCCCAAGCTCATCCTGATGGGCATGAGACAGGTTTTGGCTTCTGAAGCTTCCTCCTGTTAACCGAAGCCCGCTCAGTTAACTGAAACCAGTTCCCCCTTGCTTCCTGCCTCCAGCCTCCTTGTTCACCCGCTTCCTCCTCGCCTCCCCCACTGGGCAGCAGACGACGGCGAGTACCATGGCCAACGTGGACACCCTCCCGGAGTACGAGAAGAGTCAGATCAAGCGGGCCCTGGAGCTGGGCACCGTCATGACCGTGTTCAGCTTCCGCAAGTCCACCCCGGAGCGGAGGACCGTCCAGGTGATCATGGAGACGCGGCAGGTGGCCTGGAGCAAGACGGCCGACAAGATCGAGGGCTTCCGTGAGTACCTCTTGCCTCCCCGCCCGGGCAGTGGGCCCTGCAGCTGTCGTTGGTTCGACACCTTCTTCTGAAAAGGAAAAGTGGCGTCGCTTTGTCTGGGTCTCTGATGGGGTTTGGGGCAGGTGGGGGATGTCGGCCAGGAAAGCCCTGGTGAAGGAGCGGAAGCCTGCGTGGGCCAGCTTGGAAATGACCTCCAGATAGCTCGCCTGGGCTGCTGGGGGCTGAGCGCACCATCTCACGGCGTCGGGGACTGTTCGGTCTGCGTTGATGGTCAAGCCGTGTGCCCTCTTGAGGGCTCACTGGCCAGAGCTTGTGGAGTCATCGCTCGGTAGCCAGATGTGTGTTTTAGTGCAGACAGCAGAGCGAGAGGCCTGTGCTTTACTCCATGTGGACAGAGCACATCGCTGAGTGTGTGGAGCCCTCCAGTGAAGCTCTGCTCCGAGTGGAAGCGGCTTCTTTTCTCCTCCCTCCTCATGTTGGGCAGTGGGTTCAGATCCTCAAGTTCCTAAGCCCCCTTTTTCACTCAGAGTCCAGAGACTTAAGCAATGTACAGTTGCAGAGACTTGCTTAAATGAGTTTTTATTGACTTCTTTTAAATTGAGAAATTAAAGCATACACTTGGGGGAAAATCAGACAATTCATAAATGAATGTCTCTCTTCCCCAGTCCCACCCCAGGCTCCAGAGGCCAGCTCCTGCCCAGGTTCTGTGGTCTTCTAGATGTATTCTGTGCTTGCGTTATGTGTGTGTGTTGTTTTTTTACACAAATAAGTACCTACTGCACATACTTCTGCACTTCGATTTCTTTTTTAAATTTAATAGTTTTCTTTAAAACATTTTTTACTTACTTCTTTATTTTTGGCTGTGCTGGGTCTTCGTTGCTGCCTGGACCTTTCTTTGGCTGTGGCGAGCTGGGGCCACTCTCTACCGTGGTGTGCAGGCTTCTCCTTGCAGTGGTTTCTCTTGCTGTGGATCTCAGGCTCTGGGGCGCGGGCTTCAGTAGCTGTGGCCCCCCGGCTCTAGAGCAGAGGCTGTATAGGTATGGTGCAGGGGCTTAGTTGCTCTGAGGCACGTGGGATCTTCCTGGATCAGAGATTAAATCTGTTTCTCCTGCACCGGCAGGCAGATTCTTTACCACTGAGCTGCCAGGGGAAGCCCCCTGGTAGTTAACCATTGAGGTGGTTTCTTATCAGCATATTGATCTGCCTTTGCCTTTCATCGCCACGTAGCATTCTGGCTACAGTGTGACAGTTTAACCCCTAGAGATGGATGCTTTGGGTTTTTCCAGTCTTTTGCTATTAGCTGTACATGGATCCTTCTCTTCTTTTGCTAGCAGATTTATGGAGATACAATTCACATACCTTATAATTCATCCATTCACAGATTGGTATACTCCCAGGTATGTGCAGCCACCACAGTTTTTAGAACGTTTCATCACCCCTAAATGAAGCCCTGTACCCTGCAGCCATCCATCTGGCCCTCCTCCACCTCTCCTGCCCTAAGCAGCCTCTCATCTCCTTTCCATTGCCCTGTTCTGGACACTTCCTATGGAAGGAATCACACAGTGTGTGGCCTTCTGCGACTGGCTTCTTTCACTTAACAGAGCGTTTCTCACGTTTTCACGATCCATCCGTGTTGTGTGTGTCTCAGGACTTCATTCCTTTACGTGGCCGGGTAATATTCCGTTCTACAAATATTCCACAGTTTGTTGACCCGTTCATCTGCTGATGGAAATTTGGGTTGTTTGCTCTTTTTGGAGGGTATGAATCCTGCCGCTGTGAGCTTTCGTGAATGAATTTTTGTGCGGCTGTGTGTTTTCGTTTCTCCTGGGTGTGTGCCCAGGGGTAGGGCTGCTCCTCAGCCAATGCAGGAACTTTGTTTGATCATTTTAGGAACCCCCCAGACTGCTTCCCAAGTGGCCGCACTATTTTACATTTCCACCAGCTGTGTGTGGGGGTCACCTTTGCATTATTCTTTCATGCACGCAGGTTGCGTTTATCTGAAGGATAGCGTCCTCCATGTGTAATTTCTGAGTTAGAGGGCACGAGTTATTTTTAACTTTAAAGGACGGTTGAATCACATCCCATAGAAGCTCCTGAGGTGGTGGGGGCCCCTCTAGTTCTCCACATCTCCTCCCACACTGCCATGGGGTTCTGAACTTGGCGGTTCACAGGTGGACTCTGATAGTGTGACATGGCTCTTTGGTTTCTTTTATCATGAGCGAGACTAAATAGCTTCCCAAAAGGTTTCTCCTGACTCTGGAGCCAAGATGACCTTCAACAGCACTGAGCCAGAGGGCCTGCTTTGACAGTGCCCAGCCTTCCCCCTGATTTTGTTTACATTGGCCTCAGACCTCCCAGGTGGCCCAGAGACCTGTGGCAGCTGGGGCGGGGGCGGGGGCCTGCAGGGGCAGGACAGGCCCAATGGTAAACACAGGTGCCCCCCCGCACTGAGAGCGGATGGCCGGCCCGTGTCGGCCAGCTGGCCGAGCGCCAGAAGCACCTGGTGAGGGGCATTTGAAGGTGTGCAGGCCTCTGGAGCTTTCTCCTGACAGTCCTGGTGGTTGTGAGACAGGGTTTTGCTTCCTGAAATCCACACCCTATGGTTCTCCCTGGTTACCCCTAAGAGCAGTTCCTCCTCCTCCTTGGGGTGGCCAAGGATGACTGTCATTCACCAGGGTGGTTGGGATTCAGTATTTTAATGAGCTTCCCAGGTGATCCTCATAGCTAGCCAAGTTTGGTAGGTACTGCTCTAGCAACTCCCTCCTCCCACTCACTCGCCGTCCTCCCACCCCCCTGTCCTCCCACCCCCCTGTCCTCCCACCTGCCCGTCCTCCCACTCCCCGTCCTCCCACCCGCCCGTCCTCCCACTCCCCCGTCCTCCCACCCCTCCACCCTCCCCTCCTTCCAGCCTTCCTTCTTTACTTCACCGGTAGCTTCCGTCCCTCCTTCCATCTATCCACATTTGAATGCCTGCTCTGCCAGGCACTATTCTAGGTGCTGGAGATAACGGCAGTCATTGAGTTAGACCCCAGTCCTCACAGAGCTGCACTATTGGATTAGGTACAGGCAGCGTGGAGCCTGACCCCAGCAGGGTTTGATGAGATAGGCCACGTGAGCGTAGGCACGTTCCATCCCCTGCTGAGATCCGGTTCTCCTGTCTGCAGAATGGGGACGATATTGCTGTCCACGCACAGGGTCACCGCTGCGAATGAACAGATGAGTCGCTGGATCAGAAGGCTGAGCACGGTGCGCAGCCCTGGACCGGTGCGAACTGCTGCTTTTGCTTTTGCTGTTGTTGTGGGTGACGAGCGGCGGCCAGCCTGTCCGGGGCAGCAGAGTCTTGCTTAGGTGTTTGGACTTTCTCCGGAGAGCAGTAGGGCTCCACTGAAGGGTTTTCAGCCGAGGGGTGGTGTGAACACCTTTGTGTTTTTGAACTGCACTGGCGAGCCTATGTGAGATGGCTGTGTCGTGTTTGTAAAGTGACACAGAAGCCGATTTGGGGGTAAATTGCTTTAAAAAGGTGCTCTCCTGACCACCTAGAGAGAACAGGCCTTTGAGCCCTGGACGGGGCCACTCAGCACCTCATTTCCAGCCTCTTGATATAGAGGTGGTGTCCTGGGGGCCCCAGCTATAGTGTTGCCTTAGGGGTCTGAGTCAGCAGGAGCCTGCAGGTTACTGTGGGGTCTGCAGAAGACAGCACCCGTGTGTGGCTCTGGGGTCACTGGAGGTGGCCTCTGGCCTCTGGACAGGTGTCACAGCCTCCTGTGTGGGCCTGGGTGAAGGCAGACGCCCACGGGTCTCACTGTGCACAGCAGGGAGTGGTTCTCAGCTGGGCGATCCCATCCCACCCACGCGGGGGCATTCGGCAATGCCTGGAGATACTTTTAGTCCTGGTTATTTGGAGGGGGTTGCTTCTGGCATCTAGCAGGTTGAGGCCAGGGGTACTGCTAAACATCTTACAATGCATAGGACAGCCCCCACCCCAAATAATAATCCAGTATAGAATTGTAAGTATAGAAACCTTGGCCTGGGGACTCGCCTGGTGGTCCGGTGGCTAAGAGACTGCACCTCAATGCTGGGGTTGTCATTGTTGTTTATTTGCTAAGCTGTGTCCAGCTCCTTTGCAAGCTTGTGGACTGTAGCCCACCAGGCTCCTCTGTCCTTGGGATTTTCCAGGCAAGAATACTCGAGTGGATCGCCATTTCCTTCTTCGGGGATCTCCCCAACCCAGGGATCAAACCCACATCTCCTGAGTCTCCTGCGTTGGCAGGCAAATTCTTTACCACTAAGCCACCTGAGAAGCACAATTCCTGGTCAGGGAACTATATCCCGCATGCCACGACTAAGCCCTGGCACAGTCATATAAAATTAAAAGAAAATGTTAAAAAGGAAGAAGAAAAAGTGTATTTCTTCCTGAAAAATTAAGAAACCTTGGTCTGAAGTCATGTGTTTGCTTTGCTTAGAACCGTAAAATGTCACACATTCCCCCTTGGACCGTGTCATGACGGAGCTGTTCCGTGTGCAGTGCCACGCCCATATTTGCCATCATACTGGGCCCCCAGTTTTGCTAAGAGAGAGGAGGAAGGGATGGGGTCCCTGTCCTGGAGGAAACAGGTGAAATCCCACAGATAGAGGAGCCTGGTGAGCTTTAGTCCATGGGATGGCAAAAGAGTCAGACACGACTTAGTGACTGAACATCAGCAACAACAGCTGGGTGGTTCTTCTCTCTGTGGCCTGGACTGAGGTGGTACTTGGCTGGCATGGCCCCTGGTCTGGAAGTTTCCAGAATCTTTGCTCCTGTGTCTGGTGCTGTGGTGATGATGGCCGGTAGCCCGGGCTCAGCTGAAAATGTTGGCTCAGCACCTACTGCGTGGCAGTCCCAGGGTCATCGGGCTCCTTACACGGTGCCTGGTATCCCCCCGGGATGTGTGTTCCAAGAGTCACAGGGCTTCTTGTGACCTAGCCTGAGAAAGTCACTTGTTCAGGTCCGCGGGGCCAGCTCAGGTTCAAAGAATGGGGAATCTCCTCTTGGAGAAGATGAGACCTGCCCAGGTGGGGAGAAAGTTGACAGCAGCCACCTTGGTGCCAAACGACCACGAGGGTCCAGGCTCATAGTTCAGATCTGTGCTCCACCACCTCCTAGGAGCTGTGTGATCCGAGGCAGGTTTGCTTGACCTGTCTGTGCCTCAGTTTCTCTATTGGTCAGGTGAGATGACAGTCAATGAGATAAGGGTGAGAAGCAAGTGGATTTTAAGTATGTTTTTGTATGTATTTATATATTTTATCCGTATATAAAAGGTGCATATTTTAAACAGTAGGAGTCCCAAGGCCTGGCTTCTGACAAAGAAGATGAACTTCAGCCGGACACTCATGTCTTGGCCATCATTCTCCTGTTGACTTTCCGAGGCCGCTGGGCAGGATGGTGCACTGGGTTCCCTCCTGTGTGGGCCTCCTGCCAGTCTCTGGGTGTGGGGCGGGAGCTTGTGCTGGAAGTCCTGCCTCTGGTTTTTCTTTCCCTTTGGGCGCTAGGGGAGCAGACTCCAACTAGAAGGGAGTCCGCCGGAGCACCTTCCTGAGGTGAGCTTTGGGGTCCGCTGGCACCTTGTCCGCTTGGGAGCATGGCCTGGGACGTATCCTGGGAGCCACAGTGGTGCCGCCTGCCCGCGGGGTGTGGACGGGGCTGGTTGTGTGATGAGCCAGCTGTGAGGCGTGGACCATGTCCATCTGACTGGATGGGCGCTGTTCTCAGGCTTTCACTTCTGCGTGTGCACATTTTCTCTATCTGCTTATTTTCGGCAAGTGGTGGCTGTCTGTGAGTGAGGGGTGCTCACAAACAGGGGCTGTTCTGCTTCCCTAGTATTAGGCTCTTAGCTTGCCTGCCTAATAATAAGTGCATGATGACGATGGTGATGATGTTGTTGGTGATGAGGGCCGCCTCTGAGTGCTCTCCGTGTCCTAGTCTCTGTGTGGATACATCACGCGTCACTGCTCTTTAAATCCTCACAGTGACCCTGTGAGCAGGAACCATACCCACTTTATTTATGAGGAAACTGAGTCCTGGGAGACTCGGTGACATGCCCAAGGCCACATGGCCAGGCAGGGGCAGCGCCCCAGTTTGCTTTCGTTCTACCTGCCTTTTGGAGTCTAGTGTCTTCTGTTCTGCGTTGCCTTCTCCTCCTGTGTGATCTCAGAGATGTCTGAGTTCTGTATGGGGTAGTGGGGCACCCTGCTGTGGACCGAAGGAGGATGGCCTCACTCAGCCTTTGTTACAGCAAGAGGGAAGGCACTGATTCCTTCTTCTCACAGAGGACGTGCCCTGCCCGGTGCTGAGATGCCAAGGGGAGGACACTTGAGAGGTGCCTGGCTAGCTGGAAGCCAGACGTGCCTGCTGGAGCCCCCACGGTGGGGACGAGTGTGGACCCAACGCGGGCATTGAAATGGGCTCGTCCTCTATCTTGCCTTCCTCTGAGATCTATCTTTGAGGTACTTATCCATTTAAAAAAAGAGTATTTGGCAAAGTTCTTATTTTAACAATGTGTTTTTGAAACTGGAGCAGGTGTTGTTTCACCGGCATTTTCCATCCACAAAATCCATTGTCTGAAAGTGGTCCCCGAGCTCCATCAGTCAAGTGTCCCATCAGAAATAAGGTTCAGCCAGTACTCCCAGTGTATTACAAAGCAGTGGTTATAGGTCCTTGTTGATGTAGTGTCGTATTAATCTCAACCTCCTAATTTATCCCTACCCTCTTTTTGCCCTTTGATAGCCATAGCTTGTCTTTGGTGTCAGTGACTCTGCTTATAAATAAGTTCATTTGTATCATTGTTTTGATTCCACAGATAAGGGATAGCGTATGATACTTGTCTTTCTCTGTCTCACTTCACTTAGTATGATCATCTCTAGCTCCATCCATGTTGCTGCAAATGCCATTCAGTTCAGTCCAGTTGCTCAGCCATGTCCAGCTCTTTGGGACCCCATGAACTGCAGCACACGAGGCTTCCCTGTCCATCACCAACTCCCAGAGCATGCTCAAACTCACATCCATTGAGTTGGTGATACCATCCAACCATCTCATCCTCTGTCATCCCCTTCTCCTCCTGCCTACAATCTTTCCCAGCATCAGGGTCTTTTCTTTGAGTCAGTTCTTCGCATCAGGTAGCCAAAGTATTGGAGTTCAGCTTCACCATCAGTCCTTCCAATGAATATTCAGGACTGATTTCCTTTAGGATGGACTGGTTGGATCTCCTTGGAGTCCAAGGAACTCTCAAGAGTCTTCTCCAACACCTCAGTTCCAAAGCATCAATTCTCTGGCACTAAGCTTTCTTTATAGTCCAACTCTCACATCCATACATGACTAATGGAAAAACCATAGCTTTGACTAGACAGACCTTTGTTGGCGAAGTAATGTCTTTGCTTTTTAATATGCTGTCTAGGTTGCTCATCAGAGAAGGCAATGGCACCCCACTCTAGTACTCTTGCCTGGAAAATCCCTTGGATGGAGGAGCCTGGTGGGCTGCAGTCCGTGGGGTCACTAAGAGTCGAACACGACTGAGCGACTTCACTTTCACTTTTCACTTTCGTGCATTAGAGAAGGAAATGGCAACCCACTCTAGTGTTCTTGCCTGGAGAATCCCAGGGACAGGGGAGCCTGGTGGGTTGCCATCTATGGTGTTGCACAGAGTCGGACACGACTAAAGCGACTTAGCAGCAACTTAGCAGCAGCAGGTTGCTCATAACTTTTCTTCCAAGGAGCAAGCATCTTTTAATTTCATGGCTGCAGTCACCATCTGCATGATTTTGGAGCCCAAGAAAATAAAGTCTCTCACTGTTTCCATTGTTTCACCATCTATTTGCAAATGGCATTATTCCATTCTTTTTTATGGCTGAGTAGTATTCCAGTGTATATGTGTGTTTGTGTGTGTGTGTTTGTGTAGGGGAATTAAAGGATTAAATGAAGTAATTAAAGAATTAAATAAAATAATCCCTATAATCTGCTCTCAGTCACACAGAGGAGACAGGTGCTCAAATAGTCACTGCTCTTGCCAGCATCAGACATAAAGGGAAATGGCGATGTGGAAAGGATGAGGTGGACTGTGAGAGTGTCCGTTCACATAATGAAATCGTTGTTTTCCTGCATCCGCATGGGTCGTCCTGCTCCCCTTCCCAGGTACCAGTTGTCCACGTGGAGCCTGCTGGTGTGAGGAACAGAACTGGTGTTTTTTTCCCTGACACTGATACAGACCTACCTGTCTGCCATTCAGATGAGGAATTGGTTTCTGTGACCATTCAAGCATTGTCTTCTGTCCTGGGTGATGATCACTTGATATCCTTAGAATTCATCCCTTTGTTGTTATTTTTTAAAAATGTATTTGGCCATGCTGTGTGGCATATGGGATCTTAGATCCTTGACCAGAAATCAAACCCGTGCCCCTTGCATTGGCAGCTCAGAGTCCTAACCACTAGACCACCAGGGAAGTCCCTGGTCCCTTCTTTGACTTAGCAAACACTCAGAGGATTGGTGTGTGTCGGATATGAGCCTTGTCACTGGGGACGCCGGGTGAGTGGGACGGTGGGGACCCCAGAGGAGCTTACGGTGTCACAGGAAAGACAGAAGAGGCCAGACTAAGCATTCAGGACTGTGTGGGATGCCAGGGAAGGAAGAAGCAGAGCGCATGACAGAGTAACCAGCAAAGAGCCCAGTGTTAGGAGTCAGGCCTCAGGGAAGCATGTCCATGGAGGTGACGTTTGAGCTGAGACTTGAAAGTGATAAGGGAGCCGTGGGAAGCTCTGGCCAGGGCCTGGGGGGAGCATTCCTGGCTGAGGGCACAGCAGTGAAGCTTCCATATTAGTCTGGGTAGACGAATGGCAGTGACAAATGTCTTCTTCTTTAAAATTACTTTTTAAAATTTATTTTTAATTGCAGGATAATTGCTTTACAATATTGTGTTGGGTACTGCCATACATCAGCGTGAATCAGCCACATGTGTCCCCTGCCTCTTGGACCTCCTGCCCCATCCCGCCCCTCTCGGTTGTCACAGAACCCTGGTTTCAGCTCCCCGAGTCACACAGCAAATCCCCACCGTCTGTCTGTCTCACGCCCTGTGGTGTGCATGTGTGCCTCTGCCGCGCTCTCCGCTCATCTCAGCCTGTCCTTCCCTTCGGCCCACAGGGCAGTTCACCGCATCTGTGTCTCTGTCACTGGCTGCACATAGGTGCATCAGTACCACCTCCCTAGACTCCGTTTGTGTGTTACTACATGACATTTCTCTTTCTCTTTCTGCCTTGCTGCACTTTGTATAATAGGCTCTAGGTTTGTCCACCTCGTTGGGACTGACTCAAGTGCATTCGTTTTTCTAGCTGAGTAACATTCCATTGTGTATATGTACATAATTTCTTTATCGTCTCATCTGTTGATGGACATCTGGGTTGCTTCCATGTCCCAGCTATTGTACATAGTGCTGCAGCAGACGTTGGGGTGCATGTGTCTTTTTCAGTTATGGTTTCCTCAGGGCATGTGCCCAGTAGTGGGATTGCCCATTCAGGTATGACCTAAATCAAATCCCTCATGATTATACAGTGGAAGTGAGAAATAGATTTAAGGGCCTAGATCTGATGGACAGAGTGCCTGATGAACTATGGAATGAGGTTCGTGACATTGTACAGGAGACAGGGATCAAGACCATCCCACTGGAAAAGAAATGCAAAAAAGCAAAATGGCTGTCTGGGGAGGCCTTACAAATAGCTGTGAAAAGAAGAGAAGTGAAAAGCAAAGGAGAAAAGGAAAGATATAAACATCTGAATGCAGAGTTCCAAAGAATAGCAAGAAGAGATAAGAAAGCCTTCTTCAGCGATCAATGCAAAGAAATAGAGGAAAACAACAGAATGGGAAAGACTAGAGATCTCTTCAAGAAAATCAGAGATACCAAAGGAACATTTCATGCAAAGATGGGCTCGATAAAGGACAGAAATGCTATGGACCTAACAGAAGCAGAAGATATTAAGAAGAGATGGCAAGAATACACAGAACTGTACAAAAATATCTTCATGACCCAGATAATCATGATGGTGTGATCACTGACCTAGAGCCAGACATCCTGGAATGTGAAGTCAAGTGGGCCTTAGAAAGCATCACTACGAGCAAAGCTAGTGGAGGTGATGGAATTCCAGTTGACCTCTTTCAAATCCTGAAAGATGATGCTGTGAAAGTGCTGCATTCAATATGCCAGCAAATTTGGAAAACTCGGCAGTGGCCACAGGACTGGAAAAGGTCAGTTTTCGTTCCAATCCCAAAGAAAGGCAATGCCAAAGAATGCTCAAAGTACCACACAATTGCACTCATCTCACACACTAGTAAAGTAATGCTCAAAATTCTCCAAGCCAGGCTTCAGCAATACGTGAACCGTGAACTTCCTGATGTTCAAGCTGGTTTTAGAAAAGGCAGAGGAACCAGAGATCAAATTGCCAACATCCGCTGGATCATGAAAAAAGCAAGAGAGTTCCAGAAAAGCATCTATTTCTGCTTTATTGACTATGCCAAAGCCTTTGACTGTGTGGATCACAATAAACTGTGGAAAATTCTGAAAGAGATGGGAATACCAGACCACCTGATCTGCCTCTTGAGAAATTTGTATGCAGGTCAGGAAGCAACAGTTAGAACTGGACATGGAACAACAGACTGGTTCCAAATAGGAAAAGGAGTTCGTCAAGGCTGTATGTTGTCACCCTGTGTATTTAACTTATATGCAGAGTACATCATGAGAAATGCTGGGCTGGAAGAAACACAAGCTGGAATCAGGATTGCCGGGAGAAATATCAATAACGTCAGATATGGAGATGACACCACCCTTATGGCAGAAAGTGAAGAGGAACTCAAAAGCCTCTTGATGAAAGTGAAAGTGGAGACTGAAAAAGTTGGCTTAAAGCTCAACATTCAGAAAACGAAGATCATGGCATCCAGTCCCATCACTTCATGGGAAATAGATGGGGAAACAGTGGAAACAGTGTCAGACTTTATTTTTCTGGGCTCCAAACTCACTGCAGATGGTGACTGCAGCCATGAAATTAAAAGACGCTTACTCCTTGGAAGGAAAGTTATGACCAACCTAGATAGCATATTCAAAAGCAGAGACACTACTTTGCCAACAAAAGTTCGTCTAGTCAAAGCTATGGTTTTTCCTGTGGTCATGTATGGATGTGAGAGTTGGACTGTGAAGAAGGCTGAGCGCCGAAGAATTGATGCTTTAGAACTGTGGTGTTGGAGAAGACTCTTGAGAGTCCCTTGGACTGCAAGGAGATCCAACCAGTCCATTCTGAAGGAGATCAGGCCTGGGGTTTCTTTGGAAGGAATGATGGTAAAGCTGAAACTCCAGTACTTTGGCCACCTCATGTGAAGAGTTGACTCATTGGAAAAGACTCTGATGCTGGGAGGGATTGGGGACAGGAGGAGAAGGGGACGACAGAGGATGAGATGGCTGGATGGCCTCACTGACTCGATGGACATGAGTCTGGGTGAACTCCAGGAGTTGGTGATGGAGAGGGAGGCCTGGCGTGCTGCAATTCATGGGTCACAGAGTCGGACACGACTGAGTGACAGATGTGATCTGATCTGATCTGATGGTAGCTTTATCCCTTGTTTTTTAAAGTAATCTCCATACTGTTATCCATAGTGGCTGTATCAACTTGCATTGCCACCAACAGTGGGAGAGCGTTCCCTGTTCTCCACACCCTCTCCAGCGTTATTGTTTGTAGACGTTTTGCTGATGGCCATTCTGACTGGTGTGAAGCGGTTCCTCGTTGTAGCTTTGATTTGCATTTCTCTGATAACGAGCGATGTTGCGCACCTTTTCACGTGTGTCTTAGCCGTCTGTGTGTCTTCTTTGGGGACATGACTCTTTAGGCCTTCGGCCCACTTTGTGATTGGGTTGTTTGTTTTTCTGGTGTTGAGTTGCATGAGCTGCTTGTGTAGACAAATGCCTTCCTGATATAAATGTTTCACTCAAGTCGTGATCTAGTGGGATTGGGGGTCTTGTGACACCACCATCCCCTAAGGCGTCTGAGGCCACTGCAGGACCCTCTCTGTGCGGCCAGCATGTGGGGTAAGAGGAAGAGTGGAGGATGGCTTAGGACATTCTAGGGGGTCAGGCCTGGAAACAGTGTGCCTCTTCCCTCCCGCCTTCCGTTGACCAGAACTTAGCACAGGACTGGCTGCAGAGGAGGCTGGGAAATGTGGTCTGTTGTGTGCCAGGCAGGATGGACATGGGCGTGGTGGGCGTCACCCAGGCTCTTCACGGCCCCTCATTTTGGAGGATGCAGACGTGGCTGTAGCCCCACAGATGGCTCAAGAGTAGAATGATTGTAGGAATTTAGGGACTCCTGCAGGAATTCAAGGGGAGTGCAGAGCCTTTGCACTGAGCCTCCTGGGAACGGGAGGTGGTGGCATTGAGGTCTCTCCCATCCCGTTGTGGTGGAAACCGCTGTGGTCATGATGCCTACCTGTACAGACGGGCCTCGTTAGCCCTCTTAGGTTTCCTTGGAGCCGCAGTTAGACCGTCCCCAGCAAAGCCCTCCACCTTGACTCTGTCGCCCCATCAGCAAAGGCTTAGGTTTCCCAGCCTCCCAGTGATGGATGCCCGAGCGAGGCCTCCAAAGGCTGGGTCTTCTGAGCCAGCGCACGAGGCTTGGCTGCCTCTGAGAACAGTGTCCTCTCCAATCAGCTTCGATGTGGAGGCTGGATTAGGTGGGTCTCCTGCTGGAGAACACAGTCTGGCTTCTTCAGTGCTTCTGGGTGGAGGTGGGTCCCTGTTATGGGTGGACTGTGTCTCCCTTCCAAATTCAGGTGGTGAGGCCCTAACCCCCAGGCCCTCTGAATGTGGCCTTATTTGGAGATCTGGTCAGTGCAGAGGTGATTAACCAAGATGAGGTCTTACTGGCACAGAGTGGGCCGCTAATCCCATGCGACTGGTGTCCTTGTACAAAGAGGACAGGACTCCCCTGTTGCTCCAGTGGTTGAGGGTCCGCCTGCCAGTCCAGGGGACAGGGGTCTGATGCCTGGTCTAGGAAAAGCCACACGCTGTGGGGCTACTGAGCCCGGGCACCACAACGACTGAGCCCGCCCTCTGGAGCCCACGAGCCGTAACTCCTGAAGCTCTGGAGCCTGTGCGTCTCGTCAAGAGAAGCCTCCACAGTGAGAAGCCCACTCCTCACATCAAAGAGTAGCCCCCACTCCCCAAAACTAGAGAAAGACATCATGTAGCAATGAAGACCTAGCACTACTACTGCTGCTGCTAAGTCGCTTCAGTCGTGTCCGACTCTGTGCAACCCCATGGACTGCAGCCCACCAGGCTCCCCCGTCCCTGGGATTCTCCAGGCAAGAACACCGGAGTGGGTTGCCATTTCCTTCTCCAATGCACGAAAGTGAAAAGTGAAAGTGAAGTCGCTCAGTCGTGTCCGACTCTTCGAGACCCCATGGACTGCAGCCCACCAGGCTCCTCCGTCCATGGGATTTTCCAGGCAAGAGTACTGGAGTGGGGTGCCATTGCCTTCTCCGGAAGACCTAGCACAGGCATAAGTAAATAATTTAAGAGGATGTACACACAATATTAAAAAAAAAAATTAAGATCATGGCATCCAGTTCCATCACTTGATGGCAAACAGAAGGGGAAACAGTGGAAATAGTGAAAGACTTTATTTTCTTAGGCTCTAAAATCACTGCGGATGATGGCTGCAGCCATGAAATTAAAAGACACTTGCTCCTTGGAAGAAAAGCTATGACAAACCTAGACAGCGTATTAAAAAGCTGAGAGATATCACTTTGCCAACAAAGGTCCGTACAGTCAAAGCTACGGTTTTTCCAGTGGCCATGTATGAATGTGAGAGTGAGTGAGGGAGTGAAGTCGCTCAGTTGTGTCCGACTCTTTGTGACCCCATGGACTGTAGCCTACCAGGCTCCTCTGTCCATGGGGTTTTTCAGGCAAGAATACTGGAGTGGGTTGCCATTTCCTTCTCCAGTGATTGTGAGAATTGGACCATAAAGAAGGCTGAGAGCTGAAGAATTGGTGCTTTTGAACTGTGGTGTTGGAGAATACTTGAGAGTCCCTTGCTGCAAGGAGATCAATCCAGTAAATCCTAAAGGAAGTCAACCCTGAATGTTCATTGGAAGGACTGATGCTGAAGCTCTAATACTTTGGCCACCTGATGTGAAGAGCTGACTCATTGGAAAAGACCCTGATGCTGGGAAAGACTGAGGGCAGAAATGAACGAGAGAGGATGAGATGGTTGGATGGCATCATGGACTCAATGGAAATGAGTCCATTGAGGATTGCTGGCATCACCAGAAGCCAGAAGGAAACTGGGGAGTTGTTTCCCTGTCACAGCCACAGAAGGAGCCACCCCTGCTAACTCCTTGATCTGAGCTGTGAGACAGTCCGTTCCTGTTGTGGAAGACAGTACGTTTTTGGTTGGGGCCATTTTGCTGCAGCAGCTGTAGCACACCAACACACTGCCCTTTAAGGGGCCCAAGGGACGGGAAGAGTGGTAAGCTTGGCAATTGATGTGTCCACGTGGCCGCAGAAACCATGGACAAGCTGGACTTTGTTGTAAAGGAATTTAAGAGCCCTCACTTTCTATTCCAAGTGTCATCTTATTTCCCGGCTGTGAGGGTGTGAGAGGCAGCATTGTATCCTGGTTAACTGCGGGGACTGGAGTGCCTCCTTGGGCTTGAATCCTGACCCTGTGGCTTGGGCCAGAGACTTTCCACTCCGTGCCTCAGCTTCCTCACCTGTAAAATGGGGAGAACGAGAGTGCCCAGCTTCGACGGTCTTCAGGAGGATCAGATGAGCTCCTGAAGGTGAAGCACTTAGAAAGGTCGGAAAGGGGAGTGCCCCGTGTGCTTTGCTCTTGTTGTCAGTGGCTCACGCATCTTCCTCATCTCTTGGGGGCACGTCCCTTGAAGTCTGTCCTGCAAGTCACCAGCCCCCAGCCCCACCCCAGAGGACGCTGCGCAAGTCTGGTTAGTTGTGGTCCATCCAGTTCTCCCACACACACCCTGGGAGTGTGGCCGGGATTCTCTTTCCCTCTGGGTTGTTGGGGATCTCAGTGTCCCCGCCAGAAGTCCATCTGGCTGTTGGAGAGGAGAGGACAGGAGGAGGGGGCAGCTGGGCTGTGGACATATCTGCTCTGAGAAGCCTGAGGCCGCCTCGGGAGCGGCTGAGGGCAGGGCCAAGCCCTGGGAAGGCAGATCCCAGATCTCTTATGCATGTCAGACTAGGAGAGGGAGCTGTTAGAAGCCATCCTCTGCTGAATCCTTCAGGAAAGACCCTCCTGCTGCCACACCTCAGTCTAGGTTAGCTGTAAGTGAACATTTTTGCGTGTTGGGCTGATGAAGTAACATGTCTTTTTTTCATCTTGGGAGAGACCTAAGCACTGTGCACGTTGAAGTTGAAGCCAGAAATCTTGGTATCGACTGGCCCTGGAGCCAGGCCCCCGGTGGCTGTCATCCCAGGCAGTGAGCTCCCAGAGGCAGGGACCCATTGATTCTGCCCACCAGGAGGAGTCCCACTCCTGGGCCACACCTGACCTGTCATTGGTGCTTCCCAGAGATCGGTCAGCTGGCGAGCCAGGAAAAGGCCCTGGCTACCGGAGATCAGCCCTGGGATTTCTTTGGAAGGAATGATGCTAACGCTGAAGCTCCAGTACTTTGGCCACCTCATGCGAAGAGTTGACTCATTGGAAAAGACTCTGATGCTGGGAGGGATTGGGGGCAGGAGGAGAAGGGGATGACAGAGGATGAGATGGCTGGATGGCATCACTGACTCGATGGACGTGAGCCTGAGTGAACTCCAGGAGTTTGTGATGGACGGGGAGGCCTGGAGTGCTGCGATTCATGGGGTCGCAAAGAGTCAGACACGACTGAGCGACTGAACTGAACTGAACCCCCCTCTCAGCCTCTGTACCCTCCTCTCCCTAGAGACGGCAGCGTCTGCGCTTAAGGGAGGGCAGCTCTGTGACTTCTCTTTCTTGCTTGTATATTTCTTTTTGTTTTTACTTTTTAATTGGAGAATAATTGCTTTACAGTATTATGTTGGTTTCTGCCATACATCAACATGAATCAGCCGTAGGTATTCGTGTGTCCCTTTTGAACCTCCCTCCCACCTCCCACCCCTCCTCACCCCTCTGGGGTGTCACAGAGCATTTGATTGGAGCTCCCTGCGTCATACGGCGTCTTCCCACCGGCTGGCTCTTTCACACGTGGTAATTTGTGTGTTTTCAGGCTGCTCTCTCAGTTCGCCGCCCCGCCTCCTTCCCACACTGTCTGCAAGTCTGTTCTTTTATGTCTGCGTCTCCATTGAGCCATGTGCTGTCACTTCAGTCGGGTCCAGCTCTTGGTGACCCCATGGACCTTAGCCTGCCAGGCTCCTCTGTCCATGGAATTCTCCGGGCAAGAATACTGGAGTGGGTTGCCATGCCCTCCTCCAGGGGATCTTCCATTGTGTCTCCATTCCTGCCCTGCAAATAGGCTCATCAGTACCGTCTTTCTAGGTTCCATTTATGTGTATTCCAAATATATGATATTTGATTTTCTCTTTCTGACTCACTTCACTCTGTATAATGGGCTCTAGGTGCATCCACCTCATTAGGACTGACTCAAATGTGTTCTTTTTTATGGCTGAGGAATATTCCATTGTATGTGTGTACCACAGCTTCTTTATCCATTCATCTGTTGATGGACATATGTTGCTTCCATGTCCTGGCTACTGTAAACAGTGCCGCAGTGAGCACTGGGGCACACGTGTCTCTTTCAGTTCTGGTTTCCTCAGGGTACCGCCCAGTAGTGGGATTGTTGGATCATGTGGTAGTTCTATTCCTAGTTTCTTAAGGACATCTCTATAGAATCTCTGACAGAATCTTACTGTTTTTTATAGTGGCTGTATCAATTTACATTCCCACCAACAGTGCAAGAGGGCTCCCTTTTCTCCACACCCTTTCCAGCATTTCTTGTTGTAGACTTTTTGATGATGGCCTTTCTGACTGGTGTGAACTTATACCTCATTGTAGTTTTGATTTGCATTTCTCTAATAATGAGCGATGTTGAGCATCTTTTCTTGTGCGTCTTAGCCATCTGTATGTCGTCTTTGGGGAAATGTCTGTTTAGATCTTGTGCCCACTTTTTGATTGGGCTGTTTGTTTTCCTGACATTGAGCTATATGAGCCGCTTATGTCTTCTGGAGATCAATCCTTTGTCAGCTATTTCATTTGCAATTGTTTTCTCCCATTCTGAGGGCTGTCTTTTAATCATGTTCATTGTTTCCTTTGCTGTGCAAAAGCTTTTAAGTTTAATGAAGTCCCCTTTATTTATTTTTGTTTATATTTCCATTACTCTAGGAGAGGGGTCACAGAGGATCTTGCTGTGACGCGTGTCAAAGAGGGTACTGCCTGTGTTTTCCTGTAATGACCCCTGCTTTAACCACACGTGATGGTGCTGGCCTCAGTTTTCTCTGGGGAGGTGGGTGGTGGCCGGGCTGCCTTGCAGGATGGTAGTGGGGATTATGTTTGTAAGTGCATCTGACGTTCATGGCGTGTGCCTGACATAGCTCATCTGTGCGCATTTGTGTCTGACTGGGGGTGCGGGGGGGAGGCTGTGGCGTCTCCCCCTGTGCAGAGGCTGGTCTCTTCTGGTGCACATGGGTAGGGTCCCTACGAGGTTAAGGTCCTCGGTTTGAGCCCGAGTGTCAGTGGGCAGCCCCAATCCTTGCCTTTGTCCTTCTGCAAGCCTGGGGAGGCCTGGCCTTGGAGGAAGAGCGTCTGCAGGGCAGTGGTGACGTCGTTTTGCAAACAGAATCAGTGTGGATGCCAGCTGAAAGCAGGGGGCCCTCTGCTGTGCTCCCCGCACAGTGGGAAGAAGCGGGAAGATGCCTTCATCTTGCATGGTGTGCTGGTGGCCATGGTGGGAGTGAATGTTGGGGGGTGAATTGTCTGTGTGTGAAGGACTGTTTTCTAGGAAAGAAAAGTATGGGAGCTTGTTGATCCATAGAGTGGAAACTAGCGAAGTCAGCACAGCAGGGCCAAGAGCATGGGGACAGGCCAGCCTCAGGACTGGGGGGCCCGCTGGCATCTTCCTGCTTCAGCTTCTCTGATCAGAGTTTATCAGCCGCTGTCACCTGCCCACCACGCCTGGCCAGCGTCTGCTGGTGGTTAGCAGGTACCTGGCTGGGGAGGGACCAGTGTCCCTGGGGAGGCCTGAGCTGGGGTGGCTGATGGTAAAAGCTACACCAGTTTCCTGCTGAAGAGAGCCCTGAGCCAGGCTTTTCTGTCTGACCTGGTTTTATTTCCCCTAATTAAGCGGGTCTCCTTGAAGCAGCAACATGTGTCCATCAGTGGAAAGATTTTAAACTCTACAGTGAGGGTTACCCACCTGCCCCCAGAGCAATATGTGTTCACACTTGGTATAACCCATCAAGATTTTTTTTCTTGCAAGACATAAGATACATTTTTACAAAATGTAACCGTCTCATAATACTCTTTAGTTACTTGCCTTTTTATTTTGTGCTGTTTTGTGACCACCTTCTCTTTTTGAGTTATTTAGAATGTTGTGATTGGCATAGAGACGCCTTTGTACTTAAGAGCATGTCCTCTAGGGTCCGACTGCCAGGGTTCAGATCTTGGCTCTGTCACGTAGAGTCTTGTGACCATGGACAAATTTTTTAGCCTCTCATTTTCCCATCTATGGAATGGGGCCATAGTAATGCCCCCCTCACCACATTCTCATGGGGGTTAGGAGAACTAGCTATGTAGCACTCTTGGGATAGGACCTCACAGATAGCCCAGATCACTCAGTAACAGCTAGCTGCTGCTACTATACTGTTGTTATTTCTATGTACTTTGTGACAGCAGAATACTCCCCGCCCCCAGATATTCTAAGCCTCAGAACCTGCGACTCTGTTATCCTGTGTGGCCAAAGGCTCTTGGCAGGTGTGATAAAGTTGAGGATCTTGAGATTATTCTGGATTGTCTGGGGGGCCTGATGTCATCCCATGGGTCCTTAAGAGTGAAAGGGAGGGAGGAGGGGCAGAGTCAGAGGAGATGGGATGACGGAAGCAGAGGTCAGAGTGATGACATCAGTGCTTGCAAGGTGGAAGGGGTCCACGAGCCAAGCATGCAGGTGGCTCCCAGAAACTGGAAAAGGCGGGGAGGCGAATTCTCCCCTGGAGCCCCCAGAGGGAAGGGAGCCTTGCCGACACCTTGATTTTAGTCCAGTGAGACCAGGTTTTGACTTCTGACCTCCAGAACTCCGGCAATAATTGGCAGCACTGAGTTTGTGGTAAATTGTCACAGCAGCAGTAGGAAATGAATATGCCCTTCTCACCAAGCTAGACACATCTTAGTATTTGGTCTGGGTCTTTTTCTTTTGTTTTTAAGAAATAAGGTTTTACATTTAAGTCCTCAAGTATACCCCTTCTTCCCTGGAGAAACCAGTAGCATGCTTTGATAATTGTAGTTCTTGTGGATATGTTTTACCCTTATTTAAAACATTGTAGTCTGCAGTTGATACAGCTCATTGTGTCAGTAGCTTTATCTGACCTGCCCTGGGCTGTTTCCTTCTGTGAGCGCATCTTGATACATTCCCCAGTCCTTTCGTTTCCGGATATTTAGGTTGTTTCCAATCGCAGAAGTCTTTCCATCCCAAGTATATGCCTTCCGTCTGCTTTCATTTATTTTTTGTCATTGTTGGTTTATGGAATCTTCGTTTCCCAATCAGGCATCGAACCTGTGTCCCCTTCTGTGGAAGCTCGGAGTCCTGACCGCTGGACCACCAGGGAATCCCCTCTTTTGTTTTGAATAGCTATGGTTTTCTACCTGATTTCTTAATGTTTTTTAATTTTTAAAATCAAATTAAAATCAATCTTCTACTTTTGGACATCTCGTACTTTATTATTTTGCCACGTCAAACAGTAATCCTAGGGACATTTTCATACCTAACTGTTAAGCAGATACCTGGTAATTTCCCTAGGATACATTTCTAGAAGAATTTCTGGGAGGAAGGACAGGCCACGTCACAGTCTCTGGGCACAGAGTTCAGTTGTCCCCAGGAAAGCTGCACCGACTTGTATGTCCACCCAACTCCCTTGCCAGGTGGTGGACATCGTGGGCTCTCACGTCTTTTGTGAAATTCACAGGACGATGAAGTGTTATCCTGAGTGTTGGGTGCCCATCCTTCTGCTCCTGGTTTGCATTTGTTCTTTCCCAGGACCTGACACTAGCAGCTTGATTCCCTGTTGGCTGAAGGCCATGGGTCTCGTCCTGACGTCATCATGACCACTTCAGATGGTGGTAGAAAACTTAGTAGCCCGTCCTGTGGGCCAGAGCTGCTGACGGGCCCTCACGATAGCCCCGTGAAGTTAGTAAGAGAGAATGTGGTGTTGAGGGAAGCTGAGGAACTTTCCAAGGTTGACAGCAGGGATTTAGTTCCAGTTACTCTCACTGCTCAGCTCACTCGCTCTACTAGCAGGGTGGGCTGTATTCTGGGACGCGAGCTGGGTGTCATTTTCCTGTCTCGAGAGTAAGGCGTCGGATGACCTCCCCTTTTGAAGCTGGTTCCAAAAATGTATGGCTGTGCAGAGTTGCTGACCAGAGTTGAGTCTGGAATGAAAAGACTGGACCCTGGTTCCTTGGGGTGGGGTGTGTCTTGTTGGTCTCTGTAACTCTAGCTTGTACCACCAGTTCGTCAGGAGGCGCTCGCTAAATGTGTGCCCTTGAGTGAATATTTCCACTATGAGCTACCACTGAAGCATTTCGTATTTGTTTAGTTATTTGGCTGCGCCAGGATCTTCAGTCTTTAGTTTAGGCGTGGGGCTTCTTAACTGTGGCCTGTGAGCTTCTTCTCTGCGGCATGTGGAGTGTAGTTCCCCGACCGGGGATTGAACCCGAGCCCCTGCATTTGGAATGTGGGGTCTGAGCCACTGGGCCATCAGGGAAGTCCTTTTTTTTGGGAGGAACTACTTTCTCTTCTACAGCCTTGTCTAGTTTGGACATTTTTTAAAATAGAGCTACAGTACTCTTGCCTGGGTAATTCCATACCCTGGTGGGCTACAGTCCACGGGGGCAAAAGAGTCGACACAACTTAGCAACTAGAAAACAACCACAGAAATGAGCCATGTTACCCTTTTGCCCCTGATTACTTTCATTTAATGCAGCGTTGTCGGGGTTCATCCACGCTGTGGCATGCGCCAGCTGCACATGTGGCACGCGTCCTTTTTATGGCCGAGTGATACTCCCCTGTAAGGGTAGACTGTATTTTGTTCATTGCTTCGTGGACATTGGAGTTTTTTCCACTTTTTTGGCTACCATGGATAGTGCTGCTGTGAATATTTGTGTACAAGTTTTTGTGTGAATATGTTTTCATTCTCTTGGATGTATCCCTAAGAGTGGTTTGCCAGGTCACACGTAGCTGTTGAGTCGTTTGAGGAGTTGCCAGGCTGTTTTCTAAAGTGGCTGTACCATTTTATATACCTGCCAGCAGTGTATGAGGGTTCCAATTTCTCCACAACCTCACCACCACTTGTTACTGTCTCCTTTTTTTTTTTTTTTTTCAATATTTCTTTATTTGGGCTTCCCTGGTGGCTCAGACGGGAAAGACTATGCCTGCAGTGTGGGATACCCAGGTTCAGTCCCTAGGTCGGGAAGATCCCCTGGAGAAGAAACGGCTACCCACTGCAGTATTCTTGCCTGGAGAACCCCATGGGCAGAGGGGCCTGGCAGGCTGCAGTCCACGGGGTCACAGAGTCAGGCGGGACTGAGGGACTGACACTTCCAGTACTTGGCTGCACCGGGTCTAAGTTGCAGCATGCCAATCACCTAGTTGTGGCATGTGGGATCTAGTTCCCTGACCAGAGATTGAACTTGGGTCCCCTGCGTCAGGAGCTCTTAGCCACTGGACGGCCAGGAAAGTCCCTGCTGTCTGTCTTCTTGATGTTAGCCTTCTGTTCTCGGTGGAGGTAAAGTCCTCTGTCCTTGTGGTTCTGATTTGCATTTCTCTGATGGCTCATTGTTCTATTTTAAATGGAGCTGATTGTACGGTGTACTTTTGAGCTGATGCAGTGCTTTCCCATCAAATGCTTGCCTTCCACGGCAGCATCCAGTCTTACTTTCACTTGCCTAGGGTCTGGCATTGCCATCTGGGTGCTTATTACTACAGGGCAGGTGGACAAGAAGACTCTGAAAAGGCTAGCGTGGAGCATGTGTGGATGAACACTGGACATCAGGGTGCTATTCCTGCCTTTAGTCTTGAACCATACATTTTAACCATTACTTCTGCTTTGGGGGGACAAAGGACCGGTTTTTCATGGGGGTGGCTCATCTTAGCTTTCGTAGTAAATGTTCAAAGTCAGCACAGATTTACTGTCACGTCAAGACTTAATGCCTTGGCCCCAGGGAGCCAAGTGGGGCCCTTCCCTAGTGGAGAAGAGATACATAGTGAATCTCTTCACAGAACCCTGGAGGTGCCTCCTCCATTCTGAATGGTCTGCTCGAGCCCCTCTGCCTGCCATTTGGCTGCCAGCTACCCCTAGGGGTATGCGGATGATACCACCCTTGTGGCAGAAAGCGAAGAGAGACTAAAGAGCCTTTTGATGAGGGTGAAAGAGGAGAGTGAAAAAGCTGGCTTAAAACTCAGCATTCAGAAAACGAAGATCATGGCATCTAGTCCCATCACTTCATGGCAAATAGTTGGGGAACAGTGGAAACAGTGGGAGACTTTATTTCCTTGGGCCCCAAAATCATTGTGGATGGTGACTGCAGCCATGAAATTAAAGGATGCTTGCTCCTTGGAAGAAAAGCTATAACAAACCTAGATAGCGTGTTGAAAAGCAGAGATGTTACTTTGCTGACAAAAGTCCATCTAGTCAAGGCTATGGTCTTCCCATTGATCATGTATGTTTGGGAGAGCTGGACTGTAAAGAAGGCAGAGTGTGGAAGAATTGACGCCTTCAAAATGTGGTGTTGGAGAAGACTCTTGAGAGTCCCTTGGACTGCAGGGAGATCAAACCAGTCAATCTTAAGGGACATCAACCCTGAATACTCATTGAAGGACTGATGCTGAAGGTGAAACTCCAGTATACCTGATGTGAAGAGTTGACTCGTTAGAAAAGACCCTGATGCTGGGAAAGATCGAGGGCAGGAGGAGAAGGGGATGACAGAGGATGAGATGGTTGAGTGGTATCACTGACTCAATGGACATGAACTTGGACAAACTTTGGGAGACGGTGAAGGACAGGGAAGCCTGGTGTGCTGTAGTCCGCAGGATCACACAAGATTGGACGTGACTGAGTGACTGAACAGCAACAACAAATCCACAGTGTATAGGGCTTCCTAGGTGGTGCTAGTGGTAAAGAACTGGCCTGCCAACACAGGAGACTTAAGAGACATGGGTTCAGTCTCTGAGTTGGGAAGATCCCGTGGAGGAGGGCCTGGCAACCCATTCCAGTGTTCTTGCCTGGAGACTCCCCATGGACAGAGGAGCCCGGTGGGCTACAGTCCACAGCATCACAAAGACTCGGACATGACTGAAGCAGCTCAGCACACGCGCACATCAGTAGTGTATGTACATCAATCCCAGTCTCCCAATTCACTTCCCTCCCCCAAAGACCAAGGTTTTGTGTTGATTGATTGAGGAAAATGTTGTGACCGGAGGCTTGCAGGAACCTACCTTGTGTTCCCCCCCGGGGTGATGGTTCATTATTTGCCAATTCAGTGTTGACATTGACTTTACAGAATGTGATGGTTGTGGAAGCCGAGACTTGCCCCTATATGTCAACACAGGAGTAAGACTGGTTCTGCTTTTGTCTTGGGCTCCCCACCTGACATTAACTCTAGAAGAGGGTCATCAGAGGCCAGAGGATGACGGGTGGGAGCCTGTGCCTGGCCGCTTCCCTGGGCTTGAGAGCATGTCTCCTGCCACGAAAGCCACCTATTGGGAGTCTCAATGTGAAACTCAGCCCCCCATCCTGCTTTCTAGAACCTTCTGCCTGCTCTTCCCTCAGCCGCAGGAGATCTGAGGTCTCTCAGGTCTGAGAGGGAAGAAGGTCTGCTTCTTTAGAATTAGCCTTTTCTACTGCAAGGTTGTGAAAGCTTTTTGGTCTCAAGGACACATCTGGGCCATGGCTTTTGAAGGCTGGTCAGGGAGAGAGGCCACCAGCCAACTGGTCACCTCTTTTATTCATCATTGCTGAATTCATTCCTCTTATCATGCATTCATTTAATAACTACTTACTGATCGTTGGGCTTCCCCAATGGCTCAGCAGGTAAAGAATCTGCCTGTAATGCAGGAGACATAGGAGTTGCAGGTTCGATCCCTGGGTGGGGAATATCCCCTGGAGAAGAGCATGGCAGCCCACTCCAGTACTCTTGCCTGGAGAATCCCATGGACAGAGGAGCCTGGTGAGCCACAGTCCATTGAGTCACAAAGAGTCGGACACAACTGAGTGACTCAGCCCAGCGCACATGTACTGATCATCTACCAAGGATGGGGAGACTGGCTTCTGATTGAAATAGACACACGGTCTTTAATGACATGGGCATTATTGTTTTGGAGGATGGGCAAACGTTGGTGGAACATATACGTGAACACGTTTGTAATGAAAATGGAGGTAAGTTCTGACACTGTCTTGGAGGGACCCCAGGAGGTTTTATATCTGTTCGGGGCCCAGGAGACAGCAGCTGAACTGAGCCCACTGTGGCCTGTCTGGTCCCAGTGGCTGTGCCCGTGGCTCCAGCCCAAGTCTGCCCTGTGTCCCAGAGGGTTGTGAGAGTGCACATCACACTCACACACATCACACATCACACAGGGGTGCCACTGGGCTGGTTGTTGGGCTGCAGGAGGTCGCATGACATCACATGTAAGAGCAGTACTGGAGTACTCAAGCCTGGGCTTGGGTCCCCGCTCTGCCGCTCTGTCTGTGTGAGTTCCCAACTCAGGGTCTGCATCTGTGAAATGGGCACAGCCGTGGTACCTGCCTCGTGGGTTGGTGTGCAGACCAGAGGTCGCTTCCTGGAGCCTTTTGCTCGGGGTTAATTGGGTGCTTTTGTTCGTGTCATCAGTAGGGCATGGCTTGGCTTACCCAGGGTCCAGGACTCACACACGGGCCAGTCTTCCTTGGTGTCAGTCTCCTGAGAAGGTGATGTGGCCTCTGCCCCCTCCTCCCCACTCCCCCAGCCTGGAGACTGGTTTGGGAATCCTGCTTCATTTCTCTATCGCTGTGTAACAAGCCTTATCCGAACTCAGGGCCTGAATTCTGTGGGTCAGGACTTTGGGCAGGACTCAGCTGGATGTGGTTCTGCTCCTGGGGGTTGACTGGACTCACCGGGATGCGGGAAGCTCCCAGGGGGCTCTCTGCTGGTGTGTGTTCTCCACACTCCTCCCTGCAGTCCGTCTGTCTGTCTGCCTGTCTCCTTCCACATGGCTAGCTTGGGCTTCCTAAGAGCGTGGTGGTCTCGCACTAGTTGAACTTCTTTCATTGGACTGGCTCCTGTGGACAGGGGCAAGGAGGAGAGGGAACTGGGGGTCACCTTCAGGGTTAGGGTCAAAGGTTGGCCCAGTGTCACTTCTGCTTCGTTCTCCTGGTCAAAGCAAGTCACAGGGTCAGCCAGAGTCAAGGGGAAGGAAGTAGACCCTACCCCCTCATGGGCCATAAATTTGTGGCCATCTTTAACCTCCAGAGAGAACCACCATAGTGGCCAGGGAGTCTCTCTGCTTTTCTGGGCCTTGACCCTGGATGCACCCGGGTGTCCCGGGGGCATCTCTGATAAGGGGGTATTTTGGCACCCCACTCCAGTACTCTTGCCTAGAAAATCCCATGGACGGAGGAGCCTGGTGGACTGCAGTCCATGGGGTCGCGAAGAGTCGGACACGACTGAGCGACTTCACTTTCATGCATTGGAGAAGCAAATGGCAACCCACTCCAGTGTTCTTGTCTGGAGAATCCCAGGGAAGGGGGAGCCTGGTGGGCTGCCGTCTATGGGGTCGCACAGAGTTGGACACGACTGAAGTGACTTACCTTACCTTACCTTAGAGGGCCTCCTCCCCAGGGAGGGAGGGTGGGCTGGCTCTTTGCTGTTTGTTTTCTGCCCACTGTTCATGGCGCTGCTCCCCTGGGTGGGTATAAAGTCTTAGGCAGGGATCTGCCTGTGAGGTGGAAAGGGGGCAAGGGTATATTGTAGGTCAGTGCACTCGGGAGTGGAGGACCTGCCTGGGGAGGTTGGCGAGGTGGGGTAGAGTGGGGGTCCGGCTGAAGGACGCCCAGTGGGAGATGAGGCGCAGGGAGGCTGGAGAGCAGAGGCCCCGGCTCCTGTCAGGGCCCCGTGCTGCCTTGCGGTGTGGCCATGGGCCGTAGACTTACCCTCTTTGAGCTCAGACTCTTTGTCTGTGTTCCGTGGGGATCCTCGTGGTGCCCACCGCACAGGGGTTGGCACGTGTGCTCATGCGTGCTAGGTGTGCAGCCGAAGGGCTAGGCCCAGAGCAGGTGCTCCGTGAACGCTCGTCCCGAGGGTCCTGCCAGCATGCACTTACCTCTGCTGTGGCCGGGACTGCTTGCTTCAGAAGTCGTGCCAGCCCAACTGATGGCCTTCCGGGTGATTTGTTGCTGAGGTTAACTTTTAAGTTCTTCTCCCTCCCAGTTATCAAAGGAGTGCTGAGGACGGGCACTGGCCGGTTGCTGAGAGTGAGTGAAGGGAGGCTTTCTGAGGGGAGAGGCGAGGGGCTCTTCAGCTAGGGGGCTCTCCCTTGGGGGGCTGCCCAGGTTAGCTGGCAAGCCTCCCAGAGCTCCCCAAGGGGTCTCGGCCTGAGCTGGGGGGGGGCCACTCAGGACAGCGAGCTGCTAGTGCTCGGCTGGGCCCTGGGAATCCCAGAATCAGAAGGTGCAGCCCCAGGGTGACCTGTCCCTCTGGGAGGAAGCCTGCGGACTGTGAGGCTACCCCCCAAGGCTGCCTTATTTGTTTCTTTAGAATTGCCACAGTCGGGGGCTACTTGGCCTTCTGCTAACCCCTGCGTGGGGTCTGCCCACTCACCCTGTTGCTCGGGGGTTCTCCTGGCTCTTCCAAAGGTGAAGGGTGCTCCGGAGCCACCTGCAACACAGGTCCCCTTCCAGCAGCTCCGGGTCTGAGCCCCTGAGGATCCCGTCTCCTTGGGGGGATCCTGCCTCCTCGGGGGGATCCCTGTCTCCCGAGTTGCTGGGCAAAACCCAGTTTGGGGCTATGAAAGGGCCACCTGACAGGTCTGAGAAGGGGACCTTGTCCCTGTTAGAGACGGCTACTCACTCCCAAGATGACGGGGCTCCAGAACAGAGAACCGAGAGTTGTGGACGTGTAGGGCGGGACCCGGACGCCCGGGCTGTGTGCTGCTTCTCTCAGCTGGGCTCTGCGTCTCCTCCAAGTCGGGTTCTTTGCTTCTGTATCCGTTGCTCAGCTGCCCGCTTAGAGCCTGGGAGGTGCACTCGATGTACTGGACGCTGGGTGAATGGGCAAATGGCAGGGACAAGGTCCTTTTCGTGAGGCTGGTGGGAAGAGATGGGTGATGAACTGAAGACCAAGACCCGTCCTTTCTAATGAAGGCAGCTCATTCATTAGAGCTATGAGGCCGCCCACGGTGGGGGTGGCCAATGAAGACCCCTCTCTGAGGACATTGAGGTCTCAGCCAACCCATAAGTAAAATGGGAGTATTAGCGTACATATCTTTGGCAGCTGCAAAGATAGAATGAATTACGACCTAAGCATCTACCCCTTGAGTAAGCACAGAAGGCTTTTATAGGTATCAATATTTTTATTGTTATGCTAGAAAGGAGTCTTAGTGTTTCTCCTGGGAAACCTGAGAGAGAATGTGTGACTGTGAGTGTGACTGTGAGTGTGACTGTGTGTGTGTGTGTGTGTGTGTGTGTGTGATGCCCAAAGACCAAGAATGTGTTCCGGCCTGTTTCTGAAGCTTGGGCGTGAGCTGTGTCACAGAGTGGTACATGGAGCATGCCCTCAGCATATTTGACAAAGAAGTGGGTGGTGTTGATCAAAAGACAGATGGTGGTGTGGCTTTTCAGTTACCATTGCCGGGAGTGGTTAAGAACCAGGACCCTGGAAGCATGCAGTCTGTCCAGATCCTGCGTGCTCTCTCTTCAGCTGGGTGACCTGGGGCACGTAGCTTCACCTCTCTGGGCTTTTCCTCATCTGTAAAGCGAGGATAATCAGAACTGCCTTGCCGATCATGATGAATTTTTAGTGAGTTAATTCACACAAAGCATTTTGTTGAATTGCTGGCACCCAGAGAGGGCTGAAGAAATGTAAGCTGTTACTAGTTGTAGGGGATTAAGATCCTGAGCTTGAATCAGAGGAGCTGAGTTCAGGTGGTCACCGTGGGTGACCTGGGGTAAGTCACTTCACCTCTTGACTCCCTAGCTTCCCGTTTATGTGTAGTAGGGGAAAACATTACCCACCTTATCAGAATGTTGCGCTGGTTAAATGAGTTAATGTACGAGTGATTAGAAGACTGCCTGGCACGTAGTAACTCCTGCATGGTCCGTGGTTTTTGTTGATAGTGGTCACAATGGTTTCAGTTAGCTGTGGTCTGTAACAAACAGCCCCAAAGCTCAGTGGCTTAAACCTGCGACGACTTGTCCTTTTGCTGGTTCTGAGGCTCCTCCGCTGCTGGTTGTTGGGGCCTCACTCACGTGGCTGGCAGGTGGTCCTGGCTCCTGGCCTCTGCTCTCCGTGTGGCCTCATCCTCCAGCAGGCCCAGCCCGATCCTCACGTGGCGGTCTCAGAGAAGTGTTTTGAGAGGCAGAAGCGGCAAGGTTTCTTAAGGTCTCGACCCTGGACCTTGCACAGTGTCACTTCTGTCTTGTCCTGTTGATCAGGTCACGAGGCCCAGATTCAAGGAGAGGGGTGCGCTCCTTGGCAGGAGGAGCTGTGAGGTGGGCCATGCTTCGCGGAGTCCTCTCCAGCCGCGATCGCCACCTTGAGGGTCACTGTCTGCCCCCTTGTCCGGGGGCATCACCGGTTGCATGTCGGATGACCACAGCTTCGGTTCATACAGCTGCTCACAGTGAGGTTCTCAAGCTGCACCTGCTCTTCTGGGACACTCTAGACATGAATGCACCATTTCAGAGAGTAGGGGGTACTTCTTTCCCGTGACGCGCTTCTTGAGTACTTCTGACAGCTTAGGCTTGGGCCAAGCTCCCTGCTGTTGGGGAGCGTTGAGTCTGGTATCCCTTACTCTGAGGGGAGGGAAGGAAAGAGAGTCAGTGAGCCTTCGGGGTTGAGAGCCAGCCTGAAAGGAGAAGTCAGGCTCTGGGAGGGAGGGGCGAGACGCGGAGTGCTGGGGGTCATCCCCCCCGCTGCCCCTTCCCGCCACGTGACCGCGCCCAGGCACTTCCTCTCCGCGAGCCCGAGCCCTCGATCTGTCAAGTGACGATTGCCGCCCTTGGTCGGGCGGTGGTGAGGATTCAGTGAGCTGGTGTCTGAAGCTCTTCGAGTTGTTCTGACCACTTCCACCTGCAGTGCCTTGGTTTCCTCATTGGTGAGGGCCTTTCTGACTCAGAGGACCTGAGTTCATTTGACTCCTCACCTCCTGCCTCCTGTCTGGTCTCTCGTTCCTCTGTGGGCCCAGCTCGTCGTTGTCCTTTCTGATTGCACCGTGGCCTCCTGCTGGGGAGCTCTGTCAACATTGTTGATGCTATGCTAAGTCACTTCAGTCGTGTCCGACTCTGTGCGACCCCATAGACGGCAGTCCACCAGGCTCCCCCGTCCCTGGGATTCTCCAGGCAAGAACACCAGAGTGGGTTGCCATTGCCTTCTCCAATGCATGAAAGTGAAAAGTGAAAGTGAAGTCGCTCAGTCATGTCCATGGGATTTCCCAGGCAAGAGTACTGGAGTGGGGTGCCATTGCCTTCTCTGACATTGTTGATAGTTACTCCTTATTTCTCTGCCCCCTCCATTTGCGTTAGCCCATGGCAGGGAGGGGGTGTGCTTGTTCTGGTTACTGCTGCAGTGTGCGCCACAATGACTAACGTACGCCAGCTGCACCGTAGACATCGTCTGAGTGGGTGAATGCCATCCTTTCCCTGCCCAGCCTGGGGATACCCTTCCGCTGCAGTGAAATGAAGCTCTGGAGGCCCGAGCTTCAGGAACCATCCGTCCAGCAAGGGCACTGTATCTGCAGGCCTCTGTGTGGTCTGGATGAGAGCCAGGCCAGAGCCACCCATCCGGACCCAGCCTCCATCAGCCTGGTTGGCACTCACAGGCAGAAGGAAGTGGCTTCACCATGAGGGTGCCCCTTGTCATGAGTTTCCATGGAAACTGAGGGCTGCCTACCTCATCAACCCTGGCATAAGGGAGGAGGATGGAGTTGGTGTTTAGCTGAAGCGTGAATGGGGGAGATTTGCTTCCCTTTCCATAAACTAGTGGGGACTCATTGAATTTTTTTTGGTGGGGGAATCTTTGAATCAAAAGTGAAAACAGGGACTTGCCTGATGGTGGTCCAGTGGCTAAGACTCCGAGCTTCTCATGGAGGGGGCCCAGGTTCGATCCCTGGCTGGGGTACTAGATCCAACATGCTACAGTTAAGAGTTCACGTGCTGCAATTACAGATCCTGCATGCTGCAAGTAAGACCCAGCACAGCCAAATAAATAAATTAAAAATAAAAGTGAAAACAAGCACAGCTTTTTAGTGGGAATTTAGGGTATACCCCATACCATCACTGTTTCATTTTATTTTTCCAGCCCTTTCATAAGCAGGAATAACTCCTCTGATTTGTGGATGAGGATACTGAGGCTCAGGTCCAGTGACTTGTTGGAGGCCACACAGCCAGCGGATGGCAGAGGCGGGATCCAGTTCCTGGTTGGCCTGCCCCTGGGGTTTAGTGGGGGACGGCAGGGCTTCCGTGTGAAGCGCAAAGGCCTCTCTGGGTGCACGGCTGCTTCTGGGGACGCATGGAGGGTGATCTGTGGCCCTTTCAGAGCAGAGGGTTGGGCACAATTGTCAGGAGGGTCTCACATGAGTCCCCTTGTAGAGCCAGGCTCACAGAAATTACGGATCAGGCCCAAGACGTCCAGGAAGCTCCAGACTGAAGCTGGGACACCCCTGACTCCTCTCCACGCTTCCCTGGGGAAGGTGGTCATCCAAGTCATCTCAGGAAGGCTGGATGACCTCCCGCTTGAGTTTAAAAAATTACACTGAGGGTAGATTTATTTTCCATTTCAAGTGAAGAAATTTTCATTGTAGAACCTTTGGCAGATACAGAAAAACACAGATAAAAGAAGAATATCTCCCATTGCCTACGATCTAGGCGTCCGCTCAGGAACCAAGCTGGTATTTGGTTGCTTTTCTGTGAGGATACGATGTTTCATCTCTAAGGGTTATGATCTCCTGGGAGATAGTTGTGCCTGGTATTTAAAAAATGAACTTTATTGAGGGGTAATTTACATGCAATGCAGTACTCCCATTTTAAGTATATGGTTTGGTGCACTTTTGACACACGTGTCCACGTGTAATCACCACCCCAGATCACCCCAGAGAGCTCCCCCTCGTTCCTGTGCCGCCAGTACCCCCGCCCCAGGGAGCTCCTTGTCTGCCGTCCTTCCATAGCGTGCTTTGTGTGTGTGAGAATGTCACATAAATGGAATCCTAGGGATGTGCTCTTCGGTGGTCGGCGTCTTCCACCCAGCATGCTGTTCATGCATTGTTGTCGCAGGTCCTAGTAGCCTGTCTTTTTCTACTGATGAATGGTATTCCACCCTCCCTTCGATGGATGACCTTGGGCACCTCTGTTTCCCCTTCCGTAAAATGGGGGGAAATAGGTTCACTCTGCTGTGAGGATTTAATGATTCCTGTGGGTGATGAGAAGACCGCCTGGCCCATGGCAAGCGCTAAATGACGGGGGTTGTTCCTGAGAGTAATGATGGTTTCAGTTACCTGTTGCTTGTAACAGACTACCCCGAAAACTGAGTGGTAGACACTGGGGGCGTTTTCAGTCTGAGGCTCTTTTGAATAATACGAAAGATTAAATAAAATCAGCATGCATCTTGGCGACAGGTTAACAGGCAGATGCTGCCACTTTGAACACAGGCCGGTTTTGTTTGGAGGTGGGTCCTGGGGGCTCTGATCTGCTCAGCACTGGCCGTGCTTCTTGCCCTGCGTCCTGCCCTGAGCCTGGCTCTGGCCTTGCTGAGCCGACCCACCAGCTTGCCTCATTTGGGCCTCAGGAAGTGGCCTCTGTAGGAAAAAAAAAAAAAACGTATAAGCAGCGGGTGGTAGTGAGCTTTAGGCCAAGAAAGCAGATCACTGGAGCGCAAAGCCCCAAAATAGATCTTTCTCTGCTCAGTCTCTAAGCCAGTGGAGGCAGTGGTGAATGCTTTGCATAATTTCCTACCCGAAAGGAAAGGTTTTTACTGTGAACAACTTTTTGGGACCAAAAGAAAAAAAAAATCTCAAGAAGAGCCAAGTTTTTTCTGAGAAGCCGAGAGTAAGAGCCCTGAATTGGAATCCCAGATGCACCATTCGCAAGCTGTGGGTTCTTGGGCAAGTTCCTTAACCTCTCTGAGCCTCACTTTTCCTCTGTGCTCACTGGCAACAATGAGACCAGACTCTCAAGTGTGTAAGCAGAGCACCTTGCCCTGCGTTTGACACGTGGTGGGCTGCTGCAAATAAAAAGTATCCTTTTTTTTTGGATAAACAGTAAAAAAAGTGTCCCAGTACCTGTGCCTTGGTGTCTGTAAATGTGGTAGGTATGAGGGGGAGGGGTAAGCTTTGGCTTTCCTAGGAAAGTATTTGCAAGGGTGCCTTTGAAGTAATACCTTCCTCCTCTGCAGGTCACTCATAGGGAGAGTTGAAAGGCGGGGCTTGAACAGTGGCCCAGATGTCCCAGAACATGTGGACGTGTTCCTTTCTGTGGTAGCAGTGACTTTGCTGATGGGCTTGAGTTAAGAATCTTGCCGTGGGAATGTCATTCTAGACGATCTGTCTACGGCGCGGTGGGGATGGGGGTCCAGTGTCATCACAAGGGTCCTTCTAAGTGAGAGGTCAGAGTTCATAGAGATGTGGGAGGAGCAGAGGTTGCAGAGATGTCCTGGAGGAAGGGGCCACGAGCCAAGGAGTGCAGACGGCCAGGCCCCTGGATGCTGAGAACAGTGTGTGTAGATGGATTCTCCCCGAAGGCCCCCAGAAGAGACCAGCGCTGCCTATACCTGGGTAGCCCACCTTAGCCCAGTGAGGCTGATCCTGACCTCGGGACAGAAAGAAAGTCAATGTGTGTCACTGCAAGCCGCTCCATCTGCGGCCATTTGTTACAGCAGCCACGGGAGACTTGCACAGCCCAGCAGGTTCGTGCTGTGATGGTTCTGTAGGAAGGCGGCCTCCGAGGTGGTGGCCCCGTGCCCATGTGTAAGCATCTCCCTTTCTGACTGGGATGGACTGCTTTGGTCGGGCCTGTGGGACTTGAGATGCTCCGGCCTCTCCGGGGCCCGGTCTTGGCCTCTGTGGTCAGGTGGCCGCAAGCCCCCCCACCCCGAGCTGGGGGAGCTGCTGCAGACAGGCTTCCTCTCTCCAGCAGGAAGAGAAACGAGCCAAGCAGCGTCGGGGGCCAGGCTTCCTGTGTGCTGCCTCCGCCCGCCGGCGCGCCGGGGTCCAGGTGGGGTGGGAGGGCACACTCCGGTGTCCTCTGACGCGAGCGCCTCTCTCTGCCCAGTGTGGGTCTGTGTGTAGTCTTTTAAATGATTGTTTTATTGTGATGTGGCACCACCCGGCCCCTGGAGGTGTGAGTGTCAAGGCCACCGCCAGCCTCTGTGGAGGCGCAGGAGTGGGGCTGCAGAGCTGGCCGCAGCTCTCTGCAGGGACCCTGTTCGGGTCAGTCTTGAGCGGTCTTGGCACTTTTCCTGATGGCCTGCTTGTGTGAGGTGCTAGGCCGTGGTGGGCATTCCAATGTAATTATCACCGTTCTAGTGAAGGAGCAGCCCCAAGGCTGAGAAATGAGGCGCGTGCCATGGCTGGGTCATCTCGCTGGGTGTGGGATGGTCATCTTGTGACCTTTTGCCCTTTTGGTCCTTTCCAGGATACCCTGCCCTCGCCCCCACCCCTGAGTGGGCAGAATAGTGGTCCCCAGTGATGTCCAGGTTCTAATCCCCGGAACCTATGGATACGTGACTGATGTGGCAAAAGGGACTTTGCAGGTGATTAAGTTAAGGCGCTTGAGATGGGAGATGATGCTGGACAGTCCCCGTGGGCCCGTACCATCACCAGGATCTGTAAAAGGTGGAAAAGGGAGGTAGAAGGTTCAGAGTCAGGGAGAAGCTGAGAGATTCTGGCCTCTAAGATGGAGGAAGGGTGCAGAGCCAAGGGATGAGGCAGCCCTGGAAGCTGAAAAGGGTGAGCATTCTGCCCAGAGCCTCCAGGAGGGGCAGCCCTGGCCACACCTGCTTTGGAATTCTGGTCTGTAGAAGCGTGAGATCATACATGTGCATTGTTTTAGGCCTCTAAGTTTGTGGTCACTTGTTAGAGCAGTAACAGGAAGTGACTGCTGCTGCTGCTGCTAAGTCGCTTCAGTCGTGTTCGACTCTGTGCGACCCCATAGACGGCAGCCCACCAATATCCCCTGTCCCTGGGATTCTCCAGGCAAGAACACTGGAGTGGGTTGCCATTTCCTTCTCTAATGCACGAAAGTGAAAAGTTAAGGTGAAATCACTCAGTCGTGTCCGACTCTTAGTGACCCCATGGACTGCAGCCTACCAAGGTCCTCCATCAATGGGATTTTCCAGGCAAGAGAACTAGAGTGGGGTGCCATTGCCTTCTCCAACAGGAAGTGAATACACTCCCAAATATGCATCTCCTTTCAAGCTTTTTCAGACTGGTCCACTTGGTAGAGATTTATCAATCATGTTTGAGACACTCTGCTGGGCATCGAGGTGAGCAGGTTGAATACAGCAGGATCCTGTCTCTCAGGGGTTCACAGTCAGCGGGGGAGACAGGCAACAGTTGATAACGCCTGTGTGCAGGGTGCCCTGGAATTGTCGGGGAAGACATGGAACCACCCCCGGGGGCGGGGGCATGGGAGAGTTCTGGTGAGAGTCATCGGGAGAATCCCTGAACTCGGAGTAGGAATTCTAGAAATGTCCCGTCATCTCTTGGTTATCGCTACTTGGACATCTAGTTAAGTCTTTTAAACTGAAACTGTTCAAGATGGAATTTGCCACCAGAAAAAAAAAAAAACCAACTTGAGGCTGCCTTCTTTTATTTATTTCTTTTTGGCTACACTGGGTCTTTGTTGCTGCACATGGGCTTTCTCCAGTTGGTGAGTGGGGGCTACACTTTGTCGCGGTGGGTGAACTTCTCATCGCAGTGACTTTGGTTGCTGCAGAGCACCCGCTCTAGGCACACGGGCTTCAGTGGTTGCGGCACGTGGGCTCAGTAATGGTGACTCTCAGGCTCTGGAGCACAGGCTCAGTAGCCGTGGCACAAGGGCTTAGCTGCTCTGTGGTGTGTGGCATCTTCCCGGACCAGGGATCGAACCCACGTCCCCTGCATTGGTAGGTGGATTCCTATCCCAAGGCGGAGTCCTGAGGCCTCCTTCTTTAAAGCCTACTCCTTGTTCCCCGACCTTGGTGAGAGGTTCACCACACCCACCCAGTGGCCCACACCAGACAACTGGAGTCCCCCTGATTCTGCTCTCACCTTCACTTCCAACACCAAACCCGCCCCTGAGGGCTGTGGGTTTGTCCCCATCTGGAGATCCTTTCCCCTCCCACCAGCTGCACAGCACTGGGATCCAGGCTCAGAGATGGAGGCAATGGAGAAAAACCTCCCGTACGGCCTGCCTCCCTCATCGGGTAGCAGGAGGCCCCAAGGGTCATGGCCAGAAGGGTGGACCCCAAAGATGGACTTCCTGGGTTGAGACCTCAGCTCTGCACTTAGTATGCTTGTAGTCACTTGCTCGGTCGTGTCCGACTCTTTGCGACCCCCGTGGACTGTAGCCCTCCAGGCTTCTCTGTCCATGGGATTCTTCCGGCAGGAATACTGGAGTGGGTTGCCATGCCCTCCTCCAGGGGATCTTCCCGACCCAGGGATCAAACCCACGTCTCCTGTGGATTCTTTACCACCTCGCCACCTGGGAAGCCTGCAGTCTGCTTTTGAGGTCAAATCACTTCATTTCGAGTGCCCCAGTCTCCTCACTGATAAAATGGTAATAAAAGCGGTTCTGATGTCTTGGAATTAAATGTGTTAAAATACAGAAAGCACTCAGAATGATGCCCTTCACAAATGGTGGAGAAGCACTGAAAATCCTCGCAGCAGTAGCCACTTTCTAACTGTCCTCTGAGGGGTCTTACGACCTCTGTCCTCGGTGCCTGCATCAGCCCTCATCGTGCCTTTATAAAGCCTCCCGTTTCACAGGTGGGGAAACTGAGTCTCACAGAGTAGCATGACCTTCCTGAAGCCACTTAGCTGGTGAAACTCTGCTGTGATCTCTTCCAGTATGTCTCAGTGCGGCCTGGGACCACTTTCAGAACCTCTTGGGCTTTTTGAAGGTTTCTTCTGGTAACCACTTGGAAGTCTGGATCTTACTACTGGAGAGGAGCAAAACCAGGCTCCTGCTTCCTGTGGATCAGTTAACTGACACCAGGGAACTTGGCCCTGAACTCTTCTCTAGATGCCACCTTCTCAGTCCCAGAAGACAGCAGTCCCCAACCTCTTGTTAATTTAGTTGTTATCTTGGTGGGGGAGGGGTGGCACTCCCGTCATTGCTGTGCACGTTTTCTCTAGTTGCGGGGAGCAGGGGCTGCTCTCTTGTTGCGGTGCGTGGGCTTCCCGTTGCAGTGGGGACCGCTGCCCTGAGGAATAGCCGTAATCGACAGACTCTCTGTCACCATGTTCGTGAGGTCTCCGGATGCATTTCCCTGTGACCTTGTGCTGAAATCAGACTCACTGGACGTTTTCCGGGACCTCATAGATGAGAAGTGTGGGAAGGAGCCTGGTGAATTCACGTCTACTGCAGTTAGAAAGGGTCTGTGTTGTTTGGGAACTCTGGCTACTTTTGTACTTCTGTGTCAATTAAGTTTTCAGACCCCAAAATAGAACTTTGCATTTATTCTTTTAAAATTCCACCTCCTCCATTCCAGATGGGGGAACCAGAAACTCATCTGCTTGTAGGAGGCCGGGCAGGTGACCTACATGAAAGAACGGGACAGGGTCTAGGGGGTGAGTGATAGGACGCTTGGGCTGTAGAGATGTGAGGGCGGGTGGGAACCGTGGTGCAGGGGCTGCGAGGTGGGCAGGTCACACCCAGTGCTGCAGGCTCAGGGTCGACAGACCTGCGGCTGAAAACGCTGGTCGGTACTGCGAGGTCAGCTCAGTTTTAGAAAGTGCCGACTCATTTAAACAAATAAATAAGCAGCATGGTCTTGACCTACCTAAACATGTCTGCAGCCAGATGCAGCCCCCAGCCAATGAATATAAACTCTGTTTTAGACTGCTGAGGGTCAGTTCAGTTCAGTCCAGTTGCTCAGTCGTGTCTGACTCTTTGCGACCCCATGGACTGCAGCACGCCAGGCTTCCCTGTCCATCACCAACTCCCAGAGCTTGCTCAGACTCATGTCCATCGAGTCGGTGATGCCATCCAACCATCTCATCCTCTGTTGTCCCCTTCTCCTCCTGTCTTCCATCTTTCCCAGCATTAGGGCCTTTACAAATGAGTTGACTCTTTGCATCAGGTGGCCAAAATATTGGAGTTTCAGCTTCAGCATCAGTCCTTCCAATGAATATTCAGGACTGATTTCCTTTAGGATGGACTGGTTTAATCTCCTTGCAGTCCGAGGGACTCTCAAGAGTCTTCTCCAACACCACAGTTCAAAAGCATCAATTCTTTGGTGCTAAGCTTTCTTTATAGTCCAACTCTCACATCCATACATGACTACTGGAAAAACCATACCTTTGAGTAGATGGACCTTTGTTGGCAAAGTAATGTCTCTGCTTTTTAATATACTGTCTAGGTTGTCATAGCTTTTCTTTAAGGAGCAAATGTCTTTTAATTTCATGGCTGTGGTCACCATCTGCAGTGATTTTGGAACCCAAGAGAATAAAGGCTGTCACTTTCCATTGTTTCCACATCTATTTGCCGTGAAGTGATGGGACTGGATGTCACGATCTTAGTTTTTTGAATGTTGAGTTTTAAGCCAGCTTTTTCGCAGTTTTTACTGTTGCACGGCAGGTGGTGCCTCCTCTATTTCAGCCACAGTTTTGATCAGTGTGTTCTTGGGGTCCACAGAGGAGCCTGGGAAGACATGCTGGTGTGACCTTAAGCAAGTTACAGATCTCTGAGACTCGGCTGGCCTGTACAACACTAGCCTTCCAGAGCTGCTGTGACAGCTCAACTTGCATGCTTTTTAGAGCATGAAAGGTGTGTTACGTAGAAGGTGTCAATAAAAGTGGATTTCTTTCCCATCCATTTGCATTCCTTTTCTTTTCCAAGTTTTGGATTAAGATTTTTAAACCAAGGAGCCCACAATGGCCCAGAGCCCTTTTGGTTCCTCACTAGAGACCTCTTCGGGAGACATTGCAAGTCGCCCGAGACCCTCTGTGTGGGCTTCATGTCGTGTGTGTTGCTCTTGTTCAGACTTGGCTCCGGGTCTGGAGATGCCCTTGGCAGTGTGGTCTAAAGGGAAGAGTCATCGCTGCAAGGGAAGGGATTCTGAATCCTGGCAGGTGCCAAGGTCCCATGGCCAGGTTTTTAGTATGAATTGGTTGTGTTTAAATAAAAGAAGGGCAAAGAGGGCAGGGTGTTGATGAGGACCGGAGTGGCTGGAAGTGAGGTCAGTGAGCTATGGGCTTGTGGCCATTATAGAGACTCTTCTCGTCGTCTATGTGTTTTTAAGCTTAAAAAATTTTTTTTTCTTTTTGGCTGCGCTGGGTCTTTGTTGCTGAGAGTGGCCTTTACTGGTTGCAGTGAGTGGCAGCTACTCTTCATCGTGGTGCACAGACTTCTCCTTGCAGTGGCATCTCTTGTTGAGGAGCACAGGCTCCGTACTTGTGGCGAATGGGCTTAGTTGGAATGGGCGGTGTGTGGAATCTTCCCAGACCAGGGGTCGAACCTGTATCCCTTGCATTGGCAGACAGATTCTTATCCACTGTACTGCCAGGGAAGTCCTGTAAGCTTTTTTTATTTTTTATATTTGAAATTGTTGTTGTTGCTTCGTTTCTCAGTCATGTCTGACTCTTTGCGGTCCCACGGACTGTAGCCCGCCAGGCTTCTCTGTCCATGGGATTTTCCAGGCAAGAATAGTGGAGTGGGTTGCCATTTCCTTCTCCAATTGGAAATAACACAGATTAATCATTTAGTATAATGAATGATTACAAGACAAACTACCATGTCACCATCAGTCAAATTGAGACCAAGAACATTGTGCTTCCGAGAAGTTTCCTGTATATTGTTCCGATCACCCCTCCTCCCTTGCCAGCTAGCTCTTCACTTTTCTGTATAGTTTGACCATCTATGTACACAGTGGGGTTTTAAATTTATTTAGTTATTTTTGCTTTTGTCACTGAATAATAGCTCAGGAAATCTCCAATTCAGTTGATACAGGCAGTCTAATATGCCCTTTTTACTGGCTGCATAATAGCCCACAGTGTGGCGGAACCACAGGTAAGCACCTATTCCTCCACCTTTACTATGTGGTCAGGTTTTTGTTTTTTCCGCTAGCCACTGGAAATGTTGAGATAAAGGGGCCGTATTAGTACAAAAGCCTTACCTGCTTACAGCCAAGCTCAAACAATGCAAGTGAGGAAAAAAATGTGCTGTCCTTCTCCTGCATCTTGGAGATAACCAGTATTAACCATTTAGTGTAATTTTTTATGTCTTTCCTATGTGTGTATGTGTCCATATACACACTTATGTATGTAGGAGTTTTAAATTATTTATCTGGCTTTGTCAGGTCTTAGCTGTGTCATGCAGGATCTTCCACAGCGGGGCGTGGACTCTAGTTGTGGCGAGTGGCTCCGGAATACATGGGCTCAGCAGTTGCAGCTCCATGGGATGTGGGATCTTAATTCCCCAGCCAGGGATTGAACCCACGTGCCCTGCATTTCAAGCTGGATTTTCAACCACTGGACATAGGTTTATGTACAGTTTTCTAAGCAGAAGTAGGACCACACGATGCCTGTTCTCTGCGGCTTGCTGTTTCCCTTAACTGTGCTCTGGGCAGCTTTCGAGTCAGTCCACACAGGTCTGTTCCATTCTCCTTTCACGGCTGCCTGGTATTCCAGACAGTGGCTGCGCTGTCGTTTCTTTAACTCACGTGCCCGGCTGGTGGACAGGAGGGCGCCGTCCAGAAGAGAAACCCCCGTACCAGCATCTTCATACATCTGTGCTACTCTTTCTGCAGGGTGGGTTCTTGGAGGTGGAATTCCTGGGCGTGCACATTGAGCATTTTCATAGATCGTGTCATGTTTTCTCACCAGCTGTAGCCTGGTTTTAGAGGGAATTCTCTGGTATGAACATTGAATCTCTTAACGGTGTCTAGACTCAGATCGTCACAGAATCTGGGTTTTAGTGATGCTGAGGCACGTGGCTTAGCTCTGCCCTTTTTCCTGCTTCTGTGCTTCCCATTCATTCATGAGCTTTGGTTTAATTATTTTAATAAATACATGTTTGAGTTTTTTTTTTTTAATATTTGTTTATTTATTCAACTGCCTTGGGTCTTAGCGGTGGCATGCAGCATCTCTAGTTGCAGTATGTGGGATCTGGTTCCTGACCAGGGATCGAGTCCTGGCCCCCTGCTTTGGGAGCATGGAGATGCTTTTTTATTAAATGTTAAAGGGCTATAAAATCAGTTCAGTTCTCCCAGAAATAACCATTTATGATGGTGTGTACCCTTTTATGTCTTTAACTTTCTATACCCTGGGGTAACTGGAATCACAGGCACCCGTGACAATTGACTTGTGTCTTTTAAAGGAGTCATTACCATTTGTATGAAATTTCAAACTTTTGCAGCCTTTTCCCTGCTCAGCATTTCTTGAAACTAAGCTTTTGGAATGACTTTTTTGAGGATGTGTTTTTAATTCATTTATGGCTGTGTGGGTCTTCGTTGCTGCTTGTGGGCTCTCTGCAGCTGCAGCGAGCGGGGGCTGCTCTCTGGTGCGGCTCGGGCTTCTCACTGCAGGGGCTTCCCTTGTTGTGGAGCTCAGGCTCTGTAGTTGGGCGCACAGGCTCAGTTGCCCCGTGGAATGTTGGATCTTCCTGGAGCGGGGACCAAACCCATGTGCCTTGCATTGGTAGGACCCCTAACCACTGGACCACCAGGGAAGTCGTGGAATATTTTTTGATTTACAGAGGAGTTGCAAAGATCCAGAGTTCACATGTGCCTTTCTCCCAGGCTCCCACCTTCTGTTGTGTGATGAATTTGCCCAAACCAAGAAATTAACATCAGTGAATGACTGTTAACTTCAGACTTTATTTGGATCTTACCAGCTTTTCCACAGATGTTCTTATTCTGTTCCAGGATCCATCCAGAGCAGCCTGTTGCATTGAGTTGTTTTGATTTATCCACATTTCTGTGTATAGGTCTGTTTTTTAATTGATGGAGAGGGATCCATTGATGATGAAAACCCGTTTGCTCATATTTCCAGTGTTGAACATGCACACTGATTCTCTTTCCCTTCTGCAGTTGTGAGCCACACTGCCCTCAGCACAGGTAGGGTTTTGTGTGGGTGGATGGACCCAGGGAGGTGGAATCGCCAGGTGGGAGGGAGCCTGTGTTTCTAGTGTGGTCGCTGATTGCCAGGTCACTCTCCAGGGTCCTTGTTCTGCCTCTTGGTTGAGTTGCCTCTTGGTTGAGTTCCCTCTTTGGTGCCAGGCACTGAAAGCTGTGGATGCAGAAATGAGGGAGACAGCTTTTTAGTAGACGTCCATAAATCATGGCAAGACCACCAGTGTGGGTCGCAGCTGACCCCAGAGGACCTTAGAAGAGCTGGATGGACAGTGGAGAGGGCTGAGAAAGGTGTTGGGATGGGGCTCCAGGCAGGTGCGAAGACCATGCAGGTGTGTGCTCCGGGCAGGTGGGCCGACCGACTGTACCGAGGCAGGGCTGGTGTGATCGGACTGTCCAGGCCAGGGAGGTGAGGTGGGCAGGCACTGGGGGCCATCAGGCTCCGGGGGCACAGGCCGTGTGTCCTCAGCACCCTCCTGCTCCTCATGTCAAGAGCTTGGTGGCGTGCGGGACAAAACGCACCCAGCTCCCTCTTGGCTCCTTTGTGCTTCTGTTTGCTCTTTTTTTTTTTTAATTTAAACTTCTGTTTTATATTGGGGTATAGCCAATTAGCAATGTTGTGATAGTTTCAGGTGGACAGCAAAGGGACTCAGCCATACGTGTACATGTATCCATTCTCCCCGAGACTCCCCTCCCACACGGGCTGCCACATAGCACTGAGCAGAGTTCCCTGTGCTCTACAGTGGGACCTTGTTGGCTTCCCATTTAAAATATCCTATTTAAAATATGTCCATCCCCAAAACTCCCTAACGATCCCATGCCCCCATCCTTCCCCCTGCTGTTTAATCTGGACGTCCGCACGGATCTGCCCTCGCTTTCTTCGGGCCACAGCTTAGAGGGCATCTCCTTCAAGCTTCTCTGCTGCCCATCACCCACCAGGCCTCACTCTGAGCTTGTGTGCTCAGTCGTGTCTGACTGACTGCGACCCCATGGACTGCAGCCCACCAGGCTCCTCTGTCCATGGGATTCTCCAGGCAAGAGTACTGGGTGGAGCCGGTTGCCGTGCCCTCCTCCAGAGGATCTTCCCAACCCAGGATCAAACCCATGTCTCTTGAGTCTTCTGCATTGGCAGGTGGGTTCTTTACCACCGCGCCATCTGAGAAGCCCTGGGCCTCACTCTGCTTTGGTTTAATTCTTGTAGCCCTTCTCACTAGCAGGCATAATGTTGTTGTTCAGTCATTCAGTCGTGTCCTACTCTTTGAAACCCCATGGACTGTAGCACTCCAGGCTTCCCTGTCCTCCATTATCTCCTGGAGTTTGGTCAGACTCATGTCCATTGATCTGTTGATGCCATCCTGGATGGCAGATATAATGTATGTGGATTTATCTGTCAGCCTCCTTAGAATGTCCTTCCTTGAGGGCAGGGATTTGGTCTGTTTGGATCTCCAGCTCCCACCCTGTGCCGGGCCCTAGACCCTCGGCACCTCTGCTGACGGGTGTTCCCCTTGTTGGGGTGACCTGAGATGACAGCAGCAGGCATTTAACACTGGGTCAGATGCAGCTCTGTGTCATGAGCTGTCTTCTCCTTCAATCCCCACATCCCCTCCATGAGCCCGACCCAACTTAATTGTGTCTCTTCTCTGGGGGGTTGGGAGCTGGTGGGGGTGTGGGTGGCGTGACTGTGGGGCAGGGACTTGGCCATCCGCTGACCCAAGCTCCAGCTGGGAGCCCAGGCCGACTCCCTGGCAGATGCTGCAAAGAGGAGGCAGGCTGTGGGTTTCCATTCTGGGGTGTGAAGTCAGACAAGCGCTTATAGCCCTGGGCTGGACATGGGATCCTTGTGCCAGGAGGACGCAGGTGAACCTGCCTGGCCTGGAGTGCTGGGGGACCCTCTTGCCCCCATCCTGCCCTCTCCGAAGGGGAAGGAAGACTCTCACCTTCTAGCTCGTTGTAACAGGAACTGCCACCTCCCCCCCAGCCTTGGTTTGCAAAACTCTGAGCCTAGTGGGGAAATGAAGGGCTGGCTCGCTAACCACAGTGAAAACTCATTTGCAAAGGCAAAGCAGGGGCCGCAGGCCCCTTCTCCGCCCCTGCAGAAGGGACCCACATCTGTAGGCAGCTGTCTTGCTGGGGCGGGTCATGTCCCACCATGGGGCCTGGGAGCCTTGAGATAGTTAACAGACTGCGGGCTTTCTTGTCTTTCAGCCTCAGTCTTCCCCTCCGTTAAACGGGAGTAATCACGATAATATGGTGGTGGTCCGATGGCTCCTTAGAGGAGGAGATGCACACAGTGCCTGACACCCTGTTCCTCCTGGGGGGCTCTTAGCATCATTCCTGGGGTGCTAACAGACAGTGGGCACCCCTCTCCCGGCCTGCGTTCCATGCGATAGCTGCTTTTTAGGAATAATCCTCAGGTGGAGCAACCAGGGGGTAAAGGAATATTTCCTGACACACGATTTCCTTTTCCTCTTTGAGCAGACCTGGCCAGTTTAGTCAGACTTCACGGGGCAGTCTGACATCGATTCAATGGAGGGCGTTGTGAGGGTCAGACCTCATGCCTGCAAAGCTGAACAGGGAGGCAGAACTGGGCTTCCCGCGTTGGGACTGGCAGGGGAGCCCACGGGTGCCTAGCGAGCACCCCCACACCCCCGCGCCTGGAGGTCCGGCATCCCTGCCAGTAACTCTCTGGAGGCTCCCAGGGTCCTGCTCTCCCGGGGCCAGGGCCTGGGTCAAGGCCATAGCAGTAAAGCAGAGCAGCGAGTCATTACCGAAAGTGTAGTGAGGACCAGGAAAGGGGAAGTTGAGAAGAGGAAGGGAAGGCCTCCCGGAGGAGGGGGCCGTCTACTCGGGGCCCAGCCAGATGAATGCCGTTTCCTGCTCCCCGGCTGTGTTCACCCCCTGGGGCCCTGGGTCGGCTCTGGGAAGAGCCGGGCTTTCCCTTGCAGGCTGCCCACGTCCCTTGGGGCCCTTCCCCTTGACTGTGGCTCTGTCAGTCAGGTCCCTAGGCATCTGAGCCCTTTTTGTCGCCAACATGGCCCAGGCCCTGCTGGAGACTGGGAGAGTGTTCTGCTGGTGACCCCTGGCCTGTCCTGATCAACAGCAGGGTGAAAAGGCGTCTCTGCCATCTCCTTCAGGGGCTGAGCTTGGCATCAGGAGCCCTGAGTGCTTCTGGCATCTCTCTCCAAAGCCCGCCAAGACTTGCCTTCAAAGAGCCCCCTTGAGTCAGTATCTGTCCTGTTCACCCTAAAGGTTTTCCTAGAGACCATCATGGGAGCAGCCCACCCCCCGAAACAGAAGTGGGGAGAGGAGAGAGGCAGGCTCCCCTGGGCGGCGGGCTTTCTCTGTGCAACACCCCCATTTCACACGTGGGGGGTCACGCCCTGTCATACCCTGCTGCCTTTGACGTCACGGTCCGGCCGGCCAGGTGGCCGTGAGGGGATGACCTCACCTTCCCAAGTTGAGTCTGGAAGATGGGGGTTTGTTCCTGGGGTTGGGAGGGTTAGGGAGCTGGTGAGCTCAGCTCTGGCCCTAATAAAGATTTCCTAAGAAGGGTCCTGTCTGTCAACTGTCCAGCTCGGGTGTTTTGACCTTGGGTCTTGACCTTGGCAGGGCTCCCTTCTTCTGCTGGTGGAACTGGGAGCCTGCCTGGGGAGTGCTGGAGCTGCACTGGCGGGGCTTGGACCGGGTCGCCCAGCCTGCCGGTCTGTGTCCTCCTCTGCAAAACGGGGTGCTGATAACAGTAGCCACTCACCCCTTAGGGCTGCAGGAGGCCCCTCTGAGGTGGCGGATGCCGAGTGTCATCTGTGGCTGGTGGCTGGTGGACGATGGCCTGTCAGAGTTGCTGCTGCCTATATGTAGGGGTTTCGGAGCTGGGATCCGAGCAAGGGTGTTCCTGAGACGAAGGACCCTGAGGGACACAGCTGGGCTGGGGGAGATCTGAGCAGGCTGGGGGTCTTCCCAGGAGAGGAGCTGGCCTTCCCTGAGGAGTGGTTAAGACCGCCTGCTGGGAGGCAGACTGCCAGGGTTCAAGTCCTGGCTGCACCAGGGTGGTGGTGACCTCGTTTGCTGCCGTTTGGTCACTAAGCCATGTCTGACTCTTTGCGAACCCATGGACTGTAGCCCACCAGGCTCCTCTGTCCATGGGGTTCTCTAGGCAAGAATACTGGAGTGGGTTGCCATGCCCTCCTCCGGGGGATCTTCCCAACCCAGGCATCAAACCTGTGTCTCCTGCTTGGCAAGTGGGTTCTTTACCACTGGGCTACCTGGGAAGCCTGGTGGTGGCCTTAGAAAGTCATGAATCTCTTAGTTTCCCCATCTTTGGAACACAGATGACAATCTCTGCTCACACGCATGTGTCAGAATCTCTGGTGTGGTGCCTGGCCGGCCGTACTTGGTGTTTCTGTGAATGTGGCTTTCCTGTCCTTTTGTGCCTGTTGGATTTCCACTGAAGCCAAGAGGTCCCTGGTAGAAAGATGAGGGCCAGCATTTTCCACTGGAGGATTCAACATCAATCCACCTCGAGAATTTTCTCTACACAAAGTGGTCAAATTTGAGATAGTTGTGTATTCTCAGAACCTTTCTTTTCCTGTTAAAAAAAATGATAAGAAAAGAACCGTCTGACACAAAGGGTGAGCTGCCTGCCCGAGCCCATGGACAGAGGAGCCTGAAGGGCTACAGCCCATGGGGTCGCAAAGGGTCGGACACGACGGAGCAACTGAGCGTGCGTGCACACTGGTCGGACTGAGGTCGGGGAGGGGTGATGGGACGAGAGGCTGTTGTCACGGGAGTTCACGCTGTCCTTCCGCAGGTGCTGAGTGCTCGGGCTCCTCGCGGACGTTCACTGAAGTTGTGTTCTTGGCAGCCGTCCCTGGCCTTTGCAGAACGGGAGGCCCCCAGGCTGGGCCCCGTCGCGGGCCCTGCAGCCCACTTCCTCTGGGTCTGTGACTGGCTATCAGGCAGCCCCATGTGCCTCTATTTGTGGTCTGGCTAGAAATAGTATGGATCCTGGTGGAGAGAGGAGCAGTCCGCAGGGAGGGGTGAGGGGTGCTGTCCGCAGCGCCCCCCGGGAGACTGACTCAGGCCCCGGGGGCGGGAGCCGGTGCTGGAAACACCCTTCCCTCCAAAGTTCTTTTCTGGTCTTTCTGAGCACGTCAAGGAGAACATCTGTGTGGTACTAGCACGGTTGGTTTGTTTCTTTCTTAATACTCTGTATTTTTAACTGAAGCTTTTATTGAGGTCTTCAGAGGATCATCTGTGTGTGGACTGTACTCAGTTTCCCCCAGGACTAATAACACCCTGCAAAGTTGTAATGTGACGTCACAGCCAGCACGCTGGCCCTGATCAGTTCTCGGCCCGTCTCACGCCGATGTCCCCAGTTTCCCTTTTATTTTTAATATTTATTTATTTGGCTGTGCTGGTCTTAGTTGCGGCATGTGGGATCTAGTTCTCGGACCAGGGATCAAAGCTGGGCTCCCTGCATCGGGAGCACAGAGTCTTAGCCGCAGGACCACCAGGGAAGTCCCCGGTCTTCCTTATACTCTGTATGCATTTATGTGTTAATTCTGTACAGTTTTATCCCATGGATAGATTTCTGCATCCCCTACCACAGACAAGACATCGAAGTTCATTGCCATCAGCATGCCTCTTAAAAACCACACCTACCTCCATTTCTAAAATTTTGACACGTTTCATTTTGAAAGGCCTAAGTTTTCTTCAATAAGGTATAACTTAGCTATGGGAAAAAATGCAAGTGAGGTGAGCATGAGCTCAAATTTACACATGTCTAGCTCTGTGGTCACTGTCCCCATGAGGTAACCACTGCTCTGCTTCTGTGTCCTTCTGTGAGTCTGACTACGGTGAACTTGGCCTCACGCCGTCTAATAACTGCTCTCTCCTCTTATAACTCAGAAGCACCCAAGGGTTTGCTTTGGCATCAACTATTTATAGGCAGAATGTTAATAATATTGTCCCGTTTCTACTGGCTGCATTATTTTACAGTTCCGATGATATACCACCCAGGTGGCTCGGTGGTAAAGAACCCGCCTGTCAGTACAGGAGACTTGGATTTAATCCCTGGGTTGGGAAGATCCCGTGGAGGAGGAATTGGCAGCCCACTCCAGTATTCTTGATTGGGAAATCCCATGGACAGAGGAGCCTGGAGGTCCATGGGGTCGAAAAAGAGTTGGACACGACTTAGCGACTACCACCACCATGATATGCATTGGATGGGACTGGTTTTCTTTTTACCTAAAACATAAACTCAGAATGCTGCTGCTGCTGCTAAGTCGCTTCAGTCGTGTCCGACTCTGTGCGACCCCATAGACAGCAGCCCACCAGGCCCCACCGTCCCTGGGATTCTCCAGGCAAGAACACTGGAGTGGGTTGCCATTTCCTTCTCCAATGCACGAAAGTGAAAAGTGAAAGTGAAGTTGCTCAGTCGTGTCTGACTCTACACGACCCTGTGGAACTGCAGCCCACCAGGCTCCTCCATCCATGGGATTTTCCAGGCAAGAGTACTGGAGTGGGGTGCCATCGCCTTCTCCGGAAACTCAGAATACTCAGATGAAAAGGCAAGTTGATTTAAAGATAAATATTAGACAAACGGTACCAGCACCATGCCATACGGCAGACTTATCAGATGGCATTTGAGAAATAGTGTCAGAAGCACATATGGTTCCAAAAAACTCCAGACCCCAAGTTGGTCAGTGCAATGAGGGGAAAGATCTGTAGATAGTCTTGGTACAATCAAGGCCTTCTATGCAATTTTGATTCACAGTGCTGGGTTTATTTAAGATTCTTTTTGATGTGGACCACTTTTAAAGTCCTCATTGAGTTTGTTACAATATTGCTTCTGTTGTTTGATGTGGCTTTTTTGGCCATATGGGATCTTAGTTTCCTGGCCAGGGATCGAATCCCCACTCCCTGCATTGGAAGGCAAAAATTTAACCACTGGACCACCAGGGAAGCCCCAGTACTGGGTTTAAAGCAAAGAAAATTAAAATTTGATTAGGCCACGCACACATAAAGGAGTGAGCTTCCTTTTAATGCCTTAATGATTTTTGTCCTATCTTCATACCACCTGTTTTCTATACCTAATACATATTTTAAAATCAACTTTTTCAAACTTAAATTTGTGTAGAAGGAACTTTGAGCTCACAGTTTAGAGGCTGCTAGATGTGTTTCAATATGAATTGGAAAAATACACACCATAGTTAAGACATAAAAAGAACGTAGATACTGTTAAAGTCATCCCCCACATCAGACATGTGGGATCATTCTCGTTTCGTTTTCAGCAGGAGAGAGGAGACGTCAAATTCAAGTGACACTGAAACAGTGAATACTGAGAGAGCTGTATTTGATGCTTGGTGTTTGATGTTTTGGTGGCCAGCTCATAAGGCTTCTCTTTCTGTCGTCTCCTCCTGAGTTCGGACACGATTAAGAACTGACACCCAGGTCACTCATAACGGGCTATGGGAAGATTTGCTCTGTGTTTGAGCTGCCCCGAGAACCTGGTTTAGCACTGCTCTCTGACCCCTGACCCCCTCACCCTGGGCTCTGTTGGATGCCCACTCCGAGCCACAGGGAGTGGGGCCGGGCATGTGGTTCCTAGGGGGTGGGTTGGACCAGAGCTGGATAAGCAGCCTGAGTTGGGCAAGCCGGGTTCCTTCTCCCAGATTCTCCTGCCAGAGAGCGTTCCCTCGTCTCTAGGGGAGAGGGAGTCCCCGAGGGTAAGAGAAGGCCGGTCAGTTTCTCCAGGATCACTTCACACTCTTAAACACCCATAAATCGGCCCTTCAAACATTCCTGCATGGATGCAGAGCCTTCCGTGAACAGCCTGATGTTTGAGTGTTGTTTTTCTGGAAAAGTCTCTGTGGAAGCAGGAGGCGAATGTCCTCAGCTGGGTGTCAGCGCCATCTCATCCATTGCATGCTGCTTTCTTCAACAAGGAAGAGGAGAGCAGCCCCCCTCACTCCCCATCTCTAGCCTTTAAAATAATTTTTTGAATATTTATTTATTTGGCTGTGGTGGGTCTTAGGTGTGGCATGCGGACTCTAGTTCCCCGGCCAGGGATTGAACCTGGGCCCCCCGATGTTGGGAGCGCAGAGTCTTAGCCATTGGACTGTACCAGGGAAGATCCCAAAATAATTTTTAATATCAAAAACTCATCTTTTTGACATTTTACCAAGTTCTTTCAGGTATATCTACCTATGGGATGGAAGTTATTTCCCCACTGCACCCATGAGAAGGTAGAGGCCAAGTCAGAATAAAGAACTCCTCCCCAGGCGCATAGCTGGGGGTCACAGCGTGGAAGCTGAAGCCGTGTCGCCTCGATTTTTGTGGAGTTGGACTCTTCCTGTGCCCCACGTGCACCTCCTGTAACTGCGTGTTCCGTGGTGCATCTCGGTTATTTATCAAAGTAACCCCGTGCCCTTTGGCTTTTTAAAGCAGGGTCCTTCACTGAGACAGAGCAACACTGAGACAAAGCGAAACCACCAGCGGTGGCAACGCTGTTGGTGAGAGATGCCGTGAAAGAACGTTCATCCCAGCAGCTCAGCTAACCCCAGCTCTGAGACCTCCGGGGGCCACCACGATGTGTGCTGACTGCCATTTCGTCTCATTTGCAGAGCAGCTCAGGGAAGGTGCTGCTGTTAGCACCGTGCGTGCAGCTGAAGGGAGAAGGGAGGTGACTCGCCCAGGCTCGCAGGTGTCGCTGGGGAGTAGAGCTGGGCTTGGAACCGGGGTCTCTGCAGTCCAGACTCCTTCCAGGGCTTCCCCTCAACCCCCTCACAGGATAAGTCCAGCCTTCAGAACTCAGCTGGGATGCTCACAGCCTCGAGTAGCCTTTTTTCCCCTTGCTGGGCCGAAGCCCCCGTGTAGACTTGATCTTGCTCCTTTGCGGTGTTTAGCTGAGTGGGAGGTTTACGCACTCATGTGCCAATCTGCTCAGGGTCTGTCCCTCTTTCCAGCCTCAGAGTTTCTGAGGACAGGGACTGTGCCTGTCGGTTTCTTCCCTGGCACTCAGCGGGCTGCTCACTCCCCACCCAGTTGGTTGAATGACTGAAAGATGGAAAGGGGGACAGTGGGCATGTGCAGGGAGGTGCCTGAGCCTGGTCTGTCTCTTTTCCCCTCTGTTACACCTGGAGCTTCCTTGAAAGTGTTCTGTTAACCTCGTTGGTGGGTGGTGCCATCTGAGGTCGGGTGAGTAGATGGGAGAAGGCCAGGTGAGGGAAGGAGGAGGTTCCAGGCATGGGAGGCAGCCTAAGAGCAGCCCAGAGTCAAGAGTGAGAGGAGGAAGGAAACAGGAGTCAAAAAGCAGGGTCATGGGGACAGCAGACACAGGGCACAAAAACCCCAAGTGCAGGTGATGGGTGGGTAGTGGTGGCCAGACTTGGGGAAGACCCGGGGTGATGCCGGGAAGGGGGCTGTGCAGAGACCTCGCCTCTGTGGCTGTGTCATCTCGCTTCTTCAAGCAGGAAGCGCGGCTGCAGAGCCCGACCACATGAGCACCCCCGGCCCCCGGAGCCCACTCGGTAGTCGAGTCTGTGCTCTGCCTGAGCCCTTGGCCAAAACTCCCGCCCACGCAGGTCAAGGTCCCCCGGCCACCGGTTGCCCATCACCCTTCCTGTGAGTCACCCCTGCTGTCAGCAAATTGGTGGGAACCTCTCTCTTTTTTTTAAAACCTCTTCTCACACTTTACACACACTCGCACACATACAAATAAAAGCACCTCTCCTTCGCTGAGCCTAGCGCATCCCTGAAGACGCAAAGGAGAGCGTCTTTCTTGGGATAGGGTGTTACGTCCTGTTACGTGAATACGAGTGGGGGCGCATCACCAACAGCTTGAAAAAAACCCAACCATTTCCGCAGTATTGCTTAACACCCGTAAGCACCTAAAAACCAGCCCGTCAAATATTTCTGCAAGAATATAGAGCATCGACAGCAGCGAACACGGAATGATTTGATGCTCTGATGACCTTGTTACTCCTGTATATGATGCTGTACAGTGCTGGTTCTGAATTTTGATTTTTTGTTTCTGTCGTGTAACTACTTTGTAACTCAATAGAAGCGACGGTGAAATCGCCTGTTAAAAATACCAAAAAGAGTATTTAAATTGGACTCTGGTTGGGAGTTGGCTTGCCAGAAGTAAACTCTGAGGTGGACTGGGGTGGCAGGGTGCTGGTTTGCTGCATGACGATTTCCGCCACCAGGAGCGCTGGCTGTGCTCCTCTGCAAGGCAGACGGACGCGCAGGACACTCTCACAGGTGCCTGCCCGTGAGCCCCTCTGGCAGGCGTGCGTGGTCCAGGTGGTGTGTTTCAGGTGAAAGCTTGTGTGTTGTTGTTCAGTCGCTAAGTCATTTCCGACTCTTCTCGACCCCATGGACTGCAGCACGCCAGGCTTTCCTGTCCTCCACCACCTCCTGCAGTTTGCTCCAAGTCATGCCCATTGAGTCGGTGATGCCATCCATCCATCTCATTGTCTGTCGCCCCCTTCTTCTCTCACCCTCAGTCTTTCCCAGCATCTGCGTAGTACAGTAGATACTCATATGTGAGCGTTTGAATAGCAATAGGCACCTGTATACAGTATGTGCATGCACATGTGTGTACATACGTGTGGATCCACACACAAGTCTCCCACACCTGGGAGACCCTCGGGGACATGTGGATTTGTATCCCTAGCACTGGGGTTTTATTCCCAGTGCAGGTCGGAAAGGCACTTTGGGGTTAACCTGGCTGAGTGCAGCCAGCGTTACCCACCTTGCTGACTCACACCCCTGAGTCAGTGGGACCACCCTTCAATAAGGAAGGTGCCCCGCTGCCCCGTGTGATGTAAGATCAAGTGCTGGGCATGTCAACAAAAATGCCCAAAGGGCTCCTGCAGCCTCTTCAGTTCAGTTCAGTTCAGTCTCTCAGTCGTGTCTGACTCTCTGACCCTGTGGATTTCAGCACGCCAGGCCTCCCTGTCTATCACCGGCTCACGGAGTTTACTCAAACTCATGTCTGTTGAGTCGGTGATTCCATCCAACCATCTCATCCTCTGTCATCCCATTCTCCTCCCGCCTTCAGTCTTTCCCAGCATCAGGCTCTTTTCCAATGAGTCAGTTCTTCACATCAGGTGGCCAAAGTATTGGAGTTTCAGCTTCAACATCAGTCCTTCCAATGAATATTCAGGACTGAGTTCCTTTAGGATGGACTGGTTGCATCTCCTTGCAGTCCAAGGGACTCTCAAGAGTCTTCTCCAACACCACAGTTCAAAAGCATCAATTCTTCAGCCTTCAGCTTTCTTCACAGTCCAACTCTCACATCCATACATGACTACTGGAAAAACCATAGCCTTGACTAGACAGACCTTTGTTGGCAAAGTAATGTCTTTGCTTGTTAATATGCTGTCTAGGTTGGTCATAAGTTTTTGTCTTTTAATTTCATGGCTGCAGTCACCATCTGCAGTGATTTTGGAGCCCCCAAAAATAAAGTCTGACACTGTTTCCCACTGTTTCCCCATCTATTTGCCATGAAATGATGGGACCAGATGCCATGATTTTAGTTTTCTGAATGTTGAGTTTTAAGCCAACTTTTTCACTCTCCTCTTTCACTTTCATCAAGAGGCTCTTTAATTCTTCTTCACTTTCTGCCATAAGGGTGGTATCATCTGCATATCTGAGGTAATTGATATTTCTCCCAGCAATCTTGATTTCAGCTTGTGCTTCGTCCAGCCCAGCGTTTCTCATGATGTACTCTGCATATAAGTTAAATAAGCAGGGTGACAATACACAGCCTTGACATATTCCTTTTCCTATTTGGAACCAGTCTGTTGTTTCATGTCCAGTTCTAACTGTTGCTTCCTGACCTGCATACAGATTTCTCAGGAGGCAGGTCAGGTGGTCTCATATTTCTTTCTCTTTAAGAATCAGACTCTGCAGATCACCAATAGAAAGCCACTTGCACTGGTCAGGGATTTCCTTCCTGGGGCTCCTGGTATTCAAGGGGTGGCCAGACAGTGGGTACCCCTGTGTCTCTGGAGGTGGCCCCTGCTCGCCCAGAATGCCTGGAAGGTGGTGGTGCCTGTTTTGAAGGACTTGGTGGTGGCTCACGGAGGCCCAGCCACCGGCCCACACAGACAGGTGACTGTCCACCTACGTGTGAGCCACTGCTGCCCCGCATTGGTGGCTGGTCAGCCTTGTCGTGTGAAGGGGGCACGTCACCATTACACTTACGGCCCTGAGGGTGTAAACGATAGGGGACCAGTTTCCGCTGCTACCAGACACCCAAGATCACTGAAAATAGGCGTTCAAACAGAAGCCTGCACGCGGATGTTCAGAACTGTAGTATTTACAACCCAAAGGTGGAAGGACCCGAATGCCCATCAGTGGACAAATGGTTAGAAAAGATTCGTACGATGGGATGTTACTCATTCATAAGGATGACACGTGCTGCAACATGGAGGAACCACGGACAGGAGTGAATGGAAAAGCCAGACCCGGAAAGAAGACTGTGTGTCCTCTGGTTCCGTTTCTATGTAACGTCCAGAACGGCAACTGTGTGTAGACTAAAAGCGGATGAGTGGTTTCCAGGGGCTGGTGGGGATGGGCTGGTGGGGACGTGGAGCCTGAAGGGCATGGGCTTCTTTCCGTGGAGATGAAAACATTCTAACGTTGACTCCGGTGGCTGCACGCATCTGTGAATCTACTAGAAGCCATGAATTGTTTGCTCTCAGTGGATGGCACGTGAACTATGGCATGTGAACTGTTCTTTTGTGCTGGGTCTCCTTGCCGCGTGCGGGCTCTCTCCAGTGGCGCCTCCTCCTGTGGTGCGGGCCTCCTCACTGCTGGCTTCCCTGGTTGCGCGCATGCTCCAGTGTGTGGTCTGGCAGCTGCAGCACACGGATGCAGTAGTTGTGGTGTGTGGTTCTAGTTGCCCTGCGGCCTGGGGGTTCTTCCCAGACCAGGGATCGAACTCCTGTGCCCTGCGTTGGCGGGATTCCTAACTGCTCTAGCACCAGGGAAGTCTTGGACTGTATCTTAAAAAAGCTGTTATTTTAAGAGAGTGAGTGAGAGAGTGCACTGATTTCTGTAGTTCAGGATACCTTCAGGGCTGCAAAATGTATAGAAGTGGTAACATCTCATCCTGTCTCCACGCAGCAGCTCTACTCAGGGAGCCCAGAGACGCTGTTCTTGTCAATAATTGGGGTCTGTCCACATCCGCCACTGTTCTGCTTGAACTGGAGACACTGCAACTTTGATGCATCTGATCCCCGAGTTCCATGAGGGTAGCACAGAAACTACCGGCTTCCCAGGAGGCTCAGTGGTAAAGAATCTGCTTGCCAGCGCAGGGGACTTAGAAGAGTCAGGGTCAACCCCTGGGTCGGGAAGATCCCCTGGAGAAGGAAATGGCAACTCACTCCAGTATTCTTGCCTGGAGAATTCCATGGACAGGGGAGCCTGGTGGGCTACAGTCCGTGGGGTTGTGAGGACACAATTTAGCAGCTGAGCACACACAGCGCAGAAACCACCGGATTGATAAGCTGACTCAGCAGAGGATGCTGTGGGCTGACCCTTATGCTAGAGTGGTCACTGATGCACATTGAAGGCACTTTGCTCTGAACACTGCAGCCCTCTGCTCAAGGCCTGGGGGGGTTAAGGCCTCCAGAAGCAGTCGTCGACCTATAGCAGGTGGAAGTTGGGGGATAGATACCCCAGCTCCCTCCCTCCTCCATGGGGCAGCCTCTAAGGGGGCTCTTAATCCCCGTGGGGTCAGCTCCCACTGCCCCTGGGGTACCAGCTTGGTAACATAGCAACTGTCTTGCTTCCCCGTGCCTCTGCCGGTGTTCCCTAGCATCTGCTCCCGGGGCAACTGCATATGCTCAAATCGCGGTCTCAGAATCTGCTTCTGGGGGAAGCCAAGCCAAGCCACCTGGGAGACCTTCTCATTTCTTGTGCCGCAGTCTGAGTCTGTGCTCCAAGCCAGGCTCTGACGCAGGCGGCCGTGCACAGGACGGACACGACCCTTGTCCTGCTGGGGCTTGGAGGGGAGAGCGGATGGGCAGTAAACAGATGAACCTGTGATTGCAGATGGTGCTGGTGAGGAGCTTTCCGGGGAACCGACCGATGACTCGTGCAAAGCACTGGCAGCGTGCCTGGCGTTATAGTGTGTGCTCTGGGAGAGCTGTATGTGATTATCATTGCTTGGATTTGTATTCTCACGGTTGAACTCAGTGTGTCTGTAAGACCGTTGGGGGCCAGGACTGTGTACATTCAGGGGATTGTCTGGCTGACAAAGTGTGATGAATCAATACTCCATGTTCATGGATAGAAAGACTCGATATGTCAGTTCTCTGCAAACGAGGGTCGTCAACACAGTCTCCATCAATATCCTAGCAGGCTCTTCTGTAGACAGTGACAGCCTGACCCTACAGTTCATATGGAGAGGCGGGACACCTGACAGCCAGTGCAGTGTCGTAGGGCAAAGTCAGACGGGGCTGCAGCCTCACGCTGAGACGTACAGTAAAGTCACAGTTATCAGGGCAATCAGGGAAATAACAGACCCATGGAACAGAAGAGAGAGACCAGAAATAGAGCCACACAAATAGTCAGCTGACCTTTGATAATGGAAGGGAGGCTCCAAAGGAGAAAGCATGGTCTTACCAGAGGTATGATGAGTAGGCCAGTACTTATCTGGGCAAAGAGGGGAGCGATCAGGATGACGTCATGGAGGTGTCCAGTCCTGCTGATGAGGGCAGACACCTGCAGCCCTCTCCTGGGACAGGGCTGGCCTCCAAAGGGTGCTCCCTTGCAGTGAAGTGAGGGGCGGTGGTGCAGGGGTCATTGAGGCTGTTTATGTCATCAGAGTAGCTGTTGTATTTCATTCTCTTCCCATTTCCTGTTTTCTCTATCTTTTAAAAAAATATTTATTTGTCTGGGTCTTAGTTGTGGCACGTGGGCTCTGTGTTGTAGCCCTGTGAACTCAGTAATTTTGGTGCGTGGACCCGGAGGGCATGGGCTTAGTTGCTCTGTGATGTGTGGGATCTTGGTTCCCGGACCACGGATTAAACCAGTGCCCGCTGCGTTGGAGGGCGGATTCTTAACCGCCGGCCCACCAGGGAGGCCCCTCTTTCTCTCTTTGCGTGTTGCGCTTTCATCTCGCCCTCCCCGTCTGGGTAGCTTGTCTCCTCTCTGTGTGTGGTTGTCCCTGACCCTGGTTGACCCTGTTTGTGTGTGTTCATATCTGTGTGTGTCTGTCTCCCTCGGTCTCTCACTCTGTCCCATCTTGAGGTCTGTCCCATTGTCCCCATCACTCTCTCCTTCCTCTTTTTTTTAAAAAATATTTATTCGGGCACACCATGTGGCATGTGGGATCTTAGTTCCCTGACCTGGGATCGAACCAGTGCCCTCTGCATTGGAAGGCCGATTCTTAACCTCTGGACTGCCAGGGAAGTCCCTGTCCCCTTCCCCTTTTAACGATCGTATGTTTATTATAATTTTGCTGTAAAGAAAAAAGCTCACAGTAGGCCAGTTCAGAAATTCCCTCTTAGCAATATTTTATGGGGAAAGAGAATGGTTAGATAATCATTGCTAGACTAACTATGGGGGAAAAAAAAAGAGTATTTGCTTAAAGTCGCTAGACTCTTGACTGGCTGGGTGGGTGAGTAACTGATTTCTGAGAACAGACCTTAATACCTTAGATGTTCCCAGATAACCGCTAAAGCAGGTAGATCAGCCCTGCTGATCTGACCTCTCAGAAGGTGGTGGGTCTGAGCGCACACAAAGTCTCTGTGTTTTGTTGTTGGCTTTTGAGGAATGAGGATAAGAAGAAAAGATAAGATTCCCTGGTTTCAGGGTTGGATGAAGGGTGGGATTATACCTCCCACCTCTCTACCCCACAAGGTTTAGAGACCCCCCCAATACTAGGGCCATTCATAATTGCTAAGTGTCTCAAAAACTTTTTTTTGGCTTAAAAAAAATTGTAGATTCAAATAACACAAAGTTTCTGTGTGCCATTCACCTAATTTCCCCCCATGAAAACATTTTTCATAACCATAGTTATCAAACCCAGGAAACTGAGCTGGTAAAATGTTCTTAAATCATAATTAACAATGGAGTATTACTCAGCCATTAAAAAGAATACATTTGAATCAGTTCTAATGAGGTGGATGAAACTGGAGCCTATTATACAGAGTGAAGTAAGCCAGAAAGAAAAACACCAATACAGTATACTAACGCATATATATGGAATTTAGAAAGATGGTAACAATAACCCTGTATACGAAACAGCAAAAGAGACACTGATGTATAGAACAGTCTTTTGGACTCTGTGGGAGAGGGAAAAGGTGTGATGATTTGGGAGAATGGCATTGAAATACGTATAATATCATATATGAAACGAGTCGCCAGTCCAGGTTCGATGTACGATACTGGATGCTTGGGGCTGGTGCACTGGGACGACCCAGAGGGATGGTATGGGGAGGGAGGAGGGAGGAGGGTTCAGGATGGGGAACACATGTATACCTGTGGCAGATTCATTTTGATATATGGCAAAACCAATACAATATTGTAAAGTTAAAAATAAAATAAAATAAAAACCATAATTAGTTACTTTTTTATCTTTTATTGAAGTATAATTGAGTTACACTGTTATGTCAGTTACTGCTGTACAGCAGAGTGACTCGTTTATACGTGTATATACATTCTTTTTCACTGTAACTTATCACAGGATACTGGATGTAGTTCCCTGTGCTCTACAGCAGGACCTTGTGGTCATTCATTCTGTGTTACCAGTTTGCATCTGCTAACCCCAGGCTCCCAGTGCAGCTCTCTCTCACACCCTGCTCCTTTGGCAACCCAGTCTGTTCTCTCGTGTCCCTGATTCTGATTCTGTTTCATAGAGAGGTTCCTTTGTGTCGTGTTTTAGATTTCACATGTATGTGATGTGCGCGTGCTCCATCGCTCAGTCGTGTCTGACTCTTTGCAGCCCTCCTGGACTGTAGTCCGCCAGGCTCTTCTGTCCATGGGATTTCCCAGGCAAGAATCCTGGAGTGGGTTGCCATTTCCTCCTCCACGGGATCTTCCCAGCTCGGGGATCAAACTGTGCGGTGTCTCCTGCGTAGCTGGTGGACGCTCTACCACTGAGTTACCAAGAAAGCCCATGTGAGTGATGCCATGTAGTATTTCTCTCTCTCTTTCTGATTTATTCCACTTACGGTGCTAATCTCTAGTTGCATCCAAGTTGCTGCAAATGGTATAATTTTGTTCCGTTTTATGGCTGAGTGGTCAGGCCATAATGAGTTTTCATCATTTTTTTATGTGGACTCAGTTTTGGTTTGTTTGAAGAGTTTTAAGGAATTTTATCACATGTATAGACTTGTGTAACCACCACCACCACACACAGAGTGCAGAATAAATGCTGTTTATTTAAAGTTTTTTCACTTTACTTCATGACTCTTGTCCTCCAAACTGTTTTCAGTCTGGCTAGATCCATGGTAAGACAGTGGAAAGCCTTTTAGTTCATTCCACCCCTTCCTCCCCTAATTTAAGTATCTTGCCTCTTCTGCAGAGATACTGTAGAGATACTGCAGAGATTCTGTAGAAAATCCACCTACCAATGCAGGAGATGCAAGAGATTCATGTTTGATCCCTGGGTCGGGATGATCCCCTGGAGGAGGAAATGGCAACCCACTTTAGTATTCTTGAGTGGAGAATCCCATGGACAGAGGAGCCTGGTGGGCTGTAGTCCACGGGGTCGCAAAGAGTTGAACATGACTGAGCACACACATGTCTCATTTCACTGTTATGTGTGAACAGCTTTGAACCTTTACTGCTACTTCAACTCTGACTCTAAAATGCCCTGGTTCACTTGGGTCTGTTCGCTTCTTGGACTCCAGGTCAAAGCTGAGGTCTCCTTCCTACCCTCTCATTTCTAGGAATACCTCTCTTTGCTGTTTCTCTGTTCAGTGCAATAACAGAGGTATATGTCCCAGGATTCTTATGGTTGCATGCGACAGAAATTTCCCACTAACCAAAGCTAAAAAGAATTGATTAGGTCACATAGATAGCGTATTCCAATGCAGAAGAGGCTTCAAGCCCAAACGGACCCAGGAGTTTGATAGTGCATCAGGGCTGAGTCATTTTGCCTTCCGTGTGCCCAGCAGCATGGACCCTGCTACCCCTCGACTCATGTTTCCTCAGCCTGCAGCAGCAGCAGGAGAAATGTGATGAATGGCTTTGGCCAAGCAAGCCCTGGGAGGATGCTGACGGGCCCAGCTTAGGCCGTGTGCTCCTCCCTGAATCCTGACCACGAGGTGGGATGCCTTGGTCATTTCTGGGCCCCTGGGCCCCTCCTTTGGCCTGTTGTGGTGGGAGGGGGGTGGACCATCTTCATCTCAGGCGTGTGAAGTGTGTCCATCCCAGGAAAAGGTACTTTTCTGACAGAAGAAAAGGAGGAAGGGATCGATGGACTTGTCTCTTTGTGACACTCCTTAGTTCACTGGACCTCCTGAGATAGGAGCAGGGTCCCTCATGCAACAAACAGCCATCCTGTGAGGGGAGGGGCTCACCTTTGAGTCAGGGGCCGTCCTGACCTTTGCCCAGGAGAAGGTCGGAGTCCTGTGGCTGGGGTTCTAGGGAGGATGAATTTCCTCTTTTTCTGTCATCTAGGGCTTCCCCAGTGACTCAGAAAGTAAAGAATCTGCCTGCAGTGTGGGAGACCTGGGTTCAATCCCTGGGTCAGGGAGATCCCCTGGAGAAGGGAATGGCAACCCACTCCAGTATTCTTGCCTGAAGAATCCCATGGACAGAGGAGCCTGGCGGGCTACACTACAGTCCATAGGGTTGCTAAGAGTCAGACGCGACTGAGCGACTCAGCATTGCTGCACAACAGCTCTCCCAGCACCGAGTGCCTGAGAACCACACGCATTTCATTATTTGCACATAAAGCTGTGAACGGGCAGGGCCTCGGGGCTGGTCGAGCTTGTCTTCACTCTGGACAGTGAAGAGCCGGGCGGGGTGTCTCTGGGGTGCAGGCACGTGGCGGCAGCCTCAGATGGGGTGACGTCCAGCTTTTGACCGGCTGTTGTTGCTTTTCCTTCAGTGGACATCATGGAGATAAAGGAGATCCGGCCGGGGAAGAGCTCCAAGGATTTCGAGCGCGCGAAAGCGGTCCGCCAGAAGGAAGAATGCTGCTTCACCGTCCTGTACGGCTCCCAGTTTATCCTCAGCACGCTCAGCCTGGCAGGTGGGCGCCCGCCGCGCCCCCCGCCCCGGCCTCGGCTTCCTTCCCAGAGAGCGCTCCAGCGGGATGCCCACCCCTGCCCCCCTGCTAATGCGTGTTTGGGGCATCCCGGTTTCGAATCCTGACCCTGCCTCTTTCTAGCTGTGTGGCTTTGAGTAAGCGACTCCACCTCTCTGAGCTACAGTTTGCTCAGCTGTAAAACAGGACCCAGTTCATCCTCGTGCTGACCTCGTGGAGAGGTTGAAAGGATTACGTTAAGGGCCCGTTTGGCTCATGCTGTGCTGAGAACTGAAGGCAGGTTACATTTTTTTGTCCAGCCGAGCGTGGCCTGCACCATTTACTCGGCTTAGCTGATCTGAAGGAACGATCCTGAAGTCTTCTGTCTCATACATGCATACATGCACACACGCAGTGCACACACATAGACACGGTCTGGAGGTGCGATGTCTGGTCCTCCTCGTGAATCCGCCAGAAAGTCAAAGGGGCACTTTGGCCGGGAGAAGAACTGAAAAAGCTCAGGCGCTTGGCTCAGGGGCAGAAGCTTATAGCTACCTTCAGGTCTAACCCCAGAATTTCTTGACTTAGAACTTGATATAAAATCATGGTGGACAAGGAAGAAAATAAATAGCATTAAAAGTAAACCAAAGTGAGTGGAAACTGTGGAAGCTGAGTAGCATTAGGGACTTTTAATTTCAGGCCCGATGACTCTCATTGGTTTAATTGCTCATTCATGCTTTCATCAGGCATCTGTTGAGCATATGCTCTGTTCTGGGTTGTGCTAGATGTCCGTGGGGCTGTAATGAGACATAAGACCCAGTTATCACCTTTAAGGAGCTCACGGTCTACTTGGGGAGACAGACGTGTGGACAGGAACTTAGAGTTCTCTCTGATAGGAGCCGAAGTCCAAACGTAATACAGCATGCTGGAGGAATACATGCTGCATAACTCCCTGGAAGGCTTTGCTGGGGAGGTGACTTTTTAAACTGGGTTTTGAGGCATCAGTAGGAGTTGTGAGGAAAGAGAGAGGATGGTCCAGGGAGAGAGCATTGCATGTGCCAGGCTTGGAGGAGGGAAATAGTAAGCCAGATGTGGGAGGTGATGGGTGAATGTCTGATGGAGGGGGTGTGGCAGGAGGCAGAGACGGCAGGAGAGAGGGGTCCATGACCCTGAACCTTCAGAGCTTTGTCCACTTTGCCTGGCTGCAGGCTGAGGCCTGGATGCTCTTCTTGGTAGGGAGGCCGTGAAAGCCCAAGCAAGATGTGGAGCCCAGGACGCCAGCTTGATGGGTGGATCCCGGCTTCTTCCCTTCAGCCTTCCTAGCCATACCTTTCTCTTCATCTGCCGGGAAGAATGAGAGCAGAGACCTCGGCATGCTCTCTCCAGGCTGACAAGGCCCCTGGCGGTGTGAAAAGATGTTTAATAGCGGGACCAGGCGTTTGCATTGCCAGCTGCATTTTATGATGAGGAAATGAGGCACAGGGAGGTTGAGTAACCAGCTGAACATCACACAGCCCTGAAACACTACAGTGGGCCTTGGGGTTGATGCCAAGCTCTTACCCACCACTCATTGCTGCTTCCCTTACAGGCAGCAGCCTCGCCTACTTGGTGGCCCTCTCTCTGGCCTTGACGGGAAACAAGGGAGGTGCTGAGGGCTCTCAGGATTGTGGTCCAAGTTGTCTTGAGTTCTGCCTCTTGTTCGTTAGTATAGGAACTAAAGCTAAAGCTCTACTGGCTTGTCACTCCTGCTGTAGGAGGCTCACCATGGGCAAAAAGCAGGTCCCAGGAACCAACACAGGTTCCTCCCATCCCCGTGGTCTGTGTGGGGAGGGAGACTCCAAGCAGAGGTCTTCCCAGGGAGTGACACAGCGTTTCTGGCCCCTCCTGTCTCCAGCCGACTCGAAGGAGGATGCCGCTAAGTGGCTGTCTGGCCTGAAGATCTTACACCAGGAAGTGATGAGCGCGTCCACCCCCACCATCATCGAGAGGTAATGGCTTTGCCTGTTTCTCTCCGTATTCGCTCACTCGGGCGACTGTTCTGCTCCCTCTAGCCGGTATGGCGAAAGAAAGGAAAAGGAGACATTTCATCTTGGAGGCTCCTGGAGTGCCCTGTATGCAGTAGGTGTCCAGTAGTGGCTGTGGACACTCCAACATCTCCCAGAAGAGCCTCCCATCTCCTTGGGCCTTGTTCTTCCTGGGTGAGAAGTGCACTGGGATTGAGACAGAAACTCGTCCTGGTGTCGGGTCTAAGGGGAGGGCCTGAGGCTTAATTCTCAGAGGATTTAAGAGGAGATTAAGCTGACTGATGGGAGGACCTCGGGTTCGAGGTCTGGGATTTTCCTCCTCGCTTGACGAGGGCCTTCTCAGGACTGTCTATCAGTGTCATTGGTGTGGGGTGGGACTCGTGTGTGAACTGCTGTCCATCCAGCGAACTGGAGCCGTCTGATCTCGACCGTTTGTCTTACCAGCTTTTTGGGAGGTTAACAGAGAGCACCAGAGGGATTTAAAGAATCCAGCCTCTGTGAGTCCACGGGGCTGCTTGGCTCGGCCGGGCGACATTTCACCCACACAGAGAAGCTGCTGCTTCCCAGGTTGCTGGTGTTAGAAAGTGGGAAGACCTTCCTTTTCATTTCCAGGCTCTGTGTCCCATCCTACAGAAATTCCTTGGACTTGTGAGTCTAGCTTTCTGATTTTCTAACTCTCTCTCTGTCTCTGTCTCATCTCTCTTCCCAGCTGGCTGAGAAAGCAGATTTATTCTGTGGATCAAACCAGGAGAAACAGGTAAGATTCACTCGCATTTTTGTGGTTTCCTCCCGATCATTTTGGATCATCTCATTCTTTCTTGAAATATCCCGGTGGGGTTGGAGTGAGTTCTGTGCTGTGGAAAGGTCCTCGTGAAATCAGATTTGACTTAACAAGGCGGCGGACGCAGTGCTCAGTGGTGTGGGTTGTGGTGATAAAAATCTCCACCCATGTGGGGTCTCATTGCAGGGGACAGTGCCACCCCATCTGCGGGGAGGACTTTTCTGCTATGTGGAGCACTCGGACCACGTCACTTAGGCCTTCGTGTTTGAGGTTCTTCTGTGTCCTGGGGAGAAACAGGATCCCCATGGTGCCCGCCCGTCCTTTGTGGTGGAGATTGACCATCAGGAAGTAAACCCAGTTCGGGGGCGATGCTTCCAAGAGCTGGGTGAACACGAGGCAGGCGATGTGACAGCCTGTAATTCAGTGTCCCTGACTGGTTCGCTTAATAGCACGTCTTGGAGCGGTTCCCTCTGGGCACATACAAGGCTCTATGCCACACATTTTTGGAACAAATGTGATTGGTCCTTGGATAGACGTGGTATAATTGCCATATTGATGGGAAACCAGTTCCTTCTCGATGAACATCAGGTTGTTTCTTTATTATAAAGCTATGAAAACCTTTAGGTCTCCCTTTTAAAAAATGTTATTGTTAATTATTATTATTATTTGTTTCTTTGGCGGGGCCGGGTCTCAGGTGAGGTCTGCAGGATCTCCAATCTTCGTGGTGCAGGCGGGGTCTTTAGCTGTGGCATGCAGGCTCTTAGCTGCAGCACGTGGGATCTAGTTCCCTGACCAGGAATCGAACCTGCGCCCCCTTCATTGGGACTGTGCAGTCTTAGCTACTGGACCATCAGAGAAGTCCCTGGGCCTCCTTTTTTGTAAATGTGTGGGACACAGACACGAACAGGATAAGTTCCCACAAGAGGAATTCCAGAAGCCAGGCGTCACTGGGTCTGACAGTCTGAGAGAGGTGGTAGCAGTTCAGAGCATCTTCTTCACCGTGTCTCACCAGACTTCGACCTTCATTAACCTGATGGGTGAGAAGCAGCAGTGGGTTTTTGGCTTAAATTTGCATTTCTTTATTTAAGGGAGAGGTTGAACATCCTCTCATCAATTTTTTTCTTTAGGTTATGATCCAGTTCCTGTTAATAACGTAATGATAAAACCCACCATTTATGGAGCACCTAGCATGGCAGGCACCGTCCTCAGCACTTGACAATCACTGTATCGTTTTAGCCTCACATCAGACCTCTTTCAGCATTTTTAAATGTCTTTCCTTCCTTCCATTCTCCATTAAGAGATGTCAGCTTCATACACGAGGCAACAAGGAACCCTTGCAATGCTCCCCTTGTATTGCACAGCACATGGGAGCTAATTCCCCACCAGTGATTGAACCCACACCCCCAACGTGGAAAGTGCAGGGTGTTAACCCCTGGACCACCAAGGAAGTCCCTGCCCAGCTTGTTCCTGAAAGGCTTTCCATCTTTAAGGCATTTTGGTGTCAGGCCAGTGTCACCCATCACTTGTCAATTTCAAGTGGTCTCTTGTACACATGCCCCGAGGAGTGATTTGCAAATGGTGTAACCAGGAAGAGGTGGAGAGTTAACTGCTGCTGTTAGGTCAGCCAGCATCTCTGTGTCTTTCCATCTGCCTTTCCCTCCCTCCCTCCTCCTCCTCTTCCTCCTCCTCTCCTGCCAGCATCCTCTGTGGTCCCACACCCTGGGCTTGGGCCTGGTGTTTCAGAGGCAGATCAAACGAGGGGGCCTTTGTACACACTGGGCTCCTTCAGCCTCAGGGTGGAGCCTCCCATGACCATTTCCCTTCTCTGGCTGCCCGGTGATTCAGAGCTGAGGTTGGCACAGAGCGGACGGAGGGAGCCCACCAGGGCCCTGTCTCCACGAGGTGGGGTTTATGGCATCATCGGTCTGGTTCCAGAGTCTGCTCTCCGTCTTGTGTTGTCAAGAAACGGAAGCCCGGCTTTCTCTGCTCGGAACGATTCTTAAAAGTCGTTCATTGAGAAGTGCTTTTCAGAACCTTCGGCAGGGAGCGAGTCTGTCTCTGGCCATGATGCCTTGTTCCCTGTTCCCTGTCCTTGCCCCACCCCGACATCCCTCCCTCCCTCCCTGTGGGCTGAGTCCTGCTGCTCTGTCGACACGTGGAAAATCCCACCTTTCACGTGGCTCTGTGCGGCCCTGAGGGAGCTTTTCCAAAGGGGCTTTGACCAAGGTGCCCGTGAAAGGGCTCTTGACTCTTGCCAGTTTCCCCTCCTTTCCTGTCGCCCACGTTAATCGCGTTTCCTGGAGGAAAACAAAGGCACAGCAGCGGGGCAAAGCGTCCTCTGGGCGGGAGGGCCGGCTCTGCAGTGCCCGCTCCCAGGTTTTCCTTGGCCTGAACGTGTGTTTTCAACCTTTCGAGGGGCCAGATGGCAGCAGCTGGCGTTTGCTGAGAAGCGGCTTTGCGGCAGCCGCTGTTCTGAGAGCCCTCTGGACTTAGTAAGTTGGGGAGAGGTTATGGAACGAATGCTGGCAGACTGAGCAGCTAGGCATCCCCTGGGCCATTTAATGAGGATGCTGAGGCCACGAGAGGTTGTCATTTGAACAGAGCAACCCAGCCAGTGAGCTGTGGCTTATTGATCACTAAGCTGGTAAAAGGCAGAAATCTCTTCCTGCAGTGACTTCCTGTGACTGAAAATTACTCATTCATTGTGATGAACTATGTAACATAAAACACGATTTCAGGGTACATTTCTGTGCATTCACGTTGCCATGCTGCCAAAAACGTCTGTCTCCAGAGCTCTTCTCATCTTGCAAAACTGAAACTCTCTACCCATCAAACCATTCCCCCATTCCCCCCCTGCAGCCGCTTGGCAACCTCTGTTCTTCCTTCTGTCTCTGTGAATCTGCCTCCTACGGGTACCACCTCTGAGTGAAGGATGCTGTGTTTGTGACCGGCTTATTTTACTTAGTGTGATGTCTTCGTGGATCAGGTATGTTAACTATAGCGGGTGTCAGAACTGCCTTCCTTTTTAAGGCTGAGTGATGTTCCACGATCTGCACCTAACATGGTCTTCATTGCTGTGTGCAGAATCTTTTCTTTTCTTCTAGTTGCAGCATGTGATCTCTTAGTTGCAGCATGTGGGATCTAGTTCCCCAACCGGGATCCAGCCCAGGCCCCCTGCATTGCGAGTGTGGCGTCTTAGCCCCAGGACCACTGGAGAAGTCCCGACCTTGACAGTCTGGAGGAGTAGGTCTCGGGCACTCTGTAGCATGCCCTCCATCTGTGGCGATCTGGCATTTTCGTCATGGGTAGACTGGAGTTCAGGGGAACCTGAGGTTGTGTTTGGGAAGCGCTCATGGAGGTGAGCGTCCTGGAGGTGAAGGTCTTTCTCTTCACCTCAGTCAAGGGGTGTCTGCTCTCACGTGGTCTGTCGAAGGTGATGGAAATCCTGACCATCTGGCCAAAGTGGTGTCTTCCAGACCTTTCCTTTGCAATGACCTCCACCCCCTTCCTGCCCCCCACTCACCCCCACTCTGTTTTCTGGGAATCAGTCACTAAGTCCAGCCCATGTGAAAGGGGGGTCAAACTTTTTTCACCTCCCCTTAAATCATAAACATGTTTACATTTCCTTGTAACTCTTTTCAGACCAGTATCAATGCCTACATTATAATTCAACCAATGGGATTTGATATCTCGCTTGAAAAGTTGGCTTTCGTTGTCATTTGGTTTGTGTCTCGTGTTTCACAGTGGATGTACGAGGTGGTAGGAAGTGCCCCTCAAGAGCAGCACTTCTGGGGTCACTGTGGGATTCTGGCCTGAGTGCCAGGCTCCGCGGTCCCGTCTGCTTTCTGAGAATTTCGTCCTCGTTGCTGCTGTTCACGTTGAAGGGGCTCCTTGAGGTCAGGGGTCTGGCTGGTTGGTCAGATGAAACGAAAGGCCCTCCCTTTTCATTCCTTCGTGTAACATCAGACAACTAGATCATTCCCCCTTTGGAAGCTTTCCTTATGACATCTCCAGGCCTGGGGAGATTGGGTCAAAGGCAGAAATGTTTTAACATTCATCCTGGCCAGATTTCTAGAAACTCCCTCTTTTTGAATCCGTGGACTTTAGTTGCCTCTTATCTGGGAATTAGGTTTCTAAGGTCATTGCTTTAGGTGAAAACTTCTCCTGTCAAAATACCCCTTGAGAGCCCCTGGACCTTCTGGGACGGCCGCTGGAATTGCATCCCTCAGGGTGGGGCTCATCGGAGGGTCCTGCGGTGGGGCCCGCAGCCCTGAGGGTTGTGGATGTTTCTTTCCCACCTTGCCCTTGCCCCTTGGCCTGTAACCCTGACTTTGCATAAGTGCACTTCCTGTTCTTGCTCACCCGGGCCTTCGGGATGCGGAAGGGGCAGGCTCACAGGTGTGTAGTCCGGTTCTGTCTTCAATAGGAAGGCAAATAGGTTCCCTGTGATCAGCAGTCCTGGCTCCAGCACTATGGACAGCCTGGAGGGGGCTGTGCCTGCCCCACAGAAACTGCTTTTCTCTGTCTGGGTGGGGATCACAGATTTTCATTTCCAGCAGATTCCCAGCTGACGCTGATACTGCCGGTCCAGGGACCCTACTTAGAGGAGCAGGCTTCTAGAGCTGCACTGTCCACATGTCACTATTTAAATCTAAATTGATTACAATTAAATAAAATTTAAAAAATCCAATTCCTCCGTCACCACTTGCCTTGGACAGCTCCGATCTAGAACATTTGCAACACTGAGAACATTCTGTTGGGCAGCACTAAGGTTTGAATCTCAGCTCTTCACACTTACTGGTTGATGAGTTTGGGTAAATTGCTCAATTTCCCTGTGCTTCAGTCTCCTAATTTGTGAAAGAGATCCTAGTTCCTACCTCTTGGGATTGGTGTGAGGATTCAGTGGGTTAGTACGTGAAAAGTGCTTGGCCAGTGCCTGGCTTGCGATGGTGAGTGTGGAGGTGGTTTATTCGCTCAGTCGTGTCCCACTCTTGCGGTCCCACGGACTGTCGCCTGCCAGGCTCCTCTGTCCATGGGATTCTCCAGGCAAGAATTCTGGAGTGGGTTGCCATTTCCTTCTCCAGGGATCTTCCTGACAGGGATCCAGACTGGGTCTCCTGCGTGGCAGGCAGGTTCTTTACTGGTTGAGCCACCATTGTTAAAATAAGCCAGGGATGGTGGGCCTGTTGGTAATCAGCCTCAGGGTGGCAGGGAAGTTTTCTGGGGCCATCAACCCCCGGGGTACAGTGGTGGGATCTGGGATCAGGCCAGCCTGACAGTGGGAGGGGCCCTGATTGTTTATTGCCTCTAGGGCAAGGAATCGCTTTTTGCCATCTCTCCCCAAAGGAATCGCCCCAGTTCCTAGCCCGCTTCACAGGCTGAGCCTTCAGGAAACAGAACATGAGATGTGGGTTTGTGTGCAGGAAGCTTATGGAATGTGTAGGGGACCCGCACCCATGGAAGTGAAGGCCAGGGAATTGTTGGGCTTGTATGCCATCACAACCACAGCCTCAGTTGGCCCCCAGTGGAGCTCCAGGATGGCCCTGCAGAACTGCCCCAAATGGAGGCCAGAGGGCAGGACGTGACGGTGGCCGAAGCCCTCCCTTTCTTTGAAGACAAGTCCTGGATGGGGAGAGGGGTGAAGTTGGGAGCTGCTAGCTTCCTGCCCTCCAGTGGCTGGGAATCCGAGTGCCAGTCCTGGCTGGGGGTCAGGTGGGGCCTGACCACACGCCCAGGACAGGGAGGGAGGGAGAGGTCCCTGCACGGGAGCCCCGAGGAGCTCTTCAGGCCCCACCTTTCCCTGGAGGCTCACCTGTTCTGCTCTGAGGGGGCCCATTGGAGCAGGCGGGATCGGATGTCCCAGTGCTCAGATTCTCACGCTCCTGGAGGCTGTGTTTGCTTCCCTGGCCCCCCAACAGCTGCCCTGACTCCCGGCTCCCCAGTCTCTTGGTTCCCTGTTATGGGAGGATCTCTTGGCCCTGTTTCTGCCTGGAAGTTCTGGGTTCCATAGGGGACTCTGTCCTCTTCCCTGGTCCTGGATGAGCCCCCGGGGTCACCGTCTTGGCTAAACCCTCACCCTGCCTCATTTTGCAGCACCAGCAGCCCCTCCAGCTCCTCTCCCTTCACCCCACTCCAGCAGGCTCTTTGTGGACACCCCAGGGCAAGGTGGGAAAAGGGTCTCAGCTAGTCTGCTCACTTCTCTGCCCGGCTAGCCCTGCCTGGCCCACTGGGGACTTTGTGTGGCTCTCGCCATCTCTTGGGGGAAGCCCTGGGTGCCAGCCCCGGGAGCAGGGGGCATAGGGGGCACCGGGCACATGATAGTCTCTGGCGTCAGGGAGGCCGTTAGATGAGAGGCAAGGATGCTGGGGGTGGGGCCAGGAGGCCGCTTGGCCGTCTCCCGGGGTGGCTGCTGGCTGGGACGTGCCGCTTCCTTCTGGGCGAGTAGACGGGGTGGGGGTAGCGGGGCCGCTGTCTGCCCACAGCCTGGGCAGACTTCCTTCCTGGCCGTGCACAGCCCCTGTCTGGTCTGACGTCTCTGAGAACGCTGCACAGTTTTCTTTGGCCACAGCCAGAGGCTCCCCAGGACCACCCTTGCTTGCTGTGCTGGGCACTCGGCTCTGCAGCCACAAGAGTCTGGAACGCATGCCCTCGACCACCTCCTCCCCAGTCTCTGTTCCTGCCATTCCCTGGGAGACAGTTAAATGCAGCGCTTACAGGCAGACCCAGAGGCCAGCTCCTCTGCAGTCTTATCTCCCACATGCCAGCACCAAACCTCTCTGATCCCCAGTTTCTTCACCTGGAATGCAGAATAATAATGGTTGTTGTTGTTCAGTCTCTTAAGTCATGTCCAACTCTTTGCTACCCCACAGACGGCAGCACGCCAGGCTTCCCGGTCCTTCACTATCTTCCGGAGTTTGTTCAAACTCATGTCCATCGAGTCAGTGATGCCATCCAACCATCTCATCCTCTGTTGTCTCCTTCCTTGTCTTGCCTTCAATCTTTCCCAGCATGAAGGTCTTTTCCAGTGAGTCATCTCTTTGCATCAGGTGGCCAAAGTATTGGAGCTTCAACATCGGTCCTTCCAGTGAATATTCAGGGTTGATTTCCTTTAGGATGGACTTGTGATATTGATGATAACGATATCTGCCTTCTAAGGTCTTTAGAGCAGCTCCGATCTTGAGTGTCCCGGCCCCCACCCTCATTGCCTGTTCTAAATCCTGAGGGTTGAGTGTACTGAGGGGCAAGGTGACATCATTCCTTAGAGGTACCCAGGGCAGCCTGGCACATAGTAGGTGTTCAGATAAGGTTGCCTCTTTCCCTTCCTCATCTCTGGGCTTCAGTGACCTCCTCTTGGTTTGAACCCTGGTGACATTTCCTGTCTACCAAGGTCATCTGCAATGTTTCTGCCCACTCTGTGCGTCTCCTGCATGACCCACATCCATGGCCAATCCCCTGACGATGGGGACCATCCTTGCACACGGGGTGTCACCCCCACCTTGACCTCAGGCTCTCTGTCCCCAGTTGCTCAGATCTGGTGGCAGGTCTTCTCGTTGAGGTGGCAGATGGTGGGAGTAGCCAGACCTTCCACTGTTGAGACCCCTCAAGGCTGACGGAGCTGGGGTCCCTCTCTTTTGCAGCATCAGCCTCCGGGAGTTGAAGACCATCTTGCCTCTGGTCAACTTCAAAGTGAGCAGTGCCAAGTTCCTCAAAGATAAGTTCCTGGTAAGTTTCATGGCTCAGCCTGGCGATTTTGTGAACCTGGGGTTATGCTTGCCTCCCCATGAAGCCACCGCACGCCTTCAAGCACTGTTGCATGGTGTGCTCAGGAAAGCCCTCCGCCTCCAGACTCATCCGTCTTAGTCCGGACCGAGGGATCATGTGAAGATCTTAGGCCCGCGTTCTCCATCCCGACAGAGGATGTCATCCAGGAAGACCATGTTTACCGAGCTGCTTGGCTCGGAATTTTTCCATCAGTCTAACTTTCCTTTTCCCTCACCAACCCACAGCCTGTTTTTCTTTTAATAATATGAACACATGTGTTTCATTTGGAAAATATTATGAACGATTCCTTATGTAGGTTGCCAGGGAGGTGGCATTTTGTGTGCAGGCCCTGACAGTGGAGCTGTCGGAGTTGGCTCTTCTCTGCCCTTCCCCACCTCCAGCCCACCCTCCACCCACCCATCCTTCCTTCCATCCCTCCTTCCGCCATCATTTCATTTCTGTTCCTGTGTAGCTAGGGCTGTTGGTAGATCTGGCGCAGGTTGTTCCATGAGTGAGCAGATAGCGTAGGTCGGGTGGGGCTCTTCTGAAGGGTGTAGGATGGAGATGACCCCTGGGCATCCTTTCTGGCCTTCACAGAGGTCCAGACTCTTGTCAAGGACCCCAACAGGAGTCCATCCCAGCAGTCCCAGTTGGAGGCTCTCGGGGCCATGTCACAGGATTCCTCAGCTTAGGAAAGCTCATTCATTTTGTACCCATGAATTCCCAGAAGAGTTAACCCATTTTATGGCATATCTGGCCATCTTTTGGCCTACCCCCATCATTTCAACTAATCCAAGAAGGCAAAACCAGAGAAGGGTGGGGATTGAGAGAGGAGAGATGGGAGAAGCATTTACCACTGGCCACCCCGTAATTGGGATTTTGTCCCTTATCATGCCTTTACCAAGCAGGTTCTACGTGAATGTTACCTGGTATGGTTTCAGGGAAGTCCTAGTGGGGTAGTGGTGGTTCTCCCATTTTACAGAGGAAGAAACTGAAGTTCTGAGAGAGCTAAGTGAATTGGGACAAAGTGAAGCGAAAGCCGCTCAGTCGTGTCCAACTCTTTGTGACCCCATGGACTATATAGTCCATGGAATTCTCCAGGCCAGAATACTGGTGTGGGTAGCCTTTCCCTTCTCCGGGTAATCTTCCCAACCCAGGATCGAACCCATGTCTCCCACATTGCTGGTGGATTCTTTACTAGCTGAGCTACAATGGGAGCCCAAGAATACTAGAATAAGTAGCCTATTCCTTCTCTAGCAGATCTTCCCGACCCAGGAATTGAACCGGGGTGTCCTGCATTGCAGGTGGATTCTTTACCAACTGAGCTACTGGGGAAGCCATGAAGCAATTCAGGAGACAAGCCTTGACTGGAATTGAGCTCTATTAACTCTAAAGGCTCGGTACTTTTTCTTAAAGTACAGTGAAAGTCACTCGGTCATGTCTGACTCTTTGCGACCCCATGGACTGTAGTCTGCCAGGCCCCTCTGTCCGTGGAATTCTCCAGGCAAGAATGCTGGAGTGGGTTGCTGTTCCCTTATCCAGGGGATCTTTCCTACCTAGGGATCAAACCTGGGTCTCTTGCATTGCAGGCAGATTCTTTACCATTTGAGCCACCTGGGAAGCTGTGCTTTTAAAAATGACCTGTGTGTACATACCCTATAAGTATGTCTAGATTTGAAAGTGTGTCCTGCCCCAAAAGGAAGGGTTCTGCATTATGCCTGTTGGAATTCTGGCTGAGACCCTTGCCTTTTGGGGAGTTGAAGGATCTTACCTGGGGTCCCTGGTGGGTATGTTCTCCAAGCAGAGAGGTTGGGTTAAGAGGAATGCAAGTTTGCGTTTAGCCAATGTTGTAGCAGAGCTGGCTATTTCTGTGAACAGGGAGGAGGCATTCTTGTGGTGGACACCAAAAATTGTGTGGTCACTTTTTTTTTTTTTATATTTACAGGAAATAGGCGCACACAAAGATGAACTCAGCTTTGAACAGTTCCATCTCTTCTATAAAAAACTTATGTTTGAACAGCAAAAATCGGTAAGATGATTCTCCTTTTCCCCATTCATTTTTTGAAGGTTTTGATAGTCTTGTTTGACCTTATTTTTTTAAATTGAAGTATAGTTGATGTATAATGTTATATAAATTACAGGTATGCACTTTTTAAAGGTTATACTCCATTTATGGTTATTTAGGTTCCACGTGTGAATGATATCATACGGTGTTTGTCTTTCTCTGACTTATCTTACTTAGCGTGATACTCTCTAAGTTCATCCATGTTGGATATGGCAGTATTTCAAAGAAATAATGCAATATTTCATTCTTTTTATGGCTGAGTAGTATTCCATTGTGTGTGTGTGTGTGTTTGTGTGTGTATCACATCTTTATCCATCCATCAGTTGACGGACATTTAGGTTGCTTCTGTATCTTGCCAGTTATTAATAATGCTGCTGTGAACACTGGGCTCATGTATCTCTTTTAATTAGTGCTGTTGCTCCTTTTGGATATATATGCCCAGGAGTGGATATGCTGGGTCATGTGGTAACTCTGTGGTTAGTTTTTTTGAGAAACCTCCGTACTGTTTTCCACAGTGGCTGGGTCGGTTTATATTCCCACCAACAGCATCTGAGGGTTTCCTTTTCCCCACATCCTTGCCAGCACTTGTCATTCGTGTTCTCTTTGATGATGGCCATTCTGACAAGTCTGAGGTGATACCTCACTGTGCTTTTGATTGACATTCCCCTGATGATTAGCGATGTGGAGCATCTTTTCCTGTGCCTGTCGGCCATCTTTACGGGTAAGACGATTCCTAAGCAAACGATCAGCTGATGCTTCTGTTTCCCCTGGGTTTTGAAGTCTGTCCCGTTCCCAAGAGACCCATGAGAAGCGTTCAGTCTCCCTTCTAGTCCAGGAAATATACAATGGGAATGACAGTGACGCCCTGTTTTCATCTGTTAGATGCGCAAAGGTCTGGAGTAGGATAGAGTTGAGGGGACAGGGTGGGGAAATGACCATCTCCTACCTTCTTGGTGGGAATGTGAGTGCCTGTCAGTCTGATTGGAATTCAGTCTGAGACTATTAAAGTAAAAAGGTTCAGCTAACTCTACTGTGTCAACTTGTTCTAGAAGGAAATTTACCAAAATATTAATAGTTAACTACCTCTGGGTAGAGGGATTATGTGTGTGTGTGTTGTTCTTTTTACAGTGTTGTTCCCATAATGAGAATGTTTTTGATTACAATAATGTGCTATTTTAAAATAAGGATGTGCCTGCATTTTGACCTGACAGTGGCATCTGGGGGCTCTGTTTGAGAGAAATGAGAGCACTGAGGCCTAGGGATGTATCACCAGGCCGCTCATTGCAGCATTACTCATGCTGGCCAAATACCTGGGAGCCATCCGAATGCCCCTCAGGAGAGTAACAGCCGGGTCAGTTATGGTCCAGCCATACGATGGGACGCTGCAGCTGATTAAGAAGCCTGAGTTCATTGGGTTTCTGTCCTTCTGGAGGGCTGTTGCTGGTATTTTGTGAGGAAAACCAGCAGCAGAAATGAGGAGCCAGGTCTGACTTTTGGGTAACAAACAGTAATCCTCCTGTATACGTTTGCATGTGCTTTTATGAACAAGGAGAAGAGTACACACACCTCACACTTAATGTTGATTTTCTGCATGTCCTGGAGGGATTTGGGAAAATGTACCGGCAAGATAATTAAATTTTTCTTTGCATCCCTCAGTTTTCTTCAGCTTGTTCCAAGAAGCACGCTACTTTTGCAATGAAAAAAAAAAAGTCCCATTAAGCATAAGGCATAAAAAGGGAGGTGCTGGTGCAGTGCACGGAGCGCTGTGCCGGCGGGTGGCCGCTGCTGTTGGGACAGGGTTCTGCAGGCGGCCGAGGTGGGTCCGGAGCAGAGAATGGGTAGGACTCTGTGTGATCTCGGGCCAGCCACTGACCCCTCCGGCCTCAGTCTTCCTATCCGTGCAGTGGGGGTGATGAGTCTCACCCCACCGGGCTCTGGGGAAGATGGCCGCAGGGCCACACCTCTTGATAGGCGGCCACTGGCTGTGGGACTTCGACGTATCTGAGGCAGAGAAATGGAGCGTTTCTTGTCTGCCCAGATTGGGGGAAATACATGACTGTATAGAGTAAAAGACTGAGTCGCAGTGTGTTCACTTTTTTACCCATGTGGTAGTTAGTGCTTGGTTTGCCAAGTAGAGTAGAAAGAAATGGTGGACTTTGGGAGTTGAAGGAGTTAAATTCCAGCCCCCAGGTGGTTTGGGGGGAAGCCGTCTTGCTCTGTCACTCAACCTCCTCTATAAAATGAAAGTATTAAATTAGGTCATCAGTTATACAACTTTTTAAACTATCCAACCCCCTCTTCTTTTTCATATGAAACCTTAATTAAGACAGTTCTGCTGCCTAAAAGCTGATCAAAACACTTTTTAGATTTAAATCTGCAACTTTCATTTATAATCAGTTCTTGAGAGCAATGAAAATGTTGTGATAATAGTATATAAACGAAGTCCAGAATAATGACAATTGCTGTCTTAGGCGGTTGACCAGGACTGAGAAAAAGTTGATTCACTCAAGATAAGCAGGTGCAAAAAAACAGTACTTATCATTTGCCGTGACATTTCAAGCTGCTGTCTCATCAGATGGAAGGCAGGCAACGCTTAGGAATACGTTTTTGCGTAAAAGCTGTCGTACCTGCCAGTACAGGCCACCCACTGGTAGTCTCCACCGTGATCAAATTCCACGTAAGAGAACTTTTCACTGTGGTTCTTTTTAAAGCGAATGTTTGTATGTTTGAGAGGGAGAAGGGAGAGAGAGAAATTTAAGTCAAATTTCTGCATAGTCCATGAGTCCTAGATGGCCAGTATTTTTTGGGAAATGTCTGTACCTATCAGAGGTTACCCCTGGTGGCCAGAATACCACGTTCAGCTGGCATTCGGTTGGTACTTAGCCTAGTGGTTTAAATGTTTTTTCCATCCCAGTACTAACCAGGTCCGACTCTGCTTAGCTTCTGAGATCAGATGCAATCAGGCGTGTTCACCGTGGTATGGCCATAAACTAAATGTTTTTTTAAATGAATTGCCTGTATTTAAAACTTGGAAGATTTCTCATTAATATCGAGATTTTTTGCTTCTCTTGGGAAAAAAATATCACGTTCTGGCTGTATTTGGCAACCTGTGAGTGGAAGGAAGAATGCTTGCTGGTTTGTCCTAGCCCTGCCTCCCACCCCCATGCAGCAGCTCTCTTTACTAATTTAGGGGCCAGGGTCACCTCCCTGGTCCCTAAGACTTTTGGGGTCAACAGCCTCTTCTCTCTTTCATTGGCAGCTATAACTGTCCTGTCTGGCCACTGCATGTTTTAATTCAGTGACTTGGAATTTGATTAACAAAGCCCCAGGCTCTATAGATAGTTACTGGTCCACTTGAGAAGCCTCGCTGCTCTTGTATATGTAAATGCCTCTCCCCCAACTGTCAGCGGGCTTCCCTTGTGGCTCGGCTGGTAAAGAATCCTCCTGCAATGTGGGAGACCTGGGTTCCATCCCTGGGTTGGGATGATCCCCCGGGGAAGGGAAAGGCTGCCCACTCCAGTATTCTGGCCTGGAGAATCCCATGGACTGGATAGTAGAAGGGGTTGCAAAGAATTTCAGTTTCACTTTCCAGCTGTCAGCATATCATTTACTTCCCGAGTGCCTCGCTGGAAGCTCAGGGCAGAGAAAAGTGTTACCTTGGTGCTCTTAGGGGTTCAGCTGGTTTTCTTGGGGTCCTTGGGGTGACAGAGCGGTTCATGATGGTTGGTGATTCCCAGACTTAAGTCCAGGGAGTGGAGTCTTGCTTATCAGTAGCTATAGGTTTCCAACTTGAAGTTGCCAGTTCCTCCTCCTGTCTAACTACCTCCTTACATTGCTGCACTCAAGCCTCGAAGCTTCCAAAAGTTTGGCAGCAGCAGGAGGATAAGAACTTAAAATTTCATGTATGTCCTCCCTTGGGAGAGGGGTATATCTCAGACTAGGTTGTAATAACGGTGTTACGAATAAAAGATCACAACTAACATTTGCTAAGTGTAAACTCTATGTCGGGCACTGTGCTATATGTCTTACATGGATTTAATTCTCCTCAAGACCCTGAAGGATAGGAACTCTTATAATCCTCATTTTATGGACCGAAGATGCTGACACTCAGCGAGGTCACTTGCTGGAGGTCAGGTGGCTACTGCAGAGCTAGAGCTTCAGTTCTCCTTTGCTCAGCTTCACTGCCCACCCACTGATACTTCTTTTTATTTTTTATTATTTTAAAAATACTTACTGTTGCTTCCATGTCCTGGCTATTATAAACAGTGCTGCGATGAACATTGGGGTACACGTGTCTCTTTCCCTTCTGGTTTCCTCAGTGTGTATGCCCAGCAGTGGGATTGCTGGATCACAAGGCAGTTCTATTTCCAGTTTTTTAAGGAATCTCCACACTGTTCTCCATAGTGACTGTACTAGTTTGCATTCCCACCAACAGTGTAAGAGGGTTCCCTTTTCTCCACACCCTCTCCGGCATTTATTGCTTGTAGACTTTTGGATCGCAGCCATTCTGACTGGTGTGAAATGGTACCTCATAGTGGTTTTGATTTGCATTTCTCTGATAATGAGTGATGTTGAGCATCTTTTCATGCGTTTGTTAGCCATCTGTATGTCTTCTTTGGAGAAATGTCTATTTAGTTCTTTGGCCCATTTTTTGATTGGGTCATTTATTTTTCTGGAGTTGAGCTGTAGGAGTTGCTTGTATATTTTTGAGATTAGTTGTTTGTCAGTTGCTTCATTTGCTATTATTTTCTCCCATTCTGAAGGCTGCCTTTTCACCTTGCTAATAGTTTCCTTTGTTGTGCAGAAGCTTTTAAGTTTAATTAGGTCCTGTTTGTTTATTTTTGCTTTTATTTCCAATATTCTGGGAGGTGGGTCATAGAGGATCCTGCTGTGATGTATGTCGGAGAGTGTTTTGCCTATGTTCTCCTCTAGGAGTTTTATAGTTTCTGGTCTTACATTGAGATCTTTAATCCATTTTGAGTTTATTTTTGTGTATGGTGTTAGAAAGTGTTCTATTTTCATTGTTTTACAAGTGGTTGACCATCAGCAGATGAATGGATAAGAAAGCTGTGGTACATATACACAATGGAGTATTACTCAGCCATTAAAAAGAATACATTTGAATCAGTTCTAATGAGGTGGATGAAACTGGAACCTATTATACAGAGTGAAGTAAGCCAGAAAGAAAAACACCAATACAGTATACTAACACATATATATGGAATTTAGAAAGATGGTAACAATAACCCTGTGTACGAGACAGCAAAAGAGACACTGATGTATAGATCAGTCTTATGGACTCTGTGGGAGAGGGAGAGGGTGGGGAGATTTGGGAGAATAGCAGTGAAACATGTATAATATCATGTATGAAACGAGTCGCCAGTCCAGGTTCGATGCACGATACTGGATGCTTGGGGCTGGTGCACTGGGACGACCCAGAGGGAGGGTATGGGGAGGGAGGAGGGAGGAGGGTTCAGGATGGGGAGCACGGGTATACCTGTGGCGGATTCATTTTGATGTTTGGCAAAACTAATACAATATTGTAAAGTTTAAAAATAAAATAAAATTTAAAAAAGAGAGAAAAAAAAACCTTACTGTTTATGTAGCTCTGCTGGGTCTTAGTTGCGACGTGCAGGATCTAGCTCCTGACCAGGGATGGAACGTGGGCCCTGCAGTGAGTCTTGGCCACTGGACCGTCAGTGGTCCCCGTTGGGGGGTGTGTGTGTTAGTTGTTCAGTCGTGTCCAACTCTTTGTGACCCCAGGCTCCTCTGTCCATGGAATTCTCCAGGCAAGAATACTGGAGTGGGTTGCCATTCCCTCCTCCAGGGGATCTTCCCGATTCAACCTAGAGATGGAATTTGGGTTATTGCAGCCAGATTCTTTGCCATTTGGGCCGCTGGGAAGCCCCTCCCATTGATACTTTTTAAGTTTTTAAACTTTTGTGTTAAGGGAAATTTCAAACATAGACAGGCAGAGATAATAGTGTAACAAACCCCTTTGCTTTCAGTCTGGTCCTTTCTCTGTACCCCAAGGGGCTGGTTCCTACAAAAATGTTCTGCCTCTGTGCACAGGCTTCTGGGGTTCAGAAAGTGGGGTGACATGAGACAGAAAGCAGGCAGAGGGACCGGGAAGCTGGGGTGTGTCTCCCGGTCTTTGCTGGCTCTGGAGTCACCTCTGAAGTAGAGGCCCCCGTCCTTCATCCTGGCTCTGCGTGTGGCTGGAATGGAGTGGAGCTTTTTCTCCACTTCACTGCGTGGCGAGGAAGGGGCTGGCTTTAAGTAAGGACCACGTGGAGTGGAAACACTCGGAGGGGAGTCACAGGTGGCCTTCCTCCAGATGTGGGGAATCCAGTCTCGGGGTTTGGGTTTGAGAGGATCTGGCCTTACGCCCCAGTTGACCCAGCGATGTAAGGGCCGAATGAGTCCAGATGGCAAACAGCATGCCCTCCCTAAAATCCTTCCTCCTTAAAGAAAAAAAAATAGCCATGCTCTAAATCAGGGATTCCCCAGCCTCCGGGGTCTGATGCCTGATGATCTGAGGTGGAGCTGGTACAGTAGTAATAGAAGTAGAGTGCACAATGAGTGTGATGTGCTTGAATCATCCCGGAACCGGCTCCCCTCCCCAGTCCTCGGAAGAATCGTCTTTCACAAAACCGCTCCCTGGTGCCAAAAAGGTTGGGGACCGCTGCGGTAAATGACATGTATGTGAAAGGAAGTCCTTCTAAGTCTTTCTAAAAGAGTGACTCCTAACCTTTTTTGGTGACCTACCTCTTTGAGATGCTGATTAAAGCTACGGACCATCTTTCCAGGAAAAGGAAAAAAAAAAAAAAAAAGTACACTCACAGACTTCTGCAGACCTCCTGAGGCTTCCCAGGGGCCAGTGGCTACCTTTTCTAGAACACTGATTTTCCACATGTCATCCTGGAGCACAGGCTGTTTGGCAAGACAACGAGGGCATCGAGGGCAGGAGTCATTTTAAATTGTTAGCATTTATAACCTGCCAGGAGCTGCATCTGTGTCCTGAATTACTCCAGTGCTGATCCAATCACAGTGTCGTTAGAGACTGTTCCAGTCATGCTGCCTAACTGGAAATGGACGCAGTGTGGGTGTGCATGCATGTATGTGGCATGTGGGTGTTTGTGCATCCATGCCCATGTGTGTGTAAGATGGCTGGCCGGGGAGCTGGTGCAGTGGCGGCTGGGGGTGGGGGTGTCCCCGCTCCTCCTTGGTGGAGGGGCTCGCTGCCCCTCATCAACAGCTGCAGTACAAGCAGGCCATGAAGCCTTGGACTAGAGCTCCCGATATTTTTCTTTCTTTTGAATTCAAGGATGAGCAATGAGCCCATTGAAATATTAAGGATTGGAAATGTAGCTGTGAGGATGCAGAAAGGGGTGTGTATTTTCTGCTGGGCATGCCAGTTGGGACACCTGTTTAGAGAGGACTCTGGTGAATCTGTGAACAGTGATGTGCACACCCTGTGTCCCGGTGCTTTCCCACCCAGGAATCCACCCCGCGGAAATGCTGGCACAAGTGGGCGAAGACAGATACGTGGGAACATTCTGTGTAACGCTGGATCGATGAGCAGAAAGTTGAAGGACAGACATGGAATGCAGTGTGGGTTTTCAAAGTAGTGAGGCAGGGTGATTTGAAGTTGCTAAATAATAGCTAAAGCGTGAAACAACAGCAAAAAAGTTGGAAGACATAGATGTAACATAAGATGATAAGATATAATTTGATAAGATATAACTAATGGAATATCCGTAAAATGAACTCAAGGTGGAGAACTGCCAAATTATTATGAGTGATTGCTTCTCAGGAATCAGGCTGTGAAAGAGGTGAGGAAGACTTCCACCTTTTGTGTCAAGATGTAAATATTTGAATATTTACAAGGCACGTAAATGACCATGGTAATTTTTTAACAAAAACTCTGTTTATTTTCGTTGTCTTGACGTGTCTAATTTTCTTGTTTTGTGTGTGTGTTCTATTTTCTGTTTCAGATCCTTGACGAATTCAAAAAGGATTCCTCCGTGTTCCTCTTGGGGTGAGGCACCTTTGCTGGGTTGTAGTTCTGGGCGGCTGTGCCAGGCATGGCGCCCTTGTGGGTCCTCCCAGCCCGGCCACCTGACCTCCAGGAGGTCACCTCTCTGGCAGGCACTGGTCTCCACAGAGACGGGGTCCCCTTGTTTGGGGAACTGACTATCCTGACACTCAGTTCAGTTCAGTTGCTCAGTTGAATCTGACTCTTTGCGACCCTGTGGACTGCAGCACGCCAGGCTTCCCTGTCCATCACCAGCTCCCAGAGCTTGTTCAAACTCATGTCCATTGAGTCATGGACTCCAATCAATCCAATGCCACGAGTAAATGTGCACAGCAGCAGGGCTTGTGGAGTGTTGGGAGGATGGCCCAGAAGGTCCTGTAGAGAAGCCTGCTTGCTTCAGAACGTCCTGGTTAAGCAGGTTGAACCAAATTAAAATGAGTCGAAGCACATAAAGTGTTTTATGTGGTGCGTGGCAAGGCTCATAAATAGTGGTGATGGTATGATGGCTGAAACATAAGTGCTGCAGGACTTGTGAGGCCCTTTACTGAACTTCCTGATTCACCAGGTGGGAGGTCTGTAGTGAGCTGTGTCTCCCAAGCCTGTCTCCCTGGGAGAAAGGTTTCCTGTGGCGTTAACAGCACCTAGAATGTGATTTGTGGCCTGCTGGCCTGGGCCTGCTTTTCGGAACCAGCCCTCATTGATGAAGATGCCCTGGCAATTGTTCCTCTGTTGAGTTCTAAACCAGAAACCCTGAAAACTCCAAAGTATTCATCCATCTAAATGGATCTGATTTGTTTGCAGTGTTTTACTGAAAAGATTAGTGTTGGATCATGAGGCTGTTAAGAAAGAAGGTTGGAAATACACTCAGAGACAGCAGACTTTTGGACCCTGAGTGTTTAGTAAAGGGAGAAAACTTAAAGCATGTTTTATCTCCTGTATTTAAAAAAACACCCTCCCACCCACAGTGCAGATGCTCAGGGAAAAGTATGCGTTTCCCCGGAGAGCCCTGTTTTACGGGACGTACCTCTTGTAGCCCTCACGGTTGCTTGGACCAGCGAGGTTCTTGGTCCAGTTGAGCACCCTTTCCAGGAGGCCAGCAGGCTGCTGGCCAAGGAGGAATCTCCCTTTTCTCAGGCTGAAGGATTCCCTGTCTCAGGCAGAAGATTCTCCCAGCAGAGGCCCTCCACTCACTCCCTGGCCCCGGTCTTGCATATTCCAGCAGGTTCTCCCTGCCCGCCCAGAGTCGGGGCTTCATCCAGGCCCCTCTCCTGCCTCAGAGCAGGCTCTGGGGTCACTTCTCCAGCGTTGCCACCCGCTAAATGCACTCCACGGCCAGCCCCACCCTGGCCTCTGCTGTCCTGCCCGCCCTCCCTGCCCCTGTGGGACCAGCTAGGGGCAGCTGGGTGTGGATTCCAGCGCCTGATTCTCCTGGGTTCTGGTGTCAGGGCCCCTCTTTGCATCCTCCTGGGTCAGGGGTGTCATCTGGGTGACTTTGTCTTCCCGTCGGCCAGCCCACACCTGACCCCGTGGGGTGGCGGTGGGGGGCTCGGCTGGGTGCCCGGGCGCCCGGGTGTCTGCTGGCGGGGACCACCTCCTGACTGCTGACTGCCCCCTCTAAACACCATCTCTTTCCCCGAGGGCAGCAACACCGACCGGCCAGACGCCTCTGCTGTCCACCTGCACGACTTCCAGCGGTTTCTCTTGCATGAACAGCAGGTGAGGGGATAGCAGGGCGGGGGCGCTGGGTGGGCGGGGGGTGCTGTGCCCGCAGTTTGTCACCTTGTCGGCACCTGCCATCAGGAAACAGGAATCGTCTCCCTGCCCAGCGGCGCCTGGGGGCTGAGGCTCTGGAATGAGGCTGGCCTCGCAGCAGCCCCTTCCCCGGGCGCAGATGGAGGAGGGGTTGATGGGGACACTGCGGGGCGGGCGGGGCCCTCACCTGCTGGCTTCTGCTCCCCAACTCTGGCTTGTCTCGAGGGGCCCTTCCACAGGAAGCCATCCCTGGCTCCGGGAGGATGGGACTCAGGTGGACGAGCCTGCGGGTCCTCTGAGGGATGAGGCAGCACGCTGTCCTCAAACAGGTGACCCGTGGACGTCTGTTAGGGTGTTTGCATGTGGGCCCCGAGCTGGGGGCTGAGTAGGACTTCATGTCGGGCAGTGGTTTCTTATGGGGCCATCTGGGCAGGCGCTGCACACTCAAGTCAGGGCTCCTGGCATCTAGTGTGGGGAGCCCAGGGCTGTTGTGAGGCGACCACACCCCATGTCCGCCCCATTCCCGAAGCAAGGAGTTCCCCAGCCCTGTGTGTCAGGAGTGCCTCAGCGGAGACACCGAGCTAGAGTGAGAGAAGCCTGCTGTCCTGTCACGGGCTGTGTGACCTTGGGCAGGTGGTTCGACCTGTCCGTGCCCCGCTTTCCTCCTCTTGGAATGGGATGAGAGCCCTGCCTCTCAGAATTATGGGGTTCAGAGAAGATGGTGTTGATCTTTGTATGTGTGGGTGTGTGTGTACATACATAGTCACGTTGTCTATTCAAAAATGTTATTTCTAATCACTGGAGTTTCACGTACTTTTATTCTCTTCAGTTGTTTTTAAAGATTTTAAAAGCCTTTATTGAATTTTTACAATACTGCAGCTGGTTTGAATTTTGTATTTTTGGGCCCTGAGGCACGTGGGATCTTAACTCCCTGACCAGGGATTGGACCCTCACCCTGTGTGTCAGAAGGTAAAGTCCTAACCACTGGACTGCCAGGGACGTCCCTTTTTTTTTTTTTTAATAGACTTCTTAAGGGCAGCCTTAGATTCATAAGGATATTCAGCTCATTTGCTTTAAAAAATACTTTGTATTGTAAAGCATCTCAAACATACGCAAAAGTAGACAGGCTGGAATCATAAACTCCCGTGGACCCATCACTCAGATTACAGGATTATGAACGTTTTGCCACTTTCATTTCATCCCTCTTCCATCCCCACACCCATGTGTCTCCCTTCCCTTCCCTCCTCCTTCATTTCTTTGCTGGCAAATTCTAATGGAAACCCCAGACTCTGTATCATTCCATTTGTAAATACTCCAGTATGTCTCTCTCGTGAAATGGAGTTTTTTTGTTTTTTTTCTTTTTAAACAAAACAGGACAATAATACTCCTGTTAACACCTTTCGCAACCAGCACTAACTTCTTAGTGTCCCCACCCATCCGGTGTTCAGATGTCATTGGTTTTAGGGAGAATGATGAACAGAGACACTTGGATGAGGCTGGCCGCAGGAAGGTCCAGGCAGAGCGGGTATCAGCAGTGGTTCATAATGAATGGTGATCAGGATGCTGGGGTGCATGGGAGTGACCAAGAGAAGTCTTACCCACCTGGGACTATGACCGAGGGCAGGTGAAATGAGGGGATAGATGAAGTCTCTTGGACCCAATTACATGTAAAGTGCTGAGCTGCCCAGAGATTGAAGCAGAGAGAGAGGCACCCATGCTGCCTGCTTTTCTCCGTGCTCTTCCTTGCACTGAATTACTCCCTGAATTTGTAGGCAGATGTTGGAGTTAAGTGGTTAAACTCCTGGATAACTCACCGTGCAGGGTAATGACATTCCTGGGACAGTCGCATGCTTTCCCCACACTGGCCCTGTCACTGGGCTGCCCTCAGAGGTCAGGGTCACGGGCCAGCAGCAAAGTGCAGGGAGTTAGGATCCCACATCTGGGAGCTAGGATGCAGGCAGCCTGCATGCACCCATGTGAGTGTGCGTGGCGGGAACGAGGGGTGAGGCCAGGGGTGGGGCCCGGGCCGTCAGTCCGGTGGACCCTGGATGTCTCAGCCCCCGGCGCTCTGTGGGACGCTGAACCGGTCACCCAGGGCCTGGAGGCTCATATGTGAAATAATCGCTGCAGCACTTGGTGTGTGAGTTAACACAAATTTTTTAGAAAACACTTTGGGCAAAATGCAGTTAATATGAAAACTTTGAAAACAGCCTTCTGTACTTTAATAATTGCTCTTCTAGGAACTTATCCTAAAGAAACGACAGCAGCATTTTTTTTTTTGGAGGTAAGGTGTATTTAATACAATCAGAAATATTTCAAGTATAATTTACATGAAACATAACTTGGAAAATATAAATGCTATGATGCATATATTTTAAAAAGCTTTATGTAAACCTCATGTCAGGAAATGCCCATTCGTTATTGAAGAAGGAGGGCAAAGAGATTATATACAAAAGTATTTTGAGGGACTATCTTATGCTTCATTAAAACAAAGGTTCAGGTTGTTTGAAGTAATTAGTTAACAGATAGGAAATCTACAGAAAAAGAAAGCAATCAGAATGATATCCACCAGATAAGATTTTGAATATTCCTTCGCTCTGAATTCTTTGCCAGTTAAAATCATTTTCTAGATCACTCCAGTTTCCACAGTGAGACTTGTTTACATTCGTTATCGAAACTAATGATGACATTTATTATTTTGGTTTCACTCTCCTTTTGGCGTTTTCACATTTCTTCTGACAGTCCATTATGCAAGTTGTTTGTTCTGATCTCCCAAGAATTCCTGCTAATACTACTTCCCACTTCTCTCCAGAATTAGTCGGAACCCTGAAGTCTCTCATCATTCTTAGAGAAAAAGAAAAATCTAGTAGTCTCTTTCTCAGGTAATGATACTTCTTCAGGGCTGTGCTTTTTGTCATCTGTCTCTTCAGTAACATCTTCCTCTTCTGAACCTGCTGTCTTGGAAACTAGGGTCTCCCTGCCAGGCCGTCTTCCCAGGCTTTACTGCTTCAACTCTATAGGTCTCTTCCTTTTCATCTTTGGCGTCAGACTCAAAAAAGGAAAGTGTGAACCCACCGGTTTGTTCACCCCAAATCATCAGAGCTGTAGGGTCCTGGACCACCTCAGCTTTCTCTCCATCAGGGTCCACATTCCAAGGTGTGTTGTCTTCCTTTACACTGGTATCTTTTACAGTCTGGAATATTTGTTTTAAATCCGTAGCAATGTTATAATCCTATCACTTATGGCAAATAGATGGGGAAACTATGGAAACAGTGACAGACTTTATTTTTGGGGTTCCAAAATCACTGCAGATGGTGACAGCAGCCATGAAATTAAAAGATGCTTGCTCCTTGGAAGAAAAGCTATGACCAACCTAGACAACATATTAAAAAGCAGAGACATTACTTTACCAACAAAGGTCCATCTAATCAAAGCTGTGGTTTTTCCATTAGTCATGTATGGATGTGAGAGTTGGACTATAAAGAAAGCTGAGCGCCAAAGAATTGATGCTTTTGAACTGTGGTGTTGGAGAAGACTCTTGAGAGTCCTTTGGATTGCAAAGAGATCCAATCAGTCCATCCTAAAGGAAGCCAGTCCTGAATATTCACTGGAAGGACTGATGCTGAAGCTGAAACTCCAATACTTCGGCCACCTGAGACGAAGAACTGACTCATTTGAAAAGACCCTGATGCTGGGAAAGATTGAAGGCAGGAGGAGAAGGGGACGACAGAGGATGAGATGGTTGGATTGTATCACCGACATGATGGACATGAGTTTAAGCAAGCTCCGGGAGTTGGTGATGGACAGGGAGGCCTGGGGTGCTGCAGTCCATGGGGTTGCAAAGAGTTGGACACGACTGAGCAACTGAACTGAAGGTTATAATACGTTTCTTTAGACACCTCAGGTAGTTTCTCAGCTTCCTCCCTTTTCTTCTTTTGTTTTGCTTTACTTTCTTTGGGTTTATCATCTTGCCTTCTTTCATAAGTGGCATGGTCATGCCTCACTGAATCATAATGTATGATGTCCTTAAATTTCTTTGCAGCTACTGATTCTTTGTAGAATTGCTTAAGCTGATCTGCAAAATGCTCTGCACAACATTCAGGGCTTTCAGCTTTTCTGCAGCAAGCTCTTCCTTCTCAGCAGTTTTCTTTTCATTTATTTCTTTCTGTTCCTCTTCATTATCACTTTCTAGAAATCGGGAGTCAGTGCCAAAGTGAGACTGCAAATTCATGAGCTTCTGTCCAGCTGTGCCCTCAAATTGAGGTTTAATTCTGAACCTGTTATTGTCATCTTCGGAACAAGATTCCTCATCATCACTGCTGTCAAAGAGCTTCCCAGAGGCTCTACCCGTGGACTCTTTTGCCAGTTCCTCTCCTGGGTGGCTTTGCTCCTGAGTGAATGTCTCCTCTTTCACTTTCACTACTGGAACCAAAGATGATGTGCGTCGGCTTGTCCTCTGGATGACCGTCCAAATTTGCCACAGCATTGTGAACCGACTTCTTTTGAAGTTCTTTGGCTTTCCGCCTTGCCTCTAAGGCTGCCAGACCTTTCTGATTATCTTCAGCATGCTTATCCTTAGCACTGACACCTGATGAACTCTTAACAGAAAGTGGGAAGTCAGTGTTGCTCCCCTGGGAGTCTCTCCTTGCGAAAACCTCTGGTGGTTTCTCAGGGGCCTTGGAGCTGCATAGATCAGACCTCCGATCAGAGCCCTCTCCTGACTTTCCAGTCCTGTGGCAACAGTCTTCATCAAGGCCTCTGCTGCGAGTCTTAGCACCAAGACTTCTTATCTTTTAGTGGCAACAGACTAGAAATAGGATTCCTGCTTCTCTTTTCTGAACTGTTAGGGGACACCTGCTTTGTGACCCTGACTCTCAAAAGAAGCCTGTCTCTTTTGAGGCTGAATTTGGTTTGAGTCATTTGCCTCCTTTGCATGTTGGAAAGGAGTCTGTTCACTTGATGGGCCATTAGCACACAGGGACCATTTTTCCATGGACATGTTCCTGGGTTCCTCAAGTTTCAAGGAAATTTGATCTTTATTAATATTGTTAGAGGCGACACTCTCTTGCAAGGATTTTTTTTTTTCATTGATTCCTTTCCATAGAGACAGCCCACTCCTTTGAAAGCCTGAAATTTTGGCTTTAAGGTATTTTCTTTTGGGTTCTGTTTTCCACGTGGGTTCTCTTTTCCTTCTAAAAGAGAAGCCACAGTCTCCTTGGGATGACTACCTTGCTGGCCTCTGCGGAGGTCACCTGAAGTCCTTTGGCTCTTGGAGGCCCCGTCACGCTTGGCAGTGGTTTCCTGGCCACTGCTCTCAGTCTTTTCTTTTGGAGCCTCCTGGTTACCACCAGCCGACTGTTCCAAATCAGCCAAAGTCAGATCCACACGGTGACAGTTTTCCATCAAGGTGCTATACTCCTTACGGCCTTCAGACTCAGTTGATTCTGATACGGAATCAGCGTCTTCACTGCTACTGGACTCAATCAGAGATTTACAACTAAGAGCCTTAACTCTGTGACTCAGGGCTATCTCGGCTTTGTTTTTTCTTTTTTGTACTTTAATACAGTCATCAGAAAGATCCTCCTTTTTTTCTGTTTTTCAAATGAGTGTTACTGTTCATAGACTTTTCTATCTGTGAAAAATCCACACTGTTTTTGATCTTACCAGAACTTTTTTCATTGCAGCGATTTCATCTGTATCTCCTGAATCAGAGTCACAACCATTTTCCATAATGTTATTTTCACTGTTGAGGCAAGAGACATTGTTTCTGAGGCCTAAACCTGTTGAAGTGTGAAATTTGTGAAAATCAGATTTAAAATCATCCCTTACAACTTCAAAGGGATCATTTTCAAATTCATTGGAGGACCATGTCATTTTCTCTGTTTTCCTGTCTTGCAATCATTAGTCTTAATTCATCTTCAGAATCAATATCATCATCAAATATGCTATTTCTGTTTTTGGTAGTTTCTAAACCAGAAGTCTGAAAAAATACATTTAAAAATTTCTGACGATCATCATCAGTTGTAGAGGGTGATTTAGGAGGAATGGGATTATGAGGTGTGTTTTGTACAAATTGTTGTATTAAATGCGGACTCTCTGTTACACTGCTTGGTTCTGATCTCATGGTTAGAGACGCAGCCGAACCCTCATTCTTCTGCACTTGTACTGTCTTCTTGGCAGGGCTGTGAAAGGCAGAGAGTTATCACTGTTTCGTACTCACAGGATCATTCTCTCCTTCCGGTTCCCAAGTGAGGTTGGGTACAGGGACAGCATTTGTGAAATCCTCCCCTATCTTCTTTAAGTTGTGGCAGTATTTTGAGGGATCATACTTTATGATTTTACATTTACACTCATTCTTTACATGAAGGACAGGGAAGCCTCTTCCAGTTTTTGTGCCTGGTACTTCTGTTCCTGGCACAGTTTTCACAGGGAAATCCACCGTCTTCATCTTTTCTAACAAGTTGGTGTGATGGCGGCATTTTAATAGATGTGAGGATTTCAGAGAACCCATCTGAATTTCCATCTGGGGGCTGGTCAGGTGGGCTGCAGTCCAGCCCTGGGAGGGACAGGGGACATGAACTGACCCGAACCTGATGTGTGTGGGTTGGTCTAGGACTCACTGTTGGGTCAGCTTATTTAATGACATGAAGCCTCAGCTTTCTTATTTATTTAACCGGAGAATAATGTTATACGTATCTCCCGGGCTTATGTGAGTTCAAAATGAGCCACAAGGTTGAGGCTCAAGGTTGAGGGCAGAGCCTGGCATGCCGCCCCTGCCCAGCGCAGACCACCTCACCGCAGTTGCTTCTCTCCTCACAGTCTCATCATTGCCATTATTGCAGTTGCCCAGCACAATACCCCATGCCACAGAGACACGTTTTTTTCCTTTTCTGGCCATGTGGCATGTGGGATCTTAGTACCCTGACTGGGGATCAAACCTGTGCCCCCTGCATTAGAATGGTAGAGTTTTAACCACTGGACCACCAGGGAAGCCCCACCAAGTAGAAACATTTGCTAACCCCCTAGGATATTCAGGTTTTAAACTCCTTTAGGCAGATGATTTCTTATTCACAGCTATTTCAGTTCCAGGTTATGTCAGCTCAGTACCCATGATTTTTTATGCAAAAGCTCTACAGGAGAAGGAAGCAGGAAGCTCCTGGCCTTTGCAGGACATCTAGGCCTGGCAAGGTGTTTGCATTAAGTATCCTACAATCTGAGTTTCCTGTTCTGGTATTCAAAGTTTGTAACACCCTGTACACAAATGAACCAGCTGTTCCCCTAGCTCCGGGCTGTTGGGTGTCCTTCATCCAAGGCGATTCGCAAGAATCAACAGTGAGGCTTGTTGTCGCCTTGCACCTACCTCGTTTGTGTCTGTCCGTACGCTTTACCTCTTTCAGACTTCCTGCTCTGACCTTCCCATCCAACCACGCGTCGCCGCCAGCACACCTGGTTTTATTGTTCCTACAGATAGAGGTTTTAGAGTACTAGGAATCCAGAAAACATGAGCCCAAATTGAATATCTGGGCCATGCTTTATCCTTTTGTCTAGGAATATTTGGGGATTTAGGGTTTGAAGAGAAAACAGTGAAGTTCTTTTACATTGTATGTACTTTTTTCTAAAGGGCTTCTGAATTTCTGAGACTGTGCAGAAGCTGTCTTTGAACTGGTCATGTATCTTTCAGACCTTATTGGTGTCTGAGTAGCAATACTTTGCTGATCTTGACTGATTCTGTGTTGGTTTTCCAAAGTTTAGTTATTTGGAAGCCTAGCTCTCCAGATTACTAGCTGTGTGAAGTTGGGATCGTGTGATGTTCTGAGCTTCTGTGTCCTTGTCTCTAAAACGACAGTGACAGTATGTGACCTGCAGAGTTGTCTGGACAGGATGAGATGTCACAGGAGGATGACAATCGACCAGTCATGTTGCTGTGATTGGAGTGCCTTCTGTGTACCAGGTGCTGTTTTAAGCACAGAACTTTTATTTCATCCAGTCCTTCACAGTCTGTGTGCTTAGGTATCATTATTCCCAGGTAACGGACCAGGAGCTCAGAGAGGGTCTGTGACTTGCCCACCATCAGCCGGGGAAGTGACTGTAGTTGTCTGACATAACTGTGCTCCCCTCCTCTTCATGCTAGCAAGTGTAAGGAACTGGCTTAGAGCAGGAGTTGGCAGACTATTACCACAGACCGCATCTGGCCCACAGCTTGTTTTTTACAAATAAAGTTTTATTTATAAACACAACCATGGCCATTTGTGTGCCTGTTGTCTGTGGTTCTTTCTGCACTATTATAGAAAAATTGAGTTGTTCTGGCCAAAAGCCTACAATGTTTACTCTGTGGTCCTTTAGGGAAAATGTGCTGTGCATAGGGTGAGGCCTTGATGGTATGCATGTCCAGAATGCATCCATGTTTCAGTCTTTGACTAAAACTGGGTCCTGGGAGGTAAAGAATTTTGCAAAGTCCTCTTTCTGATGATTTCATGTTCTTTTTATCATTCTAAGGAGCTTTGGGCTCAGGATCTGAACAAAGTCCGTGAGCGGATGACGAAGTTTATTGACGACACCATGAGGGAAACTGCTGAACCCTTCCTGTTTGTGGATGAGGTGAGTGAGCTCCCTGTCCTGTGCACATGGCTTTTGGATTCATATCGCTGTCCTCCGAAGTGTATTTTCTAGGCCTCTTCCCTTGGAGGGCTTTGCTGCTAGATGTCCCTAGACTGACTCTCTTAGTCAAGAGCTGTTTTTTCCCCCGGTCCCAAACCATCATAGCCTTTGATTTTTCTCCTCCTCCTCTGTTTGATCACGTAGGTGAAATCTTCTCTTTTGCCGCTAGAGGGAGGTGCTGCTAGTGAGCCTTAAACCGTTACAAGCACAGCTCTAGAATTCCGAGGCTTACGTGGCTCTTGCAAGATGTGGAAATGGGTGCACTTGGCCCAGCGTGAGGCAGCAGGGGCTGAGGGGAGCTGGGGAGCACCCCTCGTCCCATGCAGGGTTGTTCCCAGGAAGCAGAGTGTCACTCAGGCTTCTGTTTTCTTTTTTAAGGGGTCGGGAACTGGCATATGAAATTTCCTGCCTTTTAGGTATCATGACACTGGCAGTGTTCTGTCCCTCACCTCGGATGGTGCGTTCACAAATGCTCATGGTATTATTGTCCCTAAACACTTGTATATGGGCAGCACGTACTCTTGTAGCCTCCAGTACTTAAGGATACATATTGCAAAGGAAATTAACTGTATAGGTCAGCAAAGCGTGTGTTCATACAGCCTGTTGCAATCCGAGTTTTCTGCTTTAGCAACTTGGGTAACTGAGGCCAGGGGGCCGTGTGTTGAATCTTCACGTACCGTCTCCCCGAGTTGACACAGGCCCGTAAGAACCCATTGCCACCCGTGTGCTGATCCCTCCCTGTGTTTGTGACTCTCCTAGTTCCTCACGTACCTGTTTTCCCGGGAGAACAGCATCTGGGACGAAAAGTACGACGTGGTGGACATGCAGGACATGAACAACCCCTTGTCTCATTACTGGATCTCCTCGTCTCACAACACGTGAGTCTCCCTGCCAGCCTGCGGCCCGTCGGGCAGGAGAACGGTGGTACGGAGGGCGCTCTGGGGCGCTGCTCTGGCAGAGCGTGTGGGCAGTGGGCAGAGTGAAGGCCCTCGCTGCTCAGACTGGGATATATGGAAGCTTCTGGAGGGGAGGGGAGATGCCTCTGTCTCTCCTAGTTGGTATTGCCATAGTAATCCTTTTCCTGTGGCCCTAAGGAGCAAGTCGACAAAGCCAGTTTCAGTTTGGGCATCTCATTCGTAGTTGTTGCTGTTGGGTCTCTAAGTCCTTTCCGACTCTCTGTGACCCCAAGGACTGCAGCACGCTAGGCTCCCCTGTCCTTCACTATCTCCCTGACTTTGCTCAGACTCATGTCCATTGAGTCGGCGATGCCATCTGACCATCTCGTCCCCTTCTCCTCCTGCCTTCAATCTTTCCCAGCCTCAGGGTCTTTTCCAGTGAGTCAGCTCTTTGTATCAGGTGGTCAAAGTATTGGAGCTTCACCTTCAGCATCAGTCCTTCCAGTGAATATTCAGGGTTGATTTCCTTTAGGATGGACTGCTTTGTTCTTGCTGTCCATCAGACTCTCAAGAGTCTTCTGCAACACCAGAGTTCGAAAGCATCAATTCTTTGGTGCTCAGCCTTCTTTATGGTCCAGCTCTTAGGAAGGCAGTTGAATTAGTCACTGAACTGACATTTACTGAGATTCACCTTGAGCCAGGCCCTGGGCTTGCATTTCCACTGCTGGGGGCACGGGTTCAATCCCTGGTTGAGAAACTAAGATCCCACGTGCTGCACAGCGGGGCCAAAAAATAGGAAAAAATGGGGCTGGGGGCAGGATCAGCCCCTGTCCTCTGTGTTTGGAGGGGGAAAGGGCCTCCTTTGAGTCTTAGCAATGAGCGGGAGCTGGTGAGAGAAGAACAGGTGGCGAGGCGAGGAGGAAGAGGGCTTCAGACACAGGAACAGCACATGCAAATGTCTGGGGGTAGGAGGAACTGAGCGGAGTCTAGTAAGACTAGAGCACAGACCCTGGAGGGAGAGTGGCAGGAGACGAGGCCAGGAAGAGTCAGCTTGAGTGGAATCTTTGAAGCAGCAGGGAGGGCAGTGGGAGTCCCCTCTGATGGCTTTTAGGCTGGAGAACAGCACACTCAAATGTGTATCTTTGGGAGCTTGCCCTGATTGAAAAAAAAGGGCAGACAGGAAGGGAGAAACAGATGTGCCACTCAGGCTCTCATCCTCCGTCTGCTGTACAAGGTGAGAGGGTGGAGGCCTTCGGTCCTGGGCTGTTGACTGGTACTTTCCCGAGTGTCGGTCCAGACAGGAGTTGGAGAGAAGGCCCTTAGGTTTGTCTCCAGGCATTTTGGAAGACACCTTCCTATTCAGGGGCAAAGGGACTTCATAGTTCTTGTCCCTACCTTTGACTTGAGTATGTGTTTTAGAATGGCGAATCCTGCCAAACCCAGAAGATAGCTGAGCAACACAGACTCTTAAAGCGGGGGACATGGGTGGTAAGGAGGAGAATGATAAAAATTGGTCTTTCTGCATCAGTTTTGGTGGACACAGTTCACGGGGTAGCAAGTTCCATTTATCCGGAGCCCGGCCTGGGGCCCTGATGTGAATGGTGGCCCGCCTCTGCCTTGTGTGGCCTGGGGGCAGCCGTCAGGGGTCGTGGGTTTATCATTGTCCGTCAGTCTCGCTCCTGACTCCCTTCGACCACGTTTTCCTCATAAGGACACATGTTCTCCACCCCACCCTTGGGTTTCCAGCATGGTTCCCTTCACCTCCCACGACCATAGCCTGAGTCTGAGGCTCCTGACTGTGTCAGCCACAGGATTGCCTGTGTCTGGCCCAAATCCTAAGTGGGGGATGTGGTGAGGGGGGATCTTTATAGACAGGAAGAACTCAGGGCATTGGGGGCTCAGGCTGAGAAGTTCCCCAGGGGCGCCCCGAGGTGCAGGCCTGCCCTTACGGGGCCCCTTCTCCTGCAGGTACCTCACGGGGGACCAGCTGCGGAGCGAGTCGTCCACGGAGGCCTACATCCGCTGCCTGCGGATGGGCTGCCGCTGCATCGAGCGTGAGTACCCGCCCACCAGATGCTTCACGTAGGGGCCCCATGGTGGGGGTGGGCGGGGCAGCCTGGGGGTGGAGCCAGGTACCCTCAGCATCTGGGGTGAGTGAGGCGGCCCCCAGCAGCCCGGGGGCTTTCCCCCGAAGATGGGGTCCCCCACGACAAGGAGGGACGTTGGGCCTGGCCAGGTCGGAGCCACAGCAGCTTGGGCAGTGGTTTTCTTGTCTGGAAGGTGTCCAGATACAGCAGAGGGGCTGGGAGGCCCGTCGCAAAGATGGCCTTCCTGTCCTGCCGTCCCTCAGGGCTGTTGTTAGAGACAGGTGGGCGCCCTGCGTGGTTCAGCAGGGGTCCCTGAGCGCCTGTGCCTGGGTGCCTGCAGCTGCCCCACATAGGCGACTCCAGGCCCCCAGACGTGGCTGGGAGCGGGTGCTTCCTCCTGACCCCCCAGCCTGACTCAGTGCCAGAGGCTCATGGCTGTGCCAGACTGAGGAAAGGCCCAGAGCACCGATGTCGGCTCCATTTTAATCAGAAACATTCATCATGGTATCAAACCTTAACGGCAGTTCCTCCTACAGAGTGCTGCCTAATTTATGCCTTTTTCCCTGTTAGGGAAAAAGCAAATGTGAAAAAAATTTAGTTTGAAACTGTCAGCTCCTGTCTCCTCTGCGGGTTAAAAATATAGAGGCTGTTCACCTTCTACGTAACCTAGTTCTGTCTGAACATTTCACCATGAATCTTGAAAAATAAATCTCTCACTGCCCTGTAATGTTCCCTCTAGCAGAGAAAGCAAGGCAGTGTTTAGACAAGTCAAATCAGAAGATAAAACGCACGATGAATCTGTTAAAAAAATTTGAACGAACGTCTTTTGGACGGATGTGTGGCATTACAAAGGGACCTTTAATGAGGCCACACAGTCTTCCTGTAATGACGCAGGTGACATGTGTGTGCAGGTGAGGCGCGTCCTCAGGCTGGTGGCCCCGATCTGGCCGGGTCTGGCCCCGGTGTCCAGGTGATGGAGCCGGCACTGGGGCGGGGGCCGGGGCACGGCTGGCACGGCTGGCACGGCTGTGGACTGGGGGTTGAGGGGGATGGGCGGGAGCTCAGGACTCCCGGTTCTGCCTGCAGTGGACTGCTGGGACGGGCCCGACGGCAAGCCCATCATCTACCACGGCTGGACGCGGACCACCAAGATCAAGTTCGACGACGTTGTGCAGGCCATCAAAGACCACGCCTTTGTCACCTCCAGGTCGGCAGCTGATTTCCTGGTGGCTCACCTTCAAAGGGAGGCCACTGGGGTTGGGTGGACAGACACACAGACATACTCCCCACCCCCCTGCACACCCCACATAGACACACACACACACACTCACACACACACAGACACACACACACACACATAGTCCCCACCTCCCAGACACGCCCCACATAGACACACACACACACACATAGTCCCCACCTCCCAGACACGCCCCACATAGACACACAGACACACTCCCCACCCCCTGACACACCCCATATAGACACACACACACACACATACACTCTCCCCACCACCCCAGACACACCCCACTGTATACATACACACATACACACATGCATACTCCCCACCCCCCAGACACACACACCCACACACTCGCCACCACACCAGGCATACCCCACCACAGACACACATACATGCATGCATACTCCCCACCACACCAGACATACACACACATACACACATAGACACACACATTCACCACCACCCCAGATGCACCCCACAGAGACACACACAGGAACAGACACTGTCTCCCAACAGATACACACAGACACTCCCTTCCCCCCAGTGCACACACTTATACACACAGTACACATAGAATCTCACAGATACACCCCCCACATAAGACACCCACAGCACACATAGACACACACACAGACACACCCTGAGTAGTACCCCACCACAGACACCCCTCCAGCAGACACAGACACACCCCCACCCCATACTCTCCACACATACACGCTGACGCCCCTTTCCCCAATGCACAGACACACACAGACACACACTGACACCCCTTTCCCCAACGCACACACACACACAGACACACACTGACACCCCTTTCCCCAGCACACACACACACACACACACACTGATGCCCCCTTCCCCCAACACACACACACACACTGACACCCCTTTCCCCAGCACACACACACACACATACACACACTGACGCCCCTTTCCCTAACACACACACACACACACACACACACTGACACCCCTTTCCCTAACACACACACACACTGACACCCCTTTCCCCAGCACACACACACACACACACTGACGCCCCTTTCCCTAACACACACACACACACACACTGACACCCCTTTCCCCAGCACACACACACACACACACACACACTGACACCCTTTCCCAGCACACACACACACACACACACACACACTGACACCCCTTTCCCCAGCACACACACACACACACACACACACACACACACACTGACACCCCTTTCCCCAGCACACACACACACACACACACACACACACACACACACTGACACCCTTTCCCAGCGCATACACACACACACGCACACACACACACTGACACCCTTTCCCCAGCACACACACACACACACACACACACTGACGCCTTTTCCCTAACACACACACACACACTGACACCCCTTTCCCAGCACACACACACATACACACACACACACTCACACCCCTTTCCCCAGCACACACACACACACACACACACACACATACACACACTGACACCCCTTTCCCAGTACACACACACACACACACACTGACACCCCTTTCCCCAGCGCACACACACACACACACGCACACACACACACTGACACCCCTTTCCCCAGCACACACACACACACACACACACACACTGACGCCCCTTTCCCTAACACACACACACACACACACACACACACTGACACCCTTTCCCCAGCACACACACACACACGCACACACACACACACACACTGACACCCCTTTCCCCAGCACACACACACACGCACACTGACGCCCTGCCGCCTTGCTGACCCCTGCCGCCTGCCCGCCCGCAGCTTCCCCGTGATCCTGTCCATCGAGGAGCACTGCTGTGTGGAGCAGCAGCGCCACATGGCCAGGGTGTTCAAGGAAGTGTTTGGAGACCTGCTGCTGACCAAACCCAAGGAGGCCAGTGCCGACCAGCTGCCGTCGCCCAGCCAGCTGCGCGGGAAGATCATCATCAAGGTAGCGGCTTGGGGCGTCACGCGCGCAGGGGGCTGGGGTCCCGGGCTCGCCATTCTCGCTGACTCCGCAGCCGACCCGGGCAAGGTCGCTTAACCTCCCAGCGCCTGTGTGTCCTCGCTGTCTGGGGGCTCACGATAGAACTCACACTGTCAGTGTGCCGTGAGTACAAATGTGAGAGTGTGTGTGGAGTGCGTGGAACTACCCTGCCCCACAGCAGAGCCCTGGATGCATTCACTCAGTGTCACTCACTCGTTTCTTGGCAGCTCTTCACCACGTTCCTCTCTGTCAGGCCCTCGCGATGTGCTGGGGCTGTTCCAGTGAGACCCAGGCTCCATCCTTGCCCTTGGGAGCTCCCAGGGTAGCTCGGGAGGTGGACTGGAGGTGGACAGCTGCCCCCAAAGGACTGTGTGCACTGGGGGTGGCAAGCTGGGTGCTGTGGGAGGGGGATGAGTGACAGCCATGAGCACCATGGAGGGGGTGACATTTGGGTCAAGAGACCAGATGGACAGTGGCTTAAAGCATGGCAGTTCAAGCCCTGTGTGCAGGAGAGTGGACTCTGCTCCACGAGGTTGTCCAGGGACCCAGGACCCTCTCCCCTTGTTCTGTGCTCTCCCAGGGAAGAGGTTTTCAGGTGAGGGCCTGCAGAGCCCCCAAGAGTCCACAGGTAGAATTTCGGGGGGACGGCATGGTGGCATGTGAACTTGGGGCAGAAATGTTGCCTCTCTGTTAACATGTAAGCAAAACTTAGCCTTTCCTCCCATCATCAATGTTGGCAACGAGCCACATGGGGCTTTGTCACCAGCAGAAATCATGGATATTTTCACATCACATTTGCAGTTGTTGCAAACATCTCAAAGTAATGTGTGCTCATCATGCCGTTGAAATTATGATGGTTATTAGATCTGCCTCTAGATATTATATGAGGTGTTAATAAAGAGGCACGTCTATTAGTATGTTACAAGGATTTTTACTTACTGTCTTAAGAGTCGTATTTCAGTACCACGCTTTCTCTTATAATTTTACGCATTATGAGTGTTGTTCTGAGGAAAGGATCTGTACTCTTTCCCAGACTTCAGAGGTGAGGTTCATAGCACAGAACTGGCCAAGCCTGCCTTAGGGCACCGTCCTTGTGTGGTCGATGCTGGGTCGCAGGCACATGGAGATCCGGCTCACAGAAAGGGGAACGCGAGGGGTCCAGGGCGAGGGATGCCCGGTAGGCAGGCGGGACGCCAGTGGGACAGGCCCGGCCTCTCCTGGCCTGGCCTGAGAACTTGGTCACGTGCCCAGCCCGCCTGCAGGGGCACTGATACCAGCAGGAAAGCATCGGTGGAAGAAGCGACCTGGATTTCGGTGACAGCCAGCGGGTCCGTGGGAAGGACGGACAGGGGTTTGCCAGGCAGAGGAGCGGGAAGGCCCTTCAGGTTCGGGGTGGGTGGTGCACGCGGTGTGTTCCCTGGATTGTCGCTGGGCCACGAAAACGCACTGGGGACATTCCCTACATGTCGGGAGGTCACAGTCTGGTGGGGAGACCAGCCTCTAAGCGGAGGAGAACCGAGCAGTGAGGGGGCTTCAGCTGAGGCCCATCCAGAGGGGAGGACCCTGGTGTGCCCTCGGGTCAGAGCAGTAGCATCTTTGGAGGAATTGGCTGAGATTTTGGGGTAGATTTCCCTGAGACGTCCAGGGAAGCTTCTAACATTCCAGTAGAACGAGAGGCAGAGGGGGCTTGGCCGGGGAGCGTCCATGGCTTCTCAGGTTTGGTCGGTGATTCTTCGGGGGGCCTCGATGCCTCTCTCCGTGACTTCCCTCTGTGTCCATTAGGACAGCTCTCCGCGTGTCTCCAGGGGTTTCTGGGCTCTCTTTTCACGGTGGGAAGTAGCACACAGCCCTTTAAGGAGGAGTCGTGGGCTCACCCGCAATACCTTGTGGCTCACCGCTCTCAATTTCAGGGAAAGGGGGTGGAAATAGCGTCTGTGACCCAGTCAGTGAGTGCTGCACACTGGGCTGGTTCACACTCATAGATGGTACTCAGTCTCACGACAGCCCCACAGGACGGGTCATCTGGGCCCCCAGCCCCCTCAGCAGGGGGGGCCTCAGGTGCAGAGGTTGACTCGGCGGAGGTTGCACGGTTCCTGCCAAAGACGTCACTCAGGGCTGTTAAAGTGGGGCGTTTACGCCCTGCCACGGCATGTGTCCCGCTTGGCCACTGCCTTACGGGACCCGGCAGGGCTCTGTCACCCCCATTTTACAGGGGAACTTACTGAGACAGATTGTCATGCGGCCAAGGCCACCCAGTGAGGATGGCGATGGGCCCGGGTCTGACTCCCCATCCAGAGTCCCCTCCACCAGGCCGCCGCTTCCCAAGGCGTGTGCGTGTGATGTGGGTGGTCAGCACTCACCCAGGTCTTCGTGATTGCCCTCTTAGTCTTGCCGATGGACACGAAGGTTTCAGAGCAGTGTGGCCACCTGCCCTGGGTCACACAGCTGATAAAGCAGCGGCAGGGCTGTTTGCACCCAGGTCTTCTCAGCCTACCTGCCCAGTGTGCCCGCCCCTGCCCTGCGTAGCCTGTGCCCACGGACGCTCTGTGGGCTTGCCTCTCCCTCTGTGTGCTGGAGAATGTGGGTGCGTCACTATCTGCTAAACTAGCTAAGGAAGTTTAACAGGGAACAAAACAAAGTCCCTGCCCTCGTGGGGCCTGTATTCTAGCAGGGAGGACAGCGGACAGTTAGATGCGTGGCTACACACAGGGCTGGAGGGTATGAAGGTTCGCTGAGGAATATGAGGGTTAATTATGTCCAGGGGCTTGAGGTGACAGGGGCGGGAAAGGGGCATGTGGGCAGTTTCATGTCATGTAGACAAGGGAAGCGACTCTGAGCCGGTGACGCCGAGTGCAGAGCTGAAGGCGGTGAGAGAGAAGCCGGGCAGAGAACCGGCGTGCAAAGGCCCTGAGGCGGGTCGGTGCAGTGGGTGCTGCGCTGACGGGGTGGAGGTGTGCCGGCCCCACCATCCTAACTTTGGGGCTCAGGGAGACGGGCTCTGTGTGTTCTTCCCTCAGCATAAGAAGCTGGGCCCCCGCGGTGACGTGGATGTCAACATGGAGGACAAGAAGGACGAGCACAAGCAGCAGGGCGAACTGCACATGTGGGACCCCATCGACCAGGTGCGGCCTCTCGCGACCCCGCTCAGGGCCTCGAGCGCAGCGCCCGCCGCCAGCCGCGCGAGGCCAGTCCTGTCTCACTCTCAGCTCGCTCTACGTGAACTGGCCAGTTTTAGGAAACAGTGTTTTCTTTGGCCTTATGAATGTTTTATTTTGAAATAATTTTATATTCAGTGTAACATACTGTAGATTCTCAGGCAGAAATGTAGACACACACAGACACATACTGACACCCCTTTCCCCCAACACACACACACACACACACACACACACACACACCTCATACCTCCTTCACCCAGTACACACACACACACACACACACACACACTCCTCATACATCCTTCACCCAGTACACACACACACACACACAGACACACACACACACACACACACCTCATACCTCCTTCACCCAGTACACACACACACACACACACACACACACACACACACTCCTCATACATCCTTCACCCAGTTTCCCCAAATAACAACATCCTGTCTAACCAGAGCGTAATTGTCATAACCAGGAAGTGGGACGCTAGCTACAGTACTACGGACTGACTTGCGGGCCTTATTCCAGTCTGTCCACTGATGTCCTTTTTCTGGTCCAAGGGATGCACTACTGCAGTTAGTTGTCCTGACTCCTTAGTATCCTCCAACCTGAGACAGTTCCACTGGGAACATTATTATTATTATTACTGGCTGTGCCACACGGCTTGCAGAATCTCAGTTCCCCCACCAGGGGTTGAACCCAGGTCCCCTGCGTGGAAGCACAGAGTTCTAACCACTGGACTGCCTGGGAATTCCCAAAGTAACATTGTTTTTTGATAAAAATGAGGCGTTTTGAATGCTAATGCCACTTCTCGTATCCCTTAACCTAACACGGCCGTCCATTTGAGTAGGTATTGATCAAATGGTTGATTGAAGTATGTAATCGATATTCAGTGTTGTATTAGGTTCAGGTGTGTAGCAAAGTGATTATTATAGATTTCATATATATATGTAGTATTTGTTTTTCTGCAAATATTTGAGTATTTTTTACATATCTGTTCTTATAGCCTAGAAATAAACCTTAAAAATGGTTAAATGAAGAATTAAGTCATATTTAAATGTTGAAGAAAGGGTCTCTAGACAGACTGGCTGAGAAATCATGAAAATTTTAAAAGGTAGATGAGATAGAAAAAGACAGTCATGAAGACATGCACAGAGAAAACAATCCCATCATTTATAAAAGGCTTCAAATTAAGTGACTGTGATATTGCGTTGTCTACTTGTAGACATACTGAATAAAGAAGTCCTCAAAATGCTAAAAGAACCCCAGTATAATAGGTGTTTTAAAGGAAACATCTCACAGGGGCTCTAGTTCAGTGAAACCACCATAAATGGCTACAAAAGTGGGAAAGACAAGTCCCCGGGGTGACGCCAGGCAGGAGTCTTGGGCCTCAGAGTTGATGGAGCAGAGATTTTGAGGGGAGACCTAATGCTGATCTTACTTTGTAGAAATGGACTCGGCACTACTGTGCCGTTGCTGATGCCAAGCTGTCCTTCAGCGATGACATTGAACAGACTGTGGAAGAGGAGCTGCCCCTGGTAGGTAGAGACCTCCTATACTGCTCCTCTCATCCGGTTCAGGCCTGGACATGCTCAGCCCATCCATGGAGCTGCCTCTTTGGGTACCAAGGCTTGCCTGGCTCTTCTCTGATTGGTTGGCTGGCCCGTGTGCTTAGCCAATGAGGCGTAAGAGTCTTTCCTGCTCTCTGAAAGGCTTGATTGGCCTGTGCTACCTGGGGAGGATGAGAACATTTGATGCTCTGTTCAGCCCCACTTACTGACTTAGTTCCTGGCTTTCCTGCCCTCTGTCCCTGGGCTGCTGACCGTACTTGGTGCTGTTCCTTGAGTGCAGCCCCCAGGGTATTGTAGCTTTCAGACTTCCTGTACGATAGAGTTGAGGCTGTACTGGGCCGTGACTCAGGAGGCCACCACAAATGGGGCTGTCAGGAGTAGGTGGCTGGCGGGGGCAGGGCAGTAGAGGCTGGCTTCCCAGACCTCTTGGGGTGAAGGCAAGCTGAGGCCATCCTTGGCGTGTTACCCAGTCCCCTGAAGCAGCGTGCACAGATGGACCAGTCTGGTGATGCTGGTCCTGGTTTTCAGAAGCCTCTCCTCTCTTTGTGGCCCAGGATATACCCCCAACAGAGCTGCATTTTGGGGAGAAGTGGTTCCACAAGAAGGTGGAGAAGAGGACAAGTGCCGAGAAGCTGCTGCAGGAATACTGTGCCGAGACAGGGGGCAAGGATGGGACCTTCTTGGTGCGGGAGAGTGAGACCTTCCCCAACGACTACACCTTGTCCTTCTGGTAATGCCTCTGGCTGGGCCATGCCCACCTTCTCCCCACAGCTGGTGGGATCGAGGGGCCATGTGGCAAGTGGTACCAGCTTAGGCTGGATTTGGGTGGAGCTGAGCTAGAAACTGAGGCTTCCCTGGTGACTCAATGGTAAAGAATCCGCCTGCAGTGCAGGAACCACAGAAGACACGGGTTTGATCCCTGGGTCAGGAAGATCCCCTGGAGAGAAGGGAATGGCTACCCACTCCAGTACTCTTGCCTGGGAAATTCCATGGACAGAGGAGCCTGGCGGGCTGCATAGGGTCACAAAGAGTCGGACACGACTGAAGTGGCTTAGCAAGCACGCGTGGGCTAGACACCCAGACTTCATTTAGTGAGTTTTGGGGGGCAAGACTTGGGTTGAGTGAGGCCCCTGAAACGTAGTCATCAACATCAGTGCAATATCAAATATTGTAAAGTAACCTTACAGAACTGTGGTGAGGCTGTAGTGAGCTCATCTACATTAATTCATTAAAAGATACTTATTTTGGGGGTACTTGTTCAGTGCTAGGCACAGTGACTTAGCAGTGACCAGCCAGACACGGTCCCTGTCCTCTTGGAAATTAGGGTCTGAGAATGGAGATGGACAGTGAAAAAGGAATCACGCAAATAATACATAATTCTAGTTGTGACAAGTGCAATGAAAAAAATGCAGGACGTTATGAACTTCAGTGAGAGCGGGATCTGGTGTGATGTTGGGAGGAATCAGGGAAGACTTCCTGGTTTTCAGAAGCCTCTCCTCTCTTTGTGGCCCAGGATATACCCCCCACAGAGCTGCATTTTGGGATTTATTCAGTGGATTTTAAATACCACTGAAAGAAGTGGTATTTAAATTGAGACCCGAAGGATAAAAGTTCTAATATTAACAGCATACAAATAATAGTGAGAGCTAACACCGGCAAGATGCTTACCATGTATCGGGAGCACTCCAGGCACGTTCTCTGTGTGTGTGAGGTCTTGTTTCATCCTCAGGACGTCTCTGTGAGGCAGATACTGCCATCTCTGTGTGCGTGAGGTCTTGTTTCATCCTCAGGACGTCTCTGTGAGGCAGATACTGCCATCTCTGTGTGCGTGAGGTCTTGTTTCATCCTCAGGACGTCTCTGTGAGGCAGATACTGCCATCTCTGTGTGCGTGAGGTCTTGTTTCATCCTCAGGACGTCTCTGTGAGGCAGATACTGCCATCTCTGTGTGCGTGAGGTCTTGTTTCATCCTCAGGACGTCTCTGTGAGGCAGATACTGCCATTATGCTTGTTGGACCACTAGGGAGGCTCAGAGGGGACAAGTCACTTGTTCAGGGTTGCTTAGCTCATCAGTGGCAGAGTCAGGATGGGAACCCGGGCTGTCTGGCTCCAGAGGAGCAGTGATGCAGGTGAAGGGGACAGCAGGCAGAGGAAGTAGGTGGAATGTTCTGGAATCCAGGCTCAAGGAGTAGCTTGTGTGGAAGCCCCGGTGGGTTCAAAGAGCAGAGGGAGGCCTGTGCGGCCACACAGGGCGTCCACCCTGGGGGCCGCGGCGGCAGCTCTGGCCCCTGCGTCCTCTGCTGCCCCGGGCGCAGGAGGAGCCCGCTGGGCTGGCTTTGACGGGGTCCCTCTCCCCACAGGCGGTCGGGCCGCGTGCAGCACTGCCGGATCCGCTCCACCATGGAGGGCGGGACCATGAAGTACTACCTGACCGACAACCTCATGTTCACCAGCATCTACGCTCTCATCCAGCACTACCGCGAGACACACCTGCGCTGCGCCGAGTTCGAGCTCCGGCTGACCGACCCCGTGCCCAACCCCAACCCGCACGAGTCCAAGCCGTACGTGTGCCCGTGCTCTGGGGGCGCGAGTCGGAAATGCCAGCCTTGAGGGTGGGCTGGGCCCTGCGTTCGCACGAGGCTCCTCACCTGGGCCCACCAGGGTCTCTCTGAGTTCCCCAGGACGGCCGCTGTCCAGAAACCTGCTGCCCATTCCTCCCGCCTCTCCCTCCGCCCCTCCCATCCTTTCTTCTGCTTTGTCTTCAGAGTCCCGAGGTCTTGGGCTTTGATTTTTCAGAGACTAATTCTGACCTGGTGTTACCGTTCTACTCGTCAGAGCTCATTCCTGTTAGTCTGAAAGCAAAAAAAAAAATTGTAAAGAGAATATCGGTTAGGCCTTGCAAAGGGTTAACTAGTTCTGAAAAGAAAAGAGTAATTTTTAAGTAGAAGCCTGCTCAAGTGCACTTTTCTGAGGAAGCCATATAGCTGTGACAACTTGGGGATTTTTACTTTTCTTGTCTATATTCAAGTGGATGGCCTTAAAATGTGCTGTTTTGCATTTTTAAAATTAACTCCCAGCCCCTCTAAAACCCCGCTCTGTGTGTTTTCTGCCTCTGATTTTCTGAGGCACTGCAGTGGCTGTGTCATGCTCTGATGCTTGGGTCAGTGGTCTGGGAGGGGGTAAAAGATTTAAGTTGATTTATTCTCTTGTGCTCCAAGCAGACTCCCTACACAAATGCTTCACCCAAGCTGTGTCTGGGTGATTGTTTTCAAAGTCACCATCACTAGAGGGGATTTCGGGTAGGGAGGCCTGCTGTGTAATTTCCGTGGTGGGCTCCAGGGTCGTATTTCAGGCCTCCTGGGGACCCACCATGTCCTCCTCCACTGCTGGTCTTAGCAGCCTCTCCCCTGGCCATTTCCCCCGGCCTGTGCTGCAGGTGGTACTACGATGGGCTGAGCCGTGGAGAAGCGGAGGACATGCTGATGCGGATCCCCCGGGATGGGGCCTTCCTGATCCGGAAGCGGGAAGGTACCGACTCCTATGCCATCACCTTCAGGTAAGTATCTGGGCTGCAGCCACTTCTCACTCTGCAGGGGCACCTGGGCAGGGCATGTGGGAGGAGAAAGTGGGAACTGCAGGTGGGCGCTGAGCCTGGTGTCCTCTGTCCAGAGTGTTAGCTGTGATGGGGACGGTAATAGTAACAATGAGAGCAAGAGCAGATGCTGACGTGTGCTTTCAGCATGCCGGGCACTGCTCTGCATTCCCGAGAGTAATGTGCTTTACATGAGTTCATTTAATCTTCCCAAAACTCTATGGGGTGAGCGTGACCCATACCCCTACTTTCTGGAGGAGGAAACTGAGGCACAGGGCGATGGAACAACCTGCTGAAAACATGCAGCCTGTTAGCGGTGGAGCTGGAGTTTGCACCCCAGCAGCGCTGGCAACCCAGATGGGTGGTGATGCAGCTCCGGTCTCCTCCCATCCGCCGTTGCCACTGACTGTCAGTGGGCAGGCCGTGTGGACCAGCCGTCTCAGGGCCGTGGTTCTCTGTGTTAAGTCTACCCCAAGACACCTGAGTCCTCCAGTTTCCACCGAAAGCAGTATGAGGGAGGGTCAGACCCCATTCATCAAACTGCCCCTCCATCTCCCCATCTGCAGGCTCCCCTGCCTGTTCTTGGTGATGGTAGTGGAGTCCTGGGTGCCAAAGACTGAGTCCCCAGGTGATGTTCCGGACACTGGGCTGCCTTCAGGGCCTTACCTATTTATTTTTATTTATTTATTTTTTAATTAATTTTTTTTCAAATACTTTAAAAAGTATTTATTCATTTATTTAGCTTTGCCAAGTCTTAGTTGCAGTATGTGGGATCTAGTTCCCTGACCAGGGATTGAACTCAGGGTATCTGCATTGGGAGTGCAGAGTCTTAGCCGCTGAAGTCCAGGGAAGTCCCTTCAAATACTCTTTTGACCTCACTGCATGGCATGTGGGATCTTGGTTGCCTGACCAGGGATCAAACCTGTGTCCCTTGCGTTGGAAGTGTGGAGCCTGTCCACTGGGGCACCGGGGAAGTCCCAGCACGTCTGTCTGTCTGGTGCCCTGGGATGCGTGACTGGCTGTTTGTGGGCTTGTGTGGCTGTCACCCGGCTGCGGGATGTCAGCCCCGCGTGCTCTCCCCCCAGGGCCAGGGGCAAGGTGAAGCACTGTCGCATCAACCGAGACGGCCGGCACTTCGTGCTGGGCACCTCCGCCTACTTCGAGAGCCTTGTGGAGCTGGTCAGCTACTACGAGAAGCACGCACTCTACCGGAAGATGAAACTGCGCTACCCCGTGACCCCCGAGCTCCTGGAGCGCTACAACACGGTGGGTGGCGGGCCCGCCCGGGGCGCGGCGGGATATCCCGTCGGAGGTTACCATTCACTCGTTGGTTCATGGAGCAGACCTTTATGGAGCACGTACGTGCGTCCCACACGCTCTGGGTCCAAAACTGCAGAGAGGACACAGACTCTGCCCCGGTGCTCTTACAGCCAGTGTGGGTGAGACAGACGACTCAGGAAGTGAAGAACCATCGGAGCGTGTGCCAGCCGATAGGAGGATAGGTGCTACAGAGGACAGCACGCTGAGCCGGCTGGATAAGTGGGTAGACGATGGGGAAGGGGCTGCAGTTCTCAGGGGTGCTCGGCAGGGGCTTGCTGACTAGGAGACATGGGCAGACACTACGGGAAGTGGAGGAGACAGCCTGCAGCTGTGAGGAGGAAGGAAGAGCAGTCAGTGCAAAGATCCTGAGGTGAGAGCGTGCATGGAGGCAAAGAGGAGACGCTGGTATGGCTGGACCTGAGTGCTCCAGGGTTGGGGCAGAACTAAATAAGGATGGAACTGCATGGCGTGGGGCCACACACAGCGGCTTTTATTCGGAGCCATTGGAGGGTTCTTCTATTTTGGGGGGGGCCATGCCATGCAGCACGCAGGATCTTAGTTCCCTGACCAGGGATCAGACCTGCAGCCCCTGGGGTGGAAGTGGTATCTGGACCACCAGGGAAGTCCCCGCTGTGGGGTTCTGAGCGGTGAAGGGAGCCGATCTGATTACCATGTCCCAGTTCCTATCAGGTAGATTCAGTACGTTATTGAAAGGAGATCACGCACTGTCAGGAACCGCGTGTGGGAGAGCACGGTGGAGCGCCGTCAGCCCTCGGCACATTCAGGTTCTAGAAGGGGGAGTGGGTGACACATAGCCACGTAAATACGATGCCCCCGGGCAGGCTAGAACAGGATGGGGCGCTGTGGGGTGGGCACTGCATTAGATGGGGGCCAGAGAGCTGGGAGCGGGCCTCCTGCAGAGTGTGGGAAGGCAGCCGGGGGGCAGTGGGGGCAGGTGGGTGCAGGACTGCACTGTGGGCTGGGGCTGCAGCCCAGTGGGGGCCTGGGAAGGGCAGGAGGGGTCTCCAGTGTGCGCTGGTGAAGCTCTACCGCCCTGCTTTGTGGCATTTGCCACTCTCTGTGCTCTGAGTACTCCCGAGGTGGCCAGTTTCAAGCTGCCGGCATTGAACGTGGGTCAGGAAGGGTGGTGAGCTTGCTCCAGGACACCCGTGCCTCTCAGGGCTTGTGTTTTGACAAAGGAGGATGGCGCCTGGCATGGGGTAGGCCCGCGCTGGGGCCTCTCTGATCCTGGGGTAAGATTTCCAAGTTTTGGGGAACTTCTTAATAGCTTCTTACTGGCTCGACCTATAAGGTGAGTAAACTGAGGCTTCAGCTCTTCTGCTAGAGGGCAGGAAACCATGAGGATGCCTAGAATCCTCATTCTAAGTGAGGGCTGTCCCGGGAGCTCGAATGACTCCATTTATTTTTCTCTCTTCTTTTACAGGAAAGAGATATAAACTCCCTCTACGATGTCAGCAGGATGTATGTGGATCCCAGTGAAATCAATCCTTCAATGGTACAGCACACACTTCCGATTCACACTGTTACTTAGTCACTAGACTGACATGGGTCTTGCCGGTAGTTCAGTGGTAAAGAAACTGGCTGCCAATGCAGGAGATGCGGGTTCAATCCCTGGGTCAGGAAGATCCCCTGGAGAAGGAAATGGCAACCCACTCCAGTATTCTTGCCTGGACAATACCATAGACAGAGGAACCGGTTGGGCTACAGTCCATGGGGTCGCAGAAGAGCTGGACACGACTTAGCAATTAAACAAAAACAAACAGATCGACATAGGGTCTACCCCCAGTTAAAAGAGGGCAAGGGAATGTTTTGGAAACTCGGCCAAAGAATTCTTGGAGGGGAGAAGAAATGATTGACAATGTGACATCTAGTTTCAGGGAAGAGGTTAATAGAATTCCATCCAGATGTGACTGAGCCTTGCTAAAATTCTGAAGTTTGATGAACCACCTTTGGGTCCAACAGCTTCTAATTAAAAGTCTTTCACATGTTCCTTGCTCACTGACTGAGCCTGTGGTGTTTATAAATTCCATTTGGTTCAGCGACCCCTCTGCCGTGCGCACGCTATCTCGTATTCCCACCCTGGCTGCTGAGTCATTTCATGCAGGTAGGGCTGGATTTGACTGTGAGCCTGAAGCTCCCGGTTTCATCTTAAATTTAGCTGGAGCCTGCAGAGGAGCAGTGCTGGCGAGTTTTCCATTTGGCTGGGCCATCTCGTCTGGGATTAGTGTACAGTTCTCACTTTGGAAGGGACACCCTGCTGGTGTGCTCTGTAAAAATCCAGAGATTTTCTTTTAAACTTATAATCCTTGGCCAGTGCAAATCCCTTTCAGCAAGCACTGAAGTCTTGAAAAATTGTGGGTGCATGGAACTGGGTGTGAAGTGCATTAGGGGACTTAGCCAAATAGGGGGAAAAAAAACATTTATTAGAACTGACAGATGCTTTGGTTATGAGAGTGACACGGCCTCACGTCAGGCAGATGTCCAGGGATGGTGGAGATCATGGTAAACTGAGGACACGCCTCATCTCGAGAGTGGCCACCCCTGTCAGCAGCTGCCATTTCAGAGCCCAGGCGGGGTCTTCTCATTTCTCAAGACAAGCCAGTAATCTGGATGTTTGATGTGAAATCTCCCCATTGTTAAACCCTGGTCACTATGCCAAGGTATCTGGAGGAAGTCTCCCTATAGTCAGTGAGCCAAGTAAAACACGATCGTATGAGGAGTTTGAGTGCAAGCTGCCAGACCATGGCGAGTACCTCAAAATACAATTATTATTCTTGTGATTGAAAAATGATGTAACACTGAAAAGGGAAACACATTAAAAGCAGGGAAAACAATCTGCCCTGGGCTCAGCATCCTGACGCAGTAGCCATCTCCACCTGTGGCGTTCCATCCCCTCTGGCCCTTGTCCGCGGGGAGATGTGTTTTACGGTCCCCACCCCAGCACCTGCCATTTCTAGTTTTTGTTCACCTGCCACTCAGCCATGAGTGAGTTTCTTCACTGCTGATCTACTTCATGACCATTTTTTGTTGAACCTGGTAGGCCATGCAGTTTCGATGCAGTACCTGGACTGGGTACCTGGACAGGGAAGCCTAGCGTGTTGCAGTCCATGGGGTTGCAGAGTCTGACATGACTGAGCAACTGAACTGAACCTGGACTGGAATTGTAACTTAGAGAATATTTTTTATGCTGTAGAATATTCTAGGTGACTGGGCCCTTTAGCTGTGTCTCCATCAATGGCCATTTGGGTTTTCTTTAGGTGGTGCTCTTCTCGTTAACGCTAAAATGAATTTCTTCACCTGTGAGGTTTTGTATCTTTCACTTTATGTCCTTTGGGTGAGTGCTTAGGACTGGAGTGATGAGGTCAGTAATAACAGGTAACACATATTGATGACCGCATAGCGAGCATTGAGCTAAGTGCCTGACGGCTCATGAGTCCTCTAACAGCCCCAGGCATTAAGCACCATTTTTGTGCCCATTGTACAGATGAGACAACTGTGCATAGTAGTTTAATGATGATGTAAGTGTGGAGCGAGGATTTGGCTGCTCCCAGACACACACTTGTGGCCACTCTGCGGTGCCACACGCCTGTGTGCTCATGCGATGGGTGGCTCATTTCTCTAGTCCATGAGGGGCGTGGCATGAGGACCTCTGCTGCCATCCGTCAGGCTGGAGACTTCCTCTTCATAGATGGCACTATGTGCCACCCTCTCTGCCACTGGCTGTACCTTCCTCATGGCCTTGGAGTCTGGCAGTGACCTGCAGAGTTTCATGGGGAAGGAGACAACTCTGGTCTCTGTGTCCGGTCTGCCCTTGAAGCAGGATGCGCAGAAGAGCTGGCTGTGTTTGCAGGTTGCGGAGTCCAGGTCAAAAGCTCCGGTTGGAGTTCCCATGGCAAAGCTCACAGAACCCACACTGGAAGCATCACAGACTATGGTGGTAACTCATATTAATGGAGTCTTCCTCTGCTCAGCCACTTGCCAGCTGGTTGACTTTGGCCAAGGATGCTTCATCTCTCTGTACCTCTATTTCCTCATCTGTAAAATGGGGTACCATCGCTACTCCCTGCCTGTTAGGATTATGAGGATTAGAGGAGATACTGTAGGTAAAAGGCCTAAAACAGGGCTCTGACTGTAGGAAGAACTTAAGAAATGCTCGCTGTCGTCGTTTTTATCCTTGCGTGTGTTATCTCACTCAATAGTCTCAATGAGCCTGTGAAGTATGTGGTGTTTTAATTCCTGTTTCACAGATGGGGAAACAGGCTGAGAGAGCCTCAAGATTATATAGCTCTTGTACAGAAGGGGCAGACTGAGGACTTGAGCCACGTGTCTGACTCCAGAGCCCCGTGCTCCTGAGGAGCAGTTTTATGGATTCCTTGTGAAAAGCCCCGTTCCCATTTCCTTGTGTCGGAGGAGGGGGAGCTGCTGATCTAAGCAGGCTGGCAGTCTCGGAGGTTTTCCTGTTCAGCGTTTGCTTGCTGTGTGGGTGTTCATCTTGCCGTGGACTTGTGCTCGCCCAGCAGCAAATCACGGAGGAGGAGTTCCGCCCTCAGTTCTGTCTTGTTTCTGCCCGTGCAGAGGCCGCACTTAATGATTTCATGGAAGAGCACCTCGGGCACTTGCAGAATGCCAGCATCCCAGGGCGTGTCAGGGCATCACCAGTGAAAATGCTGGTGAGGCTCGGGGGCCGCCAGAAACGGTGTTGAGCTTGAACTGCTGAGCGAGTTGTGAGGACTTCGGAGATGGTGGGCGTGGTTTCGCTGAAAGGCGTGTCCTTCCTGTGGAAATACCGACTCACTCTGAGGCGCCCTTCGTTGTTCAGTCGCTCAGTCGTGTCCGACTCTTTGCGACCCGATGGACTGCAGCACCCCAGGCTTCCCTGTCCTCACCATTTCCCGGAGTTTGCTCAAACTCATGTCCATCGAGTCGGTGATGCCATCCAACCATCTCATCCTGTCATCCCCTTCTCCTCCCGCCTTCAGTCTTTCCCAGCATCAGGGTCTTTTCCAATAGAGTCTGCTCTTTGCATCAGGTGGCCAACGTATTGGAGCTTCAGCTTCAGCATCAGTCCTTCCAGTGAATATTCAGGGTTGATTTCCTTTAGGATGGACTGATTTGATGTCCTTGCTGTCTAAGGGACTCTCAAGAGTCTTCAGCACCACAGTTTGAAAGCATCAGTTTTTCAGTGCTCAGCCTTCTCTGTGGTCCAGCTCTGATATCTGTACATGACTACTGGAAAAACCTAGGCTCTGATTTAGGCCAGTTCCCCTTGTGGCTCCCTGGCAATGCAAGCCCTTCGCCACCAGATGGCGCCATAACCCTGGACAAAAGCCGCCCTCTCTTTTGAGACGAACCAAATGTGCCAGAAAGTGCAGCCACCTCCCTCTTCTTTTGCCTGGCCTGACCCTTTACCTTCTTGTTTTCCCTGAAAGCCTCAGAGAACCGTGAAAGCTCTGTATGACTACAGGGCCAAGCAGAGTGACGAGCTGAGCTTTTGCCGCGGTGCCCTCATCCACAACGTCTCCAAGGAGCCTGGGGGCTGGTAAGGCTAAGGGGAGCTTGGCCCTTCGACCTGTCCCTTTCTAGTGGTGAGGCTCAAGCGCTGGCTGAACCCTGACCCCTTTATCTCCTGTTCTGGCCTGGCTTTGACCTGTCATGCTTTCTCTGGGAAGGTGACCGATACATGCTCTCCTTGCAAAAGTGGGTAAAGAGCAATAGCAATTATGATAATGTCATTTATTAATATATATTATATTAAATATTATTTTAATTGTAATAGCAGCTGCTATTTATTGAGGTCTTACTGTGTGGCAAGCACTATGCTAATTGCTTTCATACATTATCTAAGCAAATTCTTGTCCCAGCCCTGCAGGGTTTTGACTGCGATTATCTCTGCTTTATGTGGGCTTCCCAGGTGGTGCTAGTGGTAAAGAACCCGCCTCCAACACAGGAGTCATGAGATGTGGTGGGTCCGATCCCTGGATCGGGAAGGTACCGTGGAGGAGGGCATGGCAACCCACTCGAGTATTCATGCCTGGAGAATCCCGTGGGCAACAGATGCAGTGAATGAGGCTTTCCAAAGTTCAGCAACTGAACACCACAGGCTCTTCCCATTATGCAAGCCTGTGCATTTTAAATTCAAATTCTTGTGCTATTGCGTAGCCCCATGCCCTGTGCAGTGGCCCCGACGTGGATTAAAGAGGTGCATTTAATTAAAGAGGTGCACCCAGGCCAAAGGCACCTGGATGTGTGACAGTTGAGTTATCTCTTCCCCTTTTTTTTCACCCAGGGAGAAGAATTCTCTGCCCACCCATAGGTTCCCTCAGCAGGTGGTTTCATGGGATGGTTCCTATCTTAGAGCAGTAAGGATTGTTAGTAAGGATTGATGACCACGAGCCCTTGCAGACTCAGGCACCTCACAAAACTGGTGCTTCTTCCTCTTGGAAGATAGCTGGACCTGACTTAGAGATCTGAATAGTGACTCACAGGGAGCAGTGCCGAGCTCCGTCTTAAGGACTTCATTTGAAAGCATTCGTGTGATCCACACAGTGACCCTGGAAGGTTGCTTCTTTTCTCCCCTGCACTTCACAGGTGAGGACAGTGAGGCACAGAGAGGCAGTAACTTGTTCAGGGTCACATAGCAGCCTGAGATTTGAAGCTAGGCCTTCTGACTCAAGGGGCCACACTCTACTCACTCATGTGCTAGATCCAGAGGTTTACCAGTTTTGTTTTGTTTTGTTTTGAATTTGGAGAACACCCTCTTAACAAACCCACTGCTTACCTGGATCCGCAGAGGGTTTTGTCTCAAGATGGGTTGAGAGACTGGAATGAGTGCTGTTGGCGAGGGACCGGGGTAAACCGTAGGCCCTCCTGAGGCGCCCTCCTTGCTTACTCTCTCCCTGGTCTCAGTGTCGCCACCTAGTGGGATGCCTGCCTCGAACCACATTTTTGCATCCTTCCAGATTAGAGGACCACATCGTTTTTGTTTAAACCGGGATTCATTTGAGAGTGAAGGGAATGCATAGTTAATAATTACACCTGGGCCGCAGGTGTCAACTACCCAGTTCTGGGCACATGGTCCATACAGTTGCCCATACAGCCAGACTTTGCTGGAGATGGGGCTGGAGAAATGAAGGTTGAAAAGAGTATGTGACAGGGGCTCACAGCTGGCAGTTCTGTTTCCACCAGGCCGTGGGACAGTCAGTCCTCTCTGCTTATTCAGGTCAGCAAACATTTGTTAACACATTATTGACCAGGGACTTTTTGCAGAAACTAATGCCTGTGGAGTTAATATGTTTCCAGTCAGTAATGTGTTAAGCACCCCGAGTGTAGATTTGATTAAGACTGAGGAAGGTCACATGTAGAAGGGAAACTGATAGGTAACTGTAAGTTAATGTAAGGTGTGGACTGCTTTGACAGCTGTGGGGAAAGATGCCGAGGAGCAGAGAGGAAGAGCTCTCAGCCTGGTGGCAGTCAGGGAAGGCTCCCTGGAAGAGGAAGACCCCGGCTGAGTCTTGCATCGTTAGGTGGCTCTATAGAGGGCATCGGGTATGGCAGAGAAGGTAGACAGGCATGGCAGGGCCATGTGGGGAGTGGGCCACAGACGGTCTGGAATGAATATCAGGTTCAAGTCAGAGAGAGGCAAGAGTTGAGGTCCCTGGGTTAGAGCATTACGATGGCCAGGCTACACAGTTTTGGCTTGATTTTGAAGGCCTCAGTGTGGTGGGGTCAGAAGAGCATTCTGGAAGGAGCCCCCTGGCTGCAGGAAGTGGGCCACGGGAGGGCTCAGAGAAGGATCCAGCCCAGGCATCAGACTTGGGGGTATCTTGGAGGTGCGGCCAGTTTGTTTGAGTCAAGACATGTACAAAGTGATGATGTCTCATGTTATTAGTGTTGCTACCAAGGTGGGAAGGTCAGGGGTGGGGGCACAGTTTTAGCTGAATGACAAGAACTAACACTGTGGAGTGCTTTATGTGTAAACGCAAGACGATGTTAACTCCTATGGCCCCAGTGATATCCTTAGAGGGGGACATGGGGACTGCCCCCACACCCAGATGGAGGGTCTGAGGCTCAGGGCACCCGTACGGTTGGTGGACGAGCTGGGACTCGAGTCCAGGCCGTTTGACGGCAGACCCTCCCTTACCCCCACCCCCGTCTCTACATTCACAGCCCTCCCTGAAGGGCCTGGGCCTCCGCTGGAGCCAAGCTTTTGTCTTGTGTGGTAGCTGATGTCCACTTAAAGCACTGAAACTGTGGACTCGGGGGCTCTGCCGAACACGAGGGTCACAGCCAGGGGAGGGCAAGCCCCAGCAGTCACTGCCGGGGGAAACAGCAGAGGACCCTGCAGGGGGGTCAGGAATTCCTGGCCCGGTCCCTGGCCCCTCCCCCCGCCCCAGCAGCAGGGAGCTAGCGAGCAGTGATGAGGGTTAACAGCGCTCAGCCGAGGCCCCCTGACAGTGCCTTCTGTGTTTCCATAGGTGGAAAGGAGACTATGGGACCAGAATCCAGCAGTACTTCCCGTCCAATTACGTCGAGGACATTTCACCAACAGAAGGGGAGGAGGTGGATAAGCAGGTGAGTCTCCATCGTTCGTTGCAGGGAGGGACCCATTGATCCTGTTCTGAGGGCCCTGCCGAGCCAGCTCTGTGGACGCGTTTTTGCATATGTTGCCCTGAGCTCTGGACCAGGGACAGCAGAGGGATGGGGAAATCAGGACTGTCCCTGAGTTGTGGGTGAAAGTCACTGTGACCAGATAGTCAGGTTTAAATCAGGTTGTGCTGGGCCGGAAGGCTTTGCGTATGCAGGAGGATTCCCTCCAGAGTGAAAATGGCCAGACGGGGAATTTGTCCTTTGCTTAAACCAGCTTGCAGATGAAACACATTTAGCTTGGCCAGCCAGACGTTCAGAACGTGCTCCGTGTGAGTAAGCAAGGTGGCGCACGTAGGGGGTGAGGGGAGGCTCTTCTGGTGACATTGCAAACCTGGTTTCTGCTCACTGCCTCTTGCTCAGAAAGCTTGAAGAGCAGCTGCTTTCAAGGTGACAGCACTGCTCTGAGGCTGAAATCATAGACTTTCTTCTAAGAGAGTTGGGACAGTCTGGGAAGGCTGCACGGAGGAAGGGGCCTTTGAGCGTTAAAAGTCAAGTTAGAGTTCAACAGCGAGAGACCGGCAGGAGGGAATTCCAGGTGGGAGATACAGCCTGAGCCAAAGTGTGGTGGTGGAAACACAGTTCACTGTGCTCGGCCTGAGGCAGAGACGTGGCCCTCCCAGCTGTGTCTGCCCCATGTTGCCCTTTACCCACGGTCAGCATTAGCCTGGTGGAGGGTGGGGATGAGTCCATGCAGTGGGCAGATACACAGTTCTACCAACTTTTCAGAGACCAAGATACTCCCATCTCCTCTGGCCTCTGGGATGGTTCAGATGTGCAGTGGAAGGAAGAGCTGGCAGGTGGAGCAGAAAGCCTGGAGGCCAGATTGCAGAGCTTAGGTGTGGGTTCCGTAGGACACAGGGAGCCACAGAAGGTTCTGGAGCTGGGCTGGAAAAGGAGGCCAGTCCCATTTCATAATAACATCACAAGAAAGGGTCTAGGGTGTTTTTTTGAAACCGGATCTGCAGAAACACCTTGAAACCTGCTCTAGACAGCACAAAGCATGTTTTTACAGGTGGGAAATGAAACGCTGAACCTGCCGGCACCTACTCGCCGCTGGGTCCCTGTCAGCAACAGGCTTCATTATTTGGCTCTCTCCCCACGGATGTAGGGAAATGCATTTTAAACAGCTCCACAGGCAGTGTCTCTGCTAAACGGTGTGCTTTGGAAACTGGTTATCTTTTTATTATTCCCGTTAAGACGAACGTGAGTTATGTCCTGTTTCTTCACAGATTATTGAAGACAATCCCTTAGGGTCCCTTTGCAGAGGAATCCTGAATCTCAACATCTATAATGTTGGTATGTGCACACGTGGTCTCAGCCTGGATTCCCACCCAAGTCGTCCCTCCCCACCCCCCGACCCCCCCACCCCCCGACCCCCCGACCCCCAGAGCCTGGCCTTTGGACCGCCCCAGGCAGGGGTGGGGCTTTCTAGCCTCAGCTTGAGTACTGAAGCTGAGTACTGGGCCAGGCTGGTCAATGACTTCATCTTACGTCTCATAAACTGCTATGCTATTCACATCTCTACAGTGAGAAAACAGCCTGCTGCGTACATAACAGGTGCTGGACGGGCATGGGCTGCTGTTACTCCCAACACCGTCATCCTTATTTCAGGGGCCCGCCTGGGTTCCCCGGGCTTTTCTGGGAGGAGCCGAGACATCCGTGCAGTGGAATGTGAAGTTGGGGGTGTTGGTTCTTAGCCCAGCTCTGCCTCTCAGGCCCTGCGAGACCCTGTATCTGTCATAACTCCCCCGAGGCTGCAGCTGCCTTCAGCTCAGCTGGGCATCAGGAAGCCTGGCCTCCCCCTCGGAGCTTGGGGCAGGCCGTGGTGGCAGGGGTGTGATCTGCACAGGGCTTCCTGGGCCCTTGTAAGATGGAAGGGCTGGCGGCAGTGAGGAGAGGCTCTCGGGCAGGAAGCCAGAGCAGCTCGCTTCTCGGGGGCTGCCCAGGTTTCCAGAGCTGGCTTCCGTGTCCTCTGCCCCTCCCACCTCGACCCCCACCCCACCGCAGCCCATCAGTCCATCAGCTCAGCAAGTGGGAGAACGACTCTCATTCCAGTTAACGGATGAGAAAACAAAGCCCTGTAGTGACCACGGGAGCTGCCCGAGGTTCCACTGCGATTATGGGATGGGCTGGATCCAGGACTTCCCTGGTGGCTCAGATGGTAAAGAATCTGCCTGCAATGCAGGAGACCTGGGTTCGATCCCTGGGTCGGGAAGATCCCCTGGAGAAGGAAATGGCAACCCACTCCACTATTCTTGCCTGGAGAATCCCATGGACGGAGGAGCCTGGCGGGCTACAGTCCACGGGGTTGCTAAGAGCTGGACAGGATTGAGCATCTCCACTGGATCTAGGGCATCCTGTCCTCCCTTCCCTTGCCCTTTGTATCACCCTGCACTGCATTTTCAGAGCACAGGCCTGTGGCTCAGGGTGGTGAGTGGGGAGGGGACTCAGGTCTGAGTTGAGCCTCAGCTTTGGCCGCTGCCAGCTCTGTGACCTTCCGTGGGCTACTCCGCCTCAACCAGTCTCTGTTTTCTCTCCTGTGAAACGGGCAGAACGGGAGTAGCACCCCAGAAAGGGCGACGAGGATTAATAAGGTACAGTGGGATGTGATCTGCTTAGAGCACCGCCTGGCAGATGAGCCCAGGGATCTTAGCTGAGGGGATTATTTGGCGGATAATTTTTCCTTTTGTAGCCATCATTTTCTCTGTCTAGAACATACTTTCTCCTCAGAGAGAACTGATTCCATGCCTAGCTTCTTGGGGCTGCCGGCCATGTGTGCCCTATGCCCATCACTCCAGTCTCTGTCTCTATCTTCGATGGCCAGCTGACTCCCTGGTGTCTTGGGCTCCCTTTTCCTCTCCTTCCTGTGATGAGGATACTGGTTCTCAGGTTTAGGGTCCACCTGGAAGGCAGGGATGATCTCCTGAGATCCTTCTGTACATCTGCCCAGACCCCCATTTCCAGATAAGGTCACATTCACATTTAAGACACGCATTAAAACCCAGACCGCTACCTGATCCAAGGTAGATTTTCCAGTCAGCGCCGACATCCACAGTGATGGTCGGCTTGGGGTCCTAAGAGAAGTGGCCTGGGACCTAGAAGTCTGGTCATCTTGGCCTTCTGTCAGGCTGATCAGGACTTTTGTTATCCTTTTCCCAAAGTAAAAGCCCCACATGGGAAGAACCAGAAGCCTTTCGTCTTTATCTTGGAGCCCAAGAAGCAGGGCGACCCTCCGGTAGAGTTTGCCACGGACAGCGTGGAGGAGCTGTTTGAGTGGTTCCAGAGCATCCGGGAGATCACCTGGAAGATGGACGCCAAGGTAAGCCTGGGCACCTGGGCTCTGCTGAGCCTGGTGTCCTCCGGCTTCTGGTCCTCTGCCGAGGTGCGGGTGGGTCCAGGCCGCAGCCACAGAGAATTTGGGGGGTGGGGCAGGGAGGGAGCTCAGACAGCAGGAGCGGAGAGAAAGGGGGCGCTGGGTCTTCCTGTGGGGGCTGCGTCTTGTGTGAAACCTTTGAAGGTTCAGCGTGTGCGTGGTGACCCTTGATGTTTGAGGCCTGTTCGGCCCCGTGTATCTTAACAATAAAGCTTTGCCGTCCTCTTTTAAATGTTATCTTGCTCTAAATACTATCCTCTAATACTCTAAATACCATCTAAATACTTGGGATAAAGCAGCCTGGATCCTTCCCGTGCATTCACTGAGCTCATCTCCCTGGACTGGAAAGGGCCCTGGGTGTACTGGAATTCATAAGACCCAGCCCCTTCCTTCCAGAAGTTTCTGTTCTTGGGGGGGAACCTCCACTCCAGATGGGCATGAGCTTTTGGGGATTTATCCTGAAAGGTCTTTATTTTGTTTCAGTTTTTACTCTGGGGGCCACCCCCGCGGCAGGTAGGATCTTTGATCCTGGGCAGGGGGTCGAGCCCACACGGCCCGCATTGGAAGCGGAGTCCTAACCGCTGGCGGTTTTCTGAGAAGGGTGAGGTTCTAGTAAGAACAGGAGGGTTAGAACTAGGCCGACTGGAGTGTGCCTCCTGGCGTGGCTGGACCCTGGGCAGGTAACCACACTCCTCTGGGCCTCGGTTTCCTCGTCAGTAAGACGGGGAGCTGGGTACCTAAGTCCCAGGGTGCGGTGAGGACGAGGTGGGGCAGTGGTGGATACCACAGGCCACGCCTGACACTCAGCAGGGCCTGAAGTCGCGGTGGCATTTCACCACCACACTTGTCGTGCCTGGAGGGCCTGGAGGTGTTGCCGTCTCTTGGGTGATGGAGCGTGGTGCTGTCTGGTCTTTCTTGTGGCCACAGAGCCGGGAAGAAGCTTTAGGAAGGTTCCCCATGTGCCCGGCTGCTTCTCAGGCAGATCCTGACCCAAAGGACTGACCCGGGAACTTCCTCAGGTTCTCCTGGACCCCTCTGACCTCTGCTTACAGGCGACGAGTCTCCCTCCTCCAGTGTACTTGGCCTGACCTTTTCTTCCCCGCACTGGGGGCGACTTCACAGTTGGCCAGTCTCTGGTCACCAGAGGCCCCGGGACTCATCTTCTCAACGCCCCAGAGTAAAGTCCTCTTCTTTTCAAGACTTTGTGTCGAGGGCTGTTCAGACGGGCACCTTCCCTGGCATGCCTCCCATCTTCCTTCCATCCCAGATCCTCATCACGAGGCCTTATGTACGGTCCTTATTCTCTGCAAGGCTTGTCACGCCGTCACATCAGTCACTCGGGATGGCCCGCGAGCCTGTGGCCAGCGAGGCTGCCCCGCCTCCGTGTGGCCGTCTCATCCGTGTGCTCGCGCCTCCAGCGCAGCGCCTCCGAGGCTCCGGGTGGGGCCCGCTGTCCGGGGTTCGTCTGAGAGAGAGTCTCCGCCGTCTCCTTCCAGGTGTGTTCTTCAGTGTAGGTTGAGTGGTTGTCATCGTGCTCTGGATGGCGCCGCTTGCCCCCCGTGGTCCTCCTGAGCATGTTCTAGTGTGTGACGTTCTGGGCCCCTCTGGCTGAGAACAGAGAAGCAGCCTAGTGAGAGCGTTTAGCCACCGTTCCCTGCAGACTGATTCTCAGGCACTCAAGTGTGGGGCTGGGAGGGCAGAGGGCGTGGCCGTGATACCCTCTGGCCGGGTGCTTCCCGCGTGCTAAGTTGCTTCGGCCGTGTCCAACTCTTTGCGACCCCATGGACTGTAGCCCGCCAGGCTTCTCTGTCCACGGGGATTCTCCAGGCCTAAGAATTCTGGAGTGGGTTGCCACGCCTTCCACCAGAGGATCTTCCCAACGAGGGGCTCGAACGCGTGTCCCCTAGGTCTCCTGAATTGGCAGGCAGGTTCTTTACCACCTGGGAAGCCCCTGGCTCTCTCCGTTTCTTCTGGAGGAAAACGTGACTTCACTGGAAGGTTGTCTCCCTCATTCCCCACCACAGGAAGGGTTTTGAAACTAAGCCTAGCTCTTCAAGCCTGCCGTTCTCGCCTTTGATCTACATTCCTTTTAAATTAGCTTTTACAGCTCTAAGTCCTCTACTGGTGGCTCAGTCAGTAAAGAGTCTGCCTGGGATGCAGGAGACCCGGGTTCGATCCCTGGGTCAGGAAGAGCCCCTGGAGAAGGAAATGACATCCCACTCCAGTATTCTTGCCTGGAGAAGTCCAGAATTTCATGGACAGAGGAGCCTTCTCATATGATTATGAATGTTCAAAAAACAAAACCAAAACACAGGAGGCAGCAGAAGTGACCAAGGTTCTGTGCTGGGCACAACCAGCTGTGGGAGCGGCTGGTGCCACCGGGAAACCAACGTGCACTGTGCCCTCAGTGCACTCCTGGGAGCTCCTCGCCGAGGCCCTGAGAACCTGCCCGGGGCCCGGTAATTTTACATCCTCTCTGGCTTCCTTTGGTCGATGGCAAAAGACCAGTCACTGAGGTCTGTCTAGTTTCCAGAGCCTGACCAAGGAAGTGTGCTGTGATGCCAGACTCTGGGACAGCCTCTGGGCAAAGCTCTGCGGGTCTAGAAAGGAGCTGCTGCACAGTTCTGAAGCAGCAGCTGGTGTTTCATCTTGAACTGATCTGCTTTCTGCTGAAGCTGAGAAAAAAGTGATGCTCTATAATCTTTGGTTGCTTTGTGTTCTGTGAGGCCAGAGGTCCCCGCCCTATGACACAGGTGTGGCTTGCCTCACCCCACCCGGACTTTAAAGCAGTCGTATCATCATTAGAAGCGAGCTGTGTCGTTGCCAGGGTTTCGTCTCCCCAAACAGTGTGTGGTGAAGATTGTGCACCAAGAAGACGTTGACACAGGGATCAGGAGAGCACACCGGGGGTTTGAGCTTAGCCAAGGCTTCAGTCTCCCCGAAGCACTGGCCGCAGACTGACACCTTCCCTGCTCCATGCCAGCCCTTGGAGCCTTACTGCTGCAGCTTGTTTGGTGCCTAGGGGATTCAGGGCATGTGGGAACGGAAGCTGGCGTGCTTAGATGAACTCTGGCAAATTTCATGTTCCGATCTGCCCCAGTGAGCGGGTTGCTGCCCGAGCTCAGGTGACAGGCTCGTTTGCTGGTCACTGCTAGGGTTCGCTGGGGCCTTGGGACGTTTGTCAGCAGTCCTTGGCGAAGGCATTCTCACAGAAGTCGGGGTGTCCTCCCCCGCTTGTTTAAAAAGTGGGCGCACTTGTCCTTGGCCTGGAAAGGCGTCTCTGGGGCAGTCCGTGGCACCCTCGTTTCTCTCGTGCCCAGCGAGGGGAGAGGCCGCCTCCTTGAGTTAGCACGGTAGCTGCAGCAGGGACGGGCTCGGGCTAGCCCACCGTGCAGACGAGGAGACGAGGCAGAGGGGCTCGACGGCCGGCCCACTGGGCAAAGCCAGCAACTCAGCCAGCTCTCAGACCCGCCCCCGAGTCCAGTCCCCGCCGGGTAACCGCTGTGACACCCCTGTCACCACCTGTCACCTGAGCACTCGCCACCAGCGGGAGGTCCTGCTTCCCAGGGACCTGTCTCGGGTGGGGTGGGGGGACACGCGTCTGGACACTCGTGCTGAAAGGTAACAGCGTGGGACAGTCGGATGAGGGACGGTGCAAGGCTGGGGGAGGCCGTGGGCATTCTGGAAGGTGTAGGGGACGCAGTGTCTCTTTCCTAGTCCCGGATGGAGGTCTCCAGGAAGGCGTCCTGGAGGAGTGAGGCGGGGGGTCCAGAGGAAGAGGGACCCACGGGCCTGCCGAGGAGGGAGGAGGGCGAGGGGCCAGGACGGGCAGCGCTGTGGTTCAGGGAGACCTGGCCTGTGAGCCTGGGGGCGCTGCAGTGAGGTCTCCGGCACCCGGTGGCCGAGGGCGCAGAAGCGCCGAGGGCGGTGACAGGGGTGAGGCCACCGCGCAGGCCTCTGGTCTTGGCGGGGACCTGCTGCGGGGCCTGGATCAGCCGCTCACCCTGTCTGTGTGCTGCGGGTTCTTTGGAGAACAGAGATACAGTCTTCCTCCCGGGGGTGGGTGGGCTTAGATAGTATCCGTCAAGCACTCACTCAGTGTGTGATGCCTGGAGCCAGGCAGCCCCAGCCCCCCGCCCCTGTGCTGAATGTTGTCACCTGTAGGTGATAATCCTCCCAGGGGGTCCGTCCCCACCGTGGCCCCTGGGGGGATGAGTTCGAGGTTGGCAGGGCTTGAGAGGGAGGCCTGGTTTGGAGTGGAGTGAGTGGCCTGTCGGTGACACGGGGATGGACTTGACTGTAGGGTCCTCCAGGGGCGAATGGCTTCCAAGTCCACGGCGTGTGGTCTGGTCCCCAGAGCCCTTTGCACAGAGCTGTGCATGGTTCAGGGGACAGCGAGTGAGCGCAAAGCTGCCATGGTCTACAGAGATCCTGAACTGGGACAACTAGAATTTTAGATGAGCTGTGACAGAGTGATTTTAGTGGGCTGGATAGGGCAGCGGGTGAGAGCAAGAGGCTTAAGGAGAGAGGCGGTGATAAAGAAGAGCCCTTGTCCCTGGTATTCTCGAGAGCCGCGGTCGGAGACTGAGCTCCACGGTGCTCCTGGGTCCAGATGGCATGGTGGAGAATTTCCACAGGCAGAGGAAGCAAGGGAGCGGGGCGGGGGTCGGGGGAGGGAAACTCTCCACCACTGCGATTTGCACATGTGCGAGGGCCAAGCAGAAAGACGGGGTGGGGGGAGACTCAAGAGGAGGAGGGCGCCCGCCAGGTGAGCTGGAAGAATGGGGTTTCCCAGGGGCCAGCTTGAGAGCTGAAACTAAAGACGGTTGGCTCCACACAGGAGAACAACATGAAGTACTGGGAGAAGAACCAGTCCATCGCCATCGAGCTCTCGGACCTGGTCGTCTACTGCAAGCCAACCAGCAAGACCAAGGACAACCTCGGTACCGTCTGCCGTCACCCCGCCTCCCCGCCTCGGTGAACACGGGTTCCTTTCCGAGCCTGGCGCTGTCACGCAGCATGGTGATGGTGGTTCCTGCTCATCCTCCGCGTGCCAAGTGGGAACCTCCCCATCAGAGTGTCCTCGGGGCCAGGACGCTGGTGAAGCAGGCCCTCCTGGTAGCTTTAGGAGGAAAAACCCTCTTAAAGGGTGGATTGTTTTTTTTTTTTTTTCCTGCTGACGTAACCAATTACTACACATTTGGTGGCAGAAACAACATATGTTTATTCTCTCATAGTCGTGGACTAAGTCAGTATCACTGAGCTGAAGTTAAGGTGTCAGCAGGGCCCCCGCTCCCTCCAGGGGAGGATCTGGTCCTGGCCTCTGGCAGCTTCTGGTGGCCGCTGGCATTCCTTGGCTTTTGGCCATGTCACTCCAGTCCCCACCGCTGTGGTCACGTTGCCTTCTCTTCTCTGTAGTCCCATCTCCCTCAACCTCGCAAGTGCAAAGACTGTGGTTTCATTTAGGGCCAGGTAATCTCCCCACTTCAAGCCCGCCATCTGCCAAGTCCCTTTGAAAGAACATAGTCACAGGTTCCAGAGGTCAGGACCTGGGTATCTTTGGAGGCCTGCTGCAGGAGAATTCAAAAGTGGATCTTTGACCACATTCTCCAAAGCAGCAGGTTCTTTGCGCTAATAGTGGTCCTAGTCACATTTTCTTTCCCCTTTCAAGTGGCTCCTGTGGTTGCTTGTAATTCCAGGGCAGAGAGAGAGGCAGTCCTAAGCCCTGGTGTTCGTGGTCATCGGGAGGCTGGTCCCTGGGCACCTCTCGATGTCCAGGGCAAGAGGCTGGAGCTCTTAACCAGAGTCGGCCAGGCCTGGCGAGTTTAGGAGCTGTCCTACCTAGAGCAGAGCTTTATCCAAACAGTTCAAGAATTGTTTGCGTTTCCCTCTATGCTGCTTCCCATTCATTGTCCCTCCACAGGCACCCCGTCTCCTCTCTCTATCCCCGCTTCCTGCAGGTGGGCGGTTCTCCTTCCATCAATATGCTGGGTTCACTCATCTCATGCCTGCGACACCTTCGCTGAGGAAGCCAGGGCCCTGCCTGCGTCTCCCACTCCTCAGATCTCCTCCCTGCTGACCCCTTCCTGCGCCACACCTTTCTATAACTGTATCCTGTATCGCTTTGGTGGTTTCCTGCACAAGGCTGCTGGTAGTTTTAAACAAAAAAAAACAGATTATATTAATCCTAGACTAAGAGGCAATGGGAACCCTGGGCTGCCTTTTCATCTCTGAGACTTCCACAGAGGGCCAGAGCCCGCTGCAGAACCAGTTACGATGGGACCGTCACAGCCACGTGAACTTCTCCAAGAGAGGTTCCGGGTTGCCTTTGACGACCTGCACATCCTGCCGGTGGCGTTAAGAAAAACTCGCAAGACACAGGATAAATGTTGACTCCCTCTCTTTGTGCAGAAAACCCTGACTTCCGAGAAATCCGCTCCTTCGTGGAGACGAAGGCTGACAGTATCGTCAGACAGAAGCCCAGCGATCTCCTGAAATACAATCAAAAGGGCCTGACCCGTGTGTACCCCAAAGGACAGCGGGTGGACTCGTCCAACTATGACCCCTTCCGCCTCTGGCTGTGCGGCTCCCAGATGGTGGCACTCAATTTCCAGACTCCAGGTAAAGGGGGCCGACTGTGGCCAGTAAACCTATGCTGGGGCATCATTCCAGGCACATTCTTCTGGGGCCACTGGTGCAATGCGGTGGCCGGAGCACGTAGTTTTTCTTAGGAGCCATCAGAGTTCAGCCAGCATGCTAGCATGAGGTCCCATCCCTTGAATGGTGCGGTGGAGGGACCACTGGGCACCCAGACCTTTGAGTTTGGCAGGCTTCTCGATGGTAAGTGACAGACATGGTCAGTCTGGTTTCAGGGAGAAAAGGAAATGCGTTTGCTCCCGTAATTTAAAAGTCTAGGAGTGGAGCTTCAGGCACAGCTGCATCCAGGTGTCCAGTGGCTATGTCGGCCCCCTCCTCTTTGGGGCCATCCCTCTCTGGCGGCTTTCTGCTGGGGCTGTCTTCTGGAGATAATCCTCTGCTGGAAAAAGCCAGCATGCCCACCTTCTTCGTGCAAAGGGCAGCGTTAACTACAGAGCAGGGCGCAGAGGCGCCGTGGTGGTTCTTTCAGCCTCTTTGGAGGCATGCTCATCGGTGCTGCCTCCTTTATATCGTCTTTGTGCCTGCGTCACACTCCACTGAGTGGAGCCATCATGTCCTCAACTGGCGCCCTGCTGCGGCGGCCCGAGGTGACTCCCTTCATTGCTGTTGCAGACGGCACTGCTCCCCGTAACCTTGTGTGAACCTCCCTTCACACGTGGGAGCACCTGTGGTGCAGGGCGGATCCAACAGCTTTGACCAACTTGGCCCCGAGCGAAACCACTGCACCCCTGTATCCAGGAGTGTCCGGGCCAAGATACTCCGCCAGACCGCACTCCATGGAGACTGGGCGGGAATGCAAACGGGTGAAACTCTTTCTGGCTTCACTTCACCAACTTAGTTTCAGCAAGTGCCTCAGTCTTTGATAGTGAAAACTGGTGTCACACTGTAGTCGGAGCTTTCCTTATTGGTAACTTCTCTGAGTAACAGAGAAGTGAACCAGGTTTTCATATCCTTAAGAAACATAGGCATTTTCTTTTCTGCAGGCTATATTTGTGCTTCTTATTTTTCTAAGGGGGTGTAGGTATTCTCAGCAAACAGGTATCTGATTTCTTAACAGGTTAAAGTTACCTGTCAGTGGAGTGAAACAGATTTTTCTAAAGCATGTCAGATTCTATGGAAATTTTGTCCTGTGTAAAAATGTTTAGCTTTGAGTACATTCTGGACTTTGTATCATACTCGGAAAGTTGTCCCCAGTGTGAATTTTTTTTTTTTTAATCCAATTTTCTTCCAATAACATGAGTTTCTAATGAATTTTTAAACCCATAGTTTTAAGTCAGATACCTATTTTCACAGCCAGCTCACATTATTTTTATCTTCCACTGGGGTATAGTTGCTTTGCAATGTTGTGCTAGTTTCTGCTGTACGGTCAGGTGAGTTAGCTCCGTGCACACCCCTCCCTCCCTCTTGGGCTTCCCATCCCAGCCCTCCCGGTCAGCGCAGAGCGCCGTGCAGAGCTCCCCGGGCTACCCGGCAGCTTCCCACTAGCTGTCTGTCTGATAGATGGCAGGGAGCGGGCATCAGCCCTGGCCTCCCAGTGTCCACGTGTCCCTTCCCTGCATCTGTGTCTCTGTTCCTGGCCTAGGGCCCTCAGTGCCATTTTTCTAGATTCCACATGCATATATGTGATGCCCGTTTTTCTCTTTTGGACTTACTTCACTCTGGATGACAGACTCTGGGTCCATCCGCCTCGCAACAGATGACCCAGTTTTGTTCCTGACTTATGGCTGAGTGGTATTCCGTTGTATGAGTGTGTCACATCTTCCTTATCCATTCATCTGTCGGTGCGCCTCACGTTACTTCTGGAAGAAGGTCTAAGTCCTCCCCTACCCAGCCCCTTGGCCCCCTTCTTGCCCCGCTCTCAGCAGCAGCTCTCTCCTCCCCAGATAAGTACATGCAGATGAACCACGCCCTGTTCTCCCTCAACGGGCGGACGGGCTACGTCCTGCAGCCTGAGAGCATGAGGGCGGAGAAGTACGACCCCATGCCACCCGAGTCCCAGAGGAAGATCCAGATGACCCTGACGGTCAAGGTAAGGCCCCACCCTCTGCCTGGGCTCCTTGTGTAAACCGTCAGCCCCCAGACGCAGCTGAGGGTCTTTACTGTGGTGCCCGCCAGGGTCGTTGCAGGGGCGTAGAGGCAGGAGGGCGTCTCCCCAGGTCCATCGTGGTCACCTCCCCTTGTTGTTGCTGGGGCGAGTTACAGATCCACCTCTTGCTGGGTTCAGCAGGGTCAGCATCTGGTCACACGGCTCTGCTCTTTACTGAGGAGAGGGCTTATCCCTGCAATGGCCACTTTGAGGGGTGGAAGCGTTTTAAAACTGACACAACTTTTAGACATTGCGTTGTCTCTGTTAAGAGTCTGTTTTCTCCTGTTTGGAAACTATTTCCCACATCCACAACAGGGAAGCGGTGGGGGTGCCCGCTCCCAGAGGGTGTAGCACCTCACCAGTGATGAGGACACGAGAGCCCACCCATGTTGCACTCTCCAGCTCTGCCCAGGGAGTGTGGGCGGGCGGAATTCTGACACTTGGCTCTTGGGGCCCTAGGTGCTGGGGGCCCGTCACCTCCCCAAGCCCGGCCGCAGCATCGCGTGCCCCTTCGTGGAGGTGGAGATATGCGGAGCGGAGTACGACAGCAACAAGTTTAAGACGACGGTTGTGAGTAAGTTGCCTGGGTCCTCTCCTCACTGAGACTTCAGGCGAGTGGAGCCGCACGCTGGAGATGCTGGTCAGCGGGGCTTCACTAACGCGCTGGTGGCCAGGTCTTTCCCTTCGTCCCCCTTGCCCTCTGTGGGCAGCTCGGAGGGGCAACGGAGGGCCATGGGACCTGAGAGCTGGACCCACTGTGGTGTTTCTCAGCCCGTCACCCACCTCAGGAGGCCTGGGTGAGGCTGCAGCGCCCTATGCCCGTCACTCCGGGGTGTCCCCTCTATGTATCAGCCCCCACCTAAGTCCAGGGCTCAGAGAGGATGCGGCTGACCCGCCCCCAAGGCTGCAGCCAAACTTGGGTGATCTGACCCCACAGCGGGTGGGGAGGCCCAGAGAAATGGCTTGTTCTGCCATTTGAAGCCTGGGAAGAACTGAACTGGGGCCTTTCTAGGCTTGGGATCACGGGCGCCTGGCAAAATGCAGCCGGATAAACAGCTCACAGACTGGCCGGTGAAGGTTGCCTCTTTTCTCTGCTCCCTGAGTGACTCTCCCCAGTGACTCCAGAACCTACCACCTGTTCAGAGCCTGGCCCACCTCCCCTATCAGACGAGCGATGTGGCCCCCAGCGCGTCTTTTCTTCCTTACAAATCTGCTGTTGTTCTGTGGTCCACCTCCCATCCCTCCCACGTCCCAGGGAGTTGAGATGGGAGAGTCTGAGGAGAGGTGGTCCCATCTCCTCTGCTTACTGAGGGTCAGGTCTGTGATGCCACTGAAAAAAAAAAAAAAGGATCAGATCCTGGCCTAGATGTGTATTTACACGGCTGCTAAGGAGATCCAAAGCTGACGGGTGTAGAGATGGTGAACTGAGAGGGAGCAGGACAAATGGGGCCCCTGAAAGAGCCTGGATCTTCTTCCAGATGACAATGGCCTCAGCCCTGTTTGGACCCCAACGCAGGAGAAGGTGACGTTTGAGATTTATGACCCCAACCTTGCGTTTCTGCGCTTTGTGGTTTATGAGGAAGATATGTTCAGCGATCCCAACTTTCTGGCCCATGCCACGTACCCCATTAAAGGAATCAAGTCAGGTAAGGCCCGTTTTAATTACAGCGTTCAGTTTTTCTTGGCATCGTCTTTTGGTTTGCGTTGCCGGCTTTTGGAAAGAATGGTGCCTTTGTCTTGGTTTGTATTCAGTCGTGGGTAGGCTGAGCAGTGGGTCCTCGTGGGAGTCCTGTGAGCAGGACAGAGACAGGGGAGGGAGGCAGCTTGGGGGCTGGGGGCTCCAGGGGGCTCCTGCATCCAACGTTGGATTACTAGCTGGCGGTCCACTCGGCACTGTGATTGGACTTCGTTTTGGAAGCTTACACTCTGTTGGCCTCTCCTCAGGCAGGCTCAGGGGCTGGTTAGGTGCTTGGAGGGGAGGACGAGGCCCAGAGCCACGGTCTTAGGTCCCTTCTCCCCTCCTCGTCCTGGGCAAGTCATCTGGGCTGTCAGAGCCTCACCTTCCTCTTCTCTGAGGTGGGCTGATTCACTTCTGATTGTCTCCCATGCTGAGGAAAACACAACCCCCTGTGTGCCTGGAAAAGGGCCCTGTATTTCTGAGAAAAACAGCCACAGATCCTTCTGGATTCTTTATGAGGTCACTGGTCCCTGTTTTTCAAGGATCATTTTTTCGAGAGAAAAAGACCACTCTCCTTTTAGTAATTTGTATACACAGATAGTCTTTTCTCTTGATGTTGCTTGAAAACCTTGGGTCTTTTTTTTTTTAATTCTTTTCAACTTGGAAACATATCAGATACTCCCTAAATTTCTGCACCTTTCTCTGTATCTGCCTTTGATCATTTCTACAACTAGGTGAGTGTGTGGGGTGGGGGGAAATGCAGGTTCCTGGGCCTGTGCCACGGTGTCCTCCCTCAGCCCCTCCGGGGCGGGGCCCAGGAAGCTGCACGTGGAGCCAGCTGCTCAGCTGGCACTTGGAGAAGACCGAGCGAGGCCTCGGCTGCCCCTCTGAGGACACGCCCCCCCTGGAGACACACTGGCCTGGCTAGAAATGCCACACCGTTCCCCTAATCTGGGAAAAGCAGTGCATACTCGTTCGTAAGTCTGAGAGGCCTGATGTTTGCCAGTCCTCTGGGTTAACTTGCCCCTACTTCCCAGCAAATGACATTAAACTCAGCTAGTTAGCCACAGGCCTTCTTCACTCTGCAATTCACCTCCTTCACATCAGCCAAGTCAGTCAGGCTTACAACGGATTTTTTTTTCCCCCATAAACAATAATGTATATTTTTGCAATAAATAATGTGGCAACAATGTTTGTAAATTAAAAATTATAAGAGTATTAGGGTAAATAGACAAGAACATTGTAAGGGGCATTCCCTGGTGGTCCAGTGGCAAGGATTCCATGCTTCCACTGCAGGGGGGCATGGGTTTGATCCCTGTTCAGGGAACTAAGATCACACATGTAGTGCAAAGCTGCCACACATACACAAAATCCACATTGTAGGGGATTCCAGTTCCAGTTCAGTCGCTTGGTCATGTTTGACTCTTTGCAGCCCCAGGGACTGCAGCATGCCAGGCCTCCCTGTCCATCACCAACTCCCGGAGTTTACTCAAACTCATGTCCATTGAGTCGATGATGCCATCCAACCATCCCATCCTCTCTCGTCCCCTTCTCCTCCTGCCATCAATCTTTCCCAGCATCAGGGTCTTTTCAAATGAGTCACTTCTTCGCATCAGGTGGTGTCGGATTTCTTTGTGGTAGCTGTGCCCTCCCCTTCTGGACACGGCACCCGCCGGACGCATCCCGCACGGTGCAGGGGCTCTGCCGTGTCCCCTCCAGACGGGGTCCTGACGGAGCCCTGGAGCCCCTCCAGGACTCAGAGAGAGCCGCCGCCTTAACTGTGTGGACTCCTCTCCAAAACGCTGTGACTGAGCTTGGGGGCATTTAGAACACAAATAACATCTCAAGGATGATACAGAATGTGACTGGCTGTGAGATGCTCCCAGGAAGACCTTCTCTCCCCGTCCTGCCTGGGACATCCATATTCATGGAGGGCATGCCACAGAATAACAATGCCTTTGTGCATAAGGCTTCGGGGCCTTCTGAACTCGAAAATAAACCCTGCCTGTTGTTAGCAGGGATGCACTTAAGCCTTTAAGCCAGCTGGAGCTCAGCAAAGAGGGAAAACAGCATTTATTGTGCTCGGCGCCTCAAAACTCTTCTCTCTTAATCCTCGCAGCAGTCCTGTGAACGGAGTTTTATCATCTCCGCTTTTTAAATATAAGCACTCTGGGGCCAAGAGATGTTAATTAACTAGCTCAGGGTCACACACCTGTCCGGCCAGAGCCTGGGATTCAGACCCGGGAATGTCTTGACTTCAAACCCCATGTTCTTCTTACTCTGCCGGCCACCCTCGGGGCCGCTGCGACTCCTGACCAGCCAAACACTGATGCTGCTTCAAGCGGTGTCTCTGTTTCCCTTTCCTCTCGGGTCTTGCTTGTGTCAATCAGAAGAAAAGTGGCATCAGTTTCTAGTGAACCTGGCCAGCACCTTTCAGCCCCGTCCACGTGAAGGGCTGCAGGTAGCAACGCGACTTGGGCGGTGGCAGGACGTCTGTGGAGCTGGAGTCGTCCCTCGGGAGGGGCGGAGCTCACTGCCCCGAACGGGGAGGCCGCGCTGGGCACTGGGCAGGGCCGCTCTGGGTGCATGGGCAGGGTACTCGGCGCCGCAGTGCGTTCTGGCAGTCGATCAACACCTACACCGACAGCTTCCACAGAGACCAGCTCCGTAGAGGTGTGGAACCTTGGCCCCGTCCCAGGCCTCTGGAGTCAGCATCTGCATCTTAACAAGATCCAGAGGTGATTCACATCTTAGCATAATTCCCAACAAGGGGAAAACAGCTCAGAAAACTTCTCTACAGCAGAATTCAAGGAGAGCAGGGTCCCCCAGAGTCCTTCAACGAGAAGAGTGTGACCTGAGAGTTTTGTGCCCACTCAAGTCTAAAATCAAAGGACGGATATGTTCAAACAGGCACAGTCCAGGGATTATATGTCTCCATGAGCTTGTACTGAAAATCTCAAAGGACAATTTTAGCCAGCCAGAATACCTAATGGAAAAAGGTCAGATCAGTAAGGAGGTGGTGAGCGTTGGACATTGAAAAAAAATCATTGTGTGTAAGTTTTACGTCACAAAAAGGACACTGAACAAATACGGAGTTCTTGTTCATGAGATTCATGCTGACAGAGAAGAAGTGTATAGATGCCTTCATCTTTCTTTGAAACAGGAAGTGAGTATCACCCGCTAGATTAGCGGGTGGATAAGCCTAAGTGGAAGGTTAATGTGAGATTCAGGTCGTGGGTGTTCAGGCGTTCCTTACTGTATTTTTTTGGCTTTTGCCAAAAACTAAGGGAACTAAGGAAAACTAAGCCTCTCTTTGTGGGAGGATCATGGTTACAAAATGGAATGCTAATATTACATACTATGTCAATGTAGAAATAATAATACAGTTTACCCAATTGGGGAAGGGAAAGGGAGAGATGCTATAGCATGCCAGTGTCCTCAACATAAGTGGCACAGAGAGAGTCAATAGATATTATTTAAAGATGATAAATCAGCTAACAGACTAAAAGGTTCTCTAAGCGATAGAAGGATAATCATCAAACAAGCCAAAACCTGACTGGCAGAAGGCACTTTATGCGTCGCTTGTCCCAGAAAATCAGTAGATAGAAGGCAAATATAAAGCTCTCAAGGCACAAATCTCTACTTACTAATAAGCCACAGGGATGTCCTGTGTAACAGCATAAGGAGTGTGGTAATACTGTACTTACTTCGGGAAGATGGTTACTGGAGTTACTGGGATAATTTCATAGCACATGCAGATGTCAAATCACTGTGCAGTACGCTGGAAACTAATATTACATTGTACGTCAACTACGTTTCCATTTAAGAAAAAGCTTTCAAGTCAAACTAGGGCTACGTAGTGAATCCCTAAGATAGAGTGTTCAGGGGAACCTGTAAGATTCAGAATGGCTGGTTGGGGTACTATTCTCTGTGATTTTAAGGGAAACACACTGCAGAGATGATTTTGGAAAGCCGTTAACAATGGTTCCTTCTGTAATACGAGGTATGAGTGGGTGGTATGAGATGTTAATTTCTGCTGTCTATTCAGTTCTACTACTCTATCAAAACAAGCCAACCAACCAACCTTTAAGATGCGTTGCCTTAAACATTACTCACTGGGGAGGGGTGGGGGGAATACAGCCCCATCTTAACCCTCTCCCTCAATAAAAAGAAACATTTAAATGACTGGCAGACACAGGTCCTCACTACAAATAGGGAATGGCTTTTAGGGGAGGATGATCAACAGGGAAAACTGCCAAGGGACGGAAAGATTTCTTCCCACTGGAAATCTTTAAAAACACTTGCTCGTCCCAAGCTTTGTACAGGGCTGAGTGAAGAAGATGGACGTGGGGATTCATCACTCCTTTGCGTCTTTTGGGCTCAGGAATATTTAAGGGACTGAAACCATAGCTGTAGAGGGTCTAAATTCAGTGTGCAGTGCTCTGTGGGCTTTAATTCTTCCAAGTCACCTGCATTTCTAGAGGGCAGGCATTTTTAACTTCATTTCTCCAGCTGGACCTGGCAGTCAGGGCTGTGTTCGCAGCCCCACTCCCCAACCATCAGGTGGGGGGTGGAGGGGGGAACCTCTGGGCTCCAGAAAGGAAGTCAGCCCCCAGCACGGGGCCCTGACCTCTCTGGTCCATGCACTGGGCACGTGATCCCTGGGTACTGCAAGAAAAGCAGAGATCTGACGTGAACTGGTTTGTTTTTCCTACCTGCAGGATTTAGATCTGTTCCTCTGAAGAACGGCTACAGTGAAGACATTGAGCTGGCGTCCCTCCTGGTTTTCTGTGAGATGCGGCCAGTCCTGGTGAGTGGAGAAACACCAGTGGGTGCTCGCAGAGCCACGTCTGCGGTGGAGGGGGGGTGAGGTGGAGACGACCACTGAGTGTGGCTGAAGGACTTGGAACACATTTGAGAATCATCTAGCCAAACGCGCCACACCGTAAAAGGAGGGATCCTTTTAGCTACAGATTTCCTCCGAGGTCCTCCGGTTTTCCTTCCAGTAGCCTGTCTTCTTGCAGGATGCTGGACGGGTCTGTGAATAGGGTTGTGTTGTTGGAAAGAGGAAAGCTCTTTGGAAGTTCCATGCTTTCATTTCAGCTAGAGCTGGGCAAGACGATGCTCTTCTGGGTAAACTTGCCCTTCCACGTGCTTTCCTCCACCTGGTACTCTGGTACTTCCTTCCAGAGTTCTGCAAGTGTCCCATGGAGTCTTTTTATGGCTTGTCCTGCGGAAGGAAATTCACAGGCGTCAAGCTCCCATAGGGAGCGGCACTCCCTTTGTGGTTCTTTTTGCTCTTGGTGGAGCCTGCCTTCTTGGTTCTTTTGGTTTGTCGAGGCCTTGAAGATACAGTCTCTATGCTGATGAACCGGTTTGGGTTGGTTTGGTGGAAAGGGCTTGGCCTATTTGAACTATGAAAGAGGATGAGATAAGGTTGGTCGGACAAAAGGTTAAGAACGTAACACCGAGCAGTGGGTAGTTCAGGTTTTGGGTTTGATGGTGTGTGTTGTCATTCTGGGGGCTTCCCTGGTAGCTCAGTGGTAAAGAACACGCCTGCAGTGCAGGAGATGCGGGTTCGATCCTTGGGTCGGGACGATCCCCTGGAGGAGGGCATGGAACCCCACTCCAGTAATCTGGCCTGGAGAATCTCATGGTGAGAGGAGCCTGGTGGGCTACAGTCCATGGGATCACAAAGAGTCGGACACGCCTGAGTGACTGAGCTCATACACACACGCATGGTGATTCTGGAGCCTCGGAATTTTCCTGACGGCCGCTCCTATAAAATGAAACCCACAAGGGCCCACGTATGGCCACTACAGTCTCACAGGACCCTTCCATTCCCTTCCCACAAAACTCAGGATGGGCCAGGTGAGTCTGCGGCCACCCCAGTTCTCCGGTAACCTGGTTAGTGCCTCTACCTCGTTTTATCACACTTTTGTTTTTTTTTAAACAAATTGCAGGGTTGTGACAGGTCTGTTGGCACCGTTTTTCCAGCGGTGTCTGCTCTCCCCGTGTCTGGGTCACGCTTTGATGATTCTCTTATTTCACAGTCCCCTTTACTGTTGTACTTGTTACGGTGATGAGTGACCTTGGCTGTTAACCACTGATACTGTGCCTTGCTCAGATGATGGTTAACATTTTTTTTTTTTTAGCAGTGTAGTCTTTTCAATGAAGGTAAGTATATATTTTTTAAAGACGTAATTCATGGGCTATATAGTACGGTGGGAAGGTGACTCTTGTATGTACTGGGAAACCGGAAAGTGTGTGTGACTCGCTTTATTGCGGCGGTCTCCCAGGTGTGCCTGTGGAGCTGAGCACGTCCAGTGGGGAGGGGATGGCAGGGGTGGGGTGCCTGTGAACAGCCAGAGCCGCCGCCCACACGGCGAAACCTCAGAGAGAAAGCCAGGCTGTCTGCATACCTGTTTGCCTTCGGTTCCGTTTTTACAACCTTGAGAGTTTTCCACTCCAAAGCATTTTAGAAGTATCAAGACGTTTGGATCGCAGCCATTCTGACTGGTGTGAAATGGTACCTCATAGTGGTTTTGATTTGCATTTCTCTGACAATGAGTGATGTTGAGCATCTTTTCATGTGTTTGTTAGCCATCTGTATGTCTTCTTTGGAGAAATGTCTATTTAGTTCTTTGGCCCATTTTTTGATTGGGTCGTTTATTTTTCTGGAGTTGAGCTGTAGGAGTTGCTTGTATATTTTTGAGATGAGTTGTTTGTCAGTTGCTTCATTTGCTATTATTTTCTCCCATTCTGAAGGCTGTCTTTTCACCTTGCTAATAGTTTACTTTGATGTGCAGAAGCTTTTAAGGTTAATTAGATCCCATTTGTTTATTTTTGCTTTTATTTCCAATATTCTGGGAGGTGGGTCATAGAGGATCCTGCTGTGATGTATGTCAGAGAGTGTTTTGCCTATGTTCTCCTCTAGGAGTTTTATAGTTTCTGGTCTTACGTTTAAAGTCTACAAATAATAAATGCTGGAGAGGGTGTGGAGAAAAGGGAACCCTCTTACACTGTTGGTGGGAATGCAAACTAGTACAGCCACTATGGAGAACAGTGTGGAGATTCCTTAAAAAACTGGAAATAGAACTGCCTTATGATCCAGCAATCCCACTGCTGGCCATACACACTGAGGAAACCAGAATGGAAAGAGACACGTGTACCCCAATGTTCATTGCAGCACTGTTTATAATAGCCAGGACATGGAAGCAACCTAGATGTCCATCAGCAGATGAATGGATAAGAAAGCAGTGGTACATATACACAATGGAGTATTACTCAGCCATTAAAAAGAATACATTTGAATCAGTTCTAATGAGGTGGATGAAACTGGAGCCTATTATACAGAGTGAAGTAAGCCAGAAGGAAAAACATAAATACAGTATACTAACGCATATATATGGAATTTAGAAAGATGGTAACAATAACCCAGTGTACGAGACAGCAAAAGAGACACTGATGTATAGAACAGTCTTATGGACTCTGTGGGAGAGGGAGAGGGTGGGAAGATTTGGGAGAATGACATTGAAACATGTAAAATATCATGTAAGAAACGAGTTGCCAGTCCAGGTTCGATACACGATACTGGATGCTTGGGCCTAGTGCACTGGGACGACCCAGAGGGATGGTATGGGGAGGGAGGAGGGAGGAGGGTTCAGGATGGGGAACACATGTATACCTGTGGCAGATTCATTTTGATGTTTGGCAAAACTAATGCAATTATGTAAAGTTTAAAAATAAAATAAAATTTAAAAAAAAAAGAAAAGAAGTATCAAGACGGAAGAGGATGACAAATACAAAGCACAGTAGGGAGGGGCCAGAGAACCTCAGTGACAGTTCATTGGTATACAATAAGCTCATGATGATGAAATTGTCTGAAAAGGATAAAGGGATGGATAATGGAAGGTTTTCCGTTTTGAAACAAATTTTAAGTGTTAGTGTTTTAGACTCTGTCAAAGTAAATGTACTGTTTATATGAAAATTATAGTTTTCACTTGAGCCTTAAACTATGGATCAAAAAAAAAATCACCTTTCATGATTCTAAGTGATAGAAATGCTTGGACAGGACAGTTTTCAAGTCCTTCCTTTCCTGGTGGTCCTTGTTGAGCATTTGTGTGCACCCTGCTCTGCAAAGCTGTCATAAACAATCTGGAAGCACTGTAAAGAATTTAAAGGCTAGGGATCGCTGGCAGCAGGTCAAATTAGTATATTTAAAAGAAAATGTGTGTATTCAGGTTTGACCCTTGGTGAGCGAAGCTTCTGTTGTGGAGGTCCCTGAGAGGGGAGCAGGGGGGAGAAGGGGCGTTGTGTGGGGTTCCCAGGGAAAAGCTGTCTGAGAAGGTGCGGGTTTCATCGCTGCTGCGGGTTCCCGAGCTTTTAACTCCATGTGTCACCTGGTTGTAAGGCACTCATGGGCACCACTGGGTGTCTCTGCCCACACTGACGAGGGGTGTGTTTGGGAGACCTGGGCGTTCTGGGTGCCCAAGGATAAAAAAGCTTTGTCTGAGCAAATGACCGATCCAGCAGAGCTGAGATGGAGTTTACTCATGAAACACTGGCTGAGATACAGAGTTTAAAGCCCCAGAAAACTGTCAGTAAGCACATTGAGCCCTTTCTGAAGAAGCCATTTAAATGTCACAATCACTTATCAATTCTGTTACTCTGTTAGCTGTATGCATGGTTTACAAAAAGTATTTCTGACACCATTTTATTACCTCTGATGTTTAATTTGACAAGTAGGGAAAGGAAGAAAGGGGGGCGTTGGGAAAGCCGCAAGCCACCTGCACATCACTACTGTTGGCATTCTGGTGTCCTTCCTTTGCCTGGCCATTTTTTTGCACATGATATTTTCATAGTTGGATTCATATAATGTGTATGAATATGTGCCCTTCTTCCACTTCACAAATGATGCTAATAAATTTTCCATGTTACTATGATTGTCAAAGCCATTAAACCCCTACTTCATTGGGTAGAAGTCCTTAATTCACTTAGCCTTTCTCCCACTGATGGACAGGTACATTGTTCTGTTCTTTTCTTTTTTACTTTATAAATAATGAAGATCTTCATATATCATTGATTAAAAATTATTTCCTGAGGGTAGCTCTTTGTAATGGAATAACAGCTCAAAGAGGCGGGGCAGGGAAAAGACCATATATTTTTGGATCCATGTCAACTTGTTCTCTGGAATAGTTTCTTTTCAGTTGTATGATCTCCAATCCTGCTGTTAATTGAAAAGGGCCTCTTTCACTCAGGTGAGCTAAACGTGTGAGATTCGGAAGCACGGGCATGAGACAGCATGGAACCTTGAACAGTCACCCTGTCCTCATCGATGGGCAAGATGACCGTAGCTGGAGGGTGTGCTTGAGAAAACTGGCCGCCCCGGGACCTTTCAGGACGGATCCCTGGGTGGACTGCATGGAGCAAAGATACAGGGGTGGGGTGGCCTTGTTGGAAAGACCAGGATCTGTGCTTCCCGCTGAGGCTCAGCTGGAGCAGATGTGTGGATTCACACGTACCACGTGGAGAAGTGCTAACGGGTGCACACTCCTGGAGGGTGAGCAGTGGGTGCTACACTCTGGACACATCAGGGCAATAGAGACAGCTCTGTGGACGTGCGAGGTTTCAGACACAGTGTGCATCCCGCTCAGGGGAGAGCCTGATTTCCTGATGGTCTAGAACCGAGAATAATCAAATGTACCAGCAACACCCAGGGATTAAAATACAGGCATCCTAAAAGGTTTTAACATTTATGCCTGTGAGGTCAGTAGGCAGAGAAAGCATCCTGCCGGGGACAGTTAATTCTGATATTGTGATGTACAAAGGAAATGTTAAGAAACCGAAAGCAACCATTATAAAAATTGAAAAGCAGAGAAGAGAAAAAAAAAATAGAAACTTGACCAAGAGAGTAAAAATTATGCAAAACGATGATAGAAATTAAAGAAAAATATAACAATTAAAATGGAATGGATATAACATCTTTGATTAGGTGAATGGCCTGGATTCTATTAGAGAAGAAGCAAAGAAATGGAGCAGTGTGATGTTTAAAAGTAAGTCTGAAAAAAGGTCCCCCCCCCAAAACAAACAAACAAACAAACAAACAGGAATGAAGAGTTATTGGGAAAAACTGTGAGGAAAAACTTAATGCCAAAGTAGAATTTAAGGGAGAAAGTGCTAAAGAGCATTAAGAGGGACAATATATAAGGACAGAATGTTTACAAAAAGGATGCAAAAGTCATAGATGTTTAATTAGAAACCATCATTACTGTGTTAAACATAGAAAACGAAAGCTCATCCAATAAAAGTTCACCTGACTCAAAACATCTTTCAGAATTTGGATGTCTAGTATATAAAAGAAACCACCAAGGACAGATGATCAAACTAATGACTAACAAGCTGGATTTAAGAGATACACACGTAGGTTCTACATGTGGGTAATGTACAGTGTTTTCTTCTGTTTCTCAAACTTGACTGAGTTCTTGGCCACAAAACCTGAATAAATTATAACCTGATAAAGTTGGAAAGGTAATAAGATGGAAATAAGAGGGTCAAAATATTCCCTATTTGAAAATAAGGAATTCTGAGATGAAGTAAATCAAGTAGATTACCCAAAAGTAGTGAAACATTTTATGCCGTAAGGATGTTTAGGAAAGTCCTTGCCTTGAAACTGCATAGAGACTGAATATGTAAAATAAAAAAAGAGTAAGGATAAGTCAACTGAATGAAACAAATGCCGATTCATTGAAAAGATTGATTAAATAAACCCTTTGCCTGCTTAATAAAAAGGAACAAGGTAAGGGCAAAAACATACAAGAGTAAATATCGAAAAGGAGACTGAGCCCCAAAGAGTAAGATAAATAAGTTTGAAAACCTAGGGCAAATGGGTGACTGCCTTGAAGAATGGGCTAAAATTGTGTCAAGAAGCAGTAGAAACCTCGGCTACAAAGTCCTATAGAAAACGCCTGAAGGGTAATAAAGCACCTATCAGGTAGTGGATGGTGTTAGAGCTGTATTCAATCTGGGTTTAAATAACACAATTCCAATTTTAATCTGCTGAAGGCAACAGAAAACCAGAAGTGCTGCCGTTAGCTTGTCTTGAAGTTGTAGAACTTTCGTATCAAAACTGGAAATAGTACACCGCCTCCTCCACCCATAGATCAATGCCAGGTATGAATACAGACTAAAATTCTAAAAAAATTAGTAGTTTCCAGCTATTTACTGGAAGAACAATATATTACAAGAATGCAAAGATGATAATGCAAGGATGGTTTATCACTAGCACAGATAGCAACAGAGAGAGCAAAATAATATTTAGATACAACAAATGTGACCAATTAAAAGAAACAATATAAAGTGTGGTAAAGAGATAAAATTTTCTGCTCACAAACTATGGCTATATAGTTTTAAAAAAGGACCCCAATTTATTAAGTCACTGTATTCTAGAAATAACAGTTGGAAAAATGGGATGGGAGGTAGGGACAGCTGGGAAACATCACTCATGATACTGACAAAGACTGTCACATGGCAGAAGGAATTGAAATAAGAAAAGTATAGGGCCTATGGGGGAAAAGCATGAAATCTTACTGGAAGACATAAGCCAACCTGATAAGCAGAAATATATACCAAGCCTTCCAAAATCAATGTTTGTTTGATGGAAATCACCAGTTTCAGTATAAACTCAAAATACATACACAGGTAAGAGAAATGAACATGTTTGCATTAGTAACTATACATATGTGCATACATACCCCAGCTCTAGAACAACTGACACCCCAGTAGCAACCAGCACATCCAAGCACCCACATCTTCCTTTCTAAATGTCATTCTCCAGTAAAAGAAATCAGAGCTCTGAAGACAAATGGTTACTCTGAAAGCTGGGACAGATAGAATATGAGCCTGGATTATACTGAAATTTCAGTGAGTTAAGAAGAGATCAAGAAAGGATGGTGACACGTCTAAATCTCTCAAAGGCCAAAACTGGAACAATTTGAGTAGCAAAATAATGATACTGGATTATAACCATGGACATGTGAGTGTTTAATAATGAGAGACATGCAGCTAAAAATAAAAGCAAGCACCCAACCAAAAAATGGGCAGAAGATCTAAATAGACATTTCTCCAGGGAAGACATACAGATGACCAAGACACATGAAAAGATGCTCAACGTCACTAGAGAAATGCAAATCAAAACCACAAAGATGCAAATCACACCAGTCAGAATGGCCAGCATCAGAAAGGCTGCTGCCGCCAAGTCGCTTCAGTCGTGTCCGACTCTGTGCGACCCCATAGACGGCAGCCCACCAGGTTCCCCCGTCCCTGGGATTCTCCAGGCAAGAACACTGGAGTAGGTTGCCATTTCCTTCTCCAAGGCATAAAAGTGAAAAGTGAAAGTAAAGTCCCTCAGTCATGTCCGACTCTTAGCGACCCCATGAACTGCAGCCTTCCAGGCTTCTCCGTCCATGGGATTTTCCAGGCAAGAGTACAGGAGTGGGGTGCCATTGCCTTCTCCATCAGAAAGTCTACAAATAGTAAATGCTGGAGACGATGTGAAGGAAAGGAAACCTCCTATATCGCTGGTGGGAGTGTAAACTGGTGCAGCAACTATAGAGAACAGTACGGAGCTTCCTCAAGAAATTTAAAAATAGTTACCATGTGATCCTGCAGTCCCACTCCTAGCCATGTATCCAGACAAAACTCTTAATTCAAAAAGATGCATTCACCCTTATCATATAGCAGCACTATTTACAATAGTTAAGACATGGAAGCAAATGAAATGTCCATGGACAGATGGATAAAGAAGATGTAGTACACACACACACGCGCGCAGCAGAATATTCAGTTCAGTCCAGTTGCTCAGTCATATCTGACTCTTTGTGACCCATGGACTGCAGCACGCCAGGCCTCCCTGTCCATCACCAACTCCCAGTGCTTGCTCAAACTCAGGTCCATTGAGTCTGTGATGCCATCCAACCATCTCATCCTCTTGTCCCCTTCTCCTCCCGCCTTCAATCTTTCCCAGCCTCAGGGTCTTTTCCAGCGAGTCAGTTTTTTGCATCAGGTGGCCAAAGTATTGGAGTTTCAGCTTCAACATCAGTTCTTCCAATGACTCAGCCATAAAAATAAATGAAATAATGCCATTTGTAGCAACATGGATAGACGTGGAGATTAGCATACTGAGTGAAGTCAATCAGAAAGAGACAAACACCACACGATATCACTTACATGTGGAATCTAAAATACGGCACAAGTGAGCCTAAGAAACAGAAAAAGAACAGACTCGTGGTTGCCAAGGTGCAAAGGAGGGACAGACGGAGTCTGGGGTAGTAGATGCAAATTATTTCATGTAGGATGGATAAACAGCAAGGTCCTACTGTACAGCAAAGGGAACTAAATTCAATATCCTGGGATAAACCATACTGGAAAAGAATACGGAAAAGAATGCATATATAAGTGAGTCTCTTCCTATATAGAAGAAATGAACATTGTAAACCAACTATACTTCCATTAAGAATAAAAAAAACACTGAAAAAAAATTCATGCAAGATGAGGGAAATAGAAAATCACCATGGAACCACAACTGTCCAGATCTTTCAACGGATGCTAAAGTTCAACTTTGAGAGCAACAGGTTATTTACATAAAGTGCCTCGAACTAAGAAATTTATTTGGAGAGAAAAACAGGCTGTACAGTGGATAAAGCCAGCAGGTACCATGTTAACCAAAAATGATCAGTGTCACCTCCAGTAATGTGTGACATCACATACCTCTCGAGAAGGCACCTCACTTCTGCACCATGTGGGCCAAAGCTGCAGAACCTCAAATCACGAGAAAAACCCAGACAAACCCTTGAAATGCAGCATGTTCTACAAAGCGAGTGACCGGCAGTCTTTGACCGGCAGTCTTCCAAAGGGTCAAGGTCATGGACAGTGGAAGGTGGATGGGCCCTGAGGAAAAGTCAGAGACGGGAGGACTGGGAGCCACCACAACGGCGTGCTGTGGGGCCTGGACTAGATGGTGGACCAGAAAAAGGACAGGGTGGGAGAGCGGGTGAAAACCACAGAGACTCTGTGCTTTAGTAACTAGTGTGCTCCAATGCTGGTTTCTTAGTTTTGACCGTTGTACTGAGGTTGTTTGTACAGGATGGTAACCCTGGGGACCCGGGTGGTGCAGGGTACGGAAACTGCTGAACTGTCATGGCAACTTTTCTGTAAGTTTAACATGTCAACAGAAAAAAGTTAAAAGGTAAGAGCACTGGTAGGGGCGAAAACAAGCAGAAACAACCCCCAGGTAGAGAATTCCATGAAGATTCTGTCACAGGCCAGAGAAAGCTTATTAGTAACATGAGTTCTCCAAGATTTCAAGGATTTTTAAACTCGAAATTCACACACACACACAATCTATCTAAAACAAGGGGTAAAAGAAGATGGAAGGGTTCAAAGTGGGAACAATAATAAAACTGCAATGTAAACATAAATTGATATAACCTAAATGGATTTATCTCCATGGGGGAAGATAAGAGAATGTGTGCAGAAAATAGCTAAATCGTTCTCCCCCAAGATAATCCCTAAAACCTGGAGAACCAAGAACTTGCAGTGTAAGCGTGTTGTTTTTGTTTCTGTTAGAACTGTGGGGTTAATCACCAAAAACAACTGCTGACCTTGGGGAGCAGGGATCAAGGGGCAGGTGGTGGGGCCCGGGAGTCAGCTGGGTTTGTTTTTTTTTTTGTAATAATCCTAGTAGCTCTTAGTGGCTCTTTAAACTTTGTGTATATATAATTAATAAAAACTGAAAATGCAGAACATGATATGCATGATGTACATGATACACTGATGAGGAACATATGACTTATTCGAGGACACTGGCTGTGAAGGTGACGAGCGGGGTGGGTCAGGAGCTGGGGTGGGTGAAGCGAGAGCTTCTGAAGATGCGCTTGTGCTGCTGATGGAGACGACGCAGTGGAGAAGGGAAGCAGAGAAAGGGCGTGTCTGCTTGCTTAAGAGAAGGAGAAAGGAATTTCATAATGAAACACAGTAGGCTTGATTGTTTAACGAGCGTCTGTGCTGTGCGTGTTACCGTTCTCTTTAGGGCTCTCTCACTGGTACTCGCTGATGTTTTGGGTCAGGTTTTCTTGTGCTGGCTTCATAAAAATTCCTCGGAAGCCTTTTTTCCCAGGGCGATGGCACCTTCTGAATAGACCTGGAGGCGACTGCTGCCTACATACAACACACGTTAAGACACAGAAGCTTTCCGGGCTGGGCAGAGGGCAGAGGGCAGTGGGCAGTGTGCAGCCTGAGGGAGGGAGGAGCTTGCCATTCCAGGCGAAGCTGCAGGGGAACGTCTTAGCACTCAAGGAAAATAACGCTGACACAGCCAGCAAGCACGGAAGCTAGGGAACTGACTCCAGTGACTCTGAAAATAACTGAAAACAAATACTTCTTAAAAAGAAAACCCAATGGATACATACATTTAAAAAACTTAATCAAAAACATGTAGGAATGAAATGACCAGTTAAGAAATCTCTGGAGCCTGTTGTATATACAGCACAGGGAACTCTGCTCAATGTTCTGTGGCAGCCTGGATGGGAGCGGGGTTTGGGGGAGAACGGATGCATGTATTAATATATGTACAGCCGAGTCCCTTCGCTGTTCACCTGAATCGACCACAACATTGTTAATCAGCTATACCCCAATACAAAATAAAAAGGTTAAAGTTTGGGGGAAAAAAGAAATCCTGGAACATACAAATTGAAAAATCCTGGGTTGGGGGAATCTTTAAAGCTTAGTAAGTGGGAAATTCCAGAATGGGTACCTTTAAGGGAAACAATAAATGTAAAGATTGTGTTTGGGGAATTTGCTTTAATACAGCAAAACAAGAAAAATATATTAAAAGGGGAAAAAATAGGGTAAAATGAGAGGCTCCAACATAAAATACTTGAAATATTCAGGGAGGAGAATTTTCTAGCACTGAAGAGAAAAACATCCTCCAATATAAACACAGCAGTGTGGAAAGGAGGAAAGACAGATCCCTGCAGAGGACTGGCGCGGAGCAGCATGTCTCCGTGTGCAGCGGCAGCGGCCTGAGCGCTGAGGGGGCGCCTTCGCAAGGCCGTAGACACAGCTGTGGGTCGGGGATTCTACATCCAGCAGCTACCATTCAAGAGTGGGGGGAAAATGAAGGTATTTTCAGATAAAAAAGACTTGATTTACTACTAATAAACTTTGCTAAAAGAATGACCATAGTAAGGAAGAAGGAATGCAGTGCAAACACAGTGGTGACAAAGATACATGTACGGCAAAACAGAATAACCATCGCCTTAGTATACAATGGACTGGCCTGGTGGCTCAGGCGGCAAAGCGTGTGTCTGCAATGCGGGAGACCTGGGTTCCATCCCTGGGTCGGGAAGATCCGCTGGAGAAAACCCACTCCAGTACTCTTGACTGGAAAATCCCATGGACAGAGGAGCCTGGTGGGCTACCGTCCATGGGGTCGCAAAGAGTCAGACACGACTGAGCGACTTCACTTTCACTTTAGAATATAAAAACTAAGTTTTTTGGAAATAACTCAAGACTCCAAAGAAAGCCAGGAAAGAATTGATACAAAATTTTAAGAGGGAAGGAGGGAGTCCTGATTGGGAGGGGTTCGCAGAGTGGATAACGCTCTACTTTTTGACTTGCTGGTGGCTCCACCGCTGTTTGCTTTATAGTTACTCACTAAACTGTATATATGCTTTATTTACTTTCCTGGATGTTTGTTATATCACATGCATATGGACTACTAATGACTAAATTATGTAACATCTATAAATCCTTTGGGATTCAGAAACAGAGATGAAGGCCTCCAATTATATAAGCATTAGCAGAAAAGATGAATTTCAGACAAACAGATCACAAACAGTCGTTACATATATGAAGTCTAAAGAAGTTGTTTTCTGTCAGGTGGAGAGAAGGTGACAGGACCATTTGTAGCTGAGTGTTGCGACGTCAACATGGCTCTTGCTTTGTTTCGCTTTAGTATTAGCAGGAAGGAAAACTGGTGTCTTCGAGGAAGAGTAGACACTTAAGCACAGTCGGCACTGGCCCTTCTCAGTGCCTCACTCACTGGCTGCGTCCGTTAGTAAGGACTGTCCCTTTATCTTCACCCCTTGTGCAAAGACAATCGCCATTTCATTCCACGGCACCTTTGCCAGTGGTCAGGATAACTTTCACCCTCGCTCTCCCCACCTCCAAAGTTAGAGTTCTGCCTGTTTGCTCGGGGGGGGCGGGTGCCCACAGCAGTCTGTTAGGTCGTTAACCTGGGAAAAATATTTCAGACCAATGTATGGTCAGAGTCCACTTGTAGAAATCAGCGTCAGCAGAAGCCCACCTGTGTATATCCACGTACGCTTTGGAGGCACTGGAGTCTCTCACTCGGTCCACTGCATCGGTATAACAGCACTAGACTGACCTCCTGAGTAGCCATCCCTTAGAGATCTTTTAAAAGCACCATTTTTTGCTTTGAATAAGATAGGCCCTGGCTCTTCTGGGAACCCCGCAGACGATCGGGTCTGCCCCGTGCTCCCTGCAGTCTCCCCTCCAGGCGGCACGTCTCCCCATGGCTGTCGTCCCCTCTGTTCTCCAGGAGAGCGAAGAGGAGCTGTATTCCTCCTGCCGCCAGCTGCGGAGGCGGCAAGAAGAACTGAACAACCAGCTCTTTCTGTACGACACCCACCAGAACCTGCGCAGTGCCACCCGCGATGCCCTGGTCAGAGAATTCAACGTCAACGAGAACCAGCTGCAGCTGTACCAGGAGAAGTGCAACCGCAGGTGGGTCACAGCCTGCAGCCACTGTGAGGTCAGGCCTGGGCCAGGGCGGAGGGCAAGGCTCCCCCTTCAGAAAGCCTGAGCCCTGACCCCTCTTCTCTTGGCTCCATCAGTTACTTATACTAAGAGCTCAAGCATCTGCACCTTCCCTGAGCTGAACTGTCCTCCTGAGCACGCCCAGGAAAGAGTGAAAATAAGCAATGACCACTACTGTTTAAGGAGCCCTTCTCGCCCTCCCAAGCCTGGGCTTGTCCAGGGTCCTAAATTAAAGCAGAATCCCCCCAACTTCCAACAAGGGGGGCTCTGAGTTGTGCTGCAGACACTTAAGGACAGACGGCCAGGTATGCCAGAGTCTTGCTCCACCAAAACTATCTCCAAGAAAATGTCAGTAGTAACCTCCCTGGACACAGCATGGAGATGCCTTCTCCATGTTATTCTCATTTCATCTTGATGACACCTGCACAGCAGCAGTGACCCCAGGACAAAGACCAGTGAGGATACAGATTTGTAGAGGTTTCTTGCCTGGGGTCCACTTCCCCAAGTCTGCCATGTATCCTTGAGTCCTAGACTAATGGATGACAGTGAAATCTGTTTTATTTCAGGTTAAGAGAGAAGAGAGTCAGCAACAGCAAGTTTTACTCATAGAAGCTGGGTCCATGTGTAAGCATGTCGTGTATGCGTGTGAGCTTGCATGGAGGAGCGTGTGCTCTGTTCAGACCCTGGGAACATGCTCACGTGTGAGGTCGTCACTCCTCCAGCCTGTCACCAAGATGACATATGTGGAGACCCAAGTAGCATGAGTTGGGGTAACCTTTTCATCTTGGACACTTTCTTAACTTACAGTCTCTAAAGAGGATCCCAAAATGTGCTCACACGAGGCCTCTCACGTTCCAAACCTCCCTGAATAAATGTAGTGAAACTCGATCAGTGACCTTCTGTGCACGAGCTGTAGAGTGAGCAGGATTCCTTCTCTGGCCTCTAAAGACCCAGGTAACTGACTTCTACAGAAGATGAGCTGGGTCTGTCAGGAACTAACTCATTAGATTCTGAAAAGATCTGAACTAAAAGGCAAATGATCTCACACTGAAGGCCTCGGACTTCACCAGGCCTGGAGAGGAGACCCAGTCCTGCCCCAGCTCAGAGCACTTGAACTCCTTCTGGTGGCTGGACCCACCTGCAGCCGCACATGAGGGGTGGGGTGGGCCGTTCATTAGGACAGGGACTTGCTGGGTGAGTGGGGTCAAGGGTGGCAAGCTGGGGGCTTTCTGACTTACAAGCCTGTCAGAGACCAGAGCCCCATGAAGGACTGGCCAGCTTCTTACCCCCGCGGCCTGTCCACTCCCTGGTCTGCACAGCCACAGGGCCGCGGGCTCACTCACTGCTCACATGGGGTGAGACAGGGTGGGCTCCCTGGGTGACCCCGTTTCCTGAAGCAGTGAGCTAAGCTTTAGGGAATGACAGAAAATCTCAGGTGCAGCCACCCCCGAAGGGGCAGAGCCACCGAGGACAAGGCGATACTCGTCTACATCCTGGGATGCTATTTACTGATTTGTACATGTGATGCTTTAGGAAGGCTTTTTCAAAGCGCAGAAGGTGGGGGGCGGGGGTGGTCAGCAGAGGCACAACACAGAGTGAACTGAGAACTGACTTAGGAGAAAAGAGGTTTACCTATGAGGAAAAAAAAAATGCTGGGAGGAACAAACTAACAGTCGGCCTAGGGGCTTTACTTGGATGGAACTGGGTCCTAGAAACCCACTCCCCTTATGGTCCTGAGCTTAGCGTGCCTGTATCAGCAGAAGAGTCCATTGAAGCCAGCCCTGCTCTGTGCGCTCAGAAGACCCCCTCCTCCATTCCACACACATTTACTGAGGACTTCCACACAGCAAGCAGTAAAATCAGGGGAGACCATGTGTTTAAAATGTTAAGGAAAAAACAGCCATTATCCTGGCCTCACGGCACCTCACCATGTGCTTCTAAAGGAACGCATTTTCCTCCCATGAGGCCAGGAGAACACACCCGAGAGCAGACTGACCAAGGTGGGGCTCTTAGTTATTCCCGAGTCGAAGCTGCTAGTTTATTTGGCATTGGCAACCGAGGGATGAGTATTCCTGGTGGTAAAAATGTTCAAAGCACCTTTCAAGAACGCTCAGATGAAACAGGCACTGAGCTGGGCACTGCAGGGCAGCCACAGTGCACAGTGTCCTGTTAGCTGTTGGCCAGGCAGCCTGTGGAGCCTCAGCTCAAGCTGCTTTTGGCTCCGTCATTTTCCCTACAAGCTCAGGTGTCGATGGCATTACCTATTTGCAGCCTGGGGTGTGTAAAGGACATAACACTTTCCCACTTTACTCCATTTAAAAGCTCAAAAGCTAAGATCTGGGTCCCCTTTCTGCTTAAAATGCATTTATCTGCTACTTTGTCAAAGGAATGATGAAGTAGCAGCATAGAAGACAGAAGGCTCAGCATCTGTTCAGCTGCTGTGTTGTAGAATCCACACCCAGCCACATCCTCGCAGAGTGGAGTGGAGCAGAGCAGCTGAGGGGGGTGCTGACATTCTCCATGGTGCTGAGAAGAACCCTCGCCCCGAAAGATTGGCTCCTCCTCTCAGGTGCTACAGTGATGTCGATTCAGCATCACTGGGTATTTGCCTTGGTACCACCGTTCTCCCCATGATAGGGTAACACATGAATCTGGTCGTGTTGGTGTTAGGAGTCTCTCCATGAGGATGCACAGAGAGAGAAAGAGGGGCACAGATGACATCGCTGCTCTTCCCTGAGTCTGCCTGGAAGCCACGTAACCTGAGTATAAATACCTAGCTGAGACTGTGCTCTCACAGCCAGGTAAAGAGCACAGCCGATTCAGATCCAGCAGGAGAGTGACAGGAACGCTGTGAAAGATGGCAGCAACACTGATGGAGTCAGGCCACGACTGCCTGTGTGCACAACTGTCTTTATTCTACTGAATAAAGGAAATGGTGAACATTAGTTACTACATGGAAAACGAAATAGATGAAGCTGGTTAGATCATTTGAGTTTGGGAAATTTAGGTTGGACAAAGTTAATTTCTCAGCTGTAAACTTGGCTATTCTAACGTGCACACTGAAGAGGGGTTAGAATATCACATTTCCTAAGTTTGATCTGAGAACCCTTTTGCCAAGAAACATCTTACAGGACTAGTTACATAGGAACACATTTGAGGACCTGCTTCTTTATTAAAGACAGTGACATGATCTAATAATTTATATGCTTTACCATGTAGTTAGAGCTGAACTTAAGCCAAGGCCAGTGGTTTTTAAACTGGGCCAGCCTTACCCCTAGCAGTCTACCAGAGCTTTCCAAGGAGCCACAGACTCATTTTTTCAGCGGATCAATTTTCAGATCCTCAACTTCCTGTTGCACTCTATCCAAAGATTCATCAGTGTGAGAAAATGCCCTTTTCTCCCCTTACAGAAGGAAGTAGGTCTTCTCCCCACATTCAGTCTTACTCTAGAGCAGGACTCAAGATACAGTTGAGTATAGTGTCTGGAAAGTGCAAGCCTCTTAACAGGATACAGGTCCTCCTCCAGTGCTGGTGGTTTCCAGTTCCTTGCTTTCAACAAAACTGAAGGAATACCCAGATTTCTGAGTATCCTGAGATTACCCTGCTACCACTAACTCCTTCTGTTCTCATTTGTCTGTGTCAAAAAAGGATCATTCTCATTTCCATTTGTAAAACTGAAAATGGAGAACAGAATCGACACTGTATCGCTGCCGTTCTGCCAAAGGTAATAGTACTCTACACAGAGAGCAAAGGACCAAAGTAGACGCCTTCTTTGACGCATTACGTTGCCAGTGGAATTTTACTGTGTTTTGTTCTTTATTAAATGTGTGCTCTGTTTATTAAACAAGCTGAGTTCAGAAGAAATTTAAAATATGTGGAGCCTTTTTAAATGATTAGTGTAGGTAGGATGTGTAATTTTGTTACAGATATGTAACTAAACAATATATAAGCCAAGAAGAATTAAGCTACAATTTTATAAAGTAGAATAAAGATACAAATTCAATGAGTAAAAAAAAAAAAATGTGGCACTTCCTACCATTAAAAATTCCCTTGTTTGTAGAATTTTTTGAAAGGATGGTAGTGTCTATCACCAAGTGTATTTAGAACCTTTGGCTAAATTTAAAGGGAAATGGAAATATTTTACCGGAAGATGCAGTATCTACCATGTACTGCACACACCTTTGCAACTATTCAGGATGAAATCATTAGACATCAGTGTAGAAATGTGTACGGGGACCCACGAGTTTTCCAAAGTCAGGAGGTCTCTGAGCGTAACATTTTAAGGAGACTGATCCAGGGCCACCAAGGGTGAGTTTTATTTGGACTTAAGAAGGGTGGACAAAGGGGGCTCTAGTTCTTTTAATTTCTAGAAGTGTAGACGAACTTTCCAAATAGGTGATATCCAGCTTTTTGGAGACAATCCTCAAAGCTATATTCTTACCAACAGAAAGCTGATCATTAGATTAAGAAATATGCAGAATTATAAAACTGGCATTTGAAAACTACTCACTGATTGTGTGTTAGGCTTTTCATTCTCAAAATATTTTCTTCCTGAAGAACTAGTTCCATGGTGATCCTGTCTCAGAAATGTCCATACTTATTTCTCAATAGGCTTTAAAAAGCTGCACTTGTAAACGTGTGTTTATTATTAAAGCTTAATTTATTTTTTATATAAATAGTGTGTGCTTGTGTGTAGACAGAGAATCATGTGAATGTATCACATAAATGTTGGCTGTTGTTAATGTGAGAATTAAATGGCTGTATCACAGTTTAAAAAAATAAAACTTTATCTCATTCAATAGATTACTAGCAGTCTGTCTGGAATCATTTTTTGTTGTTAAAAACTATTCATTTTTTGTTCTTCTATAAACTAGGATATAGGCCTGCCAGCGATGACACAGTTACCATAAAAAAAAAAATAATGCTTTTCTGTCCTTTCCTTTTTCCCCTCGGTTACTAGTCTTTCTTTAAGCAAAACCTCACTCCATGTAGAAACCCAAGTTTCTAAAGTTAATACATGACAACTCTGCAGTTTGTTGGTCTTTGGAAGAATTTTTTGTGCTAGTCATGCAATGATGTTAGTAAAAACACCTGTTGTTTCTCCACTAAGCACGAGGGCGCACCAGAACTGTCATTGTGTTTTCTTGTCATCAAGTCCTGTGCACAGGAGGCCACTCTGCCCCACCCTGATCCTCAGCCTCTGATGACTGGACTAGTCACCCTGGCCCAAAACCTGAGTCTGTGACAAAGCCCTGCAGTAGAAGAGACGCGGAGAGTAGAAAAGAACAAAGGATGAATTAAAACTGCTGAAAGGTCACTTTTTAAAAGTGGATAACGTCATAACTCTCATAAAGATGCTAAGTGAACACCTAATTTTATTTAACCCCTTCATTAACCGTGGAATGATTAAACTGTCATAACTGGTTCAAAGGACAAGTCAAAGAAGAACATGCAGTTAGGCTACCTGGTGGTCCTGATTATCTGATTCTACACCTTTCATTGTGAGAAGTTCAGATGATTCTTATCCCTAGAAACCCAGATTGTGTCCAGTGAAGACAGGATGGTCACTGGCTCTGAGTACTGACCGGTTTTCCTGGTTTTTTTTTTTTTTTTTTAACTGTTGAGCAAATTTATTTTAACGTCACTAACAGGCATGAAATCTGACCCTGACCTTATACCACACACAAATATCAACCAAAGTTAGATTACAGATCAAGAGGTAAAAGATCAAACAGTATCACAGCCTTACAGTAGGGAAAAGTTTCAACAAAATACCAAAGGCTTCACCTGGCAAGGAAGGCAGCGAAACTAGACTCTGCTAGCCTTCATGACTGCTGCTCCTCAAAAGATACAGTGAGGATAATAAAAAAGCAAGCCACAGGGTGGAAGAAGAATTTCTAATAAACTTATCTGACAAAAAGTCTCATTGAATATGTGACTCCACCCCTCCAAGTCAGTAAGATCATCCTTTAGGGTAAAAGGTATTTCATGAATAACCACCTCATAAAAGTACATCCAAATGGGTGGTAGGCAAATGAAAAGATGCTTACTCATTATTTGTAAGAGAAAATGCAAATTAAGACCACAAGAAGATACCACTAACACACTGGAGTGGCAAAAATTGGAAAGTCTTAACAGTACTATCAGTTCTTAGCAAGAATGCAGAGCAACTGGTGATTGTGTAATTTGGTAGCAAATTACATTGTAAAGACATCTGACTCTCTACTGATGTTTACCGCTTGCACAGCCTATGAGCAAGCATTCTACTCCTGCATACAGTTGGCCCTCCATAATCCGTGAGTTCCATATTTGTGGAGTCAACCAACCTCAGATCGTGTACCACGTTTGCAGTCCACACTGGCTGAGCAGGTGGTGACTCCATGAGTGCGGAGGGCGGACTATGAGGCTTAAGCGTCCTGAGAGTGCTGAATCCAGGGCAGATCCTGGAGACAGTCCCCTACGGATACTGTGAGACACCAGTGTGCCTGCTAGAAGCGCATCCCTGTGTCCCCTAAGAACATGTACAAGACTGTAGTGCCGTTTCACACCAGGCAAAACCAGAAGGGTCCTGCTGTCCCTCTCCTGTATGTGTTAACCTTGTGCCTACACAATGGAGCACACACAGCAACCTCAAATGACTGAGCTATAAGCAACATGGATGGATCGCACAAGTATAATTTGAGTGAAGGGAGCTAACAACACAAACAGCAAAGAAAAAAAAAAGGAAAACCACAAACTACTAGGCGGATATACAGGAAAATGTAGGATATTTGAGAGATGGATTAGTATAAGAAGGTGACGCAGAATGGAGCTCAGCACATACATACAACATGGATACATTCAAATGCTTTCTCACACTGTGAGAAAAGTGTGAGAAAAGTGAAATGCAGAAACGTGCACTCAGTGACACCATTTGTACACATTTTAAAAAACGCAAACAATATTACATGTTGCGTGGAACAGACATACAGAGAGGCGGAAGTACAAAACGACTGAAAGGGACATCTGAAAGTCAAGACACAGACTGAGTCGATGGGGAGGCAGTGACCAAGACAGGGAAAGGCAGTGCTAACTCTGTTGTATGTTTCTTTTTTAAACACTGGAAGTGTTGGTCTGGCCGGTACAAATGTAAAAGCAGGCCTGCCTACAGAGAACTTATACCGATCCTTCTCCAACTCCTCCTAAAGACTGAAGAGGAAGGAACACTCCCAAAGACATTCTATGAAGCCACTATCGCCCTGATACCAAAACCAAAGACTCCACCAAAAGAGAAAACTACAGGATAGTCATTTTCTTGACTACAGATCCAACCAATCTCAACCAAGTATTAGCAAACTGAAGCCAACCATACACAGGAAAGGCCATAAGCCACGGCAGCCAGTGTAGCCGACTGTACTCTTTTCTCCATGGGGCCCAGTGTGCGATGGCTGCACACGGCAGCCTCAGAAGGGTATGCAGCCTGATGGCCTGCTCCAGTTGCCCTAAGGGGCCTGGAGACAGCCCTTTCCAGTGGATATGCATGACTGGCATGCTGTCCCCAGGCTAGACTCAAGACAGGTGTGCACAGTGCCTTTGGAAAGCCCCAGGGCACACTGGCCAGGGTCCACATTGCCCAGTTCATCATGTCCATCTGCACCAAGCTACCATCTGCAACAAGGTACCTGTGATTAAGGCCCTCCATGGGGGGCCAAGTTCAAGTTCCCTGGTCTCCAGAAGAGCCACATCTCTAAGAACTGGGGATTTACTAAGTTTAATGTGGATGAATTTGAAAACATTGTGCAGAAAAGCAGCTCATCCCAGACGGCAGTGAGGTCACATCCCATCCCTCATCATGCCCTCAGAACAAATGGTGGGCCCTGCACCCACTCATGAGAGCCTTGGGCCTGTCCCCTCCTTACTCATGCCCACCTGTATAAACCCTACTTTCCTGCCAAAAAAAGTCATACACTATGACCAACTTGGATTCATCCCAGGGTCACAAGGATGGTTCAACATATGTAAACCAATGTGATAAACTACATCAACCAAAGCCCGTGATTCTCTCCATAGATGCAGAAAAAGCACTTGATAAAATTCATCCATTCACAATAAAACCCTTACAATGGTGGGTACAGAGGGAACGTATCTCGACACAAGAAAAGCTATTTATGACAAAACCATATGCAATAGACTCAACCTTGAGAAGCTGAAAGCCTTCTGGCTAAAATCTGGACCAAGACATGGATGCCCACTCTCACCACTTCTCGTCAACACACTACTGGAAATCCTACCCACAGTAATCAGAGAAAAAAAAGAAGTAAAAGTTATTAAAATTGGTAGGAAAAGAGTAAAATCGTCATAATATGCAGACAACATCATACTATAGATAGAAAATGCTGAAGATTCCATACAAAAAAATACTAGAACTGATGAATGAATTCAGCAAGGTAGTAGAATATAAGAATAACATACAGAAAATAATTGCATTTCTTTATACTAAAAACGAAATATCATAAAGGGAAGGTAAACAAACAATCCTTTTTAAAATCTCATCAAAACAAAACACAAACTTAGGAGTAAATCTCACCAAGGAGGTGAAAGACGAATATGCTGAGAAGCACAAAACGTTAATGAAGGATATTAAAGGGTTCCCAAAATGGAAAGAGCCCATGCTCTTGGATTGTAACAATATTTTTTAAATGACAATACTACCCACATCAATCTATAGATTTAATACTAGCCCCGTCAAATTACCCATAACTTTTTTCACAGAACTAGAACAAATACGCCTTCTGTTTATATGGACCGTCACAGCCCCGGAATGGCCCGAGTAATCCTGAGGAAGAACAACAAAGCGGGAGGGATAACCCTACCGGACTTCAGACGATACTCCAAACCTACAGTAATCAGAGCAGTGCAATACGACAGAAAAGCAGACAAATGAATCAAGGGAAGAGAACAGAAAGCTCAGGAAAACCCACACACCTACAGTCAATCCATCTTCCACAAAGGAGGCAGAGTTTAAAATGAGAAAAAGTCAGTTCAGGAAGTGGTGCTGGGAAAGCTGGACATGTAAATTGGTGAAGTTGGAACACAACCTTTCACATTGCACAAAAATCAACTCAAAATGGCTTAGAGACTTAGAAACCTATGATAGGACACCATCAAACTCCTAGAAGAGATCACAGGCAAAACATTATGTCATATAAATCATACCAGTGTTTTCTTAGGTCAGTCTCCCAAGGCAATAGAAATAAAAATAAACAAATGGGACCTAATCAAATTTGCAAGCTTTTTCACAGCAAAAGAAAAATACAAACAAAACGAGAAGACAATCTATGGAACAGGAGGAAATATTTGAAAATGATGTGACCCACAAGGGCTTAATCTCCACGATACACAAACAGCTCACACAACAACACAAAAATAAACAACTCAGTAGAAAAACAGGCTGAAGACTTAAATAGACATTTCTCCAAAGAAGATATATAGGCGGCCAACAAGCACACAAAAAGATGCCCAACACCACTAGTTATTTAGAGAAATGCAAATCAAAGCGACTCTGAGGCAACACCTCACAGCAGTCAGTAAGGCCATTGTTTCATATTCCACAAAAACCACTGGAGAGGGTGTAGAGTAAAGGGAAACCTCTTCCAGCGTTGTTGGGAATGTAAACAGGTGCTGCTATTATGGACAGCAGTATGGACGTTTCTCAAAAAACTATAATAGAGTTGCCATTTGATCCAGCAGTCCTACTCCTGGGCATATACCCAGGCGAAACTGTAAATTGAAAAGATACATGTGGCCCTGTGTTCACAGCAGCACTATTTACAACAGCCCAGCCTTGGAAATGGGAACACCAGACCACCTGACCTGCCTCCTGAGAGACCTGCACGCAGGACAAGAGGCAACGGTCAGAACCCGACACGGAACAACGGACCGGTTACAAATCGGGAAAGGAGCACATCAAGGCTGTATATTGTCACCTTGCTTATTTAACTTATATGCAGAGTACATCATGGGAAATACTGAGCTGGATGAAGCACAAGCTGGAATCAAGATTTCCAGGACAAATATCAATAACCTCAGATATGCAGAAAACATCACCCTAATGGCAGAAAGCAAAGAGGAACTAAAGAGCATCTCGATGAAGGTGAAAGAAGAGCATGAAAAAGCTAGCTTAAAACTCAGCATTCAGAAAACTAAGACCATGGCATCTGGTCCCATCACTTCATGGCAAATAAAAGGAGAAAAAGTGAAAATAGTGACAGACTTTATTTTCTTGGGCTCCAAAATCACTATGGACAGTGAGTGCAGCCATGAAACTAAAAGACACTTGATCCTTGGAAGAAAAGTCATGACAAACCTAGACAGTATGTTAAAAAGCAGAGACATCACTTTGCCGACAAAGGTCTATACAGTCAAAAGTGGAAGTGAAAGTGAAGTCGTGTCCAGCTGTTTGCGATCCTGTGGACTGCAGCCCACCAGGCTCCTCCGTCCATGGGATTCTCTGGGCAAGAATACTGGAGCGGGCTGCCATTTCCTCCTCCAGGGGATCTTCTTGACCCAGGGATCAAACCCAGGTCTCCTGCATTGCAGGCAGACGCTTTAACCTCTGAGCCTTTTCCAGTAGTCATGTATGGATGTTAGAGTTGGACCATAAAAAAGGCTGAGTGACACAAAGTTGATGCTTTCAAACTCTGGTGCTGGAGAAGACTCTTGAGAGTCCCTTGGACAGCAAGGAGATCAAACCAGTCAGTCCTAAAGGAAATCAACCCTAAATATTCATTGGAAGGACTGATGCCGAAGTGCCAATACTTTGGCGCTGGCTCATTGGAAAAGACCTGGATGCTGGGAAAGACTGATGGCAGGAGGAGGAGGAGTTGAAAGAGGATGAGATGGTTGGATGGAATCACTGACTCAATAGACAAGGAGTTTGAACCAACTCTGGGTTATAGTGAAGGACAGGGAAGCCTGGCATGTTGCAGTCCATGGGGTTGCAAAGAGTCAGACATGACTCTTGGAAAAACCTAAATGTCCATCAACAGAAGATGGATAAATTAGATGTGGTACATGTATACAAGGGCTTCCCTGGTGGCTCAGACAGTAAAGCATCTGCCTGCAATGTGGGAAACCTGGGTTCAATTCCCGGATCGGGAAGATCCCCTGGAGAAGGAAATGGCAATCCACTCCAGTACTCTTGCCTGGAAAATTCCATGGATGGAGGAGCCTGGTAGGCTACAGTCCATGGGATCGCAAAAAGTTGGACACGACTGAGCAACTTCACTGGTTCATGTATACAGTGGAATATTACTTATCCATTAAAATGATAAATAATGCCATTTATAGCAACATGGATGCAACTATAAATTATTATACTAAGTGAAATAAGTTGAAGAGAAAGACAGATACCATATGACATCACTTACATGTGGAATCAAAAACAATACAAATGAACACAGCTATGAAACAGAAAGACTTGTGGTTGCCAAGCAGGAGGGAGGGTGAGGAGGGATGGTGTTGACATTAGGGGTTAGTAGATGCACATTATTACATATGGGATGGCCAGACAACCAGATCCTACTGTGTAGTACAGGGGACTATGTTCAATATCGTGGGATAAAACTGTGCTGAAAAGAATATACATGTGTGTGTATATTTGAGCCACTTTACTGGATAGCAGAAATTGATACATTATAAATCAACTACACTTGCATAAGAATAAACTACAATAAAAAATAAACCTTGGAAAGCATAAACACAGGTGTGAGGGAAACAGATTACCACCCACTGTCAAGGTCTACACATGATGCTAAAATTAGTTAAAGTTTGAGGAGGGCAGGCTATTTGCAGTCTCAAAATACCTTCTTCTAGGAAATATAATTGTACAAAGAAAATCAAGAGCTTTACAGTGGATGAACCTAGCAGATATCATCACACCAAAAATGATCAGTGTCACCACCGTGACATCACATACCTGAGAAGGTACCTCGTTTCTGTGAAAGTGTTAGTCGCTCAGTCACGTCCGACTCTTTGTGACCCCATGGACTGTTGCCTGCCAGGCTCCTCTGTCCATGGGATTCTCCAGGCAAGAATACAGGAGTGGATAGCCACTCCCTTCTCCAGGGGATTGAACCCAGGTCTCCTGCATTGCAGGTGGATTCTTTACTGTAGGAGCCACCAACTTCAAACAAATCATCAGACAAACCCTTGAAATGCAAGACGTTCTACAAAGCAAATGACCAGCAGTCTTCAAAAGTGTTCAGGTCATACACGGCGGGGTGGCGGGGGGTTGGGGGGTGGGGAGCGGTGGCAGTGGCACTGAAGCAAAGCCACGGATTGGAGGAAACTGGAAGCCATAGCAGCTGCATGTTGTGTGGGATCCTGGACTGGGTCTTGGACGAGAAGGAGGACACGGTGGACAAGCCAGTGAAAACCAAATAAAATCTGCACGTTACTCACATGGCTTCAATGCCCCGTCTTAGCTTTGACAGCTGGACTGTGGTTGGGCAGGATGGTAACCCTGGGGACTCTGGGTGGTCCAGGGTATGGAACTTGCCGAACTCTTACTGCAACTTTTCTGTAAGCTTAAAATGTCAACATAAAAAATGAAAAGGGAAAAGCATTGGTGCTAGAGAACAAAGAGAAAAAAACCAAAGATGGCGAATTCCACGAAGATTTTGTCACAGGCCAGAGCAAACATCTCACCACAGGTGTTTTCTAAGAACACAAGGATTGTTTTGTATTTCAATCTAAAACAAGGGGTCAAAGAAGATTCACAAGTTCAAAGTTGGTAGTAATAATAAAATCACAATGTAAACATGAATTGATATAACCTAAATGGATTTACCTCCATGGAGTAAGGTAAGAGAGTATGTGGGGAAAATAGTCAAATCTTTCTCTTTGAAGATAATTGCTAACATCGAAAAAACCAAGAACTTATAGTATAAATGCAGGTTTTTCTTTTGTGTTAGAACTGTGGGAGTTAATAATCAAAAGGAACAACTGCTGACCTTGGGGAGCAGGGGTCAAGGGGCAGGGCGTGGTGCCCAGGAGACAGCTGGGTTTTTTTTGGTAATAATGCTAGTAGCTCTTCAGTTCAGTTCAGTTCAGTCACTCAGTCATGTCCGACTCTTTGCAACCCCATGAATCGCAGCAAGCCAGGCCTCCCTGTCCATCACCAACTCCCGGAGTTCACTCAGACTCACGTCCATCGAGTCAGTGATGCCATCCAGCCATCTCATCCTCTGTCGTCCCCTTCTCCTCCTGCCCCCAACCCCTCCCAGCATCAGGGTTTTTTCCAATGAGTCAACTCTTCGCATGAGGTGGCCAAAGTACTGGAGTTTCAGCTTTAGCATCATTCCTTCCAAAGAACACCCAGGGCTGATCTCCTTCAGAATGGACTGGTTGGATCTCCTTGCAGTCCAAGGGACTCTCAAGAGTCTTCTCCAGCACCACATTTCAAAAGCATCAATTCTTCAGCGCTCAGCCTTCTTCACAGTCCAACTCTGACATCCATACATGACCACAGGAAAAACCATAGCCTTGACTAGACGAACCTTTGTTGGCAAAGTAATGTCTCTGCTTTTGAATATGCTATCTAGGTTGGTCATAACTTTTCTTCCAAGGAGTATTTAGTAGCTCTTTAAACTGTGTATATATAATTAATAAAAACTGAAAATGCAGAACGTGAGTACGTGATACACTGATGAGGAACATATGACTTATTCGAGGACACTGGCTGTGAAGGTGATGAGAGGGGTGGGTGGGGAGCTGGGGTGGGTGAAGGGAGCGCTTCTGAAGATGTGCTTGTGCTGCTGATGGAGATGACGTAGTGGAGAAGGGAAGCAGGGAAAGGGTGAGTGCAGGAGGGAAGCCATGGGCGCTGGTAAGGGGCCGAGATGAGAAGATTTCCTGTGTAGTTTCTTCTACACAAGAGACAAAGCAAGGCCATCGGCTGACCCTGGAGGGTTAGGGCTTCCCAGGCGCTGCTAGTGGTGAAGAACCCACCTGCCAGCGCAGGAGACCTAAGAGATGCAGGCTTGATCCCTGAGCAGGGACGATCGCCTGGAGGAGGACATGGCAACCCACTCCAGTGTTGCTGCCTGGACACTCCTGTGGGCAGAGGAGCCTGGCGGGCCACAGTCCATGGGGTCACACAGTCGGACACGCCTGAGCGACTTAGCGTGCACATACAGGGAGGGTGGAGGTGTGACACAATCATCTTAAGAGAAGGAGAAAAGAATTTCTTAGTGAAATACAGTAGGATTGCATGGTTTCACATGTTTCTATAACGTATGTGTTATTGTGTTTTTAGGACTTTCTCACTGGTATTCTTTGATTTTTTGGGGGGTCAGGTTTTGTGCTGGTTTCATAAAAATTACTCGGAAGCCTTCTTTCCCAGGGCGATGGCACATTCTGAATAGAACTGGAGGCAACTGCTACTTACCTACAACACACAACAAAGACACCGTTTGTGAAGCTTCTGGGGCCTAAGAATTTTCTCATTTTCTTCTAGGATAAAACAATTTATTATCTCTTATGGGCTACTTTTCTATAATAGCTATTATGTATGTGCATATCTAATATATATATTGATGACATAAGAGCCTTAAAATAATCACACGCAGGTACTTACTCTTTCCATCATCACTCAGTCTTCTACTTCATACACTCCTGCCACATCTCCTTATCTTTAGTTTATACCTGTTAGGTTTTATTTGTCAAGTTTACCTTCCACACTTTCCTGGTTTAGTTTAGATAATGGATTATCTACTTCCCTGATTCTGTGTTTGTGCTTTTCCCACAAAACAACCTACTCTTGCATTTATTTGATATTTGGGTTGACCAATTCGGCCATTTCTGTGTTTATCACTTATCTCCAGTGACTCAGTCTTTCCTTAGCCTCCCGTTCTTTTTATAATTGCTTGTGTTTGGTTAGGTGATTTCTGTTATTTCACTTTTGTGTGCTAACGCACATGGAACTGTACACAGCTAGGCCGCCTGGGCTCGTGGGCGTCACTCTTCTGAAACACCCTTCAAGAAAAGACACCTGGCAGGTACCTAGGATTCAGGCCAGCAGTCAGTTGCTTCTTGACAGGATGGGAGAAAGTGGACACAGCTGTGCGGCCGGGACACAGGATTAGTAGCATCCAGAGAACTTAGTGCCCCAGTCCATCACAGTAACACTGCTGGCCTCGCCCTTGGGAGTCCCCCATTGAGAGCTTCCAGACAACCAGATGCTGCTGTACACACAGAGGTGGAAAGGCACTTCCATTCCAGATGAGCTGCACACAGAAATTTTAACCCTCAAGGAATATAATGCTAATCTATCTAGCAAGCAGAAAAGCAAGAGAACTGACTCCAGTGCATATGAAATAACACTGAAATTACAAAAAAGTTTTAAAAAAGAGAGTCCTATTGGATACACACATTTTAAAAAGATCAACCTTCCTTAAACCCAATCAAGATGCAGAAATGAAAGGACCAGGAGAGAAATCTCTGGAACTCTGAGTTGAAAAGTCTTGAAACAATTTTTTTAGACCTTAGTAAGTGGGAAGTTCCAGAATGGGTACAGTTAAGGAAAGGATTAACGTATGTGAAGATTGTGTTTGGAGAATTTGCTTTAATATAGCAAGATAAAATAAATATTAAAATGGTAAAAAAAAAAAAAAAGTAAAATGAGAAGTTCCAATGTAAGAGAGATAAGAAAGGAGAAATAAGGGAGGTAATGTTCCAATGTAAGGAGAGATAAGAAGCCTTAAGTGAACAATGCAAAGAAATAGAGGAAAACAATAGAATGGGAAAGAACTCTTCAAGAAAATGAGAGATACCAAGGGAACGTTCCATGCAAAGCTGGGCATAATAAAGGACAGAAACAGCATGGACCTACAGAAGCAGAAGATACTAAGAGGAGGTGGCAAGAGTACACAGAAGAATTGCACAGAAAAGGTCTTCATGACCCAGATAACCACAACGTGATCACTCACCTAGAGCCAGACATCCTGGAAGGCAAAGTAAGTGGGCCTTAGGAAGCATCAGTACGAACAAAGCTAGTGGAGGTGATGGAATTCCAGTTGAGCTATTTCAAATCCTAAAAGATGAGGCTGTTAAAGTGATGCACTCAGATGCACTCAGATGCCAGCAAAGTTGGAAAAAGCAGTGGCCACAGGACTGAAAAAGGTCAGTTTTCATTCCAATCCCAAAGAAAGGCAATGCCAAAGAATGTTCAAACTACCGCACAATTGTGTGTATTTCACATGGTACCAAGGTAATGCTCAAAATCCTTCAAGCTAGGCTTCAACAGTACGTGAACTGAGAACTTCCAGATATACAAGCTGGATTTAGAACAGGCAGAGGAACCAGAGATCAAATTGCAACATCCGCTGGTTCATAGAAAAAGCAAGGGAATTCCAGAAAAACATCTACTTCTGCTTAATTGACTATGCTAAAGTCTTTGACTGTGTGGATCACAACAACTGGAAAATTCTTAAAGAGATGGGAATACCAGACCACCTGACCTGCCTTATGAGAAGCAGGTCAAAAAGAAACAGTTAGAACCGGGCATGAAACAACAGACTAGTTCAAAATTGGGAAAGGAATATGTCAAGTTTGTATATTGTCACCCTTCTGATTTACTTATATGCAGAGGACATCATGCAAAATGCCAGGCTGGAAGAAGCACAAGCTGGAATCAAGATTGGTGGGAGAAATATCAGCAACCTCAGATATGCAGATGACACCACCCTAATGGCAGAAAGCAAAGAGGAATTAAACAGCCTCTTGATGAAGGTGAAAGAGGAGAGTAAAAAAGCTGGCTTGAAACTCAGCATTCAAAAAACTAAGATCATGGCATATGGTTCCATCACTTCACGGCAAACAGATGGGGAAAAAATGGAAACAGTGATAGACTTTATTTTCTTGGGCTCCAAAATCACTGCAGACGGTAACTGCAGCCATGAAATTAAAACACGCTTGCCCCTTGGAAGAAAAGCTACAACAAACATAGACAGAGTATTAAAAATCAGACATCACTTTGCTGACAAAGGTCCATACAGTCAAAGCTATAGTTTTTCCAGTAGTCATGTATAGATGTGAAAGTTGGACCATAAAGAAGGCTGAACGCCAAAGGATTGATGCTTTTGAACTGTGGTGTTGCAGAAGACTCTTGAGAGTCCCTTGGACTGCAAGGAGATCAAACCTGTCAATCCTAAAGGAAATCAACCCTCAGTATTCATTGGAAGGACTGATGCTGAAGTTAGAGCTCCAATACTTTGGTCACCTGATATAAAGAGCCAACTCACTGAAAAAGACCCTGATGCTGGGAAAGATTGAGGGAGGAGGAGAAGGGGGTGAAAGAGGACGAGATGGTTGGATGGCATCATCAACTCAATGGACATGAGTTTGAGCAAACTCAGAGAGATAGTGAAGGATAGGGAAGTCTGGTGTGCTGCCATCCATGGGGTTGCAAAGAGTCATATACGGCTGACTGAACAACAAGAAATCATGGCTGAGAATTTTCTAGCACTGCAGAGACAAGCATCCTCCAACTATAAACACAGCAGTGTAGAGACCCACATACATGCATATTCTACTGAAGTGGGAGAATATCAGGATAAAGAGAAAACTGTAAAAGAAGAGAAGACAGATTATCTACAGGCGACTGACACTCCACAGAAGTGCTTCTATGTACAGCGAGAGCAGCCTCAAGAGTAAGGGATACCTTCAAAATGCCTTGCACACACAGCTGTAGGTCTAGGTATTTTATATCCTAATAGCTGCTTTTTAAGACAGAGGGAAGAATGGAAGTATTTTCAAACATCCAAAGACAGATTTAAAGAATGATCATAGTAAGCAAGAAAGAATGCAATACAAAAGCAATGGTAAGAAAAATTAGTTATATATATATATATATATATATATATATAAAAAAAACAGAAAGAATCATGGACTTGGAATAGAAAATAAAACTAAAATTTTTGGTAACAATTCAGACTCAAAAGAAAGCCAGGAAATAGTTATCACAAAATTCTAAAAGGGAAGAGGGAGTCTTGATTGGGAGGGGTACGCAGCATGAACAATGCTTTATTTCTAGACTTGCTGATGATTCCATGGCTGCTTGCTTTATAGTTATTCACTAAACTATATATATGTTTATGTACTTATCTGAATGTTTCTTCTATATAGATATGCAGTACTACAGACTGAACTATATAACAGCTATAAATGATTTGGGATTCAGGACAGGAGGACAGGCCTCCAATTATATCGAAGCATTAGTGGAAACAGTGAATTTTTTACCCCAACCAGATCACAGTCATTATACATGTGAAAGCCACAGAAGTTGTTTTCTTTCAGGTGGAGAGAAGATGAAAAGAGGTGATTCGTGGTACAGTGTTAAGACTTTGACGTACTTTTGTTTTGTTTGCTTTAGTCTTAACAGAAAAGGAAGCTGGTCTCCTTGCGGAAAAACAAACATTTAAGGCAGGTAACCACTGACTCTTCTCCGTGACTCACTCAGTACACGGAATCAGTTACCAAGGACTGTCCATTTACCTCTACTCCTTGTGCAAAGACAGTCATTGTTTTACTTCTCTGCACCTTGGCCAGTGGTCAGAATAACCTTTACCAGGGCTTTCCCCCCCTCCAAAGTCAGAGTTCATTCAACCCATTATCCCAGGGCATGTCCATGATTGTTTGTTAAGGTTGTTAAGCTGGGGAAAAAAATTTCAGACCAAAGTAGTCTGAGCCCAGTTTTTGTTAAAAATAAAGAACCAAAGAAGCACATTTGTGATTACCAATGGATGTTTTTGTAGCACTGGAGTCTCTCACTGGAATCACTGCATCAGTGGTAACAGCCACTAGACTGACCTCCCGAGGAGCCGTCCTTTGCACAATAGAGATCTTCTACAAACATCAGAGGTAACACACGCTCATCCTCCCGTGCTAAAATCCACAGTCCTCACCCTGTAAGTTTTCAGCATAACGGGGGTGCTGTTTTGGCTCAGATAACGGCACAGTATAGGGCAGGGCTTGTTTCGGTCATGGCTGGATCCAGGCGCTCTCCCAGTGGCTCTGTTTCCCTCTTTCTCCACACGATGGCAGAAGGACCACTAGCGACTGAAGACACTCATCACTCTCTCCACCGATCCACCAGAAAAGAAACTTTCTCTTTACCAAGAGCACCAAACAACTCCCATGGACACCGCCCACTAACCTGACCTGGGTCTTGTGCCTGGAGGTGGTGGTGCCAGGGGAGGAAGTCAGCATTACCAGCTGGAGTCACATGCCCATCCCTGGGGGTGTAACCCATGTTTCCCTGGGTCTTCTGGCAGGAGCAGGGGGAAGTGGGTAACAGATTTATTTGAGATGATTCTTATACCATACATTTTACCCACTTGTACGATTCACTGTTTTTTTAGCCCCTTTGGAGTTGAGTAACCATCACTATTACCAATTCTGGAACATTTCCATCACCCCAAAGAGCCACTCCTGCTCCTCATCTGTCTCCACTCATTCCACCCCAGGCCACCAGCAGTCTGCTTTCCATCCAGGCCGCCCTCTCCCTCACTGCTGTGTCTACTGTGAGCACAGGACCTCTGTATTTGGATGAGAACCGGAAGGCGACATAGACCCATGGAAAACCAGACTGGATTAAGAAACAGGATCACCGGGCAATGCAGCTGCTGTTTCAGTGTTTCACGATAAAGCTCCCCTTAACTGGCAGCCATAGCTTTCTAGACTGCTGCTGTCCATGGAGTAAATGATTGAGAGCTCATCTTTGCTTAAAACAGATCCTGGCTCTTCTGGGAAGATCCCCGCAGACGATCGGGTCTGTCCCATGCTCCCTGCAGTCTCCCCTCCAGGCGGCACATCCCCCATGGCTGTTGTCCCGTCTGTTCTCCAGGAGAGCGAAGAGGAGCTGTATTCCTCCTGCCACCAGCTGCGGAGGCGGCAAGAAGAACTGAACAACCAGCTCTTTCTGTATGACACCCACCAGAACCTGCGCAGCGCCAACCGTGATGCCCTGGTGAGAGAATTCAACGTCAACGAGAACCAGCTGCAGCTGTACCAGGAGAAATGCAACCGTAGGTGGGTCACAGCCTGCAGCCACTGTGAGGTCAGGCCTGGGCCAGGGCGGAGGGCAAGGCTCCCCCCTCAGAAAGCCTGAGCCCTGACCCCTCTTCTCTTGGCTCCATCAATTATTTACAGTAAGAGCTTAGGTGGTACTAGTGGTAAAGAACCTGCCTGCCAGTGCTGGACACATGAGATGCAGGTTCGATCCCTGGGTTGGGAAGATCCCCTGGAGGAGGACCCAGCAACCCACTTCTTGCCTCAAGAATCCCAAGGACAGAGAAGCCTGATGGGCTACAGTCCACAGGGTCACAAAGAGTCAGACACCACTGAAGCAACTGAGCACCCACACAGGCTGAGGAGTCTGCACCTTCCCTGGGCTGAACTGTCCTCACGAGAAGGACACGTCCATGTTAAGAGTGAAAATAAGCAATCACCATTACTCTTTAAGGAGCCCTTCTCACCCTCCCAAGCACGGACTAGTCCAGGGGTCCTATTGACCAGAATCTCCCCACCTCCAACAAGGGGTGCTCTGAGTTGTGCTACCGACACATAAGGACAGACGGCCAGGTATGCCAGAGTCCTGCTCCACCAAAACTATCTGCAAGAAAATGTCAGTAGTGATCTCCCTGGGAGATGGCGTGGAGATGCCTTCCCCACGTTATTCCCATTTCATCTTGGCGACACCTGCACAGTAGCAGTGACCCCAGGACATGAACAGTGAGGAGACAGATTTGCAGAAGTTACCCATCTTGCCAGGGACCCACTTCTCTGACTCTGTCCTGTACCCTCCAGCCCTGAATATTCTGCAACTGTGAGCACAGGGAAATGTGGGATTCAGCTTGTGGCCCAAATCCTAGGCTAATGGATGACAGTGAAATCTGTCTTATTTCAGGTTAAGCGAAGAGAGTCAGCAACAGCAAGTTTACTCATAGAAGCTGGGTCCATGTGTAAGGGTGTCGTGTGTGTGTGTGTTTGCATGGAGGAGCGTGTGCTCTGTTCAGACCCTGGGAACGTGCTCACGTGTGAGGTCGTCACTCCTCCAGCCTGTCACCGAGATGACATATGTGGAGACCCAAGTAGCATGAGTTGGGGTAACCTTTTCATCTTGGACACTTTCTTAACTTACAGTCTCTAAAGAGGATCCCAAAATGTGCTCACACGAGGCCTCTCACGTTCCAAACCTCCCTGAATAAATGCAGTGAAACTCGATCAGTGACCTTCTGTGCACGAGCTGTAAAGTGAGCAGGATTCCTTCTCTGGCCTCTAAAGACCCAGGTAACTGATTTCTACAGAAGATGAGCTGGGTCTGTCAGGAACTAACTCATTAGATTCTGAAAAGGATCTGAACTAAAAGGTAAATGATCTCACACTGAAGGCCTCGGACTTCACCAGGCCTGGAGAGGAGACCCAGTCCTGCCCCAGCTCAGAGCACCTGAACTCCCTCCGGCAGCTGGACCTGCCTGCAGCTGCACATGAGGGGTGGGGCGGGGCCATCCATTAGGACAGGGACTCGCTGGGTGAGTGGGGTCAAGGGTGGCAATCTGGGGGCTCTCTGACTTACAAGCCTCTCAGAGAGCAGAGCCCCGTGAAGGCTTGGCTAGCTTCTTACCCACCCTGGCCTGTCCACTCCCTGGTCTGCACAGCCATGGGGCCGCGGGCTCACTCACTGCTCACACGGGGTGAGACAGGGTGAGCTCCCTGGATGTCTCAGTTTCCTGGAGCAGTGAGCTAAGCTTTAGGGAATGACAGAAAATCTCAGGTGCAGCCACTCCCGAAGGGGCAGAGCCACCGAGGACAAGATGATACTCGTCTACATCCTGGGATGCTATTTACTGACTGATGATGTGATTTACAGTGTGATGCTTTAGTAAGGCTCTTTCAAAGCGAAAATGTGAGGTTGGGGGTGGTCAGCAGAGGCACAACATAGTCAGAATGAATTGAGAACTGATGTAGGAGAGAAGAGGTTTAACTATGGGAAAAAATTGACTGCCCTGGGGAGGAACCAACTAGCAGTCAGCCTGGTGGCTTTACTTGGATGGAACTGGGTCCTAGGAATGCATTCTGCCCTCCCCTTATTATCTTGGGCTTAAAGTGCCTGTATCATTAGAAGAGTCCATTGAAGCCAGCCAAGCTCTGTGTGATCAGAAGACCCCCCTCCTTCCATTCCACACAAGTTTATCAAGTACTTCCACACACCAAACTCTATCCCAAGTGCCTTCCTGGATCATAGTCTTGTCGCGGTGAAGGGGCTTGTGTAACCCCAGTGAAGCTATGAGCCATGCCATGCAGGGTCACCCAAGATGGATGGGTCACAGTGAAGAGTTCTGACAAAAGGTGGTCTACTGGAGGAGGGAACAGCAAACCACTCCAGTATTCTTGACACAATAACCCTATGAACAGTATAAAAAGGCAAAAAGATACGACTCTGAAAGATGTGTCCCCCAGGTTGGAAGGTGTCCAGGGTGCTACCGGGGAAGTATGAAAGTCAAAGTGGTCATCACTCAGTCGTGCCCAGCTCCTTGTGACCCCATAGATAGCCCACCAGGCTCCTCTGTCCATGGAGTTCTCCAGGCAAGAATACTGGAGTGGGTAGCCATTCCCTGCTCCAGGGGATCTTCCCAACCCAGGGATGGAATCCAGGTCTCCTGCATTGCAGTTGCATTTTCTTTTTTTTTTTTTTACTGTCTCAGCCACCGGGAAAGCAGTGGGCAATTACTAATAGCTCCAGAAAGAATGAAGCCGCTGGGCCAAAGCGAAAACAATGTCCAGTTGTGGATACGTGTGGTGGTGAAAATAATGTCCAATGCTATAAAGAACAATTGTGGAAAGCACCAAAATCGCAACTAGCTATTGAACAACCATTGAAAGGAGAATGCTGGAACCCACCAAAAACAGATACCCACCTCTGAAGACAAAGAAGAAGCTGCATCGAGACAGTAGCAGGGGCACAATCACAATAATATCAAATCCCGATCACATCCCGCTGCGGGGGGTGACCCACAGACTGAAGGACAGTAATACCAAAGAAGTTCTCCCACTGTTGTGAAGGTCCTGAGCCCCATGTCAGGCTTCCCAGCCTGGGGATTCGACAAAGGGACTAGGAATCCCCAGGGAATCAGACCATGAAGTCCAGTGGGATGTGACTGCAGGACTTCCACAGGACTGGGGGAAAGACAGACTCCAGTCTTGGAGGCCACAAACAAAATGTTGCATGCACCGAGACCCAGAGGAAAGGAGCAGTGACCCCACAGGAGACCGACCCCAAACCACATGCCAGTGTAGGAGGGCCTCCTGTGGAGGCGTGGGTCAGCAGGGGTTCACCACAGGGACAGGGGCGCTGGCAGCAGCAGTCCTGGAAGGTTCCCCTTGGAGGTGCCATTATCCCTACAATAGACCCAGCAGACCCCAGGGCTGGGTCACCTCAGGCCAAACAACTAACAGGGAGGGAACCCCACCTATCAGTATATAACTGGATTAAAGCTTTACTGAGCAAGGCCCTGCCCACTAGAGCATGACCCAGTTTTTCTCACCTCCAGTCCCTCCCATTAGGAAGCTTACACAAGCCTCTTAGCCTCCTCCATCTGAGGGCAGACAGAATAAGCAAGAAGAATCACAATCCCACAGCAGCTAGAACAAAAATCACATTACAGAAAGTTAATCAGCATGATGGCAGTATTTGCCATCACTTCATGGCAAATAGATTGGGAAACAATGGAAATAGTGACAGGCTTTATTTTTTTGGGCTCCAAAACCACTGTGGACAGTGACTGCAGCCATGAAATTAAAACACGCTTACTCCATGGAAGGAAAGCTATGACAAACCTAGACAGCATATTAAAAAGCAGAGACATTACTTTGCTGACAAAGGTACATCTAGTCAAAGCTCTGGTTTTTCCAGTGGTCATGTATGGATGTGAGAGTTGGACTATAAAGAAAGCTGAGTGCCAAAGAATTGATGCTTTTGAACTGTGGTGATGGAGAAGACCCTTGAGAGTCCCTTGGACTGCAAGGAGATCCAACCAGTCCATCCTAAAGGAAATCAGTCCTGAATATTCATTGGAAGGACTGATGCTAAAGCTGAAGCTCCAATATTTTGGCCACCTGATGCAAAGAACTGACTCATTTGAAAAGACCCTGATGCTGGGAAAGATTGAAGGCAGGAGGAGTAGGTGATGACAGAGGATGAGATGGTTGGATGGCATTACTGGCTCAATGGACATAAGTAAGCTCTGGGAGTTGGTGATGGACAGGGAAGCCTGGCATGCTGCAGTCCATGGGGTTGCAAAGAGTCGGACACGACTGAGCAACTGGACTGGACTGAATCAGCATGAAAAAGCAGAGAGTTATGTCTCAGATGAAGGGACAAGATAAAACCCCAGAAAATCAACTAAAAGAAGTGGAGAAAGGCAACCTTCCAGAAAAAGAATTCAAAATAATGGTAGTAAATATGACCTAGGATCTTGGGAAAACAATGGAGAAGATGCAAGAAATGTTTACCAAAGACTTAGAAGAACTAAAGAACAAACAAACAGAGATAAATAATACCCTAGAAGGAATCAATAGGATAACTGAGGCAGAAGAACTGATACATAACCTGAAGGACAGGATGGCAGAAATCCCTACCAAAGAACAGAATATAGAAAAAAAAAATGAAAAGAAATGAAGACAGATTAAGAGACCTCTAGGACAACATTAAACACACCAGCATTCGTGATATACGGGTCCCAAAGTAGAAGAGAGAGAAAGGACCTGATAAAGTATTTGAAGAGATAATAGCTGAAAACTTCCCCAACATGTGAAAGGACTATAGTCAACCAAGTCCCGGAGGCACATGGAGTCCCAGGCAGGGTAAACCCAAGGAGGAATACACTGAGACACATAGTAATCAAACTGACAAAAATTAAAGACAGATAAAATATTAAAAGCAACAAGGGAAAAACAACAAACAACATACAAGGGAAGTCTCATCAGGTTATCAGCTGACTTCTTAACAGAAACTCTATGAACCAGAAGGGAATGGCACCATATATTTAAGTCATGAAAGAGAAGCACCTACAACCAAGACTTCTTTACCCAGCAAGACTCTCATTCAGATTTGATGGAGAAATCAAAAGCTTTTCAGACAAGCAAAAGCTAAGAGAATTCAGCACCACCAAACCAGCTTTACAACAAATGCTAAGGGAACTTCTCTAGGCGGGAAACACAAGCGAAGCAAAAGCCCTACAGAAAACAAACCCAAAACAACTAAGTAAATGGTAATAGGATCATGAAAGTGAAAGTGAAAGTCACTCGGTCATGTCCACCTCTTTGCAACCCCATCGACTATACAGTCCATGGAATTCTCTAGGCCAGAATACTGGAGTGGGTAGTCTTTCCCTTTTCCAGGGGATCTTCCCAACTCAGGGATCAAACCCAGGTCTCCTGCATTGCAGGCAGATTCTTTACCAACTGAGCTATGAGGGAAGCCCTAATAGGATTATATATATTGATAATTACCTTAAATGTAAATAGGTTAAATGCACCAACCAAAAGACCTTGACTGGCTGGGCAGATGAAAACATACGCACATATGTACTTTCACTTATCATTTTACTCTGCTTGATTCCCTCCCCCCCAAATTGTATGTAATTATTTTATACTGCAGCCCATGGGGTCGCGACCGAGCGACTTCACTTTCACTTTTCACTTTCATGCATTGGAGAAGGAAATGGCAACCCGCTCCAGCGTTCTTGCCTGGAGAATCTCAGGGATGGCGGAGCCTGGTGGGCTGCCGTCTATGGGGTCACGCAGAGTTGGACACGACTGAAGCGACTTAGCAGCAGCAGCAGCAGCATTTTATATTGTTAGGTTAATCATGTTCCCATGATGGCTTGCAATTGTAATTATCATTTATTTTTTGTCTGGCTATCAATCGTGAAAACTGATAAACATCTTTTACCATTGTGATTATGTAACTATTTTTCACTTAATAGCATTGTATCATGATTGCCAACAACAAAAAAATAGAATTATCAACAAAACTAACATTTAATAGAAAATCCTGTCATCACTTTAAAATCCAGATCATATCAGAATTATCTTGGAATTTTTTGAAAAATAGCAAATGCTTTTTTTTCTCCAGAGCTCCAAATGTGTTTCTAATGAGCAGCCATGTTTAAAAACAACTGGACTATATGAGCATCTTTTACTTTTATCTGGTTATTTTCACTTTTTCTATTTCATATTCAGTGCTCCCATTTCATTTAGCTTATGTTCTCCAATTTCTCCATCTCTTTTTTTTGATGTTCCTTCTCAAGCCTTTATCAAGCATAGTAGAAAAACTTTTGTATACATCTGCTGCTGCTGCTGCTAAGTCACTTCAGTCGTGTCCGACTCTGTGCGACCCCATAGACGGCAGCCCACCAGGCTCCCCCGTCCCTGGGATTCTCCAGGCAAGAACACTGGAGTGGGTTACCATTTCCTTCTCCAATGCATGAAAGTGAAAAGTGATATGTATAATATATACATATATTTTAGAAAACTTATGGATTTTTGCCTAACTAGAAATTTTATGACATTTTGATTACACTTGTTTGACTTAGCATGAATAGAATGCTAGATTTCTAACTAAAAAAAACAGATAAGCAACAAAGGTTTACTGTATAGCACCAGGAACTGCAGTCAATATTTGGTAATAGCCTATAGTGGGAAACAGTCTGAAACTAATGCATGTGTGTGTGGATACCTGAATCACTTTGCTGTGCACCTGAAGCACTGTAAGTCAACTCTCCTTCAGTAAAATATATGTATTAAGAAAAATAAGACAATACTGCACAGACACCTGGAATGTCAGGTCCATGAATCAATGTAAACTGGAAGTGGTCAAGCAGGAGATGGCAAGAGTCAAAATCGACTTAGGAATCAGTGAGCTACAATGGACTGGAACGGGCAAATTTAATTCAGACAACCATTATATCTATTACCATGGGCAAGAATCCCTGAGAAGAAATAGTCAACAAGAGTCCAAAATGCAGTACTTGAGTGCAATCTCAAAAATGACAGAATTATATTGGTTCGTTTCCAAGGCAAGCCATTCAACATCACAGTAATCCAAGTCTATGCCCCAACCAGTAATGCTAAAGAAGTTGAAATTGACTAGTTCTTCATAGAACCACAAGATCTTCAAGGACCTACAAGATCATCTAGAACTAACACCAAAAATGATGTCCTTTTCATTATAGTGGATTGGAATTCAAAAAGTAGGACGTCAAGAGATACCTGCAGTAACAGGCAAGTTTGGCCTTGGACTAAAAAATGAATCAGGTCGTTTATTTTTCTGGAATTGAGCTGCAGGAGTTGCTTGTATATTTTTGAGATTAGTTGTTTGTCAGTTGCTTCATTTGCTGTTATTTTCTCCCATTCTGAAGGCTGTCTTTTCACCTTGCTTGTAGTTTCTTTTGTTGTGCAGAAGCTTTTAATTTTAATTAGATCCCATTTGTTTATTTTTGCTTTTATTTCCAATATTCTGGGAGGTGGGTCATAGAGGATCCTGCTGTGATTTATGTTGGAGAGTGTCTTGCCTATGTTCTCCTCTAAGATGAAATGAATCGCCAGTCCAGGTTCGATGCAGGATACAGGATGCTCGGATCTGGTGCACTGGGATGACCCAGAGGGATGGTATGGGGAGGGAGGTGGGAAGGGGGTTCAGGATTGGGAACACGTGTACACCCATGGCGGATTCATGTTGATGTATGGCAAAACCAATACAATATTGTAAAGTAATTAGCCTCTAATTAAAATAAATAAATTTAAATTTAAAAAAATGAATCAGGGCAAAGGCTAACGGAGTTTTGCCAAGAGAATGCACTGGTTATAGCAAATACTCTCTTCCCACAACACAAGAGATGACTCTATACACGGACATCACCAGATGGTCAATACCAAAATCAGGTTGATTATTAGTCTTTGTAGCTCAAGATGGAGAAGCTTTATCAGTTCAGTTGCTCAGTTGTGTCCGACTCTTTGTGACCCCATGGACTGCAGCATGCCAGGCCTCCCTGTCCATCACCAACTCCTGAAGTTTACTCAAACTCATGTCCATTTAGTCAGTGATGCCATCCAACCATCTCATCCTCTGTCGTCCCCTTCTCCTCTCACCTTCAATCTTTCCCAGCAGCACAGTCTTTTCAGATGAGTCAGTTCTTTGCATCAGGTAGCCAAAGTATTGGAGTTTCAGCTTCAGCATCAGTCCTTCCAATGAATATTCAGGACTGATTTCCTTTTGGATGGACTGCTTTGATCTCCTTGCAGTCCAAGGAGCTCTCAAGAGTATTTACAACACCACAGTACAAAAGCATCAATTCTTAGGTGCTCAGCTTTCTTTATGGTCCAACTTGCACGTGCTGGAGCGGGGAGCAGTGGCTGTGTGGCACTGGCGAGGCCGTGAGGTGATACCCCACGTCCAAGAACAAAGGAGAAGCCCCAGAAAGACGGTAGGAGAGGCAAATTTGCATTTAGAATCAAACCCCATTTCTGCCAGAGGTGCTCAGAGGGCTCAAACAAACCTGTGTGCAGGACCCAGGGACCCCACAGAGACTGAGACAGACTGTGTTTGGGTGTCTCCTGAGGAGGTATAAGTCGGCAGTGGACTGCTGCGGGGCAGGGGCTCTGGGTGCAGCAGTCTTGGGTATGGCATAAGCCCTCTTGGAGGAGGTTGCCATTAACCCACCACAGAACTGCCAGAATTTATGCAGGACTAGGAAATAGACTCTTGGAGGGCGCAAACAGAACCCTGTGCACCAGGACCCGGGAGAAAGGAGCAGTGACCCCACAAGAGACTGTCCCGGACCTGCCTGTGGGTGTCCAGGTGTCTCCGGTGGAGGCGTGGGTCGGTGGTGGCCTGCTGCAGGGTTGGGGGCACTGAGTGTAGCAGTGCATGCCTGGGATCTTTTGAGGGAGGTCGCCATTATCTTCATTACCTCCACCATAGTTTGAAGTGAAGTGAAGTGGCTCAGTTGTGTCCGACTCTTTGCGACCCCATGGACTGTAGCCTACCAGGCTCCATCCATGGGATTTTCCAGGCAAGAATACTGGAGTGGGTTGCCATTTCCTTCTCCAGGGGATCTTCCCGACCAAGGGATCGAACCCGGATCTCCCGTATTGCAGGCAGATGCTTTACCTTCTGAGCCACCAGTTAGCCCCAGGTAAATAGCAGGGAGGGAACACAGCCCCACTCATCAACAGAAAATTGGACTAAATATTTACTGAGACTGGTTCCAAATAGGAAAAGGAGTATGTCAAGGCTGTATATTGTCACCCTGCTTATTTAACTTACATGCAGAGTACATCATGAGAAACCCTGGGCTGGAAGAAGCACAAGCTGGAATTAAGATTGCTGGGAGAAATATCAATAACCTCAGATACACAGATAACACCACCCTTATGGCAGAAAGTGAAGAGGAACTATAAAGCCTCTTGATGAAAGTGAAAGAGGAGAGTGAAAAAGTTGGCTTAAAGCTCAACATTCAGAAAACGAAGATCATGGCATCTGGTCCCATCACTTTATGGGAAATAGATGGGGAAACAGTGGAAACAGTGTCAGACTTTATTTTGGGGGGCTCCAAAATCACTGCAGATGGTGGTTGCAGCCATGAAATTAAAAGTCGCTTACTCCTTGGAAGGAAAGTTATGACCAACCTAGTTAGCATATTGAAAAGCAGAGACATTACTTTGCCAACAAAGGTCCATCTAGTCAAGGCTATGGTTTTTCCTGTGGTCATGTATGGATGTGAGAGTTGGACTGTGAGGAAAGCTGAGCGCCGAAGAATTGATGCTTTTGAACTGTGGTGTTGGAGAAGACTCTTGAGAATCCCTTGGACTGCAAGGAGATCCAACCAGTCCATTCTGAAGGAGATCAGCCCTGGGATTTCTTTGGAAGGAATGATGCTAAAGCTGAAACTCCAGTACTTTGGCCACCTCATGCGAAGAGTTGACTCATTGGAAAAGACTCTGATGCTGGGAGGGATTGGGGGCAGGAAGAGAAAGGGACGAAAGAGGATGAGATGGCTGGATGGCATCACCGACTCGATGGACATAAGTTTGAGTGAACTCCGGGAGTTGGTGATGGACAGATGGCCTGGAGTGCTGCGATTCATGGGGTCGCAAAGAGTCGGACACGACTGAGAGACTGAACTGCACTGAACTGAGCATGGCCCCATCCCATCAGAACAAGACCCAGTTTCCCCCTCAGTCAGTCTCTCCCATCAGGAAGCTTCCATAAGGCTCTTATCCTTCTCTACGAGAGGGAAGACAGACTTAAAACTACAACCACAGAAAACTAACCAAACTGATCCCATGAACCACAGCCTTGTCTAATGCAATGAATCTGTGAGCCATGCCGTGTAGGGCCACCCAAGGTGGATGGGTCATGGTGGAGAGTTCTGACAAAATGTGGCCCACTGGAGAAGGGAATGGCAAACCACTTCAGTATTGTTGCCTTTGCCTTGAAAACCCCACGAACAGTATGAACAGTATGAGAAGTTCTATACAGTCAGCAAAAACAAGACCTGGAGCTGACTGTGGCTCAGATCATCAGCTCCTTACTGCAAGATTCAGGCTTAAATTGAAGAAAGCAAGGAAAAACCACTAGGCCATTCAGATATAACCTAAATCAAATCCCTTATGATTATACAATGGAGGTGATGAATAGATTCAAGGGCTTAGATGTGATAGAGTGGGTGGAGATTTGTAACACTGTATAGGAGGCACTGACCAAAACCATCCCCCGAAAAAGAAATGCAAGAAGGCAAAGTGGTTGTCTGAGGAAGCTTTGCAAAGCTGAGGAAAGAAAAGAAGTGAAAAGTAGAGGAGGAAGGAAAAGATAAACCCAACTGAATGCAGAATTCTAGAGAATATCAAGAAGCAGTAAGAAAGCCTTATTCAATGAGCAATGCAAAGAAACAGAGGAAAACAGTAGAATGGGAAAGACAAGAGATCTCCTCAAGAAAATTGGAGATATCAAGGGAAAATTTCATGCAAGAATGGGCACAATAAAGGACAGAAACAGTAAGGACCTAATAGAGGCAGAAGAGATTAAAATGAGGTGGCAAGAATACACAGAATCGTACAAAAAAGGTTTTAATGACCCAAATGATCACAATGGTATGGTCACTCACTGAGAGCCGGACATCCTGGAGTGTGAAGTCGAGTGGGCCTTAGGAAGCATCACTATGAACAAAGCTAGCGGAGGTGATGGAATTCCAGCTGAGCTATTTCAAATCCTAAAAGATGATGCTGTTAAAGTGCTGCACTCAGTATGTCAACAAATTTGGAAAACTCAGCAGTGGCTATAGGATTGGAAAAAGTCAGTTTTCATTCCGATCTGAAAGAAAGGAAGTGCCAAAGAATGTTTAAACTACTGGACAATTGTGTTCATTTCCCATGCTAGTAAGGTTCTGCTCAAAATCATGATGCAATGGTATTAAATAATAGTTGCTGCTGCTGCTAAGTCACTTGAGTCATGTCCGACTCTGTGCAACCCCATAGACAGCAGCCCACCAGGTTTCCCCGTCCCTGGGATTCTCCAGGCAAGAACACTGGAGTGGGTTGCCATTTCCTTCTCCAATGCATGAAAGTGAAAAGTGAAAGTGAAGTCACTCAGTCGTGTCCGACTCTGTGTGACCCCATGGACTGCCGCCTACCAGGCTCCTCCATCCATGGGATTCTCCAGGCAAGAGTACTGGAGTGGGGTGCCATTGCCTTCTCCAAATAATAGTTACATAATTACAATCGTAAAAGATGTCTGTTTTCACAATCAATAGCCAGACTAAAAAAAAAAAAAAAAGATAATTACAATTGCAAGCCATAATCCAAACATGACTAACCTAAAAAATAATTACATTTAATTTGGGGGTTAAATAGAGTGACGTGCTAAGTCGAAGTGCGTACTTGCACACGTTTTCATCTGCCCAGTCTATTGATATCCATAATTATCTTAAACGTAAATGGATTAAATGCACCAACCAAAAGACACAGACAGATCTCAGAACCCATTTGCCAAGAAACATCTTACAGGACTAGTTACAACAGAGTACATTTAAGGACAAGAGGCTCTATTAAGAAGGTGACATAATCTAATAATTTCTATGCTTTATGAAAGCATAGTTAAATTTAAACTTAAGTCACTGAAGCCAGTAGTTTTTAAACTGGGATATCTAGATGTACAAGCTGGATTTAGAAAAGGCAGAGGAACCAGAGATCGAATTGCCAGCATCTGTTAGATCACAGAAAAACCAAGGGAATTCCAGAAGAACATCTACTTCTGCTTCATTGACTATGCTAAAGTCTTTGACTGTGTGGATCACAACTGGAAAATTCTTAAAGAGATGGGAATACCAGACCACTTCACCTGTCTCCTGAGAAACCTGTATGTAGGTCAAAAAGCAGCAGTTAGAACCAGACACAAACAACAGACTGGTTCAAAATTAGGAAAGGAGTACAGCCAGGCTGTAGATGGTCAGCCTGCTTATTTAACTTATATGCAGAGTACCTCACGCAAAATGTCAGACTAAGTGAAACACAAGCTGGAATCAAGACTGCCTGGAGAAATATCAACAACCTCAGGTATGCAGATGATACCACTCTTATGGCAGAAAGTGAAGAGGAACTAAAGAGCCTCTTGATGAGGGTGAAAGAGGAGAGTGAAAAAAAAAAAAAACTTAAAACTCAACATTCAGAAAACTAAGATCATGGCATTTGGTCCCATCACTTCTGGCAAACAGATGGGGGAAAAGTGGAAACAGTGACAGATTTTATTTTTTTGGGCTCCAAAATCACTGCAGATTGCGACTGCAGCCATGAAATTAAAAGATGCTTGCTCCTTGGAAGCAAAGTTGTGACAACCTAGACAGCATATTAAAAAGCAGATATCACTTTGCCAACAAAGGTCCATATAGTCACAGCTATGGTTTTTCCGGTAGTCATATATGGATGTGAGAGTTGGATCATTAAGAGGGCTGAGGGCTGAAGAACTGATGCTTTCAAACTGTGGTGCTAGAGAAAACTCCTGAGAGTCCCTTGGACTGCAAGATCAAACCAGTCAACCCAAAAGGAAATCAACCCTGAATATTCTTTGGAAGGACTGGTGCTGAAGCTCCTATACTTTGGCCACTGGATTCGAAGACCAACTCATTGGAAAAGACTCTGATGCTGGGAAAGATTGAGGGCAGGAGTAGAGGCGTGACAGAGGATGAGATGGTTGGATGGCATCACTGAATCAATGGACTTAAGCAAACTCTGTGAGACAGTGAAAGACAGGGAAGCCTGGCGTGCTGCAGTCCTTGGGGGTCGCAAAGAACTGGTCACAACTTAGCAACTCAACAACAGCAGCCTTACATCTACCAGCATTTTCCAATGAGTCAGAGACTCAAACAGTTTCAGGGGATACATTTTTAGATCCTTACCTTTCTATTGCACTCTTCAAAGAGTCACCAGCCAGAGAAAATGCCCTTTTTTCCCATTACAAATGAAAGCAGATCATTTCCCATATGCATCTTACTGTAGAGCAGGACTCAAGATACAATTTCCAAACATAGTGTTTGGAAATGAAAGCATAGTAACAGGATACAGATCCTCCTGCAATGCTGGTTGGTCCCCAATTCCTTGCTTACAACAAAATTGAAGGAACATCAAAATTTCTGAGTATTTATTTTAGCATGTAATTCCGAAGGAGATGGCTTTACCCTGCTATCACTAACTCCTTCTCTTTCCATCTGTCTGTCTGAAGTAGGGTCATCAGCATTTCCATACATAAAATTGAAAAGGGAGAAAAGAACTGATGCTGTACTGTGGCCATTCTAACAAAAATAATAGTAACATACAGAGATGAAATAATGGGGAGGAGAAGACTTCAACTCATTAAGTGATACACTGTTAATGAAGTTTTACGTGTTTAGTAGTTTATTAAAATTGTCCTCTATCTATTAAACAAACTCAGTCCATAAGAAATTTAAAATATGTAGAGCTTTATGATGGTAGGATGGTATGGAATTTTGTTACAGTCAACTAAACAATATGTAAGCCAAGAATAATTAGGCTAAAATTTTGAGGGAGAAATAGAATCAAAATACAAATTCAGGGAGTAAAAAAGAAAAGTGTGGCATTTCCTACCATTAAAATTTGTATTCTTTGTGTACTTTTTTGAAAGGATGATAGTGTCTAGCACCAACTGTATTTAGAACTTCTTGGCTAAATTTAAAGGGAGATGTAGCCATTTTACCCAAAGATGCAGTATCTATGCATGCCGGTACTTAGATCCTTTGCAACTATTTCAGATGAAAACTTTTAGACTTCACTTATGAGGTCTCTGGGCATAAAATTTTAAGTCGGCTAACTGAGGATCTCTAAGGATAGTTGTGTTTGGAAATAAGGATGGCTAAAAGGGGCTCCTTTTAGGAAATTTGGAAAACTCAGCGGTGGCCACAGGACTGGAAAAGGTCAGTTTTCATTCCAATCCCAAAGAAAGACAATGCCAAAGAATGCTCAAACTACCGCACAATTGCACTCATCTCACACGCTAGTAAAGTAATGCTCAAAATTCTCCAAGCCAGGCTTCAGCAATACGTGAACCATGAACTTCCAGATGTTCAAGCTGGTTTTAGAAAAGGCAGAGGAACCAGAGATCAAATTGCCAACGTCCACTGGATCATCAAAAAAGCAAGAGAGTTCCAGAAAAACATCTATTTCTGCTTTATTGACTATGCCAAAGCCTTTGACTGTGTGGATCACAATAAACTGGAAAATTCTGAAAGAGATGGTAATACCAGACCACCTGACCTGCCTCTTGATAAACCTATATGCAGGTCAGGAAGCAACAGTTAGAACTGGACATGGAACAACAGACTGATTCCAAATTGGAAAAGGAGTACGTCAAGGCTCTCTGTATATTGTCACCCTGCTTATTTAACTTACATGCAGAGTACATCATGAGAAATGCTGGGCTGGAAGAAGCACAAGATGGAATCAAGATTGCTGAGAGAAATATCAATAACCTCAGATACGCAGATGACACCACCCTTATGGCAGAAAGTGAAGAGGAACTAAAAAGCCTCTTGAGGAAAGTGAAAGAGGAGAGTGAAAAAGTTGGCTCAACATTCAGAAAACGAAGATCATGGCATCTGGTCCCATTACTTCATGGGAAATAGATGGGAAACAGTGGAAACAGTGTCAGATTTTATTTTTTTGGGTTGCAAAATCACTGCAAATGGTGACTGCAGCCATGAAATTAAAAGACGCTTACTCCTTGGAAGGAAAGTTATGACCAACCTAGATAGCATATTGAAAAGCAGAGACATTACTTTGCCAACAAAGGTCTGTCTAGTCAAGGCTATGGTTTTTCCGGTGGTCATGTATGGATGTGAGAGTTGGACTGTGAGAAAAGCTGAGCACCGAATTGATGATTTTGAACTGTGGTGTTGGAGAAGACTCTTGAGAGTCCCTTGGACTGCAAGGAGATCCAACCAGTCCATTCTCAAGGACATCAGCCCTGGGATTTCTTTGGAGGGAATGATGCTAAAGCTAAAACTCCAGTACTTTGGCCACCTCTTGCGAAGAGTTGACTCATTGGAAAAGACTCTGATGCTGGGAGGGATTGGGGGCACGAGGAGAAGGGGACGACAGAGGATGAGATGGCTGGATGGCATCACTGCCTTGATGGACGTGAGTCTAAGTGAACTCCGGGAGTTGGTGATGGACAGGAAGGCCTGGCGTGCTGCGGTTCATGGGGTCACAGAGTCGGACACGACTGAGCGACTGAACTGAACTGAAAAGGGACTCCAGTTCTTCTAATTTTCAGAAGGAATAGATATAAACATTCACCTTAGGGGACATCTAACAGTTTGGAGACAACCCTAAAAGCCAACAGAAAGGTAATAATTAGACTAAGAAGTACACAGAATTACTAAACTGGAGTTTGAAAACTAGTTAGTGATTTGTGACAGGCTTTTTATTCTCAAAATATTTTCTTTCTGAAGAGCCGGATTCCACAGTGATCCTATCTCAGAAATGTCCATACTTATTTCTCAGTAGGCTTTAGAAAGCTGCATTTGTAAAGGCTTGTTTATTATTAAAGCTTATTTTTTTATATAAATAGTGTATGCTTGTGTGTACATACAAATGCTGGTAGTTGTTAACATGAAAATTAAATGGCTGTATCACATTTTTAAAAAATATTAATAAAATTTGGTCTCATTGGATATAGCAATTTGTCCAGGAATTTGTTTTGTTGTTCTTTTTAAATACCATTCAATTTTTCATCCTCATATGAAAACAAGAACTACTTCTGTCACAAGATAGGTACAGGTACAGTTCTTTTCAAATTATGTGTTTTTCTATCATTTACTCTATTCTCTGGGTTACTGGTGTTACTCTTAGCAAAAGTTCACTCTATGTAGAAGCCCAAGTTTCTAAAATTAACATGTGACCACTAGCAATGCGTCAGTCATTGGAAAAATATTTTGAGCTAGACAGGCAATGCTATTAAAAAAATACCTGTATTTCTCAACTAAGTAACAGGGCACTAGAGCTGCCAGTCACTGTATTTTCCGTCATCAAGTCCTGCGCAGGAGCCACACCACGTGTCCTGGAGCTGCCCCACCCCCATCCTCATACGCAGATGCCTGGACTAGTCACGCTGGTCCCAAACCTGAGCAGTCTGTGACAGACCCCTGCATTAGCAGATAATCACAGAGAAGTAAAAAGCAAAGAAGGAATTACAACTGCTAAAGTACCATTCTTTTAAATGAATAAAATCATAACTCTCATAAAGACATAAAAGTGAACACATATCCAAAAATTTATTTAACCCCTTAATTCACAATGAAACAAATAAAATGTTATAACTGGTTTGAAGTAGAATTTAAACAACAATACAAGTTTGGGGTACCAGAACCTCTGATTCTGCACTTTCTGCTAGGAGCAATTCAGATGATTCTTGTCCCTGTAAATGCAAACTGTGTCCAGTGCCGACTCAGTTGGTCACTGGCTGTGAGCACTGACCGATTTTACCAATTTTTTAAGTCAGTTAAGTGAATTTATTTTAGCATCATCAATGGACATGAAATCTGACCCCACCCTTATACCACACATAAAAATTAAATCCAGTTAGATTATACATCAAAATGTAAAAGATAAAACAGTAACAGTTCCAGAAGGAATTCACAACCTCAGAGTAGGGAAAAGTTGTTTCAACAGAACACCAAAGGCACTACCTGATAAGGGAGGCAGCTAAACTAGACTCCGCTAGAGCTCATGACTGCTGCTCCTCAAAAGATACAGTAAGGAGAATAGGAAGGCAGGACAGGGTGGGAGAAGATATTTGTGACAACCTATCTGACAAAGAATCTTGGTGAAAATGTGATTCCATCCCTCCTAGACACTACGGTAATCCATGAGTGGAAGAGGCATATTCCATGAATAAGCACCTCCCAAGAGCACGTCCAAATGACAGGTAGGCAAATGAAAAAATGCTATCCATTATTTGTAAGAGAAAATGCAAATTAAGGTGACAAGAAGATACCACAAAAACTTTTACTGAAGTGACAAAAACTGAAAAACCTAACAGTATTATCCATTGTTAGCAAGAACACAGAGCAACTGGTGATTGTGTAATTTGGTAGCAAATTACATTGTAAAGACATTTGACTCTGCTGATGTTTACCACGTGCGTAGCCTATGAGCAAGCATTCTACTCCTGCGTACAGTTGGCCCTCCGTAATCCGTGAGTTCCCCATTTGTGGATTTAACCAACCTCAGATCGTGTACCACGTTTGCAGTCCACACTGGCTGATCAGCAGGTGGTGAATCCATGAGTGCGAGGGCGGACTATGAGGCTTAAGCGTCCTGAGAGTGCTGAATCCAGGGCAGATCCTGGAGACAGTCCCCTAAGGATGTGTACAAGACAGTGTGCAGTACTGTTTCACACTAGGCAAAACCAGAAAGAGAGTCTTGCTGTCTACATGCTGCACAAGTGTTAACTGTCTGTCTTTACACAATGGAGCACACACAGCAGCTACAACTGACCAAGCTGTAACAACATGGATGGGTCTCACTCAAAGTATAATTTGAGTGAAGGGAGCTGAAAACACAAATATAGCAAAGGGGAAGAAAAGGAACACCACAAATTAGTAGGAATACATAAAGGAAAATGCAGGACATTTGAGAGACGTGTGCATGCATGCTAAGTTGCTTCAGTCACGTCCAACTCTGTGTGACCCTATAGTGACACAGACTCTGTGGCCCTCCCCCCCGGCCCAGACTCCTCTGTCCATGGGGATTCTCTAGGCAAGAATACTGGAGTGGATTGCCATGTCCCCCTCCAGGGATCTTCCTGACCCAGGGATCAAACCCTCATGTCCTGCATTGGCAGGTGGGTCCTTTACCACGAGTGCACCACCTGGGAAGCCCCGCTTGAGACGTGGATTAGTATAAAAAATGACATGGAATGGAGCTCAGCACATATACACAACATGGACACATCTAAACACTGATGGAGCTCAGCACATATACACAACATGGACACATGTAAACACTGATGGAGCTCAGCACATATACACAACATGGACACATCTAAACACTATAGTAGGAGAAAAGTGAGATGCAGGAAAGTGCACGTTAGAGATGCCATTCATATACATCTTAAAAACTGCAAACGAAACAATGTTGTATGTTGCTTATAACAGACATATGGATAGATAGCTAGAAGTATAAAAATGGACTGAAAGGAACATCTGAAAGTCAAGACGAAGACTGAGTCAGTGGGGAGGCAGTGACTGAGACAGGGAAAGGCAGTGTTAACTCCATTGCATGTTTCCTTTCTGTTTTAAACACTGGAAGTGCTGCTCTGCCCGGTACAAATGTAAAAGCAGGCCTGCTTATAATGAACCTATGTATCGATCCTTCTCAGACTCTTCCTAAAGACTGAAGAGGAAGGAACACTCCCAAAGACAGTCTATGAAGCCACCATCACCCTGATACCAGAACCAAAGACAAAAATGCTACCAAAAAAGAAAATTACAGGCCAATATCTTTGATGAATAGAGACCCCCAAACTCTCAACCAAACATCAGCAAACCAAATCCAGAAACACATTAAAAAGGTCATACACCGAGACCAAGCCGGATTCATCCCAGGGTCACAAGGGTGTTTCAATATAACGCAAATCAATAAATGTGATACACCACGTCAACAAAAGGACAAAAGCCACACGATTATCCCACAGATGTAGAAAAAGCATTGATAAAACTCAATATCCATTCATGATAAAAACCCTTACAAAAGTGCATGCAGAAAACATCTCTCAACATAAGAAAAGCTATTTATGAAGAGCTAAAATCTGGACCAAGACAATGATGCCCACTCTTACCACTTCTCTTCAACAAATACTGGAAGCCCTATCCACAACAATCAGATAAGAGAAAGAAATAAAAAGAATGCAAATTGGTAAGGAAGAGCTAAAACTGGCATTATGCACTGAGAACACAATACTCTCTCTATAAAACCCTAAAGACTCCATACAAAACTACTAGAACTGATACACGAATTCAGCAAGGTAGCAGGATACAGAAAGGAGCTGAATTTCCTATCACATAAAAAACCGCCTATGAATAAACCTCAAAGAGGTGAAAACCTTATGTGCTGAGAAATCGTTAGTAAAGGAAATTAAAGAGAATTCAAAGAAAGGGAAAGATATTCCATGATCTTGGGTTGGAAGGACTAATATTTTCAAAATACCACTACTATCCAAATCAGTCTACAGATTTAATGCGACCTTTGCCAAATAACCCATGACACTTTTCACAGAATGAGAATATATAATCCTAGTATTTATATGGAACCATAATAGACCCAGAATTGCCAAATAATCCTGAGGAAGAACAAAAAAGCAGGGCGTATAAACCTCCCAGGCTTCAGACAATACTACAAAGCTATCGTAATCAAAACAGTGTGATGCTGGAAGAAAACCAGACACATAGATCAACAGAACAGCACAGAGAGCCCAGAAATGAACCCACATACCTATGGTCAACTAATCTTCCACAAAGGAGGAAAAATATGAAATGAGAAAAAGACAGTCACTTCAGGAAGTGGTGCTGGGAAGGCTGGACAGTTGCATGCAAATTGATGAAGTTGAAACATACTCTCTCACCATGCACAAAAATAACCTCAAAATGGCTTAAAGATTTAAACATAAGATATGATACCATAAAACTTCTGGAAGAGATCATAGGCAAAACATTCTCTGAAATAAATTGCACTAATGCTTCCTTAGGTCATTCTTCCAAGGCAATAGAAATAAAAACAAAAATAAAAATAAATAAATGGGACCTATGAACTAAATCAAACTTACAAACTTTGCACAGCACGGAGGTTCCCCAGGAAACTTAATAGAGTTGAAATTTGACCCAGACAAAAATATCATTTGAGAAGATAAAAGGACCCATATGTTCATAATAGCACTATTTACAATAGCCAAGCTGTGGAAATAACTGACCAACAGATGATGGATAAATAAGATGTGGTACATACATACAATGGAATATTACTCAGCCATAAAAAAGAATGAAACAATGCCATTTGCAGCAACTTGGATACACAGTAAGTAAAGTAAGTCAGAAAGAGAAAGACAAATACCATATGAAATCACTTATATGTGGAATCTAAAATATGACACAAATGAAGACATCTATGAAACAGAACAGACTCAGAGATAAGAAAACAGACTTGTGGTTGCCAAGCGGGGTGGGGGAAGGAGGGACTAGGAGTCTAGGGTTAGTAGACACAAATTATTGCTCACAGGATGGATACGCAAGGTCCTAATGCAGAGCACAGGGAACTATATTCAATACCCTGGGATAAAACCATACTGGAAAAGGACATTTAAAAGAATGTGTATATGTGTGTAACTGAGTCACTTTCCTGTACAGCAGACATTAACACATTTTTAAATCAACTATACTTCCAAAAGTAAATTTAAGAATAAACACTGAAGAAAATGCAAGAGAGAAGGAAATAGAAAATCACTATTATAATATGACTGTCAAGGTCTACCAATAAATGCTAAAATTAGTCAAAGTTTGAGGAGAAGCAGGCTATTTCCATAGTCTCAAAATACCTTCCTCTAAGAAATACAATTGGAAAGAAAAAAAAAATGAGGCTGTACAGTGGATGAACCCAGCAGACACCATCTTAATCCAAAATGATCAGTGTCCCCACCAGTAATGTGTGACATCACATACCTCCTGAGAAGGCACCTCACTTCTGCGCCATTTGGGCCAAAGCTGCAGAACCTCAAACACATCATGAAAACACCCAGACAAACCCTTGAAATGCAGCATGTTCTATAAAGCGAGTGACCAGCAGTCTTTCAAAGGGTCAAGGTCATGGACAGTGGAAGGTGGATGGGGCCCTGAGGAAAAGTCAGAGACGGGAGGACTGGGAGCCACCGCAACGGCGTGTGCTGTGGGGCCTGGACTGGATGGTGGACCAGAAAAAGGACAGGGTGGGAGAGCGGGTGAAAACCACAGAGACTCTGTGCTTTAGTAACTAGTGTGCTCCAATGCTGGTTTCTTAGTTTTGACCGTTGTACTGAGGTTGTTTGTACAGGATGGTAACCCTGGGGACCCGGGTGGTGCAGGGTACGGAAACTGCTGAACTGTCATGGCAACTTTTCTGTAAGTTTAAAATGTCAACATAAAAAAGTTAAAAGGTAAAAAGCACTGGTAGGGGCGAAAACAAGCAGAAACAACCCACAGGTAGAGAATTCCATGAAGATTCTGTCACAGGCCAGAGAAAGCTTATTATGAAAGCTGTTTTCCAAGAATTCAAGGATTTAAAATTATATATGTGCACACACACATCCATCTAATACAAGAGGTTAAAGAAGCTTCAAGTGTTCCAAGTGGGAATAATAATTATAATGTAAACATACCTTGATATAACCAAAAATGAATTTATCTCCATGGAGGAAGATAAAAAAGAGGATGTAAGGAAACAACCAATGCTTTCTCTCTGAGATAATCCCTAAAAACTGAAAAACCAACAACTTTCAGTATAAGCATGTTGGTTTTGTTTTTGTTAGAACTGTGGAGTTAATGATCAAAAGAAACAACTGCTGACCTTGGAGAGCAGGGATCAAGGGGCAGGGAATCAAGGGGCAGGAGACAGCAGGGGATGTTTGGTAACAATTCTAGCAGTACTTCTGGCTCTTTAAATCCTGTGCATATGTAATTAATAAAACTGGAAATGTAGAATCTAAGTGTGAGTAGATGATACATTGATGGGGACAGATGACTTTTATTCAAGGACACTGGCTGTGAAGGTGACGAGAGGGGTGGGTGGGGAGCTGGTGGGTGAAGGGAGAGCTTCTGAAGATGTGCTTGTGCTGCTGATGGAGACGACGCAGTGGAGAAGGGAAGCAGGGAAAGGGTGAGTGCAGGAGGGAAGCCGTGGGCGCTGCTAAGGGGCCGAGATGAGATTTCCTGTGTAATTTCTTCTACACAAGAGAGAAAGCAAGGCCTCGGCTGACCTTGGGGAGGGTTAGGGAGAGCAGAGGTGTGACACAGTCATGTTAAGAGAAGGAAAATAGAATCTCTTGGTGAAATACAGTCGGCTTGTATTGTTTAACGTGTTTCTGTGCTGTGCGTGTTAACGTTTTCTCACTGGTATTCACTGATGTTTTGGGTCAGGTTTTGTTGTGTTGGCTTTATAAAAATTACTCGGAAGCCTTCCCTTCCAGGACAATGGCACATTCTGAATAGAACTGGAGGCAACTTCTACCAACATTCAACATATGTTAAAACACCATTTGTGAAGCTTTCTGGGCCTAATATAAGAATTTTCTCATTTTCTTCCAGGATAAATTTTTTTCTCTTATGGGCTACTTTTCTATAATAGCAAATACATACATACCTACCTTAATATATACTGGAGATATGATCCTTACAACAAATATACACATATTTATTCTTTTCATCGTCACTTGGTTTTCTATTCCATAGGTTCTTTCTGCATCTTCTTACCTGTAGTTCTATACCTACTATGTTTTACTTGGCTAACTGGCCTTTCATACTTTCCTCGATTAGTTTAGACAATGGATTATTTATTGCATGACTCTGTTTTTCCCAGAAAACAACCTAGCTCCTGCATTTACTCGATTATGTGGGTGTATCAATTCAGCCATTTCTGTGTTTATCTCCAGTAACTCTGTCTTTCCTTAGCCTCCTGTTCTTTTTATAATTGCTTGTGTTTATGTAGGTGATTTCTGTATTTCATTTTTGTGTGCTAACGCACATGGACCTGTACACAGATAGGTGGCCTGGGGCTAGTGGGCATCACTCTTCTGAAACACCCCTTACGAAAAGAGACCGGGCAGGTGCCCAGGACTCAGGCCAGGGGTCAGCTGTTTGCTTGAGACGATGGGGTAAAAGTGGACACAGCCCTGCGGCTGAGACTCAGACAGGGTTACTGGTATCTGAGACTCAGACAGGGTTACTGACGTCCAGAGAACCTAGGCCCCAGTGCAACATGGAACCAGTGCTGGCCCCGCCCTTGAGTCCCCCATTTAGAGCATTCAGACAACCTGATGCCAGAGCAAAGGAAACAATAAACAAAAAGACAACCTTATGGATTGGGAAAAAGTATTTACAAATGATGTGACCAATAAGGGATTAGTCTCCAAAATTTACAAACAGCTCATGATGCTTAACAGCATCAAAACAAACAACATGCTCAAAAAATGGGCAGAAGACCTAAATGGACATTTCTATAAAGCAGACATAATGATGGCCAATAGACACACGAAAAGATGTTCAACACCGCTAATTATTAGAGAAATGCAAATCAAAACTACAATACGGTATCACCTCACACCCACCAGAATGGCTATCATCAAAAAATCCACGAACAATAAATGCTGGAGAGGGTGTGGAGAGAAGGGACCCCTCCTACACTGTTGGTGGGAATGTAAATTGGGACTGCTACCATGGATAATATTATGGAGATTCCTTAAAAAACTAAAAATAGAACTACCACATGACCGTACAATCCCACTCCTGCATATGTATCTGGAGAAAAGCATGATCTGAAAGGATACACGCACCCGTGTTCTCTGCAGCACTGTTTACAATGGCCAGGATGTGGAAGCAACCTAAACGTCCATCAACAGAGGAATGGATAAAGAAGACGTGGCACATGCACACAGTGGACACTACTCAGCATCAAAAGACTGAAGTAATGCCATTTGCAGCAACATGGACAGACCTAGAGAGTGCCACGCTCTCTCTCTCTCTCCAAGTGAAGCCAGAGAAGGAGAAATATTGTACGGCATCCCTTATATGTGGGATCTAAAAAGAAATGATACAAAGGAACTTACAAGACAGAAATATACGTGTGGCTGAGTCCCTTCACTGTTCAGCTGAAACTATCACAACATTGTTTGTTAATTGGATATATCACGATACAAAATAAAAAGTAAAAAAAGAAAACCAGATGCCAATGTATAAACAGAGGGAGGAAAGCAACTTCCCATTCTAAATGAGCTTGCACATGAATATTTAAACCTCAAGGAATATAATGCTAATACAGCTAACAAGCAAAAAAGCAAGAAAGTGCACTCCAGTGAATCTGAAAATAACTTTGAAATTTAAAAAAAATTTCAAAGGGAACCCAAGGGTTACACACAAAAGAACAACTCTTTCTTAAACTTAATCAAGAACATATTCCAGAATAGGTATGGTTAGGGAAAGAATTAATAATAACTGTGAAGATTGTACTGAACAATTTGCTCCAATACATCAAGACATGGTAAAAATATGAAAAAGGTTAAAAAAAAAAAAAAGGTAAAATGAGAAGCTCCATAGTAAAATATCTTGAATATTCATGGTTGATGATTTTCAAGTGCTGAAGAGACAAACATTCCCCAGCTCTAAGCAGAGCAGTATAGAGACCCACATACAGGCATATTCTACTGAAGTGGAGGAATAGCAGGATAAAAAGAAAAATCACAAAAGAAGAAAAGACAGATTACCTACAGAGGCCTGACACACAGCAGCAGAGCCTCCAGGTACAGCAGTAGCAGCCTAAGGAATAAGTCACTTGTGTCTGACCCTTTGCGACCCACCAGGCTGCTCTGTCCATGGAGTGGGTTACCAGGTCCTCCTCCAGGGGATCTTCTCAGCCCAGGGATCGAACCCTCGTCTCTTGCATCTTCCGCACTGGCAGGTGAGCTCTTTACCACTAGTGCCACCTGAGAATAAGGGGTGCCTTCAAAATGCCTTAGACACACAGCTGTAGGTCTAGATAATTAACATCCTAATAGTTAGCAATCAAGAGTGAGGGAAATCTCTATACCAAGAAGAGAGGGATGTGTAAATCTCCAGAAACTCTTATCAGTGGAGAAGGCATGGACTTAAAACTGCATTAAAAACCATACTCTTAATCAACTATACTTAAATTAAAAAAAAAAATACCCTTGATTACTGTACTCTTCCCAATAACATCTCAGAGTGGCATTTCCCCTGACGTCTTCTTTTCTCTTTAGCTAGATATGGTATTTAAGGTGCTAGCTTCCTTACTATATGGCTTCCCTTTGTAACTCGGTAAAGAATTTGCCTGCAGTGCAGAAGACTTGGGTTCAATTCCTGGGTCGGGAAGATCCCCTGGAGAAGGAAATGGCAACCCCCTCTAGTATTCTTGCCTGGAGAATCCCATGGACAGAGGAGCCTGGCGGGTTACAGTCCATGGGGTTGCAAGTTGGACACAACTTAGCAACTAGACCACCACCACCACTGCCTTACTATGGCCATTTTTTGCTAAAAGAATGACCACAGTAAGGAAGAAGAAATGTAACACAGAAGCAGGGTGGGAATAATTAGTAAGATATTATGAAATAGAAATAACCATCTACTTGGAATAGAAAAACAAACTAATATGTTAGTAATTAACTCAGACTCCAAAGAAAGCCAGATGACTCTCTGTTTCTTGACTTGCTGGTGGCCCCATAGCTGTTTGCTTTATAGTTAATCACTAAACTATATATATGTTTTATGTACTTTCCTGGATGTTTGTTAAATCATACATAATATGGACTGCTAAGTACTAAATTATGTAACAGTTATAAATGCTGTGGGTTTCAGAAATAAAGGCAATTATAGAAGCATTAGCAGAGAAGATGAATTTCTTACCTTAAGCTGATCACAGTCATTACGTATAATATGAAAGCAACAGAAGGTGTTTTCTACCTGGTGGACAGAAGGTAAAAGGAGACCATTTGTAGCTGAGAGTTAAGATTTCAACATGGCTCTTGTTTTGCTTTAGCATTAACAGGAAGGGAAACTGGTCTTGAGGAAGAATAAACATTTAGGCAAAGTTATCACTGATTCTTCCCAATGCCTCACTCAATACATTGAATCAGTTAGCAAGGACTGTCCATTTACCTTCACTCCTTGTGCAAAGACAATCATTTTTACTCCTTTGCACCTTGGCCAGGGAACAGAATAACATTCACCATGGCTCTCCCCAGCTCCAAAGTCAAGTTCTACCTGTGGTCATGGGGGATGTCCACAATGGTTTGTTAGGTCATTAAGCTGGGAAAAAAATTTGGACCAAGGTATGGTCTGAGCCCAGTTTTTGTAAAAATAAAGGACCAAAGAAGCACATTTGTGATTACCAATGGATGTTTTTGTAGCACTGGAGTCTCTCACTGGAATCACTGCATCAGTGGTAACAGCCACTAGACTGACCTCCCGAGGAGCTGTCCTTTGCACAATAGAGATCTTCTACAAACATCAGAGGTAACACACACTCATCCTCCCGTGCTAAAATCCACAGTCCTCACCCTGTAAGGTTTTCAGCATAACGGGGGTGCTGTTTCGGCTCAGACAATGGCCGGTTTAGGGCAGGGCTTGTTTCGGTCATGGCTGGATCCAGGCGCTCTCCCAGTGGCTCTGTTTCCCTCTTTCTCCACATGATGGCAGAAGGACCACTAGCGACTGAAGACACTCATCACTCTCTCCACCGATCCACCAGAAAAGAAACTTTCTCTTTACCAAGAGCACCAAACAACTCCCATGGACACCGCCCACTAACCTGACCTGGGTCTTGTGCCTGGAGGTGGTGGTGCCAGGGGAGGAAGTCAGCATTACCAGCTGGAGTCACATGCCCATCCCTAGGGGTGTAACCCATGTTTCCCTGGGTCTTCTGGCAGGAGCGGGGGGAAGTGGGTAACAGATTTATTTGAGATGATTCTTATACCATACATTTCACCCACTTGTATGATTCACTGTTTTTTAGCCCCTTTGGAGTTGAGTAACCATCACTATTACCAATTCTGGAACATTTCCATGACCCCAAAGAGCCACTCCTGCTCCTCATCTGTCTCCACTCATTCCACCCCAGGCCACCAGCAGTCTGCTCTCCATCCAGGCCGCCCTCTCCCTCACTGCTGTGTCTACTGTGAGCACAGGACCTCTGTATTTGGATGAGAACCGGAAGGCGACATAGACCCATGGAAAACCAGACTGGATTAAGAAACAGGATCACCTGGCAATGCAGCTGCTGTTTCAGTGTTTCACGATAAAGCTCCCCTTAACTGGCAGCCATAGCTTTCTAGACTGCTGCTTCCCATGGAGTAAATGATTGAGAGCTCATCTTTGCTTAAAACAGATCCTGGCTCTTCTGGGAAGATCCCCGCAGATGATCAGGTCTGCCCCGTGCTCCCTGCAGTCTCCCCTTCAGGCGGCACACCCCTCCATGGCTGTCATCCTGTCTGTTCTCCAGGAGAGCGAAGAGGAGCTGTATTCCTCCTGCCGCCAGCTGCGGAGGCGGCAAGAAGAACTGAACAACCAGCTCTTTCTGTACGACACCCACCAGAACCTGCGCAGCACCACCCGTGATGCCATGGTCAGAGAATTCAACGTCAACGAGAACCAGCTGCAGCTGTACCAGGAGAAGTGCAACCGCAGGTGGGTCACAGCCTGCAGCCACTGTGAGGTCAGGCCTGGGCCAGGGCGGAGGGCAAGGCTCCCCCTTCAGAAAGCCTGAGCCCTGACCCCTCTTCTCTTGGCTCCATCAATTACTTATACTAAGAGCTCAAGCATCTGCACCTTCCCTGAGCTGAACTGTCCTCCTGAGCACGCCCAGGAAAGAGTGAAAATAAGCAATGACCATTACTGTTTAAGGAGCCCTTCTCGCCCTCTCAAGCCTGGGCTCGTCCAGTGGTCCTCAACTGAAGTGGAATCCCTCTCCCCACCTCCCTTCTCCAGAGTAGGATGCTTTGAATTGTGCTAGAGACTTGTACGGGGGTTTCCATGATGGCTCAGTGGTAAAGCATCCACCTGCAGTGCAGGAGACATACGAAATACAGGTTGGATTCCTGGGTTGGGAAGATCCCCTGGAGGAGGAATTGGCAACCCACTCCAGTATTCTTGCCTGACAAAACCCAAAGACAGAAGGATCTTGGTGGGCAACAGTCCATGAGGTTGCAAAGAGTCAGGCATGACTGAGCATGACGACATGTAAGGAGGGATAGCCAGGTATGCCAGAGGGCTGCTCCACAAAGAACATTCTCCAAGAAAATGCCAGTAGCAACTTCTCCAGGACATAGCATGGAGACTCCTTACCCATGTTCTTCTCAGGTCATCTTGACGACACCTGCACATCAACAATGACTGCCGCACAACGACCAGCGACGAAACAGAATCACGCAAGTTATGCACCCTGTCAGGGACCTACCTCCTCAGCTCTGCCCTGTACACCCAGCCCTGAGTATCCACAAACATGTGGACATAAACGGGAGACTTCAGCACATGACCCGAATCCTAGGCTAATGGATGACGGTGAAGTCTGTATGAGAGTCAGCAACAGCAAGTTTACTCATAGAAGCTGGGTCCATGTGTAAGGGTGTCGTGTGTGTGTGTGTTTGCATGGAGGAGCGTGTGCTCTGTTCTGACCCTGGGAACATGCTCACATGTGAGGTCGTCACTCCAGCCTATCACCGAGATGACATATGTGGAGACCCAAGTGGCATGAGTTGGGATGATTTCCTGCTAACTTTCATCTTGGACACTTTCTTAACTTACAGTCTCCAAAGTGAAAGTGAAAGTGAAGTCGCTCAGTCGTGTCTGACTCCTTGTGACCCCGTGGACTGCAGCCCACCAGGCTCCTCTGTCCATGGGATTCTCCAGGCAAGAATACTGGAGTGGGTTGCCATTTCCTTCTCCAGGGGATATCTTCCCGACCCAGGAATCGAACCCAGGTCTCCCACACTGCAGGCAGACGCTTTAAGCTCTGAGCCACCAGGAAGGCCTCTCACGTTCCAAGCCCCCATGAACAAAGGCAGTGAAACTCGATCAGTGACCTTCTGTGCACAAGCTGTAGAGTGAGCAGGATTCCTTCTCTGGCCTCTAAAGACCCAGGTAACTGACTTCTATGGAAGATGAGCAGGGTCTGTAAGGAAGTAACTCATTAGATTCTGAAAAGGATCTGAACTAAAGGCAAACGATCTCACACTGAAGGCCTCGGACTTCACCAGGCCTGGAGAGGAGACCCAGTCCTGCCCCAGCTCAGAACACTTGAACTCCCTCTGGCAGCTGGACCCGCCTGCAGCCGCACATGAAGGGTGGGGCGGGCCATTCATTAGGACAGGGACTTGCTGGGTGAGTGGGGTCAAGGGTGGCAAGCTGGGGGCTTTCTGACTTACAAGCCTGTCAAAGAGCAGAGCCCCATGAAGGACTGGCCAGCTTCTTACACCACCCCCCAGCCTGTCCACTCCCTGGTCTGCACAGCCACGGGCCGCGGGCTCACTCACTGCTCACATGGAGTGAGACAGGGTGGGCTCCCTGGGTGACCCCGTTTCCTGAAGCAGTGAGCTAAGCTTTAGGGAATGACAGAAAATCTCAGGTGCAGCCACCCCCAAAGGGGCAGAGCCACCGAGGACAAGGTGATACTCGTCTACATCTTGGGATGCTATTTACTGATTTGTACATGTGATGCTTTAGGAAGGCCTTTTCAAGGTGAGGACAGTAGTGGGCTGGGGGCGGGGGTGGTCAGTAGAGGCACAACACAGAATGAACTGAGAACTGACTTAGGAGAAAAGAGGTTTACCTATGGGGAAAAAAAAAAATGCTGGGAGGAACAAACTAACAGTCGGCCTAGGGGCTTTACTTGGATGGAACTGGGTCCTAGAAACCCACTCCCCTTATGGTCCTGAGCTTAGCGTGCCTGTTTCAGCGGAAGAGTCCATTGAAGCCCGCCCTGCTCTGTGTGATCGAAAGACCCTTCCCTTCATTCCACACAAGTTTATCAAATACTTCCACACACCAAGCACTAAAGTTGGGAGGGACCATGCCTTTATAAAATTAAGGGGAATAAAGCTGTCATCCTGGTCTCATGGAACCTCTCCATGTACTTCTAAAAAAAAAATGCATTTTATCTCCCATGAAGCCAGGAGTACACCTAACATTAATAGCAGCCTGACCAAGATGGGGCTTTTATTACTTAGTTATTCCTTGAGTTGGAGTTGCTATTTTACTTGGCAGTCAGCAACTGAGGGATGAATATTCCTGCTGGTAAAAACATTCAAAGCACCTTTCAAGAAAGGTTAAGTGGAAAAGGCACTGAGCTGAGCGCTGCAGGGAGGGAATTCTGACACTGTAGCTGACAAAGTTCCATGTAGTCAAAGCTCTGGTCTTTCTAGGAGTCATGCATAGATATTTGAGAGTTGGACCATAAGGAAGGGAGAGTGCTGAAGAATTCATGTTTTTGAACTATGCTGCTGGAGAAGGTGCTTAAGAGTCCCTTGGACAGTAAGGTGATCAAACCAATCAATCCTAAAGGAAATCAACCCTGAATATTCATTGGAAGGACTGATGCTGAAGCTTCAACACTTTGGCCACCTGATGTGAAGAGCCAACTCACTGGAAAAGACTGATGCTGGAAAAGACTGAAGGCAGAAGCAGAAGAGGGTGACAGAGGATGAGATGGTTAGATGGCATCACCGATTCAGTGGACATGAACTGGGGCAAACTCCAGGGAAGCCTGGCGTGCTGCAGTCCATGGGTCACAGAGTCAAGACAGGACTTGGCAACTGAGCAACAATGACAACAATCAGTGCCTCGTTACCTGTTGGGCAGGAAGCCAGTGGAGCCTAATTATTGCAACCCTGCCTGCAAGTCCCTTTGGGATCCATCATTACCTCTGCGAGCTCAGGAGCTGATGTCATTACCTGTTTTTAGTGAGGGGTAGAACAAAGACCTAAGCCTTCCTACCTCACCCCCTTTTAAAGCCATACAGTTCAGACCAAGATCCCCTTTCTGCCTGAAATGCATTTTCAGTTACTGTACCAAAAAAATTTAAGAATTTGCTGCACAGAAGGCAGAAGCTCAGCATTTTTTCAGCTGCAGTGTTGTAGAATCCATACTCGGCCACCCCCTGGCAGGACAGAGCAGGCAATGAGGGGACTATACTCCAAACGGTGCTAGGAGACACCCTCAGCCCTAAAGCTGGCTACTCCTTCTAGGTGCTTCAACACATGACTTCAACACGTCATTAGAGAGTATCTGTTTTGGCACCACGGTCTCCCCACAATTACCTAGGGTTCTGGGTGGTGGTGGAATTCTCTCCATGAGAACACACAGAAAGAGACGGGCACAGAGGACATCGCTGCTCTTCCCCGAGTCTGCCTGGAAACCACATAACCTGAGTATAAATACGCAGCTGAGACTGTGCTTTCACAGGCACATAAGGAGCACAGCCGATTCAGATCAAGCAGGAGAGTGACAGGAATGCTGTGAAAGATGGCCATGACTGCCTGTGTGCACGACTGTCTTTATTCTCCTGAATGAGGGAAATGGTGAACATTAGTTATTATGTGGAAAACTAAATGGAGGAGGCTGGTTAGATGTGAGTATGGGAAATTTAGGTTGTAGAATGTGAATTCCTCTGCTGTAAAACCTGCCTATTCTAATGCACACAGTGAAGAGGAGGGTGGAATGTCACATTTCCCAAGTTTGATCTCAGAACCCTTTTTCCAAGAGGTATCTTACAGGACTAGTTACTGTGGAATACATTTGAGGACCCGCTACTCTATTAAGAAAGTAACATAATCTAATAATTTATATGCTATATTATACAAGTAAAATCTACACTTATCCTACCAAGGCCAGTGGTTTTTAAATTGGGCCAGCCTTACCCCCAAGCAGTCTACCAGAGCTTTCGAAGGAGTCACAGACTCAAATAGTTTCAGTGGATCAATTTTCATATCCTCACCTTCCTATCTGCACTCTTTCCAAAGATTCACCAGCCTGAGGAAAAGAGGTCTTTTCTCCACGTTCAGTCTTACCATAGAGCAGAACTCAAGATACTATTGCAAAATACAGCGTTTGGAAAGTGAAAGCCTCTTAACAGGATACAAATCCTCCCACAATGCTGGTGGTTCCCAATTCTTTGCTTTCAACAAGATTGAAGGAACACTCCAGATTTCTGACTCTTTATTTTAGCATGGACTTCTGAAGGAGATGGCTTTATCCTAAGTACTTCTGTTTCCATGAATCTGTGTGACAAGAATCTTCAACATTTCCCTATGTGAAATGGAAAGTCACTTATATGTGGAGTCTAATATATTAATAGCACAGATGAATCTATCTACAAAGCAGAAACAGACTCACAGACATAAAGAACAGATTGTGGTGCCAAGAGGGAGGAGGGAGGGGGAGGGAAGGCCTGGGAGTTTGGGATCTGCAGATGTAAATTATTCTACACAGGATGGATAAACAACAAAGTCTTACTGTATAGCATGGGAAACTATTTGATATCCTGTGTAAACCATAATGGAAAAGGATGTTTAAAAAAGAATGTCTATATGTATATAACTGAGTTACTTTTCCGTATAGCCAAGACTGGCGCAGCACTGTAAATCAGCTATTCTTCCATTAAAAAATTAAAAAAACAAAAACAAAAAACCTACAGAATGGGAGAAGAGACTTGCAAATGATGCAATCCACACAAGGGCTTAATTTTCAAATTATAGAACCAACTCATACAACTCAACAACACAAAAACAACTCAAAAAGTCGAAAAAGGAGCAGAAGACCTAAATGAGCATTTCTCCAAAGAAGATGCAGATGGCCAAAACCGTGTGGAAAGATGTTCAACAACACGAGTTATCAGAGCAATGCCAATCAAAACTATAATGAAGCATCACCTCACAGCAGTCAAGATGTCCATTACGAACAAGTGTACAAACATATAAATGTAGAGAGCAGGGAGAAAAGGGAACCCTCCCACACTGTTGGTGCGAATGTAAGCGGTGCAGCCACTACTGAAAACAGTACAGAGGTTCCTCACAAAACTAAAAATAGTTTCTATTTGATATAGAAATCCCATTCTTGTGCATCTATCCAGACAAAGCTACAATTCAACAAGATACATGCACCTCTATGTTCAGAGCTGCACTATTTACAATAGCTATGACTGGGAAATGACCAAAATGTCCATCAATAGATAAATGGATAAAGAGGATGTGATGCATATGTACAATGAAATACTACTCAGCCATCAAAAAGAATGAAATGATGTCATTTGCAGTAACATGGGCGGACCTAGACATTATCATACTAAGTCAGACAAAGACAAATACCACACGATACCACTTATAAGTGGAATCTAAAATACAATGTAAATCAACATGTCTAGGAAACAAAGACAGACTCACAGATAAAAAGAACAAATATGAGGTTGCCGAGGGAGAGGTGGGGTAGGGAAAGAAGGAATGGTAGCTTGGGATTAGCAGAGGCGAACAACTATATATAGAGTGGATAAACAACAATGTCTTACTGTATAGCATAGCGAACTACACTCAATATTCTATGACAAACCATAATGGAAAAGAGTATATATATGTGTATATATATTACTGAGTCACTTTGCTGTATACAAGAAATTAACACAATATTAGAAATCAATTATACTTAAATAAAAAAAAGAACTGGCACCTAAACAGTACACTAAATAAATTACTTTTTTTTTTTTTTTTTAAAAAAAGCAGGGTTTCTCTACCAAAAGCAGATCCAGGCATGTTCAATCTTTCTGGTCCATAGCAGACCACCTAAACTGAACAATATATAACCATGGAAAATAAAGGCAGCAGAAAGAAAGGTTTGGGTGGGGCTGGGAATCATAGTGAATGAGAGCGCCAGAGGGAGACTGACACTAAAAGAAATAGTTATTATTAGCAGTTAATAATTCTGGGTAGTGAGAAGATGCCATTACATTACTTTTTCATGTTTCCTATTTTAAAATTTAACTTAAAAAAATAAAAGGAAGGAAAGAAGATAAAAGCTATATACAAAGATGTACCTGGCAAATATGAATAAAAATTAAGCTGGCGCAATACTGTTAAATCAGACAAATTACAATGCAAGGTAGGTACCACTAAGGGCAACATTTTATATTGCTAACAAGAACATTGCCCCAAAGTGTTACAGAGACACACTTTTGTGCTTTTCATGGCATAGCTCTGAAGAACATAAAGTAGACTGGGAAAGAAAACAAATTTCTAATTACAGTGAGGGACAGACTCCTCTCTCAGAAATCTCTTATTAAAGGAAGTGAAAAAAGCTCAGAGACTCTGAATAGTGTAAGTCACAAGTTTGATCAAGTGCACAGATATGCTCCTACAAACACTAGAACTTTGTACACAGAGGATACTTGCTTCGCCCAAGCATTGCATATTCACAAATGTTTGACTGGACACCAAGCCATAGTTGGTGGTGGGTCAGGGAAGGATGAACTATTTTAATTGCTTCAGTACAAGTCCAAACTCAGTTCAGTTCAGTTCAGTCGCTCAGTCGTGTCTGACTCTTTGACCCCATGAATCACAGCACGCCAGGCCTCCCTGTCCATCACCAACTCCTGGAGTTCACTCAGACTCAAGTCCATCGAGTCAGTGATGCCATCCAGCCATCTCATCCTCTGTTGTCCCCTTCTCCTCCTGCCCCCAATGTCTCCCAGCATCAGAGTCTTTGCCAATGAGTCAACTCTTTGCATGAGTACTGGAGTTTCAGCTTTAGCATCATTCCTTCCAAAGAAATCCCAGGGCTGATCTCCTTCAGAATGGACTGGTTGGAACTCCTTGCAGTTCAAGGGACTCTCAAGAATCTTCTCCAACACCACAGTTCAAAAGCATCAATTCTTCGGCACGCAGCTTTCTTCACAGTCCAACTCTCACATCCATACATGACCACAGGAAAAACCATAGCCTTGACCAGATGGACCTTTGTTGGCAAAGTAATGTCTCTGCTTTTGAATATGCTATCTAGGTTGGTCATAACTTTCCTTCCAAGGAGTAAGCATCTTTTAATTTCATGGCTGCAGTCACCATCTGCAGTGATTTTGGAGCCCCCAAAAATAAAGTCTGACACTGTTTCCCTTTCTATTTCCCATGAAGTGATGGGACCAGATGCCATGATGTTCGTTTTCTGAATGTTGAGCTTTAAGCCAACTTTTTCACTCTCCTCTTTCACTTTCCTCAAGAGGCTTTTTAGTTCCTCTTCACTTTCTGCCATAAGGGTGGTGTCATCTGCATATCTGAGTTTATTGATATTTCTCCCGGCAATCTTGATTCCAGCTTGTGCTTCTTCCAGTCCAGCGTTTCTCATGATGTACTCTGCATATAAGTTAAATAAGCAGGGTGACAATATACAGACAGCCTTGACATACTCCATTTCAGGTTTGGAACCAGTCTGTTGTTCCATGTCCAGTTCTAACTGTTGCTTCCTGACTTGCATATAGGTTTCTCAAGAGGCAGATCAGGTGTTCTGGTATTCCCATCTCTTTCAGAATTTTCCACAGTTCATTGTGATCCACACAGTCAAAGGCTTTGGCATAGTCAATAAAGCAGAAATAGATGTTTTTCTGGAACTCTCTTGCTTTTTCGATGATCCAGCAGATGTTGGCAATTTGATCTCTGGTTCCTCTGACTTTTCTAAAACCAGCTTGAACATCTGGAAGTTCATGGTTCACATATTGCTGAAGCCTGGCTTGGAGAATTTTGAGCATTACTTTGCTAGCGTGTGAGATGAGTGCAATTGTGTGGTACTTTGAGCATTCTTTGGCATTGCCTTTCTTTGGGATTGGAATGAAAACTGACACTTTCCAGTCCTGTGGTCACTGCTGAGTTTTCCAAATTTGCTGGCATATTGAGTACAGCACTTTCACAGCATCATCTTTCAGGATTTGAAATAGCTCAACTGGAATTCCATCACCTCCACTAGCTTTGTTCATAGTGATGCCTTCTAAGGCCCTCTTGACTTCACATTCCAGGATGTCTGGCTCTAGGTGAGTGATCACACCATCGTGATTATCTTGGTCATGAAGATCTTTTTTGTACAGTTCGTTTGTGTATTCCTGCCACCTCTTCTTAATATCTTCTGCTTCTGTTAGGTCCATACCATTTCTGTCCTTTATTGAGCTCATCTTTGCATGAAATGTTCCCTTGGTATCTCCAATTTTCTTGAAGAGATCTCTAGTCTTTCCCATTCTGTTGTCTTCCTCTATTTCTTTGCATTGATTGCTGAGGAAGGCTTTCTTATCTCTTCTTGCTATTCTTTGGAACTTTGCATTCAGATGCTTATATCTTTCCTTTTCTCCTTTGCTTTTCACTTCTCTTCTTTTCACAGCTATCTGTAAGGCCTCCTCAGACAGCCATTTTGGTTTTTTTGCATTTCTTTTTCTTGGGGATGGTCTTGATCCCTGTCTCCTGTACAATGTCATGAACCTCAGTCCATAGTTCATCAGGCACTCTATCTATCAGATCTAGTCCCTTAAATCTATTTCTCACTTCCACTGTATAATCATAAGGGATTTGATTTAGGTCATACCTGAATGGTCTAGTGGTTTTCCCTACTTTCTTCAATTTAAGTCTGAATTTGGCAATAAGGAGTTCATGATCTGAGACACAGTCAACTCCTGGTCTTGTTTTTGCTGACCATATAGAGCTTCTCCATCTTTGGCTGCAAAGAATATAATCAATCTGATTTCCGTGTTGACCATCTGGTGATGTCCATGTGTAGAGTCTTCTCTTGTGTTGTTGGAAGAGGGTGTTTGCTATGACCAGTGCATTTTCTTGGCAAAACTCTATTAGTCTTTGCCCTGCTTCATTCCGTATTCCAAGGCCAAATCTTCCTATTACTCCAAGTGTTTCTTGACTTCCTACTTTTGCATTCCAGTCCCCTATAATGAAAAGGAGAAGGGCGCAGGAGGGCCCAGAGGAGCTATTCCACGTTCAAGGTCAGGAGGGGCGGCGGTGAGGAGATATCCCTCATCCAAGGTAAGGAGCAGCAGCTGCACTTTGCAGGAGCAGTGGCTGCACTTTGCTGGAGCAGCCGTGAAGAGATACCCCACGTCCAAGGTAAGAGAAACCCAAGTAAAACGGTAGGTGTTGCAAGAGGGCATCAGAGGGCAGACATACCGAAACGATAATCACAGAAAACTAGTCAATCTAATCACACTAGGACCACAGCCTTGTCTAACTCAATGAAACTAAGCCATGCCCGTGGGGCCACCCAAGACGGGCGGGTCATGGTGGAGAGGTCTGACAGAATGTGGTCTACTGGAGAAGGGAATGGCAAACCACTTCAGTATTCTTGCCTTGAGAACCCCATGAACAGTATGAAAAGGTAAAATGATAGGTTACTGAAAGAGGAACTCCCCCGGTCAGTAGGGGCCCAATATGCTACTGGAGATCAGTGGAGAAATAACTCCAGAAAGAATGAAGCCTGGAGTCAAAGCAAAAACAATACCCAGATGTGGATGTGACTGGTGATAGAAGCAAGGTCCGATGCTGTAAAGAGCAATATTGCATAGGAACCTGGAATGTCAGGTCCATGACATCAAGGCAAATTGGAAGTGGTCAAACAGGAGATGGTAAGAGTAAATGTCGACATTCTAGGAATCAGTGAACTAAAATGGACTGGAATGGGTAAATTTAACTCAGACGACCATTATATCTACTACTGTGGGCAGGAATTCCTTAGAAGAAATGGAGCAGCCATCATGGTCAACAAAAGAGTCCGAAATGCAGTACTTGGATGCAATCTCAAAAACAACAGAATGATCTCTGTTTGTTTCCAAGGCAAACTATTCAATATTACAGTAATCCAAGTCTATGCCCCAACCAGTAATGCTGAAGAAGCTGAAGTTGAATGGTTCTATGAAGATCTACAAGACCTTTTAGAACTAACACCCAAAAAAGATGTCCTTTTCATTATATGGGACTGGAATGCAAAAGTAGGAAGTCCAGATTCACTGTTTCACAAAGTCACAAAATAAAGATATCCCCCCGAAGTCCTTACACATGAAAACTTTACAATCTATTTCTGAAATATTTTTATGTTATCAGGAAAGGAAAAAACTTCTGCTCAAAAAAATCAAACCTTTAAGTGCATTCATTTCAAAAGAAGAAAAAGTGAAAATAAATGAGTTAAACTTTTAACTTAGAAGCTAGGGGAAAAAAACCTCAAAAGTAAAACATGAAATTAATATAGAAGAAATACAGAATGAAGAGAACTTAAATAAAATTGATAAAGCAGTTCTCTAAAAAAGACTAATAAAATATATAAAGGGAAAAAGGAAAGAAAGCACTTTATCAGTACTAGAAGAAAAAAAGAGCATCCATAAGTAGAGATTAAAAAAAGACATTCAAGTCTATTAATATAAACATCTGGGAACCTAGACAAACTAGGCAATATTATATTAAAATAAAAATGATTGCATGTCCAAAAATCTAGAAGTTGGACCACTCCAGTTATAATCAAAGAAAAAATAGTGGCCAAAGATCTGCACCCCCTCCAGGTGTCATCAACTTCATATAATTTTTATGGACAACTTCTACTGGGGGCCCAGTCGCTGACATCACCATCCCAGACCTCTGTTACGTGACTCTCTGTTACATGAGAGAAACAAACCCCTGTAACTTTAAGCTGCTCTGAATTCATTTTTAACAAATGAGAAGCTAAATGCATGTCTGATACAGCAGACATTGGAACTATTAAAGTTGGAACTATTAAAGTTGAAACTATTAAAATTGGAACTATTAAAGTTCCAATCCTGCTTTTAGGGATCTACTGTAGAGACCCACTTGCCAGTGTATCCAAGGAGATGTGTACAAGAGAACTGATGGCTGCGCTGTTTGATAAAGTGGCAAACTAGAAACAGTCATGACCAAGCATCCATAAGGAAATGGCTAAATTAACAGGGGTGGGTTTACAGTGTGGAACACGAAGCAGCTATTAAAAGAGAGTTAGGTGCAACTACCTTACGGTGGTCATAAATAAGACATGTTCCATAATGTCATCATCTCACAAAGCATCACGCATCTAGTGGCCCCATATTAACATGGTGAGATCGAGGCTGAGGGCTACCAAGCTCACACTCTGAGTCTTCTCCTTTGAAGCCACGTTGCTGCTCAGCACGTGTGCCCAGAGTGGGAAGCAGAAAGGCACTCCAGGAGTTAGACCGCCCAGCTCACAGACTCCACCCTCAGGGCTGGGTGAGTCGCACTGACGACCCTGGGAGAGGAGCAGGGAAGTGGGAGAGCAGATGGACTGCAGCAGAGTTGGGAAAGTTCTGGTGTGCACACAGAACACCTGGGGAGCCCCAGGCAGGCAGCCCACCTGAACACCCGTTCCTATCAGGCTGGCCCGGGCTTTTGCAAATTTGACGCAGCGATGGGATCACTAGGCTTAACTACCGTAACAGTGAGAATGACAATGCACTGTCTGAGGCGATTACTGACTCAACTTACTAACACAGTGATGGTCAATTATAAAGAGAATTACCTACGTTCAGGCAGCCCAGATGGCTTTTAACGTTCTGTGAAAATGAAGAGTAAAACACTTAAAGTGCATTTTACAAATACTTTTGGACTCAGGTTGCTATGTTTACTGAAATATCAAGTTCCATTTGAGTTAATTGAAATGCTTTTCATTTTGCTTGAATACTGTAGTATTGTGCGAAAATTTATGTTACAGCAATGACAAAGTTGATATTGGAATTCTTTCAAGTGTATCATTATGCTGCATAATTTGTACCAATATTGGGCTGAGATATTAATTTTTCTATATGCACAATGGCTATTGGCATAGGAATTTATTCAAATGTATTATGGCTTGCTACATGGCTTGACCAATTTTTGTTTGCTTTATTTTGAATGCACAGTAGAGGAATTCCTTCAAATGTATTTTACACTGTGACTTTTCTTTTTTTAGTTAGCAGCATTCAGTGAAACAGAGTACCGGCATCCGCTTTTACACCATCCGATGTCGGATTACCTTCTCTTCCACCAGTAAATGTGTTCTGCTGCTCATTACATAAAATGATGGCCAATAACATGCACTCATAAAATTATTTCAGTGCTGGCAGAATATTGCTGCATACTCAGAATTTAGGATGTCCTACTAGATACACATTCAAAATGATATTTTCCCCTCAAAACCACTTCACAACTTACAACACAGTTATTATGGGAAAATATGTCATCCTTTCTATTATAACTTAAGCATCTTACATACAGTGACTATACAATTCAAATACAAAATGGGACACATATGAGAGTGAAAAAAAAAGAGAACAATTAAAAGTTAAGACAGGACAACAAGCATAAAATCAGAACTGTCCTGGACAAACTGGAACATATAGCCACCATTTCATACACCAGCATGCCTCCTCCGTCAGCCAATAAAGAATATATTCTTTTTTTCTAATTTTATTTAACTTTACAATTTGTATTGGTTTTGCCATATATCAAAATGAATCTGCCACAGGTATACAAGTGTTCCCCATCCTGAACCCTCCTCCCTCCCCATACCATCCCTCTGGGTCATCCCAGTGCACCAGCCCCAAGCATCCAGTATTGTGCATCGAAAGGAATATATTCTAGTATCAGTAGATCACCACGATGCACAATTTAGTGAGAAACAACTAGCAGAACAAATGTGAAGTAGAAGGCAACATTATGGAGAGAAAAGAAGCCTACTGGCCAATTTTCAACACTTACATATACAGAATTGGGGATACACTGGTAAAAGGGTTCTTTGGCCAGATCTGCAGAGTTTTAACTTCTAAGAAAAATCCATGGATGGATTATTCAGACAGCTACCTTTAAAACTAAAAAGAAGTATTCTGCACACAGAATTAAGAATGACCTTTTCACCTTTAAAACCAAGACACACTATTAGGGACTGCTTAGGATACTTTTTGTTGTTGTTAATAAAACTACTCTTCCTTCTTGGTGAATTCCTTCTGTGCTCTGGGATAAAGAACCTGAGCTTCATTAAATTCTGTGACCAGATATATAGTTTCTGTTGGGAGATTGTGGGGTTGAGTCTCAGCTGAAGAGTGGCTGTGTTCGAGTACCATCCGAAAGGAGTGCCATTAGAATACTCTGGGTTTGAGCCCCAATCTGAGCCATGCATCTTCAACACCACTGTGAGCATTTAAACAAGCAGAAATTTAAAGCAGAGAGGCATAGGTTATCATTTTTTCTCTAGCATGGTGCCATCTACTCTGCAACTTTTAAAAAATCCCCTCTTTATTTTCAGTTCAGGACGCAAAACATCAGTGAACTGAGGTACTTAAAACCATAGTTAGCAAATGAGCACCGATTTTGTAGCAGTGAATCAATGAGATAGTTTCACTACTACCATCCTCACCTGATCAGACAGTTCTTCTCACTGAAGCTCCAGTCCGACATCGCTAATCATTTACTGAGCATTCTATTCGAATGACGCAAACTCAACTGTCATGTCTCATATCTACTCCTGTATACCACCAGCTCCCTCTCCAAACTCTTCTGCCTCTCCCAGAAGGACCGCTATTAATTAAGGATCTATGTGCATAGTGCTTTACAGGTTACAAAAGGGCCTCCATGACATTTCATCCACTGAAGGATCCCTGTGAGATAGCCGTGCTAAGTCGCTTCAGCCATGTTCGACCCTTTGTGACCCTATGGACCATAGTCCGCCAGGCTCCTCTGTCCACGGGATTCTACAGGAAACAGTAACTGAAGTGGGTTGCCACGCCCTCCTCCAGGGGCTCTTCCCAACTGAGGGATCAAAAGTGTGTCTCTTAATGTCTCCTGCACTGGCAAGCAGGTTCTTTGCCACTAGCACCACCCAGGAAGCCCTGTGAGGTGAGCAGGGAACGTTTTATCTCCATCTTACAGGTGAGGGACAGATTTGCTGGAGGTCACGCTGCAAACTAGAGATGGATCCTGCCTTAGGAAGTGCTAACAAGTGTGTGAGTCCCTTGCGCACTGAAGGGGGCCAAGACCACCTGTCACCAAAGAACTCTTTTCCACTTGGGCCAAAGGTCTAAAGTCACCCCAGTGCGTAGAGAAACTTCTGTCCTGAGGGGCTTTGGGGAAAGTTCACCTTTCTATGGGAGAATTTAAATATCTCTGTTGCAGAGATATTCAAGTTCTCTGTTGCAGCAGAGGAAAATGTCACATCCTGGGACCTGCAGGAATCCTTAGGTCAGACTGCCAAGAGAGGGTTCTTGACTTTGTGCAGGAAAGAATTCAAGAGTGAGCCTCAGTAAAGGGAAAGCAAGTTTCCTTAGAGAGATACACGTTCCATCTGCAGAAGGCAGACATCTCAAAGTGAGAGCATGCTGGGGCGTGGATGTTGTAGGTTTTTATGCATTAAGTAATTTAATAGGCTAAGGAGTAGGAGGCATATTCGTGCTATTTCAGGGAAGGGTGGGGATTTCCCAGGTATTGGGCCACTGCCCACTTTTTGGCCTTTTATGGTCGGCCTTGGAACTGTCATGGAGTAAGGGGGAGTGGATTTTAGTATTACAGTGAAGGTATAATCGGCTCAGATATGCAGATGATACCACCCTTATGGCAGAAAGTAAAGAGGAACTAAAGAGCCTCTTGATGAAGGGGAAAAGAGGAGAGTGAAAAAGCTGGCTTAAAACTCAACATTAAAAAAACTAAGATCATGGCATCTGGTCCCATCACTTCATGGCAAATAGATGGGGAAGCAATGGAAACAGTGACAGACTTTATTTTCTTGGTCTCCAAAATCACTGCAGATGGTGACTGCAGCCATGAAATGAAAAAATGCTTGCTCCTTGGAAGAAAAGCTATGATCAACCTAGACAGCAAATAAAAAGCAGAGACATTACTTTGCCAACAAAGGTCCATCTAGTCAAAGCTATGTTTTTTTCCAGGAGTCATGTATGGATGTGAGAGTTTGAACCATAAAGAAAGCTGAGTGCCAAAGAATTGATGGTTTTGAACTGTGGTGCTGGAGAAGACTCTTGAGAGTCCATTGGACTGCAAGGAGGTCAAACCAGTCAATCCTAAAGGAAATCAGTCCTGAATATTCATTGGAAGTACTGAAGCTGAGGCTCCAATACTTTGGCCACCTGATGCAAAGAATCGACTCATTGGAAAAGACCCTGATGCTGGGAAAGACTGAAGGCAGGAGGAGAAGGGGACGACAGAGGATGAGATGGTTGGATGGCATCACTGACTCAATGGACATGAGTCTGAGTAAACTCCAGGAGATAGTGATGGACAGAGAACCCTGGGATGCTGCAGTCCAAGGGGTCGCAAAGAATTGAACACGACTGAGCGACTGAACAAAAACAACATAATTAGCTAAAGATCAATGACCGGAGTATTCTCAAAGCTGCCCTGGTTTCAGCCTGTCTATTTTTTTATTTGTTTTACTGAACTGCAAGACATGCAGGATCTTAGTTCCCCGACCAGGGATTGAACCTGTGTCCCTAAAGTAGAAGAGCAGATTCTTAACCACAAACTGCCAGAAGTCCTCTCCAGCCAATCTTTACTGCACGCCAACAGCTGTGTCTCTTTTTCATCATCTATAATATGTGTCCATCCATAAAACTTCTAGAAGAGATTATGGGCAAAATATTCTGACATAAATTGTGCTTAGGTTTGCTTAGGTTGTCAGTATCCCAAGACAACAACAGCAATAAAAATAAACAAATGGACCTAATTAACCTTACAAGCTTTTGCATAGCAAAGGAAACCATAAACAAAATAATGTATGGACTGGGAGAAAATATTTCCAAACAATGAGACAAAGTCTTAATTTTAAAATATACCAACAGCTCATACAACTCAACAACAGAAAAAGAACCCAATCAAAAAATGGGCAGAAGAACTAAAGAAGTATTTCTCCAAAGAAGACATACAGATGGCCAAGAGACATATGAAAAGATGCTCAACATTGATATTAGAGAAATGCAAATCAAAACCACAAAGAGGTACCACCTTACACCAGTCAGAATGGCCATCATTAAAAATCTACAAATAACAAATGCTGGAGAGGGTGTGGAGAAAACCCTATACTGTTGGTGGAAATATAAGTTGGTGAAGCCACTGTGAAAAATAGTCTGGAGGTTCCTCAGAAAACTACAAATAACATTACCATACCATCTAGCAATCCCACTCCTGGGCATATATCCAGACAAAACTATAATTCAAAAAGATACACACACTCCTATGTCCACAGCAGCACTATTCACAACAGCCAAGACATGGAAAAACCTAAAGGTCCACTGATAGATGAATGGATAAAGAAGATACAGACAATAGAATATTGTGCGTATGTGCGCACAGTTGCTCAGTCATGCCCAACTCTTTTGTGACCCCATGGACTGCAGCCCACTAGGCTTTTCTGTCCATGGAGTTTTCTAGGCAAGAATACTGGAGTAGGTTGCCATTTCCTACTCCAGGGAATCTTAACAACCCAAAGATCAGACCCACATCTCCTGCATCGGCAGGCAGATTCTTTACCACTGAGCCAGCTGGGAAGTACACAATGGGATGAATATTACTCAGCCATAAAAATGAATGAAAGAGTGCCTTTTGCAGCAACACGGATGGACCAAGAGGTCATCATACTAAGTGAGGTCGGAAAGACAAACAACATACGGTGTCATTTCTTTGTGGAATCTAAATTATGACACAAATGAACATATCTATGGAACAATCATGGACACAGAGAACAGACTTGGCAGCTGTCAAAGGGAAGACAGGGTGCGAGAAGGATGGACTGGGAGTCTGGGGTCAGTAGATGCCAATTATTACATATAGGATGGATAAACAACAAGGTCCTATTATACAGCACAGGGAAGTATATTCAATATCCTGGGATAAACCATACTGGAAAAGAATATTAAAAGGAACATATATATGTGTATAACTGAGTCACTTTACTGTACAATAGAAATTAACAACACTGTAAATCAACTGTACTTCAGTAAAAAAAATATTGATTAGCATGTGCGTCCTGCCCCTTTCCCTCCTGTCTCATGTCTAAAACTTGGACTTTATGTTTTTATTATTCTGACAGATATTTATTAGGCCTGTGCTCTGTGTCCAAGATATCAATCAACAGCGAGTAATACGTAGGCTCTGCTCTCGGATACCAATGAGGAGAGGAGATTAGGTTATGTACAATGTGACCAATGCTGGTAATTAGATGCAAGAGCAAGTCATTTATTCTTGGAGGATGCCTTGTGGATTATTAGGGCTCTAACATGCCATACTCTTTACTAAATAAATGAGATTCAATAGATTAACCTGCCTACACACACATACACACACACACACACACACACACACCCCAGCCCCACCACATAGCACATTCATCTGTAAAATAATGCTTTGCTTATGACTTATTAAGGGTTTGTGCAGCAAAAGTCACTATGCACAGTAACTTTTTTTTGCTGCAAATAAATGCAACCATTTATTTTAATTGCAAAAGGAGTTTAGGCGATGTGTGGCCTTGTATAGTGTACTGTTAAAATGATACAGCCACCTCAGACATGGTCATCAAGAGTTTGGTGTCTGACAAAAACAAACTGTAAATGGTTTAAAGGCTTAAACATAAGACATGACACCATAAAATATCCTAGAAGAGAATATAGGCAAAATATTCTCTTACATAAATTGTATCAAGATTTTCTTAGGTCAGTCTCCCAAGACAATAGAAATAAAAGCAAAACCAAACAAATGGGACCTAATGAAATTTATAAACTTTGACACAGCAAAGAAATAAAAGCACAATTTACAGAATGGGAGAAAATATCCACAAACAATAGGACCAACAAGCACTTAATTTCCAAAATACACGAACAGCTCATATAACTCCACAGCAGCAACAACAACAAAAAGCCAAGCAACCCATCTGAAGAATAGGCGGAACAACTAAATAGACATTTCTCCCAAGAAGACATACAGATGGTCAACAGGCACATGAAAAAATGCTTAACATTGCTAATCATTAGAGAAACACAAATCAAAACTACAGTGAGGTGCCACCTCACACCAGTCAGAATGGCCATCATTAAAAAGCTTACAAATAACAAATGCTGGAGAGGGTGTGGAGAAAACAGAACCCTCCTACACTGTTGGTGGGAATGTAAATTGGTGCAGCCACTATGGAAAACAGTATGGAGGTTCCTCAAAAAACTAAAAATAGAATTATCATATGACCCAGCAATCCCACTCCTGGGCATATATCCAGACAAAACTATAATTAAAAAAGACACATGCACCCCTATGTTCACAGCAGCACTAGTCACAACAGCCAAGACATGGAAGCAACTTGTCCATCAACAGAAGAATGGATAAAGAAGATGTAGTACACATATATACACAATGGAATACCACTCAATCATGAAAAAACCCCAAATCACACCATGTGCAGCAACATGGATCCAACTAGAGATTACCATACTGAGTGAAGTCAGAAAGAGCAAGGCAAATAATATCAAATATTTATGCAATTTAAAATATGACAATGAACTTATCTGTGAAACTGACTCGCAGACATAGAGAACAAACTTGTGGTTGACAAGGAGAAAAGGGGTGGAGAAGGGATGGCCTGTGAGGTTGGGATTAGCAAATGTCAACTATTATCTATAGAATGGATAAACAAAGTCTTACTCTTAGAGGACACAGCACTATATTCAACAGCCTGTGATAAACTACAATGGAAAAGAATATGAATATATATATATAACTGAATCACTTTGCTGTACAGCAGAAATTAACACATTGTAAATCAACTGTGATTTTTAAGAGTTTGGTATCTGGATTCAAGTGAACGAGTCTCAAATCCAAGCTTTGCCACTTCCTGGTCAAGTGACTTGGGTGACCTGGGCCAGATGCTTTACCTCCCAACACCACCAATTCCTCACATGTACACTGGGGATATAAAAGTCCCCACTTTTTAAAGCACTGAGAGAATTACATGAGTTTAGAAAATATAGAGAGACTTACACACAGTAAATGTTCAACAAATAGTAGCAATTAACTGGTGAGAATGACCTTCTTTGAATAACTTAGTTAATGAGGGTGATGGATTACATCCATCATTATCCCAGTGATAAACATACCTAGAAGCAAAAAACCCTGAAGAAGTTGCATGATGACAACTTAAGTGTGGGTGTTGCAATTGCCCCAGCAACACAAGTAATTCTTCTTCAAAACTGGGCAGCATTTCAGAGCCCTATTAGCTATTCAGGACACCAGATCCTAGAGATGGTGAACAGCACATGGCAACTCAATTCTCATAACACAAACTAAAAATATGTATTGGTAAGAAAGTATTTTACTTTTAGATCTGTAATATGGCTCCCCTGGAGGACTGGAGAAAAATATATCTAGAATATTTGCCAGGATTAAAATACCACATATTAGTAATGAAGAATGTTTTAATTACTTGCATGCTTCAACCAGATCTGTTAAAAATAAACATTGAAAATTACTGCAAATCAACCCCTTGTTGGCTGCAAGACACTTGCCCAGGTCACTCTGTTTTATGTGATTTCTTGGGGTGAGCTAGATTTTGCCTTGGTCATGGTTGCACTTGAGTTCAGTAACAGAAGTATCTTCCCTGTGTGTGGAGTTGGGTAACATTGTATGAATCTGCAGAATTTAGGGGTGCTGTGGTCTGGTTGACTCCATTTCTGGTTAGATTTTCAACAGCAAACAGCTACTTTATGCCCAAAAGATCAGGTAACCAGGCCCAAGAGACATATTGCAGAAGAAGCCCTTGGGCCAAAGGAAGCGAGTTCCAGGTGGCCTGGAGGAGTCAGCACTGGGAAGTGGCGTGCTTGTGAGTCAACAGACCACGGGGCCTATGGTTGAAAAAGGAGGCAGGAGGTCACCTTGGTTTAAGGTTCTTCTGTGAGCCCCATTTCCCCTCCGGTCAAAGGCTTTGGCGTAGTCAATAAAGCAGAAATAGATCGTTTTCTGGAACTCTCGTGCTTTTTTCTGTGATCCAACGGATGTTGGCAATTTGATCTCTGGTTCCTCTGCCTTTTCTAAATTCAGCTTGAACATCTGGAAGTTCATGGTTCATGTACTGTTGAAGCCTGACTTGGAGAATTTTAAGCATTACTTTTTTAGGGATGAGTGCAGAGGACTGCAATTATGCAGTAGTTTGAACATTTTTTGGCATTGCCTTTCTTTAGGATTGGAATGAAATCTGACCTTTTCCAGTCCTGTGGCCACTGCTAAGTTTTCCAAATTTGCTGGCATATTGAGTGCAACACTTTAACAGCATCGTCCTTTAGGATTTGAAATAGCTCAACTGGCGTTCCATCACCTCCACTAGCTTTGCTGGTAGTGATGCTTTCTAAGGCCCACTTGACTTTGCATTCCAGGATGTCTGACGCCAGGTGAGTGATCACACCATTGTGGTTATCTGGGTCATGAAGATCATTTTTGTATAGTTCTTCTGTGTATTCTTGCCACCTCTTATTATTATCTTCTGCTTCTGTTAGGTCCATACCATTTATTGTGCCCATCTTTATCTGTCCTTTATTGTGCCCATCTTTGCATGAAATGTCCCCTTGGTATCTCTAATTTTCTTAAAGAGATCTCTAGTCTTTCCCATTCTACTGTTTTCCTCTATTTCTTTGCACTGATCACTGAGGAAGGCTTTCTTATCTCTCCTTGCTATTCTTTGGAACTCTGCATTCAAATGAGTATATCTTTCCTTTTCTCCTTTGCCTGTTGCTTCTCTTCTTTTCTCAGCTATTTGTAAGGCCTCCTCAGACAGCCATTTTGCCTTTTTGCATTTCTTTTTCTTGGGGATGGTCTTGATCACTGCCTCCCGTACAATGTCACGAACCTCCGTCCATAGTTCTTCAGGCACTCTATCAGATCTAATCCCTTGAATCTATTTGTCACTTTCACTGTATAATTGTAAGGGATTTGATTTATGTCATACCTGAATAGTCTAGTGGTTTTCCCTGCTTTCTTCAATTTAAGTCTGAATTTGGCAATAAGGAGTTCATCACCTGAGCCACAGTCAGCTCCTGGTCTTGTTTTTGCTGACTGTATAGAGCTTCTCCATCTTTGGCTGCAAAGAATATAATCAATCTGATTTCGATGTTGACCATCTGGTGATGTCCATGTAATAGAGTATTCTCTTGTGTTGTCAGAAGAGGGTGTTTGCTATGACCAGTGCATTCTTTTGCAAAGCTGTTGACTTGCTTTGTTTTGTACTCCAAGGCCAAATTTGCCTGTTACTCCAGGTATCTCTTGACTTCCTCCTTTTGCATTCCAGTCCCCTATGATGAAAAGGACATCTTTTTGGGGTGTTAGTTCTAGATCTTGTAGGTCTTCATAGAACCATTCAACTTTAGCTTCTTCAGCATTACTGGTTGGGGCATAGACTTGGATTACCATGATATTGAATCATTTGCCTTGAAAATGAACAGAGATCATTCTGTCGTTTTTGAGATTGCATCCAAGTACTGCATTTTGGACTGTTTTGTTGACTATGAGGGCTACTCATTTGTTCTAAAGGTTTCTTGCCCACAGTAGTAGATATAACGGTCATATGAATTATTTGACTATTCCAGTCCTGGAGAAGGAAATGGCAACCCAGTCCAGTATTCTTGCCTGGAGAATCCCAGGGACAGAGGAGCCTGGTGGGCTGCCATCTATGGGGTTGCACGGAGTCAGACTCGACTGAAGCAACTTAGCAGCAGCATTCCAGTCCATTTTAGTTCACTGATTCCTAAAATATCAATGTTCACTCTTGCCATCTCCTGTTGACCACTTCTAATTTACCTTGATTCAAGGACCTAACATTCCAAGTTCCTATGCAATATTGCTCTTTACAGTATCAGACTTTACTTCCATCACCAATCACATCCACAACTGGGTGTTGTTTTCACTTTGACTCTCTCTCTTCAATCTTTCTGGAGTTATTTCTCCACTCTTCTCTAGTACCATGTTGGGCACCTACCAACATGGGGAGTTCATATTTCAGTGTCATACTTTTTGCCTTTTCATACTGTTCATGGGGTTCTCAAGGCAAGAATACTGAAGCAGTTTGCCATTTCCTTCTGCAGGGGACCACGTTCAACATTCAAGGTGGTCCACTGGAGAAAGAGTTTGAACAACACTGTTTAAATATGTGCCCAGTCCAAACACACGCTATTCTAGAAAAGGAAATTAGTCTGTTATGGAAGAACTCCAGCAAATGTTCAGTTCCCTGGGGGTGGGGGGGTGGGGGTGCTAAAAAAAAAAAAAGGCCCTCTTTGTAAGGAAAGGGGTGCACAGGAGAATGGAGAGTGAGTGCCTTTGGAAACTACAGAGGATGTTCATCTGTGCCCAGGATCGGGGAGTGATTATAAACCAAGACCTTTTCCAATTCACGGAGAAAAAACCCAACTCAAAAGACTAAGCAGAAAACAAAATATACTGAGACTCACATGATAGCATGGTCCAGGAAGAGGTGAGCCTTGGGCGGGAGGCAAAGACGCGGGCCCGGCTTTGAGGACCTCCTCCTCTCTCTGCATTTCATGGCCCTATCATGCTCAACTCACAGCTGGAACCGGGAGCTCAAACATTGTCAGAATTCCGTCTCGCCTCTGTGGTATGCCAATTCATGGCAGCCCCAAAGCCCAGCAACAATCCCTCAACCGCCTTGCAAAGAAGCAACCTCCGCAAAAGCGGAACGTTCGCGGGGAAAGTTGAGGACACTGATTGGCCCACTCTGGCCCAATGACCGCAGTCAGAAGGAGGGCAGTTTTTTGATTGGCCAGGTCTTGCTTGTGGAGGTTAGTCCTAAGGAAGGCCTGGGATTGGATTTCTTGTTTCGAAATGGGAGGGGGCGGGTGTCACCTTCCACAGCAAGAGATGATGGTAGCCAACAGTGACTATTTCAATAAGAACTGCTGGTGTCGGCTTCCCATGCCAGCTAACAGGGGGCGTTCTTAACTATAGGCTGCATGGCTGTGTTGGGGGCCAGGAGTAGAATTCTGTAGGCTATTTCTTCTAACCTGTCTGTAAGGCTCAGTGAACTGGTAGGGATTTGGAAGAATACATGGTCGAAGATGCCCCAACGTTGTGAGCAAACAAATTAAATCTATGACACAGCGATACTGGACTTCTTACAATCAGCATATTACGTGATTTAGGACAATAAAACCTTCTCTTGAAAAGAATCCCTATGCCGACTCTATAGTTTGAGAAATATGATAACCTAGGGAATTTGGTGCCCAAATTAGTTAATTGGCCCTTCTGTAACTGCTACAGTTCTTAATGTGGCATCCCCTGCCACCTATGACTGGAGCAGCACTAAGCAAATCCAGGATTTGAACAGGCCTGCTGGGCCCCTCTTCCTTCCTGCAGACTCTGGCAGGTTTAGCATGTCCTTTAGGTTCCATGACAGGGCTCTTTTTCCCATGGTGTGACCCTTCAGCAGGCTTATGGATAACTGCTCACCCATTCCTTGGAGGCAGTGTTTTGGGTGGCAGTGCTGGGTCTATGCTCAGGTGTCTAGGAGATTCCCCTCTGCCGTCCCCCAGCCATGAACAAGGCTGAGCATCATTTCATAGGTCTATGCAGGTTTGGAAGCTCCACCCTGTTGAGGGAAGGGGAGGGAAGTTGGGAACCCTATAATAATGGAATTCCTTAACTGCAGTATCTCCTGACCTTGGAAAAGAAAAGAGCTGCCTTTCAGATAATAGATTGAGTTCTTTTAAGTGGTTGGTTTTTCGGCTCTGATGTGGACAGAGCGCCACCAATTTATATGGAGAATGAGCTTATTGATTTACTAGACTTCATCTACTCTTAATTGACACACAATTCTTGTAGGTTGGATATTTTCCCAGTTTTCAAGAGATTACAAACAGTAAGTGATGTATGCGAAGAAATGGGTATTCACCCTTGGAAGGAAAAATGGCATTAATTCAATAAGTATTTTTATAACAAATACTTATTATTGAATTCCCATATTGTGCTAGGTGTTAGGGGTACAAGAGTAAGCAAGGAAAAGTTCTGCCCTCATGGAACTTACAGGCATTCGACACATGACGACTCAAACTATGACAGCTGTGAGAAAGGCTACACAAGAGAAACAGGTGCTATGAGGGCTTGTGGCTGGAGGGCCAACCCTAACTTGTTAGGATCACGGAAGGCCTCTGGAAGAAAATCAAGCTGAGGTATGAAATAAACACACAGGTCAGTAAGTCGGGGAGGGGGTGTGAGAAGCTCGGAACTCGGGACCCTGCAAGAAGCTGGTATAGCCGGGCAGAGAAGGCAGTATGGTGTGAGATGACCCAGGGAGAGGCAGGTGGAATCAGATTAGGCAAAGTCTCTTGGGTTGTATTAAGGATTCTCAACCTAAACCCAGAGAGCTTGGAGTAGGGGAAGTGACACAGATTTACACCTTTATAAGACCACTCTGCTTAGCACGTGGAGAATGGGTTAAAGGGACACAGAAGAGGACACAGATGGAAGAGAAAAGAGGCTTTTATTGGAGCCAAGGGGAGAGCAGTGACAACTGTACCCTGGGAATGGGCAGAAGGTAAACTCAAGGGCTAAAGGTGGATCAGATGTGTCAGCTTAAGGGCAGCTGGGAGCAAAGATTATCCCAGATTTCTGGCATAAGAAATTCAACATTGGTGACATCTATTAAAGAGAGGAACCCTGTAAGAATTTGGAGGGATTGTGAATTTCATGTTAGATATGTTGACTGAAAAGTGCTTGTGAAATATCCAGCTGGAGGTGCAGAGGTGGTTGGATGGGTGGGGCTAGAACTATAAATTTAGTATTGTATCAATGTATTTGGAATAGAGATGGAAATTAAAGCCAGGAGCTTGGATGAGATCACTTCGGGAGAAACTGTGGTATTAGACAAGGGCCTAGTGCTGAGCACAGAAGAAACTGATCATGAAAAACTGGTGAGACGCAGAAGTGTGGGAGCAGGCTCCAGCTTGGCCTCCAGTGACCCCACCTCTTGGTTTTCATATCCTTGGGGCTCCTCCCATGTGGAGGCGGCTAGTCAGGGCAGCCCATAGATTGTGGAAATGACAGCGCACGACCACGCTGGTGGCTACAATCTTCTGAGACCTGAATCTTTAGAGACCTAAACTGGTGCCTCTGGTTCAAACAGAAAGAGTTCTGGTTCAAACAGTAAGGTTTCTAAGAAGCTAGAGGGCATTTGTCCCTCAACAGTCTCAGCAGAAACCCATAGTATAGAATATATCTCAGAGAAATATGTGGGTGGGGCCTTTGCTTAATAGTGACTGCAGTGAGATTCCTAGGAGACATAAAGTGTTCACAATAATCAGGACTGAAAGGGATACACTACAAAAGGGAAAGGGGCCTTTCAGTTCAGTTCAGTCACTCAGTTGTATCCGACTCTTTGAGACCCCATGGACTGCAGCACGCCAGGTTTCCTGTCTGTCATCAACTCCTGGAGCTTGCTCAAACTCAGGTCCATTGAGTTGGTGATGCCATCCAATCATATCCTCTATTGTCCCCTTCTCCTCCTGCCTTCAATCTTTCCCAGCATCAGGGTCTTTTTCAAGGAGCCAGTTCTTCGCTTGGACCCCCTCAAATTCTACCAAGGGGAAGCAGGCTGAGAAAATATGTAGCTGTAAATATAGGCTACCTTTCATGGAAGAGGAAGGATGAGTCAGATGGTGGAGGTCAGCCTCCAAGATGGGACCCCCAACACTCCTCCTGCGTTATTCGTACTGAATACCACGTGGAAAATGACTGACTTGTATAAAGCGTACATAGTGTGGAGTGCGCTGTGTGACGTCTGAGGACAAGTCATGAAAGACACTGCAGCTTCCACTTTGCTTTCTTGAATCGCCTGCTCTGAGGGGGAAGCCAGCCGCCCTGTCATGAGGATGCCACACAGCGAGTCCTACGGAGATGCTCACATGCTGAGGAACTGAGTTCTCCTGCCCACAGTAACATGGATGATCCTGGAAGTGGATCCTCTGGCTTCAGTCAAGCTTTCTGATGACTGCAGCGCTAGCAGAAACCCTAAACCAGAGCTTACCCAGGTAGGCCACACCCAGATACCTGGCCCACAGCAACTGAGAAGTAATATTTGTTATTTTAGGATGATATGTCTTGGGGGGTAATTTGTTATGTAACAATAAAAACTAGGAGAAAGGCCAAAAGAGTGTGAGTTCATGAAAAGTAAATGGATTATGTTTCAAGGAGATATTGGACAAGTATGTCAAATGTTGTGAAAATATCAAATGTCTCATATTTAGATGACAATGAAGCCCATTTATCAATTTCATTTAGATACCTTCATTGTAGAAAACATAAACAAGAAAAATCCACTGTGCTCAGTATAGTTGGTATAAGAAAACTTAGAACTATCTGCCATTCTTTTGAAGGACTTCATTAAAAATGTTCTGAAAGTCTGTGAGGCCTCTCAGTGACAACAAATAAAATAAAAATGCTTTGCTGCACTTACCTGGCCTCTCAGTCACCTTCCTGCATGGACACACCATGTCACTGCTGGACTGCAACTCTGTAAAGGGCAGAGGTACCTGTCCTTCAGGACCTGGAGTGTTAGATATGCTGCACATACGCAGACAAGTTGAAAAGTCAAAGTATTAGTCACGTAGTCATGTCTGACTCATTGTGACCCCAGGGACTGTAGCCTGCCAGGCTCCTCTGTCCATGGAATTCTCCAGGCAAGAATACTGAAGTCGGTTGCCATCCCCTTCTTTAGGGGATCTTCCCGACCCAGGGATCAAACCCAGGTCTCCCACATTGCAGGCAGATTCTTTACCATCTGAGCCACCAGGGAAGCCTTGGTCAGACAAGTTAACTCAGACTAAGTTAACTTCATGAAATGCAAAATAAAAGACTCATATTTCACTAAAAACAATCCCACCACCATCTTAATGTTGCAATTTATATATTATATATTAAATTATATATTAAAAGTACTCACTACATCTTACTTTTTGCTCAGAACAAACCCTGTGAGGTGGGTAAGTGGGTTAATGTGCCAGATACTCAGTCACTCAGTCGTGTCTGTTTGCAACCCCATGGACTGTAGCCTGCCAGGCTCCTCTGTCCATGGGATTCTCCAGGCAAGAATACTGGAGTGAGTTGCTATTTCCTACTCCAAGGGATCTTCCCGACCCAGGGATTGAACCTGTGTCTCTTGTGTCCCCTGTATTGGCAGGCAGATTCTTTACCATTGTGCCACTTGAAAAGCCCAAAGGTGGGTTAATAGAAAGGGCAAATACATTCCTATTTCCCAAGGCAGGCAACTGAAGCCCTACAGAGGCTGCAGTTACTTGGTTAAAAGACCATACAAGATATTCATGGTGGCAGATCCTCTGGTATCAAGCTGAGCACTTTTGGGCCTCTTCATCCAGCACCCTCCTCCTACAAATACTCTCAGACCAAATCTAACATGACTTTCCACAGCCATCTGTCCTTACAGCCTAGGAATGCTGTCCTTTCTGTAGCTGGAATCAGAGAATGGGTGAAGACTGTCTTCTCTGCACTTCGGTTCCCATGTGACAGTACAACTTGAATGTCTGCCACAGCAATCCCCGTGGGAGCCCGGACAATGCCACCATTGTTCAGAACATTCTTCACTGGAAGAGGCCTTCAGAGAACGGAAATTCTCCCCAGAAGAAAACCAGTCTATTAGTTGAGAGTTATGTTTTATTTTTTAATTGCAAATGGTATCATTAGCTTGAATATTCTCATCAATCATCAGATTTTTAGCTGTTTCCCAGATTTCAATCTCTCCTTGGAGACCACAACTTTATCAACACTGAATATATTTAAGCACACTTGTTACAGACTCTGAGGGCACATCACAAAGGTATTCCAGAAAGGTCAGTAGCAACAGCACCCTCTGAACAGAATACCCTGAGGAAGAAAACCCTCATAAGGAATGTGTAATAATAATATTAATAAAAATAATGGCTTGTAAGTGTGGTGAGTGGCACTTTATATACCTGGTCCAATTTAACCCTCTAAAGAATCCTGGGAGGTAAGATAAAGGTCTATTCATTTCAATATCAAACATTACCATGTGGTCACACAGGTATAATACCTTTATGTCATGAAGGGCAAAAACTCATTCCTAGAACATACACTGTGACTAGCAACCGCCTCCCCTGCAAAAGTGACCATCTCCTCAGAGGCTTGGGCTGCGGGGAAGTAGCTCAACTTGTTGTTTTTCACACAAGTGCAAGCCTGTTAGCATTTTGCCATTCCCATATCAGTGTTTCAACCTCTGTGAAGTCAATGCAAAACGTATGGAATGAAGATAAGTACATTTTTCGCTTCTGAGAAATTCAAGTAAGACATTTCCCATCTGAGGGAGTTTAGCTCTATGGGTTTTGGAATGACGTCTACTGTCCATGTCTGAAGGAGGAAGACCCAAGGATCCGAATCTCAAACTTATCCTGGTTTCTGTTTTCTCCCTTCAGGATCTGTGCAAGGAGGTAGGAAATGAAGACTTAATCCAAGAATCAATTTTTTTTTTTTTTTGGCTGTGCTGTGTAGCACATGGGATCTTAATTCTACAACCAGAGATCGAACCCATACCTCCTGCGCTGAAAACTCAGAGTCTTAACCACTGGACAGCCAGGGCGAAGTCCCCCAAGAATCTATTCTTAAGTAGCGACTTGAAGATCCAAAGGTTGACATCAGGTATCTATTCTCTATTTTTAAAACGTGTGTTTCATGAAAACCACCTCAGTATATATAACAACTTCAGTGGTGTACTGTACCACCTCAGTACAGCTCCTCCTTCACATCGACAGGATCACGGAAGGCAGCAGCCACACGAGAACCACTGTAACCACGAGTAAGATCACCAGCCCATCCCAAACAAGACACTTGGAGTCACAACTCCCAGGACGTCTGCCGTGACCATGGGCTTTAAACCACTCGACTGCCTCCTGGAGGTCAAACGGCTGAGCCTCATACCCCAGCTCCTTCCTGGCTTTCTCCAGGCTAAAGTAATGTGTGACGCCAGTTTTGTAAACTTCGGTGCGGGTGAGGAAGGGCTGGAAGTTGTAGAGTCGCCCCAAGATGAAGTGGGTCATCTCTGTCAGGAAAGCGAAGCAATAGATGAGGGTCAGGGGCAGGCGGGTGGACGGGAACTTGTAGCCCAGGCCCTCAACCAGAGGCCGGAAGAACTCAAAGTTGTTCACAGGCCTGCCGTCTGAGATGAAGTAGGGCTGCCCAGCAGCAATGTGGCCCTTGTTGGCTTTCAGGGCCTCTGAGGCCAGGATGTGAGCCTGCACCAAGTTGTCCACGTGGACAAATTCCACCAGACTCTTGGGGTCTCCATACACAAACCTGAACAGGCCCTTCTCTATGTAGCTCACTATCCTGGGGAGGTGCCTCTGTTCTCCAGGCCCGTAGATGCCAGCTGGCCTCAGGGCACAGGTGCTCAAGACCCCACTACCCCTCTCCAGGGCTGTACCATTGGCTGACAGCACCTTCTTCTCAGCGATAGATTTGGTCCGAGAGTAGTGATCAGGATGGAGGTGAAGGGGCAGGTAAGGCAGAGATTCGTCTCCATTTCTGATGACCTGCCCTCCGAAGATGACGTTGAAAGTGCTCGTGTACACTAACCTCGGCACCCCTCTCCTCCTGCATGCCTGGAGGATGTTGTCTGTGCCCCCCACGTTGATTTCTTCAATCAGGCTTCGATTCAGTTGCTCGCGCCCTGACATACCATAAGATGCGATATGGAACACACAAGCCACGTCGACACCCTGGAAGGCGTTCTCTATGTCAGAGAGACAGCGGATATCTCCTAGTATAAACCGGATGCCTTCTGGAATGGTCTGGGCAGGGCGGCTGATGTCAAACAGAATCACATGGACTCCCAGAAGGTTCAGAGCACAGCCAAGGCTGCAAGAAGAAAGAGTAAAAGTTAGATCAAATCACTATTAAGCTATGCCTTGGAAAAGTACGGCTCAGGCAGTGAAGGGTCTGCCTGCAGTGTGGGAGACCTGGGTTTGATCCCTGGGTTGGGAAGATCCCCTGGAGAAGGAAATGGCAACCCACTCCAGTACTCTTGCCTGGAAAATTCCATAGACTGAGGAGCCTGGTAGGCTACAGTCCATGGGTTCACAAAGAGTCGGACATGACTGAGCGACTTCACTTTCTCTCTTTCTTTGGAAAAGTATATAATTTTCCCAGTCTTCTTGGCTTATCCTGTGAGTTCCTCACTTTACACATTCATTGGTACAAGTTTTACTTATGCAAATATTAAAAAACGAGCATCTTCACATTTATTTAAATTACAGTGAGAGAGGCTTTATCTTCAAAGATGGTGGTGTCCACATATTACATTCCCCCAGCCCCCTGTTCCAGGCATGCATGCATGCTAGGTCACTTCAGTCGTGCCTGACTCTTTGTGACCCCATGGAATGTAGCCCACCAGGCTCCTCGGTCCATGAGATTCTCCAGGCAAGAATACTGGAGTGGGTTGCCATGCCCTCCTCCAAGGAATCTTCCTGACCCAGGGGTCGAACCTGCATCTCCTGCAGCTCCCTGTATTGCAGGCGGATTCTTTACCACTGAGCCACCAGAAAACCCCTCCTCCCCCCATTCTAGCACTCACCATCTATTCTTCAGAATATTTATGAATGATAATGTAACTGTGAAAGAATAGCCATTATTTTAAATTGTTTGTGATATGATTATCTCCCAACCCCGATTCAATGGCTTTATAAAGAATTTTTCTTCAAGTGGAATGTATCTATAGTTCTCAATTTCCTAATCTGAGCAGTGGGCAGCATGGTTCATTCCTGGTCTACACTGTACCAACGAGTAAGAGTCTACACTGCATTAATGTAGGTTGAAAGCTATACTTTTCCCAGAAACTACCAGTAAAATACTTGCATGGACATATTTTACAGATGCACTGACCGGAAACCAAAATAGCCACCTCCTCCTGTAATGAGGACTGTTTCCTTCGGAGATTTGTGGGAATCCATATGTGGCAGTCAAAGATAACTGGACCTATGAAGAAAGTAGGATGCACCACTGTTACTAACCCAACTGCAGAAGCGATGGTCCCCTACTTGGGGTTAATAGACACGAAAAGGCAGTGTGCTCCAGCAGAAAGAAAAGCTAAGACCTGGGTTCCCGTCATGGCTTTGGGACATTAGCTGACTCCTGCCCACCCACCTCGTCACTTCTTGGGCTGCACAACATTTCTGCCCGTGTGTCAGCAGGAACAGTACTAATCTGCTCTGACTGCCTGGCAAGGTCAGTGTGAAGATTAAATAAGATAATGTAGCTGGGAGAGCTTTGAAAAACCACAAAGCACTCTCCAAATAGAAAGCATTATTCTTAATCCGTGGAAAACACTAGAGGCTTTTTGAAAAGAAGTTGTTCGAATTTGGCACAGAGGGTCATTTTCCGCATCCCCCCACCCCCTCTGAAAAATCAAGGACAGAACTCTGAAGCAAATTTCCAACATCTTTTGTTTAAGACAGCACACTGCAGCATAGTTTAATACGGCTTTTATGTAAAAAAAAAAAAGTAGAAAAAGAAGGGAAGGACAAAAAGGTCCTTTATGTAGCAAACCATATTCACCCACCCAGGAAATCTTCTAAGTACTGTGTGTGCTCAATGCCTTTGGGAACCTTGCTTCCCCCTCCCTCCGCATCTATGCTAAAATTATATTCTAATTATTATTTTCTCAAGGCTCCAAGACACCTTTCTTTCAAAAACAAGACAAAACAAGCAAAAAGTGGGCCACTCAACTCTTTCCGCTTAAGAAGAAATGGAACAGGAAGCTCGCAGGTCCTCAAATGCATTTAAACACACACACACACACACGCACACACACACACCTTCTCTCATTCAGTCAAGTAAGTGGAGACAACTGAGAAGCGTGGTTAGTTAGGGAGACTGCAAGCAACCAAAGGTGCTACCATTTGGACAGGTTCATCCGAGCTGTTGCTGCATTAAACATCAGAGCTAAAAATAAGCTCGCAGGATTCTGGAGACCGAATGGGAACATGTATAAAAACTGCCTGATGTAGTGTAGGTGCTCCATGGATATCACTTCTTGAATTTCTTTTCTTTGAGTTCCACAGTCTAAGGATTCAATTTTTCTCTTACATTCCCACACATCATGATAAGGTCTCTCAGAAGTACAGGATTACACAAAGCTTGTCAGATTCTTCTGGATAACTCTACTAAGAAGCTTTGATCACCAGCAAAGCTAATCAGATCATTCGTGCAGAAATCAGTTGGTGTAACAGCTGAAGACAAGATTCAGCAAGTGACTGTCTCCGTGGCTTGAGGGTAAGAAAATTAGGAAAACTGATCAAAATGATGTGAAGGATGGCTGGAGTCCCAAGGTCTGACTAAGCAGTTGCCATTGTTGTGCTTACAGGAAAATCCATCACGAATGAATGCCCCGGCATCCTCTTAATATGCGACTTTATGTTTCTATTATTTTCTGAGTGCAGGACGCTCCCATTCGGATTTGGACTAGCCAGCCATAAAACTTGCTGCGGTCCATTCTGTCACTTAACATGATCACATGACTTTGTTATCACTGATGCTGCTTCCAGACACAGAAGGGTGTCAGTCAGTGACACTTCAGCCCAGACTTCTTACTGTCACCACCATGACCTGGTGGCAACCTCCTTCTCTGACTTCCTCTCACTCTTTTGTTGGGACTCTACTCCGCGCTCCAGCCCCCTGAACTTCTCCCTTCTCTTGATAATGCCAAGCTCATCTGTGCTAAGGCCTACGCGCACTCCTTGCTTCACCTCTGTGTGAACCGCTGCCAAGCCAGATGCCTGCCAGGCTGCGTCTTTCTCAATATTTAGGTCTGCTCAAGTGCTCGATGCATAGGGTAGTTTCTGAAGAGCTCTCCCTTATCTGAACACTGCTTTGTTTTCTTCATGGCATATTACCTAAATGTATTTGTTTCCTTTCTGACTACTGATCTCCTTCCAGCAGAATCTGGGTGCCATGAGAACCGAAACCTTCAGACTTTCTCACTGGCATGTCCCCACCAGACAACCTCGGATGCAGAGGATGCCCATCAAGTATCTGCAGAATTCATGGATGATTTGGAACATGGTGAAATACACCCAATTTAGTAAAATGATGATGGGCACAAATTATGCAGGGCCCGGCCGTGTCCAAGAGTCGTCGCTGTGTATGCCAATCAGTGCTGCCATTTTCATTTAACTTAGCTCCTAAAAAGGAAAGTTCTGGCATGAAAATGACATAAAGCAAAATGTGACAGAATTCCTGCATTCCGGAGCGTATGCTAGAGGAGACAGGCTTCTGCAAATTAAAGTAGAAGGCAAAATGGAGAAACCAAGATTCCTTCAGGGGAGCCTGCACTCTATTCTGCAGACAACAGTCTTTGCAGGTGTCCACGACGGCGGGCTCACTTCAGTCCTTGTCAAAGATTAAGCTTTACCTGGAGGAGGGAGAGACTGCAGGTTGGCAGGAGTCTAGGTGAGGGGTGATGAAGGGGCAGGGCCAGCGTGCTCAGTTGAGATCACCGTGAGGCAGGGGCAGCAGGAGAAGTCTAAGGACGGTGACGCCCTTAAGCAAAACCGCACTTACAGGTTTTAGAACTGTTCTATTTGGTTACAGGGTTTTCATTAAGAGGATGCCAGAGGGGGGAAAAAAAGGTTAAGATATTTTTCTATCTCCACAAGAATTCCCCGATAAGGAAATCAGAAAAAGGACAAGGCTTCAAAGAGCCCAGCTAAGAATTTTCCAACAGAAATTCTTCGCAGGGACTTCCCTGGTGGTTTAGTGGTTCAGACTCCGTGCTCCCACTGCGGATGGCTCGGGTTCGACCCCTGATCAGGGAACTAGATCCCACATGCCGCAACTAAGAGTTTGCATGCTACAACTAAAGACCCTGCAGTGAAAGTAAGTGAATAAATAAATATTTTTTAGGAAAGGAAAAAGAAAAAAGAAATTCTTCCAAATCTCTTCTTGTCCTTTTTTAAAAAAATTTTTATTTTATATTGGAGTATAGCCAGTTAACAACACTGTGATGGTTTCAAGTGCACAGCAAAGTCACTCAGCCATCCACAGACACGTACGTGTTCTTCTCCAAACTCCCCTCCCATCCAGGCTGCCACATAACATTGAACAGAGTTCTCTGTGCTATACGGTAGGTCCTTGTTGGTTATCCATTTCAAATACAGCAGTGTGTATCAATGTCCTTTGTTTTTAAAATTGCACATTCCCATCTAGTCATAAGACTGCAGGCCAGTCCTGGCTCAAGTGCACACTAATCACACCAGGAATGTACAAATTCAAACTATTAATGCTTCCGAGTACCTGTCAGGCCTATTCACGCTATTCCTCATTACCTTCCAGCTAATTCCAGAATTATCTGGGGCAAGAACCTGTGTAATTGACTTGAACTGGAGGGTCAGAGGAGTGGTGACGAGTAAGGAAAGATTAATAAGTTAGCAAGACAAATGGCAATGAGAGAAGCCTATCCACCCGGCTGGTGAAACCTTCATAGATGACCAGCCATTAGTGCTGCCACCCAGAAGCCACCTCCTCCTTTTCCAGCTGCCTGCATCGGTGAGCACAGAAAAATCGCAGCAAACACATTTCGCAGGAAACCAAAAGAAATTCCCATGAACACTAAGCCATAAAGGAGAAAAGAGGGTCTGCGTGGTTTTCCTTCAAACAGCTGCCTGAGTTTTTATATTTCTTTACTAGTTTCCATCTGATTCTTTCCAGGGCTGGGCACTCAGACCACTGTTTATAATCTCAATTGCTTTAAGGCTCTTCCAAAATGTGGCTTTGTTCAGTAATTGCTTCCTTCTGGGTTGGGGGGGAGGGTCACATTTAATCTGAGTAGTCATTTTAGCTGATACAGGTTATGGTTAAGTACACGATCCAAAAAAAAAACCAGGAATCTTAATTATAAACAAGAAAAAATGAAATTTAAAGTTAGCCTGACCCCTTGATAATACTAAGAACGAGGGTAATAAGGTTGACATCTCACAGGAAAGTCATGAGAAGAAACTCATAAAAATGACTAGGAGTACTTCAGATTTACAAAGACCTAATTAAATGCGAAGGATCAGTAATAAGAACCTCAGCTTATGCACACAGTTCCTTCATCCCCAGGGTTCAAGAGCATGATGCTACTGACCCTCTGGTATTAAAATGCAACATACAAATCTAGGCACTACTGGAGTATGGCGAGCAGAACTGAAGACAGCTTTCATAAAGATAAAAATTTACTGTATTTACTTTAAAGGAAGATAAAAATATATCCAGGTAGTTTAACCCTATGATGGCGTGTTTTAAATTACTGCCAGGTACTGAATGGAGGCAAAATTAACTGTGTTCTTACTGTACTGAGACCAGGAAAGCGTATTGAGGCTAGAAGGTTTAGAAACGGTGCTGCTCAAATTCCATACATGATCTGAAAGTTATCTGTGTTTAATACAAAGCAGTCAGAGCCATAATGATGAACAAGTAGTTACAGACAATAAGGAGAGTCACCCTGATACAGGTAAAAGGGAAGTGAGGTGTAAAACCTAAAAGGCCAAACACATCTGCGAAGAAAATTAACCGCACAGCATTAAGGGGAAAGTTGACACAATCATGCCAAACAGGGGTATTTGTGCAGTTTTGAGTTTTACTGGCAGTGGCAGGGAAGTTAATTCTATCCCTGATCTTCTTGTCCAGCTACCCACTCAAACTCCTTTTGCCTAGATATTTGTTGCACAAAAGATCCTTGCAGTCTTGCAGTTATTCCTGATACTTATGATATAAGTTAATCACAAAGTTTTATAATCGGTATTTTCCAACTGCTTCCCAAACTATCCATATTAACTCCATGCAAACCTAAGCCATTTCTCTAAGAATGTCAGCAGGAATGAGGAATATTTGACAGATCCTAGACCTGGTCCATTATATGTATTACTGTGGGCAGGAATCCCTTAGAAGAAATGGAGTAGCCATCATGGTCAACAAAAGAGTCCGAAATGCAGTACTTGGATGCAATCTCAAAAACGACAGAATGATCTCTGTTTGTTTCCAAGGCAAACCATTCAATATCACAGTAATCCAAGTCTATGCCCCAACCAGTAACGCTGAAGAAGCTGAAGTTGAATGGTTCTATGAAGACCTACAAGACCTTTTAGAACTAACACCCACAAAAGATGTTCTTTTCATTATAGGGTACTGGAATGCAAAAGTAGGAAGTCAAGAAACACCTGGAGTAACAGGCAAATATGGCCTTGGAATACAGAATGAAGCAGGGCAAAGGCTAATAGAGTTTTGCCAAGAGAACTCACTGGTCATAGCAAACACCCTCTTCCAACAACACAAGAGAAGACTCTACACATAGACATCACCAGATGGTCAACACCAAAATCAGACTGATCATATTCTTTGCAGCCAAAGATGGAGAAGCTCTATACAGTCAGCAAAAACAAGACTGGGAGCTGACTGTGGTTCAGATCATGAACTCCTTATTGCCAAATTCAGACTTAAATTGAAGAAAGTAGGGAAAACCACTAGACCATTCAGGTATGACCTAAATCAAATCCCTTATGATTATACAGTGGAAGTGAGAAATAGATTTAAGGACCTAGATCTGATAGATAGAGTACCTGATGAACTATGGACGGAGGTTCATGACACTGTACAGGAGACAGGGATCAAGACCATCCCCACGGAAAAGAAATGCAAAAAAGGAAAAATGGCTGTCTGGGGAGGCCTTACAAATAGCTGTGAAAAGAAGAGAAGCGAAAAGCAAAGGAGAAAAGGAAAGATATAAGCATCTGAATGCAAAGTTCCAAAAAATAGCAAGAAGAGATAAGAAAGCCTTCCTCAGAAACCAATGCAAAGAAATAGAGGAAAACAACAGAATGGGAAAGACTAGAGATCTCTTCAAGAAAATTAGAGATACCAAGGGAACATTTCATGCAAAGATGGGCTTGATAAAGGACAACAATGGTATGGACCTAACAGAAGCAGAAGATATTAAGAAGAGGTGGCAGGAATACACAAACGAACTGTATAAAAAAGACCTTCATGACCAAGATAATCACGATGGTGTGATCACTCACCTAGAGCCAGACATGTGACTTGTGAAGTCAACTGGGCCTTAGAAAGCATCACTATGAACAAAGCTAGTGGAGGTGATGGAATTCCAGTTGAGCTACTTCAAATCCTGAAAGATGATGCTGTGAAAGTGCTGCACTCAATATGCCAGCAAATTTGAAAAACTCAGCAGTGGCCACAGGACTGGAAAAGGTTAGTTTTCATTCCAATCCCAAAGAAAGGCAATGCCAAAGAATGCTCAAACTACCGCACAATTGCACTCATCTCACACGCTAGCAAAGTAATGCTCAAAATTCTCCAAGCCAGGCTTCAGCAATACGTGAACCGTGAACTTCCAGATGTTCAAGCTGGTTTTAGAAAAGGCAGAGGAACCAGAGATCAAATTGCCAACATCCACTGGATTATCAAAAAAGCAAGAGAGTTCCAGAAAAACATCTATTTCTGCTTTATTGACTATGCCAAAGCCTTTGACTGTGGATCACAATAAACTGTGGAAAATTCTGAAAGAGATGGGAATACCAGACCACCTGACCTGCCTCTTGAGAAACCTATATGCAGGTCAGGAAGCAACAGTTAGAACTGGACATGGAACAACAGACTGGTTCCAAATAGGAAAAGGAGTACATCAAGTCTGTATATTGATACCCTGCTTATTTAACTTCTGTGCAGAGTACATCATGAGAAATGCTGGACTGAAAGAAGCACAAGCTGGAATCAAGATTGCCGGGAGAAATATCAATAAACTCAGATATGCAGATATGCAGATGACACCACCCTTATGGCAGAAAGTGAAGAGGAACTAAAAAGCCTCTTGAGGAAAGTGAAAGAGGAGAGTGAAAAAGTTGGCTTAAAGCTCAACATTCAGAAAATGAAGATCATGGCATCTGGTCCCATCACTTCATGGGAAATAGATGGGGAAACAGTGTCAGACTTTATTTTTTGGGGCTCCAAAATCACTGCAGATGGTGATTGCAGCCATGAAATTAAAAGATGCTTACTCCTTGGAAGGAAAGTTATGACCAACCTAGACAGCATATTGAAAAGCAGAGACATTACTTTGCCAACGAAGGTCCGTCTAGTCAAGGCTATGGTTTTTCCAGTGGTCATGTATGGATGTGAGAGTTGGACTGTGAAGAAAACTGAGTGCCAAAGAATTGATACTTTTGAACTGTTGTGTTGGAGAAGACTCTTTCGAGTCCCTTGGACTGCAAGGAGATCCAACCAGTCCATTCTCAAGGAGATCAGTCCTGGGTGTTCTTTGGAAAGAATGATGCTAAAGCTGAAACTCCAGTACTGTGGCCACCTCACGTGAAGAGTTGACTCATTGAAAAGACTCTGATGCTGGGAGGGATTGCGGGCAGGAGAAGGGGACGACAGAGGATGAGATGGCTGGATGGCGTCACCGACTCGATGGACGTGAGTTTGAATGAACTCCGGGAGTTGGTGATGGACAGGGAGGCCTGGTGTGCTGCAATTCCTGGGGTTGCAGAGTCAGACACGACTGAGCGACTGAACTGAACTGGACAGCAGGGGGCTGTATCTACTGGCACCCAGATGCATCTGATTCTACAGCCTACACGTCACCCACATCAAGCACTCAGGGCTGTGCAGAGTCCCTGACCTGAAGCAGCCAAGTCTATGGTGACCTGAGTCCCATGGGGGCTTTCACAGCTAACACATTCTGCAATGTCAAATGGGCCCTTCCAATTTCCAGAAGGGCAGGCAGGAGGTGCCCCGTCCCCTCCCAAGAGGCAAGAGGTAGTGGGGAGGCAGGGTTAAGCTTTTTAGGTTATAAATCAGAAAATCTGAGTCCTAGACTTGGTTCTCCCATCAGTTCCCTGTGTGACCCTGGGAAAGTCACTGAACCTCTCGGATCCTGTTTCCTTCTTGCTAAAAGGAAAATAGCAACTATGTCGGCATTTAGTATTATGGGCAAGGGGCTTAAGGTTTACCACGGAAGCCTCAGAACAGTCTTCTGAGGTAATTATTATCCTCAGCTTTTCTGATATGAGAAAAAGACTCAGAGGTCAAGAATCTTGCCTATATATATCTCTCTCTCCAAAGTAAAGGAAATCACTATCTCCAAAAGGTATCTGCACCCCCATATTCACTGCAGCATTATTCAAATTGCTGAGTCATGGAAACAACCTAAGTGCCCATTAAAGGATGAATGGATAAGGAAAATGTGATGTATACACACACAAACACACACACAGTGGAATACTATTCAGCCACTCAAAAAGGGAAGGAAATCCTACCATTAGTGACAGTACCAATTGACCTTGAGGGCATTATGCTAAGTGAAATAAGTCACAGACAAATACTGGGGTGATCCCGATTACACGGAGACTCTAAAAGAGCTGATCTCATAGAAACAAAGAGTAGGACGGCGGTTGCCAGGGGGTGGGGGATGCGGGAAATGAGGAGATGCTGGTCAAAGGGTATAAGCTTCTGGTTACAAGACATAATTGAGTTCTGGGGATCAAATGCACAGCATGGGGGCCATATGTAATATTACCGTATTACAGGCTTGAAAGCTGCTGGGCGAGTAGATCTTTTTTCCCCCTCCCCACTTTGGGACCCCGCAGCTCCCAAGGCCGAACCGCCCAGGGTGAGCCAGGCCCCGCCTTGCTGGCCCAGACGCCAACTCCATGCAGATCTGATCTCAAGACCTCCACCTGGATGCCGCCATCTTCCCGCGTGCCAGGCGAGAGTAGATCTTTCAAGTGTTGACCACACACAAAGAAAACTATCATAATTCTGTGAGGTGATAGAGATGTTAACTGACCTCACTGTGCTTATCATTTCACAATATATATGCGTATCAGGTCACCAAGTTGTGCATCTTAAAATCACACAACGCCGCACGTCATTTTTACCCTAGTCAAGTTGAAAGGAAAAGCATCTAAAACAAACAAAAAACTGGCCCACAAATTATGCAGGTGACAGAGGCTGAGTTGGAGCAAGGACTTGAAGACAGATCAGAGTAGGAGGACCCAGCTGGGTTGGGAACAACGCAGTGTCATTCGCTTACCACCTTCATAGTTTCCGTCACACCTGCTATCTCTGATACTTTGTTGCTGCTTAGTTGCTAAATGGTGTGTGGCTCTTTGCGACCCCATGGACTGTAGCCCGCCAGGCTCCTCTGTCCATGGTATTTTCCAGACAAGATTACTGGTGTGGGTTGCCATTTCCTACTCTGGGGGCTCTTTCTGGCCCAGGGATCGAACTCGTGTCTTTTGCATTAGCAGGCAGATTCTTTACCACTGAGCCACCAGAGCAGCCCTATCTCTGGTACTAGTACTTACTGTTTTATTTAAAACTCCTTATCTTTTAGCAATAAATACCTTCATTTTAAATGGGAACCTTACACGGCCACTTAAATGGAAAACCAGAATCATCTGTCATCAAGACAAAGTAATCTTTCCCCCACAAAGTGCGATTATAATAAAAAAAAATGTAAATGGAGTCTAGCTTGACACAGATGCCTGTTGAAAGTTCTGAGCTTGGGGCCTGCCATCTTTTTCAAAAAGAAGACGAAAACCAGAAGCTAGCCGGTGCTTGAGACCTTCGGAACGATCCTAGAAAGAGACGCTGAGCCCCGCTGCTTGGAATCCGAGGGGAAGTGGGGTGAACTCAGGTCGGCCATCACTCACGACCGCGCCCCGTACCAGCGGCCACGGGGCTCGTCCCACCTGGGCCGCCACGACAAGCAGGTAGCGGCCGACAAGGTCGTCCTCCGCAGGACCCCGACGCGCGTGCAAGCCCAGGCGTCCCCGCCAGGGTCACACAGGGAATTGATGGGAGAACCAAGTCTAGGACTCAGTCTAGGACCCGCGCCTGGGTCCCGGCGGAGGGGCGACCCTCCCTACCCGGGGCCACTCACAGAGACAGAAGACCACGGCGACGCCGGGATTGCGCGAGGTGGGGCGACTCAGGCCCCTCCCTCTCCCCACCGCCACCCCCGCTCTGCGCCTGAGCCGTCGGACCAGCCTCCTGGAGCCACTTCCGGCCTCTCTAGGATGCTCGGAGGTCTCGGCATCTCTATGGTATGCAGGTTTCTCCCACCATCACCTGTGCGACGGTGTGGCGTTCACTTCACGCATCTTCCCGAAGTGCCCAAACCGTGTGTTCCAGCTTCGCGGGAGCCCTTTCAGGGCATATCGGTTATGAAAAGTGAAGTGGTGAAAGTGAAGTCGCTCAGTTGTGTCCGACTCTTTGCGACCCCATGGACTGTAGCCTATCAGGCTCCTCCGTCCATGGGATTTTCCAGGCAAGAGTGCTGGAGTGGATTGCCACTTCCTTCTCCAGGGGATCTTCCCAACCCAGGAATCGAACGCGGGTCTCCCGCATTGCAGGCAGACGCTTTACCGTCTGAGCCGTCGTCGGCTATAACCACCTCCAATTTAGACTTCCGTTTCCGTCTTTGTGTACCTTCAACGTTGAGCAGGACTTCCCTGTAGCTCAAACGGTAAAGAATCTGCCTGCGATGCAGGAGACTGGGATTCGATCCCTGGGTTGTGAAGTTCCTATGGAGCAGGGAATGGGAATCCACTCCAATGGTCTTGCCTGGAGAATTCCATGGACAGAGAAGCCTGGCAGGCTACAGTCTGTGGGATGGCAAAGAGTCGGACACGACTGAGTGACTAACGCACACACAATGTTGAGCATAGGCAGTGCTTGATAAATAGGAGGTGCTTAGCTCATTTATTGCTTCGATGGATGAATGGATGTGTGGGTGTCTGGATGGATAGATGGATGGGTGAACGGGTAGATGGGTGGGTGATGGATGGATGAGGCTCTCTATGCTCCTGAGTATTCACTTGCCATGTATCTTTTCAAATCTGTCTCTGAGTTTCCATATTTATGTATATTTTCCTGTGTCCCCAGTTTCCCCTATTTTTACAGTTCCACTTCTGATCAATGAGCGAGCAATGATGCGAAGACTAACCTTTGTTGCTGGCATATTGAGGGCAGCATTTTAACAGTATCATCGTTTAGGATTTGAAACAGCTCAACTGGAATTCCATCATTTCCACTAGCTTTGTTCCTAGTGATGCTTCCTAAGGCCCACTTGACTTTGCACTTGAAGCACAAGCTGGAATCAAGATTGCTGGAAGAAGTATCAAAAACCTCAGATATGCAGATGACACCACCCTTATGGCACAAAGTGAAGAGAAACTGAAGAGCCTCTTGAAAGTGAAAGAGGAGAGTGAAAAAGTTGGCTTGAAACTCAACATTCAACAAACTAAGATCATGGCATCCAGTCCCATCACTTCATGGCAAATAGATGGGGAAACAATGGAAATAGTGACAGACTTTATTTTCTTGGGCTCCAAAGTCACTGCAGTGGTGACTGCAGCCATGAAATTAGAAGAATTTCTCCTTAGGAAAAAAGTTATGACCAACCTAAACAGCACGTTAAAGAGCAGAGACATTACTTTGCTGACAAAGGTCTGTCTAGTCAAAGCTATGATTTTTCCAGTAGTCATGTATGGATGTGAGAGTTGAACTGTAAAGAAAGTTGAGCATCGAAGAGTTAATGCTTTTGAACTGTGGTGTTGGAGAAGACTCTTGAGAGCCCCTTGGACTACAAGGAGATCCAACCAGTCAATCCTAAAGGAAATCAGTCCTGAGTGTTCACTGGAAGGACTGATGCTGAAGCTGAAACTCCAATATTTTGGCCACCTGATGCAAAGAACTGATTCCTTGGAAAGGACCCTGGAAGAGAAGGGGACGACAGAGGATGAGATGGTTGGATGGCATCACTGACTCAATGGACATAAGTTTGAGCAAGCTCCTGGAGTTGGTGATGGACAGGGAGGTCTTTCATGCTGCAGTCCATGGGGTTACAAAGAGTCAGACACAACTGAGTGACTGAACTGAATTGAACCTTTGTTGCTGAAGTAACCAAAGACTTTAAAGCCATATAGAAAGGAATGTTGACATCCTTATTCAAAGGTGTCCTGGGGAGGCCCATCTTTTTCTCCTCATCACAAGTTTGGTTCCATGGAAACCTGCAGGCTCTGTGTACAAACACACACACACACACACACACACACACACACACGACTTGACCCCTGGCTGGAGAAGACTTCATTTTGATGGCTCAAAGGATAGGAGTTTTGACTTCATACACTGCTGTTGCCACATGCAGACTCCAATAAGCTCATATGACGTAAGTCATTTACTGCTAAATTTTCACTGAGAACACAGAGTCACAAAGAAAACCTCAAGCCCAGGGATATAAACATTAATGAAAGCCATAGGAAGAAAGCCGAGTCCCCAGTGTTGGCCTCTTGAATCGTTCCTCTCTGATCCTATCTGTCTTGTCCTCAAGTGTGATCCAGCCATAAGTCTTAGGAGACTGAGATATGGTTGTAGCAAGTAGTCTTAAGACACAGCTTTTCTCTGCCTTCCTAGCATGCATAAAGATTAGAGGAGGAGAAGAGGAAGGCTAGTGAGGTGACTGGCAATATGTTCTTGGGACCAGTAGCCAAGGAAGAAAATATCCCTCTGAGGATGCAGTATGTACGACGGACATCCTTTGGGGAAATTCATCTCTAAGAGATGCCCAGGTTTACTGCCTGTTGATAACCCATAAGAAGAAATGTGGCAAATTTAAATGTTAATATCATCGTGCCACCAAGGACTCTTTTAAAATCTAAGCACTTATGTTTTAAGGGAAAATCATAAACTTTACAATTGCTTCCTTAGTTTCTACCCACTGCAATTTAGTGAGTTGATTTTATAAAGGTCTGAACAAGAATTTTAAGATAAAAATGACCAGGAAAAAAATTGACCTCAGTATTAATTTACATGTCAATCCTTTTTGAACAATTTTTTCCCCTAATAATATATCCAGAGAGTGGATACATTTCAGAAAAACCAGTTTACAGTTATCATTCTTCACAGATGTCCAACAATTTATACTATTAGCTCATCAGATTCACAGAAATTGTATCCATTAAGATTCTTTCAAGTAGTAGAGAATTTTGGTGTTGTTGTTTAGTAACTAAGTCGTGTCCGACTCTTTTGTGATCCCATGGACTGTAGCCCGCCAGGTTCCTCTGTCCTTGGTATTCCACAGGTAAGAATACTGGAGCGGGTTGCCATTTCCTTCTCCAGGGAATCTTCCTGACCCAGGGATCGAATCCGCGTCTCCGGCATCTCCTGCATTGGCAGGCGAATCTTTACCACTGAGCCACCAGGGAGGCGCAGTAGAGAATAGCTCTAGCAAATATAAGTGAAAAAAATGTCAACTTTTAGAATCTCAAAAAGAGTTCAATAATTTATGCATGTATGATAAGAAGTGCTAGCTTCTATAATAGATAAATCCTGATATCTCAGTGGTTTAATGCAATAAAAGTTTCTTTTTCATTCTCATCATAGTTCAGTTAGTCTGCAGGGGAGAGTGGCTCTCCTGCACACAATCACCAGGGCCCCAGCCTTCTTTCATTGGTTATGTTTTTCATTTGTATTCAACATGTGTCCGCCAAGGTCACTGTAGAAAGGGAAGCAAGACCTTGGCTTTCCCTAGCACCCCTGTTTAAAGTAGGTCCCCTGCAACCCTTGAAATTCTCCAATCATTTCAAAGCACTTAGCTTATCTGAAATTATCTTGTACAGTACTATCATGAATGCTCTGTGAGGCCAGAGACCTGCTTTATCGAACTAGTATATCTCTACTGCTTGTTAGAGTATCTGGCATAGAGAGAATTTGAAAAGAACTGCTGAATGAATGAGCAAGTGAGTGAATGTCCCAACTCTGGTTGTCTGTTCAAAACCAGATTTGTGGATGCGACCTTCTTTTGACCCTGGTTGGGTCAGAAATCACCTCTAATGTAGTAGAGGTGGCAAGGGGGTATAAGCTATGGGGATACAGCTATGGCAAGTGGGTTAAGAGCAACTATTAATAGCCTATCACTAAAATCCAGGGCAGTTTCTAGAAGAGGAAAATCACTGTGAGCCTGGAAGTTACCCTCTACCTTGCTACCCCAAGGTGTGAAGGCAGCCACATCAACATCACTGGGAGCTTATTCAAAATGCAGATCTTGGATTCCACTCCAAACACAAGAATCTGCAAAGGTCTTGTGAAATTTGGAAGTCCCCAGGGAATTCCTATGACCAATAAAGACTGAGAGACGCTGCCCTAAAAGGTTTTTATCACTACGACTCTCCGATGTGGGTAAGAGATTCCTAACAGTAGTCTCTTGCTACACCTGGAACCCAGGTAAGATTTAGTGACTTACCCAAGGTCACAGAACTAGTAATTGGCAGAGCTGGGGTTAAAAGGCAAGGCTTCAGGCTCCAAATCCCACTCCACTCCATGCTTATCCCACCATGCTGCTCTATCTCCTGGATAAACCTATTTCCTTCCACTAATGAGAAAGATTCAAAAGGGAGAAATAAATGGGAAAAAAATAGAGTTACATTTAAATGCTGGTTAATGGTTTCAAGAATTGATTTGTTTTAGAAAAGGAAACAGGCATTTATTGCTTACAGTGCATTCAATACACCGTTTTCCCCATTACATATTAAAGAATTCTCCAAGTAACAAAAGGGATATTTATATTTCATTTACTCAGCAATTAGGCATCTTAACATTCTTTTATAAGCATTTGTAGCACTTATTCAGAATTACCAATATCCTATCTGGGTCAATGGTTTTTCTTTTCCCTTCTTGGATTAAGTTGTTTACATAGCACTGATTAAAACTACATGTTATTTTGAGTATCTTGGCCAAGGGCTTTCTGCTCAGGGCTCAAGCATTTGAAGCTTTCTTATTAGAACACAAAAGACCCCCAGAGATAGTGAAGCTTGCCTTCGCCACTTTTGTTCTTTACTGTTTCCAAAGATTGAAGAATGTAGATACCAACCATGTTAATCAGCTTGCAAATCATAGAAATCTATCCTAGCATGGGTAAATCAAAGGAATAAATGATTGGCTGCTGTAGCTTGAAGCTCAGAAGTTGGATCTAGCTTCAGAGTCTTAAACATCATCAGAGTTCCATCTCCCCGTCTCTCAGCTCCCCTTGCTCCCGTTTGACCAGTTCTCTTCCTGTGGCTTATTTAACTTACATGCAGAGTACATCATGCAAAATGCCAGGCTGGATGAGTCACAAGTTAGAATCAAGATTGCCAGGAGAAATATCAGCAACCTCATATAGGCAGATGATACCACCCTTATGGCAAATTGAAGAGGAACTAAAGAGCCTCTTGATGAAAGTGAAAGAGGAGAGTGAGAAAGCTGGCTTAAAACTCAACGTTTAAAAATTAAGATCATGGCATCTGATCCCATCACTTCATGGCAAATAGAAGGGGAAAAAGTGGAAGTGGTGACAGATGTTCTTTTCTTGGGCTCCAAAATCACTGTGGACAATGATGGCAACCATGAAATTAAAAGACACTTGCTCCTTGGAAGGAAAACTATGACAAACCTAGACAGTGTGTTAAAAAGCAGAGACATCACTTTGCTGACAAAGGTCTGGATAGTCAAAGCTATGGTTTTTCCAGTAGTCATGTACGGATGTGAGAGTTGGACCATAAAGAAGGCTGAGCACCACAGAATTGATCCTTTTGAACTGTGGTGTTGGAGAAGACTCTTGAGAGCCCCTTGGACTATAGGGGGATCAAACCAGTCAACCCTAAAGGAAATCAGTCCTGAATATTCATTGGAAGGACTGATGCTGAAGGTGAAGCTCTAATATTTTGGTCACTTGATGTGAAGAACTGAGTCATTGAAAAAGACCCCGATGCTGGGAAAGATTGAAGGAAGGAGGAGAAGAGGATAATAGAAGATGAGATGGTTGGATGGTATCACCGAATTGATGGACATGAGTTTGAGCAAGCTCTGGGAGTTGGTGATGGACAGGGAAGCCTCGTGTGCTGCAGTCAATGGGGTTGCAAAGAGTCAGATGTGACTTAACGACTGAACAACAATAAGAACTATGAATGAGATGCCAAACCTGTGCAAACCAGCATTGTCGACTTGCTCCTTAGGGCCACAGAAAAAGGATCATTATGGCAATACGAACTCGGAAAGACAGATGCATCTTCCCTCCCCTCCAGAAGGATAGGCTCTAATAGTTGCAGCTCATGGGTCCTGGAGCGTGTGGGCTTCAGTAGTTATGGAGCTTGGGCTCAGTTGTTCCTGGTGTGTGGAATCTTCCTGGACTAGGAATGAAACCTGTGTCCCCTACTTTGGGAGGCAGATTCTTATCTATTACACTACCAGAGAAGTCCTAGACCTGCTTCTTTTGAATTCCCTTTAGGAAATAAAGCACAAACCCCATCAATATTTCCTTATTCTATGTGGGGAGTCCTCTTAGGAGCGGGTGACATACCTCAGAATAGACTTTGCTAGGAATTCCGGTGATTGGATTGTGGGAGAAACACCATGTTCTAGCTTGAGTTTCTGCAGAAGCAGATCTTGAGGCAAGGATTCAAGTGCAAGTCATTCGTTTGGAAAGTGATCCCAGGAACTACCAGTAGGCATTTTGAGGGGTGTGGTGGTGATAAAATATAGTAACAGTTGCATACTTCTGTGAATACTGAAAACCACTGATTTATGTACTTTAAATGGGTGAGTTGTATAATCTGTGAATTATATCTCAATAAAACTGTTACTCAACTACAATAAATGCCATTTCGTCATTTCAACATGGAGTGAAAGAGGACCAGATGTCCTTTCACCCTGGACATGCCCACAAAAATGTGCCATGGGTGGCAAAATCAATACAGGTTTAGGAGCCACTGCCTTAGAAAAATAAAAATGATTCTCTTTCTCCACCATCTCTATAGTTTTTCCCGGGGGCACTCCTCTCCCTGCCCTCTTTCTCAGGGCAAAGAAAAAAGTACAAACCTGGAGGAAAGAGGTTTGAATAATAAGTGGTTTTCAATTAGCTGCATTGAAAACTGAGAGTTGACTTGTATTAATTTTCATGATCAAATTACTTCATTTTGTCTCTCTTCTAACTGCGAGGGTAATTTTATGCCAGGATTATTTCAGTCATTCTAATTATGCTTGCATCAATATTTAGTGGGTGTTTACCTAACCCACAGCACACCCAAATGTTCTCTTCCCTCAGAGACCGTGGTAGCACGATGTAATATGAATAGGTGGTGCACAGGACCGAGATTAAGTTCCTTTTATTTCTCCATCTTTGTTTGTAAGGAACATTCAGGTGGCGTTTCTTGAAAAGCAACGTATATGCTATTCAGATGCATCTATAAAACCAAAGGCAAGTGTTGTGAATGCTGTGAGTTCATTACATGATATTAAATGCAATTCTCACAAAGATGTTTCATTAAAGGTTCAGTTATATAAGACAAATCAAAATTTACCATTTGTTTAGATTTTTCTTTTTGTAAAGAAGCTTCGCATTCTTGTTGTCATGCATTTGAATTACTCTGTCACAGACAGAATTGCTTACCCTAAAATTTTCATACAGAATCCCTTCTCCTTAACACTCTGTATTTATGTTCTTCTCTGTCTTCTCACTCCCCTTCATCCTTTCCTCTCCATTTTCTTTCTTCAGAAACTGCATTTTCTTCCCACCTCCTAACTGAGTTAAAACCTAAGACTGAATCTTGTCTTTTTTTTCTTTCATGCCTACATCCTTCACTTAAAAGAACACTTCATTTCTCTTGGTTTCAGTTCTGAACCCTGAGCTGACGTTTCCCAAATATACATGAACAGGCACTGGGATGTATTTATGGGAATGGTCCATTTATCTTAACCTGATATCCAGAAGTGAATCCCTCATCTCCAGCAACACCTGACATTGGCCGGACCATTTCCATACTTCGTTTTTCCCCCTTCATTTTCATTTAACTTTAATTTTGCCTTGCAAAGTCTCTTGGCCTCATTCTCTCTTTCCATTTCTTCTATGTTCACTGTTTTCCTGATGGCTTCCTAACCAGAGGAACACTCCAGCGGGTCAGCAAGCTAACCTTGGTGGTCTGCAAGATCTGATCATCTCCATTCTGAAGCTGCCTGCCTTCTTCCTTCCTTCACTCCCAGGATCCAAAGACACCTGACCCCTGCATCACTCCCCTAAGTCCTGTGAAACGAGACGAAGCTGAGAGAGAGCCTTCCGTAAGAGAGAAGGACATGAAATGGAGCAATACAGGGGAGGATGTTGGAGACCAAAGGCACGATGTGGACCACAGGGTGTTGAGAATCTGGAAGATTCAGAGAATATACCAGGAGAAAGGCTTCCTGCCTATCCCTGAGATCGCCCTGTGGAATGACCTGCCATTCATTCTTTCAGAAGCATCTTATTTAACTAAGTGTTCTCAGAATTGGGTAAATCAAAAGAGTGTTCATTTCAACACAAATGCAATCTTGTGAACACAGTCTTATCATGTGTCTTAACTATCTCTTAAAACAACTCTGTAAGTGAAGATTTACCTCATTTAACTTATGGAAAATATTCAACGTATCACAAGCATTCCACATGATGAAATCAATCAGGCAGATCAAAGTATTTGAATTCTTTCTGAGTTATATGCCCCAAATTACATTTAATGATCATCTGTTAGGGAAAAAATGAGTTTGTATTTCAGTTTGAATAAACATAACAACATTCTCATGACAACTGTTTAATTTTTGGTAGAGAGAAAGAGTAGACAGATTGTAGCCCTTATTGTTGCCGTGAGTTTGTTACTTAGGCTTTCATGAGAAAATTTGCAGCATATTGAGGGGGAGGGAGGTGGGAGCAGGGTCACTGAGCAGGAGACTTTGAAGAAGGAACTATAGAAGGAGAGTGAAATAAGCAAATGGACAAGAGTATTCCTGGCAGAGGGAAGAGCCAAAGTGAGGCTTCAAGGCAAGGTCCAGCCTGTGTGTTTGAGGAGTTGACAAGGGGGCCCTTGTGACTAGAATGGAATGAATAAGGGAACAGAAGTCAGAGATCAAAAACAACAAGAGCAGGGTAATCTAGCCTGGAGCCATCTAGAGATTCTGGTTTTTACCCAAGTTTTCAGCAGATGAGTGATGTGATAGCACTAAGGTTATGAAAGGGTTTCTGCAGTGCTTGGTTGAGAACAGACTATAGGGAGACAAGGTTGGGACCAGACATCCAGGAAGGAGGTGATGGTCACTTGGACCAGATGAGTAGAAGCATAGTTGTCAGGTAGTGGGTAAATTTTAAAGGCATATCCCACAAGATTGTTGATGGATGGGCAGTGGGTTGAGTCAGGAAGCATCACTACGAACAAAGCTAATGGAGATGATGGAATTCCAGTTGAGCTCTTTCAACTCCTAAAAGAAGATGCTGTGAAAGTGCTTCACTCAACATGCCAGCAAATTTGGAAAACTCAGTAGTGACCACAGGACTGGAAAAGGTCAGTTTTCGTTCCAATCCCAAAGAAGGCAATGCCAAAGAATGCTCAAACTACCACACAATTGCACTCATCTCACACGCTAGTAAAGTAATGCTTAAAATTCTCCAAGCCAGGCTTCAGCAATATGTGAACCATGAACTTCCAGATGTTCAAGCTGGATTTAGAAAAGGAAGAGGAACCAGAGATCAAATTGCCAACATCCGCTGGACCATTGAAAAAGCAAGAGAGTTCCAGAAAAACATCTATTTATGCTTTATTGACTATGCCAAAGCCTTTGACTGTGTGGATCACAACAGACTGTGGAAAATTCTTGAAGATTTGGGAATACCAGACTACGTTACCTGCCTCTTGAGAAACCTGTATGCAGGCCAAGAAGCAACAGTTAGAACTGGACATGGAACAACAGACTGGTTCCAAATCAGGAAAGGAGTATGTCAAGGCTGAATATTGTCACTCTGCTTATTTAACTTATATGCAGAGTACATCATAAAAAATGCTGGGCTGGATGAAGCACAAGCTGGAATCAAGATTTCAGGGAGAAATACCCATAACCTCAGATATGGAAATGACACCACCCTTATGGCAGAAAGTGAAGAAGAACTAAAGAGCCTCTTGATGAAAGTAGAAGAGGAGAGTGAAAAAGTGGCTTAAAATAACATTCAGAAATCTAAGATCATGGCATCTGGTCCCATCACTTCATGGGAAATAGATGGAGAAACAGTGGAAACAGTGTCAGACTTTATTTTGGGGGGCTCCAAAATCACTGCAGATGGTGATTGCAGCCATGAAATTAAAAGACGCTTGCTCCTTGGAAGAAAAGTTATGACCAACCTAGACAGCATATTGAAAAGCAGAGACATTACTTTGCCAACAAAAGTCCATCTAGTCAAAACCATGGTTTTCCCAGTAGTCATGTATGGATGTGAGAGTTGAACTATAAGGAAAGCTGAGCGCTGAAGAATTGATGCTTTTGAACTATGGTGTTGGAGAAGACTCTTGAGAGTCCCTTGGACTGCAGGAAGATCCAACCAGTCAATCCTAAAGGAAATCAGTCCTGAGTATTCATTGGAAGGACTGATGCTGAAGCTGAAACTCCAATACTTTGTCCACCTGATGCAAAGAACTGACTCATTGGAAAAGACCCTGATGCTGTGAAAGATCGAAGGCTGGAGGAGAAGGGGACGACAGATGATGAGATGGTTGGATGGCATCACTGACTCAATGGACATGAGTTTGAGCAAACTCCGGGAGTCGGTGATGGACAGGGAAGCCTGGCATGCTGCAGTCCATGGGGTCGCAAAGAGTCGGACACAACTGAGCGACTGAACTGACTGAGTCAGAGATCAGAGTGAAGGGAAGTTCAGTGCTGTGCCACTGGAAGGGTGGCCTTGCCCTCACTGAGATGGGGAAGGATGTGGTTAAGCAAGTTTGGGACATGTAAATTGGGGCATTAGAGTGAGCTGTGAGCAGAGAGTTCTGCAGGATGGAAGGAGGAGGAGTGCGAGTCCATGGGACAGGAAGGGAAGGAGGAAGAGGAGGGGGTTACACAGAGTGCGAGAAGCTCAAAGGAGCATCCATGAGGTCGGTGACACTCACTGAGGTGATGGTGGGAGGACGCCTAGGCCCCTGTTAGTAGGAACAGTTCCCTCTACCGTTGCACACACTTAGGTGATTGTGTTAGTTTCCTGGGTCTTCCATAATAAATGACCAGAAACTAGGTGGCTGTGTTGTTGTTGTTCAGTCACTCAGTCATGTGTGACCCTTTGTGACCCCATGAATTGCAGCACGCCAGGCTTTCCCATCCTTCACTATCTCCCAGAGTTTGCTCAAATTCATGTCCATTGAGTTGATGATGCCGTCCAACCTTCTTTATGGTCCAACTCTCACATCCACACATGACTACCTGAAAAACCACAGCTTTGACTGTTTGGCAAAGTGATGTCTCTGCTTTTTAGTACACTGTCTAGGTTGGTCATAGCTTTTCTTCCAAGGAGCAACCATCTTTTAATTTCGTGGCTGAAGTCACTGTCCACAGTGTTTTGGGAGCCCAACAAAATAAAGTCTGTCACTGTTTCTATTTTCCCCCCGTCTATTTGCTATGAAGTGATGGGATCAGAAGCCATGATCTTAGTTTTTTTAACACTGAGTTTTAAGCCAGCTTTTTCACTCTCTATTGCTTCAGTTGGTGGCTTAAACAAGAGACATTTGTTCTCTTACAGTTCAGAAGACTAGAAGCCCTAATTCAAGGTATGGGCAGAGCTGTGCTCCCTCTGAAGGCTCTAGGGGAGGAACTTCGTTGTCTCTCCCAGCTTCTGGTGGCTCCAGGTATTCCCTGGCTGTGGCACCATAACTCCAGTTTCTGCCTCCATCTTCCCAGGGTATTCAACCCATCTCCCTCGGTCTCTGTTCTGTGTCTTACACAGATGCCTGTCATGGGAATTAGGGGTTGTCTTAATCCCAAATGATCTTATCTAGAGATCCTTATGTTAATTACATATGCAAAGACCCCCTCCCCTCCAATAATGTCACCTTCACGGGTTCGTGGATTTAGGACCTGAACATATGCTAACGATTCACTCCACTACAGCGGTAGAATTTTTCCTCCATCCTGTCCATCTCTCCTACCTGAACTCCAAAGCCACTGAAGGTAGAAGGAAGTTCAATACAGTTGACTTTACTGCTTTCAGTTTTGTTTTGCAAATAGAAAAGAGAGGTTGGGTTTCACATTGAATTCAAAATGATAGAGAGAAGCAATGACTTAGAAGAAGCAGAAGGAACAGTGAGAAGATAGGTCCTTAGGATCTTGGAGAAATCTTGGTGAGGCTTTGACTTCCCCAGGCTGTGGGACTGGGAATTTGAGACAGTCTTATCTGGATCCCAAAGTTTAAGAAGTTCCAACTGATATCTGGATGATAAGGGCATGAAATATGATCACATTATATATTTTACTTTGTGATCTGCTCTCTGTGCTCAAAAATATTGCAAACCTTTCCTCAAGACATTAAATATTCTCCAACAACACAATTTTAATGGCTGTATAGCAGTCCATCAAATGAAAGTGCCGTAATTTATATAACATATCCTTTATGGTAAGCCATTTAGAATGTTTCTGCATTTAACACATGATAAATAACACTGAAATGAACAACTTTCTCGGTAAATTATTGTGCACCTCTTTGATTATTTTCAAATGGTCTCATTTTAAATAACCATGAACACTTCGCGATAACAATTTCTGCTCATTGTTTTCTTTATGAACTAAAACTTTTCCTTCAGGCAAAAAAAAAGGAAAAGAAGTTCCTGGAACATCTGGCTTATGGTATAATTTACTTTTGGCATTCAGCTGTGCTCTCAAATTTTGAAATGTCTTCCTTCTAACAGATTCATCAGAGATTTAATCTCCCTTCTGGAGATACAGATGTCAGCATGTCTCCTGTGAACCTTCAGCCTGGGAGCCATGACCGTAGGAAAGAGCCCACACCAAGTGGTGCATTGGTTGCCTGTGGCTCCTATTTTTCAATTTGTAAATTCCAAGAAGGGACAGGAAGTGAAAAAAATCTATTGCAAGAGTTTTTGCTGAAGTCAAAAAGATTTTTGTATAATGGCTGCCATAAAAGTCTCTAATATGCCAGGTCATTTACACATAGATTATAACCAATATGAGGTACAAATTATTATCCCACTATTGATGAGCACCACCGTTCGAAGGCATCAGATTCTTCAGAGTCTCTTGGATTGCAAGGAGATCCAACCAGTCAATCCTAAAGGAAATCAACTGTGAATATTCACTGGAAAGACTGATGCTAAAGCTGAAACTCCAATACTTTGGCCACCTGATGTGAAGAGCCAACTCATTGGAAAAGACCCTGATGCTGGGAAAGACTGAAGGTGGGAGGAGAAGGGGATGACAGAGGAGGAGATGGTCGGATGGCATCACCAACTCAATGGACATGAGTTTGAGCAAACTCCGGGAGTTGGTGATGGACAGGGAGGCCTGGTGTGCTGAAGTCCATGGGGTCGCAAAGAGTCGGACAGGACTGAGCAAATGAACAATTGGTGAGCAGCCTGTGGCTCAGACAAGACAGGGCAGTTCATGCAATCCAGGAAGTAACAGAGCTGGATTTATACGCAAGGTTTGTCTTACTCAGATCCACCATGTGGTATGTTAGCGGGACTGTCACATTTTTGAATTTTGAACGCTGGTAAAATTTCAGATCAAAATCTGGGGAGACATGTTGGTTTGCCAACTTTTAATTTTGCCAAGGAAATCAAAACAGAAACAGGGGCTTCTCTGGTGGTCCAGTGGCTAAGACTCCATGCTCCCAGGGCAGGGGGCCCAGGTTCAATCCCTGGTCAGAGAACTAGATCCCGCATACAGCAACTAAGAGTTTGTATGCTGCAACTAAGACCCAGCACAGCCAAAAATACAAAAGCTTTTTTAAAAGAAAGGAAATTAAATATATTAAAAAAAAAAAAAACAACCAAACTGTGATATCCTATCACCACTGTTTCATACACAAATAGATATTTTAATGACAAAAAGAGAGGAAGGGTATACTCTCCACTGATAATCCTTTAAATGAAATATTCAGTCTTAAGAAAGTTCAGTACATTGTCCTTGCTGATGATCATCATCTCGTCATGGATCAGCGAAAAGCAGTTGCTATCTCTAGACCATGCTCAAGAGTTACTTCGAGAGGCCTGTTGCATCGCTGCTTGATGGGGGTGTTTCTTTGGCCTGGCTGACCAACACCGAAGGGGATGCATGGCCTCTCTTCTGCTGTGGGAGAGTGAAAGTGAAAATGACTTCGCTCAGTCGTGTCCGACTCTTTTTGACCCCATGGACTGTAGCCTACCACCCTCCTCTGTCCATGGGATTTTCCAAGCAAGAGGACTAGCGTGGGTTGCCGTTTCCTTCTCCAGAGGATCTTCCTGACCCAGGAATTGAACTCAGGTCTCCCACATTGTAGGCAGATGCTTTACCGTCTGAGCCACCAGGGAAGTCTGCTTGTGGGAAGGAGCTGGGAAAACATTCAGCCTGGTGAGACTGGGGCATTCATGTCATTATCCCCTCTATTCAGGGTAGAATTCTCACACTCCAGTTCTTTCTAAGAGCGAGGAAGGGAAGTGGAGGCAGGAGATGGAGACTAATATCAAGACATTTAAGGGTAGATTAAGAAGAGAGAGGAGAATTTGGAAACAGAAAAATTTTGGAGTTGATTCCTTAATGTATTCATCAGAAGTGGAGCTATGTAGATGGAGAACCCTTGTCAGTCTCCAAGTAGATAAATCCAAATGTATTTATGGATCTTTCAAGATGGATCTTTCAAGCTGTCTCTTTACTAATATTATTGTTCTGATATACAATGTATGGGAGGAAAGGACAATGGATTCATGAATACACCTTATTCCTTTACTCACACTGAGTCCCTCAAGGACAATGAGAGGTCTGTATTTCCAATTATTGGTGCTGAATGGATACTTAGTAAATAATCGATGAACCACGAAATAGACAAACACCAATTATTACATCAACCTGTTAGTATTTGACTTTAGTACCTCACTCCACCCCATACACCCTCATTGCTTCACTCTTCAATTTGCAGTCATACGTGGTTTCTAAAGGCAAAGTTGGCTGTAGTCTCCATGGATAGAAATGTCATCAAAAAGGTAAAGAAAATGAAGGTCAGGATGATCTTCTTACTCAGGAATAAGGTTGAGATTCCTGAAGTCAACCATTGAAGTTAGCCATTGTTGAATGAGCACTTTGGACCTGACATTGTATGAAACACTTAACCTGTACATGACATTGTACAGGAGGTGGTGACCAAAACCATCTCAGAGAAAAGGAAATGCAGGAAGGTAAAACGATTGTCTAAGGAGGCTTTACACATAGCTGAGAAAAGAAGAGAAGCAAAAGGCGAAGAAGAAAGGGGAAGATATACCCAACTGAATGCAGAGTTCCAGAGAATAGCAAGGAGAGATAAGAAAGCCTTCTTAAAGCACTGAGCTCACACAATCCCCCTAAGAACACAACGAAGGAGATATTATTAATATTATCTCCAGTGTACAGTCTGCAGAGCTCAAGGAGATGCTTAGCAGCTGGGCTTGAGAGTTGTAATGGAACAAGGATGGAACTCACACCAGCTCTCCCCACACACAAAGCAGGCACACATACATACACTTACACACACACAGAGACATGCTCACCCCCACACGTACACATATACACTCCCACAGATACCCACACACCCATACACACACACAGAGTCATATATATTCACACCTACATACATACACACATATGCACATACACATATATACACCCATACACACACACACACACAGCAAGAACCCTGGTCATATACCAAATTCTGACGCTCACTGTATGTGTGTGTGTGCGTGTGTGTGTGTGCTCAGTTGTTCAGTCATGTCTGACTCTTTGCGACCCCGTGGACTATGTAGCCCACCAGGCTCCTCTGTTCATGGAACTTTCCAGGCAAGAATACTGGAGTGGATTGCCATTTCCTCCTCCAGGGGATCTTCCCTAGGAGATCTTCCCTATCCAGGGATCAAACCCAGGTCTCTTGCATTTCCTGCAGTAGCAGGCAGATTCTTTACCAACTGTACCACCTGGGAAGCCCCCCTTATCTGTATGATTCTAGCAAAAAATGTTATCCACTCCTCGGGTTCCTCACAGCAAGTTTAGATTAAATTAATGATCATTTGGTCACAGGTCCAGGAGCCCTCGGGTCCTGCCTTGGGGCTGCTTCAGGGGTGATAGAAAAGCCCAGCAGGAAGGTTGCCCGTGCCTCACCTGGGCTTCAACCAGGACAGCTAAACTTGCATTCGTTTCACTGGTTGCTGTTCCACTCAATTATTTTATTAGCACAAAAGTACCGGAAGCAAGCAGAGTCGAGTACTGGGGAGAGGACCAGCCTGAGAAAATGCTGCAGACCAGGGAGAAGGCAATGGCACCCCACTCCAGTACTCTTGCCTGGAAAATCACATGGATGGAGGAGCCTGGTAGGCTGCAGTCCGTGGGGTCGCTAAGAGCCGGACACGACTCAGCGACTTCACTTTCCACTTTCCACTTTCATGCTTGGAGAAGGAAATGGCAACCCACTCCAGTGTTCTTGCCTGGAGAATCCCATGGACGGAGAAGCCTGGTAGGCTGCAGTCCATGGGGTCGCACAGAGTCGGACACGACTGAAGCGACGCAGCAGCAGCAGCAGTAGCAGGCAGGGCCAAGGGCTTACACAGAGTAGGGGTGGAAGCCGCTGATGCTCTGTGGGCCTTGCGCCGCCTCCTAGTGGCCGCCTCCCACTCTGCAGCGTACAGCGGAGATCTGTCCTCGGAGGGAGCCTTGCCTTCCTGGTGCTACAGGCCACTGTGGGCCAGGGTGTTGAACAGTGCAGCCTGTCCCGACTCACCTTTCTGCTGACCACAATCGGGGCCGTCTTCCCGTCATGTGAAGGGGAGGCTCCGAGCTCCCATGCAGTAGCCTGAAGGGAATCTCTGGGGTCCAAGGGAACCCAATTGCCTATAGGAGCCAGACCTCCCTGAACCTACTGGTGGCAAGAAATGCTTTATGAGAAATGGAACTCCTCCCAAATCCTCAGGGATAATGTTGAGTTCTGATGACGCATTAGGACTCCAGCCTTAAGAGAGAGAAAGAAGGTCTCAGAGGCCAGACTTGGAAATATCCGAGTTATATATCTGTGTGAACATAAAGCCCAAATTACCATCAAGTAGCAGAGGAATATTGAAATCTTTTTCTAACTGAGATTACAAACCTACTTGGCAGGAGGAGAACTACCTCGTGATCTGCTTAAACTTACTTACGTAACTTAGAGGGGAAGTGTGTATCTGGCCTTTCCATTTTTTGATGCTTGTTGTTTATTGCCCCTTGCTGTGGTCAGTACTAAGAGTCAAGAAGGGGATGGGCCCCCGAACAAGAACAGAGATAAATACATTGGGATTGTGACTTCCCTGGTGGTCCAGTGGTTAAGGATCCACCTTCCAATGCAGGGGACGAGGTTCAATCCCTGGTTGAGGAACTAAGATCCCATATGCTGTGGAGCAAGTAAACCCACGGTCCTCAACTAGAAAATCCCAAGTGCCACAACTACTGAGCCTGGAAACTGCAATGAAGACCCGGTGCAGCCAAAATTTTTAACAATTGGGATGCTGTTTCCTACCCACAGAACCCATAACTTATTCCCTACGTCTCTTAAGCGTGAAATTCTATTGTCTCAAGAGCAAGACCTTTCCCATTCTTACACTTCACCTTTTGGTTCCCAAGTGGCAATTCACCACTGCCAGTTGGTGACAACTTTTTCATTTTTTTTGGGGGTGACACCTGAAAGAGGAGGACAAGATAGAAAGTTTCTTAAAAAGTTAAAATCGATCAGTATGAGACCACATTTTATTCTGAGACTATGCCCATCTTTTCAGGGTTAAAATATCTTTTCTCGTGTAGACTGTTGGTAGTTGATTTCCTAATGCATTTTCACTTGGCAAAACTAACTATTGGTGACTCCATGGGTATCTCTTGCATCTTAAAAAATAGTTTACTGGTCTATGAAGCAAAAAATTTGGAAACTATCGATTTAGGCAATTTTATGATTAAGTTGCAGTCCAATTATTTAGTTATAGTTCCAGGAAAATTATCAGCCAGAATCACAGTGAAGATTTTCTAAGAAAGTTACATAGCAGCCTAGAGACTAAAAATATAAAGTGCTACTAAACCTAAAGATAGGAAGCCTTCCTCTACGAAGCTAAGACCCAGATTTGGGTTTTACCTGCAAGCAAGCTTGATGCAGTGGGCATGTTGTTGCTGTTGTTCAATCGTTAAGTCGTGCCTGACTCTTTCCGACCCCATGGACTGTCCATGGGACTCTCCAGGCAAGAATACTGGAGTGGGTAGCCATTCCCTCCTCCAGGGGATCTTCCCGACTGAAGGATTAAACCTGTGTCTCCTGCACCGCAAGCGGCTTCTTTACCATCTGAGCCACCAGATCACTTACGTGTGAATATAAAATATGACACACATGAACCTATCTATGAAACAAAAACAATCTCATAGACATAGCGAACAGACTTGTGGTTGCCAAGGCGGAGGGGTGAAGGAAGGATGGAGTGGGAAGCCAAGGTTTGCAGATGGAAGCTGTTCTAGATAGATTGGATAAACAACAGGGTCCTCCTGTATAGCACAGAGAACTATATTCAATATTCCATGATAAACCATAATAGAAAATAATATAAAAAGAATATATATGTATAACTGAATCACTGTGCTGTATAGCAGAAATTAATACAACACTGTAAATCAACTATAGTTCAATTAAAAAATAATGATCTGACTTATATACATCATGAAATGATCATCACAGTAAGTTTAGTGGATATCCATCATCTTGTATAGATCAAAATTAAAGAAATAGAAAAAAAATTTTTTTATGTGTGATGAAAACTCTTAGGACTTACTCCCTTAACAATCTTCACATATAACGTACTGCTGCTGCTGCTGCTGCTAAGTCGCTTCAGTTGTGTCTGACTCTGTGCGACCCCATAGACGGCAGCCCACCAGACTCCCCTGTCCCTGGGATTCTCCAGGCAAGAACACGGAGTGGGTTGCCATTGCCTTCTCCAGTGCATGAAAGTGAAAGTGAAGTTGCTCAGTCGTGTCCGACTCTTCGCGACCCCATGGACTGTAGCCTACCAGGCTTCTCCGCCCATGAGATTTTCCAGGCAAGAGTACTGGAGTGGGTTGCCATTGCCTTCTCCTAGTACTAATTTATCTTATAACTGAGAGTTTTTACCTTTTGACTGCCTTCCTTCAGCTTGTCCTTCCCAGCCCCACCCATTTCTTGTAACCACAAATCTGATCTCTTCTTCTATAAGTTTCTTTGTCTTTCAAGCAGAATTGACCCACAACGTTATGTTAGCTCCTGTTACAAAACTTCTTGATTTGGTATTTCTATACATTTCAAAAGGATCACCACCATAAGTCTAGTTACAATATGTCATCACACAAAGAATCACATAGTTATTGACTCAAACTGTACCTTTCATACCTGTGACTCATTTATTTTGCAACTAAAAGTTTGCACTTAATCTCCCCCACCTATTTCTTTCCTCCCCTCCCACACCTCCCCTCTGGCAAATGCCTATTTTTTCTGTATGTCTGTGACTCTGTCTGTTTTGTTAGGTGTATTCATTTGTTTGGGTCTTTATTTATTTATTTTTACATTCCACATATAAGTGAAATCATACAGTATCTGTCTTTCTCTGATGTTTCAGTGAGCATAGTACTACCTAGGTCCATCCATGTTGATGCAAATAGGAAGGTTTTGTTCTTTTTTTTATAGCCGAGTCGTATTCCATTGCGTTTATGTGTGTTTGCATTTGTGTGTGGGTGTGTGTATATATGTGAGCTTATGTATATCATCTTCTTTATCCACTAATTTATGGGCACTTGCATTGATTCCATATCTTGCTGCTGCTGCTGCTGCTGCTGCGTCGCTTCAGTTGTGTCCGACTCTGTGCGACCGCATAGATTTGGCGATTGTAAATAATTATGCAATGAACATTGCTGTCTATGTGTATGCTCAGTCACTCAGTCTTGTCCAACTCTTTGTGATCCTATGGGCTGCAGTCTGCCAGCCTCCTCTGTTCATGGGATTTTCCTGGGAAGAATCCTGGAGTAGGCTGCCATTTCCTTCTCCAAAGGATCTTCCTGACCCAAGGATCAAACCTGCATCTCCTGGGTCTCCTGCATTGCAGGCAGATTCTTTACCACTGAGCCACTGGGGAAGCTATGTATATATATTTATAACTGTTAAATCTTCTTCTTGGATCGATCCCTTAATTGTTATGCAATGGCTTTTTTTTTTGGTCTCTTGTTGTAGTTTTGTTTTAGAGTTATTTTGTCTGATATAAATATTGCTACTCCAGCTTTCTTTTCATTTCCATTTACATGAAATACCTTTTTCCATTCCCTCATTTTCAGTTTGTATGTGTCTTTGGATTTGAAGTGAGTCTCTTACAGGCAGCACATATCTGGCTCTTGTTTTTGTATCCGTTCAGCCATTCTATGTCTTTTAATTGAAGTATTTAGTTCATTTACATTTAAAATAATTGTTGATAGGTATGTACTTATTGCCATTTTGTTGTTTCAGGGTTGTTTTTGTAGTTCTTTTTTGTTCCTTTCTTCTTCAGTTCTCTTCCCTTGTTACTTGATGACTATTTTTAGTATTATATTTGGAGTCCTTTCTTTTCTCTGTGTGCGTATGTATCATAAAATTTTGGTTTGTGGTTATTGTGAGGTATGTATGTATGTGTATATATAGGTATGCAAACACACATATGTATATATATATATATATTTTTTTTAAGTTGCTGATCTCCTAAGTTTAAATACATTTCAACAACCTTGCCTTTTTACCACTTCCCCCACATGTTTACTGTTTCTGACATAGTATATCACATCTTTTTGTTTTGTGTATTAATTAATTACTCTGAGAAATGCTTCAGAGTTCTGAAAGCCCTGCACTCCTAGTTTTTGTTTTTTCTAAAAAGGGAAAGAAAATGCCTTCTGAAAACCACAGACCAGAGCAGGGAATTAGATCCTCATCATGGGTCTTATTAAAAAATGGTTTGGGCAATCTTAGAGGAGGAATCCACAGTTCCCAGGAATTAACATGGTTGACCAGTAAATAAATATGTCAGATTAAAAGTACTCTGCTGATTGGTGGAATGAATAAACATGTTGACTTTGGATTTCAGCAAAGGATTTGACAAGGTCACTTTTGATATCACTGTTGGCAAGATAAAGACATGTCAGATGATTAATATCAACCTGAGAAAATGATTTCCAGTGGCACATCTCTCATAGCTATGTTGTAATTAGCTATTTAATGGTCTGTTTCCCTGACTAGACTTTAAACTCTATGAGAGCGTGAATGAAGTGATTTCCCCCCCACCCACCACTGTTGTATTCCCAGTACTTAGAACAGCATCCAGCACACAGTATGAACTCTATAAATATGTGATGAATGAATTAATGTTTTATTAAATGTCTTACTTTAACACTTAGATAAAGCTATAGAAGATACATGTAGACATGTTCCCCATGACATGTTGCTGGGAGGCTAGCACAGTGGACCTGTTTTTAACAGGATTTCTACTTTTATATAAATAACATATCATACAAGGACAGGGAGAGGTGAGTCTTATCAGATGGTATAAAAAGAGAATGAGGAACTTTGCTTTCAGTAACAGCAGACAAGGTAATTAGGATCAGCACTTTTGCTGAGAACTTATCCAATAGACCTAGATAAAACAGAAAACGTATCTCCCCAAAGGCATTAAAAAATGCTGAAAGAAAACAACTGCCAACAAGAAACTCTATACCCAGTGAAAATATTCTTCAAAAAATGAAGACATTTTTAGAAAAACAAAAATTGAGAGATTTCCTCACTGGCCCCCACACTAAAGGAAATACCAAAGAAAAAATACCAAAGAAAAATTAAGCGTGAAGATAGGAGAAAGAATGAGAAATCACAAAAGGTAACACATTTGTGGGAAAATTAGCTGAACATTTGACTTATAAGACAAATATAGTAGTATCATAGGTGATTTGACATATCTAGGTAATTAAAATTAATGACAACATTAGCATTCAAGTCAGGAAGGGTGGAATGGTGTTACGGTGCTCAAACGTCCTTCATTGTGTAGATAGGGATCCAAAATACCAAGTCATGTTGACTTTGATAAGTGTCATAAGCACATATTAAAAGAATCATAAAAAGTGTGTAACCGCCGAGGACTTTGGTCCGGTGGCTAAGGCTTCATGCTCCCAACGCAGGAGGCATGAGTTCAGTCTCTGGTCAGTGAACTAGACCCCACATGCCACAACTAAGGCTTGCATGCTGCCTCGAGTTGTATGATGCAACTAAGACCTGGTGTGGCCAAAGAAAGAAATCTAGTTTTTGAAAGTATGTAACTGTGAATGTAATGGGGCAGGGGAGGGTGGAAGATGGGCTGAAAAATAATTAATTCAAAAGAGGTCAAAAAGTAGAAGAAAAGTAATATAGAATAGAAGGGACCAGTAGAAAGTGAACAGTAAAATACTGGGTTTAAACTAACTATATCAACACTCACATTTAACAAAATGAATTAAACTGTTTGGTTAAGAGACAAAGATCATTATGGAGTTCTGTACTCCCACCCATTCTTCCCTGTATCTTCCATTACCGTGGGGTGTCTGTTACAGCTAATGAGCCAATACTGATACATTATTATTGACTAAAGTCTATACTTTTTACCTGATGTCCTTATCCTTTTTCTGTTCCAGGACCCCATCCGAGATCCCGCGTTACACTTACTTGTCATGTCTCCTTAGGCTCCTCTAGGCTGTGACTGTTCCTTAGCAGTTTCTTGTTTTTGATGACTTTGATGGCTTTGAAGAGTGTTGGCCAGGTATTTTGCAGAATGTTCGGCAAGGATGAGTGTGCCCTTTTCATTACGTGACTTATCCCCGGTCAGTTGATCTCAATCACCTGGCTGAGATGGAGTTCATTCACGTTTCTCCGTGGCAGGCTCCTGTCTCAGTTTCCAGGCTGTGCATTGTGGAAGGGAGTCACTACGTGCAGCCCACACCTCATGGTGTGAGTTCTGTTCCACCTCCTTGAGTGGACATGACTGAAGCGACTTAGCAGCAGCAGCAATCATTTATCTGTATCAGCATGGACTCATGGATATTTACTTACATTTATAATTTGGACACCAAAATAATTTTAAAATGACAAAAAGCTGCAAAAATTGGAATTTTACTTGATAGCAAACACAATGGGAGTAAGCCATAGTACACTACTGTCAAAAGAGCAAATGAGTCTTTGGACATATAACTAAAGATATCACTTCAGGGACAGGGGAGGTGATCATCTTGCTCTATTCTGTGCTGTTTGCACTGTACTAAAAATATGGTGACCTCTTCTGGGCCTAACCTTTCAGAGGAGAAGTAAGTACTTAAGTTCCATTCTAGGAAAGGCCAGGCTGCTAAGGATCCTTGAAACCCTATACAATAAATTTAGATCTGATCTATTTGAAATGAATGATTTCAACATTTTCACCCCAACATAGTTCAGTGGCAGAAAAAAAGACTCCATCCAGCACCACCATCAGCTTGTCTTCCCACCCCCCCAAAATGTGAACTAGAGAACAGATATATAATGTTTGCACAATTACAGCTCAACACTTAAAATGTTAGTTATCATCCAAAACCTTGAAACAGGACAACCCTTGTGCTACTCCAAGACCACCCTGATGTCCATGGGATGACCCATTATGACGGCATCGCCATCTCCATATCTTGACATTTGGGTCATAGTGACATCAACACAAGGTCATTCTCTACTGGATAAATTACGTTGTCATCATGCCGTTACATTATTATAACAACATTTCTTCAGTTATTGAAGAAATAACAACATGATTTTTTTAAATGTTTGAACTCTTGAAGTTATGGCTGCTTCAGGCACTAAGTACCAGACAGATTATATTCTACTATACATAAGGGGCAATTGAGAGAACTGAGGACCATCCACTTGGAGACATTACTGCTGCTGCTGTGTCGCTTCAGTCGTGTCCGATTCTGTGGGACCCCATAGACGGCAGCCCACCAGGCTCCCGCATCCCTGAGATTCTCCAGGCAAGAACACTGGAGTGGGTTGCCATTTCCTTCTCCAGTGCATGAAAATGAAAAGTGAAAGTGAAGTCGCTCAGTTGTGTCCGACTCTTCGCGACCCCATGGACTGCAGCCTACCAGGCCCCTCGGTCCATGGGATTTTCCAGGCAAGAGTACTGGAGTGGGGTGCCATTGCCTTCTCCAGGAGACATTACAGTAGTCTTCAAATATCTGAATGAAATAGGGACTACTAAGTTGGCTTGTGTGATACTAAGTGAAAAAGGACCGACAAGTGACATGATACAATTCAGTCTAGAGGAGATCTTTCTAATGCTCTGAATGTTCTGAACTGGAGAGGCAGCTACAGAGGCTTTTGGTGCCTGTTATGAGAAGCATAGTGGCAGTAGACAAGATGACCACTTGGTGGGGATGTTACAGAGAGAATCCATGTTTTACTCCTTCAAATTTCCCTTTTAAACTCAAGAGCCATCGATTCTAAGAAAATATACATTCCAGATTCTCAGCATTGCCCCCCTTCCCTGGGTTGAGAAATGGGATAAGATATCTTGTCTTCAGAGTGTTAGTCCCTCAGTTGTGTCCAACTCTTTGTGACTGCATGGACTGTAGCCCGCCAGATTCCTCTGTCCATGGGATTTTCCAGGCAAGGATACTGGAATGGGTTGCCATCTTCCCAACTCAGGGATCGAACCCAGGTATTCCGCATTGCAGGCAGATTCTTTACTGTCTGGGCCAGAAGGCACCTTCAAAAAGGGACCTCCGCTGGCAGAAGGAAGCAACACATTGGCTCATTGACACCATTAACAGGAATAACTTGATCCAATTGGCACCATCCCCCTGGAAAGCTAAGCACAAGTTTGCCGGAAATGGGACATTGGTCAAGCGAAAATGGTCTCGAGGAAAGCTCTGGGATAGAATAATGGGGATGAACAGGAGACCCAGTTCAGCTCAGTCAGATGGAAGAAGTCCTCATTCAGAGGTAGAGCAGCCCCTCAGATGGACTAGGGCCCTGGAATCCTCAATCTGAATGAGGACATCCAAAGATCAGGTGGGATTGAACTAGTTTTCAACTGGGAATTCTGCAGTCCCATGTCTGTTCTCCCAATGGTAAAAACCTTCCGTTTCCACCACCATCTACCCTGCTTCAGAGGAGGGGACTGAGTCTCAGGAAGGGCAGGTAATTGCCCAATGCCTCACAGCTAGTAAGTTGGCAGAGTCACGGTTCAAACTCAGTCCTGTGAGTCTTTAAAGCTCGCGTTTTCTTTGAAATAATGCCATTTGCAGCAACATGGATGTTACTAGAGATTATCGTACTAATTGAAGTAAGTCGGAAGGAGAAAGACAAATATCATAGGATACTACTTATATGTGAATCTGAAATACGACACTAATGAACCCATCTATGAAACAGGAAACAGACTTACGGACAAGGAGAGCAGACCTGTGGTGGCCAAGAGGGAGAGTGTTAGGGGAGGGATGCAGTGGGATGGTGGAGTTAGCCAGTATAAGGGTGTCCCTGGTGGCTCAGATGGCAAGGAATCTGCCTGCAATGCAGGAGACGTGGGTTTGATCCCTGGTTCGGGAAGATCCCCTGGAGTCGGGAATGGCTACGCACGCCATATTCTTGCCTGGAGCATTCCATGGACAGAGGAGCCTGGTGGGCTACAGTCCATGGAGTTGCAAAGGGTCAGATACCACTGAGCAACTCACATTTTCACTTTCACTTTCTATGATCTATAGGATGGATAAACCACAAGGTCCTACTGTAGAGCACAGAGGACTATATTCTATAACCTATGATAAGCCATAATGGAAAATAAAATTAAAATAAGAATGTGTATAGGACTTCCCTGGTGGTCCAGTGGTTAAGACTCTGCCTGCCAGTGCCGGGGACACGGGTTGGGTCCCTGGTCTAGGATGATCCCACGTGGCACATAGCAACTAAGCCTGCCTGCCGCAACCACTGAGCTGATGCACGTACAGCCCATGCTCTGCAGCAAGAGAGGCCGCTGCAATGAGAAGCCTGTGCACCACAGCGAAGAGGAGCCTCCACTTCCGCAGCTAGAGAAAGCCCTCGCCCAGCCACGAAGACCCAACACAGCCAAAATGATAATAATAATAAACAATTAAAAATAATATAAAAAAGTATGTGTCTATATGTGTAACTGGATCACTTTGCTGTGTAGCAGAAAGTAACACAACATTGTACATCAACATTCAACAAAAATAAAAAAATAAATCTTGTATTCTTAATATAGCATACCCCCTTCCCTCACATCACAGCATCTTTTGCTTTCTCCTTGGGGGCCCCAGCATCGAGCAGCTTGGAAGCTACGTGGGCAGCCACCAGAGAAGATTTGCTCTGTCTCTGGTGGGTGTGCACTGTCAGAAAACCCGCATGGGGGTCAGGTCCCAGCCCCATGGGCCAGAAAAAGTGCAGAGGGCCCTGGCCAAGAGCCGCATCCTCACCTAGAATCCGTCTGACATCAGAGTTAGCTTGACTGAATCCTCCTGGCTGAGGAGGCCACAAGGACCATGAGGTACCCGCTCTGGGGATGGCTTTGTGGACAGCTGACAGGAAGAAATGGGGTGTGTGGAGTGAGGGTGATCTCGGGGCTCACCAAGCAAGATTTCACATCCTTATCCCTCAGCTCCCTGACCTGAAGCCGACAACTTCTGATGTCCTTGTGGCTGGGAGAGCAGACAAGAAGGGCCATTGCCCCAAGTGAGACCCCCATAAGGGCTTTGTTGTCACCCCCTCACGGTTCCACAGCACAATAAGTTTCACACCCAGTCTTCCCTTTTTTGTTTTAAGATTTTTTGATGTAGACCATTTTTTTAAAAAGTCTCTATTGGATTTGTTACAATAGTGCTTCTGTTTTATATTTTGGTTTTTTGGCCGCGAGGCACATGGGATCTTACCTCCCTGACCAAGGATCGAACCTGCATCTGCTGCATTGGAAGATGACGATCCAGAAGGTGATTAACCACTGGACCACCAGGGAAGTCCAAGAACTATCCCTCCTTGGGTCTTGAGATAGCACCAAGCCCAGGTGGCTTGGCCTTATCTCCCTTTACAGCTGAGCTGGCTGAGCCCAGTGGTTCATCTCAGGCTCATCTGAGGCCAGAAAATAGCTTCGCCGACTCCTATCCAAAGCTCTACCTACCTGATGGGCTGCTACGTACACTTCCTCCAAAGTCTTGCCTCCGCCCCATCATTCATCACTGGAGTCCTCTCACCTGACCTTGGGCTTCCCTGATGGCTCAGTGGTAGAGAATCCACCAGCCAACGCAGGAGACGTGGCTTCAATCCCTGGGTTGGGAAGATCCCCTGGAGGAGGAAATGCCAACCCATTCCAGTACTCTTGCCCGGAGAATCCCATGCACAGAGGAGCCTGGCTGGCTACAGTCCATGGGGTCACAGAAGAGTCGGACACGACTTAGCAACTGAACAGCAATAACACAATCCCCCATCTCCTCCCCACCCTCAGCACGTGCTAACTGCAGCCAGGGTTTGTGAGAAATCCACACGCCACTAGGTGCTCTGTTTTCCTCCTCTGGTTCTTTCTCTCCTGTTGAAAAAATGCAAATTACCAGCACTGATGAGGCTCCTTCTGTGCCAGGCAGGATGTGCTTAGCACTTCACCTTAGTGTTTTTATGATTTTACAGCTGAGGAGATGAGGGTTTAGGGAAAAAGAATCACCCACCCAAGACAACCTAGCTATTAAGCTGCAGAGCTGAGATTGGATTTGAATAGAGCCAATCCGACCTCAGACTGAGGACTTTTCTTGTTTCTCCAGAGATGCCAACAGCTTGATCAGAATTCTTGGTCCCTCCCAGACAGGTGCCCAGAGCAGGCGAGGCTGTAAACCCAAGTAGGGTGGTGACCTCTTGGGGCTGTCAGCATTAATGCCCCCGAGTGCTGCCTTTTGAGAAAATTGAGTCATGGTTGTGGGTCTTGACCCACTATTCTTAAGTAGCTAATCCTCTTCCAGCCTCAATTTTCCACACTGTAAAATGTGCATAGTAACATCCACCTTGAACTATTTCATGCTTCAGATGAGGCTAAAATAGAGAAGAGCTAGTACATAATATACGAATTGTCTTTAATTTTTTTCTCCTAGCACAGTAGAGTGGTTAGAGCATAAAACTCTGAAATAAGACTGCTCGTTTCCACTTCTGTGTGATCTTGGGCAAATCGCTTAAGCTCTGTGTGCCTCAGTGTCCTCACCCATAAAATCACTACAGTAATAGAAGTTATTTCATGGAGATACTGTGTTCAGAGAGACTGTGCATATTGACTGTCGAGCGCTAGTGCCTGGAGCAGAGTTTGGCAGAAAATAGGGTCTCAGCTGAACATGGCTCCTGGCACAAATAGGTATCTATCGGCCATTACTCATATTTTTATTATAGCGTTATCTCTCCCTGGCTTGGCTTTCCTCCGGTGAGACCAGAGCACTTCTCATTTGCTGAGACTCTCTTCCTCTACTTCTGTGTTCTCTTTTCCATCCAACCCTTCAGCCTGGCTCCAGTGGGAGATGGCAGGAATGCTGCAGATGTGGATGAAATCAGTGATCTGTTTCCCTTCCAGAGTGGTTGCTTGGATTTACACACACACACACACACACACACACACACACACACACCCCTGGGTCAGAAAAGAACCTTGACCCACACACCACAGGCACTGAAAGATCTCCTCCAAGCTAGAGGTTTCGTCATTTACTGTTAATACAGTTTGAATTCTGTCAATTATTACCTAACTAGTTATCTCTCCAGAGGTGATTAAAAAAAAAATGATGTGTGTGTTTGTTGTGGGTGAGTACACATCTGTGTCATGTGTGCAGTGGGCGTGGGGGGTTGTAATCAAATAGTCAGTGCTCTAGTATTTATATTAAACTGCAGATTGATTTAAATTACCCACCAGGAAATATGTGGCTTATATGAGTATGCTTAATTCATACTCATTCAAAGTGAGCTGGGGCTGTTTTCTCCCCCTCCCTTCTTGCTTCCCCGTCCATATAACCCAGGCTGCCTCCAGACTGCCTTTGCCCACTTGACTCACTGGCCGTAAGCACGGAAAGGTGCAGAGTCACCAAGAATGGGCACTTTCTTCTCTGAGCCTGGGTGGCTCTTCCTGACTGTCACCGCAGTGCTGGGAGGAACAATTCTTTGTAAACTCAAGACTAGCCCAGGGCAGGTGGGGAGAAAGGTGGTCTGCCTGGCGGGCCTCTGGGGAGGCGCTTGCCTGATCAGCCTGTCCCTCTTCTGGGGCTTGGTCCTCTTCTCCCTGTCGTATTTCGTCATGTATACTTACTTTTCTGGCCAAGAGTTGTTACCTGTGGACCAAAAGGCGGTGCTGATAACAGGTAAGTGGACAGCCCTGCTCAGGGCCGGAACTGGCCCTTGCTTTGCCTTAGCAGGACTTTTTTTCAGATTAGGTTTAAAAAGAAAATATTTGGCATGGAGTAAATGCAAGCACATCCCCAGTGTCTTTCACTACAGCGATTTGATCTGCTTTCTTTAGAAGGTGCCTTTGATGAGGATGGTGGTACGAGGGACTTGGAAGGGAACATCTATCTAAGTCATGATTTTGTTAATTTCCCAGGATATGTACAAATAAGGCAAGGCGGTTCATTTCATCATAGCCAGGAAAGCCCTATAGGTTTTGTTTTTTTTTTTTTAAAGCTAAAACCAAATTTCGTTCTGAGATTAATGTTTAGCTGTGTTTTAGACTTGGCTTCTTATTCCTGAGATGCACAAAAAAGCTCTCAAATTGAGGTTATCCTTGTACTTTGCTTCATTATTTAAATATCAAAGAGACTCACCCGGGCTGGAAAACGTCGCGGTTTTCCCCAACTGCTGTCAGGAACCTTGTGTCTCATCCGAACCTTTGCCTTCAGATCTCTCTTGGGACTGCTAATGTTTCTTAATTGGATCAATTTGGCAAGGTGTCCAGAAGGCGGCTGGCTGCCTGTTGGCCGAGGTGCTAGCTGTTTTTCCTTTTCCTGTGTTGCTTTTCCCCCTGCTGCAAGTGTGAGTCCAAACTAAATTCCTAGGTGCTGTAAAACTGGTTTGTTTGGTTGTGAAGTTTGAGCTTGGATAGGACTTTAATTAGGGTTACCTAGTGTTATCCTCACCCAGAAAGTCCAGCCACGGTGAGGACAGCAGCTGCAGAACCATTTGCTGGGAGGGAGGTCATTACCCTACTCTCCACCCCTAGGCTGTGACCCACGGGAGTGAAGTGAAGGCAAACAGGCAGTATGAACGGAACCAAATCAGGCGATTTCCCAAGTCACCGAGAAAGGGACTAGAAAGCGACTTGTCTATCTTGCTCTTGACTTTTAACTCATTCATGAAATTCTCTCTTAAAATGAGATGCAAGTAGGCACTTGTTGGAGTTCTGAAGTGCTGCAGAAAACAAGCTTCTGCAGTGAAAAAGAAAAATCACCAAAACAGTTCAAAGGTAGAAAATTCAGTTGATCCATGGGATGTTTATCTACGCTAATGTCTGGTGTTACCTGGAGTCACGCATCTGGAGGACTTGGCTGGGTTTTCCACTGTTTCACTCAAATGTTATAGGGCTGGCTGGGTAAAAAGCTGTAAGAACAGTATAAATTTTTCTGTTCAGTCTGTAGTAGCAAGTCCCCACAGTCTTCAGAGTAATTCCAGTTCCAATTTATTTTTTGTACTTTTCCACTTGCATGAAAGAAGACAGAACAATGAAGCATGTTAGAAAAAAATAATCATGATGCTGTTGTTGACACTAATGGCCATGATTTCTCGGAGGTCCAAATATTCCTGGGAAATGGATTTCAAGAAGCAGCACTTCTAAGACTAATAGATAAGAATACTAAAGCTTAGGATAAACAGAGGCAAACTTCAAGGTAACCGAGAAAGCAGGAATTGTCTCTTGCTTGTTTGTCTTGTCAGTGTTCTTTATCCTATGCTTTTGAAGACAGAGGCATGCAGAAACGTACCAAATACACACCCAGCTCAGCTCACATCAGCCATTGAAATGTACTGACTTGTGTTCAGTGGCACGGAAAATGACTGATTCAATTAGGCAACTCAAACCCAGTGACTAATCCCTCAATGAAATGCTTAGCAATTAGGAGGCTTAGGCTTAAGAAAGGAAGGACATACCTTAAGGCTGACTGAATTGAGCCTTTCAAGTCACTTTCAGGAGGAATGCCATAGACTGCATACAATTCTAGAGAAGCTCTCAAGATCTTTGTACTAAATAGGAAAATTTTAAATGAATTTAGTTAGTTAGACTCTTGTTGTTGCTCAGTTGCCCAGTCATGTCTAATTCTTAACAACTCCATGGATTGCAGCACACCAGGCCTCCCTGTCCCTCACCATCTCCCAAAGTTTGCCCAAGTTCATGTCCATTGCATCAGCGATGCCATCCAGCCATCTCATCCTCAGATGGCCTTTTCTCTTTCTTTCCTCAATCTTTCCCAGCATCAGGAACTTTTCCGATGAGTCAGTTGTTTGCATCAGATGGCCAAAATACTGGAGTTTCATCTTCAGTATCAGTCCTTCCAATGAGTATTCCAGGTTGATTTCCCTGAAGATTGATGGGTTTGATCTCCTTGCTGTCCAGCAGATTCTCAGGAGTCTTCTCCAGAACGGTAGTTCAAAGGCATCGATTCTTTGGTGCTGTGCCTTCTTTATGGTCCAGCTGTCACAGCCATACCCACTGGGAAGACCATAGCTTTGACTATGTGAATGAACCTTTGTCCGCAGAGTAATGTCTCTGCTTTTCAACATACTGTCTAGATTTGTCATAGCTTTCCTGCCAAGAGGTAAATGTCTTCTGATTCCATGGCTGCAGTCACCATCCACAGTTATTTTAGAGTCCAAGAAGAGGAAATCTGTCACTACTTTCAACTTTTCCCCCTGATGTGCCATGAAGTAATGGGGCCGGATGCCATGATCTTAGGGTTTTTAATGTTTAGTTTTAAGCTAGCTCTTTCACTCTCCTCCTTCATACTGATTAAGAGGCTCTTTAGTTCCTCTTCAGTTCAGTTCAGTCGCTCAGTCATGTCCAACTCTTTGCGATTCCATGAATCACAGCACGCCAGGCCTCCCTGTTCATCACCAACTCCCGGAGTTCACTCAAACTCACGTCCATCCAGTTGGGGAGGCCATCCAGCCATCTCATCCTCTGTCGTCCCCTTTTCCTCCTGCCCCCAATCCCTCCAAGCATCAGAGTCTTTTCCAATGAGTCAACTCTTCGCATGAGGAAGCCAAACTACTGGAGCTTCAGCTTTAGCATCATTCCCTCCAAAGAACACCCAGGGCTGATCTTCAGAATGGACTGGTTGGATCTCCTTGCAGTCCAAGGGACTCTCAGGAGTCTTCTTCAACACCACAGTTCAAAAGCGTCAATTCTTCAGCGCCCATCTTTCTTCACAGTCCAACTCTCACATCCATACATGACTGGAAAAACCATAGCCTTGACAAGATGGACCTTTGTTGGCAAAGTAATGTCTAGGCTTTTCAATATGCTGTCTAGGTTGGTCATAACTTTCCTTCCAAGGAGCAAGCGTCTTTTAATTTGATGGCTGCAGTCACCATCCGCAGTGATTTTGGAGCCCAAAAAAATAAAGACTGACAATGTTTCCACTGTTTCCCCATCTATTTCCCATGAAGTGATGGGACCAGATGTCATGATCTCAGTTTTCTGAATGTTGAGCTTTAAGCCAACTTTTTCACTCTCTTCTTTCACTTTCATCAAGAGGCTTTTTAGTTCCTCTTCACTTTCTGCCATAAGGGTGGTGTCATCTGCATATCTGAGGTTATTGGTATTTCCCAGCAATCTTGATTCCAGCTGGTGCTTCTTCCAGCCCAGCATTTCTCATGATGTACTCTGCATATAGGTTAAATAAGCAGTGTGACAATATACAGCCTTGATGTACTCCTTTTCCTATTTGGAACCAGTCTGTTGTTCCATGTCCAGTTCTAACTGTTGCTTCCTGACCTGCATATAGGTTTCTCAAAAGGCAGGTCAGGTGGTCTGGTATTCCCATCTCTTTCAGAATTTTCCACAGTTTATTGTGATCCACACAGTCAAAGGCTTTGGCATAGTCAATAAAGCAGAAATAGATGTTTTTCTGGAACTCTCTTGCTTTTTTGATGATCCAGTGGACGTTGGCAATTTGATCTCTGGTTCCTCTGCCTTTTCTAAAACCAGCTTGAACATCTGGACATTCCTGGTTCAAGTATTCTTGAAGCCTAGCTTGGAGAATTTTGAACGTTACTTTGCCAGTGTGTGAGATGAGTGCAATTGTGCAGTAGTTTGAGCATTCTTTGGCATTGCCTTTCTTTGGGATTGGAATAAAAACTGACCTTTTCCAGTCCTGTGGCCACTGCTGAGTTTTCCAAATTTGCTGGCATATTGAGTGCAACATTTTCACAGCATCATCTTTCAGGATTTGAAATAGCTCAACTGGAATTCCATCACCTCCACTAGCTTTGTTCATAGTGATGCTTCCTAAGGCCCACTTGACTTCACATTCCAGGATGTCTGGCTCTAAGTGAGTGATCACACTATCTGGGTATTGAAGATCTGGATTGTGAAGATCTTTTTGGTATAGTTCTGTGTATTCTTGCCACCTCTTCTTAATATCTTCTGTTTCTGTTAGGTCCCTACCATTTCTGTCCTTTATTGAGCCTATCTTTGCATGAAATGTTCCCTTGGTATCTCTAATTTTCTTGAGGAGATATCTAGTCTTTCCCATCCTATTGTTTTCCTCTATTTCTTTGCACTGATCACTGAGGAAGGCTTTCTTATCTCTTCTTGCTATTCTTTGGAACTCTGCATTCAGATGCTTATATCTTTCCTTTTCTCCTTTGCTTTTCACTTCTCTTCTTTTCACAGCCATTTGTAAGGCCTCCTCAGACAGGCATTTTTCTTTTTTGCATTTCTGTTTTGGGGGATGGTCTTGTTCCCTGTCTCCTGTACAATGTCACGAACCTCTGTCCATAGTTCATCAGGCACTCTATCTATCAGATCTAGGCCCTTATATCTATTTCTCACTTCCATTGTATAATCATAAGGGATTTGATTTAGGTCATACCTGAATGGTCTAGTGGTTTTCCCTACTTTCTTCAATTTAAGTCTGAATTTGGCAATAAGGAGTTCATGATCTGAGCCACAGTCAGCTCCCAGTCTTGTTTTTGCTGACCGTATAGAGCTTCTCCATCTTTGGCTGCAAAGAATATAATCAATCTGATTTCGGTGTTGACCATCTGGTGATGTCCATGTGTAGAGTCTTCTCTTGTATTGTTGGAAGAGGGTGTTTGCTATGACCAGTGCGTTCTCTTGGCAGAACTCTATTAGCCTTTGCCCTGCTTCATTCTTCACTGCAAGGCCAAATTTGCCTGTTACTCCAGGTGTTTCTTGACTTCCTACTTTTGCATTCCAGTCCCCTATAATGAAAAGGACATCTTTTTTGGATGTTAGTTCTAAAAGGTATTGTAGGTCTTGATAGAGCCATTCAACTTCAGCTTCTTCACCATTACTGGTTGGGGCATAGACTTGGATTACTGTGATATTGAATGGTTTGCCTTGGAGATGAACAGAGATGATTCTGTCATTTTTGAGACTGCATCCAAGTACTGCATTTCAGACTCTTTTGTTGACCATGATGGCCACTCCATTTCTTCTGAGGGATTCCTGCCCACAGTAGTAGATATAATGGTCATTTGAGTTAAATTTACCCATTCCAGTCCATTTTAGTTCACTGATTCCTAAAATGTCAACATTCACTCTTATCATCTCCTGTTTGATCACTTCCAATTTGCCTTGATTCATGGACCTAACATTCCAGGTTCTTATGCAATATTGCTCTTTACAGCATCGGATCTTGCTTCCATCACCAGTCACATCCACAACTGGGTGTTGTTTTTGTTTTGGCTCCATCTGTTAATTCTTTCTGGAGTTATTTCTCCACCGATCTCTAGTAGATATTGGGCACTTACCAATCTGGGGAGTTCATCTTTCGGTGTCCTATCTTTTTGCCTTTTCATACTCTTCATGGGGTTCTCAAGGCAAGAATACTGAAGTGGTTTGCCATTCCCTTCTCCAGTGGGCCATATTTTGTCAGAACTCTCCACCATGACCCGTCCATCTTGGGTGGCCCTACATGCATGGCTCATAGTTTCATTGAGTTAGACAAGGCTGTGGTCCATGTGATCAGATTGGTTAGTTTTCTGTGATGGTGGTTTTCAGTCTATCTGCCCTCTGATGGCAAAGGATAAGAGGCTTATGAAAGCTTCCTGATGGGATAGACTGACTGAGGGGGACACTGGGTCTTGTTCTGATGGGCTGGGCCATGCCCAGTAAATCTTTAATCTAATTTTCTGTTGATGGGTGGAGCTGTGTTCCCTCCCTGATATTTACCTGGGGCTCAGCAATCATTTTACCCTTGTGGGCCTTACCTGGGGCTTCCCTTGTGGCTCAGACAGTAAAGCATCTGCCTACAATGCAGGAGACCTGGGTTCGATCCCTGGGTCGATCCGAAGCTCCCCTGGGGAAGGAAATGGCAACCCATTCCAGTATTCTTGCCTGGAAAATCCCATGGACAGAGGAGCCTGGTAGGCTACAGTCCATGGGGTCGCAAAGAGTTGGACACGACTGAGCGACTTCACTTCACTTCAGCAATCCATAGGAAAAGGAATAGTCAAGGCTGTATATTGTCACCCTGCTTATTTAACTTATATGCAGAGTACATCATGAGAAACGCTGGGCTGGAAGAAGCACAAGCTGGAATCAAGATTGCTGGGAAATATCAATAACCTCAGATATGCAGATGACACCACCCTTATGGCAGAAAGTGAAGAGGAACTCAAAAGCCTCTGGATGAAAGTGAAAGAGGAGAGTGAAAAAGTTGGCTTAAAGCTCAACATTCAGAAAACTAAGATCATGGCATCTGGTCCCATCACTTCATGGGAAATAGATGGGGAAACAGTGGAAACAGTGTCAGACTTATTTTTTTGGGCTCCAAAATCACTGCAGATGGTGATTGCAGCCATGAAATTAAAAGACGCTTGCTCCTTGGAAGGAAAGTTATGACCAACCTAGATAGCATATTCAAAAGCAGAGACATTACTTTGCCAACAAAGGTCCGTCTTGTCGAGGCTATGGTTTTTCCTGTGGTCATGTACGGATGTGAGAGTTGGACTGTGAAGAAAGCTGAGCGCTGAAGAATTGATGCTTTTGAACTGTGGTGTTGGAGAAGACTCTTGCGAGTCCCTTGGACTGCAAGGAGATCCAACCAGTCCATTCTAAAGGAGATCAGTCCTGGGTGTTCTTGGGAAGGACTGATGCTAAAGATGAAACTCCAATACTTGGGCCACCTGATGTGAAGAGTTGACTCTTTGGAAAAGACTGATGCTGGGAGGGATTAGGGGCAGGAGGAGAAGGGGATGACAGAAGATGAGATGGCTGGATGGCATCACCCGACTTGATGGACATGAGTTTGAGTGAACTCCGGGAGTTGGTGATGGACAGGGAGGCCTGGCATGCTGCAACTCATGGGATGGCAAAGAGTCAGACACGACTGAGTGACTGAACTGAACTGAACAGCGATCAATGCAAAGAAATAGAGGAAAACAACAGAATGGGAAAGACTAGCGATCTCTTCAAGAAAATTAGAGATACCAAGGGACCATTTCATGCAAAGATGGGCTGGATAAAGGACAACAATGGTATGGACCTAACAGAAGCAGAAGATATTAAGAAGAGATGGCAAGAATGCACAGAAGAACTGTACGAAAAAAATCTTCAAGACCCAGATAATCACGATGGTATGATCACTCACCTAGAGCCAGACATCCTGGAATGTGAAGTCAAGTGGGCCTTAGAAAGTATCTCTACAAACAAAGCTAGTGGAGGTGATGGAATTCCAGTTGAGCTATTTCAAATCCTGAAAGATGATGCTGTGAAGGTGCTGCACTCAATATGCCAGCAAATTTGGAAAACTCAGCAGTGGCCACAGGACTGGAAAAAGTTAGTTTTCATTCCAATCCCAAGGAAAGGCAATGCCAAAGAATGCTCAAACTACTGCACAATTGCACTCATTTCACATGCTAGTAAAGTAATGCTCAAAATTCTCCAAGCCAGGCTTCAGCAATACAAGAACCATGAACCTCCAGATGTTCAAGCTGGTTTTAGAAAAGGCAAAGGAACCAGAGATCAAATTGCCAATATCCACTGGATCATCAAAAAAGCAAGAGAGTTCCAGAAAAACATCTATTTCTGTTTTATTGACTATGCCAAAGCCTTTGACTGTGTGGATCACAATAAACTGTGGAAAATTCTGAAAGAGATGGGAATACCAGACCACCTGACCTGCCTCTTGAGAAATCTATATGCAAGTCAGGAAGCGACAGTTAGAACTGGACATGGAACAACAGACTGGTTCCAAATAGGAAAAGGAGTACGTCAGGACTGTATATTGTCACCCTGCTTGTTTAACTTATATGCAGAGTACATCATGAGAAATGCTGGGCTGGAAGAAGCACCAGCTAGAATCAAGATTGCCGGGAGAAATATCAATGACCTCAGATATGCAGATGACACCACCCTTATGACAGAAAGTGAAGAGGAACTAAAAAGTCTCTTGATGAAAGTGAAAGAGGAGAGTGAAAAAGTTAGCTTAAAGCTCAACATTCAGAAAACTAAGATCATGGTATCTGGTCCCAGCACTTCATGACAAATAGATGGGGAAACAGTGGAAACAGTGTCAGACTTTATTTTGGGGGGCTCCAAAATCACTGCAGATGGTGGTTGCAGCCATGAAATTAAAAGACGCTTGCTCCTTGGAAGGAAAGTTATGACCAACCTAGATAGCATATTCAAAAGCAGAGACATTACTTTGCCAACAAAGGTCCATCTAGTAGGTTTAGGTTTTACCAGTGGTCATGTATGGATGTGGGAGTTGGACTATAAAGAAAGCTGAGCACTGAAGAATTGATGCTTTTGAACTGTGGTGTTGGAGAAGACTCTTGTGAGTCCCTTTGACTGCAAGGAGATCCAACCAGTCCATCCTAAAGGAGACCAGTTGTGGGTGTTCATTGGAAGGACTGATGCTGAGGCTGAAACTCCAATACTTTGCCCACCTCATGCAAAGAGTTGGCTCATTGGAAAAGAGCTTGATGCTGGGAGGGATTGGAGGCAGAAGAAGGGGACAACAGAGGATGAGATAGTTGGATGGCATCACTGACTTGATGCACATGAGTTCGGGTGAACTCCGGGAGTTGCTGATGGACAGGGAGGCCTGGCGTGCTGCAATTCATGGGGTCGCAAAGAGTTGGACACAACTGAGCAACTGAACTGAACCGAACTGAAACTTTGGTGGAGGTAATGAAGATAATGGTGACCTCCCTCAAAAGATCCCAGGCATGCACTGTTATACTAAGTGCCCCCAATGTTGCAGGAAGCCACTGCCGATCCACGCCTCCACCAGAGACTCCTGGACACCCACAGGCAAGTCTCCCGTGGGGTCACTGTTCCTTTCTCCTTAGTCCTGCTGCACAGGTTTCTGTTGTGCCCTCCCAGAATCACAGTCTTGTGTGAGTTCTGGCAGCTGTATAGTGGGGTTAATGGAAACCTCTTCCAAGAGGAGTTATGCCATACCCACACCTAGAGCTCCTGTCCCTCCGGCAGACCACTGCTGACCCATACCTCCACAGGAGATGCTCAAACACAGTTCTGTCTCAGTCTCTGGTGTCCCTGGGTCCTGGTGCACACAAGATTTGTTTGAGCCCTCTGAGCATCTCTGGCGGGCATGGGGTTTGATTCTAAATGCGAATTCGCCCCTCCTACCGTCTTGCTAGGGCTTCTCCTTTGCCTTTGGATGTGGGATATCTCCTCACAGCCGCTCCAGCTCCTACCATCTTACTGAGGTTTTTCTGACCTTGGACGTGGGGTATCTGCACATGGCTGCTCCAGCACAGCGCAGCCGCTACTCGCATTTAGGACTTCTTCTAAATGTGCTTTCTGCCAGTAGAGTGGTATCATCTTCATAAAGGAAGTTGTTGATGTTTGTCCCACGGATGTTGATTCCAGCTTGTAACTCATCCAGCCCGGCATTTCTCCTGATGTGCTCAGCACATAGATTAAACAAACAGGGTGACAGCAGATAGCCCTGTCGCATTCCTTTCTGTCTTGAACCAATCAGTTGTTCCATACAGGGTTCTAACTGTTGCTTCTTGACCCACATACAGGTTTCTCAGGAGACAGGTAAGATGGTCTGGTATTCCCATCTCTTTAAGAGTTTCCACAGTTTATTATGATCCACACAGTCGAAGGCTTTGGCATAGTTGATGAAAGAGAGGTAGATGTTTTTCTGGAATTCCCTAGCTTTCTCTATGATCCAGCGAATGTTGGCAATTTGGCCTCTGGTTCCTTTTCCCTTTCTAAACCCAGCTTGGACATCTCGAAGTTCTTGGTTTGCATAATGCTGAAGCCTAGTATGCAAGAATTTAAGTGTGACCTTATTTCATGGGAGATGAATGCAATTGTCCGATGGTTAGAACATTCTTTAAGTTCTCCCCTTCTTAGGAATTGGGATGAAAATTGACCTTTTCCAGTCCTGTGGCCACTCCTGGGTCTTTCAGATTTGTAGACATATTGACTGCAACACCTTGATGGCATCATCCTTTAGGGTTTTGAATTTGAATTTCAGTTTCACTGGAATTCTGTCACATCCACTAGCTTTATTAACAGCAGTGCTTCCTAAGGTCCTCTTGACTTCACTCTCCAGAATGTCTGGCTGTGGGTGACTGAGTGCACCATCATAGTAATCCAGTTCATAACTCCTTAAAGAATCATGACTTGGAACAGCTTTTGCTTCAGGTTGGCTTCTACTGTCAATCAGTACACATTTTAGGGTTGGGGGGGGTACATAAAGAAATGTGGCAGTGTACCTCAAAACCATAAATGTTATTCTTTTACCTGATAATTCAAGATTTGGACATTTCTCTTAAAGAAATAATCTGAAATGTGAGAAAAAGGGAAGATGCAAACCAAACCAGTACATTTACAAAGTTATTTAAAATTGTGAACTATCAAAAGCCATCAAAATGGTGACAACATTGTAAAATTAGAAAGAAAGCAACAAATGTCATTAAAATGAAGAAAAAAACAAAATGGTGACAAATGATTGGTATAGTCTCCGGATGTAAAAAGAGATTTTGAAAAACTCCTGTAAAATGACCTGACAACTGTCTAGAACATGGAAACTGAACTAAGGGAAAGCACCCAGGGGATCCTGGTGTTTGGCTAAGACTATATCCATGTCACACGAACATGAAAAGCACTAGAAGGAAATAGTATGTGAATGGTTGGATCAGAGTACTTAGATTTGTTTTTCCCTCAGAATTTGTCTAATGTAGTTATATTACTTATGTAACCGTGGACTTTAAAAATATTCATAATCTAAAAGTTGAGAATCATGTTTTATTTGGTGGAAATTTTTAGGGCCTCAAGCCAAGCCTCTCAAGCTTTTACTTTAGACAGCATCTCAAGTAACCCTGAGAAAATCGCTCAGAGGAGGTGAGGAGAGGGGCCAAGGTTATCCAGAACTTTTGAAACAAAGGGCAGGTAGTTCAGACTACCTGAAGGTAGTTGTTATTGTTAACAGAAGGTTATTGTTAAATAAAGAAGATCAAATATTCTAAGTTAAGGAATTTGGGGCTTTTCTCTGTATGGGAAGATGAGGGCTCACTAAGATCATTCCTTTCATATGCGCCTCGGCTTCCTGGGTCCCGTGTTTTCACATCCTGAGCTTCCTTTCCTCAGGGCTCACTGCAGGGAGTGGCTGCAGTCTGATGGCTGCTAGGTGGCAGATATTCTTTTCCTTCCTGAGTGCCCTTGGGGTTCACCACCTTACTTTGAAGGGTTGCAATCCTTGATGACTGTGATATTCTTGTTTACGGATATAGCAGGAAATATTCCATTTCTCATAACAAAACCATTTAACAAAGAGATCATATACCCTTGTTGCTGAATTGGGGCTTGGCCCACTACAGTGGACCAAGTGTCTACTTAATTATGGACCCAGGTGTAAGACAATAACAAGTTCAAAAATTCTTTTTCCTTGAATCCCTTATTTCACTTTGTTAAAATAAAGGGCTTTTGTCTCCAAGACATATAATTATAGCACTTAGGGCATTCAAACCTACGTTTGTCTTCAAGGCCCAAAGGCTTATGGCAGTCAGTCAATTTTCTTAAATGGCTGTGAGATTACTGAAGAGCCCAGCCACCCTGCAACAGCGTGTCAAGCACCATGGAGGCAAAAGAGGGTTGAAGTCTGACAGGCTTGGGTTGGAACCTTGCGTGCACACTGCCTCAGGGTAGATTCTCCAGGGGCAGGGACTGAGGCGATTTGTGTGAAAGGAATTTATTGGAAAGGTTTATAGGTTAAGGGTGATAGGTCGTGGAGGAGGGAAGATGAACAGGGAAGGGGAGGAGGCCAAGCCCCGATTCAGCAACAAGGGAAGTGCGTTTGGCTCCAGTATTAGCTCAGTAGCCCGGGGCAGATCAGGAGGTCCGGGTGTCACAGGCGAGAGCTGTCTGCCTTGCGGGCCAGGGGATACCCTCATACCTGTCAATCATTAGTCAAGGGCTGTCACCCCCACCCCCTTTGGCAAGAGGAGGAGAGGCTGAAACTCCAGCTGGCTCTCCCTGCTGTGTTTGTGCTTAGTCGATCAGTCGTGTCTGCGACCCCATGGACTGGAGCCCGCCAGGCTCCTCTGTCCATGGGGATTCTCCAGGCAAGAATACTGGTGTGGGTTGCCATGCCCTCCTCCAAGGGGATCTTCCCAACCCAGGGACTAAACCCAGGTTTCCTGCATTGCAGGTGGATTCTTTACTGTCTGAGCCACCAGGGAAGCCCTCTGGCTTTCCGTGGCCACTGCCTAAAAGGACTCCAGCATTCTGGGCAGCCGGTGGACAAGGTCACAGGTTCTGCTTGCTGGGAGTGAAGTGCGCTATGGATGAGAGCCCCTCCAGATGGTCAAGGCACATATACACCTCCGTGTGCAAAATAGAGAGCTGGGGGGAAGCTGCTGTGTACCACGGGGGGCTCAGCTCAGCACTTTGTGATGACCTAGAGGAGTGGGAAGGGGCTTCCCGGGGTGGGGGTGCTCAAATGGTGAAGACTCTGCCTGTAGTGTGGGAGACCTGGGTATGATCCCTGGGTTGGGAAGGCCCCCTGGAGGAACGAAATAGAGGGGTGGGATTGGGGTGAAGTGGAAGAGAGGCCAAAGAGGGAGGGGATACCTGTGTGTGCTGTGTGCTAAGTGCTTCAGTCGTGTCCGACCCTTTGAGACCCCTATGGACTGTAGCCCGCCAGGCTCCTCTGTCCATGGAATTCTCCAGGCAAGAATACTGGAGTGGGTGGCCACGCCCTTCTCCAAGGGATCTTCCCCATTCAGGGACTGAACGCATGTCTCCTGCATTGGCAGGCGGGTTCTTTACCATTAACGCCACCTGGGAAGCCCTGGATATATGTATGCATAAAGATCCCCTGGGGGAGGGAATGGCAACCCACTCCAGTGTTCTTGCCTGGAGAATCCCATGGACAGAGGAGCCTGGAGGGCTACAGTCCACGAGGTCAAAAAGAGTGGTACATGACCGAAGTGACTTAGCATGCGCACGTAGTTAATTTATGTCATTGTACAGCAGAAATTAACACAATACTGTAAAGCAAGTATACTCCAATTAAAACAATTTTTTAAAATGGTCAAGGATCTGGGGCAGCCTGATATCTGCTAGATACCTCTTACTAGCAGTGTGATCTTTCAAAGTACTGTTTTCTCCTCTGTAAACTGGAAATGATACATACACACACACACACACTCACACTCACAGTTATAGATGGAGCTAGTGGATGAGAAAGAGGAGGGGGAAGGGAGGGAGAGAGGCGATTTTGTCTGCTGATGTGGCGACGGGTGAGGTTAGGTAGGATAAAAAGAGAACTAAAAGGAAAAACAATGGCCAACAAAGAAATGGAGGGTGCCTCCAGAAGGATTCCCAGAGTGGCATGAAGCCCAGGGTTGGGTGTGGGAGGGAGCTCATTAGGATCTGAAAAAGTTACTTTCTACAAGGACGATAAGGTCTTCCAGGCAACTGGTTAATCAGCCATGACACACACAGCCAGCACTTATTAAAACTTGTTGAGTTGGATATTTTTTTTTAATTTCATAATTTTTAATTGGAATTTTCAAAAGTAGGTACAGTGGAAGAGAGATCAGGGAAGGGGAGAAGAATATGTTTAATGTGGAAGTCTTTATCTTATGCCCCAAACAGAGTCCTAGGTGGATGGTCACCCCTTTCTAGGACTTACTAAACAGCCCAATTTGTGTTCTAAAATGGAATACTGTTGGCCTCAGCTTGGGATTTAGCTTCCTTAAAAATTTTTTTCTGGTGGCTGTGGTGGGGAGGGTGGGGGGCATATAACACGTGGCTTGTGGGGGATCTTACCTCCCTGTCCAGGAATTCAACCTGCATCCTCAGAAGTGAAGGTCAGGAGTCCTAACTACTGGACCACCAGGGAATTCTCTGGTCTCCTTTAAACTTAACATTCGGTTCAGTTCAGTTCAGTCACTCCGTTGTGTCCGACTGTTTGCAACCTCATGAACTGCAGCACACCAACCTCCCTGTCCATCACCAACTCCCGGAGTTCACTCAAACTCACGTCCACTGAGTCAGTGATGCCATCCAGCCATCTCATCCTCCCCTTCTCCTCCTGCTCCCAATCCCTCCCAGCACCAGGGTCTTTTCCAATGAGTCAACTCTTCACATGAGGTGGCCAAAGTACTGGAGTTTCAGCTTCAGCATCATTCCTTCCAAAGAACACCCAGGACTGATTACCTTTAGGATGGACTGGTTGGATCTCCTGGCAGTCCAAGGGACTCTCAAGAGTCTTCTCCAACACCACAGTTCAAAAGCATCAATTTTTCGGCGCTCAGCTTTCTTCACAGTCCAACTCTCACATCCATACATGACCACTGGAAAAACCATAACCTTGACTAGATGGACCTTTGTTGGCAAAGTAATGTCTCTGCTTTTGAATATGCTATCTAGGTTGGTCATAACTTTCCTTCCAAGGAGTAAGCGTCTTTTAATTTCATGGCTGCAATCACCATCTGCAGTGATTTTGGGGCCCAAAAAAATAAAGTCTGACACTGTTTCCACTGTTTCTCCATCTATTTTCCATGAAGTGATGGGCCCAGATGCTGTGATCTTAGTTTTCTGAATGTTGAGCTTTAAGCCAACTTTTTCACTCTCCTCTTTCACTTTCATCAAGAGAATTTTTAGTTCCTCTTCACTTTCTGCCATAAGGGTGGTGTCATCTGCATATCTGAGGTCATTGAATTTCTCCCGGCAATCTTGATTCCAGCTTGTGCTTCTTCCAGCCCAGCGTTTTTCATGATGTACTCTGCATATAAGTTAAATAAGCAGGGTGACAATATACAGCCTTGATGTACTCCTTTTCCTATTTGGGACCAGTCTGTTGTTCCATGTCCAGTTCTAACTGTTGCTTCCTGACCTGCATATAGGTTTCTCAAGAGGCAGGTCAGGTGGTCTGGTATTCCCATCTCTTTCAGAATTTTCCACAGTTTATTGTGATCCACACAGTCAAAGGCTTTGGCATAGTCAATAAGGCAGAAATAGATGGTTTTTTGGAACTCTCTTGCTTTTTTGATGATCCAGCGGATGTTGGCAATCTGATCTCTGGTTCTTCTGCCTTTACTAAAACCAGCTGGAACATCTGGAAGTTCACGGTTCATGTATTGCTGAAGCCTGGCTTGGAGAATTTTGAGCATTACTTTACTAGCATGTGAGATGAGTGCAATTGTGTGGTAGTTTGAGCATTTTTTGGCATTGCCTTTCTTTGGGATTGGAATGAAAACTGATCTTTTCCAGTCCTGTGGCCACTGCTGAGTTTTCCAAATTTGCTGGCATATTGAGTACAGCACTTTCACAGCATCATCTTTCAGGATTTGAAATAGCTCAACTGGAATTCCGTCACCTCCACTAGCTGTGTTCGTAGTGATGCTTTCTAAGGCCCACCTGACTTCACATTCCAGGATGTCTGGCTCTAGGTCAGTGATCACACCATCGTGATTATCTGGGTTGTGAAGATCTTTTTTGTACAGTTCTTCTGTGTATTCTTGCCACTTCTTAATATCTTCTGCTTCTGTACCATTTCTGTCCTTTATCGAGCCCATTTTTGCGTGAAAGATGGTATCCCTTGGTATCTCTAATTTCCTTGAACAGATCTCTAGTCTTTCCCATTCTGTTTTTTTCCTCTATTTCTTTGCATTGATCACAGAGGAAGGCTTTCTTATCTCTTCTTGCTATTTTTTGGAACTTTGCATTCAGATGCTTATATCTTTCCTTTTCTCCTTTGCTTTTCACTTCTCTTCTTTTCACAGCTATTTGTAAGGCCTCCTCAGACAGCCACTTTGCTTTTTTGCATTTCTTTTCCATGGGGATGGTCTTGCTCCCTGTCTCCTGTACAATGTCAGGAACCTCCGTCCATAGTTCATCAGGCACTCTATCAGATCTAGGCCCTTAAATCTATTTCTCACTTCCACTGTATAATCATAAGGGATTTGATTTAGGTCATACCTGAATGGGCTAGTGGTTTTCCCTACTTTCTTCAATTTAAGTCTGAATTTGGCAATAAGGAGTTCATGATCTGAGCCACAGTCAGCTCCTGGTCTTGTTTTTGCTGACTGTATAGAGCTTCTCCATCTTTGCCTGCAAAGAATATGATCAATCTGATTTTGGTGTTGACCATCTGGTGATGTCCATGTGTAGAGTCTTCTCTTGTGTTGTTGGAAGAGGGTGTTTGCTACGACCAGTGCGTTCTCTTGGCAAAACGCTATTAGTCTTTGCCCTGCTTCATTCTGTACTCCAAGGCCAAATTTGCCTGTTACTCCAGGTGTTTCTTGACTTCCTACTTTTGCATTCCAGTCCCCTATAATGAAAAGGACATCTTTTGGGGGTGTTATTTCCAAAAGGTCTTGTAGGTCTTCATAGAACCGTTCAACCTCAGCTTCTTCAGTGTTACTGGTTGGGGCATGGACTTGGATTACTGTGATATTGAATGGTTTGCCTTGGAAACAGAGATCATTCTGTCGTTTTTGAGATTGCATCCAAGTACTGCATTTTGGACTCTTTTGTTGACCATGATTGCTACTCCATGTCTTTAATGTTAGTCTGCTGAAATGGATAAACATTGATAGTGGGTGGTGGTGGTTTAATCGCTACATCTGACTCTTGAGACCTCATGGACTGTAGCACACCAGGCTCTTCTGCTCGTGGGATTTCCCAGGCAAGAGTAACATGGGAACGTACATTACCTTATATAAAATAGAGAGCCAATAGGAATTTGCTGTATGTCTCAAGAAACTTAAACAGGGGCTCTGTATCAACCTAGAAGGTTAGGATGGGGAGGGAGATGGGAGGGAGGTTCAAAAGGGGGGTGGATATATGTATACCTATGGCTGATTCATATTGAGGTTTGACAGAAACAACAAAATTCTGTAAAGCAATTATCCTTCAATTAAAAAAAAGAATACTGGATGAGTTGCCATTTCCTTTTCTAGGCTGACAGTGGACTAGGGACTAAAGGAAATAACATCTCTGCACTCAGAGCTCTACATACTCTTTATATTTGATTCCCACAGCCTTAGTAACTAACATCTTATGAATGAGGAAATTATGTGTCCAAAGTCCTTGGAATATTAAGCAACATCAGTTCAGTTCAGTTCAGTCACTGAGTCGTGTCCAACTCTTTGTGACCCCATGGACTGCAGCACGCCAGGCCTCCCTGTCCATCACCAATTCCTGGAGTTTACTCAAACTCATGTGCATTGAGTCAGTGATGCCATCCAACCATCTCATCGTCTGTCATCCCCTTCTCCCACCTTCAATCTTTCCCAGCATCAGGGTCTTTTCAAATGAGTCAGTTGTTCACATCAGGTGGCCAAAGTATTGGAGTTTCAGCTTCAGCATCAGTCCTTCCAATGAATATTCAGGACTGACTTCCTTTAGGATGGACTGGTTGGATCTCCTGGCAGTCCAAGGGACTCTCAAGAGTCTTCTCCAACACCACAGTTCAAAAGCATCAATTCTTTGGTGCTCAGCTTTCTTTATAGTTCAATTCTCACATCCATACATGACTACTGGAAAAACTATAGCTTTGACTAGATGGACTTTTGTTTGCAAAGTAATATCTCTGCTTTTTTATATGCTGTCTAGGTTGGTCATAACTTTTCTTCTAAGAAGTAAGCATCTTATGAGACTAAACCCAGCTCAGCCCCATCTGCCACCCAAAGCCTTGCTCTTTAACAGCTGTCATTTTCAGTGCCATAGCTACAGTTACCGGTCAGCTATAAATGTTTCCAGAATATAAAATGTGTCCATTCATCGGCAAGTAAGTGTTGAACATCTTTTATGGGCACAAGACCCTGCTTGACATGAAACATGGTAATTGACTGGATGTAGGATATGCTCATGAGAGAAGATAAAATGAAAGGTACCACAGATGGGAATAAGGATGCCTGAAAAGGGTGATAATGGAGAGATGCCATATGGTGAATCTGACTTCAGGTTTGAGTTTGAGGGCAGTGAGGGGGCCGTTGGAAATTCAGACCTAGATCTTGATTAGGTTTGGAGAAGGAGGATGGAGAAAGAGAAACACAAGCAACATAGCGCGGTTAGTGCTTCAAGGGAAGAGGTCATTGGTATATATTGTAAGGAATCAATACAGTCCTCAGTGAGTCTATAATTTAGCCAGTCTATCAGATTGTTTTTAATGAACACATAACCTCTTTGATCATTCATTTTAAGCTTAACCTTAGCCCTCTAACAAAGAAGGCAATGGCACCCCACTTCAGTACTCTTGCCTGGAAAATACATGGGCGGAGGAGCCTGGTAGACCGCAGTCCACGGGGTCGCTGAGAGTCGGACATGACTGAGCGACTTCACTTTCACTTTTTACTTTCGTGCATTGGAGAAGGAAATGGCAACCCACTCCAGTGTTCTTGCCTGGAGAATCCCAGGGACGGTGGAGCCTGGTGGGCTGCTGTCTATGGGGTCGCACAGAGGCGGATATGGCTGAAGCGACTTAGCAGGAGCAGCAGCAGTAGCCCTCTACAGAGAGACATAAAAAAGGTATTGCTAAAACTTGGGTAATTTTGTAAAATTTGAATGGGGACTTTATTAGGCATTCTAGATGGCGTGTTGAGGTTGGCGGATATACTCATGGAATGAAGTTCCCCCAAATGTGTTGTAAGCTGATGGCAGAGACCAGATCTCTTTTATGACCAAGTGCCTTCTCTGTCTCTGAGCACATTAGACCCATCTCAGTGTTCATGAGTGAGAGAGCCATTAGTGAATGAACCAAGCTGGTGAAATGTCCTCCCCTTGTTGTGGTCATTGGTTGGACACAATGGGTTTGTCCCCATAGACTCACTTGCTTAAGGACTTATCTCTGCTGGTTCTTTTTGCTGAGGTCACCCGTGTAGAAAGGTCAGAGTGACATGGCCTGCGGCGGGCCCATTGTTCTGTAATGTCATTCTTGGCTTGCTCTGGACAAGGCTTTGTGATGACTTGGTTCGAAGCCTGCTCCTGGTCACCTGGGATGCAGCATGAACAGAACACCCTCTGGTTCATACCCCAGCTGCTGAAGCTGCTCTCCCAAGTGTTACTGGTACCCTCCTTGTCCCCTGAGCATGACTTCCATGCCAGCACTGCCGACTGTTTTCCTTCTTGACACGGCCTCCTTTGCCTTCCAGAACACTACATGTCCATGCTTCTCCCCTACTGCTCTGTCCTCTGACTCCTCCCTTTCCTTCCTCTTACCCCCTCCCACTTAGGTGGCCTTTGTCCTTAGCCCTCTTCAGAAGGATTCCTGGTCCAAACAAGTTCATCTCAAAAAAGCCATTGAAGTGCTCGCTTCAGTAGCACATATACTAAAATTGGAATGACACAGATTGGCTTGGCCCTGGGGCAAGGATAACACACAAAAATACATGAAGTGTTCCATACTTTTCATGTAGTGGTATGGCAAAAACTAGCACAACAATGTAAAGCAATTACACTCCTATTAAAAAAAATTTTTTTTAAAAATCCATCCAAGATTATCCTTGCTTACTGCCTTGAAGACATAGCTGCCTTGTCCATTTGTTTTTCAGTCTGTGAACCTTGATTACCCCATGCATTTTGGTGTCCCCTGTTTATGCTCCTAACGATGAACCCTTTCCAGATACTGTTCTTTTGCATCATCCCCTACCCTCCAGTGCTGGAACCTCAGAGTTGGTGATTAGATGAGATCATAGGATGTCAACAAATACGTGTTAGGACACAGTGTGGGCAGAGGTTCTGAATCAAGGTCAGGGACATCAGGTTAATGGGTAGATGGTTCAGATTGTTCTGTCGCACTGAACAAAATGGAGGAAAACGGACACCTGGGGGTAACACAAGTCAGTGAATCCAGGTGCCAATGAGGATAAGACAGGGCTAGACAAGCAGGAAGCAGGAAGGAGTCTGGGGCAGACATGGAGTGGAATGGAGGAACATGTCTGGCTTGGATGATCCAGGGACGCTTGCATCCATTCGACCCACCATTGTCACAGAGGGGCGTCTCCTCTTCAACATAGAATTTACCATGCACAGCATGTGCTCCCCGACCCCCACTTCCACTCCCTTGCCCACTGGTATGCTTTATGAGTTCCTTCCTCTGTGCTCAGATTTTCCATCTCCCATGGATTTCATGCCATAAACAGGACATTGAAAAGATACATGTCCGCTGAAAAACAATTCTAAAATGCAAAAACAGAAGCTGCTAGGGACCTGTGTGGAATGCTCTTTGTGTGCAGAGGACTCAAGGCTCAGGGACTGCACTGGATGGATCTTAATTTGAAACAGTCAGCGCCCAGCATGGTCTTAGGTTGAGTGAAACCCCAATTTCGTCTTTATGGGTCAAAGGCTTAGATAGGGCAATTGAAACACTGGGAAAGGATCTGGGTTTCATTGAATCCTGTTTTGAAAAAATAATTTTATCTAATTGTATTTTTGGCTGTGCTGGATCTCCGTTGCCCCATGGGCTATTATCTAGCTGCAACAAGCAGGGGCTACTCTTGTTGCAGTGCGTGGGGTTCTCACTCTAGTGGCTTCTCTTGTTACAGACACGGACTCTGGGGCGTGTGGGCTTCAATAGTTGCAGCATGTGGGTTTCAGTAGTTGTGGCTCCTGGGCTCTAGAGCACAGGCTCAGTGGTTGCGGTGCACAGACCGCAGCATGTGGGATCTTCCTGGACCAGGGATTGAATGTGTGTCTCCTGCATTTCCAGGCGGATTCTTTGCCACTGAGCCACCAGGGAAGCCCTGAGTCCTATTTTCTATAAACACTTACATTTACTGAGGTCCTGTAGCCTAGAAAGTCAAACCAAACCTAGGCATCATTAAGAAGAAGAACAGAAACAAAACCAAAACTCTGTTCCTCTTTTGAAACAACACAGGTACATCTAAGTGCAGGTCTGGTCACTGTCATTCAGGGTGAATAGTAGCGTGTAGTGGTTAAGACCACATACATAGAACAATGACTGATGCATGTACTAACTCCTGCCTTGCCACTTATTAGTTTTTTGACCTAGGGCAAATTAATCTACCTGCCAGAATCTCAGTTTCTTTATCTGTTAAATGGAGATAATCATATACTGATCTCTCTGGGACTGCTGCCAGGATGAAATGAGATAATACACATAAAGGGCCATCTGTAGGTGGTAACTGTACTTCTATCCAATGCTAGTCATTGCATATATAATTTTTATAATGAGCCAAAATACGCCTCCTTGGAACATCCATCAGTGCACTTAGTTCTGCCTTTGGAAGTCACATAATCTGATTAAACCACTCTTTTGCATGGTAGCCCTTGAAAAATGTGAAGACTGTGTCATATCATAGCCAAATCTGCTTTGAACTAAATCTTCTGATTCATTTTACCTTTCCCTACCATGGCCTGGTTTCCAGAACTCTCACCATTCTATTAAGTTTCCTCTGGACGCTTTCCAATTACTTGACATTCCTTTGAAATGTTGACTCAGATTTAACATCATGTGCCATCTTGGTATTAGCAATACAAACCAACCTGGAATTAATGAAATAAAATTAAATCAGTATACACGCAAAGTTCTTCCTTGGATGCTGTTGTTTTGTTTGGTGGGGTCAATTCATAAGTCCCTTTCTAATATTCCCAGCTGAGTTCTGAACTCATAGAGATAGGCAAGTGGAAATCAAGATGTCAGTTTTATTACTGATATAAGTCTTGAAGAAGGTATCTTAGTTGTGTAGTAATAATGGTGCATTGGAAAAGACCCTGATGCTGGGAAAGACTGAGGGAAGGAGAAGAAGGGGGTGACAGAGGATGAGATGGTTGGATGGCATTATCAACTCAATGGACATGAGTTTGAGCAAACTCGAGGAGATAGTGAAGGACAGGGAAGCCTAGAGTGCTGTAGTTCATGGGGTCACAAAGAGTGGGACACGACTTAGTGACTGAACGACAACAAATGGTGCATTCAGTCAAGGCAGGGTTGAGAAGACTCAAGCCTTGCCCCTGAGGTAGGGCTTGGGTTGGACAGCTAGGCTAATAGCCCAATAGCACAGGGGTTTTTCAGGCTGGGAGATGCTGAGAAAGAGAGAAGCGCTTCCAGGTGATACTCTGGCCTCTTGGTTTTTCTCCTCTGCTTCTCAGTCCTGATCATTTTCTTTGAACTGTCCTTTTGGTTCTTCTGCTAGAGAGAGAAGAGACCTTGCACCCATTGAAACAGCCTCCAAAGTTCTTTCTGTCAAAATCACCAACCAGATGCTTTGCTCCACCTCCCAAGGAGAAGGAAGGAGTGGGAGACAGAACAGGGCTAGTGTCACACTAATAGATATCCCTCTATACTGAAGGAAGCACGTGCAGTGCAGAAGAAGGGTTCCCAACCTCATATTAGGCTCAGAAAACCAGCTCTCTGGATGGAGAGTGCTGTATCCAAACTGTGGCTTGTATGATAGAGGTCCAGGCAGGTGTGACTACAGACTCAAACAGGGTCCATGGTGGGCTGTTTTCCCACAACCTGTCCCCCACACCCATTCCATCACACACACACAAACATATATACAAAGATGTACTCTTCAGATGCACAATATCTAAAAGAAGGTATTAGACTACTCACTAGCTCTGGGCCCTTGAACAAGCTGCTTCACCTGTCTGAGGTTAATTATCTTTATGTAGAATGAGGGAGCCATAATGGTGTGTCTTCACAGTTCATGTTTGCAATTACCACTCATCAACTGCCTCCTGAGCACACTTGACATACAATGGGGAGCGAAGACAGACAGGGTCTCTGCCCTCATGAAGCTTAGTTCCAGTGGAGAAGAACACAGCACAAACCAATAAAGAGATAAGATAATCGCAGCCCAGCAAGGATTTGGTGGCATGAAGAGTGACCCTTCCTTCACTGCTGAGGACCACTCTGTACCGGAGGCTATCTTTGTGTTAGGAACTGTGACAGGCACTGTGATTAGCATTTTCCTAATTTAATTTTCACAAATACCTTATAAATAATTTTTAAATATATGAAAAGCTTTAAATATATAAAAGTAGGGTGAATATATGCAACAAGCCCAATACCCATGTTCTAAAATCATAATCGAGACATTGATAGATAATGCCTATTATTAATCCCACTCAAAGATGTAGAAATTGAGGCTTTCAAGAGATTATACAATTAACATCATATAACGTAAAAGAAGTAAGTGGCAGTGCTGGAATTTAAATGCAATGTTCTCTCTCTTTGGCTTCCAAGGTGGCTCAGACGGTAAAGAATCTGCCCATAGGGAAGGAGACACTGGATCGATTCCTGGTTTGGAAAGATTCCCTGGAGAAGGGCATGGTAACCCACTCCAGTATTCTTACCTGGAGAAGTCCATGGACAGAGGAGCCTGGTGGGCTACAGTCCATGGGGTCACAAAAGAGTCAGACATTATGACTGACCAAGCACGTGCGTGCACACACACACATTATATTGAATAAACTTATAGTGTTGTGAGGGGACCAATAAGAAGGAAGATGTTACAAGACAACATAACATGTGAGAATTCAGAGAAGTGAAAAGAAATAAGAGGAAATAAGACCACTTAGGAGGCCAAGGCAGTGGCCAGGAGTTTGGAGAGCAAGCAGCTGATTGGAGGGGCACAATGATGGGAGAACCAGAGCACTTTCCAGCTCATTGGGTCTAGCTGATAAAGAGGAGAGACCCGCTACACATTAGACTTCTCCTACTATAACCCTCATCAAAGCTCTCTGCACTTTCTTTTGATCATCTGTCTTGCCAGATGGACTGCGAGTTCCATGAGGGCAGACAGTCTGTAAAGCACGGTGCCCACAACAGGTTCAAGGAGTGACTTCATGAACAAGAATGAATGTAGACAATTCATTCTGAAGCTCCAAGAATGATTCTTCCTACTAAAAGAAACAACAGATTTTGAGAAGCTGAGGGAAAGAGCTGACTTTGAAGAAAAGATAGAGCCTTTTCTTTAGGACACTTTCAATTTGCGGTGTCAAGGTTGTATTCAGGTAGAGTGTCCAGATGGATTGCAAAAGCAAGTTAAGCTAGTATTCCACAAAGGTAGGTTAAATAAAGCTTGGAAAGCTAAAACAATGCCTGAGCAATGAGTGTAGAGATTAGGACAAGGAACTGGGAACTTGGAGGAACAGTGGAGGCTACCCAAATCTATAGGATAGGAGGCAGAAGGTAGACCTGAAGGGTGCAGGGTACCAAGGAAGAAGAAAGCTCCAAGGAGGAGAGTTTTAAATAACATCAAACATGGAGGACAGATTGAATGAGATGACAGGATACCTCTGGATTCTATGCTTTGGGGAAACTGATGAGAATGATTTCAGGAAAGGGTATGAAGGAGACGGTTGGGCAACTTTGAAGTTTTGAGAACAAGGGTGGGACAAGGAAGAAGCAAGATGGGAGATCAGGCCTAGGGAATAGTAAGATCAAACAAAGAAATCTGGGTGATGGGAAAATTGTGGGGAGCACTCTTGGAGGCTCAGGAAGACATTGACAGTTCCAAAAGGTTGTGGTAACTGATGAAGTGGGAGGCTGTTGCCGGAGGATGAACAAGAAGTAGAAGCAGTCACTGTCTCAGCTTTCATTCAGTTTACTATTTCAATTTACTTATGTGGTGAATCTTTAGCGGTTTGTGGTCCAATTATGCTTACAGGGTACTTACGAGAATACAATGATATAAGGCATGCCCAGTGCTCAGTACTGTACCCGGCTGCCTAGTACAGAGTCGGTGAATGCTACTGCAGGAAACTAGGAAGACAGAAGACTATTGATCAGTCAGAGAAAGCCTCATGTTGGAAGGAATACCAGCTATTTTTCTGGGCTGGAACAGGTGGTCTCCACATTGGACTCTTATCTCTCCATTCCTGCCGAGATAAATTGAATCTCTCTTGTTTATGCTTCTGTCATCACATTTATCTACCTTGCTGAGTGTTTGTTTAATGTCCTCTTCCTTCTAGAACAATATCTCTTGACTGGGAAAATTTTGCTTCCCAGGAGAAGTTTTAGCAATGACTGAAGATATTTTGGGTAGTCACAACTTGAGGGACGGGAACAAGCTACTGGCATCTAATAGGTAGAAGCCAGGGAAGCTGCCGAACATCATACAACGCACAGGATGGTCCCCACAACAAAGAATTACTTGATGTCAAATGTCAATAGTGCTGAGATTGAGACACCCTGTCCTAAGGTGTGAGATCCATATTGAAAGTGAGAGTGTTTGTTGCTCAGTCGTGTCCAACTCTTTGCAACCCCATGGACCATATATAGTCTGTCAGGCTCTCCTGTCCATGGAATTCTCCAGGCAAAAATACTGTGCTGAGTAGCCATTTCCTTCTCCAGGGGATCTTCCCAATCCAGGAATCAAGCCTGGGTCTCTATCAGGGGCCGTATCACTCTCATTGATCATGGTATCCCCAAGTGCCAGGTACAGAGCAAGTCAACGATGGGTGTCCGAAAATAATAAAAGGGAATAAAAGGAAATGGATAAAGAAGATGGGAGATCACACACACACACACACACACACACACACACATGTGTACATATGATGGAATATTCAGTTCAGTTCAGTTCAGTCGCTCAGTTGTGTCCAACTCTTTGTGACCTCATGAATCACAGCACACCAGGCCTCCCTGTCCATCACCAACTCCTGGAGTTTACTCAAACTTATGTCCATTGAGTCAGTGATGCCATCCAGCCATCTCATCCTCTGTCGTCCCCTTCTCCTCTTGCCCCCAATCCCTCCCAGCATCAGAGTCTTTTCCAATGAGTCAACTCTTCTCATAAGGTGGCCAAAGTATTGGAGTTTCAGCTTCAGCATCAGTTTTTCCAATGAATATCCAGGTCTGATCTCCTTTAGAATGGATTGGTTGGATCTCCTTGAAGCCCAAGGGACTCTCAAGAGTCTTTTCCAACACCACAGTTCAAAAGCATCAATTCTTCGGCGCTCAGCTTTCTTCATAGTCCAACTCTCACATCCATACATGACCACTGGAAAAACCATAGCCTTGACTAGATGGACCTTTGTTGGCAAAGTAATGTCTCTGCTTTTTAATATGCTATCTAGGTTGGTCATAACTTTCCTTCCAAGGTGCAAGCATCTTTTAATTTCATGGCTGCAATCACCAGAATATTACTCAACCATAAAGAAAGAATGAAATCTTGCCATCTGTGACAACAGGGATGGAGGGTATCAGGAGGGTATCATAACACCAGAGGGTATCATGAAGTGAAATAAGTCAGACAGAGAAAGACAAACAGCTTATGATTTCACTTATATGTGGCATCTAAAATGCAAGACAAATAAATAAACATGATAAAACAGATATAGGATTATAGATACAGAGAACAAACAGGTGGTAGGCATGGAGAGAAATAGATGAGGGATATTAAAGAGATAAAAAGTTCCAGTCATGGGTACAAAATGTACCTGTGTGGGGAGTGTTGTCAATAACTATGTCGTATCTTTCTATGTTGACATATTATAACCAGACTTATTATGATGATCATTTTGAAATGCATAAAATACCAAATGGCTATGATGCATAGCAGGAAATAACACAGTCTTATAGATCACTCATGCTTCAAAAACAAACTCATAGAAAAAGAGGCCAAATTGGTGGTTACCAGAGATGAGGGTGGGGGAATGGGGAAATGGGTGAAGGCAGTCAAAAGGTAGGGAAAAAAAGGAAATAGAGGATTGAACTAGAGCTTGAAGAATAGGCCTGGTCTCAATGTATTTTTCTCTGCTTTGAGTACACGGTGGCAGAGGATGCTGGGAGTTGTTTGGAAAAAGGAGGTCGGAAAGAAGACTGTAAATATTCTCTCCCCAATGGGATGGAAGAGATGAAGCAGCCCTCGGGCTTCAGCAGGAGACTGACATTGCTGTAAACAAGAGAGTCTCAGAACAAAGGGTCTGGAACTGAAGATGGCACGAGAACATCCCAGATGTTGACTGTTCTTTGTTTTGACAGATGGAACTCAGCCGACCACCGAAGCAGCAGCAGAGGCAGGATTTTAAATAGACACAAAACAGAGAGTTCTTTTGGTAACACACAGAGGTGAGGCTTCTCAGCCAGCTGTGGGCTGCCATGAACACAGAGAAGGTCCCCTGCTTGGGGGCAGATCCGCAAGCACAGTTGCAAGGCCTCTTATGAGTAACTCCTCTTTCCAACACCTTACCTACCCATGTCCACTGGGTGTCTCAGACCTGCCGTGTCTGAAGGCAAGCTCTTGATCTGGGACCCCTCCCACCTAGCCCTGGCTCAGTCTTCCCCATCTGGAGGTCCACATGACCCAGCACCCTGGAGACCAGAATCCCTGTTTCTCCTCCTCTTCCTCCCCAGATCCAGTTCATCGTCAGTGCTGTAGCTGTCACTGATACCCCCATTTCTCTCGTGTACCACCCCTGGGCTTAGTCAAGGCTATCATCTCTTCTTGGGCAGTTCTATCCCAGTCTCTGGGATTCTACTCTTCCCTCACTGCCACTCCTCTGCAGAGTAGCCAGAGCGCCCCTCTCCAGTTTAAGACCCTTTAAAGGCTTTCCATGGCAAAGAATAAAAAGCCAAACTTCTGCCCAAGACCAGGGCCCTGTACAATCTGGTCCCTCTCATTCGTAACTTTCTCCCCTATTCCTTAGCTTGAGACACAAAGCTTTTCCTGACGTTGTAGCCTTTGCACATGCTTTCCCTTTCATCTGGAATGCTTGGGGCAGGCAAATAGGGCTAGTATCTTCTTCATCTTCATGTTGTTGTTCAGTCGCTAATTTATGTCTGACTCCTAGTGACCCTATGGACTGCAGCACGCCAGGATCCTCTATCCTTTACCATCTCCCAATTTGCTCAAATGCATGTCTGTTAAGTTGGTGATGCTATCTAACCACCTCATCCTCCACCGCCCTCTTCTCCTTTTGCCTTCAATCTTTTCTATCATCAGGATCTTTTCCAGTGAGTTGGCTCTTTGCATCAGTTGGCCAAAGTATGAGAACTTCAGCATCAGTCCTTCCAGTGAATACTCAGGGTTGATTTCCTTTAGGATTGATTGGTTTGATCTCCTTGCAGTCCAAGGGACCCTCCAGAGTCTTCTCCAGCACCACAGTTCAAAAGCATCAGTTTTTCGATGCTCAGCATTCTTCATGATCCAGTTCTTACCTCTGCATATGACTACTGGAAAAACCATAGCTTTGACTACTTTGTCAGCAAAGGTCACCTTCATATCTTTGTCTAAATCAGGGTTGCTCAGTCTTGTGCCAGTAACACTCTGGGCCAGAAAATTCTTTGTTTTGGGGGCTGTCCTGCGCATTGTAGGATGTTTAGAAGCATTCATGGCCTCTACTCATTAGATGCTAATAGCACCCTACTGCCATTTCTTTGGAGAAGGCAATGGCACCCCACTCCAGTACTTTTGCCTGGAAAATCCCATGGACGAAGGAGCCTGGTGTGCTGCAGTCCACAGGGTCGCGAAGAGTCAGACACGACTGAGTGACTTCACTTTCACTTTTCACTTTCATGCATTGGAGAAGGAAATGGCAACCCACTCCAGTGTTCTTGCCTGGAGAATCCCAGGGACGGGGGAGCCTGGAGGGCTGCTGTCTATGGGGTCGCACAGAGTTGGACACGACTGAAGTGACTTAGCAGCAGCAGCAGCAGCAGCCATTTCTTATTGTGATCACCAAAATTGTCTTCAGACAATGTCCCGTGGGAACAAAATCACTGACCAGTTGAAACACTAGTGACTTAAATATTACCTCATTGAGTGAGCGTTCCCTAGTGTTGGGACTTTAAGTCTCCAGCTGTTATTCTCAATCTCCATATCTTACTTTGATATAGTACTTTTCTCACATAGAAATTAAATACGCATTTATTTATCTGTTAAGTATCTGCGCTCCCCTCTCCCCACTGGATTACCTTGACTATCTCACTCAGTTCTGCTTTACTCGTATCTAACACAGCTGCTGGGACACAGTAACTACTCAATAAACATGCATTGAAAAAGTGCATGCATGAATGAATGCATGAATGTTTAAATTCACGAATAAGCCAGGACTGCTGGACATGTGAGTGGGAGGTGACCTGGCACAGCAGAAAGAACATGAACTTTGGAGCCAGCAAATTCTGGCCTCCCACCTCTGGGTGATTAACACCGCAGAGCCTTAATTTATCTACAAAATTGGCAGACTGTCCTTGAGTGTTGGGTCAGCTCTCCCAGATCCCAGGCGTACCTTCCCTTGCCCTTGGCAGCTGGAGTAGGTCTCTATCAGAGCTTACCATTACCGAGGACAGGAATCAACACTGCACCCTCAAGGCCTTATTTGGTGCCAAGCATATCAACAATGATCTGTGTGCAGTGTGACCACAAATCGTATTGTGTCCACGTTTTAACGACAGCGCTGTGGCCAGTCTGCTGAGATGATTGCCATGGGGCTGGTCCCTGGGAGGAAAATGGCCAATGCCAAGTGCCCCCTTTGGTGGGTCATGGGCCTGGGAAGGTTGTGCCCCTCTCTATTGTGCACTCACACTCAGGTGGGCTTCCCAGCTTAATGCAGAGATCTGGAAAGCTAGGCCTGGGCCTTCCTGTTTCTCTGCTCCTCCTTCTCCAGGCTTTGTGAATAATGAAGTTGATGATATTTTCTGACTGCGTCTTAGACCCAGTGGGCTGAGTGTGGGCAGTAATGTCCTCCTCCTCCTCATTCACCAGAAAAGGGAAGGTCTAAGTCTTCAAGATGGTTCTAGCAAGCAGTCTTTGTGAGGAGAGCTGTCAGTGAGTTTCTGCTTGTTCATAGCATGAGCTCCCTCAGGAGGCAACACTTTGAGGTCTCCCAACGGCTTAAAAATCCCAACCAGGAGGCAAGCCCTAGGGGTATGAATTTCCCTTGAACTGGCTCATCCCAGTCCCATCAGGCCAGCAAGTGGCAAAGCAGGGATCTGAATTTAGGACTTGTCTAGTTCCCTGTTTTCATGCTCAAAATCCACATCCCAGGGGGCAAATACCCTTTTCCCCAACCCCAGCAGGGTTGGACTGTCATGCGGTGCCATGTGGTGGGGAAGGGGTAGCCCCCTCTGTGGTGTCCTGGAGCTGCTATGACAAGGAACCGTATTCTGGGTGGCTTAAAACATCAGAATAATTGGTATTTTTATTTTTATTGGAGTACAGTTGATTTACAAGGCTGTGTTAGTTTCAGGGATACAACAAAGTGATTCAGTTATATACATATACATATATGCTTTTTAAAGATTCTTTTCTCATATAGCTTATCTCAGAATATTGAGTAGAGTTCCTTATGCTATACAGTAGATCCTTGTTTGTTATCTATCTTACACATAATAGTGTGTGTGTGTGTGTGTGTGTGTGTGTTCATCACAGGCTCCTGATTTATCCCTTCCCCTCCTTCTATTTTGAATTTGTGTTATGGCTCTGATGCCAGAACTCCACAATAAAGGCGTGAGTAGGGCCTCACTCGTTTTGGAGCCTCTAGAGAATGAGGCCTCTTCCAGCGGTCCCAAGTGATACTTGGCTTGTGGCAGCGTAACTCTAATCTCTGCCTCCATCTTCACATGACAGTCTTCCACCTGTGTGTCTAAATTTTCCTTTTCTAATAAGGACACCAGTCATATTGGAATACGTGCCCTCCCTACTGCATAGGGCTTCCCTGGTGGCTCAGAGGGTAAAGCGTCTGCCTGCAATGCAGGAGACCTGGGTTCGATCCCTGGGTCGGGAAGATCCCCTGGAGAAGGAAATGGCAACCCACTCCATTATTCTTGCCTGGGAAATCCCATGGACAGAGGAGCCTGGTAGGCTACAGTCTAGGTAGCCTGGTAGGCAAAGAGTCAGATACGACTGAACGACTTCACTTTCTTCTTTCTTTTCTGCTGCGTATGACCTCACCTTAACTAATTTCACCTGCAACAAGTCCGTTCCCAAATAAAGGTCACATTTTGAGGTCCTAGAGGTTGGAATTTTCATATATCTTTTCGGGAGACACGATGCAACTCATAAGATTCCCTCAAACCAAAGCAATGTCCTATCAGAGGAAGTGGGGATGGATGTTTGAGCAGATGTGCTAGCCATGGACAAATCCACATGGACCCACCCTTCTCCATGCATCTTCCCCACTCTGCTTTCTATCCCAAGACTGACCTCCATCAGCAGAGAGCAAAGGTCAGAGGTTGTAGCAAGAGAGAAGCATGAAATCAGCTTATTCCTCCTGATGCCTTTTCAGCAGGGTCACTGATGTTGTTTAGGTCCAACTCTTTGCAACCCCATAGACAGTAGCCCACCAGGCATCTCTGTCCATGGAATTCTCCAGGCAAGAATATTGCAGAAACCAGTACTCAAGAAACCAAGCACCACACTCAGAGAGTTGCAGAACTCAGGCTTATTACGCTGGCGGGCCCAGAGGAGTTAACACTCTAAACTCTGAGCCCTGAACAAAGGGATTACAGTTTTTGTACATGGACAGGCATGATTAAGCAGGTTTGTAGGGGCTTGGCGATTGCAAAGAGCAGGACAAGGGTGAATGAGATAAGCTCCAGCTCCTTGTATTGTCAGTCCCCACTTTCTGAGACTATGTGTGACCTACATGATCCAGACTTTGCAAGGAGCAAGCTGAGTTACAGAGGCAGAAGGAGCAGGAAGTTATGTAAAATTTTAACTTTTCCTCTTCATTCCTCCGTTTGATGCTTCTATCACTCATTGTAGAAAGCATCATCTCATGTTTTGGTAGGACATTCAGAGCTCCCCATTGTTTAGGGGGCTATATTGAGCTATTACCATTGGTAACTTTATGGATTCGATCTGAGAGGTTATGAATTGGGTAATAGCATCGAGAAAACAAGGGCCAAACAAGAGGGGTGCAAAGAACATGAAGAGAGGACTGCTTAAAGGCAGAAGCCATGATGCCCAGCTCCAGACACTGTTCCAATTACCCCAGGAATTTGCTAGTTCCTCTCTCCTTTTCATGATTCGTTCCCTTAGCTGTTGGGCCATGTCCCTGACTATTCCTGATTGGTTTACATAAAAGCAGCATTTTTCATTCAAGAAGAGGCAGAGTCCTCCCTTTTTAGCTGTCAGTAGGTCTAGCCCCCTCCTATTCAGTAAAATCATCTCAGCCAGGGTTGACAATGAAAATCCATTGATATTTTGATAGCTGGATCCTCAAGCTTCCACTGTGCATTGAGCAGCCAGCTGCCAGAGTGTGGCTGGAGCAAGGCTGAAGAATCCTCAAGCTTCTGCTGTGTGCTGTCTAGTCAGCTTCCAGAGTGACTAGAGCAGGGCTCAGCGTCCTTCCTGGGTGAGGGCCTTTGTCTTTGGAACTGGACATTCAGGAGGTTTTTGGGGTCCCAAACTGCTTTCCAGGTGTCCTCATCACAGGAAGCTGCTGCCTTCTTGACTCTGGTGTGGTGGATCCAAGAGATGACACCTGTGACTTTAACAGCAGTACGGGTTGCCAGGACGAGCTTGTGAGGGCCTGTCCAAACTGGCTGAAGCGGTTCATGTTTTCAGTCTTTAACCCATATCTCATCTCCTGGCTGATAGGGGTGAACCCAGTTGTTCAAAGGAATGGGTGTTCTTTCTAAAGTTTCTTAGGCAATATGGCAGAAGACTTTTCCCAGGGCCTGGAGGTATTGGGACATCTGCAGTTCAGCTAGTTGTTGGTGGTCTCCCTTGAGCTTTTCTATCACTGGGGGTGGTCTCACGTATAAGATCTCAAAGGGAAAATAGCCTCAGGACCTCGGGGTGCATTTACGGAGGGAGAGGAGAGTCCACAGAATGATAAGGCAGCTTGTTTCAGCATCGTCTGGGTGTTGCCCGGGGGATGTTTTTGTTGTACTACTACTTGGAGAAGGAAATTTAACAAGAAAGGTAAAGATATTTGGCCCAAAGATTAATAGAAGCAGGAAAGCTGCTAGGTGGCTAGCCAGGAGAACCAGGTCCAGATATTGATTTGTGACATTAGTGTTTCTCTAGGTACAAGAAGATACACGGATTTGGACTCACAAAAATCTTTACCTGAAAACATCTGACTATCTGAAGGCCTGTTTTTCCGGGTTTTTCCCAGAGCACAGAGTGCCTTATTTTTTGTCTCCACCCTGAACTCCTTTCAAGAAGGCGTTGAAGATCAGCATCTTTCAGTGGTCATGATTTAATCTTTGTAGAGGCAGCTGGCAAGGGCCAACTTTCAGTCAGCAGGGCCCCTTCATAGCCACATATTTGACCATGTTTTGGGGGCATTTCATGGTCATTGTGTCCCACGGTGCTGGGAAGGCTCACTCCCAGGTCTAACAAAGATTCCATTGACAGGCCACTCCATGTGTTGTCACTAGGCCAGGCCTTGTAAGTAGCAAAAGTCTCTGGACCATACCTGTCTTACCAGCCCCTTGGTCCAGGAAAATATTTCCTCATCGCTTCTCCCCGTATCTAGAGTTACATTATTACAATTATTGATCTCATATGGAATTGCATATCAGCATTTTACCACAGGCTCAGTCACACATTTGGTTATGTAAGCAATAATCTTCTGAAACAAGCTACATAGAAAATAATATAGCTAGCTGTTATTAGTAAGGTCACCAGCAAGAATTTAAGTCAAGAACTTTCATTGGGTATAGCCTGGTATACCCCAGGTCATCTGACTCAGTTAAATGATTATAGCCAAGTGTTAATCTCCTGGTTGTACATCATGGAGCATCTGACCTTTATCCAAAGATTGGTTACTGAGAGAAGCTTTAAAAACAATCTTAGAGGGTCCTTTTTAACAACAATTAAAACTTTTAGCAATATAACATAACAAGAAATTATCTCAGAAGTGAGTCTTAGTAGGCACAGGCCTTAATTAACAAAACTAGAACTTAATAATCAGTGAAACATAATTTTTTTCTTTTTGGAGAACTCATTGTGAGGGCATTAATGCTGTAGCCAGGTAAGGCTTTAACCCATCAAATAAAAATGAGGTCCGTCAGGGAGCTGGGGAAAGCCAAGCAGCTTGGCTCTTTGATTTTCAGCTGTTGTTTATCCATTTTTAATTTCCTGATTTAGGAGCAGACTATTGCCATGTTTTAAGGACATCAGGATAGCAAAAGTCTTACTGTGAGGGGTTATTTTTTTTTGTAGAAGCAGAATGAGCTTTGTCTACATGCATCATACTCTTAAATAATGTTTATTTACTTTACCAAAAAGATTTTAAAAACAAATATAAATCACTTAAAGACAAAGAAATTCATAATCTGTTATCAAAAGCTGCATTCTAAGAAAACTTTGTTCTCTAGACAGAGAGAAAACCAAATTTTAGTTCAGTACCAGCTTACTGTTTATAACAAAGTTTGTTTATCTGTTTAATCTTAGAAAATCTTTTCCATAAATCTTGAAGAGCTAGCAGTATTCTTCTAAAGGCATGAGAGTAAAACCATAGAAGGCATGTTTAAAATCTGATTCTATTGCAATTAACAAAGAAACCTGATCATTGTTGTGATATGTAACACTTTAATATGATAACTAGAATTATAATTGACCATATTTCATCAGGGAATATCAGATCTATATGAATTTAACATAATTTTAGGGTATCTATATTAGTAACATCAACCATACAGTATAACCTGAAAAGATTTATCACCCCTTCAACAGCACTTCTCATGTCATTTAACAGGTCTAATGAACCCAGGTAGCTTAATAGGTCTTTGGGATGTCTTAGGGGCCCTCTGAAGCACCCCAAAGTTAGCTAGAAGTCAAGTTATTTAGGAAGTTTTGTCAATAAATGTCAAAAGGGTTTATAACACTCAGTCAGGTAGGATCATATAATTTACTGTGAAATAATAGTTATTCACTTAGCCAAAGTTAACAGAAGATTTCAAAGGTAAATATAGAACAGATCAATTAAGGGGTAAAGAAACTTAAATCTATAATTAAAAGCAGTTCAACACCTGAAGAAAGCATGTCCTCTTAACAGAGAGAAAGGCCAAATTTAAGTTTTTGCACCAACTTACTTTAAACTCATTTACATAAACTTAATTAAATGTATTTTAATCTTGACTAGTCATTCCTAACCACGCACAAACTTTTTTTTTCAGGGTCACTTTCCACAAAACTTCTAATCACTTTTTGTAACAGCCACATGTAAGTCAGACCTACTTTCTTTTCCCTTTATAAAATGTAATTTTATTTTTTCTATCTCCTTTATTAAAAACACACATCCTACTTCCTTATTAGATTATGAAACATTCAGTTCAGTTCAGTCACTCAGTCTCACTCTTTGGGACCCCATGAATTGCAGAACGCCAGGCCTCCCTGTCCATCACCAACTCCTGGAGTTCACCCAAACTCATGTGCATCAAGTCGGTGATGCCATCCAGCCATTTCATCCTCTCTGTCGTCCCCTTCTCCTCCTGCCCCCAATCCCTCCCAGCATCTGAGTCTTTTCCAATGAGTCAATTCTTTGCATGAGCTGGACAAAGTACTGGAGTTTCAGCCTCAGCATCAGTCCTTCCAATGAACACCCAGGACTGGTCTCTTTAGGGTGGACTGGTTGGATCTCCTTGCAGTCCAAGGGACTCTGAAGAGTCTTCTCCAGCACCACGGTTCAAAAGCATCAATTCTTCGGTGGTCAGCTTTCTTCACAGTCCAACTCTCACATCCATACATGACCACCGGAAAAACCATAGTATTGATTAGATGGACCTTTGTTGGCAAAGTAACATCACTGCTTTTGAATATGCTATCTAGGTTGGTCATAACTTTCCTTCCAAGGAGTAAGCATCTTTTAATTTCCTGGCTGCAACCACCATCTGCAGTGATTTTGGAGCCCCCCAAAATAAAGTGTGACACTGTTTCCACTGTTTCCCCATCTATTTCCCATGAAGTGATGGGACCGGATGCCATGATCTTTGTTTTGTGAATGTTGAGCTTTAAGCCAACTTTTTCATTCTCCTCTTTCACTTTCCTCAAGAGGCTTTTTAGTTCCTCTTCACATTCTGCCATAAGGGTGGTGTCATCTGCATATCTGAGGTTATTGATATTTCTCCTGGAAATCTTCATTCCAGCTGGTGCTTCTTCCAGCCCAGCGTTTCTCATGATGTACTCTGCATATAGGTTAAATAAGCAGGGTGACAATATACAGCCCTGACGTACTCCTTTTCCTATTTGGAACCAGTCTGTTGTTCCATGTCCAGTTCTAACTGTTGCTTCCTGACCTGCATATAGGTTTCTCAAGAGGCAGGTCAGGTGGTCTGGTATTCCCATTTCTTTCAGAATTTTCCACAGTTTATTGTGATCCACACAGTCAAAGGCTTTGGCATAATCAATAAAGCAGATAGATGTTTTTATGGAGCTCTCTTGCTTTTTCAATGATCCAGTGGATGTTGGCAATTTGATCTCTGGTTCCTATGCCTTTTCTAAAACCAGCTTGAACATCTATCTGGATGTTCACAGTTCACATATTGCTGAAGACTGGCTTGGAGAATTTTGAGCATTACTTTACTAGGGTGTGAGATGAGTGCAATTGTGCGGTAGTTTGAGCATTCTTTGGCATTGCCTTTCTTTGGGATTGGAATAAAAACTGACCTTTTCCAGTCCTGTGGCCACTGCTGAGTTTTCCAAATTTGCTGGCATATTGAGTGCATCTCTTTTCACAGCATCATCTTTCAGGATTTGAAAGAGCTCAACTGGAATTCCATCACCTCCACTAGCTTTGTTCGTAGTGATGCTTTCTAAGGCCCACTTGACTTCACATTCCAGGATGTCTGGCTCTATGTGAGTGATCACACCATCATGATTATCTGGGTCGTGAAGATCTTTTTTGTACAATTCTTCTGTGTATTCTTGCCACCTCTTCTTAATATCTTCTGCTTCTGTTAGGTCCATACCATTTCTGTCCTTTATTGAGCCCGTCTTTGCATGAAAGATGGTATCCCTTGTTATCTGTAATTTTCTTGAAGAGATCTCCAGTCTGGTATTTAATATTGAATATTTCCCAGTTTACGTGAATTTGAAATTTATTTAGGTTAAGTTTTTTTTTTTTTTTTAATTTAGAATTGTTTGATTTGTAAGTGCTTGCTTTTCTTTAGGCCAATTAAATTAGAACTCATTTACAACTTTAACAGTATTATTGGAAGAAAACAAAAGACATACACTGAGGCATACATAAATCCAGACAGACAGACTGACAGAGATCTTACAGTTTTCTGTTTGAGGTTTAAAACGTCTCTTTGATCCTCCTTTTTTTTCTTTGCTTGAAGTTCTAATTTGCCAAAGGCTGAGGTCTCAGGCAAAGTTGGTTGTGTATTTCAAGGACATGGAAAGGGTTAATTGCAATTTTTCTCTTGGGCAGGCCTTTTAACCAGCTAGTTGTTTTTAACTGTATTTTCAAAAAGAATTGGTTTTGCAGTTTCCAAAATGAAAAATTTCTCTCACTTCATTCAATCAGCAATCACGTGCTCACAATCATTCAGAGGTTATCACAACGCCTCCCTTCTCCCTAGTCCCCAGGTTTCTGTAACTGTTGCTCCCTTCCTGGGAGCCCCAAGGAGAGGTTATCAGTCTTCTACCTGTTGGGGTAGGACCTGACTGGGGACTGGCCCTGGGGCCTTACCTGATCTTGTGGCCATTCCTGGTGAGTTGGTCCGCCCCTCCAATGAGTCCAGTCTGGGCTCGGCCATCCAGAGAATCGGAACACGGGTCTGAAAGAAAACCCAGAATACTATCAGGTGGCGCACCTCCGTGTTTGTCTCAGGGTTCCTTTGCTCCAGCCTGGCTAAGCCACCAGTCCGGCTGCTCAGCAGGCCAGCATGAGTGGAATCTCACTGGGGCTTCCAGAAATGTTGCAGAAGCCAGTACTCTAGAAACCAAGCACCACACTCGGAGAGTTGGAGAACTCAGGTTTTTCACGCTAGTGGCCCCAGAGGAGTAACACTCTAAGCTCTGAGCCCCGAACAAAGGGGTTATAGAGTTTTTATACACAGAAAGGCATGATTAAGCATGTTTGTAGGGACTTAGCTATTGCAACCACTCCAGTACTCTTGCCTGGAAAATCCCATGGACGGAGGAGCCTGGTGGGCTGCAGTCCCTGGGGTCGCTAAAGAGTCAGACATGACTGACTGACTTCACTTTCACTTTTCACTTTCATGCATTGGAGAAGGAAATGGCAACCCATTCCAGTGTTCTTGCCTGGAGAATCCCAGGGACGGGGGAGCCTGGTGGGCTGCTGTCTATGAAGTTGCACAGAGTCGAATAGACTGAAGCGACTTAGCAGCAGCAGCTATTGCAAAGAGCAGGACAAGAGTGAGTGAGATAAGCTCCAGTTACTAGTATTATGAGTCCCCACTTTCTGAGACTACGTGACCTACATGATCCAGACTTTGCAAGGAGCAAGCTGAGTTACAGAGGCAGAAGGAGCAGGAGGTTATGTAAAATTTTAACTTTTCCTCTTCAAGAACACTGGAGTGGATTGCCATTTCCTTCTCAAGGGGATCTTCCTGACCCAGGGATCAAACCTGCGCCTCCTGCATTCTTTACTGCTGAGCTACCAGGGAACTAGGGGTTGCCTAACTCCCTGATGGAATGTCACAGTTTACTCTCTTTGGATTTCAGCAACTGATCCCTTCCTTTGCCCCTTAGGCCTAGAATAGGGATCCTGACTTTTATATGCCCGGGGGTATTTCACTGCCTTTTGACTCTTCTCACGTCCATTACTGGCTTTCCTTCCAATCGCCCAATTTGCCATCTCTTTACCCAAGATATCCTGCCTTACAGAGCAGCAAATACAACAGATGTCCACTATACTTCTAAGAAATGTTCATTCTACAATTATTATTTGATTAAACACACAATTTACTAAATGACATCTCTTGGTCATGACTGCTGGGTCTCCATGTTTTTTTGTCCAACAATAACTTCATTTAATAATAACTCAGCAACAAGGTGCTTTCTAGAAATTTTTCCTAGCACAGGACTTGTCTGCACTGCAGGTGCAGAAACACAGGGAGCCCACAGAGCCCATGCAGATCAGGGAGTCATGACTTGAACCACAGAGAAAAGAAGCCAAGTCATAAAGCACGAAGAGCAGTGGAGATCTGGAAGAGGCATGCATTCCAAACAGGCTAAGATTACCATAGCCCTTGTGCGGAGTCCACAGAGGAGATGAGGGTTTATGGAAATCATCACCATCTTCCATCCTCCTGAATTAAAAACAATGACAGGAACCGCAAACCAAGACAACAAATATCAGCATAGCCAAACAATGATATATTTATCAGGAATGGGTAAAGTCCATACTGCTAGCCGTGGACTTGGAGTTTCCCACCAGACTTTAAGTGCCTTCAGGGCAGGGACTGGATTGATCTCTACCCCCAGCGTCCAGGCCTGTGTGAAGCAGAGAGAAGCTGAGAGAACTCATGAGTGGACTCTTTGGCTGGGGCTAGCTTCTAAAGGTGTTGTTAATCAGCTCCGAGACTGGGTATAGAGAAAACTCCACTTTGTGTGCCGTTGTCCCCTGGGGATAAGCTTCATCTCTGGCTGCAGCTGGGGAGCCAACACAAAGATGGACATGGAGAGTTGCCCATGGGCGGGGCGTCCCCTTGGCACTAAGCAAGGAAGTTCTAGTGTAGAAAGTATAACCACAGATAGAGGTTCACGGTTGAATTTAATCAAGCAGATAACTGAAGGGACTCAGACATCAGGGACGGTCACCCTGCCCCATTAGGTCAAGACATCGTGTGCTTAAGTCCCTATGTGATCCCTTGTAGTAGGTCCATTCATGGCCTCCAGAGTGTTTGCAAATCCTCAAGTTCATCTTTCTCCAAGTGAAGGTGCAGTATTGTTCTCCACCCTGCTTTCCACCAAAACATGTAAGAGTCCTGTCTCCTTAATCACTCACTCTCAAACCCACACCCTTCCATACACAAATCGTAGTAAGCTTTCCAGAAAATTCAGGTGTCTTTTGTCATAGCAGAATGGTAGATATTAGATTGCCCTATTCTATTCTTGTTTATATCTTACTTTTTATTGAGCTATAAATTCACATACCGTATAATTCACCCTTTCAAGTGTACAAGTGGATTTTAGTATACTCATAAGGCCATCCAACTGTCACTACTATCTAATCTCCAATTTTCAATAACCCCCAAAAGAAAGCTGGAACCACTAGTAGACTGTTCTCTTCTGAAAATGTTGCTTAGTCATTTCTGCCAGCTCGACTTCTCGACCTCCTGACATGTTGCTTTCCATCACCTCCACCTCTGTCTCTTTGGGGAGTTACTCCTCCTTTCCACTAGTGTTTTTAGGTAGAAGGGAATAGTACAAGGCAGTGCTGTCCAATGCAAATAACATGCAAGCCACATAAGTACTTTGTGGTAGCTCATTGGTAAAGAATCTGCCTAACAATGCAGGAGACACAGGAGATGGGGGTTTGATCCCTGGGTCGGGAAGATCTCTTGGAGGAGGAAATGGCAACCCACTCCTGCCTGGGAAAGAAAATCCCATAGACAGAGGAGCCTCGCAGGCTATATAGGGTCCATGGGGTTGCAAAGAGCTGGACACGACAGAGTATTCACACATGCATACTACATAAGTAATTTAGACTTTTTTAGTAGTCACATTTAAAAAGAAATGAAAAATAAACAGGTAAAATGAATGTTAATCATGTATTTAATTGAACATAGTATATTAAAAATGTTATCACTTCAATATGTAATCTGTGTAAAAGTTATTAATGAGGTACTTTTCCCTGTACCACATTTTTGGTGATTTGTTTGTATGTTACTTCCTTGAAGAAGCCTGCTCCCTTAAGCCTGGCCCCTCCTTTCTGCCTCAGTTACTCATCGCACAGCACTCATTTAGACCCTCTGTAACACTTACCACAGTGCATCATTTTTTTTCTTATATCATGCAGGTAATGTCTATATCCCACACAGGACTGTGAACTTTGTGAGGATGGTGGTATAGTCTGAATTATATTCTCCCTGAATTCATATGTTGAAACCCTAGTTCCCCTGCCCCCCACACTGTGATGGTGTTTGGAGATGGAGGCTTTGGGGGGTGACTAGGTTTAGACGAGTTCATGAGGGTGGGACCCTCATGATGGGATCGGTATCTTTATAGGAAGAGGTTGCCAGGTGGTCTAGTGGCTAATATTCTGCACTCCCAATGCAGGGGCCTGGGTTCAATCCCTGGCCAAGGAACTAGGTCTTGCATGCTGCAGCAAAGATGGAGACTCTGTGTGCCATGGCTAAGACCCAGTGGAGCCAAATAAATAAGTAAATATTAAAAAAAAATAAGAAGAGATGCCAGAGAACTCTCTTTCTCTCTCTGTCATGTGAGGAAACAGTGAAGAGGTCTGCAGTGGACTTCCTTGCAGAGGGCCAGGGAGATCGCTTTCACCAGAAGCTGCTCATGTTTGCACCCTGGTCTCTGATTTCTGCCCTCCAGAACCGTGGGAGAATGGATTTCTGTGGTTGAAAGACCATCCAGTCTATGCTATTTTGTTATGGCAGCCCGAGCTGACTAATACAGGTGGGGTTCACGTTTTCTTTTGCACTTAAAGATTTGTTTTTATTTCCTTTATTCCCAGTTGTTTCAAATCAATATTCTTCTTGGACATTATGGTTCCATGCCTTTCTTGGTGCTCATACAAGTGTATATACCTTCCTAGTATCTCACGGGCTCTTTCACAATAAAGTTATCACACTATACTTCCTCACAGGCAAATTAGCAATGCATTTTGGATATTTCTGTATGAATACTGATCTGTCTTTTCCTTTCCTTTCTTTTTTAAAATTAATAATTTTTATTGGAGCATAGTTGCTTTACGATATTTTGTTAGTTTCTACTGTACAGCAAAGTGAACCAGCTCCACGCATGCATATATCCCCTCTTTTTGGATTTCCTTCCCATTTAGGTCACCATAGAGCACTGAGTAGAATTCCCTGAACTATACAGTAAGTTCTCTATTTTATACACAGTATCAATAGTTCACATGTGTCAGTCAGACAAGGATCACATTGATCTTCCTCACCAGTATATCCCAAGTACCTAAGCATAGTGCCTGGCACATAGTATGATCTCAGTAAAAACTCGGCAAATGAATGACTAAATAGATATTGATGTCAAAAATCATTAAGGTGTAGCAATAGCTTCGGTAGCTTAGGCAAGTCACTTGGAATAGTGTCCCCTGGGAACTTTTCTTTCTGGGAATTGTCACCGAAATGGGAGATGATCCCCCTGGAAGTGGCCCACACAACACAAATGAGTTTTACTCATAGTGTTGTTCAGGCAACAAATGCTGAAACTTGATTCTTTTGTCTGTGAAATGGGGATAAATGGATTGACCCCAAGAGCCATGTGTTCATTCAACAAATACAGAGCCCCCAGGGTATGCCAGGCACTGTCCTAGGGGCTAGAGATTCAACAGGTCACATAGCAAAGTTCTTGCCTTCTCTCAATTTGCATTTTATTGGGGGAGACAAATATTTAAAAATTAACATACCAATATGTCATACAATGTCAGGTAGTGGTAGGAACAATGAAGAAAGTTACCAAGATATCCTAGTTTAAGGGGTGTCGTACAGTGTCTCAAATTGGTAGCCTTTTAAATGGCTTTATAAATGGTAGCCTTTTATATCACTCATTATTCAAGGTATGATTTACTACACAGTATCTAAAGTGACCCTTTCAAAATTGAAGTCAGTTCATGTCTTTCCTTTGTTTAAAGCTTTGTAATGCCATTTCATCACACTTAGAGTAAAAGCCAAAGTCATCGCCATGGTTTAAAGCAAGGTTTTGGTGGTCCAGTGGCCAAGAGTCTGTGCTTCCAATGCAGGGGGCCCAGGTTTGATCCCGGTCGGAGAACTAGATCACATATGCTGCAACGAAGAATTCGTATGCCACAGTGAAGACCAGGCACAGGCAAATAAATAAATAAAGCAGGGCTTCTCTACCTGGGCACCTTGATGCTGGGCTTGGGTACTTCCCTGATGTGTCACCCTGTACACTGTAGGATATTAAAGAGCATCCTTAGACCCTGGCGTCCAATGAGATACCAGTAACACCACACAACCATGACAACAAAAAATGTCTCCAGATATTGTTAGATGTCCCCTGGAGTGGAGGCCAAATCACCCCAGTTGAGAGCCGTTGGCTTAATGGCCCCACATGAACTGGCCTTGAACCACTGCTCTGATTCACCTCCTGTTGCTCCCTTCCTCACTCATTCCCCTGTGGTCACAATGGCCTCCTTGTTCTTCCTCTAACAGTTATGTCCCCAAGAGCCTTTGTACCGACTCTTCTCTGTGCCTGTAGTTTTCCCTGGGAAGACTGTTCACCTGCTCCTGCTCAGAGGTGCCTTCCCTGACCTCCATATAGAACCCGGGGTCCTCCTCTCTGGTCACAGCACTTGTTGGCTCTTAATACCATATGCATTTGTTCGTGTGCTTGTTGAATGTATCCCATCTCCACCTATAACATACGGCCCACGGGACTGGGACTTGGATGGCTTTGTGTACTGCTGTACCCTCATGGAGAGTGCATAGCACACAGTTGTCATTGTTGTTTAGTTGTTAAGTTGTGTCTGACTCCTTGTGACCCCACTGACAGTAGCCCACCAGGTTCCTCTGTCCATGGGATTTCCCAGGCAAAAATACTGGAGTGGGTTGCCATTGCCTTCTCTGGGGGACCTTCCTGACCCAGGGGTCGAACCCGAGTCTCCTGCATTGCAGGGAGGTTCTTTGCCACTGAGCCACCAGGGAGGCCTGACAGCACCCTGTAGGCGCTTAATAAATATTCTCAAAGAGATGGGAGAATCTCTTTGAGAAATCTGTATGCAGGTCAAGAAGCAACAGGTAGAACTGGACATGGAACAACAGATTGGTTCCAAATTGGGAAAGGAGTACATCAAGGCTGTATACTATCACTCTGTTTATTTAACTTATATGCAGAGTACCTCATGCAAAATGTCAGGCTGGATGAAACACAAGCAATTAAGACTGCTGGAGAAATATCAATAATCTCAGATATGCAGATGACACCACCATTATGGCAGAAAGTGAAGAAGAGCTAAAGAGTCTCTTGATGAAAGAGGAGAGTGAAAACGTTGGCTTAAAACTCAACATTCAGAAAATTAAGATCATGGTATCTGGTTCCATCACTTCATGGCAACTAGATGGGGAAACAATGGAAACAGTGAGAGACTTTATTTTGGGGGGCTCCAAAATCACTACAGATGGTGATTAGAGCCATGAAATTAAAAGACATTTGCTCCTTGGAAGAAAAGCTATGACCAACCTAGACAGCACATTGAAAAGCAGAGACATTACTTTACCAAAAAAGGTCTGTCTAGTCAAATCTATGGTTTTTCCAGTAGTCATGTATGGATGTGAGAGTTGGACTGTAAAGAAAGCTGAGCACCAAAGAATTGATGCTTTTGAACTGTGGTGTTGGAGAAAACTCTTGTGAGTCCCTTGGACTGCAAGGAGATTCAATTAGCCCATCCTAAAGGAAATCAGTCCTGAATATTCATTGGAAGGACTGATGCTGAAGTTGAAGCACCCAAACTTTGGCCACTTGATGTGAAGAATGGACTCGTTGGAAAAGACCCTGATGCTGGGAAAGATGGAATGCAGGAGGAGAAGGGGATGACCGAGGATGGTTGGATGGCATCACCGACTCAATGGACATGAGTTTGAGTAAATTGCGGGAGTTGGTGATGGACAGAGAAGTCCGGCGTGCTGTAGTCCATGGTGTCACAAAGAGTCAGACATGACTGAGTGACTGAACGGAACTGAACAAATAGCTGTTAAAAAAAATAGCTATTGAAAGAATGAACAAATGCATGCATATTAGAAGGATAGGCAGGAACACACAGGATAGGAAAAGCAGGACATGTGTGGGATGTTGAAGAATACAAAGTAGAGCCTGATCTTGGGCTTGGCTGGATGTGAACAAATTAAACAGATTACTGAAACCCAAGCAGGATACTTCATCCATCACTTATCAGACAAGAGGAGCCAGAGGAGGTTTGTAAGTCAGTGAGAAATATGATGGTAAGGATGCAGTAGAAATCAGAAACCTGACTCCAACTAGAAAACAGTGGGGTGAAAGCCTGGATCCAACTAGAAAATAACACAATGCTTTGTGTGTGAGTGGGGACGGCAAATACCTTCCTCTCTTGTGCTGTCTCTGGCTGGTTAGGAACGTGTGGTGAGGGAGTGGGTCCTGCGGGAGAGTGTGCTTTGATTGAATGAGGTCCATGGTGGCATCAGAGTGGGGTGGTGGCAGGGACATCAAGGGTTCTGCACCTCTGTTGGGAGGTGTAAGTCAAGTGCAGAGAAAAAGAGAGCGAACTGGGCAGTCAGGCAAGAAAAGGAAATTTATTAGAGGGAAAAGAGGGTGACTGGCTCTTAAGGAGAACCAGAATTCTCCCTTTCTGATGGAGTCCTTCTTATACACCACCTAGGGAAAATTCTCTGAAGGGATGGTCACGTAGCCGGAGGTCTGGAATCTGGTGGTCTTGCAGCTTTGAGAAGACAGGCACCAGTGAGATAACAGGATGCCATTTGGGCAATTGGGTCGGCCTCACAGATTGCTGTGATTTATTCTTTGTTTGCGAGGTTGACATAACGAGCCATCTTATCAATGAGACCCCATGCAGGCCCTATCAGGAGGAACTAGGTCATTGGCAGTGATGGCTAACGAAAGAGAAAGAGAAATTCTGTAGGTCACAGATCTCTTGGGTTTCCAGTATTTGAGTCCAGTTTGGCAGGTAGCATCTTGCACCATTAGATGTTAGAAGCAACCTAGTGAGTTTTTGGCCATGTGTTGGCAAGAAGGACATCCTGTCAGTCAGGAGGCACCTTTGCTGTGAAAGAAACTAACGGAAACATTGTTAAGACAGCCCGTGGTAGATGAAATGATAGATAAAGATAGGGAGGAGGAAGTGAGCCACCCCAGTACAATGGGGCGATTTAGTGATATCTCCAGGTAGTTTCCCCTTCTTTGTGTAACGTTAATCTTAAGTAAATTTACTTTTAAAATAGTAGTCTGCTATTTTTTTTTAATGGAGTTGCTTAACGTGTTTTTACAAGTGTTACCTTGTTTGTAGCCTTTCTTATGAAATAAGTGGTTGGAACCTCTTTTTAAAGAATTCCACTAACCCAGAGGGAGGGTATGGGGAGGGAGGAGGGAGGAGGGTTCAGGATGGGGAACACAGGTATACCTGTGGCGGATTCATTTCGATGTTTGGCAAAACTAATACAATATTGTAAAGTTTAAAAAGAAAATAAAATTAAAAAAAAAATTCCACTAACCAAACCACATGAAAACAAATGAGGATGAACAAAAGAATCCAGCCTCCAAAAGGAATAACGGATGGCTCCATTTACTTAAAGTGAAAATCAAGTATACCTGATCTGCTGTTAGATGCCAGAATAATGGTGGCTTCTGGGGTGGGGATCACTGGAGGAAGGCCCCAGGGGGATTTCTGGTGAGCTAGTGAAGCTCTGCGTCTGGATGTGGGTGCTGGCTGCACGAGTGGATTCACTCTGTGAAAATTCATCAACATATAAAAAGTCAAAAAATAAGGAAGTTTCCCTGTAATGTACATAACAGACTGGTAGTCTCAAAACTTATTGCCTTGAGTAACTCCATCAGATGAAAGATACACTAGTCATTGGTCAACAAAGATTGGCTATGGATCGTAGCCAATGATGAGTAGGGAAAAAAAACCCTGTGCTTTAGAATCTAATGATTTTCATTGCGCCTCTGCTCTTGTTAGTTTAGTGATAGTGGGAACTTTATATTCTTTGAAGCTTGGTTTAAAGAAACTTTATATTCTTTCACCTATAAAATCAGAATAAAAAATATACTTTGACAGGAGCCAACTGAAAGAGCTCAAAATAATTTAAGCTGGAATAATTTGAGCACTAAGATAAAGTACTGGATTATAACCCAAAGTATAAAATTAATATTCCTGAGTCCATAAAGATAAAAATAAATTAATAAATGAGGGAAAAGAGACAAATCTCCCATGTACAAGAGTTCCAAATAATTTATGTAGGTATTAATACATAGAGGCTTCCTTCCGAAGAGTATAGTATGGAAGAGGGGGTGGATAAAGAGTAACTTCATAGCGGACAAATTTCCCCACTTTACTTCATCCAGGTGATCAAAGGCGATGTCAACATTCATGTCTTGTTGCTTGTTTGTCCTCTTAATACAATGTGATGAAAATGGCCCTGTATCTGTGATCTCCTTTCCCAAGCTCATAACCCCAGTCAGAACATAAGAAAAACATCAGACAAATTTCACCAGAGGGGCATCCTAAAATACAGTTGACTGTGCGTGTGTGCAATATACTTGTGTGCTCAGTCGTGTTCCACTCTCTGTGACCCCATGGACTGTAGCGACCCAGTCCCCTGTGTCCAGGGGATTTTCCAGGCAAGAATACTGGAGTGGGTTGCCATTTCCTTCTCCAAGGGATCTTCCCAACCCGGGGTTCAAACCAGTGTCTCCTGGTGTGGCAGGCAGATTCTTTATCACTGATCCACCTGGGAAGCCCTGTATACTTTAAAACCATCAAAGACAGCAAAAGCAAGAAAAAGTCTGAGAAGAAGCCTAAGGAGATATAATGACTAAGTATAATAAGGGATCCTAGATGGGACCCTGGGATAGAAAAATGACCTTAAGTAAAAAAGTAAGGAAATCTGGTCTGAACATTTGTTAATAATAATGTATCAATATTGGTTCATTAATTTCAGAAAATGTAGCATACTAATGTAAGATGTTAATAATAGTGGAAACTGTAGGCAAAGAGAACTCTATACTCTCTTCGCAATTTTTATATCTAAAACTTTAAAAAATTAAAATCTATTTTTTAAAAAAGACCCACTTTGAGACCTCGGGCATGATATAAGGTAACATATATAAACATAAGGCTCTCAGACTGTTGGGACTTAGACCCAGCACTGTTTTGGGCACAGAGGTGTCTGTGTGTGCGTGTTACTCACTCAGTCCTGTCCTACTCTTTGAGACCCCGTGGACTATAGCCCATCAGGCTCCTCCATCTGTGGGATTCTCCAGGCAAGAACACTGGAGTGGGTTGCTATTCCTTTCTCCAGGGGATCTTCCTGACCCACGGATTGAACCTGGGTCTTCTGCATTGCAGGTGGATTCTTTACTGTCTGAGCCACCAGGGAAGCCTAACAGCACTGTTTTAGGCACAGAGGCTAGAACAATGAACTGGGTTAACCCAATAGATTCCCTGTCCTGGTGGAGGTAACTAGTTCTTTTTCTTTCCTGCCTGTTTTCTTCTCCAATGGGATGTCCCCTAAAGGAGGGACTTTGAGTTCTCCTTGGACAGAAGCTACGGCCTGTAGTTCCCAGAGATTTTCTGTTGAAAACATTCTTTACTCTCCGTTTTACTTATTTACCTAAAGTGTGTCTTCCCCTAGACCAGGGTTTCCCAGCACTATTGCCATTGGGGGCCAGATCATTCTTTGTGGTGGGGGCTGTCCTGAATGCTGTGGGATGTTGAGAAGCGTCCCTGGTTTCTGCGTGTTGTTGGTGTTCAGTTGTGAAGTTGTGTCTGGCTCTGTTTTACCCCATGAATCTTGTCTAGATCCTTAACTCACCTCTTTTTAATGGCTTCTGTGCTTGACTGAGGATTTCTGAAATTCTGGCCTTCTCAGCTGACTGAACATCATCCCCGTCAGTACTGTTTCATGTCCAGTGTTTCTTAACTGACATACCCATAAAAGACATAATATGAAATTTTGGACAATTACAGCATCATTTTCCGTGGCTTTTGAGGATATATACCCCTAACTTTGGGCTTCCCTGATGGCTCAGGGGTAAAGAATCTACCTGCCAATGCAGGAGACATGGGTTTGATCCCTGGGTCAGGAAGATCCTTTGGAGGAGGAAATGGCCACCCACTCCAGTATTTTTGCCTGGGAAACTTCATGGAGGGAGAAGCCTGGTGGGCCACAGTCCATGGGGTCACAAAAGACTCAGACCTGACTGAGTGACTAAGCAACAACGAAAACAATCCCTAACTTAACAATCTGTTGAGAGGCTGAGCTGAATTGGCATTTTTTGTCATGAGATGCTGGAAAGGAGATAGAGATAGATATCAGTCTTAGGAGGACAGGCATGGGCACTGACTGGAGATGAGCATTGGGAGAGAAGGTGTTGGTCCTGAGTAACTAGGAGAACAAGAAATTCCAGAAGGTAAAACAGTTGGGGGCAATTGGTGATGAATTCTGGTTCAACTTGAAATTGCAGCAGATAGAGTTCAGAAGAGGCATCAGGACTAGGCTGTGGTCTGGAAATCCAGCCACTTGCTCAAACCCAGCAGAGCTACCTTGATTGGCTGCTTATTTTGCAAGGCTAGGAGTTGCTTCCTTATACACCACTGAGAACAAACCCACTGCATTTTTCCATCCAGGAAATCAGCCGTAAGTCATTTTCCCTGCCGGATGGATGATGGCAGTCCATCCTGTGTGAAGGGAACTGACATCACTGATGGAGGCCCCTCTTAGGCAGAGAGCTTTCATCCGTGGTGCCCCCATCCCCACCACTGCAAAGCACTCAAGGAGACAATAAATGAATCATAGCAATAATAGAACATGAAAGAAGCAAATCTAGGTCTGAGAGCCAGCTCGTTTTCCTGGTTTTGTTTTCAGTTCATGAGAACCTTTTATTATCCCTATGTTTTTAAAAAACTCATTTATTTTTCATTGAAGGTATTGTGTTGGTTTCTGCCAAACATCAACATGAATCAGCCATAGGTATTCCTATGTCCCCTCCATCTTGAACCTCCCTCCCATCTCCTTCCCCATCCCACCCCTCTAGAATGTTACAGAGCCTGGGTTTGAGTTCCCTGAGTCATACAGTGAATTCCCATTGGCTATCTATTTTACATATGGTAATGTACATTTCCAGGTTCCTCTGAGAGCCAGCTCTTGCACATCCCAGCTGTGTAGCCTTGAACGAGTAATCTCTTGGCATCTCAGTTACCCATCTTAACATAGGTATATCAATAGTACTGAAGAGATATTCATAAAGGTTTTCACATTCCAGGAAAAATTCATTTTCATTAAAAATTTGACATGAGAGCTTCCCTGGTGGCTCAGTGGTGAAGACTCCGCTTGCCAACACAAGAGACATGGGTTCAATCCCTGGCCCGGGAAGATCCCACCTGCTGCAGAGCAATCAAGCCCTTCAGCTGCAACCACTGAAGCCTGCACGTCTAGAGCCTGTGTTTAGCAACAAGAGAAGCCACCACAATGAGACGCCCTGTGTACCACAACTAGAGAATCATCCCTACCCACCCAAATTAGAGAAAATCCTTCACAGCAATGAGGGCCCAGCACAGCCAAAACATAAAACTTAAAATTATTTTAAAAAATTGACATGAAAGATCTAGCTAAGCTCTGTGATGACCTAGAAAGAGAGATGGAGGGTGGGTGGGAGGAGGCACAAGAGGGAGAAGATAAATAAATATATATATATTAAAAACATCAATTCTTCGATGCTCAGCTTTCTTTACAGTCCAACTCTCACATCCATACATGACTACTGGGAAAACCATAGCTTTGACTAGATGGACTTTTGTTGGTAAAGTAATGTCTCTGCTTTTTAATATGCTGTCTTAGTTGGTCATCACTTTCCTTCCAAGGAGTAAGCATCTTTTAATTTCATGGCTGCAGTCACCATCTGCAGTGATTTTAGAGCCCAGAAAAATAAATAATTTGAGCACTAAGATAAAGTATTGGATTATAACCCAAAGTATAAAATTAATATTCCTGAGTCCATAAAGATAAAAATAAATTAATAAATGAGGGAAAAGAGACAAATCTCCCATGTACAAGAGTTCCAAATAATTTATGTAGGTATTAATACATAGAGGCTTCCTTCCGAAGAGTATAGTATGGAAGAGGGGGTGGACAAAGAGTAACTTCATAGCGGACAAATTTCCCCACTTTACTTCATCCAGGTGATCAAAGGCAACGTCAACATTCATGTCTTGTTGCTTGTTTGTCCTCTTAATACAATGTGATGAAAATGGCCCTGTATCTGTGATCTCCTTTCCCAAGCTCATAACCCCAGTCAGAACATAAGAAAAACATCAGACAAATTTCACCAGAGGGGCATCCTAAAATACAGTTGACTGTGCGTGTGTGCAATATACTTGTGTGCTCAGTCGTGTTCCACTCTCTGTGACCCCATGGACTGTAGCGACCCAGTCCCCTGTGTCCAGGGGATTTTCCAGGCAAGAATACTGGAGTGGGTTGCCATTTCCTTCTCCAAGGGAGACTTGGGTTCCATCCCTGAGTCGGGAGGATCCCCTAGAGAAGGGCATGGCAACCCACTGCAATATTCTTGTCTGGAGAATCCAGTGGACAAAGGAGCCTGGTGGGCTACAGTCCATGGGGTTGCAAAGAGTTGGACATGACGGAGCTACTAACACAGACTTTGTACAGCAGATACCAATACAACACTGTAAAGTAGTTATCCTCCAATTAAGCAAAAAAGCTCTAGCTAATTCCCAGGGGTTCACCACCCAACATCACTATCTTTTAAGAGTGCCAAAGTCAACACAGGTAGTGTCAGTGGTATAACTGTCAAGTGTTTTCTCTTCCTGGATTAGAAGCTGAGCCTTGTAGGGCTCTCAGGGAATTATTAGGTACCTTACAGTTTTATTATGTGTCTACCATTTTATTGCACCTTAATCTATTTTATAGGGACCAGGCAGGGTCAACATGAGGGTGGCAATCTGGTGGAGTGCTTAAATTTCAAACAAGGGTGGGGAAAGTCTTTTCCTCCCTAGTTTTCCACGGTTTTACAGATAAATAACTCTAGACCCAGATGACCTTTGTAAGTGGGACAAAGTGTGGCAGGTATGTTGGGTTCAAAAGGCTGCAGAGGTGGGGCGGGTCACAGTGGTGAAGGCAGTGGGCGATAGAGGTGCGCATGTGCAATAGGAAGTGGGAACCCTGGACCTGAGAGCGTGGGGGGGGGGGAGTCGGGGGACGGGAGAGGGCGGTGGGGACGGGGGACAGGGAGTGGCAAGGGGCAGCTTTGGGATCCTCAGCTTCAGCACACGAGTTCCTCGTAGGAACGCAGGCCCACAGTTGGCCTATATTCTGGTTGATCAAGAGAAACCACCGATCTGGGTTTTCAGGTGGCATTCTTGGATTTTAGCCTTTGCTTAAATTTTTAAGAAATACACTGTATGGGCCAAGCAAAACACATATTCAGATAGTGTCCTCTTATTTGATACACACAGGTCCTCCATTTGTGTTTGTCTATTCCACTCAGTTCAGTTCAGTCGCTCAGTCGTGTCCGACTCTTTGCGACCCCATGAACTGCAGGCACGCCAGGCCTCTGTCCATCACCAACTCCCAGAGTCTACCCAAACCCATGTCCATGGAGTCGGTGATGCCATCCAACCATCTCATCCTGTGTCATCCCCTTCTCCTCCTGCCCTCAATCTTTCCCAGCATCAGGGTCTTCTCAAATGAGTCAGCTCTTCCCATTATGTGGCCAAAGTATCGGAGTTTCAGCTTCAACATCAGTCCTTCCAATGAAGAGAAGTGAAAGTCCACTATGAGAATGGGCCCTGGCACCTCTGAAGAGGCCCACCCCCTGAGAAACTCTGTTTTAAGCTGCTGTTGTTCAAAGATATTGACAAAGGGGAGACTTCGAGGAGCTTTAGGGAAGGAGAGTCTAGGAGAGATGAGACCGCTGGCAGAAAGCACAGTACTTGGCCAATTCATTATTGTGGTTAGAATGTCTGTGATGATCTTCTGAGATAAGAACTCAAAATCCTTTGGTTCTAGGAACCAGAAGTAGCCAATGAAAGGAGTAGCATGGGTTTAAAACAAACAGAAACGCAGTTGCTATTTATTTAACACCTGGGTAGCAACTGCCATGTGGCAGGCTCTGTTGCAATTACTCTGGTATATAAAATCATTTAATCTTTCGGACAATCTTATGAGGCAGGTCCTAGTATCATCTCACTTTATAGATAAGGAAACTGAGGCACAGAGAGGTAAATTGACTGGCCAAAGTCACACAGCTTGAAAGTAGCAGAGCCAGGATTTGGACCCAGGGATCCTGGCTCCAAAATCCGGGCTCCAATCATGTTTTTCTTTGCTGCATTTTCATGGGGAGAATTTTATCTAGTAGTGAAAAATGATGACTTTTGGTTTTGCAGACTGTGGAAATAGCTAAAACTGGTTTCAGTTCAGTCACTCAGTCGTGTCCGACTCTTTGTGACCCCATGAATCGCAGCACGCCAGTCCTCCCTGTCCGTCACCAACTCCCGGAGTTCACCCAAACCCATGTCCATCGAGTTAGTGATGCCATCCAACCATCTCATCCTCTGTTGTCCCCTTCTCCTCCTGCCTTCAATCTTTCCCAGCATCGGGGGCTTTTCACATGGGTCAGCTCTTCACATCAGGTGGCCAAAGTATTGGCGTTTCAGCTTCAACATCAGTCCCTCCAATGAACACCCAGGACTGATCTCCTTTAGAATGGACTGGTTGGGTCTCCTTGCAGTCCAAGGGACTTTCAAGAGTCTTCTCTAGCACCACAATTTAAAAGCATCAATTCTTCGGCGCTCAGCTTCCTTTATAGTCCAACTCTCACATCCATACATGACCACTGGAAAAACCATAAGCCTTGACTAGACGGACCTTTGTTGGTAAAGTAATGTCTCTGCTTTTTAATATGCTGTCTTAGTTGGTCATCACTTTCCTTCCAAGGAGTAAGTGTCTTTTAATTTCATGGCTGCAGTCACCATCTGCAGTGATTTTAGAGCCCAGAAAAATAAAGTCAGCCACTGTTTCCCCATCTATTTGCCATGAAGTGATGGGACCGGATGCCATGATCTTAGTTTTCTGAATGTTGAACTTTAAGCCAAGTTTTTCATTCTCCTCTTTCACTTTCATCAAGAGGCTCTTTAGTTCTTCTTTGCTTTTTGCCATAAGGGTGGTGTCATCTGTATATCTATAATACTAATTTAAAAATTAGTTGTCAAATCACATGTGTACTATAATTATAGTTATTAAAGAACAGTGTATAGGAAAAAAAGACTAGAAGAAAAAGCAAGAAAGTTATAAAACTTATGCTAGATTGGTGGTGTTATGGGTAACTTCTTTTGTTTATCCTGATGTTGCTCTTAAAGTTTTATTACTTATATGATGTTTTAATACTGTCTAGAAAAAATTGGTAGCTCAGGGGTAAAGAATCTACCTGCCAATGCAGATGTGGGTTTGACTCCTGAGAGGAGATACCCTGCAGAAGGAAATGGTAACCCACTTCTGTATTCTTGCCGTGGACAAAGGAGCCCGGCAGGAGCCTCCCAGTCCACGGGGTTGCAAAGAGCCGGACACAACTGAGTGACTAAACAATAACAACAACAACAAAGAAATCATTTACAGTGTTGCAAATTCTTCCTTCTTCATCCTTTTCTGAATGCAGCTTCCGAGGAACCAGCTTGTGTCCAAGAGCACATGCTGTTAGTCTTGACAGGCGTGTTTCATTCAGGGGACCTAGCCTTAAAGAACTCCAGAACTTGAGTTATTCACAACTTGCCGACGACTTGACCCAACAAATGATGAGCTATGTTTCTATTCACCAGCTCCATACGGCAATAGCATAAATCCACTTACAGTTAGCCCACCAGCTCAGAAACTATCATTCTTAACTCTTCTGAGTTAAAGTGATTCACATTTCCGTTTTTCACACAAATTGAGAGACTTTATTAATATTTTAGAATAAATCATAATTTCACGTTCACTCCAGTTTTGCAAAAATGAGACTCTAGTACTTGTTGCTTGCTCCAAGCTGATGATTTTCCAGGCCACTAGAGACAGAATGATCTCAAAGGGCATAGCTTAAAACCACCCCCAGCAATTCCTACACCCTCTCTTGGGGTAGGCATCCAACTCCACAGGTGTTTGTTAGGACTTAGAGGCTAGGAACCCTCGATACTAGTGACATAAGACTCTCTGCGTTTTTAAGGCATTAAGGCCAGTGGCCTCTTAAATGCCCATTTAGCCAACACATGCTTTTTTGTGTGTAATTTTTTGGCTGTGCTGTGTAGCATGTCGGATCTTAGTTCCGCCACCAGGGATTGAAGTCTCTCTCCCTGGATTGGAAGTGGACAGTCTTAACCACTGGACTGCTGGAGAAGTCCCCAACACACGCCTTTTATTGATCAGCTACTATATGCTAGGCCCTGTGCTCTGGAAGAATAGAATATTTTATATTCCAGATGTTTATTTATCAACCCCTGCCTGGGTTTCAACCTACCTCTGCCATGTCCAGCTAAATGACTTAACCCTTCTGTGTTTCAGTTTCCTCCTCCGTAGAGTGATGATAGTAAAATGACTTATCTCCCAGGGTGGGTGGAGTTAATATGTGTGAAGCTGGATGGGTCTTGGTAAGCATTCGAGTCACACTAGGTTTGATAATTTTCAGAGGCTGGTGGTTTAGTTGCTCGGTTGGCTGCAACTCTTTATGACCCCATGGACTGTAGCCCACCAGGCTCCTCTGTCATGGGATTTTCCAGGCAAGAATACTGGAGCAGGTTGCCATTTCCTTCTCCAGGGGATCATCCTGACCCAGGGATTGAACCTGAGTCTCCTGCATTGCAGGCGAATTCTTTACCAACTGAGCTACTGATGGGTAGGTTATGAAACATTTTGCCTTTCCACAAAGTGCTAGTTGCTCAGTTGTGTCTGACTCTTTGTGTCTAAGCTCATGGACTGTAACTTACCAGGTTCCTCTGTCCATGGAATTCTTCAGGCAAGAATACTGGAGTGGGTTGCCATTCCCTTCTCCAGGGGATCTTCCTAACCCAGGGATTAAACCTGGGTCTCCTGTATTGCAGGCAGATTATTTATCAGGGAGCCACGAGGGAAAGTAGCTTTCACAAAGGCCCCTGCCTTGTCTTTGGGTTTCTGGAGTGCACAAGGGTTACTCTATCTTGACAGGGAGTGGCTCTCCAGCCACCTACATTCTCAAGGCCCTCTAGCCCCTGCCTGGCCCTAAGACACCAGGGTTAGCATAGCCTGATCGTTCACACAGCAGATCAGAAATGATGTCTGGGTTAGAGCCACAATACTGGTAACAGTCACGTATGATATGCTGGGCTTTGTGCAGAACATTCTCTGTCTTGTTGACTTCCAAGATCAGCCTAGGAGGGAGGAACCGTTATAACCCCACTTCCCAGATGAATAAGTGGAGGCTCTGTACTACTTTATGTAATGTTACCCAAGGCTCAGACATGGCAGAGGCAGAATCAAGCAGGCAGAGTCTTAACCAAGATGTTTAGCTATCAGTAGAGGTGAACTTCCTATCTACCAAGATCATGCATGTAAACACCTGAAATTCAGGAAGAATGTCATGTACCTAGTATTATTTTTTTAAAAGATCTATTATAGTAATTCCAGGCATTGTTAAGCACATCACAAATCATAACTGATGTAGGCACCGTTATCAAGTCCATTTTAGAGATGAGGAAGCTGAGGCACAGAGAGGTTAAACAACTCAAGCAGGGTTGCAGAGGTGGGGGGCCAAGTTCACAACCAAGCCCAATTTACCTTGATTCGTGGACCTAACATTCTAGGTTCCTAGGCAGTATTACTCTTGCCTGGAAAATCTCATGGATGGAGGAGCCTGGTGGGCTGCAGTCCATGGGGTCGCTAAGAGTCGGGCACGACTAGGCGACTTTACTTTCACTTTTCACTTTCATGCATTGGAGAAGGAAATGGCAACCCACTCCAGTATTCTTGCCTGGAGAATCCCAGGGACAGAGGAGCCTAGTGGGCTGCCGCCTATGGGGTCACACAGAGTTGGACACGACTGAAGTGACTTAGCAGCAGCAGCAGGCAGTATTATTCTTTATACCATTGGACTTTACTTTCACCACCAGTTCAGTTCAGTTCAGTCACTCAGTCATGTCTGAGTCTTTGTGATCCCATGGACTGCAGCACACCAGGCCTCCCTGCCAACTCCCAGAGTTTGCTCAAACTCATGTCCATTGAGTGGGTGATGCCATCCAACCATCTCATCCTCTGTCATCTCCTTCTCCTCCTTCCTTCAATCTTTCTCAGCATCAGGGTCTTTTCCAATGACTCAGTTCTTTGCATCACGTGGCCAAAGTATTGGCGTTTCAGCTTCAGCATCAGTCCTTCCAATGAATATTCAGGACTGATTTGCTTAAGGATTGACTGGTTGGATCTCCTTGCAGTCAAGGGACTCTCAAGAGTCTTCTCCAACACCACAGTTCAAAAGCGTCAATTCTCTGGTGCTCATCTTTCTTTATAATCCAGCTCTCACACCCATACATGATGACTGGAAAAACCATAGCTTTGACTACACGGACCTTTGTCAGCAAAGTAATGTTTCTGCTTTTCAATGTGCTATCTAGGGTTGGTGTAACTTTTCTTCCAAGGACCAAGTGTCTTTTGATTTCAAGGTTGCAGTCACCATCTGCAGTGATTTTGGAGCTCCCCCAAATAAACTCTCTCATTGTTTCTATTGTTTCCCCATCTATTTACCATGAAGTGATGGGACTGGATGCCATGACCATAGTTTTCTGAAAGTTGAGTTTTGAGTCCACTTTTTCACTCTCCTCTTTCACTTTCATCAAGAGGCTCTTTAGTTCACCACCAGATACACCACAACTGAGCATCATTTCCGCTTTGGCCCAGCCTCTTCATTCCTTCTGGGGCTATTAGTACTGGCCCTCCACTCTTCCCCAGTAGCGTATCAGACACCTTGGGTGTGCTTATCTTCCAGTGTCTTATCTGTTTGCCTTTTCATACTGTTCATGGGGTTCTTGCAGTCAGAGTACTAGGGTGGTTTGCCATTTCCTCCTCCAGCGGACCACGTTTTGTCAGAACTCTTCATTATGACCCGTCCAACTTGGGTGGCCTTGCATGGCGTGGCCATAGCTTCACTGAGTTATGCAAGCCTCTTCACCATAACAAGACTGTGATCCATGAAGGGGTTTTAAAAATTAACTAATTAACCTTGGCTGCATCAGGTCTTAGTTGAGGCATGTGGGAGGTTCACTGTGTCATAGAGGATCTTTAGCTGCAGTGCACAGATTCTCTAGTTGTGGCCCAAGGGCTTTGTGGTCCTGCAATATGTGGGATCTTAGTTCCCTGAGCAGGGATTGAACCTGCAACCCTTGCATTGCAAGATGTATTCTTAACCACTGGATCACTAGGGAAGTCCCTCCGGGGAGGTGTTGTTAGCTTTAAAGTCAGATATCTTTTCTAATCACTTGCATATTGATCCTTGAGTTGATTGTCAGTGTGCTCTCTGATTTCCTGAACTTTCTGATTTTTAGGGGCATGCCTGACTGTAGCCCCCAGATGCTGACAAGGCAGTTCTTTCAGGGTTTACAGGACAGACCACCTGGCACAGCCAATGTGAATATGATCTCTTATCTTTAGAGCTGTAGAGACTTAGTAATTGTTACACATTTATTCTGGTATGGCTCAAAGGGTGAGTTTATGTCCACGATGTCTTCATCTTAAAATTTCAGATATCTCTATTTTGTACTTGTGGGTATAAACCAAATTTCTACAGCCCATAATACACTCCAAGTGGGTGGGGTAGACTCACATCTCAAATTCTGAGATTTTGCCCCCATCCCCACGCTCTGCTGATGCCCAGCCCTGCGTTGCAGGAAGTGGGGGCCCCACCGCCTAACGTCAGGGGCTGGAAGTGAACCGTTGTTGGGGCACAGGGTGTGGACGAAGACCACAGTTGGGAGAGCGTGTCTCAGCTGAGCACTTTGGATTAGTCTCCTTAATTTCCAACATGGAAGAAACTTACATCAATACTCTGAATCCTGAAAAGCTGTTATGATGCCCTTATGATAAAAACCACCAGATCAGAGCCTGCAGGTTTCCTTATCAGTTTATCAAGTGCAGAAAGAATCATCTTGATGTCGCAAACTGACGACTTGTCCCTTCAATGCTCGCTGTCAGGTTCCTTGGGCTGAAATCAGTCATCACATCTCAAGCTGTGATGACAACAGCTGTATTGAGCAGGGTGTAGTCAACCAAAGCAGGAACCTTGGGCAAGAGACTGGCTGAGAGCACAAGGCAGTGCCCTCCTTGCCTAAGACTGGGATAAAGGTTTGTGGGGACAGACCAGCACCCCGTTTGTCTGGGGCACGGCCAACTTCTGTGGCATTGCAAGCAACATTGGAGAAGGCAATGGCACCCCACTCCAGTACTCTTGCCTGGAAAATCCCATGGATGGAGTCTGGTAGGCTGCAATCCATGGGGTCTCTAAGAGTCGAACACAACTGAGTGACTTCACTTTCACTTTTCACTTTCATGCATTGGAGAAGGAAATGGCAACCCACTCCAGTGTTCTTGCCTGGAGAATCCCGGGGACGGCGGAGCCTGGTGGGCTACCGTCTATGGGGTCGCACAGAGTCCAACATGACTGAAGTGACTTAGCAGTAGCAGCAGCAGCAGCAGCAGCAAGCAACATAGGAACAGAAGAGTAACCTGGCTTCAGGCATGCACGTTCCCAAGTCTCTGCCATATGTTCTGCCATGGAAAAACAATGGAACAATAGTAACAATATTCACAGTAACAATAGTTAATCAATTGTCAGACCCTGGAAGACTCTTGCTTCTTTCTGCTACAGTAGGTTCTTCACTTTTTTCTCCTAAGCTAATTATAGAAGGATAAACTGTGACTTTCACACTGACAAGTACTTCTCCCTGCCACTCTGAGTCCTTACTCATTTGATGCAAGAAAGAAGCCTCGTGCTCAGAAGAACTGTTTCAAATAAACCATCATTGTAGATAGCTTGATAATTTGGTTAAGTGCCTGCATCCCAAGATCAGAATTCATATCCCGTTCCACATTAATGAAACAGAATTATCTAAATTTACCTTAAGTTCAGTTCATTTCAGTCACTCAGTCGTGTCTGACTCTTTGCGACCCCATGGACTGCAGCATGCCAGGCCTCCCTGTCCATCACCAACTTCCAGAGCTTGCTCACACTCACGTCCATTGAGTTGGTGATGCCTTCCAACTGTCTTATCCTCTGTCATCCCCTTCTCCTCCTGCCTTCAGTCTTTCCCAGCATCAGGGTCTTTTCCAGTTCTTCACATCAGATGGCCAAAGTATTGGAGTTTCAGCATCAGTCCTTCCAATGAATATTCAGGACTTAATTCCTTTAGGATAGACTGCTTGGATCTCCTTGCAGTCCAAGGGACTCTCAAGAATCTTCTCCAACACCACAATTCAAAAGCATCAATTCTTCAGGGCTCAGCTTTCTTTATAGTCCACCTTTCACACCCATACAAGACTAGTGGAAAAACCATAGCTTTGACTAGATGGACTTTTGTTGGCAAAGTAATGTCTCTGCTTTTTAATGTGCTGTCTAACTTGGTCATAGCTTTTCCTCCAAGGAGCAAACATCTTTTAATTTCATGGCTGCAGTCATCATCTGCAGCGATTTTGGAGCCCCCCAAAATAAAGTCTCTCACTATTTCCATTGTTTCCCCATCTAGTTGCCATGAAGTGATGGGACCAGATGTCATGAACTTAGTTTTTTGAATGTTGAGTTTTAAGCCAACTTTTTCACTCCTTTTTCACTTTCATCAAGAGGTTCTTTAGTTCTTGTTCACTTTCTGCCATAAGGGTGGTATCATCTGCATATCTGAGGTTATTGATATTTATCTGGGCAATCTTGATTCCAGCTTGTGCTTCATCCAGCCCAGTGTTTCTCATGATGTATGTATTCTATGCATGTAAATTAAATAAGCAGGGTGACAATGTACAGCCTTGATGTACTCCTTTCCCTATTTGGAACCAATCCATTGTTCCATGTCCAGTTCTAACTGTTGCTTCTTGACCTGCATACAGATTTCTCAGGAGGCAGGTCAGATGGTCTGGTATTCCCATCTTTTAAAGAATTTTCCACAGTTTGTTGTGATCCACACAAAGACTTTGGTGTAGTCAATAAAGCAGAAGTAGATGGTTTTCTGGAACTCTCTTGCTTTTTCTATGATCCAACAGATGTTGGAAATTTGATCTTTGGTTCCTCTGCCTTTTCAAAATCCAGCTTGAACATCTGGAAGTTCACAGTTCACGTATTGCTGAAGCCTGGCTTGGAGAATTTTGAGCAAGCATTACTTTACTAGCATGTGAGATGAGTGCAATTGTGCGGTAGTTTGAGCATTCTTTGGCATTGCCTTTCTTTGGGATTGGAATGAAAACTGACCTTTTCCAGTCCTGTGGCTACTGCTGAGTTTTCCAAATTTGCTGGCATGTTGAGTGCAATGCTTTCACAGCATCATCTTTCAGGATTTGAAAGAGCTCAACTGGAATTCCATCACCTCCACTAGCTTTGTTTGTAGTGATGCTGCACTACAAAGTAAGGCCCACTTAACTTCACATTCCAGGATGTCTGGCTCTAGGTGAGTGATCACACCATTGTGATTACCTGGGTAGTGAAGATCTTTTTTGTATAGTTCTGTATATTCTTGCCACCTCTTCTTAATATCTTCTGCTTATGTTAGGTCCATACCATTTCTGTCCTTTATTGTGCCCATCTTTGCATGAAGTGTCCCCTTGGCATCTCTAATTTTTCTGAAAAAATCTCTAGTCTTTCCCATTCTATTATTTTTCTCTATTTCTTTGCATTGATCACTGAGGAAAGCTTTCCTATCTCTCCTTGCTATTCTTTGGAACTCTGCATTCAAATGGGTATATCTTTCCTTTTCTTCTTTGCTTTTAGCTTCTCTTCTTTTCTCAGCTGTCTGTAAGGCCTCCACAGACAACCATTTTGTCTTTTTGCATTTCTTTTTCTTGGGGATAGTCTTGATCACTGCCTCCTGTACAATGTCATGACCCTCTGTCCATAGTTCTTCGGGCATTCTGTCTATCAGATCTAATCCCTTGAATCTATTTCTCACTTCCACTGTGTAATTGTAAGGGATGTGATTTAGATCATACCTGAATGGTCTAGTGGTTTTCCCTACTTTCTTCAATTTAAGTCTGAAGTTTGCAATAAGGAATTCATGATCTGATCCAGTCAGCTCCCGGTCTTATTTTTGCTGACTGTATAGAGCATCTCCATCTTTGGCTGCAAAGAATATAATCAATTTGATTTTGATTTTGACCATCTGGTGATGTCCATCTGTAGAGTCTTCTCTTGTGTTGTTGGAAGAGGGTGTTTGATATTACCAGTGGATTCTCTTGACAAAATTGTGTTAGCCTTTGACCTGCTTCGTTTTGTACTCCAAGGCCAAATTTGCCCATTACTCCAGGTGTTTCCTGACTTCCTACTTTTGCATTCCAGTACCCTATAATGAAAAGGACATCTTTTTTTGATGACTATAACTCAGATGACCATTATATCTATTACTGTGGGCAAGAACCCCTTAGAAGAAATGGAGTAGCCATTGTAGTCAACAGAAGAGTCCGAAATGCAGTACTTGGATGCAATCTCAAAAATGACAGAATGATCTCTGTTGGTTTCCAAGGCAAACCATTCAATATCATGGTAATCTAAGTCTATGCCCCAACCAGTAATGCTGAAGAAGCTGAAGTTCAACAGTTCTATCAAGACCTACAACACCTTCTAGAACTAATACCCAAAAAGTTACCTTAAAGGATCCAACTAAAGCAAGCAAGCAATTTGGATTGGAAAAAGTAACTGTGTATTTGTGTTCTCTGAAGCACACGGGCCAAATTCCTTCTAGCATTTACAGGAATGGACCGTTTCTGATTAGTGAAAAAAAAAAATTCTGAGATTAGACATATGTTTTGCATATGACCTTATCCTCTGGTTTCACAAAGCAATGCCCTTAGGGATTTCTATCTGGTTTCTGTTGCAGGCGTCTTCCCAGGGTTCAGTGGTTTGGGAGAAGGCCATGGCTAGGGGCAAGCTTTCAAGGAGGTGAGAAGGGCAGGTGGCTAGGAGTCTTCATCTTTCATAATTCATAAGGAATTGGACCCTGTAGGTAGCCCCTTCTATTGTCCTCGGTCCACTTTGAAGCAGGACCTGACATTTTGTTATAGCTTTAAAAAGAAAAACCAACTCCAACTTGTTAGTTTGTAATGAAAATTTTACTGAAGACTGTATGGAAGTTATTACAGCAAACACTACACGTAGAGATGAGTGAAAAAGCTTCTGTCAGATGTCTTTTTCTCTGCTACATTCTTTGACCACCTGGACCCCTTCCCTTCATCAGCATTTCTCCTTCCATTTATGTCCCCACCTCAAATTCTTCCTCATCTCCTTTTTTTTAATAAAGAGAAATTTGTCTGTTGTGGCTTCTCTGCCCATTTTCCACTTAGCAAAGGAGAAAACTTCCTCAAGACTCACTCTCTACACAGAACATGGACCATCATAAACAGCATGCAGTGAGTTTTTCTTCAATAATTTCTCCTGCCATTTTAGTCTGAGCCCATTTTGTATTGCTTTGGCCCCTTGCAGGTTGTGATTCTGGGTTTGGCCATGGTTTGGCCAAGTATCTGGACGAGCTGGGCTTCACTGTATTTGCCGGAGTTCTGGATGAACAGGGGTCTGGAGCAGAGGAATTACGAAGAACCTGCTCCAAGAATCTCTCTGTGCTCCAGCTGAACATCACCAACACGCAGGAGATAAAAGCGGCCTACAGCAAAGTGAAGGAGAAGCTGCAGAACAAAGGTACTGCCTTCAGCTACCTGTGCCCTCGACTGCCCTCCATCCTCCTTGCAAATGACCAGCACTGGTTCTAGCCTCTAATTACCACTTCCCTCTAGTCTCAGATGGCATCTGGAGACACCTGCACTGAGCCCCTGCCCCTTGCTGGGACCTCTTGCAGATATGAAGACATTGGGAAGGAGTCAGGCATGGTCCTTCCTCAGAACTTACAGAATTCTCCATCTCATTCCCTCCAACCTCTGCTCAGTCACTCTCCTGTTACTTGCTGCCCCTCCACATGTCTTTCCTCTTACTGATACTAACATGTATTAGACTTGAAGTAGCTTCATAATGGAGAAGGCAATGGCAACCCACTCCAGTGTTCTTGCCTGGAGAATCCCAGGGACTGGGGAGCCTGGTGGGCTGCCATCTCTGGGGTTGCACAGAGTCGGACACGACTGAAGCGACTTAGCAGTAGCAGCAGCAGCTTCATAATGGCTGTCTTTCTTAGCCCCTGCCTTTCTCTTCCTCTCCCTTCATAGCCAGGCTCTTTGGAACCCTGCTGCCCAGTTTTCACTTCTTGACACATCTCCCTAAATGGTCTAGCCATGGGGATCAGTCTGTATTATCTTGAACACCAAGCTCTTAACTTCTCTGCAGTGTTTGAATGTGTTGATTACCCTCCCCTCCTTGGGCTTTGGGGGTCTCCAGCCACATCTTGCCCTCTAAGTTCTCTGATCATTCTTTCTGCTTCTCTTATATGAACCTCCTTCCTCTACCCACCATACCAGTCCCCTAAGTGTGAGTGTTACTGAGGGCTCTGTCCCCAGACCCCACTCCAAGTTTCCTGGGCTATCCTGTTTCCCTTCCTACACCAGGAATTTTCACCTGGGAAGTGTCTTAAAATACCTATGTGTGAACCCAGGATGGGCTATGCAATTTAGGGGATGCAGTGCAAAATTGCAACTTTATGTGGGGCCCCTTGTTTACAAAATGTTTACAATGTTAAGGTAATGCCAGTGGAAAATTAAACCAAGCTTGAGATCTTTCTGAAGCACAGGTCACACATCTGTGATTCCCACACAGCCTGGGGACTTTTCCCTAGCAGATTAAATCGGTATCTACAGACAGTAACTCAGCAGATCTTCGCAGCAAGGCTGGTACTGGTGCTCTCCTTTTGCTGGGAAGGTCCACTATAAAGAAGATCCCATTTGGGGGTCCCAGTATTAGCATATTTTAAAGCTCCTCCAGCAATGCTAATATTCTGCCAGAGCTGAGAAACACTGCCATTTAATCCAGTAATTTCTGAATCTGTGTTAACAACATAGCCCTCTTTTCAACATCAGGACCTATAGGCATATACAACTGGTTACCAGATATCCCGCCTCAATTTGTCAAAAACGGACCTCATTATTTTTTCCTCTGCTTCTAGTCTGCAAATCAGTTTCCCCTCCTGCATCCGACGACGGAGGCGCTGGCTCAGACACCGGCTGCGCTTAGTTGCTCAGTCATGTCTGACTCTGTGACCCCATGGACTGTAGCCGGCCAGTCTCCTCTGTCTAGGGGGATTCTCCAGGCAAGAATACTGGAGTGGGTTGCCATGCCCTCCTCCAGGGGATCTTCCCAATCCAGGGATCAAACCCAGGTATCCTGCAGGCGAATTCTTTACTGTCTGAGCCACCAGGGAAGCCCAGGCACTGCCACCTAATCAGTCATTCAAGCCAAACAAGCTGGGTTCACTTAGGCCTGCAGCTTACCCTTGATTTCTGCATCCTGTTGGTCCTGAGTCCTGTCAATTCTATGTCCTAGATCTTTATCATCCCGCTCCTTCCTATTATCCCTGGGGAGCTATGGTTTAACTGGGACCCTCATCTCCCACCTGAGCTCTGTTTGTAATCGGATTTCCTTCCCCATTGCTTTCCAGATGGAGAGTGGTCTTTACAATGTGCACATCTTAGAGTATCATCCATCTCCTTTGATAAACTGAGCCTCCATGTCTTGGGCTCCTCCTATGAGCCAGGCGTATGCTTTGTCTCACTGAACAGTTCTGTGGTCCTCCATTCACCATCAAACACCTTCACAGGGATTCTAAGACCTTTCAGGAGAATAGCCCTTGCCAAAACCTTCATCTGCAATATCTGCTGTTCCACTAAGTAAATGATGAATGGTTTCCAGAATAGAATGTTCTAGTTCATGACTTTGTACCTTCAGCTTCCTCTTACCCAAACTTCCCTCTTGCCTCCACTTCATTTCTCTAGACTTTTGCCTTTGTCCAACCACACACTCTACAGGAGATCTAGCTCAAATGTAACAGTAATCCAGGCTACATCATTCACTTCCTCTTCTGGAAATTCACTCTTTACCCCTTGCATACACCCTCATTACTGCATTATTATACAAATATGTCCATCTCCCACTCCTCACCACAGGGTTTCTTAAGAACCAAAACTATGTTTCCATCAGGATTCTTTCAGATACAAGTGACATAACCAATTCAAAACTGCTAAAGCATAGTTCAGTTCAGATGTTAAGAAAGATTCATAGTTCAGTTCAGTCACTCAGTCCTTTCTGACTCCCTGTGACCCCATGAACCGCAGCATGCCAGGCCTCCCTGTCCATCACCAACTCTCAGAGTTTGCCAAACTCATGTCCATTGAGTCAGTGATGCCATCCAACCATCTCATCCTCTGTCGTCCCCTTTTCCTCCTGCCTTCAATCTTTCCCAACATCAGGATCTTTTCAAATGAGTCAGCTCTTTGCGTAAAGGGAATGCATTGTGCTTACATAACTAAAAAGACCCGTTGGTTTCAGGCATGTCTGGATCCAGGCACTCAAGCAATGTCATCAGGATCCAGCCTCTCTTAATTAGCTTCGCTTTCTCCTGTTATGGCTTCACTTGGGGGTTTTCCATGAAGGCCTCAAGGACTTCCTCCTTATGTCCTCTTCACAGCTGATCTACCCAGAAAAAAGAAACGAATATAGTTGTTTTCTAGAAAGGTAATTTTCCTGGCCTTGTCTTTTGCTGTCCCTTTTATTGACTTGATGGTGTCTTGTTAGGAGATATTCAATATACACCATCTAGAGAGGCCCAGCGGGACAGTATTGGCCACAATGAATGATAAAGTAGTACTTCTTGAAATGCTAATAACAGTGCCAGTGTCCTGGGATGAAAGGATCCAATCAGTACGCTTTCCAAGGTGTGAGCATTTGGAAAACACTTTACATGCTGTTTGGGGGCCTGCATTCTGGAGAACAGTCCTTACTGAGGCAGAGTTACCAATATACCAATTCAACACCAATACAGAATTTCCTGTTCTCGCGGTCTCTCTCGACTTCAGCCTCTCAAGTCAAACAGAAAGTGGAGCGGTAGAACAGGTTCATTTAAAATCACAAAGAAGGATGTTTGCTAAAGAACCCTCCGGGCCACGTGGATAAACCAGAAAACCTCAGCTCCTGTAAGAGGGCCAGCAACTGTGCGGTGTCCCTACATAGCAGATTTTAAAATTAGCATGAACATATTGTTCATTATTGCCTGTGTGTTCATTATTGCCTGGTGTCTGTGTACTCAATCGTGTCTGACCCTTTGTAAGCCCTATGGACTATCGCCTGGCAGATTCCTTTGTGTGTGGGATTCTCCAGGTGGGAATACTGCAGTGGGTTGCTGCACCCTGCTCCAGGTGAATCTTTCTGACCCAGGGATTGAACCTGTGTCTCCTGTGTCTCTTGCATTGCAGGTGGATTCTTTTAACGTGAGCCATAGGGAATCCCTTTGTTCGTTATTAATATTAATTTAAAAAAAACTATTATGAAGCCCTACGGGTATAATAGGTTTATTGGCCAGATTAGAATTCTATGGCAGGAGTTGGCAAGATGTGGCCCTGCCTTTTTTTTTTTAACTATTTTATTTTGAAAAATAGTAGATTCACTCTTTGCCGAGCCTCCCCCAGTGTTAATATCTTGCATAACTGTAGTACAATATCAAAACCAGGAAATTGGCCCTGGTGTAATCCCCAGAGTTCATTCAGATTTCATCAGCTATACATGCAAGTGCATGTGTGTGTGTGTGTGTGTGTGCGCTTGCTTGCAATTTCATAATGTGTAGTTTTGTGCAATATCATCCCACTCAAAATACAGAACTGTTTCATCACCACCAGACCCATCACGTTACCTCTGAAGAGCCATATTCTCATCCTTAACCTGCTCTCTATCTCTTTCAGTTCAGTTCAGTTCAGTCGCTCAGTCGTGTCCGACTCTTTGCAACCCCATGAATTGCAGCACGCCAGGCCTCCCTGTCCATCACCAACTCCCGGAGTTCACCCAGACTCATGTCTATCTCTTTAACTTTGTCATTTAAAGAGTATTTTATAAAGATATATAGATTATTATATAAATCTGCCACCTGTTTTTGCATATCCTGTGAGCTCAGGATGGTGTTTATAAGAAATCAGAATAAGATTTTTTTGGACACACGAAAGTTATATGGGATACAAATGTCAATGTCCCTATTGTTTTATTGGAACGTAGCCACTCCTGTTCATTTACAGATTGTCTGTGGCTGCTCACACTGTAATGGCAGAGTTCAGTGAGTAGGACTTGAATGTTAAAGCTTTTACTATCCAGCCTTTTACAGGATATGTTTGGCGGTCCATGTCATAGGGCATTCTCAAGCTGCCACCTGTATGTTTGACTGGTCAAAGGTATGCATCAGGCTGAGGCAATTAAAACCATCACTTGGAGGGATTAGCTGAAGGCATCCTCTCCTATCACCAGCCTCCTAATAGCTGTAGAGCCCTTACTGCATGCCAGGCATCCTCTCACTTACCGCTCCCAGTTATTACTGCCTGTAAATGTCAGACCACCAACTCAGCTGTGCAAGAAATGTAACTTGATTTTCTATAAGTCAACTCAATTTCTATCTTGAGCCATGTGGCAAAAACCATGTCAGTCGTTTGGAGCTTTCTCTCATTTCCCCAGGGTGGCATCCTAAATTCCTAGGGACGGGCCATTACATCTTTGATGGCCAGTGCTTCGTGCTGGACTCTGCTGAGACTCTGTCCAGTCCTCATGCAGGTTGGCTGCTACTTGCCTCTTTGAAGTTAGGGCTGGTGTCGACTGCCGTTTCTGTGCCTCTCCGAGCATGGAGGCTCATTCTGCTCCTCTATATCCCAGGGGTTCTCACATGTGGGCGTGCATCTCACACTTGGGCACGTCATGTCACAATGCTGAGCTTCAACAGTAATTTCTGATCGTCAGTGTCTGAGCCAGCAGGTCTGAGATGGGGCTCCAGTATTTGCATGTCTAACAAGTTCCCAATTACTGCTGCTGGTCTGGACCACACCTTGAGAACCATTGGTCTGAACCCTGCAGTGGCTCAGGGAACTCAGAGAATCTGCTTCAGGTCTATCTAGCTGAACATGCCCCAGATCCTGTCGCCTCTGTTCCTCCCAGGTGACTCACTTGTGCTCCACACCCTCCTCCCCACAAAGCACGTGGAGCTTCTGTATTACCACTCTTCTGCCATTTAGGGCAATGACTCCGAAGCTTGGTTGTACACTGGAATCATCTATGTAGGGAATTTAAAAAATGGCTAATGCCGAGATCCTCTTTCTTTACTACCCCACAGCTGCTGCTCTAATTGGCTGCGGTATGGCCTGGGTGTCAGGGTTTTAAAAAGCTCCCCAGATGATTTTAATGTGCAGTCAAGGCTGAAAAATCACCAGTTGTGGACAGTGGTTCTCCAAGTGAGGTCCAGGCCTGTAGTGTCAGCATCACCTGGGAACTTGCTAGAGATGCACATTGTCAGGCCTCACACCCCAGACATCCCCAATCAGTTTCTCTGGAGCTGGATCCTAGGCACCTGTGAGTGAACAAGCTCTCCTTGTGATTCCGGTCAGTCAGGGGATCAGGCTGGCTGGGGAAGGGAGCAGAGCTCAAGGACTCTGCAGTCTTCTTAGCTCTTGGCATTTCTGCTCTAGTTTTCCTGTTTCCTTGTACTAGGGGAACTTTTCCAGTCAAAGGGAAGACAGAATCTTATTTTGTTGCACTGCATGTAAGACACGTTGTCTTAAATCTGCATGTCCTAGAGACATCATTCTGTCTCCACATACTCCTTTGAGGGAGAAACACGAGGCAGATTTGGAATAAACTTTGAGGCAAAAGAATATACCTCCATAAAACCATTTCTTAATCTTTCAAAAGTATTCAAGGAGAGTAAGGTTTTTTCCTTTTCAAGACTTTTTTTTTTTTTTTTTTTAAATGTGGGCCATATTTAAACTCTTAATTGAATTTGATACAGTATTGCTTCTGTTTTATGTTTTGGCTTGGGCCATGAGGCATGTGGGATCTTAGTTCCCTAAGAAAGGATTGAACCCACACCCACCTTGCATTGGAAGGTGAGGTCTCAACCACTGGGCCTCCAGGGAAGTCCCAAGACAAAGGTGTGAGAGTTGAAGTGATCTCTTGCCCAGATCTCAAGTCTCAAATGGGTCCTTTTGACTTAGGAGCTTGAAGGATTAAAAATCATCCCACTCTCTTGGTATTGCCCGATCTCAGAGTTGTTCCTTTCTGTCCTCAGGACTGTGGGCTGTGATCAACAACGCCGGAGTCCTTGGCTTACCAACCGATGGGGAACTCATTCCCATGACCGAATACAAACGATGCATGGCCGTGAACTTCTTCGGGGCTGTGGAAGTCACGAAGGTGTTTCTGCCTCTTCTTAGAAAATCCAAGGGGAGGCTGGTGAATATCAGCAGCATGGCAGGTGAGCTTGCCTTTCCCCCACAAGGTTGTGGGTGCCAGTCCTGCAAGATGCAGCTCGTAGCATTCTTTGTGGGCTGAACAAGAAAACAAGACTCTCATGGAGGGCTGGGTGAAGATTAGTCAAATCCTGTGTTTGCCCATTATTGGGGATTTAGGGTTCTCACATATCCTCACAGCATGACTGCTAATGCACAAGCTTCCTAGATTTGGCCAGGAATCCCTGCATACAGTTCACATCAGCGTGACAGAGGACCTGTGTTTTCCAGCCTCCCAGCGTCTGCACCCTCTGTCCTTCCTTGGACAATGAGTAGGCACATGTCTTCACTCTTTTGGCACTGTCAGTGATCCGTATCTCTGTTGGCTAACAACTGGCATTTTCCATAACATTATTCTCACTGTTTTGCAATCTCAAGATAGTTGGGACAGGGTGTGACATTTGATGGCTCATCTCTCTCCATTTCAAAGGGCAGATAGCTAACAAGTCAAGGGTTTAACATCTCCCTTCCATAAAAAAATGCTCATGCAGGTGATGTCAAATTCTTTCTCCTAGAATAGATATTTCCAAACTGGGGTTCTTGATACCAAAACCAGACAAAGACAACACAAAAAAAGAAAACTACAGGCCAATATCACTTATGAACATAGATGCAAAAATCTTAAACAAAATTTTAGCAAACAGATTTCAGCAACACATCAAAAAGCTCATTCCCCATGATCAAGTTGGGTTTATCCCAGGGATGCAAAGATTCCTCAATATATGCAAATCAATCAATGTGATACACCATATTAACAAATTGAAAGATAAAAACCATGTGATAATCTCAATAGATGCAGAAAAAGACTTTGACAAAATTCAGCACCGATTTGTGATTAAAATTCTTCAAAACATGGGCATAGTAGGAACCTACCTCAGCATAGTGAAGGCCATATATGATAAACCTACAAACTGGGGTTCCTCAGAACCTTAGTAGGCTTTGAGTGGTGTCCAGGGGGTTGTTGGGGGAAGTCACTGTGTGGGTAAGTGGGAAGCCTAGAGGATGGGCTCTAAACTCCAGGATCCTGTCTTTGCGTAGAGGAATGCCAATCTTCACTGTTGGCTCAGTTGGCTCTGAGTAAGATTTTTTTTTTTAAATAAAAGTCCATCTATTTGTTCATCTGATTTGGGTTTCTTTACGTTTCAAGGGGGAAGGTTTTTTTTTTTTTTTTGTATTTTTTAGACAATTAATATTGTCCCTGATATTTTCTTCCCTGGCTCTAACTTAGCAACTTCCTTGAATTTTACAGCTATTTGAGTGTGTTGCTAACATTGCTACTTTCCCTGGTGGCTCAGACAGTAAAGAATCTGCCTGCAATGCGGGAGACCCAGGCACAATCCCTGGGTCAGGAAGATCCCCAGGAGAAGGGAATGGCAACCCGCTCCAGTATTCTTGCCTGGAGAATTCCATGGACAGAGGAGCCTGGCAGGCTACAGTCCATGGGGTCGCAGAGTTGGACATGACTGAGTAACTAACACTTTCAACATTAACACTGCTGGTTGCAAGGAAGGAAGGAAAGAAGGAAGGAAAAGAGGGAGGGAGGAGGGGAAAGGATGGAGAGAGAGAGGTCTAAGTTGGTTAAGAGCAATGAGTGTTGTATTTTAACTTTTATGAGAACCCCAAAATATTTCCAATTTTTTTGCTAAAGCAAACCAATCCTGAGAAAACACATTGGCAGTACTTCACCCTTATCTTTCTTCTGAATTTAGCCTTTACATTTTTGACCTCTGCAAAAACTTCAATTTTCTCAGTCTGGTACTTCTAGAAGTCTCACATGCTCCTTTGCCTCATTCATTCAACAAGTATTTACTGAAATGACCTATCATTGCCTTTTGCCTGACACAGTGACAAGGAAGTTTTTCTCTTCCTCTGTTCTCAACTTTGAGCTGCTCATTCGTTCATAAGATTTTATTTTACATTTCACTAATATGCACACTATCTGTTATGGGCCCAGTGTCTGGCAGGAAGTAAAAGCTCAATTAATAAATGGAAAAATGCAAGGGTGCAAAGGAATGGAAAAATGGATGAATGAATAGACAAGTGATGAATTTATACTATGAGGATGTCCATTCATACATCTTCAACTTGGCCTCTAAAACTTTTCTAAGCCTTAAAAAAAAAAAAAAAAAATGGCCATGCCACATGGCATGTAGGGTCTTAGTTCCCTGGCCAGAGATCAAACCTGCACACCCTGCATTGGAAGCACAGAGTCATAACCTCTAGACCACCAGGGAAGTCCTTAAGCCAAGACTTTGAACTGACTTGTCAAATGTTTGGGTTTCCCTGGTGGCTCAGGCAGTAAATAATATGTCTGCAATGCAGGAGACCCTGGTTTGACTCTTGGATTGGAAAGATCCCCTGGAGAAGGGAATAGCAACCCACTCCAGTATTCTTGCCTGGAGAATTCCATGGGACAGAGGAGACTGGTGGGATAAAGTCCTTGGGGTTGCAAAGAGTCAGACATGACTGAGCAGCTAACAATTTCACTTATCGCATGTTTCCATTAGAGGAAAATTTTTGAGTATTAAATCACACATCTCACTCCTATTCTCACCACTAGACATGCAAAACCTTTACACCTAGCCTTAATTATTTCCATTCCATTATTTTACCATCATCATCAAGTCAACATGTTTGAAGCTAAACTTGCTACTAGCAACTCAAAAGTTTGCTCTCTTAACTTCTTTCTGTTCATCTCCTGGTCTTCGGGTTTCAGAGCTTTGAGCTTTCTTTGGTTTGTTTATCCCTGTGCCTTTCTCTCCTTTGCTCTTAGCCAGTCACTCACCGGAGCCTCTCACTCCATCCACCAGGAAGCGTGGAGTCTTCCTTCATCACACCCAGCTCCAAATCCTTATGTTTCAGGGAAAATCCAGCATTGGGTTCATTTACAGGACTCAGAAGTCACCCAGGGTATTTTATAAAGTTGTTAGAACAATAGCACGAAATCAGGGCAGACAGGAAGCATATGTCCTTGACAGCGCAGGCGTTTGTAAGAAGACAGGAGCCAAAGATCTTAAACCATACATACAGTTTACCTTATCGATGAGGAGCAGAGGAATTCAGCAGAATTCCTTGCACTTTGCTGATGAGTGTTTTGCAGAACAATGGAAAAGATTTTAAGCAAGGAGAAAAGAAGCTAGACTGTAACACGAGAATCAGAAAAGTCACGGGATGTGTAAAAGACACTATATAGCCTACTACTAATCCACAGAAATTAACATCCAAGATGATGACAGCTTGACGATGAGTCTCTTGGCAAAGCTAATGCAATAGTAATTTTGGAAAATGTACTTATATGGAAGTACATGCTGGTCTTTTTCTCATTTTGAAGATGGAGGTATGAAGAGAGAGAGAGAGAGCCAGTCACTAATAAGTGTTCTCCAAAGTTCTCCCGGGAGCTCCTGGCTGCCCTGACCCTTCAGGTTGTCTTGAGCTTGGCACCTTGGCCACCCTCTGCATGACAAGAATATCATGTAGATTTATCATGGAAGTTTGCATCAGCCAGGAGGAGCTAAGCTGGAACTGATAACTCTGTTCCATTTATTCAAAGCTGCATAGCAAGTAACCCCAAAGACAGTGTCTCACGATACTGTGAATAGACAACTGGTCTGGTAGAGAATAATGATCTCTCAAATATATCCATGCCATGATTCCCTGAACCTGAATTATGTGACCTTACCTGGCAAAAGGGACTTTGTAGGTATGATTGAGTTAAGGATCTGAAAGGCAGAGATCATCCTGAGTTATCTAGGTGGGTCTGATGTGGTTACAAGAATCCTTATAAGAGGGAGGCAAGAGGGTCAGAGTCAAAGAGTGGTTGGAAGATGGATAGTTGTGACCAATAGAACTGATGTTAAAGTACTTAGAGTGGTGCGTGGCATATAGTAGACATCTAACAGATGTTAATAATTATTAGGAAGCATCCATTAGGCATTATGGAGAAGGAAATGGCAACCTACTCCAGCATTCTTGCCTGGAAAATGCCATGGACAGAGGAACTTGGCAGGCTGTAGTCCATGGGGTCAGAGTCAGACATGACTTAGCAATTAAACAAACATCTATTGGGTTTTAGACATTTTGGGGATGCCATCAGATATATGATCCCAACAACCCCGCAAAGTATTAGTATCCTCCTTTTGCAGTTGTGAAAATCAAGTTTCATAACAGTTATATAACCAGCCCTGCAGCTAGAACTGGAATTGAACTTTGGCCCCATGTTCTGATGCACCAAGTCACTGCCTCTCCCACTGATTCAGGTGGGATCTTGTGTTAACATCATGTCAGAGACTTTTCCCAAAGGATCACCTCTACCATGTTCCTCTGCCTATTAATCTGCAAGCTTTAGCCTCGCCCCCATATCCAGGTGTAAAGACAGTCAGTAGACAGGAAGTTCCAGGATTGGGGCAGGGCAGAAACATTGCTTCTTTAAAGACTTCTCCAGGAGATGCACACAAGAGTCGATTGCATTACGAATACACCCTTCCCTCCTACATCTCCTCCTCTCCAAAGAAAGCAACAAGAAACAGAAAGAACAAGTGAGGCAGCATGTAGCTATATAGATAGAATCAGGTTTCAAAAAGGAGAGAAAGCCAGGAAGCTGAGTGGGGATAAACTGCATAGGTTTTGATCCTGTCTTTCCTGCTGACAGTGGAGTGACCCAGGACAAAGTCCTGAATCTGAGCTGCAGCTCGTGCATTTTACAAAGGGGATAAAAATGATTGTTCCTTCTTAGGGCCATGGTGAGATGGAATGAAATGACATGGATTTAAGCATCAGCCTTGAACCTGGCGTGTAGTAGAGTAAGAGACTCAAAGGCCGTCCACTATGAAGAGGCTGGCTCTGTGTGCCCCTGTGGCTTTTCATCTTGCCCACTGCTGGCATCAGCACGCCTGACTGTGACACTACCTGGCATTTCATTCTGCCGCTTCCTATCACACACGATAGCTCCTGGGCGGATAAGCCCAGTAGGTCACGACTTCCAGATTTGACCACAACCTACCCGGGAGGACATTTACCCCTGCCCTGTAAGTAAGTTCGTTTCTCATCCCTCCCACAGAATAGGATAGCTCTTTAACCTAAATCTTGGCAAGGCAGTTTGATAAATATTTAACCAAGGATTGAAGGAAGGGAGAGATGACTGATTGATGGGACAAAGGGCAGGTGAAAAATCTTTATGATTGAGAGGCCTGAAAGTCTTTTCTGGCCAGCTGTCCTCTTAAGAAATTGCAAAGCAAATACCTGTGTTATGTTGCAAGCTGTACTTGAGTGAGAACAGCTAAAAGCAAACCTTATCAAAACGACTCAGGCCTCAGGGATTTTGAGCTGGTTGTGCTCTGAACTGTGCTCTTGTATTACTAGCTGGGTGATCTGAGGGCAGGCCACCCCACTTGTCTATGGGTCCCTTTCATCTCCTGTCATGACAGGGTGGCACAGCACCTGAGTCGAAGGCAGCATTTCCAGCCTCCACATTATTGATAATGTGGGGAGGCTAATTCTTTCTGTGGGGGGCTGTCTGATGCACCGCAGGATGTTTAGCAACATGTGTTCTTGGTTCACTAGATGTAAGTAGTACCCACCCACAGCGCTGAGAAACCCTCAGATATTACCACGTGGCCACTGGGGGTGGGGGTGGGGTGCAGAAGCACCCCCAGTTGAGAACTTCTGGTCTCAACCATAGAGCTAAATGCACTGTGGGTTCTGAGCACTTAGCACAGTTGCAGAAGGCACTCTAGTAACAGGGATCTCTCTACTGAGAGATAGTGATGATTGCCCAAGTCGACTAAAAAGATGCACACCTTGAGAGGTGCGAGTTGAGCTTTATTGCCGGCAAAATGAGGACTGCAGCCCGGAAGGCAGCAGCTCGGATAGTTCTTAGAGACTGCTCCAAAAGAGGTAGTAGGGGAAGGCCAATATATAAGATTTTGGTGAAGGGGGGAGTTCAATACCATTAAGCATTCATTTACAAAAAGGTTTCTGCTAGTCGAGAGGATCTGATGTCACCATGAAGGGATTTATTGCTTTTCTAGATATGAGGAGATGCAAAGGTTGAGGTTATAAAATCTGTTCCTAAAACATCTATCTAAAGACCCATGCCATCAGGGGCACAGAGTGCCTTACTCCACCCTGAACTCCCTCAGCGGGTGTTAAAGGTCAACGGTTGCAACAGTGCAGGGTTCAGTCTCCATTGAGGCAGATGGTGAATGCCCTTGTTCTTCAGTCGTTCGCAGCGATCTTGGCAAGTGCCGATTTGTAGTTGACACCCATCACATCAAGCTGTTTAAAAATGTGTGAAAAACTTTGCACCAGGGTCCTTGGCCTCACAGAGAGTCTTACAAGTCTACAAATTACAGGCAGATCCAACCTTGAGTTCAGTTTGACTTAGTCCATGTGGTGGTTTGGTCACTAAGTCATGTCCAACTCTTGTGACCCCAGGGACTGTAACCCGCCAAGCAACTCTGTCCATGGGGCTTCCCAGGCGAGGATACTGAAGTGGGTTGCCATTTCCTTCTCCAGCAGATCTTCCAACCCAGGAATTGAACCCCATGTCTCCTGTCCTGCAGGCAGATTCTTTACTGACTGAGCCACCAGGGAAGCCCTAGTCGGTAGAAATTGACTATGGGATCATGCCTGGATTTTTTTTTTCCCCCCTTGTTGAACTAGCTGCCTTAAGGGAACCATCTGGCAAATCATTCAGCCAGTCTCAGTTGCTCAGTAATGTGAGAAGAAGCCAAAGATGAGATCTACTTCCTCAAAACTAGCCAGAGCAAGCACAGGACAATGGGGAGAGGGGAGAGCAAGATGGAGTGAACATCTTCGTGCTGAGTTTAATTAGATACTTACATACTTCAAGTCATTCATTTCTAACATCTACAGGATGCACAGACTAATTCCTTTTAGATCAAGAACGCTCTAGCCCAGAATCATCCATCTACAGGATGCAGAGACTAATTCCTTTTGGATCAAGAACACTCTAGCCCAGAATCATCCAGCTGGTAAGCAGTGGAGTCAGGGTTGGTACCCAGGTCTGTTTTTTGACTCCAAATTCTGTGTTCCTCTCACTCTTCCAGACTACCAAACAAGGATACCAGGCAAAAATGGGGGGCAAAATAACCCCCAAAACAAACAGAAAAACCACAGACCCTAACTCCAGTGTGTTTAAGCAATGATGAGGAAGTGTCAGCAGTTTACGGCTGTCGCCTACGTCAGTGCTTCTCAAACGCTGTGTACGGTGATCGCCTAGTTGGTGTTGTTCAGTCGCTCAGTCGTGTCTGGCTCTCTGTGACCCCATGGACTGCAGCACGCCAGGCTCCCCTCTCCTTCACTATTTCCGCGAGTTTGCTCAAACTCATGTCCATTGAGTCGGTGATGCCATCCAACCATCTCATCCTCTGTTGCCCTCTTCTCCTTTTGCTTTTAATTTTTCTCAGCATCAGGGTCTTTCCCAATGAGTCTGCTCTTTGCATCGGGCGGCCCTGTTAAAATGAAGGATTTGACCGAATTGGTCTGAGAGGGCCTAAGAGTCTGTATTTCGTAACTAGTTCCTAAGTGAATGCTACTGGTCCCTGGACAATTTTTTTAAACTTTGGATGCATTAATATCAGCAAGAGGGCTACTTAAAAACAATGACAGGAAGCCAAAACTTAAATGAGGTAATATTTCACACCCACTAGGGTGATGTCATGAAAAATCAGAAAACAACACTTGATCTGCCAGGATATGGAGGAAGTGGAATGCTCCTGAATTGCTGGTGGGAATGTAACATGGTACACCCTCTGTGGAAAACATTTGGCAGTTCCTCAATAAATTAAATTGGAGAAGGAAATGGCAACCCATTCCAGTGTTCTTACCTGGAGAATCCCAGAGACTGGGGAGCCTGGTGGGCTGCCGTCTATGGGGTCGTACAGTCGTGCTTCACACAACTGAAGCAACTTAGCAGCAGCAGCAATAAATGAAACATAGAGTTACAGTATGACTCAGCAATTTTACTCCTAAGTGCATACTTGAGAGAACAGAAAACAGGTGTTCAAACAAAAACTTGTACACAGGTCTTCATAGCATCATTATTTACAACAGCTAGAGATGGAAACAATCCAAATGTCCATCAACTGATGAACTGATGAACGTAACGTGGTCTGTCCACACAGTGGAATATTATTAATCCACAAAAAGGAGCAAAGTGCTGATCCACTGAAGGGTGAACCTTGAGAAGATCGTGCTAAGTGACAGAGGCCAGCCGCAAAAGGCCACATCTTGGGACAGTCCTATTCATGTGGAATGTCCAACACAGGCAGTCCCATAGAGACAGAAAGCAGGTTAGTGGTTCTCAGGGCCTGGAGGGAAAAGGTGTGAGAGGTGACTTCTTAATGGTCATGGGGTGTCCTTTTGGGGCATTGAAAATACAGAACCAAATAGTGCTGTTGGTTGTGCAATATTGTAAACATACTAAAAGCCACTGCATTGTACACCTTAAAAGGGTTAGATGGTGAATTTTACATTTTGTGTGTTTTATCACAGTAAGAAAAAAATCCTGCTCTCACCCCCAGAATTTCTGATTCAGTGGGTCTGGAGTGGGACCCGAGGGCTTGTACTTCTAATAGACTCCCAGCTGCTGCCGCTGCTTCTCAATCACACTTTGAACAAGGTCTTAGATATTTCTTTGTTACTGAACAGTTTGTTAAATCCCCAGGGACTGGGGAGATGCTATTAATCTCAAATTTCTGTTATCCATACCTAAATGAGGTAAGCAAACCTACCTCTCCTGGGTTGGTCTGTGTTCTTTTTTTTTTTTTTTTTCCTTTTGGCTGCACTTCGTAGCATGCAGAACTTCCCCAACGAGGGGATCAAACCCTTGTCCCCTGCAGTGGAAGCATGCGATCTTAACCATGGGACCACCATGGAAGCCCTGGTCTGTGTTCTTGAGTTGGAAAGGTGCAATATAGTAATGAACTTTGTTCCTTTTTTGGGGCAGGGTGATGGAGGTGGGGATTCTTAGATCCCTGACCAGGGATTTAACCCTGGCCCTCAGCAGAGAAGCCCTAACCCCTGGACTGCCAGGGAATTCCCTGGACTTTGTTACTTGAAATGACTCACTTGACTTTGGAGGAAGCAGAAACCAGCTAGGAACCCTCACTGCTTTCTCCCAAGACAAGGTCATGAGAGTACTGTCTTGGGAAGATATTAGAGAATGAGAAAGCTGCTGTGGATATGGGACCCTGGTACCCCTATAAATGTGTCCTGTGCCTGGTCCCAAATCGCAGAGAAGAGTTTCCCAGACACCAACAAGCAATGCTCGGATACCAGCAGGGTGCCTACAATGCAACTCAATTCTGACGCTTTCTACCTGGATAGAGCATCAGGTCCCGCTGGTTGAGGGCTCAGTCCTATAGGACTGTCCCCCCAACCACCCGCCCATCCCCACTTTGGATTCAATTCTAACATCTATCTGCAAGATGCAGAGACTAATTCCTTTTAGATTAAGCACATTGTAGTCCAGGATCATCCAGCTGGTAAGCAATGGAATGAGGGTTGGTACCTAGGTCTTTTACTCTAAATTCTCACTCTTCCAGACTACCAAACAAGGACATATCAGGCAAACACGGGGGCAAACAAACAGTGGATGCTGGTCACAAGCCCAGGTTATCGTCTGTGCTTCTGATCGATGGGCTGTAGAAGAGAAGTACCAACTACTCTGTTGCTGGGATTGATTAATTTGCTAGAGCAGCTCAACTCACTGGATTACTGGTTTATTACAAAGGATATTAAAGGATATAGATCAAGAGCCAGATGAAGAGCTACACAGGGCAAGGCATGGGGAAAGGGTGAGATGTTTCCATGCTCTCTGAAAGCCAATCTCTGTGCGGTCACTGACCTGGAAGCTCTCCCAACGCCCTCCTTTGGGGCTTTCGTGAGGCTTCGTTAGAGCATGTGATTGACTACATCATTAGCCGTTGATGATTGATCTCAATCTCCCCTCTCCCCTCACTGGAGATGGAGGTGGGGGTAAAACTGAAAGTTCCAACCCTCTAATCACAAGGTTGAATCCAGTGGCAACCAGCCCCATCCTTAGGAGAGGGTTTTGTTGGTTGCCTCATTAACGTGACAAAAGTCTCCTTTAACCTTTGCAGCTCCTGTCCCTTAGGGCAGGGGTTCCCAACATCCAGCCCTGAGACTAGTACCTCCTGTCAGATTAGTGGCAGGGTTAGATCAGAAATAAAGTGCATAATAAATGTATGTGCTTGAATCATCCTGAAATCATCCCCACCCCCCACCTCCTGTCTGTGGAAAAATCGTCTTTCGTGATATCAGTCCCTGGTGCCAAAAAGGCCGGGGACCGCTGCCTTAGGAAACTCCCGGGGCTTTAGAAGCCCAGTGCCAGAAACAACGACCATGACCAAATACATATTTATCATAAATCAAAATATCACACCCTACCTATACAGCTTCGGGCTGAAAAGTTGCAGGTATTCTGCCCTGTGTTACAGGACATCCACTTGGAAAGCCGTGTGTTAGCTTTTGGTCAGGAAAAAGATGGTCTGGTAGGTATGGGTCCTTGTGCGTATGAGGAGCCTTTGAGGCCCTGTGCTTCCTCAGAGGACCCTAAGAGCACTTGACTGCTAGAACTGAAAGGTTACTAACCTGTTGCTTGTCCAGCACCAAATGAGTCAGGCAAAGACTAGGACTGAGCCCCACCTTAGGGGATGGTGGGGGGTGGGTCGGGGGAAGGCCTCACAGTTCTGTAAACTGTAGGATTGTAACTTCAAGGTTCCCTCTACACCATGAAGTCCAAGACAAGGAACCCTAGACTGATGACAAATGTGAATGCTGAGTTTGTTCTTGCCAGACAACAGAGTCACTGAGTAGTTCCCCGAGGCAGAAAGACTGGGTAGGGGAGACTGGTAGATTTAGAAGGGGGTGGGATGCTGCATTCATGGTGGCTCCACCAAGGGGAGATAGATGGTTTGCAGTTGTGAAGGATGGAAAGAGTCCCTGGGGCTTCCCTGCTGGCTCAGTGGTAGAGATTCCGCCTGCCGATGCAGGAGATGAGGGTTTGATCCCTGGGTTGGGAAGATCCCCTGAAGGAGGAAGGGGCAACCCACTCCAGTATTCTTGCCTGGGAGATCCCATAGACAGAGGAGCCTGGTGGGCTAAGGTCCATGGGGTTGCAAAACGTTAGACATGACTTAGCAACTAAGCAACCACCGCAGCAGCAAAATAGTCCATAGGTTTGTATGCAGATGGTTAAAACAAGTCCCATTGTTGCCTGGGTGTTCCATTAAGTTGCTTAATAACAGGTCACCCCATATTCTGGGCAGTTTACCAGCGCTGGCTACTTAGAATTGACTTACAGGAACCCCAGCATTCAATTTTAATATCTCCTGAGCAAGTATCCCTCTAAGGGCAAAGTTTTGCTTTTGCATTAGCCTAATCTGTGATGGAGGTGCGTGTGGGATGGAGTGACTGACAAGTACACTGTCACTTTAAATTCGCTTGCAGCCTCAGCAGAAATGTTTCACACTCTGGTGTGCTTAGGGGGCTCATCTTTTATGTTTCAGATTAGCCAGACCTTGATTTGGGGGCCTCCTATTTTTTGTTATTTAGTCGCTAAGTCATGTCTAACTCTTTTGCAACCCCATGGATTGTAGCCTGCCAGGCTCCTCTGTCCGTGGGATTCTCCAGGCAAGAATACTGCAGCGGGTTGCATTTCCTTCTCCAGGAGATCTTCCCAACCCAGGGATCGAACCCACATCTCCTACATTGGCAGGTGGATTCTTTACCAATGAGCCACCAGGGAAATCCAGGGGCGTCCCATGACAAGCTTAAAAAAAAAAAAAAACCTAAATTTTTAGTTTTATTTACCAAGATGTTAAGAGACCCTATGATCTTGGTACATCCAAAGACCTGCATGGCAGCTAGGCAATTCTCTAGCCCTAAAATGTCTTAAAGAGAGTATGCCTTTAAACATTTTTTATTTGGAAATAAGTATAGATTCTCAGGAAGCTGCAAGGAAATGTACAGGGAAGTCCTGTTGGCCCTTCACTCAGTCTTCCCTAAAGATAACATTTTGTGTAATTATAGTGTGACATCAAAACCATCAGTACCATGCACAGAGCTTATTCAGACCTCACCAGTTTTATCTGCATCCATTTATGTGTGTGTGTGTGTAATTCTGTGCAGTTTCATCATATGCATAGCTTTCTAAAACCACCAACACAATCAAAATACAGAATGTTTCAGCAAAAGGATCCCCTGAGCTATCCCTTTCAGGACCACATCCACACCCTCACCCCAACTTCTGGTGACCACGAATCTATTCTCCATCTGTATAATTTTATTTCAAGAATGTAATATAAATGGAATCATACAGAATGCAACCTTCTGAGATATGCTTTCAGTCAACATAATTTAAGGGAAATATATTTTGACCAAGGCACATACAGCACAAGATCCATCAAAACCAAACATATAAACAAGAAACACTTTCTTTCGGCATAGCCTTAGATTTAATTTCAGACTCTTGAAACACAACATACCTTACCCCTGCCCTCCCCCTGCCCCAGCCACGTCTCTGAGACTTAGATCAAAGATAAGACAGCAATGCCAGGTCACTATCCAACTTCTGAGTCACAACTTCTACAACCAAAACATAAACCTCAGTTTTCCCAGGTCCCAGGCTGGATTAACATTTACACGTCCAGAAGGCAGAGACACATGGAAAACACTCAGAGACGTTCTTGAGAAGCGTTTAACAACCAGATCTGACCGCTGGAATCACCCGGGGGAGCTTTTAAACAACCCAGTGCCTGGGCAAGTAACAGGAAGGTCTATTAGGAGCCTGTTCTGTACCACTCACTCAGCTTTCACAACCATCCTGTAACACACGTATTATCCTTACTCTTAATTTATAGATCAGAAGGTGCATCAACATGACCTGGTTTTCCTAACTTTAACTGGCTTTGAACACAGGTGCAGTTGGCTCCAGAAGCCAGCCCTTAACTGCTGCCCTCTGTTAACCTGCCTTCCAGCTGGCCATGCACACCTCATCTCTAAAAACCGTGAAGAAATGACAAGGCTAACTGTCCAAACTGGGTTGAAAGTTTGAACAAGTTGCTTTTGCTTCTTTGCTTTTGCCCTTCTCACGGGTCAAAGGAAGGAACTGGATTTTGAACTCTTAATCACTTCAATAAGAAGCAGCTTAAATACGTGACAAGCAGGAATCAGAGTTTAACATTTGATGCCAGATTCTATATTGAAATTGCATTAGTTAAGCTTCAGGACTCTTTCTTTTAAGTGACAGGGCCAAACCTCAAAGGAACTTAAAGAAGGAAGTGGGAGTTTACGAGCTCACTGACAGTTGCAAACAAGCTTCAGGGTGATCATAACTCTTCCCCCAGCTCCATCTCCGTTTCAGTCCACAACCCTCCACCTCTAGCTTTCTGAACTTGCTTGTCACCACTTTCTTTTGCTTACCTTCTGTGAGGTGGTGACCAAAACGGCCCCGGGAGTTCTGACGTTTCACCATTATCACATGTAGATATCCAGGAATAAATGATAAAGCTATTTCCCTTCCACAATCTATATCAGGACTCTGCTCAGTTGAAGTCACATGCACAGCCCCAGCCCAGTCTCCATGGCCAGGGGATGCAAGATCATGATTGGCCAGTCGACCTCTCTTAATGATGACAGTACCCCTGACTTTGCAGCCTTCCTGCAAAGACAGAGGGGTAAGGGAGAGTGTTTCCCAAAAGGAAGTTATGTGAGCCAGACCAAAGATTTATTTAAAAAAAAAATTTTTTTTTGGCTGCACTGCCTCGCCTGTGAGATCTTAGGTTCCCCACCAGGGGTCAAACCTGAACCCTCTGCATTGGACACGTGGGGTCTTAACAGCTGGATCATCAGGGAAATCCTAGACCAGAGCTTTAATAATCATGTAAGAAGAATAATGCTAATTGATATTAGCTCTTCTAGGTATCTCTTCAATGCCTGTGTTCCCTGCCCCCCAGTTTTACTGGGCTGCAATTTTCTTCCCAGGAGCAAGCATCTTTTCATTTCATGGCTGCAGTCACTGTCCACAGTAATTGGGTTCCCTGTTCTCCAAACTCTCTCTGCAGCATTTATTACTTAGAGTCTTTTTGATGATAGCCATTCTGACGGGTCATACCCTCTTACAGAGATGTTTCACAGTTCCCTGTGGTGTCTGTTACTCCTTGTGGCAACGTGTTAAGCCCAAGTACAAGTACAGTAATGGAGTGAACAGTGCCCATTCTGCCCCTCCTTCCCCCAACATATGTCCACCCAGGACCTCAGAATGTAGGTCGGCCAAACCGGAAGGTCAGAGGTTGGGCAGATGCTCTTTATTACCTGAGCTTAATTGCTGGGAGAGACTGAGCCTTACACTTGGTTTGTCATTGGACCAGCTGTGATGGAACAGCCGTGGAAAGCAGAAGCAAAGGAAGCCAGACAGCAGTGTGACCAGGAACACATGCTCACCTGGATACCGGGGGCCCTTGTCTTCCTTTGTCTGCCTTAGTCATTGCTGATTCCAGCTCCTGGCATGAAGTAGGTGCCATCTAAAAACTTAGTGGATGAACAAATAAAAACCTCAGACCCGATTTTTTTTTTTTCCTCTTGTTGTTCCCTAGGAGGGGTTCCAATGCAGAAGATGGCAGCCTATGGCTCATCCAAGGCAGCTCTGATCATGTTTTCATCAATCCTGCGACAAGAGCTGTCCAAATGGGGAGTTAAAGTCTCTGTCATCCAGCCCGGAGGCTTCAAAACAAGTAGGTGTCTGAGCCCAAGAGCCCCAAAGTGTTCATTCTGGAAGAGATTCTGACAGAGGTTCTGTTCTGACAGAGGTTCTGTTCTGACAGAGGTCAAATCAAACCCGTCAGCGGTGGACAAAAATGGGGTTGGGATGGGCGGGCCTTTCTTAAGCGTGTATGTGTGCTCAGTCGCTTCAGTCGTGTCCGACTCTTTGCGACCCTGGGGACTGCAGCCCGCTAGGCCCCTCTGTCCATGGGATTCCGCAGGCAAGCATACTGGAGTGGGTTGCCATGCCCTCCTCTGAAAATCTTCCTGACCCAGGGATCGAACCCCCATCTCTTACTTCTCCTGCATTGGCAGGTGGGTTCTTTACCACTAGCGCCACCTGGGAAGCCCCTCTTTCAAGCACTGATGACCAAGTGCCCAGCTTTGCAATGTATAGTTGTTCCCCTGCCTCCTCACACCAACGAATTATATTGATGTCATGTATTTTTTCAAACACCACCTCGTCCCCTCTGGAGGATATGGATATGATCTGCCTCCTTCTACCCCGGGAGGAGATGGCTGTCCTTTCTTCTCCACTTGCTGAATTTCTGGACTCTAGGGAGAGGCAAATGACCCCCCATGGCTCAGTCCTTAGTTCTGGGCCATCAAACATTTAATTGCTGATTTAAGCAAAGATATAAAAGAGCATGTCTAATAAAAAACCACACACTGGGAGAGGGAGGCCTAACATGCTAAAGAACAAACCCTAGAGGTTTGAATATTAACTCAAACGCACCAGATGTAAATCAAAAAGAAAAGCAGAACTTTGTCTTGAGGTATGTGGCAGCCAGGAGTCTCGCAGAGCTGTCCAGGAGGAGCCAGGAGATGGTGAAAGGGTTCATCTGGGATGGAAACCTGGGGAAACACACGTGGCCCATCCGGGTTGAGAGGTGGGACCAGAACTCTAGGAATGGAGGGGAGGTGAAGTCTGGGGAGGGGTTTTCAGCTTGGGGACTCTCTGGGTGGGGAGAAGAGTTGAGGGGAGTTGGAGAAGGAGGGTGGGTCGGAGACGATGCCAAATGTGACAGCCTGAGAGACAGAGCGAGGAAAGCTGCCTGACAGCTAATGGAAAAGGGGAGAATGATGAACTGGCAGGGGCATTGAGGGCTTGGTGTCACAGCCCACGTAAACTTCTAACACAGATGTAGGATGCAGTATGGACCAGACAGCAGCCCTGCAATTAAGTGATTGTTTCAAGGACCCAGTGAAATTGTCATTGCTAGCATTTGGGGGCAGCTGCTCTTATCAGGCACTAGCCATTTTCCATACATTCCTTCTTGATGCTGTTGATCTTATTTTTTAAATTGAGAAATATATCGCATATACACAGTTTAGTAGATTGATAGAAACTCACGCACTTAACATCCAGATCAAAAAAACAAAACATTTCCAGCTCCCAGAAGCCCCCATATGGTCCTCTCCGCTTTTGGCTCTCTCCTCCTTGCAACATTTAACCTCCTGTACTTTCTCTAACAATTGTTTATTTGCTGTTCTTGACAGTGTTCCATGCATGCATGCATCCTCAAACAATAGTTTGCCTTTATTAGTTTTTGAGCTTTGAAGGGAATCAACATGTATGTAATCTTTTGTGTCTGTTTTTTTCCTCAAAATATTATGTTTTCACAATTCTTCTGTGCTGTGCATAGCTGTAGTTCATCCATTTTTGTTGCTGTGTCATATTCTGTGAATATGCCACAAATTTTTCTACCATCAATGGGATATTTGGGTTGCTTTAGACTTCCCTGGTGGCTCAGATGGTAAAGAATCTGGCTGTAATGCAGGAGATCTGAGTTCGATCCCTGGGTTGAAAAGATCCCCTGGAGAAGGGAATGTCTGCCCACTCCAGTATTCTGGACTGGACAATTCCATGGACAGAGTAGCCTGGCAGACTACAGTTCATGGGGTTGCAAAGAGTCAGACACGACTTTTTCTTCTTTCTTTCTTTCTTCTTTGGACAATTGTGAACAATTCTGTGGAGCTCCTGGCACATGTACTGTGGTGTATGTGTGTGTGTGTGTGTGTGTGTGTGTGTGTGTGATTTTTCCTATGACACATACCCAGGAATGGGATGACTGGGTCATAGATTTTCATTGTCTTTAACTTTACTGGATAATTGTAAATTGTTCCCTTAATTATCATTCCAATTTTACTCCCATCCTGTCTGTATATGTCTGAATTTACATCACAGCCTTGAGGGGTAGGTTTATTTGACATCATTCACCAGGCGAGGACACCGCTATAGGGTGGGTAGCAGATATTCCAGCATGGACGTCTATGACACCACAGTGGTGGGGATTAAAACTCAGATCTCTTGGTCTAGTGCCTGGTCCTTTTATATCATAAACTAAGCTGCTCTCAATTTAAAGCTGACATTTGGGGACTTCCCTGGTGGCCCAGTGGGCTTTCCTGATAGCTCAGAGTCCACCTGCAATGCAGGAGACTCTGGTTTCATTTCTGGGTCAGGAAGATCCGTTCAAGAAGGGATAGGCTACCCACTCCAGTATTACTGGGCTTCCCTCATGGCTCAGCTTGTAAAGAATCCATCTGCAATGTGGGAGATCTGGGTTCAGTTCCTGGGTTGGGAAAATCCTCTGTAGAGGGAAAGGCTACCAACTCCAGTATTCTGGCCTGGAGAATTCCATGGACTCTATAGTCCATGGAGTCTCAAAGAGTTGGACACGACTGAGCAACTTTCCCTTCACTTCACACTGGCAGTCCAGTGATTGGGACTCCATGCTTCCACTGAGGGGGATGGGGTTCAATCTCTGATCACAAGGAAGATCCCACCGCACATGCCACACAGTGGGGCCAAAAACAATAAGTAAAATGAAAAATAAAGCTGATATTTGCTGGGCTCTCTAAAGGCAAGAGGCCAGATGGTAGAGGGCTGAGGACTTATGTTTGACATTTGAATTGGGAGATGAGAAAAGGAATCTTTAGGGACACAGAATTTCTGAAGACATTCAAGGAGACATCAGATTTTTGGGGTCCCTTGCAATAAAAATAGCTAGAACATTTTGCACTCCAAGCACATTTTAAGATTTTATGTGATCCCCTGGAAAAGGAAATGACAACCCACTCCAGTATTCTTGCCTGGGAGATCCCATGGATGGAAGAGCCTGGTGGGCTACAGTCCACGGGGGTCACAAAGATGTGACATGACTGAGCGACTGAGCATACACGAGGCAGGCATCACAATAGTCCCATTTCATAGGTAGAAAACTGAGGCTCAGAGGAGTTAAGGGATTTCTCAAGCCACAGAGCTGAGATGAGCTAGTGTTTGGATTTGGAACCAGGTCATCTTAACTGTTCTATTGTGCATGGCCTCAAAATGGCAGGGGATGGACAACAGTATGTCAGAAGAGGACGATGAAGTTTGATCAAAGGCTGGTGGCTTTGTCATCAATAAACATAGCTTTGGGGATTGTGGGTAGGGCAGGTGCAAGAGTGATTAGAATGTCCATGAGATGTTCAGTGAGGGAGGAAGTGGAGAGGAAAAGAAACCCCCTAGTCTGTGAGAGCAGACTAGGGAAGAAGCAGCTGGAGGAACCATAGTTCATGCAAACATGTTTTCCAAGTCAAAGAAGCCCCCAGAGTGGTAACTGTCAGGGTAATCATTTCTTTAAGTATGGGTGTCAGGGTGTCATGCCTTCATGAAAAGAAATGAGCGATGGAAACCCCATTTGGGCTTCCTCACTGTTCTGATATCCAGGAGTCACCCAGGCTGGCAAACAAGATTCACCCCCACAGCAATCCCTGTGCAATCACACACTTTGCAGGAGGGAGTGTGGGTCGCTACAACCTTTCTGGAAAGTAATCTGGCAGTAGCTATTAAAATTCAAAATATACCTGTTTTTTGACTGGATCGTCACCCTTTGGGGACAGTAGCCTAAAGAAGTAAAGGGTGAAAAACAAAAGGATATATCGTGCAAGGTTGTTGAAGGCAGCACTGCCTGAAATGGGGAAATCTAGGAACGACTGGCTCGTCCTTTGATTGAGAAGTGGTGACTAAAAACTGCTCGGTGGGAAATTCTGCAGCTCTGGTTTAAACCTCGAGCCATTGACCAGGAGGCAGGTCTGTGATTTATTACTAAGCAAGCAAACCAAAAACAAAACCTGCAAACAAACAAAAAATACATACCATATGTGTTTTCATTTAGTATGATCCTTTCTGTGTTTTGTTTGTGAAAACACAAATGAAATGAAATTAAGCTGAAGTCAAACATACATGTATATGTTTATGAAGTAGGAGGGACTGTAAAATGACACAAAACTGTGAGTGACCTCAGAGGAGAGTAATTTTTTAAAAATATGCATCTCCTTATTATTCATTATTTATACAATAAGCAGACATTGCTACTATATTTTAAAGTAAAATATAGATATTATTGGGCTTTCCTGGTAGCTAAGCTGGTAAAGAACCCGTCTGCAATGCAGAAGACCCAGGTTTGATTCCTGGGTCAGGAAGGGGTAGGTTACCCACCCCAGTATTCTTGGGCTTCCCTGGTGGTTCAGATGGTAAAGAGTCGGCCTGTAATGAGGGAGACATGGGTTCGATCCTGGGTTGGGAAGGATCATGCCCTGGAGGAGGGCATGACAACCCACTCTAGTATTCTTGCCTGGAGAATTCCATGGACAGAGGAGCTTGGTGGGCTATTCCCCATGGGGTCACAAAGAGCTGGACATGACTGAGCTGCTAAGCACAGCACAGCACATAGATATTGTTAAATTTTCTATAATCAGCAAGAATTTACTTCTATATTAAATTATGGTTATATATTTAATCATTATGTGTTAAATTTTAATGTGTTGTTTAAAATGAAAGTTATATTTATTAAATAGATAAAATCATGTTCAAGATTTTTTATTTTTTAACTTTTTTTTATTTTTTGGCTGCAAGGCTTTTGGGACCTTCCCTGACCAAGGATTTAACCTGGGCAATGGCAGTAGAAACCCGGAATTCCAACCACTAGGCTACCAGGGAATTCCCAATGTCATATATTTAACTTTATACGCAGGCATTACTGCTATATTTTTAAAAGTGGACTGAGGGGCCTGGCAGGCCGCAGTCCATAGGGTTGCAAAGAGTCGGACACAACTGAGGTGACTTGGCACATGGACATAGATAATATATACATTATATTTTATATTGTATTTAATAGTCATGAAAAGATATGTACTAGAATGTTTATGGCAACACTATTTGTAAGAGCCTCAAATTGAAAACAACCCCAGGGGCCATCATAGTATAACAGATCAATAATTTACGGCATGTTTACAGAATGGAAAGCTATTGACTACGCAATACATGTACCTGTGCGTGCATGTGTCTAAAGTCAGGCAAAACTCTATTCTGTTTATTGGAACAGTTGCTCCTGGGAAAGGAGCCTTGGCTGGTTTTTCCTTTTCTTGGTCTGGCTGCTGGTTACATGAGCTGTTCAGTTTGTGGAAACCTAGTCTTCTGTGCCCTGTTCTGCATGCCTGTTTAAAAGAATAGAATTGCCATTATAAAGCACATACTTTAGGATTTCCCTTTAAGACTTCACCTTCCAATGCAGGGGCTGTGGGTTCAATCCCTGGTTGGGGAGCTAAGATTCCACATGCCTCTCTGACCAAAAAAAAAAAAAAAAAAACAACCAGAACATCAACAACAGAAACAATACTGTATCAAATTCAGTAGAGACTTTAAAAATGACTCACATCCAAAAATCTTTAAAAAATAAAAAAGCAAAGCACTTACTTTAAAAGGCATTTGGGAATGTCCTTCCTGACAGAAGCCAATTTACAAGAGCCCTTTTCCCAGTTAGGGGTAGGACATGCCTGTTCTGGCCTTCCCAGCATCTGAGCCGCTCTCTTTTTTTTTTTTCTTGTATCTCAGACATCTCAGGCACGAGTCAAATGTGGGAGAAGCTGGAGAGGACTGTCCTGGACAACCTTTCCCCTGAAGTGCAAGAGGACTACGGCCAGGACTATATCCTTAGCGAACGTAGTTTTCTCAACTTAATGAAAACCTCCACTGATCCAGACATCTCCCCAGTGCTCCTGGACGTTCGGCACGCCATCTCTGCTCAGAGCCCCTTTGCATTTTATGCGCCGGGGAAATTGTCTTATCCGTGGCTCTGTTTTGCTTCCGTCAGCCCTACTGGCATATTTGATTATCTTAGCAGAAAAATACATACCTACAGTAAGAAGATGCCCAGAGTGTTAAGCACATCTAACTGGGAGAATGAGGCTATGTAGGCTATGTAGGCAACTCAGTGGGAAATGTTAAGCGTCTTGGAATAAAAAGAAATCTCAAGCTTCTCATTAAAGTTGCGGTTTCCTACCTTGCAGCCCCTGTGAATTCTGTTGGTTGAATAGGGAGACAGGAGGGAAGGGGGCAGGGCACAACTTTTAAAAGCATGATAGTGGCATTGAGCATATGACAAAAAAAAAAACAAAAAACAAAAAACTGGTTAGAACCAACTAGACCCATGTTGCTGGAAGATTCAACTTCCAGTGGATCGAGCCTCATCAGACGCTCATCACAATGTGTTACCTAAATGCCACACTCACAGGTGCCAGGACAGTTCTGAAGCTGACCATAAAAGGCCAGAAAGCGGGCAGTGCTCCAGTTCCTGAAAATCCTTACCCCTTCCCCGGAACAGTTGGAGTGACCCTCGCACTCACCTGTTAGCTTATCAAATCACCCAGCCCATAAAAACGGACTGCCCCGTATTTCAGGGCTGCTCTCCAAGCCTTTTGAGATGGCCCACACTCGGTCTGTGGAGTGTATATCTTTCTCAATAAATCTACTTTTTACCTATCACTCTTCTGCAATGAGACATAAAGCACCTGAACTTCATTAAGTCCTAAGACCAGGTGGGTGATTTCAATTAAAATACAGTGGGTTTGAGGGGCTTCCTTGATGGTCCAGTGGTTGGGAATCCACCTGCCATTGCAGAGGACATAGGTTTTGATCCCTGGTCCAGAAAGATCCCATGTGCTGAAATGCCACAGGGCAACTAAACCCATGAGCCACAACTACTGAAGCCTGTGCTCACTAGAGCCTGTGCTCTGCAACAAGAGAAGCCACTGCAATGAGAACCCCATGTCCAGCAATGAAGACCCAAGGCAGCCGAAAATAAATACAAATTTGAAAAAAAAAAAAAAAAAAAAAAGGACAATGGGTTTGAGTCCTAATCTGAGTTGCATAGTTTCAATAGGACTTACTGGAGGGGAGACATGATCACCATGGAGAGCATCAGTTGGGTGTTTACTTTGCCCTGGATAGATATCAGACATTCTCTCATCTAGTTCTCATTAGAGAATGGAGGTAGGTATCTTCACCCCAGTTTAATAGGCAAGGGAATTAAGTATCAGAGAGGTTAAATTCCTCAATCACTGTCACACAGCTAGCAAAAGGCAGAGCTAGAATTGAAATCCAGGTTGGACTCCACTGCCTGCCAGGAGAGGGAAAGAGAAAGAGAGACGAAGAAAGAAAACAGAGCAGGATGGGAGAAGAGGAGGAAGAAATGGCAAGGACCACAGTGAAAGTGAGTCTTTCTCACTGCGCACTGATGTCTCGCTGCAACTTCTGCATCCAAGGTATTGGATTCATTGTCTATAACCAGTGCTCCATGTCCTTCTTCTTCCTTCCTCTACCCAAGGAGCCCTGGGGATAATGGGATGAGGCCTCCCATCTCAAGCACAGGCCCTGAGGTCTTTTGGCTGGATTGGTGTCCATGGTAACCATCCCTGTGGCCTCCATATGAGCATGCAGGATGAAAAAGCCAGGATCGTTACTTGCAGAAGTCCAGCTGAAGGGAGCAACGTGAGATACTAAGGAAGGTGTAGCCAAGTTCACTTGGTAGAGGTGCAAGGGGAGGAGCTGGTGAACAGAGGGGGCATGAAAGTAACTAGAAAGAAAACCAGCTTGACACGAGGGAAGTAGAGATCCAGACCTCTTGCTCATCGCAAACCTCCCTTTGTCTCATTTTCTTTCTAGACTGTGCAGGTTCTTTTTCTATTTTTCAACCCCATGGAGATTTAGGGCCATCTTTTGGGTTTGCGAAAGAGATGGACACGACTTAGCAACAAAAAACAACAGAGGGAAAGAAACCACAGCACAGTCTTTTTGGTTGGAGAAAGACTGACCGCCTTTCACCACCACTCTGGCCATGACCCCTTGGGTTTGGGTGGAAGTGGGGGGTCTGGAAACATCACTGAGGCTCATGGAGAGAGGAAGAGAACTCTAGGATGAAAACCCAGGGCGTCTATAGGGTGGTTTGGGGGAATATTGTAGCAGGGGCCACTTGAGCTAGGGGCTTATGTGAGGATAAGAAATCCAACCAAAAAGCTGGTGAAGATGAGACACCACCACTTCCCTGGTGCTTTGAAAACACACCAGCTCCTATGGACCCGGACTCTGAGGATTAGGGCAAGCAAAAGAGAAAGCGATGGTAGGGGAAGGGATCTGGAATTCTACCTCACAGTCACCTGGAGACCCTGTTTTAAACCAGAAGAGGCTAAGTTACCTGTAAGTATTAATAAGCATTAAAATAATTTTCAGGAGCTTCCCTGGAGATCTAATGGTGAGGACTTTGCCTTCCAGTGCAGCGGTGTGGGTTCAGTTCCTGGTTGGGGAGTTAGGTTCCCATGTGCCTCATGGTCAAGAAACCAGAACATAAACAACAAAAACAATACTGTAACAAATTCAATGAAAACTTCTAAATGGTACAGATTAAAACAACTCTAAAAACATATAAGTTAGATATATCTCAATTTTAGAACAATACCTACAGGTTCTCAGAAAATAAGAGAGACAAGTACTACATACAAAACACCATGTCTAGACCATGTCTGCACAGTAATTAATGTTCCTGGTTTACTACAATTAAACAGTAAGAGCTAATGGCAGAGGGAAGCCCCAATATTGGAGTATTTGTCATATTCTTAGGGGAAGGCATAATGAACAGGTATTTCAACAACAGGACTCTTGGCAAAAAGTATTTTATATTCCCCAGTCCTGCTTTCTGTTCAAGGGCAGAATACAAGGTACATTTAATACCTGGGCACACAGCATCACATGCAAATTGCACGCAAGCCCATACCCATGCCCCATTTACCTCTTCACTCTCTGTATTTTCCCAATACTGGCAGAGGGAAGCGGGCCATCCTCACAACCCAGGATAAGAGGGAGGAATCAGAAAAAAGCATGTGGCGAAAATATGATTTCTTTTATTACATAGGGAGCTGATAAAGGTCTACAAATAAACTTTACTACATTATTGAATGGAACATTAAATTTCATGAGTTTCATTATACTGGTGATAAATCTGTGTTTTGGGATGCCATTCTGGATGATGTAATTCTGAGGAAGAGTAATTCCATGCAAATGGCTCTGATGAGGTGTTGGTACCTCCTGCCCAGTAAAAGTCCCCAGTCCAACTCACACATAAACGTCCACTCAGGGACCCAGGACCCCTGAACACTTGGTCAAGAGAAGTTCCAAACAATATTTCTCTGTTGATTTATCTTATAAGCCAATATTTCTCCTGGGATCTCAAGTGTAGGGTGTTCATGGCAGGGCCAGGTGGGTGTTTCAGAGACTCAGCTTAATATCCAGATCAGAATTCCACAGCAAGAAACAAGAAGCAAAAGGAAAGGAAGTTGGGAATCAATGTAAAGGTTGAATATATGTTTGTAGTCTGAAGTTGCTTATTCTTTTGCCTGCCTAGCATTTCTTTGGTGGAGGATTTTAGTGAGATGGTCATTCAAGGGACTTCACACCCCTATCATAGGGGTGGGCATGTGAACCAGGCTGGCCAATCAATTTATACTCTTGGATCCAGTGATTGGTTCAGAGGTGGACATATGACCAAAGAAGAACCAGTCATGACTCCTGATTGTGGGAGGATTGCTAATGGGCACTGGGAGAAAAATGTTATCCTTTCTCACTGCAATGTCCATGTTAAACTGCAGCTTCTAGACCCCACAGAGGAGAATCTGGTAGAGAATAAAGTTAGGATAGAGGAAAATGTACCAGAATGATGAAGAAAAATCAAAGAGTGATGACATAGTTTGAGTTCCTTGATCTGGCTATACCTGCATATCTACTGTTTGGACTGATTTCCAAATTGTGTGAGCTGATACGTTTTCTTCAATCTATTTTGAGTTGGGTTTCTATCTTTTGCAACAGAATTAGTTCCTGACAAATATACACTGTAGGAGGAATTCAGTGAAGAATGAAGAGTAAAATAATGCTTGATGGAGAAAATAGACAATGTCACAATATCGTAGGAGAGGAAGAAAGGGATGAAACTAAAGAAAAAAAAAGGTTAGGGTAGGTGATATTATGGTTTAGTGGCCCTCTTCCATAGAAAGGCAATTATTTCTGTTAAAATTTATTTTGGGATTTTATCCTCAAAGTCTGTGGGGGCTTCCTGGTAGCTCAGCAGTAAAGAAACCACCTGCAATGCGGGAGATGCAGGAGACTCGGGTTCAATCCCTGGGTCAGGAAGACCCCCCTGGAGGAGGAAATAGCAAACCACTCCTGTATTATTGCCTGGAAAACTCGGTGAACAGAGGAACCTGGTGGGCTATGGTCCATGTGATCACAAAGAGTCAGACATAGCTGAGCAACAGAAAACACACATATGCCCCAAAATCTGTGAGCGTGGTCCCTCAGGGAAAAGGTGATGCAAAATTCTTTCTGGGCCCCATGGTGGGGATCAAAGATTTCATCTGATCACTGGCAATTCTAGACTATTGAAATCACACTTGGCTAGAAGAACAGTGGTAGGTACACTGTGTCTGGTGTGGTAGGACACCCTGTCCTGGATCATCACATAACCTGTTTATCATATTGCAAAATATGGAGATGACTAAAGTGAAAATCCCAGCTTACCATGGGAAGCAGGAAGATCAACAAAGAAACTCAAAACTTTTGTCCTCAGTTATTTGTTCTTCTCAAGTTCTTTCATCTACATGAGAGTGTTCTGGCCTCTGGTAATTGCCCTAGGAATTCTACCACAGAGATAATTTTGTTTAGTTCTGCTTTCTGTTCTTCTTCCTGTTTTGATAATAGGTAATAATTCACTGCTGGATAGCATGTAACCTCTTTCTTTGACTTGTCCTGTACTCTCTCCCCTTACTGGCCGAGATGAAGTAATTCCATATAGAGAAGGTCCTAACTGAAAACGCTATTCTTTAGACTGGGTATGACTTTTTGGAAAGACTTAAATGTTTATGCAAGACATTTTCATTGATGAACACAAAATTTACACTTTCATCTTGAATATTTATAGCATTCAAGTATACTGGGACTGGAAAAATCATAGAAGGGCTATTAATATTAATATATATCATAGACATTGCAATGACTGGAATTTTTTGGCAGGGGTTTGGCGTGGGGGGCGTTGTGCTTTTCAGCATCCACTTATCTTATTTGGAAGTTATTCCCCAGGTGTGAGATCTTGGTAGAAAGCAATGCTTTTCCTCCACTTATAGAAGCCAGAGGTCTAAAGCCTGTCTCTTCCAGAATCTTAGCTTCAAGGACTTGGGCATCACGAACAGACATATGGCCTTCCAAGGATCTGGGGTGTCGATTGAGGGATATAAAGAGTGATGGTGGTGGTCTCCTACAAATGACAGTTGTTGTGTTTCCTGTCTCTTAACCTTTTGGAGGCATTTGGTCCCATCAATTCTGTTTTTTCCAATCTATTCTTCCAGGCTTGCCTTGATTAAGTGATCAACTCCTGTTTTGTTCAAAGAGGTCAGAACTCAGTTTCTGGGACTTCCTTGGTGGTCCAGTGGTTAAGACTCCATGCTTCCACTACAGAGAGGTGGGTTCAATTCCTGATTGGGGAACTAAGATCCCACATGCTGTGCAGCACAGCCAAAAGTTTAAAAACAAAGCAAAGCAACTCTGTTTCTGTTACTTGCAACCATGAGTATTTTAATTATCTCCTCCTCCTCCTTATCATCATCACAGTGTTTTCAAAGTCTCGATCCCAAAACACAGCCCTGTGTCTTTGTGGGTCTCAAGAAGGATGCTCCCTCTATAAAGAGGGATGGAGTGTATATTTCTTCTTGTGTAGCATCCCAATAGGCCTCTCCTCCTCTCCTGCTCCATCTAGGACTCTGGTCTTTACATTTCAAAGTCAAAGGATGACCCTCTCCTCCTCCTTCACTTGGATTTGTTTTTGTTTTGTGTTTTGAATTCTGGCTAATATTGCTCCAAACATGTCACATTCTTGGTGGCAGAGCAGCAAGGTGGTATAGTGTGGGTATTTTGGAGTTATTTTTACAGAGTGTTAATGCATCCCCTCCAATTCATATGTTGAAAACCTACACCACCGTGTGGTGGTATTAGGAGATGGAGCCTTTGGGAGGTAATTAGGTCATGAGGGTGTAGCCCTCATGACGGGATTAGTGCCCTTAGAAGAAAGGAGAGAGCTTGCTTTTCTCTCTCCCTGCTCTGAAGATAAAAGATGATGTCCATCTGCACACCAGGAAGTGGGTCTTGTGCAGACACCAGATCTGTTGGCATATTAATCTTGGACTTGCCACACTCCAGAACTGTGAGAAATAAATGGTCTGTTGTTGAAGCTGTTTTGTGTATGGTGATTTGTTATAATAGTCAGAACTAAGATGCACAGACTTGGGTTCAAATCTTGGGTCTGTTGTTCAGCAGCTGGGTGACCTTAAGCAAGCTGATGAACTCCTCTGCATCTCTGGGATCTTCTTTTTCTTAAGATGCAAGGAGTAATGCTAATCTCATACAATGACTGTGACAGTAGGGTCATAACGCAAAGGGGTTTAGCCAGTGCCTAGCACTTAAGAAGGGACCCCAAACATAGGATAATGGTGGCTGACTTTCTCTTCTTTGTATCTGAGCACAATGGCTGTGGAGATGAGGTTCCCTTGGTGTGTCCCTTCTAGGTTGAGGTTGGACGGTGGGATGACTGGTGGTTGGCTAATACTTCTTCCTCTCACAGGAGTACAAGGTAGTCTGTCATAGATAAACAGTGAAGTTCACATTTCCTACTCTTGCTGGTAAGAATTTCTACTTTTTTTTTTTTTTAAGCTAACAATCATTTCTGTCTTCCTATGTGCCAGGAATTCTGCTGAGCAATTTAATCAACTAAGTCAATCCTTACAATAACACTATGACGCACATACTTTATTAACATCTCCATTTTTAGGTGGGAAATCGGTCTTAGAAAGTTAATCTGCTCAAAATCATACAGCTAGTGTGTAGTAAAACTAAGGCTTTTGGTTTTTTTTTTAAATTGTGGTAAAATATACATAACATACGAATTAACCATTTTAACCACTTTTAAGTACACAATTCAGTGGCGTATAAAGGATCATGGCATCCGGTCCCACCACTTCATGGGAAATAGATGGGGAAACAGTGGAAACAGTGTCAGACTTTATTTTTCTGGGCTTCAAAATCACTACAGATGGTGACTGCAGCCATGAAATTAAGATGCTTACTCCTTGGATGGAAAGTTATGACCAACCTAGATAGCATATTCAAAAGCAGAGACATTACTTTGCCAACAAAGGTTCGTCTAGTCAAGGCTATGGTTTTTCCTGTGGTCATGTATGGATGTGAGAGTTGGACTGTGAAGAAGGCTGAGCACCGAAGAATTGATGCTTTTGAACTGTGGTGTTGGAGAAGACTCTTGAGAGTCCCTTGGACTGCAAGGAGATCCAACCAGTCCATTCTGAAGGAGATCAGCCCTGGGATTTCTTTGGAAGGAATGATGCTAAAGCTGAAACTCCAGTACTTTGGCCACCTCATGTGAAGAGTTGACTCATTGGAAAAGACTCTGATGCTGGGAGGGATTGGGGGCAGGAGGAGAAGGGGACGACAGAGGATGAGATGGCTGGATGGCATCACTGACTCGATGGACGTGAGTCTGAGTGAACTCCAGGAGTTGGTGATGGACAGGGAGGCCTGGTGTGCTGCGATTCATGGGGTCGCAAAGAGTTGGACACGACTGAGCGACTGATCTGATCTGATCTGACACTGTGTGACTATCACCACTATTCATTCCCAGAACTTTTTCACTATCCCAAGAGTTGAGCTTTTTAAGTTGAATTTGTGCAGTGTCTATTTTTTTCCTTTTTTTTGGTCTGTGTCACTTGGCATGTGGAACTTTAAGTTTCCTGACCACGGATGGAACCCACACCCCCTGCACTGGAAGCATGGGGTCTTAACCCTAATACCACCAGGAACATCTTCAACTTCTAATTTGTGAATGGAGCCTATTGTGAAGCAGTTAGAGTATAAATTCTTTGAGCGTTCAAACCTCAGGTATGCCTTTGATGAGCTGTGAGGTCTTGGGGGAAGTTACTTGGTTTTTTTGTGCCTCAGTACCTTCCTCTGTAAATGGAGAGCATGATAATTAATGGTGCCTGTCTTATAGAGTGGTTATCATATTAAGTGATATTAAATACTTAGAGTTCCCCTGTAGATATTAGGCACACAATAAGCATTAGTTGTTATTACTCCCTAGTGCTAATTATAGGGTGCTGTGGTCCTGATGGAAGGAAAGCTGGCACATCAGAGCATTAGGAAAGATGCTGTGATGTGGACAGGGCTTTGGACCACATGGATTTTATTCAAGTTCACTTCTTTGAGCTGGGCTTGAGGTGATACATCACTTCCTTGAATCAAGTTGATGGATTCCAGGACCGTCTGGGTGGTCCAGTGGTTAAGATTCTGTGCTTCCAATGCACGAGGTGTGGGTTTGATCTCTGGTCAGGGAAAAAAGATACCACATACTGTGTGATGAGGCTAGATGAAGACAAAAAAACAAAAAACAAAAAGAGCAGGGTGGGGAAGGGGTTGATGGGGTTTCATTACATCTTCAAAATCTCCTCTAATGTTGAAAGGCAACATGATCTCTCTCATAACTAGGTAACTGGGTGGCCCAAGCAGGCAACTGCTAACACATATGTGCGTCTGTCTCCAGAGATGGGTACCTGGCAGATGGAGAGCTTAAGGTGAGTTGCAGGATGGAAGCTGTGCAGGCAGCATCCTCAAAGTCTTCTCTTCCTCTGGACCCCAGGCCAGAAACAAAGAGCTCATAACTCCCATGCTGCCTCCTGCCTCCTTCCATACTGTCAAGGAATAATTTTAGAAAATATTAAAATCTCAAACAAATGCACAGCAAGCATGTACCAAAGTTTTATTTAACTCATTAATGAGAGAACCAGCAGGATGGCAGAGCTGGCTTCAGAGAGGATATGAGAACTGATATGTAAAAATACAGTGCTCTTAAAATAATAGAAGGATGCTAGAATTTAGTTGCTAAGTAAGATATAAAACTGTAAGACTGGTTAATATATATAAGAACAATATATCCATACTGTTTGGGTCTATATTCTCTGCTAGTCAGAAATCATTTGCATCTCTACCACATAAAAATAATTTGTACTCTCTAAGTTTTTTCCAAGTTACTATCAACCCTTGCAGAGCTGGGTCTCCGGTCAATATATAAATTCACATTTCCTTGGAGAGTCAGGTGGTATTTTGAGGGCTTTTAGACAATGCCGTAGCCTGATAATAAAAAGACTTTTGACTTATTTCCAAGTTTTGGGTGATTCTTTTGTAAGAATAACCATGGAAGGGATCGATGAGCGATTAGAAATCCTTCCCCACCAAGCCTTAGATAAGGTCTCAGGTGCTGTTCCAGCAGTGTGCTTCTTGTGGCTACGACCAGTTGATGGAAACTGGTACAAGGGAGAAAGTGATTTGTCATCCAGCCCTTGATGACAACGGTGGCTTGATTTATAACTTCCGAACAGCTTCGCCCACAGCTGGCAGAGGCTATTCCAATGACTCAGTCAGAGCTCTGGCTTAGCCGCAAGGAAAGACCTAAAGAAGCATCATCTCTCATTGAGAGAAGGCGAGAGGCCAAAGGAAGTGGGTGGTCAAAGATGATTTTTTTCCATCCTAGATGAATGTTCCCTTATCCTTCCTAAAGTCAGTATTTCATAGACAAGCTACATGGCTTCAGAGCCATTTATCTCATGTGGATGGTATGTTTTGATTTTTCCTAGTGTAAAAAGTTGTGTGTCAACTCTGAATATCCACTGGAAGACTGATGCTGAAGCTCCAGTAATTTGGCCACCTGATGCAAAGAGCCATCTCATTGGAAAAGACCCTGATGCTGGGAAAGATTGAGGGCAGGAGGAGAAGGGGGTGACAGAAGATGAGATGGTTGGATGGCATCTCTGACTCAATGGACTTGAATTTGAGCAAACTCCAGGAGATAGTGAAGGACAGGGAAGGACAGGGTCCCTGCAGACCACGGGGTTACAAAGAATGGGACATGACTTAGCCACTGAATAACAACAAATGTAGAGAGCTGAGTGTTAATGGGTGAGGAGCTTGGAAGGAGATGGGAGATTTGTTCTTAGTTGCACTGGGTGCTGCTAGTGACCTTACAGAGTTTATAGTTCATCCATTCAGTAAATGGACCTGTTATAATCATGAGAAATGGGAAGATCATGCCTTCAAGAAGAGGCAATCATCCTTCATTCATTCCAAGGCATACTCTGGCACCCACTATGAACCAAGCTTTATTGAAGTCCATTGGAACTCAGGAAGTCTCTTCCCTAGAAAGACCATGAGATGCTACCATATAACAAGTCTCCTTTGTGAGCTACACCAAGCCCTGTGTGCCTCTGCCAGTAAAGGCAAGGCTATCTGCAGTCAGAGGGAAGACTTAAGTAGTGTGTCAGTGTCCTTTGTCGAAATATTATTTCTTATAGTTACTCAGTGTTTAAATTGTCAACAAAATCTCCCACTTGTAGATTACCCCTAACATTTATATTTCTACCCCAAACTGTGGAGAAGGCAGTTCATTAATGTTTCAAATAAGGTAAGAGAACGCTAATTCACTGTTATCATAGGACTGTCATTTCTGTCCTGAGTGAAATGATGAGAAGGGACAGGAAACCTTCTCTCTTGGGACAGCTGTGAATGGTCAGTTGAAGAAAAGTACAAGGAGGCAGGGGCTGGGAACTGAGCGGATGATATCCAGCCTCGTGAGTTTTATGCAGTAAAGGCAAAGTGAAAGATGGGACCCCTCTCTGTGTCTCTGGTGTTCTGTGACCTCTGCCTCAGTGTTCATTAAGGGTGAAGTTCCTGGACTTCCCTGGTGGTCCAGTGGTTAAGAATCTACCTCCCAGTGTAGGCGACACAGGTTCGATCCCTGGTGTAGGAAGATTCCCACATGCCGAGGGGCAGTTAAGCCCAGGCACTACATCTACTGAGCCCCTATGTCCTACAGACCATGCTCTGCAACAAGAGAAGCCACTCCAATGAGAAGCCTGTGCATGGCAACTGGAGAGTAGCCCCTGCTCACCACAACCAGAGAAAAGCCTGCGCACAACACTGAAGACCCAGGGCAGCCAAAATATAAATAAGAAAAAAAGGGTGAAATTCCTACTTTATTGAGAGATGGGAGACAACCCTACTTTGGTAGACCATGAAGCAACCGCACTGGGTGAGAAGCTATGGGAGGGAGATCAATTCAGATCAGTCACTCAGTCGTGTCCAACTCTTTGCGACCCCATGAATCGCAGCACGCCAGGCCTCCCTGTCCATCACCAACTCCCGGAGTTCACTCAGACTCACGTCCATCGAGTCAGTGATGCCATCCAGCCATCTCATCCTCTGTTGTCCCCTTCTCCTCCTGCCCCCAATCTCTCCCAGCATCAGAGTCTTTTCCAATGAGTCAACTCTTCGCATGAGGTGGCCAAAGTACTGGAGTTTCAGCTTTAGCATCATTCCTTCCAAAGAAATCCCAGGGCTGATCTTCAGAATGGACTGGTTGGATCTCCTTGCAGTCCAAGGGACTCTCAAGAGTCTTCTCCAATACCACAGTTCAAAAGCATCAATTCTTCGGTGCTCAGCCTTCTTCACAGTCCAACTCTCACATCCATACATGACCACAGGAAAAACCATAGCTTTGACTAGACGAACCTTTGTTGGCAAAGTAATGTCTCTGCTTTTGAATATGCTATCTAGGTTGGTCATAACTTTCCTTCCAAGGAGTAAGCGTCTTTTAATTTCATGGCTGCAATCACCATCTGTAGTGATTTTGGAGCCCAGAAAAATAAAGTCTGACACTGTTTCCACTGTTTCCCCATCTATTTCCCATGAAGTGGTGGGACTGGATGCCATGATCTTCGTTTTCTGAATGTTGAGCTTTAGGCCAACTTTTTCACTCTCCACTTTCACTTTCATCAAGAGGCTTTTTAGTTCCTCTTCACTTTCTGCCATAAGGGTGGTGTCATCTGCATATCTGAGGTTATGGATATTTCTCCCGGCAATCTTGATTCCAACTTGTGTTTCTCCCAGTCCAGCATTTCTCATGATGTACTCTGCATATAAGTTAAATACACAGGGTGACAATATACAGCCTTGATGAACTCCTTTCCCTATTTGGAACCAGTCTGTTGTTCCATGTCCAGTTCTAACTGTTGCTTCCTGACCTGCATACAAATTTCTCAAGAGGCAGATCAGGTGGTCTGGTATTCCCTCCTCTTTCAGAATTTTCCACAGTTTATTGTGATCCACACAGTCAAAGGCTTTGGCATAGTCAATAAAGCAGAAATAGATGTTTTTCTGGAACTCTCTTGCTTTTTCCATGATCCAGTGGATGTTGGCAATTTGATCTCTGGTTTCTCTGCCTTTTCTAAAACCAGCTTCAACGTCAGGAAGTTCACGGTTCACATATTGCTGAAGCCTGGCTTGGAGAATTTTGAGCATTACTTTAGCGTAGGTCTAAAGCAAAGAAGACAGCCCCTGCCCAACCAGAACTCACTGTGCAGGAGACAGGAGTATACCAGCACTAACCACAGCCTGTGGAGGGTCAATGTCCACAAGGGCATTGAGACTATAGAGTGTCAATGAGAGAAACATCATAAGATTGAAGGGAAGAAGATCAATTATACCACGCAAATACTAATCCAAGTGTTGCTGCTGCTGCTAAGTCACTTCATTCGTGCCCGACTCTGTGTGACCCCATAGATGGCAGCCCACCAGGCTCCCTGGTCCCTGGGATTCTCCAGGCAAGAACACTGGAGTGGGTTGCCGTTTCTTTCTCCAATGCATGAAAGTGAAAAGTGAAAGTGAAGTCGCTCAGTCGTGTCCGACCCTCAGCGACCCAATGGACTGCAGCCTACCAGGCTCCTCTGTCCATGGGATTTTCCAGGCAGGAGTACTGGAGTGGGGTGCCATTGCCTTCTCCCAATCCAAGTGTTAGGTAGTTAGAACAGGAAACAGGAGTCCAAAATGGCGGTGGCTAGAAGACAAGGAAGGGAAAAGCCGGTGAAAATAGAACAAAGGAAGGTCAAAGGAAGTTCTGAGGACCTGAGTGAGGACCTCCGGTAGAACAAATAGCACCCCTGGCTAGCCCAATTTACACAGGGCAGGCCCAGGGAGAGGAAAAAAACATATAAAAAGAGGAGCCAAAGTACACTCTCTCTCGCTCCCTTCCCCACGTGCTGGCACGCTCCCCCACTCTCTTCTCTTCGCATCTTTGGGTTGGCATGCCCTCACGCTTTGAGGATGGATTCTCTTGCTATTTTCTAAATAGAACTGTAACACCGATTTGTCTAAGAGCTATGACACGGTCTGTCCAAGACCTGAGAGCTGCGACACGCTGAGGGCTTTAATGTCCGTCGCTCCAAATCTTTGCTGTGATGAGACAGAACCGAGGAGCATACACTCGCCCGACACAAGGAAAGTTGGCATGGCTGAATCAGTTTGATCTGGGTACAGGCTAGGTGGCCAAGGCCCAAGAAGTGAGAGCCTCTCTGGCCAAAGTGAGTGGATGGATGGAAATTGTCAGGCAGGGGCTTTGGCTGATTTTAGATAACAGATAACAGGCCTCACTGAAAACTGGCATGTGCCTTTATGCGGCTTCTTTCATATCTTCTCAGAAAAGCCCTGTAAATCAGGGCCCTGAATGGCTGCAGGCCTTCTGCATCCAGTCATAGCCAGTTACCTGGCTAGTGTCTCACCCAGGCTAGGCTTCAGGGTGCGTGCTAGTTCCTAGAGTGCCTTTTGCAAATTAGTACACAATTTTACTAATTGTCCACTAGACAGATACAGTTCAAGGATGTGTCAACTACAAATTGGCACTTACCAAGAGCTTTGCCAACGACTGAACAACACAGGCATTTGCCACCTGCCATGGAGATTGAGCTCCATCTGCTCTAGTGTTGACCTTCAATACCGGCTGAGGGGGTTCAGGCTGGAGTGAGGCACTCTGTGCTCCAGGGAATCTGGTGGGACAGGTCTTCAGATAGTTGGATGTTTTTAGGAACAGATTTTATGATCTCAACCCTTGCATCTCCTCAGGTCTAGAGAAGCACTAAATCCCTTCATGGTGACATCAGATCCTCATGACTAACAAAAATCTTTTTGAAAAATGAGTGCTTCATGGTCCTGAACTCCCCCTTCACCAAAACCTTATCTATTGACCTTCCCCCACTGCCGCTTTGGAGTGGTCTCTCAGAGCTATCTGAGATGCTGCCTCCCAGGCTGCAGTCCTCATTTTGCCCCAAATGAAACTTAACTCTCAAGTTGTACATCTTTTTTAGCTGACAGACGCATGGCTTGGTAAGGGGAGTGAAGGCTGGATTTCAGGCCCCTCTTACTGCCTCAGCAGGGTGTGTTGTGAAATGTACAACCTGTGCAACTGTGCATGTCAGCCTTGCTGAGCTTTATGATCTCCAAGGACAGTTTCTATCAACCTTTAAAAGGCACCCTGGGAGGACAGAATTAGCATCACATCCAAGGGGATGAGCAAGTAGCATTTAGAGAAGAAAAGGTAGGAATCCAGCTTCAATTCCACTTTCCTGGTGAAGTCTTCTGTTCCAGGGCCATCAGAAATGATTTTGGATTCTCAATAGCAAATCATTAGGTACTGAAAAACCAGAGACTGACAGGATGCCCAGAAGGCAGGGAAAGTGTGAGGTTTCAAAGTCCAAATTAACCACTGGGAGTGGTGATCACCGTTTATCTTGTAATCCCCAACATCTTGGAGGAGGAGGCCTGGAAAGCATTTCCAGTAGAAGATGAAGACATTGGGATGGGAAGACAAGATAATGAGTAGAGCAGAGGCTGGATCTGGTGGGAGGGAATGGGATAAACATACAGAGGAAGGGGCTGAACAAAAAAAGAAGATAGAGGAACCAGGAGGTATGAAGGTGGGTTGTAGAGCAGAGGGATAAGGGATTTTGGCTGGATAATGATAGGGCCCACACGGGGTCTCATTGATAAGATGGCTTGTTATGTTGACCTCACAAACAAAGAATAAATCACAGTGATCTTTGAGGCCGACCAAACTGCCCAAATGGCATCCTGTTATCTCACTGGTGCCTGTCTTTTCAAAGCTGCAAGACTACCAGATTCCAGACCTCCAGCTACGTGACCATCCCTTCAGAGATTTTTTCATTGGTGGGGTGTAAGAAGGACTCCGTCAGAAAGGGAGAACTCTGGTTCTCCTTAAGAGCCAGTCACCCTCTCTTTTCCCTCTAATAAATTTCCTTTTCTTGCCTGACTGCCCAACTCACTCTCTTTTTCTCTGCACTCGCCTGACAGATAATGTTTTATCTTCTTCAGGCTGAAGTCAGTACAATCCAAGATGCTGAAGGTGCTGAAGGTCTAGAGTGGTTATGGAGGACCTCTCTGAGGAGGTGATATTTAGGCTAAGAGCAAAGGTTGAGAGGAATTCGTAATCATTTCTACTAGAGCTTTAAAAAATTAAGTATTGGACTTTCCTGGTGGTACAGTGGATAAGAATCTGCCTGCCAATGCAGGGGACACGGATGGGTTAGATCCTTGGTCTAGGAAGCTTCCACATGCTGCAGAGCAACTAATCCTGTGAGTCACAACTGCTAAACCTACGTGCCGGAGTCCGCGAGCCACAACTACTGAGCCCACGTGCTGCAGCTCCTGAAGGCCGGGCCCCTAGACCCGAGCTCTGCAGCAAGAGAAGCCATGGCAGTGAGAAGCCCGTGCACCGCAACTAGAGCGCAGCTCCCCACTTGCCAGGACTAGAGAAAGCCTGCTCACAGCAATGAAGACACAGAGCAACCAAACATAAATCAATTACAAAAAATTATTACTTCATGTACAAGAAACACACATACACACACATGCACATTAAGCATGTGGCTCAATGAGTTTTGAGAGTTGAATAGAACTGTGTATCCCATGCTGGTGGGAGTAGAGATCAGGTTCACTTTTCTCCATATAGTCATCCAGTTGTTCCAGAACCATTTGCTGAACAGACTTTATCTTCCCTGCTGAATGGCTATCATACTTTGTAAAACATTTACTGATCGTATAGATTTCTGGATTCTTCTATTTCTGTATTCTACTCTATCTCATTGACCTATTTGTCTACTTTATGCCAATACCATATGGTTTTTATTTCTTTTAGCTCTTTTTTTTTTCTTTTATTTTTGGCCTCCCTTTAAAACCTTTACCATATTCTATTTCAGTTCCTTTGGTGGTTACTCAAAAATTTCACATGTACACTTAAGGTTATATTTTAAAAACTATTATATACCTGGGGCTTCCTAGATGGTGCTAGTGGTAAAGAACCCGACTGCCAATGCAGGAGATGTAAGAGACAGGGGTTCTATCCCTGGGTTGGGAAGATCCCCTGGAGGAGGGTATGGCAACCCGCTCCAGTATTCTTTCTGGAAAATCCCACGGACAGAGGAGCCTGGTGGGATACAGTCCATAGGGTTGCAAAGAATCGGCCATGACTGAAGCGAATTAGCATGCAGCACGCAGTATCTACATAAATTTGTATTTCTATTCTCCTCTTGAATAAGATGAGGACAATTGAAATTTCCTCAAAATGTTCCTTTCCCATCTTTGTTAATTTTTTTCCTGGTATTATTTCTTAAACCAAATAGACTACTTACAATCAATGCACATTTAAAATTCCTAAATAATTACACAACTTACAATCAATTAATATTTAGAGTCTCTAGTCAATTTTTGCTGATTTCTGTCCTTACTAATTCTTCTTACATGACACAATCTTTGTCTTTATTTTTCTAGTTTCATTCTTTAATAATTTTTTCAAGGAGGGTCTGTGAAAAATAATAGCTCTTGATTTCTGGGTTTGTGAAAGTGAATTTCAATCCAGAATTCTATGCTCAAATGAGCTATTGTCACGAGTGATTCCATTCTATTTCTTTTCTTTTTCTTTTTTTTTTTTTTAGCCACACGATATGTGGATTTTTAGTTCCCTGGCAAGGGATTGAACCCATGCTCCCTGAATTGGAAATGCAGAGTTTTAACCACTGGACCATCATGGAAGCCCCACGAGTAATTCCATTTCTAAGCATGAGTTCAAGGTCAAAATTCCAGAGTATTTATTTTACATAGAGCCTCACATGAGTCACCCAGTGTTTTGTGGTTTTTTTTAAGATAATTTTTTAGAAGTTTTAAGTTCACAGCAAAGTTGAATGGAGAGTACAAAGATCTGTCATATACTCACTGTCCCCACACATGCATAAGCTCCCCCACTGTCCATGTCCCCCACTACAGTGGTACATTTGTTATAACTGATGAACCTACATTAAGCCACCATAATCACCCAAAGTACAAAATTTACCGAGGCTTCTCTCTTGATGTCCTATGCTCTGTAGGTTTGGATAAATGTATAATGGCATGTAGCCACCATTGTCATATCATACAGATAATTTCTCAGCCCTAAAAACCCTCTGTACTCTGCCTATTCATCCATTCTTCCTCCCTACCTTTAACAACCACTGATCTTTTTCCTGTCTCCATAGTTTTGCCTTTTCCAGAAAGTCATATAGTTGCAATCATACAGTATGTAGCCTTTTCAGATTGGCTTCTTTCACAAAGTAATATACATCTAAGTTTCCTCATGTCTTTTCATGGCTGGATAGCTCATTTTTCCTTAGCAATGAATAATATTCCATTGTCTGGTGTGCCAGTTTATTTATCCCTGCACCTACTTGAAGGACATGTTGGTTACTTCCAAGTTTGGTGGGTGAATTATGAATAAAGCTGCTGTAAACATCCGTGTGCAGGTTTTGGGTGGACATATTTCCGACTCCCTTGGATAAATACCAAGGACGATGATTGCTGGATCAGATAGTAAGAACGTGTTTTAGTTTTGTAAGAAACTGCCAACTGTCTTCCAAAGTGGTTGTCCCATTTCGCATTCCCAGGCCACACGGTTTCGACTTCTCCTTGTTACTCGGGCTAAATTCCCCTGGTGGCCATGGGAACACTGTCTTTTGTTTTTAGGTTTGGCTCTGTGTTTTTAAACTTAGGGCATAGTCTGCATCTGTTTAGTCCTCCATTTTGAGCAGACTTGTTTACATTCTGGAAAAGCATTACCCAGCAGAGGACAAAGCAAGTGCACAAACCCTACCGGGGTGAGAAGTGTGGCGAGAAGGCCATCTGATTGACCGTATCATCATAAGAGAGTTAGATAGTAAGGTGAGATTGCAAAGGCAGTTCCAAGTCACACAGGGCCAGGGTAAGGAGTTTTGAATTTATCTCAGTGTGATAGAGAACCACAGAAACATTTTAAGCTGAGAAAGTGACATGATCGGTTTCTAGATTTAAAAAGTAATTTGGCACTTATTGCTGGCTTTCTCATTCTCTTTACTTATCCAGCTTCTAAGCGCTCCTGATTTTACTTTCATATACATATGTCTGTTTCCACAGCCTCCAAAGCATTTACATTTTGAGAATGCCTTCCTAAATACAAATAAAACTTTCCAACATTAGTCTGCAAAAAAGAAGAAATCATGTTAAAGCATTGGATTAACCCTGGGTTATACATTGCATGACTCAAAGGAAGCAAAATGTAATTTGCATTAGATTTAGCCAAATCTTGGCACATTAAAATATATCAAGTAATTATTTAATAGATGAAGTGCAAGAAACAGAGTGAGATAGAGTAGGGAGAGTATAGATTAGAAGAGACTTGAAAGAAATATCAATGAGTGGCTATGTAGAGCACTTATTTGGATCTTGATTTAAACAAACTATAAAAAAGCATTTGCTAGATAGTTGAGAAATTTAATACTAATTTGATATTTTATGATATTAAGAAATTGTTACTTTATGTGTGATAGTTGTTTCAAAAGACCTTATCTTTTAGATGTATATGCTAAAATATTTCATATTTTAGCGATTTCATAGAGGAAATGGTATGACATTTAGTATTTTGTTCAAAATTATATAGAGTGGGGTAGTGGATGAAAGTACAAATATAACAGAATGGTTGTAGGTAGAAAGCTGAAGCTGGAAAATGGAAAATTTTCCATAAATGGAAAATATATGATACTATTCTGTCTACTTTTATATAGATTTGAAATTCCACAATAAAAATCTTTGAAAGAAACTGAAATTTGCCATTTTTAAACATTCAATAAGAAATATGAATGTAATCAATACGAACTTTCCAGATAAAAATATCTGTGATCCTTCTGCTTTCCAATCATTCTTTTCTTGACTTTATGTATTATTTATCATCTATTTATCTATCTATCATTTATCTGTTTGCTTGCCAATCTATCCTTACTTTGTCAATAACAATTGTTCTAGTATCTGACTCAGAGTTGCTGTCTTAATTTGGATTGCCCCAGAAGGAGACCCTAATGAGGGTTCAGGTGCAAGCAGTTAATTTTGGAAGTGCAGGAAATATACAAACAACATGGATAAATCCCAAAACATTAGGATGAGCAAAAGAACCTAGGTACAAAAAAATATATACTATAAGATTCCTTTTTAATAAAATGTTAGAACAGGCAAAACTAACATAATATGGCAGAAACATATCAGTGGTTGCCTAAGACAGGAGGTCAGGAACTGGCCACAGGAAGGCAGGAGGGACTTTCTAGGGTGGATGGAAACAGTCTACATCTTCATTGCGGTGATGGTTTTGTCAAAAGTGAATACTTGTGCCAAAAGTCATCAAACCATAGACTTAAAATGGGTGGATCTTATCACATGTACCTTATATTCCAATGCTGACTTAAAAAATAAATCCCGGAGCCAAGATGGCGGAGGAGTAGGACGGGGAGAACACTTTCTCCCCCCACAAATTCATCAAAAGAGCATTTAAACGTCGAGTAAATTCCACAAAACAACTTCTGAATGCCGGCAGAGGACATCAGGCACCCAGAAAAGCAACCCAACTCTTCGAAAGGAGCGCGACTGAACAAGTGAGCCTAAAAAAAAAAAAAAAAAGTGTCCTCCACCGTCCCCTTTGTGTCAGGGCGGAAACCAGATACTGAAGAGACCAGCAAACAGAAGAAGTTATAACAGAGGGAAACGCCTTGGAAGCTACAGAGAGAAGAAATACAGCTCTACCCACCAGAACACTGACACAAGCTTCCCTAACCAGGAAACCTTGACAAGCCACCTGTACAAACCCACACACAGCGAGGAAATGCCACAATAAAGAGAACTCCACAAACTGCCAGAATACAGAAAGGACACCCCAAACTCAGCAATTTAAACAAGATGAAGAGACAGAGGAATACCCAGCAGATAAAGGAACAGGATAAATGTCCACCAAACCAAACAAAAGAGGAAGAGATAGGGAATCTACCTGATAAAGAATTCCGAATAATGATAGTGAAATTGATCCAAAATCTTGAAATTAAAATGGAATCACAGATAAATAGCCTGGAGACAAGGATTGAGAAGATGCAAGAAAGGTTTAACAAGGACCTAGAAGAAATAAAAAAGAGTCAATATATAATGAATAATGCAATAAATGAAATTAAAAACACTCTGGAGGCAACAAATAGTAGAATAACAGAGGCAGAAGATAGGATTAGTGAATTAGAAGATAGAATGGTAGAAATAAATGAATCAGAGAAGATAAAAGAAAAACGAATTAAAAGAAATGAGGACAATCTCAGAGACCTCCAGGACAATATTAAACGCTACAACATTCGAATCATAGGGGTTCCAGAAGAAGAAGACAAAAAGAAAGACCATGAGAAAATACTTGAGGAGATAATAGTGGAAAACTTCCCTAAAATGGGGAAGGAAATAATCACCCAAGTCCAAGAAACCCAGAGAGTCCCAAACAGGATAAACCTAAGGAGAAACACCCCAAGACACATATTAATCAAATTAACAAAGATCAAACACAAAGAACAAATATTAAAAGCAGCAGGGGAAAAACAACAAATAACACACAAGGGAATTCCCATAAGGATAACAGCTGATCTTTCAATAGAAACACTTCAAGCCAGGAGGGAATGGCAAGACATACTTAAAATGATGAAAGAAAATAACCTACAGCCCAGATTATTGTACCCAGCAAGGATCTCATTCAAGTATGAAGGAGAAATCAAAAGCTTTTCAGACAAGCAAAAGCTGAGAGAATTCTGCACCACCAAACCAGCTCTCCAACAAATACTAAAGGATATTCTCTAGACAGGAAACACAAAAACGGTGTATAAATTCGAACCCAAAACAATAAAGTAAATGGCAACGGGATCATACTTATCAGTAATTACCTTAAATGTAAATGGGTTGAATGCCCCAACCAAAAGACAAAGACTGGCTGAATGGATACAAAAACAAGACCCCTACATATGTTGTCTACAAGAGACCCACCTCAAAACAGGGGACACATACAGACTGAAAGTGAAGGGCTGGAAAAAGATTTTCCATGCAAATAGGGACCAAAAGAAAGCAGGAGTAGCAATACTCATATCAGATAAAATAGACTTTAAAACAAAGGCTGTGAAAAGGGACAAAGAAGGTCACTACATAATGATCAAAGGATCAATCCAAGAAGAAGATATAACAATTATAAATATATATGCACCCAACACGGGAGCACTGCAGTATGTAAGACAAATGCTAACAAGTATGAAAGGAGAAATTAACAATAACACAATAATAGTGGGAGACTTTAATACCCCACTCACACCTATGGATAGATCAACTGAACAGAAAATTAACAAGGAAACACAAACTTTAAATGATACAATAGACCAGTTAGACCTAATTGATATCTATAGGACATTTCATCCCAAAACAATGAATTTCACCTTTTTCTCAAGCGCACATGGAACCTTCTCCAGGATAGATCACATCCTGGGCCATAAAGCTAGCCTTGGTAAATTAAAAAAAATAGAAATCATTCCAAGCATCTTTTCTGACCACAATGCAGTATGATTAGATCTCAATTACAGGAGAAAAACTATTAAAAATTCCAACATATGGAGGCTGAGCAACACGCTGCTGGATAACCAACAAGTCACAGAAGAAATCAAAAAAGAAATCAAAATTTGCATAGAAACGAACGAAAATGAAAACACAACAACCCAAAACCTGTGGGACATGGTAAAAGCAGTCCTAAGGGGAAAGTTCATAGCGATACAGGCACACCTCAAGAAACAAGAAAAAAGTCAAATAAATAACCTAACTCTACACCTAAAGCAACTAGAAAAGGAAGAAATGAAGAACCCCAGGGTTAGTAGAAGGAAAGAAATCTTAAAAATTAGAGCAGAAATAAATGCAAAAGAAACAAAAGAGACCATAGCAAAAATCAACAAAACCAAAAGCTGGTTCTTTGAAAGGATAAATAAAATTGACAAATCATTAGCCAGACTCATCAAGAAACAAAGGGAGAAAAATCAAATCAATAAAATTAGAAATGAAAATGGAGAGATCACAACAGACAACACAAAAATACAAAGGATCATAAGAGACTACTATCAACAATTATATGCCAATAAAATGGACAACGTGGAAGAAATGGACAAATTCTTAGAAAAGTACAACTTTCCAAAACTGGACCAGGAAGAAATAGAAAATCTTAACAGACCCATCACAAGCACGGAAATTGAAACTGTAATTAAAAATCTTCCAGCAAACAAAAGCCCAGGTCCAGATGGCTTCACAGCTGAATTCTACCAAAAATTTAGAGAAGAGCTAACACCTATCCTGCTCAAACTCTTCCAGAAAATTGCAGAGGAAGGTAAAACTTCCAAACTCATTCTATGAGGCCACCATCACCCTAATACCAAAACCTGACAAAGATCCCACAAAAAAAGAAAACTACAGGCCAATATCACTGATGAACATAGATGCAAAAATCCTTAACAAAATTCTAGCAATCAGAATCCAACAACACATTAAAAAGATCATACACCATGACCAAGTGGGCTTTATCCCAGGGATGCAAGGATTCTTCAATATCCGCAAATCAATCAATGTAATACACATTAACAAATTGAAAAATAAAAACCATATGATTATCTCAATAGATGCAGAGAAAGCCTTTGACAAAATTCAACATCCATTTATGATAAAAACTCTCCAGAAAGCAGGAATAGAAGGAACATACCTCAACATAATAAAAGCTATATATGACAAACCCACAGCAAACATTATCCTCAATGGTGAAAAATTGAAAGCATTCCCTCTAAAGTCAGGAACAAGACAAGGGTGCCCACTTTCACCATTACTATTCAACATAGTTTTGGAAGTTTTGGCCACAGCAATCAGAGCAGAAAAAGAAATAAAAGGAATCCAAATTGGAAAAGAAGAAGTAAAACTCCCACTATTTGCAGATGACATGATTCTCTACATAGAAAACCCTAAAGACTCCACCAGAAAATTACTAGAACTAATCAATGACTATAGTAAAGTTGCAGGATATAAAATCAACACACAGAAGTGCCTTGCATTCCTATACACTAATGAGAAAACAGAAAGAGAAATTAAGGTAACAATTCCATTCACCATTGCAATGGAAAGAATAAAATACTTAGGAATATATCTACCTAAAGAAACTAAAGACCTATATATAGAAAACTATAAAACACTGGTGAAAGAAATCAAAGAGGACACTAATAGATGGAGAAATATACCATGTTCATGGATTGGAAGAATCAATATAGGGAAAATGAGTATACTACCCAAAGCAATTTATAGATTCAATGCAATCCCTATCAAGCTACCAACGGTATTCTTCACAGAGCTAGAACAAATAATTTCACAATTTGTATGGAAATACAAAAAACCTCGAATAGCCAAAGCGATCTTGAGAAAGAAGAATGGAACTGGAGGAATCAACTTACCTGACTTCAGGCTCTACTACAAAGCCACAGTTATCAAGACAGTATGGTACTGGCACAAAGACAGAAATATAGATCAATGGAACAAAATAGAAAGCCCAGAGATAAATCCACACACATATGGACACCTTATCTTTGACAAAGGAGGCAAGAATATACAATGGATTAAAGACAATCTCTTTAACAAGTGGTGCTGGGAAATCTGGTCAACCACTTGTAAAAGAATGAAACTAGAACACTTGCTAACACCATACACAAAAATAAACTCAAAATGGATTAAAGATCTCAACGTAAGACCAGAAACTATAAAACTCCTAGAGGAGAACATAGTCAAAACACTCTCTGACATACATCACAGCAGGATCCTCTATGACCCACCTCCCAGAATACTGGAAATAAAAGCAAAAATGAACAAATGGGACCTAATTAACCTTAAAAGCTTCTGCACATCAAAGGAAACTATTAGCAAGGTGAAAAGACAGCCTTCAGAATGGGAGAAAATAATAGCAAATGAAGCAACTGACAAACAACTAATCTCAAAAATATACAAGCAACTCCTACAGCTCAACTCCAGAAAAATAAATGACCCAATCAAAAAATGGGCCAAAGAACTAAATAGACATTTCTCTAAAGAAGACATACAGATGGCTAACAAACACATGAAAAGATGCTCAACATCACTCATTATCAGAGAAATGCAAATCAAAACCACTATGAGGTACCATTTCACACCAGTCAGAATGGCTGCGATCCAAAAGTCTACAAATAATAAATGCTGGAGAGGGTGTGGAGAAAAGGGAACCCTCTTACACTGTTGGTGGGAATGCAAACTAGTACAGCCACTATGGAGAACAGTGTGGAGATTCCTTAAAAAACTGGAAATAGAACTGGCTTATGATCCAGCAATCCCACTGCTGGGCATACACAGTGCGGAAACCAGAAGGGAAAGAGACATGTGTACCCCAATGTTCATCACAGCACTGTTTATAATAGCCAGGACATGGAAGCAACCTAGATGTCCATCAGCAGATGAATGGATAAGAAAGCAGTGGTACATATACATAATGGAGTATTACTCAGCCATTAAAAAGAATACATTTGAATCAGTTCTAATGAGGTGGATGAAACTGGAGCCTATTATACAGAGTGAAGTAAGCCAGAAGGAAAAACACCAATACAGTATACTAACACATATATATGGAATTTAGAAAATGGTAACAATAACCTGGTGTATGAGACAGCAAAAGAGACACTGATGTATAGAACAGTCTTATGGACTCTGTGGGAGAGGGAGAGGGTGGGAAGATTTGGGAGAATGGCATTGAAACATGTAAAATATCATGTATGAAACGAGTTGCCAGTCCAGGTTCGATGCACGATACTGGATGCTTGGGGCTAGTGCACTGGGACGACCCAGAGGGATGGTATGGGGAGGGAGGAGGGAGGAGGGTTCAGGATGGGGAACACATGTATACCTGTGGCGGATTCATTTTGATATTTGGCAAAACTAATACAATTATGTAAAGTTTAAAAATAAAATAAAATTAAAAAAAAAATCCCTTTACCAGTAGACAGAGTGTCAAAATAAAAGGGATGTATAAAATGACTCAACCTTTGAAAAGAATTACCTTTAAAACCTTCAGCTTGAAGCCAGTTTCTTCCTTGGCCCCTTTTTTCAGGGAAGCTCAGTGTAAAAAGAGCTTTCAGGACTTCCTCCCCACCTTCATTTTCTTCTTAAGGAGGAAAGTATTCTCCATCAAGGAGATGAAGAGTGAGTTTATAGTCAATTTTTTATATTCAGAGTTGATTTAATATGAGTTAGAATTTTTGGAACAAGACAGTACTACTAATTCTAACACTTTAAAGTATTAAAACCCATAAGCCTCCAACATGCATAATTCACATTCATGAGACAGCTTTTCTTAGCTTCATAATTATTACTTCCTCCTACCTTTGGTATCATTGGCATCTATTTCATGTATGTCTTGGTTTTTTGTAATCTCTTCATCTGGGCGAAGTAAGCTCCAGGAGACCTCAGGCATTTCTTAGTTTTGCTCTTCTGCTCCTAGGTATAAACACTTGGAAACATATCATTTCTGATTTGAAAACTCCCGACTGCCAATCCAGGGGGCTGGAGGGTGTGTTGAAACCCTCTGCCGCCACCCAGCTGTCTCTGCCTCAACATGAGGACAGCCGGTTTCAGCCTCACTTTCTTTTATGCCAGCTAGCCTTCTGACCCAGTGGTTTCCCATTTGACTCCTGCTGGAGGCTCTGGGGCTTCTGCCACTATTGTTACAGAGGATAGGAATCACTCAGAATTGTACATTTGGTCCTATGGATTATAATGTCTAAAAATCCAGACAACAACTTTCCCAGAATCAAGGGCATAGGTGCCATAATCTGTTGAACAGTGTTATGACTGAAATCAGCTACAGTGTTACCACCATTCTGTGTAAGCAGCATCCTGTGTAATAACTGGCTAGCCAGCAACCTAACATTCTGGGATTATTTGCTTCCCTTGAAACTTCTCTCCAGAAATATCTGCACTGTAGTTTATCCCACAGAGCTGATTTCTCCTGGGTAATTCAGAGAAACATGTTTTTTTCCCCCTTCCAAACCTTGTTATCCAATGTACTGGTATAGGGGTACCCACAGGGATTAAAAAAAAATGGATTCCCAACACTTCTAACTGTTGGTGGGAATGTAAACTGGTATAATCACTAAGGAGAACAGTATGGAGATCCCTTAAAAAACTAAAAATAGAGTTACCATAGGATCCCACAATTCTACTTCTGAGCATATATCCAGAAAAGACAAAAACTCTAACTTGAAAAGATAAATGCACCCCAATGCATGTATGGTAGCACTGTTTACAATAGCCAAGACATAGGAGCAACCTAAATGTCCATCAACAGATGAATAGATAAAAAAGATGGTACCAACACACAGTGGAATACTACTCAGTCATAAAAAAGAATGAATTAATGTCATGTGCAGCAACACGGATGAACCTAGAGATTATCATCCCAAGTGAAGTCAGGCAAAGACAAATATCATATGATATCACTTACAGGTGGAATCTAAAAAAAGGGATGTAAATGAACTTAGTTGCTGCTCAGTCGCTTCAGTCATGTCCGACTTTACGCGACCCCATAGATGGCAGCCCACCAGGCTCCTCTGTCCCTGGGATTCTCCGGGCAAGAACACTGGAGTGGGTTGCCATTTCCTCCTCCAATGCATGAAAGTGAAAAGCCAAAGTGAAGTCGCTCAGTCGTGTCCGACTCCTAGCGACCCCATGGACTGTAGCCTACCAGGCTCCTCCATCCATGGGATTTTCCAGGCAAGAGTACTGGAGTCGGGTGCCATTGCCTTCTCCAACAAAAGGGAAAGGGTATAGGGAAGGATAAATTAGGAGTTTGGAATTAACAGATACACATTACTGTATATAAAATAGATAACAAGAATCTACTGTATGGCACAGGGAACTATATGCTATATCTTATGATAACCTATAATAGAAAAGAATATAAAAAAGAACATATATAAAATATATATGTGAATCACTTTGCTGTACACTTGAAACTAATAAAACATGGTAAGTCAACCACATTTCAAATAAAAAGATTCCTAAACTCACTTGTAGCCAGGAAATGTAGACGAAAGAAATAAGATGCCATACCTCATATACATACGATTGGCAAATGTTTCAAAGTCGATATCTGTTACGCATGGCTGCATAACAAACGACTCCCCTTAAGATTCTTAGAATCTCTCTTACATAACAAAGAAGATCTAGGAGTTTAGTTCAGTTCAGTTCAGTCGCTCAGTCGTGTCTGACTCTTTGCGACTCTATGAATCGCAGCATGCCAGGCCTCCCTGTCCATCACCAACTCCCGGAATTCACTCAAACTCACGTCCATCGAGTCGGTGAGGCCATCCAGCCATCTCATCCTCTGTCATCCCCTTTTCCTCCTGCCCCTAATCCCTCCCAGCATCAGAGTCTTTTCCAATGAGTCAACTCCTCGTGTGAGTTTTTCAGCTTTAGCATCATTCTTTCCAAAGAACACCCAGGGCTGATCTCCTTTAGAATGGACTGGTTGGATCTCCTTGCAGTCCAAGGGACTCTCAAGAGTCTTCTCCAACACCACAGTCCAAAAGCATCAATTCTTCGGCCTTCAAATCTGACATCTCAAAATCAGAAAATGATCGTATAGCTGCATCCTTGAATTTGATGATTTACTTCAATATTTATTCTAAGACCAAATTTTATTGAAAACTCTCCAGATTTAATCTTTGCATTTTCTTACTTTGAGGGCCTTTTGCTTGGCTAGAAAGATTACTCTGGGCTCTCACATTTTCTGTAAATTCTTCTACAAAACTAAACAGTTCCTTCTGTAGCTCATCTATCTGGCTTCTTAAAACGACATTGTACACCCGTGGCAGATTCATGTCAATGTATGGCAAAACCAATACAATATTGTAAAGTAATTAGCCTCCAATAAATTAATTAATTAAGAAAAAAACACATTGACCTGTTTTATCATAGGCATCAAGAAGAAGCCATCTGTCACCTTTAACTTTTTACCTGGGAATGTCCCCAACCAGATGTTACCAGATGTAGTGCGCCCTGTAGTTAATACTGGGAAGAACCTTGCATCTTCTGCTTGACAGAGACAGTAGAATCTGGCACCAGGATTAAATCAGAAAGGAGAAGTACATCCTAAACTAAGATTTTCATAATTCTAATCTCCTGGAGAAAACTCGGAAATTCTCCATTACTGTTGAGCACTGAACACCTGAAGACTTTGAGTTTGTGAATATATGCCTGCAGATAGATTTATCTTGCAAAACAGTAAAGTATGCAGAATCTTCGAGGAACCAATATTTACTAAACAAATTTCACAGGAGTCATTAAAAACATTATGTGCAGTTAGGTAAATAGAAAAACAGTTTTTTAAAGCCTACTATCTTTTAATTACCTACTTTTTTTTTTTTTTTTTAAACAAAGGACTGCTTGAGGAACTTGGCTTGGAACCAGACAAAGAAGAGTAAGGCATAGGTGACTGCCCTGGTGGTCCAGTGGTTAAGACTCCGCCTTCCAATGCAGGGGGTGCAGGTTCTATCTCTGGTCAGGGTGCTGAGATCCCACAGGCCTCAAGGCCAAAAAACCAGATTGTGAAACAGAAACAATGTTGTAATAAATTCAATAAAGACTTTAAAAGTGAGGCATAACCCCTGCTTTCAAATTAGGTACTATTTCATAGAAGATAACTTAAACAAATATGTGATGACATACAGTTACATTCCAAGTAATCACTCAATTGCTTTTCCAATTGTTTTTATTACCATAGAGAGTCACATGTGAAATCTTTCTTAATACAGGACTACTGATGTTGAGAATATCCTATTTAAAAAATAAATCATTTGTGTTGAAAACAGATTTTTAGTGTGAATTTAATGGAATGTGAAGTCAAGTGGGCCTTAGGAAGCATCACTATGAACAAAGCTAGTGGAGGTGATGGAATTCCCATTGAGCTATTTCAAATCCTAAAAGATGATGTTGTAAAAGTGCTGCACTTAATATGCCAGCAAATTTGGAAAACTCAGCAGTGGCCACGGGACTGGAGAAGGTCAGTTTTCATTCTACTCCCAAAGAAAGGCAATGCCAAAGAATTCTCAAACTACTGCACAATTGTACTCATCTCACATGCTAGTAAAGTAATGCTCAAAATTCTCCAAGCCAGGATTCAGCAATACATGAACTGCGAACTTCTAGATGTTCAAGCTGGTTTTAGAAAAGGCAGAGGAACCAGAGATCAAATTGCCAACATCTGCTAGATCATCGAAAAAACAGAGTTCTAGAAAAACATCTACTTCTGCTTTATTGACTATGCCAAAGCATTTGACTGTGTCGGTCACAATAAACTGTGTAAAATTCTTCAAGCAATGGGAATAGCAGGCCACCTGACCTGCCTCTTGAGAAATCTGTATGCAGGTCAGGAAGCAACAGTTAGAATTGGACATGGAACAACAGACTGGTTCCAAAGGAGAAGGAGTACATCAAGGCTGTATATTGTCACTCTGCTTATTTAACTTATATGCAGAGTACATCATGAGAAATGCTGGGCTGGAGAAAGCACAAACTGGAATTAAGATTGCTGGGAGAAATATCAATAACCTCAGATATGCAGATGACACCACCCTGATGGCAGAAAGAGAAGAACTAAAGAGCCGCTTGATGAAAGTGAAAGAGGAGAGTGAAAAAGTTGGCTTAAAGCTCAACATTCAGAAAACTAAGATTATGGCATCCCATCCCATCACTTCATGTCAAATAGATGGAGAAACAGTGGAAACAGTGTCAAACTTTATTTTTTGGGGCTCCAAAATCACTGCAGATGGTGACTGCAGCCATGAAATTAAAAGACGCTTACTCCTTGGAAGGAAAGTTATGACTAACCTAGACAGCATATTAAAAAGCAGAGACATTACTTTGCCGACAAAGGTCTGTCTAGTCAAGGCTAAGGTTTTTCCAGTAGTTATGTATAGATGTGAGAGTTGGACTATAAAGAAAGCTGAGCACTGAAGAATTGATGCTTTTGAACTGTGGTGTTGGAGAAGACTCTTGAGAGTCCATTGGACTGCAAGGAGATCCAACCAGTCCATCCTAAAGGAAATCAGTCCTGAGTGTTTATTGGAAGGACTTACATTGAAGCTGAAACTCCAATACTTTGGCCACCTGATGTGAAGAGCTGACTCATTTGAAAACACCCTGATGCTGGGAAAGACTGAAGGCTGGAGGAGAAGGGGACGACAGAGGATGAGATGGTTGGATGGCATCAACAACTCAATGGACACGAGTCTGAGTAAACTCTGGGAGTTGGTGATGGACAGGGAGGCTTGGTGTGCTGCAGTCCATGGGGTTGCAAAGAGTTGGACACGACTGAGCGACTGAATTGAACTGAATGCATACCATCTGGAAAAATAAATTCAGGAAAAAAGGAAATATTAAAAAAAATAAGGTAGTACATTGTACTTCTGAATGATTCTGTTTGGAAAAAATCAGGGTCTTGGGAAGCTATGCTACTTTATGCCTATTTCCTAATTCTGTTCTTTTGCTTTTGCCTGTAGTGACATGAGAGGAAAAGTGTGGGCTTTGAGGTTAGTAGATCCGGGTTCAAATCCTGGTTCTATCACTTACAAGCTGTGTGACATCAGGCGAGTCAGTGAATGTCTCTGTGTCTCAGCTTCTTCTTGGATAAAATGGAGTTGGTAAACTACGTCTCCAGCCCACAAGGCAGTGCCTGGCTGAGTGTCAGAACTCAACATTTATTAAACAGACAAACAGTGGAGTAATCTCAGAAATATTCCTGGCACACAGCTGACATGTAATGACAAATCTCCTCTGCACGGTTATTGCTGTGGTATCGGAGAAACTGTTTCTTCTTTGAGTTATTTTCTCCAGATGACATCTGGGCCCTCCGTTACCAGCACCCTTCTTGGTCTCTGATGATCCAGGGTGGGCTTGTGCTTCATACTCCTGGCTTAGTTCTGGTGTTCTGTTACCATGGACTCCAGTATCGGTCCACAGCTTGAAGAGCTCGCTTAGTGTTCTTCTCCAGTTTTGAGCTGTTGCCATTCCAATGAGGTCAAATGAGAAGCTGAGGTGGGAGCGGCAGAGTGTCAGGTTCGAGGATAGGATCTGTTTGACAGGGCTGTCTTATGTGGTTAAGTGACACAGGGACAATGATCAGAGCAGAGGTCGGAGAAGGGGAAGTGGGTGTGAGAACCTAGGTGAATGGTAGACGAGCGAGAGAAGTCACGGGGAGTCATCCTCTGCCAGCATTTGTCAAATTGCCATCTGCATTACCTGGATGGTCTTGCTTGATCCTGTTGCAATTTTGCAACAACATACGGTTACTCCTGATACTGCTGGGCAGACAGGGTTTTCTCCCATCCAGACAGTACTGATGAAAGAGGAAGTTTAGCAAGGGATACTATCCAGATTAAATACGCCTGAGAACACTGTGACTTTGTAGGGTGCTTCCAGGGATTCCTACTTTACAATGAATGTCTGAAACCCAGTGTGTCTTTTATCCCGGGGCAAGTGAAAACATAGGGCCATATGGAAAACAAGCTAACTATGTTGGAAAGAAACTCCAGGATATGAAATTGAGCTGCTGGTTTAGAAAGTAGCATCCTGTCTGTGCATACAGTTTCTTTGTCCAAACACAGCTAAACAGGGCACATTTATGGGTTAATGACTTTCACAACGACTAAAGTTAACGTTAGAATTTACCGTGTAGTGGGAAGCTTATATAGCTGTGTAAGAACTTACAGAGCCACCAAATAATTTTAGTAAACTGCTTATGGAAGGATATGCCTATACGGAGAGGGGAGGTCAGACCACAGACTCTCTTTAAGAAGCTGCCAACACACCTTGGACTCAAATGATAAGGTACCTGTGTGTTCTCTGAAGCCAGGATTGGGAAAATGAGAGTGTTTTGGCAGGCAAGTGGAGAAACTGATTTTTCTTTATAAAAGACATATTAAACAGTGGGGTTCTCTGGGGATTTTCTTGGAATTACTATTAGAGCTATATCTTCTCTTCCTCTCCAAATATAGCTCACTTTGATAAAGTTCGTCAACCAACTTCAATGTTAGTGAATGGATGGTTGTATACCTGTGAGTGGAATGATGATATCTTTTAAATCGAATTTTATATCCATTAGCCAGTGGTATTCAGTTTTCCTCCCCAAGATCTGGAATGGTGAAAGGTTTTAATTGCTTGATTTGGTGGCTTTGTCTTTGCAGCATTAACTTAAGTGTCTGCCTTCAACACAGACAGCTCCCTTAACGGCTGGAGCCACAAACATCCTTGATCCCATTGGGGGCATTCTGTTTTTAAATTGGGTGCATGTTTCCTCAGAGACATGATGAAATGGTTGTATTTTACGGTACAATTAGAAATAAACTTGGGCATTGAGAGACTGAATACACAAATGGACAGTAGGCAGGCCACATATAAAAACAGAACTTTGATTCATAACCTGCAGTAACCTGCCCAAGAAATCAAACCTTCATCTATAATAAACAACTTAGGAAGCCAGCCTGCTAAATGTCAGACTTGGCAGGAAGTCAGTATCTCCAGTGAGCTAAAAAAAAACTTCATAATAGTCAGCCCCAAATAGTCAGAACTTGATTAATAATTGACAATTATCTTACCTAATTTTTGTCCCCACTTCCAATTTGGGACCAGCTAGAGAAAATAACAGGTTTCCCTGGTGGCTTGGGGGTAAAGAATCTGCCTGTAATGTAGGAGACATGGGTTTGATCCCTGGGTCGGGAGGAGCCCCTGGAGACGGAAATGGCAACCCACTCCAGTATTCTTGCCTAGAGAATCCCATGGACAAAGGAGCCTGGTGGGCTACAGTCTATGGGGTCACAAGAGTCAGATATGCCTTAGCTACTAAACCACCCCCACCAGAGAAGATGAAATATGTGACCCTAACCAGTGACTTACAATATACTGCTTCTAGTTGGCTGCCTAGGGCTTTTCAAGGCTTTGACAGCCGCCAATCAAGGCATCCTCAACCCTTCCCTTCTTCCCCACTGTAAAGCTCTCCCACTATCTACCTCCCTTTGAGTCTCTGCCACAGCACATGTGATGGTGGCTGACTCCCTTGCTATATAACAAGTTCAGAGTAAAGTCTTTTTCTCATTTGATTGGTTGTTAATTCCATAGCATGCGTGCGTGCTAAGTTGCTTCAGTCGTGTCCAACTCTTTGCGACACTATGAATTGTAGCCTGCCATCTTGCAGGCTTCTCTAAGGATACTGGAGTGGGTTGCCATGCCCTTCTTCAGGGGACCTTCGTGACCCAGGGATCAGATCCTTGTCTTTGGCGTCTACCTGCATTGGCAGGCGGGTTCTTTACTACTAGCGCCACTTAGCAGTGTGGCTTAAATACATTCTGTAGACCAACTGGTTCCCAAATTATCCAACTATCATTCATTCATCCATTCATTTAAGAAATATTTATCACAACCTTTAATATGAGCCATATTCCTTGCTAGGGGCAGAGGCAAATGAAAAAAGATGAGTCTCTGCCTTACAGGACATTAATTCGACAACTAAGGAGATGAACATGAACGACTCCGCAACCAGGTTGATGGGTGTTACTGTGCTGGGCAGTGTTCTTCAGAAAGTGTTATGCCAACTGCCGCTTCCATGATATAACTTCCAGGAAGTGTAAAGGGTTGAATGTTTTTAACAGCCGTAAACTTGAGGGGCATGAAGCTAAGTGGAGGAAGCCAGATTATAGAAAGACCAAACTTGCATGATTTCACTTACAGAATCTAAAAGAGCCAAACTCCTAGAAATGGAATGTGGAACGATAGTTGTCAGGGGCTGGAGGGAGGTGGAAATGGGGAGGTGTTGGTTCAGGTGTAGTTTCAGCTAGGCAAGACAAATTCTCTCTGGACATCTAGTGAATAGGGTTAATAATCCTGTTGTGTACTTGAAATATACTAATAGGGTAGATCTTCAGTGTTCCCACCAAGAAAGAGAGGAGGGGAGGAGGGGAAGGGGCAAGGGAAGCGGGGAAGTGTAGCTGTGTGAAGTCATGGATATGTTGACTGTGGTGATCATATACCAATGTATACATGTATCAAAATGTATACCTTAAAGGCATATAATTCATATTTGCCAATTATGCCTCAATAAAGAAGGGGAGAAAAGGGGGAAAAAAAAGGATTTCAAGCTCTACCAAGCCCACGGTTTCACAGATATTACTGCTTTATCTGTATCTGTCAAAATCTAGTCAGGAGATAAGTCACCCTTCTTTTAACAGGGGAAATTCAATATAAATAACTGTTAATGGGGTATTAAAAAGCCAAAAAGGCACAGAGAAACTACTAAAGGTTATCATGCAGGAAACTGCCACTCTTAGGGAAGAGGCTGTAATCGTTCAATTTTAAAAGCTTGGAGGCCCCTGGAGAGCTGAAATACAAGATCCTCTGACAAGTAGCTGCTCAGTTAAAACCAGCGTCTCTGAGCTGTGAGTGGGGGCTCCTGTGGGCCAGGGTACCAGACAGACATAAGAGGGCATCAAGTGTTACTGACAACTGTGACTGGAACGCCAGCCTCTGTTGGGGTGAAGAGGTATTGGGGGATGGGTGCGGTGGGCAAAGGAATAGGAAGCAAAGAGACAGAAAGAACTGAGCCCCTCCTCCTCCAGTAGCTTTGCTGTCTCCTTTGGGCTTCATCGGCAGATTCTAGTAAGGAGGCAGCTGGCAAAAAAGAAATGGGATTTGCAGAGGGCTTCCCTGATAGCTCAGTTGATAAAGAATTTGCAATGCAGGAGACCCCAGTTCGATTCTTGGGTTGGGAAGATCCCCTGGAGAAGGGATAGGCTACCCACTCCAGTATTCTCAGGCTTCCCTTGTGGCTCAGCTAGTAAAAAATCTGCCTACAGTGTGGGAGACCTGGGTTCGATCCCTGGGTTGGGAAGATCCCTTGGAGAAGGGAAAGGCTACCCACTCCAGTATTCTGGCCTGAATTCCATGGACTGTGTAGTCCATGGGGTTGCAGAGTCAGATACGACTGAGCGACTTTCATTTCACTTCTTCACTTAGCCCAGCATCAAAGCTGAATATAGAGCATTTGAATCTGAGAAACAATAGGTTAGAATCTGCTACAATCCGTTGCGTGGGCCATTCAGCATTCACGTACACACATGCTTCTAAACGTGATTAAACTTCCCAGAACACTCCATTTCTCCCAAATGAATTGCAAACATCCTTTGTACAAAAGATGTTCTCACTCTCTTCTCCAAAATCTCAGTGGACATTGTATCTGTTTCTGGGAAACAGTCACACTATTCATCTTATCTCCTGTCAGTTATACCCAGACTTCGGTGAGACTCATCTGAATATTGTTATCTCAAGGCTAAATAGCAAAGTTAACCCTCTTTAAAAAAATGGACACAATACTATGAGGAAGGAGAAATTAGCACACATACACACCAAGAAAGAAAATGTGTGAAACTGCTTGGTAACTTGTTTTTGTAATTGGTTGCAAGTTAATCGACTTCATTTTTCCCCCTACACACTCCGTATTTCCTCTTTCCTCAGCCAGTATCTCAACTGCTCAGGGTTGACACCTGCTAGAGCGACCCAAGACTACAGAGTCTAAAGGGTTGAAATCTTTTTCACCTCTGAGGTTGCACTTTTCCACAATTATCCTTCAATTACAAATAAATTTAAGTTTTAAAAAGTGAAAAAAAAAAAACCTTATCACTGGACATGGAAGTGCTAAAAAACCACGCCCTAGAGGAAGCGCCCTAGAGGAAGCTCTGCGTCTGACGTCCTTCTGCATCACCTATCGTGTAGTAACAACACAAACGTCCCTTTGTTCCCAAGATCACAAGCACCAGCCGGGAGAGTTAACGTTTCTTTGCCTGCTGGTTTAGTGGTAAAATGATCAGATTGTTTCCATTTCTGTCTTCTTGGGACCACTGTTGTCTTCCCTAGTGGAAACAAACCTTCCTTGGGAACCCAGAGCTCCAAGCAAGAGATCAAAATTGAGGGGCAGGAAGCAAAATGTCTGCTTACTGGGTGTAGCAGTGAGAGGAGCTGTTCCCTTTGCCTCCACTGATTCCAGACGGTATGTTCTGACCATGGGGAGAGCAGAAGACCCATCTGAGTGCTCAGTGACTCAAAGCATCAGTTACATTTTGTAGGATAAGAGTGTCGTATCCCACCTAGGGCCCAGTGCGTCGCGCCTTCAGTAGACCACTGCACTGTCCTATTACGGTGCAGAGTATCATGAGGGTGGATGAGATGTTCCATAGATTCAGGGACTGTGGTGCCGGCCAAGCGCCGTGGGAGACTTCCAGCTCATGCCTCAGGATGTAGAGAGCAGGAAGGTGCGCCTTTCTCACCTTCACGATGAATTCAAACCCAAATTAACTTCAAAGTCACAACTTTTTTGTAACTCACCAGAGAACTGCGGTCACAGAGCAGTCTGAATCTAGGGAGACTCTGAGAGAGAGGAGGAAAGCACCTCTTTCAATTGCTAGAACATAATTAGATGAAATCAGTATTTCTCAGATGTCCTAGGTAAACATCTCCAGACGGACAGACACACATACACATTTAATTCCATGGGCCTCTCATTTACTATCTAGAATAAGGTTCAGATTAAGAGATGGTGTCCCTGGTTCGATCCCTGGGTGGGGAAGATCCCCTGGAGAAGAGAAAGGCTACCCACTCCAGTATTCTGGCCTGGAGAATTCTGTGGATAGTCCATGGAGTCACAAAGAGTTGGATACGACTGAGTGACTTGCACTTTCGAGAGGCAGTGTGGTTGGTGGTAAATTTTACTGGGTTGAACTATCAAAAATTGATCACTGTTTTTGGCCCATAAAAGTTTCAATTTAATATATCACCATATTCTAAGTTAATGGCTATTGGACATTACCAATTGGACAAAAGTTCCAATACTGAATTAGACTAAAATTATTTGATAAGACAAAAAAGTATATGAAAACAGGTATTTATTATAGAACCATGTCTAAAAATTAAGTAAAGGCTTAAACAACAAGAAAAAACATAATTCCACACATTGACATTGACTTTGTAGCATGAAAATACTTAGCCCAAAGAGGCAAGTTTGTTCTTGATGAATTAACATATAATAAATTCTCATGACATGATTCCAAAATATACATATGAACTGACTTGACATGTTTATAAACATAAGGGCAATTTAAACACTGGTATTAGTTCTCACGAGTTCAATTTCAGGTCAGTGACTGGAGAGTTATATTAAAAAAAAAAATCTGAGATAAAATATTCTTTAGGAAGCTACCACATACCTACGTACATTTGAAGATCAAGGGTTTAAAGTCCACTCTTGATGAACACCGTTAAGCAAAGGATGTATAACATCCATCACATGTTTGTTCCAAAAACAGCATGTTTCCAAAAGTATACATTTCTTTACAAATAAACATTACGCCATTAATAACTACAGAGGAACCTACAGAGTTGAGTTCCAAAATATGCTCTCATCCCTGAGCTATATGTTAAGGCCTACACTTTAATCTTGGGGCTTTAAGAACATCTTCTTTGCTTTAACTGGTTTTATGTCTCCATTTTCATCTTCTTCGTAAATGGCACGGTCTCTTTTCTTGGCAAACTTTTTCCCAATTGTCCCCACCAAGGTCTCATATCTGTTAAGATGATAAAACGGAACAAGTTTAGTTTCAAATAAAAAAGGAATCAAAACTTGTCAAGACTATCAAATCAAATACACAACAAAGAATAAGAAAAACCAAAACGATGATTAAAAGAAATAATCTGATTTAAAATTCATGAATTTCTCTGTGAACAATTTTTTTTTTTTTTGGTTTTGCATTATCCTAATAAATTAAGATGTATATTTTAAAATATGTATTAGAAGCAGCATTAGAAATTAGCCCTCAGCTGCCAGCCTGTGACAGGTATGAATCCACCCCAGGTCATGTTAGAAAAAGCAGGAAGTCCCCTTTCTGCTGGGGTTACTCCCTTCAAAGGCAGGGCAGACCCATCACTGGCGGAAGGAGTGTAAGCGTGAGTCAGTGAATGCTGGGCTCAGATTATAAACCTGGTCTAAGGTAACACTTACCTTCTAGCCATTTCTTCATCTGACACATCGAGCTCCACTGTTTGCTCTTCAACTTCTTCTGCTTTGTTCTTAGTGTTCATCTGAAGCATTAATTTCTGAAAAAAACACAACGGTGGTGACTAGCAGAGTCAGAAAAAGCTTGTTAAAAGAACTAGTGCCAGACACATTTGAAGGTAGAGACACAGAATCCACAGAATCTACAGGACTAGCCAAAACTTACTAAGGGAGTCTCTGTAAAATTTAACCAACTTTACTCCACAATATGTTGATATAAGCCAGCTCTGAATTAAAAAAATAGTAAGACAAAGCCTCACTAGATTAGACTTACTGTTAATGAGTTTAACCTGTAATTTAGATCAGAAATGTACTAGTTACTTCTGTCTAAAGCAGGCACACTGCGAACACACTGTAGTGAGTGGGGAAAGGAGGAGTAAACTTCATGCATCCTCTGAACTTCCCACTTTTGAGCCAAATGTGAGAAACACTACAGTCTGGAGTAATTTTAAACGCAGCTTGGGTGGTAGCTGGGGAACGAGAGCAGCGAAGTGCTGGAAGGCCAGCACTGGTGTAACGGTGGGGGGCCTCCTCACCCCTAAACATGCGGGTGGATAACACACTGATGTCCACATGATGTCTGCATGCCATGCATCTTTCCTTGGCTTCTTTTTCTCACATTAATGTTTTCTTGATAGGTATCCACCGACAGACTTAAAAACAATATCCTCTTTACCAGAAAGGTGGGACCAGGAAAGGAAAGCAGAAATCACTTTTGACTAGCTTTTCCAAAGTTTAAAGGACTGAAGATGAAGCAGTCTCAGTACAAGCTCTGTGGGGGCACAGCCTTTGGTTCCCTGCTGCACTTCCAGTGCCTCCACAGGGCTGACGCACCACGGGTACACAGTAACTATTTACGGAATAAACCCCACGGTAGGCATCCCCAGAAACACACAGATACTATGAAACGTGTCCTAAGTACATCCTGCTTGTAATAAAGTCAGTGCCCAAGTTGGTATCATTCTTTTTATAGCCAGGTACACTGAACTTTTCTCACAATTTACGACAGCTCAGACCTGCATGACCAACAGTTCAAAACCTTTTCCCAGAGAGAATATATTAAGTGTTATAGAGTGCTGGTAATTAAAGTCACTTTCTAATAACATCCCACATCAAATCTGGAGGGTCAGATCAACACTATTTCCCACTGCATCACTTTGGAGTCCTTGCACCCAATACCCTAGTCTCTGGGCATCAATCGCTCATCATCTTTGCTATCTTTTTTAATCTTTTACCCCATTGCTCTCATTCTCTTCCTAATCTAAAGCTTTCAGCAGGCCAGAACAGGAGATATATTAAAAACAAACACTTCTAGTGTTGATTTTGTGTAAAGTCGATTTTACCACCTTAATTAGCACACCCACTCAAAAAAAGGAGACAAAGGAAAATCAACCTGCAGTCTTTATAAATAAACACTGGTGTTTAGTTTGGCTAACTGTGGTTGCTCCAGGCGTCCTTTGAGAACCAGTTTTCAACCAGGGATGATTCTGCTCACCGAGGAGCCCCTGGCAATGTCTACATAATGTCTGGACACAGTTCAGGTTGTCACAGCCGGAGTGTATATGTGTGTGTCTAGTGGGTAGGGGGCAGAAGTCAGGGATATTGCTCAACATCCCACAGTGCACAGGAAAGCCCCCACCACAAAGGCAATTCTAGCCCCAGTGTCAACAGTCCCAGGGCTAAGAAACCACAGCTTCATGAGATAGTTACCAAACAAAAGCTTTGTATCACAAACCTCCATGTGGTTGGCTAACTACTGATAGGAGAGCTTTCAGTATCTGAGCCAGAGTTCTAATAATTATTTGTTAAATGGACAAATCTGTGCTTCTCTACAAACCCGAGGCAGGAAGATTAAAATAAACAGCTCAGTTACAAGGTGAATACTTCCTTTGAAGACAAACTTTCTAAAGAATCATTTACAAATCTATTTATAAGCTTGGATTAAAAGCTGTCCATTAAAAAGTCAAATTATTCAATTTTTAAGTTACCCTTTTTCCATTAGAGAAGACAGATTTATAGATGCCAGAAAATAATTTTTCATAATGGCAGCAAATGAATAAAATCCTGACATTCCTGTAGAAGACCCGAGCTAAAATCCTAACACTTACAGTGGCACTGTCAGGGACTGTATACTGCTAAATTAAATCATCTACTCAATTCTAACATAAAACTAGACTGCAATGCCTGCGATTTCTTTAAATAGCTATGGCAATATTTCAGGACTTGTTATTTTCTATATAATGAGGCGAAATGGTATCTGTTGTGAAAAAACCTAAACCCAATCATTAGCAGAAAGAATTTAATTGGAAAAATTTTAAATCTGAAGCAATTATATTTAATACCTCAACCTCAGGATTAAATCCTCTGAATGACATTCTTCCATAGAGAAGATCTTCACACAACAAGAAACTCTGCTCTTCTATAATGAAACTCCTAAATGAGAAAATAAACCTGTATTAACAGCATGTCTACTTGTAGCAAAGCACAGCAAATAAAAGTCAAGATTTCAAATGAAAAATAGATCTTATGGTTCTCAGTGGAATCAAGGAAAAATACACTAAGCTTTCTAACCTAAGGTTAGAGATAAAAACAGATTGCTTTGGTCAACAAAAGCACTGTGAGGCAAGAACACAGAGCACCTGAATTTTCCAAACGTAAACTGAAGTTTCCTTGATGTTTATGCTCCCCACCCAAGTTTTTTATTAAATTTGCAAAAATCAGTGTCATAGGTAGCTTTAAGTGAGTGTCTAAGTTGGAGCTCTCAGCTATAAATAACGACGACTGATGTTGGATGACTTAAGCAGAGAAGTAATTTACTCTAAGGACACAGGGTATCTTACAGACACTGGGAGAGCCGGATGAGTGGGACTGGAAAATGAGCAGAAATAAGAGTGGCTAGGTGGCTGACCTCACACCAAAATCATCCAAGTAAAAATGGCGCTGCTACTGAGAGGGTTCAACACTGGACACCACAGAGGGCATCCAGATGCAGGTGTGGATGTTTCAGTGTCCGAAGGGATTCTCCCACGAGTCACCAGTGCATAACCCCCGTCCCAAGTGAGCACATCTGACGACAGCACATGTTCTCCTGAACATTTTGTTCAGCATTCTCATAAACTTGAGATTCCCTTTCAACTGGCCAGTCTGGTTTCTTGTAGAGTGCAGGTGATAAAACATCACGAACGTCTCAAGTAAATCACCTCCCTCAGGAAAGCACCATACATATGCATTTAAGTCTTCACTTAAGTCAAAAGATGGACCCAAATGCCAGCAAAGGATTTGCAGAAGGACCACTGGCCCCTCAGAGGGCTTTCTCATGCATTTCTATTGACTCAATAACATTAGTGTGAAAAGGTGGTTTGTTATCAACAAGCATAGTTTCAATGATGAGGGACACTCATGGAGCTAGCAAATAAGGGAAATATTCCAAAATATAGCTGAAAACATTCTGTATTTTAATTTTCCTGCTTTCATTAATCAGAATCTATGACTTTAGAGCTAAAACATATCCAGGAAATTATCAATTTTGTCAATTATTGCAGATGAGAAACTACTGCTCAGGAAAAAAAAGACACACCTGCCTAGGGCCACGAATAACGAGCACTGCAAAACAGGGCAAAAACTCACTGCTGGGGAGCTAGTCTCTGTGGGTCTCCTTCATTTCCACATGCCTGTGAGTGAGGCCCTAGATGTGCTTTCGTTCTTTTCAAGGATACACGCACAGTGCAAAGCTTTGAAAGGCTGAGCGGCTGTCTCCCTTCTCCTGTTGGAGCAATACACAGACTTGCTTTAAGGCTCAAAATAAGGATACTGCCTCCCCTGGGGCCAAAGGCAAGTCTGTCTGCAGTTCAGTATCAAAGACTCGGGGCTCCTAAGCTCAGGACTTCTCTGTTCTGATGTTAACCTACTGCGGGTACCATGTCATGCTCCCTGGGATAAGAGGAAATGATGCCAACGTGATGCTCAAGCTGCTTGCTGTGCTGTGAGTAATGAAAGTCCTGTCTCTGACTCAGAGCTCTCCTGCCTTCCACCAGTATCCGTGAAACTGTAGCAGGCTGACTTGTTAGTTTGCAAGTAGGGTCAATCTCAGACCTCACAGTTCTCGAAGTTCACCAGGCCACAATACATAAGCACAAGAAGCACAGTAGCCAAAAATACTTTTTAAACATCATCCTGTGGCAGGCGAGTCATTGAACTGGCTGTACTCACATCCTCTAAACCACAGCACATCCTTTGGAGAAAAACAACATGGCAACAACAGAGCAAAATCTCTCATCTGGTAACTTCCACTTCTATACTAAGTATCAGGTTCCCTGGTAACACTCTGAGACAGAGCTCTGCACAGAAGTTTCACTGGGGAGTGCTGGCTGGAAGACACCCCTCTACGGAAGTGAGGGCTGCAAGACTGGGCTGAGGGAGAAGCTGACTTGCAGCGTGGCTATACCAAGACCTCAGCCCCTACAGGGAGCTCCAGACTTAGGAAGCTCTGCAGCTGTTTCAAGCTGAGGCAAAGCAAGCAGGTCTTAATCCACCTACATAGCCTGGTGACTGGCTAAGGGAGGCATGCACTCTGAATAGTCCTAATGGTCATCACTGAGCTATAGTCCAATATAGCTGAATAGCAACCTCTAGACTCCCAGAGCACATACACAACGAAATCTCCAGTTTCAGGGAGATTGGTAACCCTTTGGAATAATTCAGATGGTACTACCAAGTAAAGGTTCACAAACACAAATGAGCAGAAAGAGTGGTTGAATTTCCTAATACTTAAATATAAGGAATCACATATACTGCTAACACTTTGTGCTTTATGCCTAGCACTGTGGTCACCGCTTCACATGTATTACCTCATTTACTTCTCATCACACCCAATATACCAATGACAAGAGACAGGTTGAATAACTTGTCTAAGATCACAAGTAAGCAAGTGGCAGAGGTGGGCATCAAACCCAGGTCTGTCTGTCTCCAGAGTCCATGCACTAAATTAGCCAATCCATCCCACTGTCTGGGGTGTTAAAGCACACACACCTCAGGGCCATGTCATCCATTTGCCCTTCCAGGTCTACTTCTCACCCCCCATAGCCCTCACCATCAGTGCCTTGGGAAGCTGCTCTGAATGTAACACATGGAACAGCTTCCTTCCATAGGCTTACCTGGGCTGGCTGTGCCCTCAGATAAAGATGGCGACTCTTGCAACATGCTCCCTCCACACAGCCCGTCTTCAGATTCAGTAACCACTCCATCCCCTTGACCCTCCAGGCCTGGGGGAAATTATTTCTACTACACAAACCACTGAGGTGCTGCACTGTCCACAGCTGCTTCCCTACCTCTGCCCACACTTTGGTGGTCTCTGTTATACGCTCCTCAAATTACCCAACTTGACAGCTTCATCTCTTCCAGCTCATGTCCCAAACTGATCTTCATTTCTAAACATAAACATGACACTGAATGATGGCAAAAGGTTATTATTAATATTTACTGCTATGATCTGAAAGTTCATGTCCCCCCACAAATTCATATATTGAAATCCTAACCCCCAAAGATGAGGATATTAGGAGGTGAGGCCTTGGGAAGGTGCTTAAGTCATGAGTGTGGGACCCTCAGGAATGGGTTTAGGGCCTTAGGAAAGACCCACAGAGATCCTCAGCCACTTCTACCAGGTGAGGATACAGCAAGAAGGTGCTGGCTCTGAGCCAGGAAGAGGACCACCATCAAAACATGACCAGGCTGATATCCTGATCTTGGACTTCCAGCTTCCAGAGCTGTGACAAATACATTTACGTTGTTTATAAGCTACACAGTCTGTGGTATTTTGTTACAGAACCTGAACAGACTATGTCACATACCTCCCTAGGAAAGGAATCTAAAGGTCATTTTCCTGGGACTAATACGCTATGTTGGGGGGAAAAAAAAAGAATACTGAAAACAAGATACAAACGGTCTTGCTTTTCATTAAAAATAAGTAACAAAACATCTGGAATACTCTTGAGCAAGTTTAGCCAAGGCATAAAATTAAATTATACCTCCCTACCAGTAACAGTCCCTTTCCTACCAACCCCTGCTCCCAAATCCATACCACCTTCAGCATCATCTGCTCCTTCCTCACTGACATCTTGCCTCCTCTGAGAAGCAAGAGAAAAGCAAGTTGAGAAGTAAGCAGAAAAAACAAAGTACTTTCCTTCCATCCCTCCTGGTGGGACGTACTTTCTATCTTTAGAGAAGGACGTTCAAATTCCCAAGAAAGATCTAGAGAAGATCAGCCAAGTAAACAATGGACAACAACTGTGTTAGAAACAAAAAAATAAATTATAAGGTATGGAAAGGGAAAACATAAGTGTGTCTGAAGACAATAAGCAGCATCTCTAGTGAGAAACCTATACGCAGGTCAGGAAGCAACAGTTAGAACTGGACATGGAACAACAGACTGGTTCCAAATAGGAAAAGAAGTATGTCAAGGCTATATATTGTCACCCTGCTTATTTAACTTATATGCAGAGTACATCATGAGAAACGCTGTGCTGGAAGAAGCACAAGCTGGAATAACCTCAGATAAGCAGATGACATCACTCTTATGGCAGAAAGTGAAGGGGAACTTAAAAGCCTCTTGATGAAGGTGAAAGAGGAGAGTGAAAAGGTTGGCTAAAAGCTCAACATTCAGAAAACGAAGATCATGGCATCTGGGCCCATCACTTCATGGGAAATAGATGGTGAAACAGTGGAAACATTGTCAGACTTTATTTTTTGGGGCTCCAAAATCACTGCAGATGGTGACTGCAGCCATGAAATTAAAAGATGCTTACTCCTTGGAAGAAAAGTTATGACCAACCTAGATAGCATATTCAAAAGCAGAGACATTACTTTGCCAACAAAGGTCCATCTAGTCAAGGCTATGGTTTTTCCAGTGGTCATGTATGGATGTGAGAATTGGACTATAAAGAAAGCTGAGTGCCGAAGAATTGATGCTTTTGAACTGTGGTGTTGGAGAAGACTCTTGAGAGTTCCTTGGACTGCAGGAGATCCAACCAGTCCATTCTGAAGGAAATCAGCCCTGGGATTTCTTTGGAAGGAATGATGCTAAAGCTGAAACTCCAGTACTTTGGCCACCTCATTCGAAGAGCTGACTCATTGGAAAAGACTCTGATGCTGGGAGGGATTAGGGGCAGGAGAAAGGGACAACAGAAGATGAGATGGCTGGATGGCATCACCGACTCGATGGACGTGAGTTTGAGTGAAATCTGGGAGTTGGTGATGGACAGGGAAGCCTGGCATGCTGTGATTCATGGGGTCGCAAAAAGTAGGATACGACTGAGCCTGAACTGAACTGAACTAGTCATTTGATAAAACTTAAGTAAAACTACTATACCACAGAGGCTATCAAGGTAAGAAAAGAATCAAGGAGGAATGATAAACAGCTTTCAGAAACATTTAGAAAAGTTAACTAATGATGTGAATCATCACTCCTTCATTAAAAATTTATCATGCATCAACCAAGCTTAGAGGTGGAAGAGAAATGATCTAGTGTGTTATCCTGTTTCAGTAATAACTATCTGGTGACCCTCAGCAATTTACCCTCCCTTAAGCTTCAGTTTCCTCAACCATAAAATGGGTGGAATGATGTTAGCCAGCTCTCAAGTTTGCTGTGAGGATTAAATAATTAAGAGACATAAAGTGCTTTGCCCAGTTCCTAGTATATACACTAAAGACTCAATACATGTTAGCTAAGATGACTGGTATTATCAGTAAAAATTAAAAAGAAAACAAATAAAACACTCTTGACTTTACAAAGCTCAATCTATGGAGAACTCTGTTACTGAAACAAAACTGGAGAGACGTGAAGTACACATATAATCTTCAGAACTTAATACAATAGACAGCACATTGCAGATTTTCTTAGAAGGTCCCCAGCTATCACCAGAGACATATGGCTTAGATTCCTTTATTCTAAATAAGGAATGTAAAAAAAGAACCATGTTATAAATGATGGCAAGCATCAATAAAAACATATAAATGCAAGTAGAACTCTTATAGACTTAATGATTAAAAAAAAATATTTGCAGGGCTAACTCAAGAAACTGAACAGGTATCAGTTCATGGGTTTTATGTCACTGGAATGATAAATCGTATTTACAGGCATGTGAACGTCCAACGTATCATAAAAAACCTACTCTTTCTCTTTCAGCTCAGGCAAATCCAAGTACCAGTGCTCTTCACTAATGATTTTCTTTTCTTCCTCTTCTAGTTGTTTCTTGGTTTCCGAGTCCAGTCCCCTTTGCATGAACTGTCAAAACATAACAAAATCAGAGTCAGCAACTATTTTCCCCAACAACCTCATTTCTCTGGGAATCCCATCTCAAGGGTGGGGATGGGGTGACCAAGCAGCTTAGCTGACCAAGACAAGAGGACTTCCAGTACACTAGAAAATAAACAGTTTAGTTCAGTCACTCAGTTGTGTCCGACTCTTTGCGACCCCATGAATTGCAGCACGCCAGGCCTCCCTGTCCATCAGCATCTCCCGGAGTTCACTCAAACTCACGTCCATCGAGTCGGTGATGCCATCCAGCCATCTTATCCTCTGTCGTCCCCTTTTCCTCCTGCCCCCAATCCCTCCCAGCATCAGTCTTTACAGTACTAAATCCTCAACCCTCTCATTCTTGCTCTATATTTAGCTCTGGCTGAACAGCTACACTAGATAAGGAAACCTAAAGCAGCTGCTCCCTTGCTTCTCATAGGATACCCCACTTTATCTGTATACTCTGTCTCCCGCTGTTCTGCCAGAAGGCTTTTTGTTGGCAATGGCCAAACTTGCCAGAGAAGCTGGGTAATTGTTTCTGTCTCTTTTGCTTCAAGTGTCCAGTTGAGTTTTCCCAAACCACCCAAGCAGGGGTAGATAACTTTTAAGTTAACTTCTTCCTTCACAATTACAGAGTCAGATTGTTGGTCTGAGCCCTAAGCAGCCAGCATACCTTCATTTGACTTATTCCAAGACTAAAACAACTGCTAAAATCTTCCCAATGCCTGCTTTGCCAATATACTTCCCTGAAATTTATATGATTACACACCATAAGGAAAGAACCCCCTCTGTTTACTGAAGATCCAAATTTTGCTAATATGTATCAAAGAAGTACTTCAAAAATGATTAATTACACTACTACTCACCCTCCGCCCTCACTCACCCTATCCATCCCAGGTTATACTCCAGCTCAACTCCACTCAGGTCTTGCACATGCCATTTACTCTCCAATGTTTCAAAACATTATTTATGCCCTGCTTCCCTTCACTGCAAATTGCATTATTCTGTAAACAAGACATTTAGCAGTTTGCATCTAGATAGTGGTGTTCAGTGACAAGCCGTACAGAGTGGTACTGATAAGTACGAGCATGGGCTTCAAAGCCAGACTGCCTGAGTTTAAGCCCTGTCTACACTTATGTATAAACTGTGTAACTTTGGGCAAGTTACCTACTTCTTGTTTAAGGTGCCTTGGCTGTGAGAGAGGGACAATAACCGTACCCACCTCAATCGGTTATTATGTGGCTTTCCCGCCTTGTAATATGCAAACCACTCAGTGTCTAGCACATAGAGCTAGAAATGTTCGCTAATACTGTTACTTAAGTTTTAAGGCTTACATGTTTCTCCTGTATTAATTCCTGTTTTCATTTTATCTACCCTTGTCCGCACACCTCATCTGAAAATCAATTTTGTTTGAAGTTGGTGACATAACTTCACTTTCACCTCAACTGTTAAAATTCTGTTCCCACCACCACTGAAATCCTTCACCCAGATCATCAGTCCTAGCTGGTCGTTATGACTGCAGTTTTGTCGGGTCTTTCTGTCAGCAATGTATTCTCCACAGGACAGTGAAAGTAACGGTGAAAACTTAAGCACAGCTCGTGATACTCGCCCCGGTGCTCAATCGCTTCCCAATGCTCACAAGATAAAGAAAAAAAATTCCTAATCTGCCCTAAAATTCCTTCCTTGCATGCTGTGATTATTGGCTTCTTTTCCAGGCCCATTTCTTGCTACTTGCCTTCCAGACAGACTGAATGACCTTTAGTTCTCTGAAATTACGGATTTGGGGAGGAGGGTTGCCTCACCAACTTCTGAACTCGCTTCTCCCCCAGTCTGTGACGCTCTGTCCCCCACCCTCCCACCTACCCTTCAGTGTCTACTAGATGCCACTACCCGCAAAAGCCCAAGTAAGTTCCAGGGGCTTCCGGAGCTTCTAGCACCACTGCGCTGAGTACACTATATTTTAAGTGCCTGCTTACGCGTCTGTCTCTCCTATCCGACCGCCGGTTTTAAGAAAGAATCCGCCGAAATTTATAATCCAGTTCCCGGTGCCTACAACAGAGCAGGCGCTGCTCAGTGAATGAATGAAGGCGACAGCTGTAGGTCCTCCGGGGCTTCTCTAATGCCCTCGTACGCCCGCCGCCTAGGCTCCAGCCAGGTCGGAAAGACTGGGTATCCCCACCGCCCAACCCGCCTCCCTCGCGTCCCCGCACCTTCATGCGCAGCAAGTTCTTGGACAACTTAGTTTTGCGCTCGGCCGCCATACTGACTCCCACCGGGCGCCGCGGTCTGCAACTGGACCCACCGCGCATGCGCGTTTCTGCGTGTGCGTCGGCGCCGTCATACGTAGCGTGCGTCCTCCCGCCCCCGTCGGCTTCGCCCCTGTTTCTCGCGCTTCGAGGTGGCCCGCGCTTTTTGCTTGTCGCCTCGGGGAGCATTTGACTCAGGAGGTGCTTTCTTCGCGCAGAAGCCCAGGGTAAACACGGCTGTCAAAGCAGGAGTGAGAGCAACTTGACGCCGAGAGAGAGGGAGAACCCAAAGCGGCTGCTGCCTCAGGAGGCCGTAGTCCTGGGCGCCGTCGGCCTTCCCTGAGGGCTTCGATTGGTCCCCTCAGGGCTGAGCACCGGCCTCGTGCCACTCGCTTTACAGACCCCGTCTGGCCGCGCGTCGCAGACCCAGTTGCCTTGGTGAGAACTTTGAGACAGTGACCACACCAACCATTCCCCCTCAGTGTTTCTAACGTGGCTGGCGGGTTTTCTGTGGCACTCCATATGTGTAATAAGTTCATTTTCCTGAGAACCCCATGGAGCCATCATTATCCTCTTGTTGCAGTTGAATAAACTGAGGTACAGGGAGGTTCCAGAACCAGCCCAAAGCCAGGGTGAGGGAGGTGGGGGTAAACCCAGGCAGTCTGGCTGCCGAATGGCCTTTACAGTGTCAAATCCACCTGTTGACTGGAGTGTGCGTCTTTAAACCTAAGTGGCCAGTTAAATAGGAAGAATAGGGAGAGGTGTATGTCAAATACACGAGCATGAGAACATGACCTTATTTTCATAGGAGGAGTTAAAATAACTTTGCCAAGATGATAGTTTTAATGCTGCGCATTACCATCTAAAGACAGTTTTCATGCCATTCATAGCTGCCACACTTTGAAAAACACCCATCCTGATAGCTCTTCCGCTGATAGCGTGCAGTGTATAATGAATTCTTGTGCTAAGTACCGCATGTCTTCTATTTTTTATTATTAAAAAAATTTTTTTTTTTTAATTTAATTTTATATTTTATTTTTTTCCCCTGGGAGTGTGTATTACTTTAGTTCATCCTCATAAGAACTCTGAAGAAGGTATTGTGGTCCTCATATCGTTTGGGAACCTGAGGCCCAGAGATTAAGGGACTTACCAGAGTTTACACAGCTAGTAAGTGTTAGAGCTAAGATTGATCACAGAGCTGACACTTGAATAAAACAGTCATTCCCTGGCAGATTTTCTCAGAGGAGGAAAAAAAAAGTCATTTTAATATGGTAAGCGGGTATAGATACTTACTCATTCGTGTCTATGTGTGAGACACTGGGTTCATCTCTGAGCTACACTGATGCATGAAATCACATGACCTGCCTTTCTTGGAGCTGACTATCTGGTGAGAGCCATGGCAGAAAGAAAAGAATGATGTGTTAGAGGGACTTTTAGGGTGACATTAGATAAGCTGATCTGGGATTGCTCTTGTCAGATGATAGTGCCTATGCTTGGAAGCTGAAAAAAAAAATTGTTGTATGAAAGATTGGAGTAGAGTGTACCAAAGGGAGGAAATAGCAACTGTGAAAGTCCTGTAATGAGAATAAGATGAGTTGTCATAGAGTTTACCAAGTGGGAACAGTAGAGGTAATCACATGTTATGGGCGGAATTGTGTCCCTCCAAATTTCATCAGAATTTTGTTTCAGAATGTGGCTGTATGACTTAGAGAACGAACTTTGGGTTGCCAGGGGGAAGGATAAGAGGAAGGGATAGGGGGTTTGGGATGACATGTACACAGTGCTGCATTTAGAATGGGTAACCAGCAAAGAGCTACTGTACAGCACATGCAACTCTGCTCAGTGTTATGTGGCAGCCTGGTTGGGAGGGGAGTTTGGGGGAGAATGGATATATGTATATGTATAGTTGAGTCCCTTCACTGTTCACCTGAAACTATCCCAATGTTGTTAATTGGCTCTACTCAATATAAAATAAAAGGTTAAAAGAAGGTGGCTGCGTTTGGAAACAGGACCTTTAAGGAGGTGATTAAAATGAGGCCCTTAGGGTCGTGGCAATCTAATCTGACTGGTGTTCTGATAAGAAGAAATTTGAATACACAGGAAGATACCAGGATTGCGCAGGTACAGAGGAAAGACACAGCAAGAAGGTGGCCATTTAAAAAGTGAAGTCGCTGAGTCCTGTCCGACTCTGTGACCCCACGGACTGTAGCCTACCAGGCTCCTCCCTCCATGGGATTCTCCAGGCAAGAGTACAGGAGTGGGTTGCCATTTCCTTCTCCAGGGGATCTTCCTGACCCAGGGATCGAACCCAGGTCTCCTGCATTCCTCTGAGCCACCAGGGAAGCCCAGAAGAGGTCTCAGGAAAAACGAAACCTTCATCTCGAACTTCTAGCCTTCAGAACTGTGAGAAAATAAAGTTTTGTGGCTTAAGCCACCTGGTCATACTATTTTGTTATGACACCAAATTAGTTCTTGATTACAATTATAATAAGAGCCCTACGTGAAAAATATTGGACTCAAGAGAGGATATAGAAAAGGCATCTAAACAATTCTGGCCTGGAAAAGGAAGTTCTCTTAAATGTGTGACATTTGAGATCTGAAAGGGGGAGGAGTTAGCCTGAGGAAAAGGCTTCTAGTCATTTAGTTTTGTGCTACCATAATTCCCATACATCCACAGAAAACTTATCTTGCAAAACTGAAACGCTACTCATTGAACAAAAACTCCTCATTCCCTCTCCCAGCAAACTATACTACTTTCTGCCTCTATGAATTTGACTTCTGTTCAGGATTTTGAAAGAGGTTCTGTGAGAGCCAAGGTGAAGAAGTGATCCATTCTGCCATCTGCATCCAGGCATCCAGGAAATAGCTGACTATGAACACTATCTTGAAAGATAGGCACATATCTTGTCAGACTTAAGAGGGAAACAATTCCTGAAGAAATAAGAGCATATGCACACCAGCTAAGGAAGCTAGAAGCTCTATACTTCCCCTCTGGACCTCTGTTGTTACCAATATACTTGGACACTGGATTCTGATTCCTTTTCCCAAAACATTGGCTTCATCATGGTCACTCTCCTACTCCACAGTTTACAGTGAATATTGTTGTCTGAGGGATAAAGGTCAAATTTCTCAACCTTCAAAATTATGCATTTTTATTTGACATAGAAAATACTTATAATTAAAACAAATCCCCAAAGCCTCTACCTATCAAAATGTAATGAATGAAAAGTGGTTTAAGAGTAATAATGTAATTTTAACTTTGAATTAAACTTGCAGACAGGGAAGATAACTCCTTGATGTCTCTCTGCTGTTGAATTATAGAATACAGAGGATAGGTTTCACACTCAATAATGTGTTAACCTGTTTTAGTTACACAGCCAAAGAAACATCATTTGGGGGGAAGAGATATTTTCATAGGTTTTCACACAATTCTGAATCCTTTCATAATGGAATTGGTTGGATGAGTGAAAACCTCCAATTACTTCCAGTAACTAGACCCATTAAGAAAAGGTTCCCTGAGTCTCTTCACTCTTGGAGCAGATCATTTCTAAGGCTATGCAGCCCAGTACAGTAAACCTATGATTAATATGTTGCTACTGAGCACTTGAAATGTGGCTAATGTGACTGCAAAATGGAATATTTGTTTAAATTTAAAAACTATAGCAGTGTAAAATATTTTCCTGTTTTACACATTTTATTATTTTGGCAGGACTGTATTTCACTTTAGCCTGTCTATGTTGAGATGTGCTGTAAGTGTAAAATACATACTACATTTCAAAGACTTGGAAGGAACAAGAGTAAAATATTTATATTTTTCATATTGATTAAATGTTGAAATAAGAGTTTGGATGTATTGGTCTAAATAAAACCTAGCATTAAAATTAATTTCATCAGTTTCTTTTTTTTTAATGAATCTGCTAGGAAATTTAAAATTATATATATAATTTCTTTTACTATTGTATTTCTTTTCTCTTTTATGCTCTCTCTTTCTCTCCCTTTCACTCCCCTTCTTTCTTTTTTCTTTCTTTCAGTTAGCTTTTGTTCTTTTTGTTTTTTGCAAGTACCAGAAATTGATCATGGCTTATTAAATAAAATGGGGATTTATTAGAAGGACATTTCTAGTAGTTTATAACAAGGCTGGAGAAAAGGACAAGTTGAAAGAAACCAGGGCAACGCAGGTATCTAGGAAGTGGGAATTAGTGTCACTGTAGGAATAAAGAGAATCAGATGATTGCTGTTAGGATTTTCAATTTTTCATAGTCAAGGAGAGAATCTCATTGAGTCTTAGCTAAGAGAGGGCAAGATCTGATTTATAGTCCCTTTAGGACTATACACAATGGGGGAGGGAAATTTTTTAAAGAGAAATTGGGTGTATAACCTAAAGAAAAGATAATCATTGTAATAGCCCAAACAGCAAAGCCAAGGTTAAGTATCTATTTGAGGCAGGAAGGAAGAGAGTTCCCTTGATACAGCCATGGAGGACAAAGAGCATCAGTTAGGAAACTGACACACAACATCAGATCTATTATTTCTCACAAAATGTTTTCCCTCTTGCTGCCAAATCTTACTACCTTTATGTGAGTAACAATCATAGACTCCTATTTTTTCTGCCTTTTTCATTCTTCAACAAATATTTTTAAATATATCTTATGTTCTTGGCCCTTTGATAGGTGGTAGGGAAACTACCTCTTCCTAATGGTATGTCGTAGACAAGGATATAGGTCTTAAATGCTGGCATTGAGATAAGACTTATTGCAGGAAACCTAATCTGGATTTCAGGAGTTTGGAGAGTCTTCCTTGGGAAAGTAACACCTAAGCTGAGACCTCAAGATAAATTAAGCGTATGCCAGAGAAAAAAAGGGAAAGGGGCAGGAGGAATGAAGGAGATACTTAATTCAGATGGAAATTTTTTTCAGTGATGGCAATTGTGTAAGTGACAAGTGTGGAGAGGCATGCTAGGGCCAGATCTCAAAGGCCATGTGTTAAGTCAGTAGGATTTTGAAAGTTCCTGTGAAGCTATTAAACTGTTTTACCAGGACAATGGCATCATTTCAGAATTGCACAATAGAATTGTGTTCATCTTAAGAGCACTCTGAAAGTAGAAAAAGTGACAGTTGCTCAGTTGTGTCTGACTCTTTGCGACCCATGAACTGTAGCCCACCAGGCTCCTCTGTCTGTAGAATTCTCCAGGCAAGAATAGAGGAATGGGTAGCCATTCCCTTCTCCAGGGAATCTTCCCCATCCAGGGATTGAACCCTGGTCTCCTGTATTGCATGCAGATTCTTTACTTTCTGAGATATCAGGGAAGCCACTTTGACTGACCACCAAAAACTATTAGAAGTAATAGATCAATTCAGTAGAGTTGTAGGATACAAAATTAATATGCAGAAACTTGTTGCATTTTTATATGCTAATAAACTATGAGAAAGAAATGCAGGAAATAGTCCCATTTACAATTGCATCAAGAAGAAAATTACCTAGGAATAAATTAAACCAAAGAATTGAAAGATCTGTACTTTTGAAAACTATAAGACAAAGACAAAAGAATTTGAAAACACAAACAAATGAAATGAGATATGATGCTCATGGACTGGAAGAATCAATATCCTTAAAATGTCTATACTACGCAAAGCAATCTACAGATTCAATGCAGTTCCTTTCAAAATTTGCATAGCTTTTTTCACAGAACTAGAACACAATGCTAACATTTGTATTGAACCACAGATGGCCCCAAATAGCCAAAGCAATTTTGAAAAAGAAAAAGCTGAAAGTATCACACTCTTAGACTTGAAACTATAGCATGCTACAAAGTTCTAGTAATCAAAATTATGGTACTGGCACAAAAGTGTACACATAGAATGATAGGGTAGAATAGTACAGAAATAAACCCATGCTCTTATGGTCAATTGATCTATGACAAAGGAGGCTAAAGTATATAATCAGGGAAAGATAGTCTCTTCAATAAATGGTGTTGGGAAAATAGGGCAGCTATCTGAGAAGGAATGAAACTGGATCACTTCTTATACCATATATAAAATAAACTCAAAATGGAATAAAGTCTTAAAAGTAAGGCCTGAAACTGTTAAGCTCCTAGAAGAAAACTAGGCAGTAACTTTTTGACACCAGTCTCAGCAGTCCTCTCAGGCAAGGGAAACAGAAGCAAATAAACAAATGGGACTGTATCAAAGTAAAAAACTTGAACAGTGAAGGAAATCACCAACAGATCAGAAAGATAATCATGGAATGGGAGAAGATAGTTGCAAATGATATATCTGACAAGCAGTCAATGTCCAAAATAAATATACACTACAGTATCAAAAACCTAAACAACTCCATTAAAAAATCAGAGGACCTGAGTAGACATTTTTCCGGAGAAGACAAATATATGGTCAAAAAGCACATGAAAATGTGCTCAACATCACTATGGGGGGGATGCAAATCAAAACCACAATGGGATACCTCATACTTGTCAGACTGGCTGTTTTCTAAAAGACAAGAAACAAGTGGTGGTGAGGATGTGGGGGAAAGAGAACCCTCGTGCACTGTTGGTGGGAGTGTAACTTGGTTCAGCCACTGTGGAAAACTGTTGGTGCTGCTGCTGCTGCTGCTAAGTCACTTCAGTCGTGTCTGACTCTGTGCGACCCCATAGACGGCAGCCCACCAGGCTCCCCTGTCCCTGGGATTCTCCAGGCAAGAACACTGGAGTGGGTTGCCATTTCCTTCTCCAGTGCATGAAAGTGAAAAGTGAAAGTGAAGTCTCTCAGTCGTGTCCGACTCTTAGCGACCCCATGGACTGCAGCCTACCAGGCTCCTCCGTCCATGGGATTTTCCAGGCTGTTGAGGGTCCTCAAAAAAAGCTAAATATAGAACTGCTGTATATGATCCAGCAATTCCACTAGTAGGTATTTACCTGGAGAAAATACAGACTTGAAAAGATATTTGTATCCCTATGATCATTTGTATCCCTATGTTCATAAGCCATGCAGATGTAATGTGCATATAGGGAATATTGTAAATAATATTGTAACAACTTTATATGGTAATAGATAGTAACTGGTTTTATTTTGATTATTTCATAATGAACAAAAATACTGAATCATTATGTTGTACACTTGAAACTAATAGTTTATTTATCTATTTTAATTATAATTCAATGGAAAGTGTTTAGAGACTGACTTTTAACTGAAAGTGGAGTAGGGAAATGGAGGAAGAAAAAAAACAAGAGAGGGAGAAAGTCTAACCCTTAAGTAATCTCAAATGTTCTTTTAGATTACTCTTCCTGGGAACTCCCTGGTGGTCCAGGGGTTAGGAATTCTGCCTTCCAATGTGAGGGATGTGTGTTCGATCCCTCATCTTGGAACTAAGATCTCATCTGTCCCTGGCATAAAGCCCCTGCATGACTCAACTAGAGAAAGCCTGCATGCAGTGAAGACTCAGTGCAGCCAGAAAAAGAAAAAAAGATAATCTTCCTAATTTCTTTTAATTTCCTGTTTTAACTAGTTTATCCTATCATCTGTTAGATAAAATCCAAACTGATTACAAGGCTTTCTACACCTACCCTCTAGCCTTATCTCCTCCCTTTTTGGCCCTGTCTTGTACCTGACATGACTGAGCGACTGAACTGAACTGAACTGTATGCCTCAACTTCATTTCCTCTAGCCAGACTGATCTCCTTGCTATGCCTCCAAACATTTCATATTCACCTTACATGTAAATATTCATACTGCCTTCTATTTCTGGAATGATGCCTGGAATAATGTTTTCTCTTTTTTCAACTTTTCAAATCCTGCCTATCTCTCAAAACCCAATTCAAATTTCGTCTTCCTCTTACATCAACCACAAAATGATGACTTTCTTTTTTTTCTTCTTTTATTGCTGATAGGGCTGTTTTACAGTTTCAGTATTTAATTACACACTGCTTTTTATTGTCACCTAACATGATTGCAGGTTCAGTTCAGTTCAGTCACTCACTCATGTCCGACTCTTTGTGACCCCATGAACCACAGCCGGAGAAGGCAATGGCACCCCACTCCAGTACTCTTGCCTGGAAAATCCCACGGACGGAGGAGCCTGGTAGGCTGCAGTCCCCTTTCACTTTTCACTTCATGCATTGGAGAAGGAAATGGCAACCCACTCCAGTGTTCTTGACTGGAGAATCCCAGGGATGGTGGAGCCTGGTGGGCTGCCATCTATGGGGTCGCACAGAGTCGGACACGAGTGAAGCGACTTAGCAGAACCACAGCCTCCCTGTCCATCACCAACTCCCAGAGTCTACCCAAACCCATGTTCATGGAGTTGGTGATGCCATCCAACCATCTCATCCTCTGTCGTCCCCTTCTCCTCCCGCCTTCAATCTTTCTCAGCATCAGGGTCTTTTCAAATGAGTCAGCTCTTCGCATCAGGTGGCCAAAGTATTGGAGTTTCAGCTTCAACACCAGTCCTTCCGATGAACACCCAGGACTGATCTCCCTTAGGCTGGATTGGTTGGATCTCCTTGCAGTCCAATGGACTCTCAAGAGTCTTCTCCAACACCACAGTTCAAAAGCATCAATTCTTCGGCTCTCAGCTTTCTTTATAGTCCAACTCTCACATCCATACATGACCACAGGAAAAACCATAGCCTTGACTAGATGGACCTTTGTTGACAAAGTAATGTCTCTGCTTTTTAATATGCTATCTAGGTTGGTCATAACTTTCCTTCCAAGGAGTAAGCGTCTTTTAATTTCATGGCTGCGATCACCATCTGCAGTGATTTTGGAGCCCAGAAAAATAAAGTCAGCCATTGTTTCCACTGTTTCCCCATCTTATTTGCCATGAAGTGATGGGACTGGATGCCATGATCTTAGTTTTCTGAATGATTGCAGGTACCAGAGGGCAATTCTGAGCTTTATAGTTGCCTGAATCTTTCACAGCTTCAAACAATTCTTAGTATACTTAATAAATACTTACTCAAATCAGTAAGTGAAAAACTGTTTTGTTTTTTTTTTTAAATGGGTGAGATAGCATGTTTGAAAATTACACACGTTCTTTATTTTTTTATTTTATTTTTTTCACACGTTCTTTAATAACTAACTGATAAGCCCCAGAACACCTAACCAATTCTATCTAGCAAAATTGACATTAAAATTTTTGTTTTACAAAAGAAAAAAAAAAGAAGAAATGAAAGGCCAGGGATATGGTAATGAAACCACCTTATTTTCCTGAATTAATTCTATTCAAAATATTCTGTTCAGTTAAAAGATAATGATATCTTTGGACTTTCTGTGGAAGTTTCTAAAGAAGCCAGTTGCTATGGGGATTGAGAAGACAAAATATATAAAAATATGATCAAATTTATGCATGTGAAGCTACCATGTCTAAACCTGGAAGACATTTATTTGATGGAGAGGTTTCACAGAGGGAAAAAGAATGTGGGAATGAATTGTTGGGGGAACATGTTATGGTGGTAGAAGTCAAGACACAGTTAAGATGGGTGTTTATTTTCTTCACGGGAAAATTGTGTGTTTACTAATAATAAGGAAGAACAAAAGAAAAGTTAAAACAGATGGCTGGAGAGACTAAATGGTTTTCTCTTTACCTATGACAAGTTCTTACTCATGAAAAAAATTATAGAAGTCAAAGCCAGTAGTTGAAAAGGAGGCTGCTGGGACTTTGAACCAAGCCAAATCAGTGGCTTTCACTGTTTTATATCCCTCTGTCGCTCTTAAGAATATGAGTCCCACACTGCAAAAATAAAAAGCCCATTGTTTTTCTTACAAAGAAAGTTATGTTTGTAGCTATTGTTATTTTATTTACTATCTGTAGTAAGTTTTACAGACATTAAAATGCATTTTTGCCTTTTGGAGAAATGTTTCCTGTTACAACTTTACAAAAGAAACAATTCCCACCCCGCCTCCCACCCACTTTCCTAGATGATTTCTACCTGTTTGCTCTGAGTATGCCTGAAAAAGTGATGGCAAATGCATTCAGCCTTGTACACTCACCAGATGGTGTAGGTTGATGGAGAGTAAAATTTTCATTCTGAGTCTTTCTCTGGTATTCTTGCCATAGTTGGAAATTCCTGGCCTAGAGGACGTGGACAAGCCAGGGCAGGGTTTTTCATGACAGAAGTGAACTATTAAAGAAATGAAGGTATTCTTTTTTCAGTTCCTGAAAAGAGAATCAGCAATGATGTTTTGTGATAAAGAGGAAAATAATTGAATTAGGTATTAGATTCCTCTGATTAAAAACTATCTAGTTTTCAAATTAGTGTTATAAAAGTAATACATTTTATTGTAACCAATACAAAAATATACAAATGCTCTAAGTAGAGAAATGAAAACCTTACCTGCTTCGTTCCCCGAACTCCCACTCCTCACAGGCAACTTCTGTGAAATCCTTTGGCTTTGAAAGTTCGAAATAGAAACATACTCTCTAAATAAACTTTATGTCTGTTAAATAGTTTTAACTTTAAGAAAGATATCTGTTTCTGATAGTAAGAAGGCATTGCAAAGTGGTATAATCTCTTTTTTCTTTGGCGGCTGTGCCTGTGAGTGTTTGTTTTGTTCTGTTTTTCTGTATCATGAGAAGGTTTGGCCATGACTTACTACCACCATTGGGTGGCAGCCTAAATTGCAACCTCTTAAGAAATCATCCTCATTGGGTTCTGTGAAATTCATCTGAGAAATTAAAACTTTGCACAGATGTTTTTAAAGGAAGAGTTGAATAAAATTTTCCTCTTATTCTGAGAGAGAAGAGAATGCAGCTGAGCAAAGGAAATAACTAATGACCAGATACCTGGGAGAAAATCTTCTCTTCCAATAAGTCATTTGCTCCTGCACCATCTACTCTCAACAGTTTAAGAGCTACTGAACCCTCTTAACCCTGTGAGGATCAAATGAGATAACACGTGAAAACACCTTACCAAATGTACAAAACTGTGCAGATGTGAAAGATGATTATCATTATAGTGTGGATGCGGGTTGCTTTCATAGCCAGTTTTATTGGCGTGATTGCTTTTTAAATGAAGTCATCTGTGTGAATTAAACAGAATTCACAGATCTGCAAAAACTATTGCACATATTTATTTTATTTGAAGTCACTTAAACCCAGATCTAAGTAAAACCTCATCATACTTCTGGGATGGCAGGAATTAAATCTAAATATTTGTGTAGTACTCTCCTGTCCCAAACATTGTGCAAAAATTCAGGTTCTTGAGTGAGTGAAAGTTGCTCAGTCACGTCTGACTCTTTGCGACCCATGGACTGTAAATTCTCCAGGCCAGAAGGGGATCTTCCCAACCCAGGTCTCCCACATTGCAGTTGGATTCTTTACCAGCTGAACCACAAGGTAAGCCCAAGAATTCTGGAGAGTGTAGCCTATCCCTTCTCTAGGGGATCTTCCCCAACCAGGGATGGGCTTCCCTGATAGCTCAGTTGGTAAAGAATCTGCCTGCCATGCAGGAGACTCCGGTTCAGGTTCTTAACTGGTGCCAAATCATAGCGAAGATCATAGCTCTTGAAATTGATCATTGGACCTCACTGGAGATGCCATGGTCCAGCTAGCTAGGTCCACTAGACTCTGTTTTACCACTGTAGTCCATGCTTGGTGTTAGGAATCTTTGAAAGGACCAGGGGGCCAAGCATTCAATCTTTCTGGGTGCACCACACAGACACCCTCTTGTCCTGCCATGCTCTATGTCTCACTAGACCTTCTGAATCCTTCTGACCTCTTTCCAATACTGAGAAAACTTTTCCTTTTACCTTTTGCTGCCTTAGAAGGTACTCTGGCTATCCCATCTGGCGTCAGGCCTCATGGATGTACGGCTTCAGTGAGTGTAGAGTCTCCAAGAGTCAGGAAGAACTGTAGAATCCATGCAGCTTGTGTTCTGTGGACTTTAAGACATTAAGGGGTTGTCTGTCTTCTTGAAACTATTGAGGTGTATGTAGAGAAAAATACAAACCAAAGATTCAAAAAGTATTCTACTCCAGTGACATACCAAGGTCTCCTCTTGGCTTCAGGGCAGGCAGAGCTTTGGTGAGTACACCAGAAAGATAAAAACATTGTGTCTTTTTATCTGGATGAGTAGAGCACACAGCATTATCTTCTTCATTTTTTCTTTTTCTTGCCATACATAGACTAAAGAACTGTTTTTCTATTTTCATCCAGCTGCTCCAGTTTCAATATAAGTTTCAATATAAAAACACTTTGTCTGTCATTAACTCTAAAAAGCAATAATTATAATAGTTTATAATTTACACTTGTCGATAAATACTCCCATAACACTAGTGAATATTGCTTCTCTGGGCTGGTTATTGTATTTGGATTTTTATAGCAACATTCAGACTATGAGGAAGCTAAGTTTGTTTGTGTTGCTTAGGGGATGAGTGTTGGGAACCATTGGTTTTGTTGATTAAATTACCTAATCAGAAATTAATTACTGTAAGTTAAATTCATAGCTGTTTGGAATTTAGCAGCTAAATTTTAAGGATCGAAAAATGTTAAATTTTTTAATATGGAAAATTTCAAAAATATTTAAAAATACAGAGAAGAGAGTAGTCTAATTAAGACTCATACAGGGACTTCCCTGGTGATCCAGTAGGTGAAAGTCCACCTTGCAATTCAGAGGATGCAGGTTTGATCCTTTGTTGGTAAACTAAGATCTCACATGTCCTGAAAAATAAAAACACTCATATACTCACCAACCAGCTTAATTATTTATTCATAGCCAATCTTGTATTATTTTTGTCCCCTCATTTTCCTTCTCTCTATCCCTCTTCCAGTTATTTTGAAGCCAATCTTAGGTATGATATAATTTATTGGTAAACATTTCAGTGAAAGTGAAAGTCACTCAGTCGTGTCTGACTCTGTGACCCCATGGGTCCGTGGAATTCTCCAGGCTAGAATACTGGAGTGGGTAGCCTTTCCCTTCTCCAGGGGATCTTCCCAACCCAGGGATCAAACCAGGGTCTCCTGCATTGCAGGCGAATTCTTTACCAACTGGGCTATCAGGGAAGCCCAAATATTTCAGTTCAGTTCAGTTCAGTTCAGTTCAGTCGCTCAGTTGTGTCCGACTCTTTGGGACCCCATGAATTGCAGCACGCCAGGCCTCCCTGTCCATCACCAACTCCCGGAGTTCACCCACACTCACATCCATTGAGTCAGTGATGCCATCCAGCCATCTCATCCTCTGTCGTCCCCTTCTCCTCCTGCCCCCAATCCCTCCCAGCATCAGAGTCTTTTCCAATGAGTCAACTCTTCTCATGAGGTGGCCAAAGTACTGGAGTTTCAGCTTTAGCATCATTCCTTCCAAAGAAATCCCAGGGCTGATCTCCTTCAGGATGGACTGGTTGGATCTCCTTGCAGTCCAAGGGACTCTCAAGAGTCTTCTCCAACACCACAGTTCAAAAGCATCAATTCTTCGGCGCTCAGCCGTCTTCACAGTCCAACTCTCACATCCGTACATGACCACAGGAAAAACCATAGCCTTGACTAGACGGACCTTTGTTGGCAAAGTAATGTCTCTGCTTTTTAATATGCTATCTAGGTTGGTCATAACTTTTCTTCCAAGGAGTAAGTGTCTTTTAATTTCATGGCTGCAGTCACCATCTGCAGTGATTTTGGGGCCCAAAAAAATTAAGTCTGACACTGTCTCCAGTGTTTCCTCATCTCTTTCCCATGAAGTGATGGGAGCGGATGCCATGATCTTCGTTTTCTGAATGTTCAGTAGATGTCTCTAAATGGTAAAGGACTTAAAAATCAATGTAATTACAAAGCTATCATTGCTCTTAAAAGTTAAACATGATGAAAGAATGCTGCCTCTTTATTTTCATCATTTATTTTTTCTACTTATTTAAAATTTAATATTAAACTTATGTCAACAGCATAAATCTTCATATAGTAACATATACTGAAGGATATCTTGGACATGTTGTTAAGTGAAAGAGCAAATAATAGAGTAATTTTTATAACATGACTCAATTTCTACTTTAAAGGATTATAAATAACCACATCTATTTTTGTTTAAACATGTAAAAGCATAGACACATATATAATACATCAAACCAAGAATAGTTGTTACCTTTAAAGTGAGATAATCACAGTTGGTATTAGAGATAGGTATAGGACTCTTACTTTTAACCTATTTTTTAGTATTTTTTATTTATAAAATATATGTGTATTACTTTTGGAATTAAGTTTTCAAAAAAGAATTCATGAAAGGAATAACTTAAATTATATCAGTATGAGAAATGAGAGACATTTTTAGATCAGGCTATCCTGTCCATATAGTGTCCCTCAGTTGAATAATCCTTACTCCTGGGTTAATAAGAGTAGCAGTTAGCACATATAGAGGTTGGCTAGGTGCAGACACTTTGACAATTTCTTTCAATCAGATTATTTGTTTCTTACCATAACCCTTTGAAGTGGGTATTCCCATTTCACTTATGAAGAAATATGATCTAGAGCAGTTAAATAACTTGCCAGAGTTTGGAAGAGGCTGACCAGGCTTGGAAATTAGGTGCTGGGACTCCCCTGCCCATGCACTTCACTGATGGTCCCACTTCCCTTGGATCTGAAGGTCTCACAGTTAGAGAATGAGTTTTATTATTTCAATTCATACTTGTTTGACTCTTTTGTTGCTTAGTGTCTATGTTAGCTTTAATTACTTTGTTTTGCAATATTTTACCTTATTTTATTTTACTATAAACTTAATAGCTCAGGCAAAACCAAGTAGTAATTCCTCTCATTTCCCCCCATAGTCTGTAGAATCTGGCTTGGAGGCCTAAAGGGAGAAACAACCTCAAAAGAACATCATGCTTTTCTAATATGAGAAACTTTTAAATGACAGGCAGAAGGTTCGTGTCAAGAGCGGCTTTAAGTGCAGTTATCCAGCCACCTAACTTTTCTTTCTTGCTGAAAATTCTTATAAAACTCTTCTTAATTTATCTGTTCCATAAATGTAGGACAGCAGAATTACAAGTATATGGGAATAGAAGTGCCCAGCACTTTTATTTGGGATTCATTTTACATTATATATGTAAACATGCTAAAACTATCTTTTTAAGAAAGTTGTTATAGATTAGTCCTTGCATACTGTAGCAGATTTATTTTTCACAACTTGACATTGGCATTCACAATGCTTTGGGCTTTCTCAGGGTAAATTGTTGTTGTTGTTCAGGAATAACAAATTAACTTATTATTTAACATAAAAAATGCAGTAGGAAAGCAAAATAGCCTATATAACAAAATACCTACAAACCCACATAGTAGGATACAAAAATTATTTCTGTATTCTGTATATTGTTATATCCTTTACCTACTGGGGATAATTGAGATATTACTGAGTATCCAAAAGAAGGTGAAGGTGAAGTCGCTCAGTCATGTCCAACTCTTTGCAACCCCGTGGACTGTAGCCTACCAGGCTTCTCCGTCCATGGGATTCTCCAGGCAAGAATACTGGAGTGGGTTACCATTTCCTTCTCCAAGGGATCTTCCTGACCCAGGGACTGAACCCAGGTCTCCCGCATTGGAGGCAGATGCTCTAACCTCTGAGCCACCAGGGAAGCCCTTTCTCCAAAAGAAAACTGTCTCTAAACAAGGAAAACTGATGCTTACAAAAATTTGCTGAAATTATTCAATTAACTTTTTAAAAAGATGAGTGTTTTGAAATTTTTGAAATCCTTTGTACTCCTTTTCTCTGTTCATCCCGTCAGGGAGCAACAGGAGTTCTATAGATTTTAAGAAAATGCCCCTGTCAGTTTTCCAGAACTTAGACCCCATTTACACATAGTGAAAAAGTACAGCATGTACTTCACACACTGAAAGAAGATACTGTCTAATCCTGGTTGTGTTACTGAAATAAAATTTGAGACTTTAATCATTTAGATTTAAAATTTTGCTCTTCAGATAAGCTGAATGGTCACTCTAGCGGGTAGTTCACAGTGCTTGGAGAAATAATTTAATATTAATTCTTCTGCAAATGTATAGCTCTACTCTGTGTCTCTGTCTGGATACTCCAAAGAGGTTATTTTGAGGAATCTTACAAGTACTTGTAATTATGTTTGTTGAGATGTTTTAAAATAATTCAATTCTAATTCCTTTGAAAGTGAAAGTTAGGAGGTCCAGACAGAAGGGGGCTTATTGCTCTGAAGGGTGAAGAGTTTTCCACTGCCTAATGTCAGAAAATGTTGTACATGCTTTGGAAACTTTTAGATAATTTAGAGGCCATATTGTAGAAAACCCAGTTGTGTAACCTTTCCTCTAGGTAGGTCTCACACCCAGCATCTGAGGAAATTCATGAATTTAGGTCTGATAAGCTGCAACTGTGTTTCTCCAAGGAGATGTATTTTTCCTGTGACTTATATGCCATGATTGGCTTTTTGGTTACTTCTTCCTCTGTATTATCTTCCAATTGTTACTAGAAAGTAAGTATCCAGACATGGGTGTTTGGTTTTGTGATAAATGCAACTTTAATATAAAGAGTTTGACAGATGATGATTCTGTAAGGTTACAGTTTTCGTGATATTTTAAGTGTTAGAGCTAGAAATTTTCTTAAAGATCTCCACCCAACTCTTTATTTAACTCATTAGGAAACGGTGGTTCCAACAAAGTTAAGCAACCAGTGGCAGTTCTGGGACTAGAGAGGTCATACTGAACTATGGTAAGTGTTTTGCCTCTGAAGTTCTGCAGCCTGCCCCTGCTACTTACTAGTTTTGTGGCCTTGTGCCAGCTGGGTCATCTCTCTGTGCCTCACTTTCCACACCTGAAAAAGGGATAGCCATGGTACATAGTTTGTTGGGGTATTATGAAGATTAAATAAATGAATGTGAGTTAAATGCTTAGTGCAGTGCCTGGCACATAGTGAGTACTAAAGACATGCTGTTAGAATTCATGTTTCTTCCCTCACAGTGGATTGCTTTATGGTTGTGCCACATTGTCGCTCCTGACATCACTTAAATATATTTGATATGGCATTAAAAATATTTCATCACTGTTATTTCTCATTAGAATTGATAAAATATTTTAAAAAGAGCATATTTAACAAGTATATAGCTATTTTTTCCATGTGTGAGATGGCCATGTAATAAATGAATGGAAAGGAAAAAATTAAATGATGTATGTCTGAGTATATTCAGATAGTGCTTTATATAATAAATTACTTTTTAATGCAGCCACAATTCCTAATTTACATCAAGAATTGTCCACTTCAGTGGCTCATTAGATAAATTGAGCCCAACTAACCAACACAAGCTTATTACAAATGCACATCTGGAATGTGAAACTATTACAGGAAACTCATTGGAAGAGAAATTTCCCGTAAAGGGAATCCTTGATTTTTCAATAAAAGAGGAAATATCTTTTCTGGGTTCATATAGATAATATGGATTTAGCCATGATTTGTTCTTCAATTATAATTACTGCCTTTTAAACAGAGATTCATGTCTTTGCAAGTTTCTGTGAAGATACACCTCTGCAGCAACAATGGCTAATCTTAGATCTATGACACTGTCAGTGAAACCATTCATGTCAGCTTCATGCATTGAGCCATGTGAGGTGAGTTAAGGTCTGTTTCTATTCTTATTAGATGTATGTAGCAGATACTTCAGGCTGCCTACTCCACTAACCTAAAATACATCTCCTTGGAGGAAAACGGTTTCTTGCTATTAGAATCCTATTTTTCCCTCAGATATTAGGCTTTAGGGGAAGTTGGAGTAACCCTCAACCTTACGGGGAGGTAAATCTTGACTAGTCGAAACCAGACATTCTAATTCTCATTATTGCCCTTCCAGTAGTTGATTTAGACATGGGTTTGTGACATAGTTTTGACCAATGAGAGTTGAGAGGAGTCTTTGGGAAGGAGGGTGCTTCTGGATAAAATTTATGCATAGAAGGAAACATTTCTGTCTCTTAATGTTGCCATCTTTATATAGTGCCTGGAATTGCAGAAACTGTCTTAGGACTTTGAGGAGGACCAGCCTCAGGGGACAAGCCAGCATGCTTTCATTGGCAGAGGAGACAGATAGAAAGGCCAGGTTCCTGCTTGACATTGAGTTACCCAGTGAACTCATCCTGGAGCTACTATACCTGTGGACCTCTTGTTTTGTAATATAATAAAAGGCATTGTTGAAACCAATTTTACTCAGCCTTTTACTATTTTCAATGGAAGCATGCTAATTGATACAATGTAAAATCATGTAATTATAATTCTGGTTTCTGTATATTCTTTGCTCGTAGCTGCCAGAATGAGCTGAGGTCTGAAAATTGCTCAGCAGGATCAGGCATAGCAGGGGCCTCTCCTCTTGTGGTTTCGCTTGCCAATGACCTCTGTCTTGATAACTGTTAAGTATTTAAACTTGTACTAACCAGTTACATGTCTTTATGCCTGGAGTTAATGTTTTAGTTATGATCATGTAAATATTAAATTATAAAATTATTAATCCTCATAGGGCCCATTTTGCTGCAATTTCATTTCCTTTTGGGTAGCCCATCATTTGGGGGCCAACCTGAATAGGGGATTACTTTTGTCAGTGTAAGGAATGCTCTAGATCTTTTGTTCCATTAGCATAGCAATCTCTTTTGAATTGACATAGTGTTTTCCTACCAAAAATGCTTAATTTGGGTGTCTTAAAATTAACTTTCCTCCTTTTTTAAAAGTCATGAGCACAGAATCATGCAATAGCAGCTGTACATTGATAAGACTGAACATATGTGAGAAAAGATTCATGTTGTGATAAGTGAAACAAAAAATTAACTTACATATATTTCAATATGTTTAATTTTTCTTTTGGATGATTACTAGACATAGGCATTAATTGATTCATGTAAATTACCAGGGTTACAATTTATAGGAGACTTATAAAATAAATACATTTGGTTAATTGGAGAATGACCAAGTCTACAGGGAGATCTTACCACCTTTAAGAAATTCTCCTCAGTTAATTTCACTACTGAATAAGACACTGCATTTTGGCTACTGTCTCTTCACACACTCTTACTGTGTAGAGTTACTGACAGAGTAGTATGCTCCTTCTATACTAGTAAAGGGGGAGTCACTTTTCATATGGCTTCATCAAGAGATTTGTTATGTTACCAGACCATGAATGTAGATGATAGAGGGTCTCAGTAAAGGGTGACAGTGTCCTGTTAGGTTTTTCATCAGTCATCTCGGCAAAGCCAACTGTGAGTGAGCTGCATAGATGGGCCTGTTCAGAAAGACCGGTAGGAAAGTGCCCAGGTGGGGCCTGGACCCTTGGCATGGCTTCTTTTCTTGGTGTTAAATAGACTAATAGAGGATGATCAGTGTTCTTAATTAAAGAACAAAACCTCCATCCCCTTTTCTGGTAGACAGGCTGCTGTATATTTAGAATAAGGAAGACAAAGAGAAACATTTGCATACAGCTTAAGAAATACCTGCTTAAAGCCTGTTAATTGAGAACACCTGCTTGCTAGTACATTTTAGTAGGTACGTCTGTAGGGAGAGACTGGGCTGCTGTTGCTGCTGCTAAGTCGCTTCAGTCGTGTCCGACTCCGTGCAACCCCATAGACGGCCCTCCACCAGGCTCCTCTGTCCATGGGATTCTCCAGGCAAGAACACTGAAGTGGGTTGTCATTTCCTCCTCCAATGCATGAAAGTGAAAAGTCAAAGTGAAGTCGCTCAGTTGTGTCTGACTCTTAGCGACCCCATGGACTGCAGCCTACCAGGCTCCTCCGTCGATGGGATTTTCCAGGCAAGAGTACTGGAGTGGGGTGCCATTGCCTTCTCCAAGAGAGACTGGGAAGAAATTGTTTTTTCCTGTTGCATGCAAGGCAAAATGAAGATGTAAAGGATGTCACTGTGGGTTTTTAATTTTTGTCCATAGACAATTCAAAACCTTTTTTAGGACTCTGTCTACTTTCTGGGAAACCTTCCTCCAGTTCAGCCCCTAAAGAAACCAGCCTTGGATAATTAAAATTCTTTCACTTTTAAGTAGAATTCAGGAAGTAATATGAGTAATATTGAGATATTATTTGGTGTATCATTTGATTGGGAGTGAAAAGCATGTGAGTCTCAATCTTCTGGCCTCCTGAAATTTCCTCCCCATCTTGCTATAAAGAATTAAAGTGCAGTTTTTGCTGGAGATGAGAGGCATCTCAAATTTGGGAGAATATTGGGACAGGCCCTAAAAATTGTCTTTAATGGCGTCTATGAGGCCCCAGCCTCATGTTGAGCTCCTTTGGGGAGTAAGAATGTGAATATTTGTTGGGGTCAAGGGGTTTGGGTAGCTGTTGTGCTGGACTCCATAAACTTGACTGCTTTTCAAGAATCTTACACAAAGTGAAATAAGTCTTTTTGAAAATCTTAGTACGTCTCATTTGTATTAAGGAGTGCCAAGAAAACTCGTGTGTGTGTGTGTGTGTGTGTGTGTGTGTGTGTGTGTAAGAAAAATCACGGGACAGAGCAGTGATTACTTGTATAGCCCCTACATCCTCTGGGGGAAACTCCTTCAAGTGCTGAAAGCTTTCAAGTCCTGTGTTTCATTTCAGTGGTGTGGTTGAGTCACTAAGTTGTGTCTGACTCTTGTGACCCCCATGGACTGTAGCCCACCAGGCTCCTGTGTCCATGGGATTTTCCAGGCAAGAATACTGGAGTGGGTTGCCATTTCCTTCTCCAGGGGATCTTCCTAACCCAGGAATCAAACCCGGTTCTCCTGCAGGCAGACTCCTGCATTGCAGATGGATTCTTTACAGCCTGAGCCAGTAAGGGAGGTGAAATCCCAAGGCTTTATGGGTCACATAAAGCCCTAAATAATTACATAACAGATTATATTCATTTTCACATTTCAGAGTATTTTTATGTATTTTGCAAATTTTTTGTCTGGTTTCTACCCTGTAATGTAGTCCCCCTTTATCAGCAGATCATCTGTATTCTAATTCTTTTGTATTCTTGCATGTGACACACTCTGCAAACTGCGGGGATTCAGTAAATCCTGATAACTTGCAAGTTTTAACTAGTAGATAAGATAGTCCTCTGAGGCTTCCCTTGTAGCTCAGTTGGTAAAGAGTCTGCCTGCGATGCAGGAGACCTGGGTTTGATTCCTGGGTTGGGAAGATCTCCTGGAGAAGGAAATGGCAACCCACTCTAATATTCTTGCCTGGAGAATCCCATGGACAGAGGAGCCTGGAGGGCTATAGTCCATGGGGTCGCAAGAGTCGGACACGACTTAGCGACTACACCACCACCACCAAGATAGTCCTCGAAAGGTTACAAAAAAAACTTTGGCAATTAGCAGCAGGAGCAGTCTTAAGCTCTTTTCTTAAAGAATACATTTAGGAAGAATGTGTAAACATTTCAGTTGTCTTGGTAGCATTCTTCCTATGATTTCCACTTCTTTAAGTAACAGACATAATTTTAGCAGTTTAGGTATTGTTGGGAGAAGGCAGTGGCACCCACTCCAGTACTCTTGCCTGGAAAATCCCATGGACGGAGGAGCCTGGTAGGCTGCAGTCCATGAGTTCGCGGAGAGTCAGACATGACTGAGCGACTTCACTTTCACTTTTCACTTTCATGCATTGGAGAAGGAAATGGCAACCCACTCCAGTGTTCTTGCCTGGAGAATTCCAGGGACGGGGGAGCCTGGTGGGCTGCCGTCTCTGGGGTCGCACAGAGTCGGATGCGACTGAAGCGACTTAGCAGCAGCAGCAGCAGCAGCTATTGTTGTCATCTAATTTATTAAACACATAATTGCCCATATTAAACACATACTGTCAGGTATATCCCTGTCAACTATACCATATTTCCTGTTTTGTTTTTTTTTAGGATGTTTTCATTGTTAGTTCAAATGCCAGTTTTCCTGCGCAGTCAAGGTAGATGTCAAGTACAGGAGGGAGGCCAGGCCTTCGGCATATCAAGACTTCTTTGCCCTGGGCTCATTTAACCCACTGCCTTCTATCACTAGAGTGTGCACCTGACCAACGATTAGCATTTAATGGCAACAGTGAAGCCTATAGTCTCCGAGAGGTGCAGGTATCTGAGGCTGCTGCTGAAGGAAGAAGCAAACACAGCAAAATAGATACATCTGCCTTGGTTCATAAAGATCACAGACGGAAATACTTTTTACCCCCTGTGGACATGCTGGGATTTTAGAGCTGATGCTATTAATCAATCTGTCCTAAAACAGAAATAGTTGCAGGTATGTAATATACAGTATCTATGGGATAGAAAACAAACCTTTAACTAAGCCTGTTTTTTTTTTTTTAAGTTGGAAAATGTTGCCAGCCTGTTTTTGATGTAATTGAAAATGTTTAGAAGCTTTCCTAAAGAGTTGATTAATATATCAAAATCAAAAAAGGCAATTTTGAGTCTAATTTTGCTTGTTTATTGTGTAATACAGGATTCTTGGCTTTGAAATTCTGCCATGCAGGGTGAAAAATGACTGTCAGTGGGAAACAAAGTAGTCTATTGAAAAGAACATTGTGTCTAATAGGAAATGGCTGATACCAGCTCAGTGAATGCTATCTGGTATTAAAAGATAGTATTGTAATTCCAAGATAGAGAGTCCAGATTTGGCCAAGGGTTGGGGTGGGACTTCTTTTGCCCCACCTACATCTGGAGCAAGAATCCCAAGGTGGAGAGTTGGTTGGGAGGCTCTTTGGTCCAGGCTGGAGGAACCAGGATAGTTTGCAACTTTGATTAGCTGCACAGAATAGAGCATTCCCACAAAGGCAGAAGTGATGCCATGAGGGAAGTGTTGGTATTGCAGGAAGGGCGACCCCTTCCAGGGTCTGAGAGCATGCTCTTGTCTAACACTCGGAAATGAATTGTCTGAGGAGACACACGTGCTGATAAAGCAAGAGACTTTATTGGGAAAGGGAGCCTGGGCAGACAGCAGGAGGGTAAGGGAACCCAGGAGAACTGCTCTGCTACGTGGCTCACAGTCTTGGGTTTTATGGTGATGGGATTAGTTTCTGGGTTGTCTCTGGCCAATCATTCTGACTCAGGGTCCTTCCTGGTGGTATACGCCTTGCTAAGCCAACATGGATTCCATTGAGGAGGCTTCTGGGAGTATGGTAGGACATGTGACATCTCCTTTTGATTTTTCCCGAATTCTTCTGGTTGGGGGTAGCTTGTTAGTTCTGGGTTCCTTACCAGGACTTCCTGCTATAAAATAACTTACACTGCTGAATATTATGTTGCCTGGGTGAGTGGTTTCAGTCAGTGTTTCCCCTAACACTGGCATAGCTTCTATAGGAGGGCCTGGAGTTTTACTATATTCTAAGAAACTTTTCTGAGAGCTTCTTGATTTTCTAAGTACAAATGAACTGAAGTAGTTACTTATATTTTTGTTCTCAGTTTTTGGAAGAAGAGGCCACAGTTCAAGAAAACTTGCTGTACTAAGAAAAAAGCAAGTGAATGCCAACCAAGAGTTTCTGCCTATCTGATTGAAAAATGAGTACTCTAGGAGTTTTTCCAGTAGTGATGTATGGATGTGAGAGTTGGACTATAAAGAAAGCTGAGCACTGAAGAATTGATGCTTTTGAACTGTGGTGTTGGAGAAGACTCTTGAGAGTCCATTGGACTGCAAAGAGATTCAACCAGTCCATCCTAAAGGAAATCAGTCCTGAATATTCATTGGGAGGATTGATGCTGAAGCTGAAACTCCAATATTTTGGCTACCTGATGCAAAGAACTAACTCATTTGAAAAAACCCTGATGCTGGGAAAAATTGAAGGCGGGAGGAGAAGGGGGTGACAGAGCTTGAGATGGTTGGATGGCATCACTGACTTAATGGACATGAGTTTGAGTTAGCTCCAGAAGTTGGTGATGGACAGGAAGCCTGGTGTGCTGCAGTCCATGGGGTTGCAAAGAGTCGGACACGGCTGAGCAACTGAACTGAACTGAACTCCAGGAGAGGAAAATTCCTGGCCTAGAGTGGTTCTACAAATTCCTTTCCCTAGGAAAGTCCTCATTTCAGATATTTTCCCCATTGTTTCAATCATTGATATATCCTAGAAACTCAATATTTTGGTAGCCAATAGCACTATATCTGCAGGACTGTCTTTGAAAGTCCTCATTTCAAATATTTTTCCCATTGTTTCAATCATTGATATCTCCTAGAGACTCACTATTTTGGTAGCCAATAGCACTATATCTGCAGGACTGTCTTTGAAACACAATCTTCTTAGGACCACAGGTCTTGGTTTGGGGTTAAGAAAATAATGTCACTCTATGCAGAAGGAGGTGAATGAATGGTAATACAGAAAGCCAACTATATTTCATACCTCACTGAGTAGATACTAAAGTATCTGGGCCAGGTTGTCAGATGGCCTCTGCTTGAATATCTCCCCTGACAGAGTGGCAGTTCATAGCTCAGAAGGCATCTCATTATTAGTAAACTTCTTTGTATCTTTAGTCAAACCTGGTTCATCAGATCAACAGAGAAGGTCCTCCTGTTTATTGTGATGGTCCTTTTCAGATAGGCAAATTGTTATTTTATCCCCACAAGTCTCTTTTCTCCCAGGCTTCATCAAGCCCTTTGATCTGTCCATTCATAACAAGATTTTCACTATTCTAGCGGCCTTAATACCCTACTTTGACTGTGGCTTTCCTAGTCTAACTTCTGCAGAATAGAACTGGGTCCCTCTTGCTTTAAAAAGTCTCAAATAATACAGTTTAATACCATTGTAGTTCATTCGACGGCCACATCTTAATGTTGGTTTGCCTTGCGCTTGTGGTCAATTGGTGCCTCTTGGTCTGCTTCAGATAAACGAGCGCCCCCTATCCCTTCCTCCCAGCGCCCTGTGCATGTGTGCTGGGTTCGTAAAATTGGCACAGGGGACTTCACCTTTGCATGTTTTTTGAATTCTGACCTGCCATTCAAATATGTCAAACTCTTGTAAAATCTTGAGTTTTTTCATCTAATACCAGCTTTCCTGTCAGCTACAAGTTTAGGTAGTTTTTTCCCCATGTTTTCATAAGTATTATCATATTATTGTAAAAAAGCATGTGCTTTGCACTGAGACAATCTGGGTTTTTAATCCCAGCTTCCTGTACCTGCTGTCTCATGTTGGCATGTTGAATTTCCCAAGCCCAGTTTTCTCATATTAAAATGAAGATGATAATAAATTCTACCTCTTAGGTTTATTGTGAGCATTTACAATAATATAAGTACCTATTGTTGAGTAGGCGATGGTTTTGGTATTAATAATAATAAATTATTTGTGACCGGACTTGGAACCAATTCTCTTATTTTCTCTCTCCTCATCTGAGTCAAATTTAATATTTTGGATAGGGCTAAGAACAGAGCCATATAACTTCTAGAGACCATTCTGTAGCCTGACATCCATTAATTAATCAAATATTATTGAGAAATGAATATTTATTGAGGATGGCTGTGTTTTAGTACTATTCTAGTGATTGGGGTTATAGTGGTTAAAAAAAAAAAAAAAAAAAGGCAGTGAAATCCTTGCCCTCATGGAGCTGTCATTCAAAAGTGCAGGGCTACCATAAAACATTAGGACCTCATTCACATAGAATTTGTTGACTCTGCAAGAGGAGAAGATAGACATATGTACATAAATACATACATACACACATAGAGACACCTCATATGTATGTAAAATACAGTGTCAGTGTATATAATACAATGTCAGGTAATAGTAAGAGCTGTAATGTATAATGTATCTGACTTTGCAACCCCATGGACTAGACAGTCCATGGAATTCTCCAGGCCAGAATACTGGAGTGAGTAGCCTTTACCTTCTCCAGGAGATCTTCCTAACCCAGGGGCCGAACCCAGGTCTCCCATATTACAGGTGGATTCTTCACCAGCTGAGCCACAAAGAAAGCCCAATGTATAATGTGACATCAACTAATTGCAAGAACTATGCAGAAAAATAAAGCAAGGTACTCAGAGTACAATAGGGGAAAACAGTATCTTACATGATTGGGGAAAATCTGTATACATCATGGAATACACCTTTTTTCTCATGTTGAAAGATTGGAATGCTATTTTTCTAGCTCCATTGCCCTGATGCCTTTTCTTGTCTCTGTGATCCCTTAAAGATTACTGACAGTGACTCTTAGATTACATCTGCGAAGTCTCTCCATACTCTGGGATGTAATTTGTTTAGGCCTACAGACTTGAACTCATTTAAAACAGCAAGATGGTCTCTTGCTATCACCTTACTTATCTCATACTTCAATTCCTTCTAAACTACATTTATTCAACCCTCCTGAGTTTAAAGATCATTCTCCTTGATAAAGAAAGATGGAAATACAACAGAAGTTGAGATATATGACTTTCTCTTTGCTGTTGGTTAATGTTGTATCATGTGCCCCAAGCAGTAAGTGTGTTTCTTCGGTTCATCCTTTTTACTTTGATTATAGCTGATAAGGGTGTGTGTGTGTTTCTGAGTTTGTGGATGGAAGGTTTGAGCATATTTCACTACAGCGCAGTGAGGGCCTAACTCCTGTCATGTTCTTCCAGTTCAGTACTCCTGTCCGCATTTTCCCTTGTTTTAGCGTCAGTTATGAGTGAAGGCTCTGGAACTACACAGTGTGTTAGTTGCTCACTTGTATCCAGCTCTTTGTGACCCCCATGGACTGTCCTGTCCTTGGAATTCTCCAGGCAAGAATACTGCAGTGGGTTGCCATTTCCTTCTCCAGGGGATCCTCCCAAATCACAGATCAAACCTGAGTCTCCCACATTGCAGGCAGAACTACATAGTTCAAGGGCAAATCCTGGCTGTTCTATTTCCTATAGCAGTGAGACCATGGGCAGGTTAGTTAACTTCTTTGAACCTGATTTGCCTCATCTGTACAATGGAGATAATAATGCTTGCCTCCTAGGACTTGAGAGTCAATGATTTAATACACATAGAGTGCTTAGGATTCTGTTTGGTGCATAGTAAGTGCTTATCACAGCCAGCACCACTATCATCATTTCTAATGCATTCCTATCATCTTTCAAATGTATTTTAAAGAGACTGACCTCATCAGAGAGGTTTCTGGTCAGCCACAGTTTGTCTTGTGGTTAGGGGCCCTTCAATCCGATTTTTGTATCTAGTGTTTCTGTGTATCCAGTACCAAACAGTTAGAATTGATGTAAATAATGATTCAAAGACCATGAATCATCAAAGAAAGATTAAATTATGCTTAGTGTGCTCATGGCAGCAGCAAAATAAATGGATGAATTCTTTATAAAGTCTGTCATTTGAATCTGGCTTGAAATTTTTTAAAAAGAATTTCTTCCTAATCAGGGAATCCAAGTAAACCAGTATACTCACTTCCAAGCTTTCTGACTTAATTTAAATGCTAAAGGAAAGCTTGTCTTGATCCCAGATGAAGCTAAACAAATCCACAATACCTCATCAGTCAGTTCAGTTCAGTTCAGTCGCTCAGTCATGTCCGGCTCTTTGTGACCCCATGAATCGCAGCACGCCAGGCCTCCCTGTCCATCACCAACTCCTGGAGTCTAGTCAAACTCATGCCCATTGAGTCGGTGATGCCATCCAGCCATCTCATCCTCTGTTGTCCCCTTCTCCTCCTGCCCCCAATCCCTCCCAGCATCAGGGTCTTTTCCAGTGAGTCAGCTTTTCTCTTGAGGTGGCCAAAGTATTGGAGTTTCAGCTTTAGCATCAGTCCTTCCAATGAACACCCAGGACTGATCTCCTTTAGGATGGACTGGTTGGACCTCCTTGCAGTCCAAGGGACTCTCAAGAGTCTTCTCCAAACCACTGTTCAAAAGCATCAATTTTTTGGTGCTCAGCTTTCTTCACAATCCAACTCTCACATCCATACATGACCACTGGAAAAACTTTAGCTTGACTAGATGGACCTTGGTGGCAAAGTAATGTCTCTGCTTTTGAATATGCTATCTAGGTTGGTCATAACTTCCCTTCCAAGGAGTAAGCGTCTTTTAATTTCATGGCTGCAATCACCATCTGTGGTGATTTTGGAGCCCCCCAAAATAAAGTCTGACACTGTTTCCACTGTTTCCCCATCTATTTCCCATTAAATGATGGGACCACATGCCATGAGCTTAGTTTTGTGAATGTTGAGCTTTAAGCCAACTTTTTCATTTTCCTCTTTCACTTTCATCAAGAGGCTTTTTAGTTCCTCTTCACTTTCTGCCATAAGGGTGGTGTCATCTGCATATCTGAGGTTATTGGTATTTCTCCCGGCAATCTTGATTCCAGCTTGTGCTTCTTCCAGCCCAGCGTTTCTCATGATGTACTCTGCATATAAGTTAAATAAGCAGGGTGCAATATACAGCCTTGATGTACTCCTTTTCCTATTTGGAACCAGTCTGTTGTTCCATGTCCAGTTCTAACTGTTGCTTCCTGACCTGCATCTAGGTTTCTCAAGAGGCAGGTCAGGTGGTCTGGTATTCCCATCTCTTTTAGGATTTTCCACAGTTTATTGTGATCCACACAGTCAAAGGCTTTGGCATAGTCAATAAAGCAAAAGTAAATGTTTTTCTGGAAATCTCTTGCTTTTTCGATAATCCAGCAAATGTTGGCAATTTGATCTCTGGTTCCTCTGCCTTTCCTAAAACCAGCTTGAACATCTGGAAGTTCATGATTTATGTATTGCTGAAGGCTGGCTTGGAGAATTTTGAGCATTACTTTACTAGCATGTGATATGAGTGCAATTGTGTGGTAGTTTGAGAATTCTTTGGGATTGCCTTTCTTTGGGATTGGAATGAAAACTGACACTTTCCAGTCCTGTGGCCACTGCTGAGTTTTCCAAATTTGCTGGCATATTGAGTGCAGCACTTTCACAGCATCATCTTTCAGGATTTGAAATAGTTCAACTGGAATTCCATCACCTCTACTAGCTTTGTTCATAGTGATGCTTTCTAAGGCCCACTTGACTTCACATTCCAGGATGTCTGGCTCCAGGTGAGTGATCACACCATCGTGATTATCTGGGTTGTGAAGATCTTTTTTGTACAGTTCTTTTGTGTATTCTTGCCGCCTCTTCTTAATATCTTCTGCTTCTGTTAGGTCCATACCATTTCTGTCCTTTATCGAACCCATCTTTGCATGAAATGTTCCCTTGGTATCTCTAATTTTCTTGAAGAGATCTCTAGTCTTTCCCATTCTGTTGTTTTCCCTATTTCTTTGCATTGATCACTGAGGAAGGCTTTCTTATCTCTCCTTGATATTCTTTGGAACTCTGCATTCAAATGGAAATATCTTTCCTTTTCTCCTTTGCTTTTCACTTCTCTTCTTTTCACAGCTATTTGTAAGGCCTCCTCAGACAGCCACTTTGCTTTTTTGCATTTCTTTTCCATGGGGATGGTCTTGATCACTGTCTCCTGTACAGTGTCACGAACCTCTGTCCATAGTTCATCAGGCACACTGTCTGTCAGATCTAGTCCCTTAAATCTATTTCTCACTTCCACTGTATAATCATAAGGGATTTGATTTAGGTCATACCTGAATGGGCTAGTGGTTTTCCCTACTTTCTTCAATTTAAGTCTGAATTTGGCAATAAGGAGTTCATGATCTGAGCCACAGTCAGCTCCTGGTCTTGTTTTTGCTGACTGTATAGAGCTTCTCCATCTTTGGCTGCAAAGAATATAATCAGTCTGATTTCGATGCTGACCATCTGGTGATGTCCATGTGTAGAGTCTTCTCTTGTGTTGTTGGAAGAGGGTGTTTGCTATGACCAGTGCATTCTCTTGGCAAAACTCTATTAGTCTTTGCCCTGCTTCTTTCCGTACTCCAAGGCCATTTTTGCCTGTTACTCTAGGTGTTTCTTGACTTTCTACTTTTGCATTCCAGTCCCCTATAATGAAAAGGACATCTTTTTTGGGTGTTAGTTCTAAAAGGTCTTGTAGGTCTTCATAGAACCATTCAACTTCAGCTTCTTCAGCATTACTGGTTGGAGCATAGGCTTGGATTACTGTGATATTGAATGGTTTGCCTTGGAAATGAACAGAGATCATTCTGTCATTTTTGAGATTGCATCCAAGTACTGCATTTCAGACTCTTTTGTTGACCATGATGGCTACTCCATTTCTTCTAAGGGATTCCTGCCCACAGGAGTATATATAATGGTCATCTGAGTTAAATTCACCCATTCCAGTCCATTTTAGTTCGCTGATTCCTAGAATGTCGACATTCACTCTTGCCATCTCCTGTTTGACCACTTCCAATTTGCCTTGATTCATGGACCTGACATTCCAGGTTCCTATGCAATATTGCTCTTTACAGCATCAGACCTTGCTTCTATCACAAGTCACATCCACAACTGGGTATTGTTTTTGCTTTGGCTCCATCCCTTCATTCTTTCTGAAGTTATTTCTCCACTGATCTCCAGGAGCATATTGGGCACCTACTGACCTGGGGAGTTCCTCTTTCAGCATCTTATCATTTTGCCTTTTCATACTGTTCATGGGGTTCTCAAGTGGTTTGCCATTCCCTTCTCCAGTGGACCACATTCTGTCAGACCTCTCCACCATGACCCTCCCGTCTTGGGTGGCCCCACATGGCATGGTTTAGTTTCATTGAGTTAGACAGGCTGTGGTCTGTGTGATCAGATTGGCTAGTTTAATGTGATTAAGCTTTCAGTGTGTCTGCCCTCTGATGCCCTCTTGCAACACCTACCATCTTACTTGGGTTTCTGTTACCTTGGACAAGGGGTAGCCTCACGTGAAGGGTAGCCTCATGGCCGCCCCTCCTGACCTTGAATGTGGAGTAGCTCCTCTGACCCTCCCCGTGCAGCCGCTGCTCCTTGGATGAGTCCTCAAATATGGTTTCATAACAATATGAAAAGGTAAACTCGCAGTCACTCACTCATCCTGAGCTATCAGATCTTTGGACCATAAATAGGGACTTTGGTGGATGCTTTGACAGATTTGAGTGGTTGCCCTAAGGAGAGACTCTCCATTCCCCTGCCTTTGTGTTTTTGTGGCAGATTTCCTTTGTCATAACAATCATCACATTCTTCGCATTTTCTGATAGGAGAAAGAACTAAAGCTACTTAACTTACATCTTTCTTGGCGGTCTCAATTCTACAGGATACTGACACATGTTGCAAACTTACAGAAGCAGCCCCTGCGGGTAGGGTTCTAGAGGGTTGCACAGTGGTGTATTGATGCCTGTGATCGGTGGATAAATTTGCCTAATTGAGAAGTAATATTAGCAAGTCCATTTGTACCCAAACATCAAGCCAAATTCTCAAATCAGTTTTTATCGGTAATAATGATAATGATAATGCATCAGGTTCAAACAGACAAACAAATTGATCTGTATTTGTCTAGCTTCCTTGTCTTGTTTCCTAGACTTCTGATTGGAAAATAATGATAATGCTGGTATTTTGATCTCTATTTGTCTGTCTTCCTTGTCTTGTTTCCTACTACATTCTTAGAACTTGATATTATTTATTGATCTGCTCATACCTCCAATGATGCACACAATAAGAGTGAAGCAAGCAATATTCTTTCCTTCCTTCCTTCAAATGTAGCCAAGATATGAACCAAGATTGTCTTTAAGTAGCTTGTGCAAAAATAACTGGAATTGACTATTTCCTGGGAAGTTAAATTTGCCCAGTCTTGTCCGACTCTTTGCGACCCCATGGACTATACAGTCCATGGAATTCTCCAGGCCAGAATACTGGAGTGGGTAGCCTTTCCCTTCTCCAGGGGATCTTCCCAATCCAGGGATTGAACCCAGGTCTTCTGCATTGCAGGCAGATTCTTTACCAGCTGAGCGACAAAGGAAGACAAAGAATACTGGAGTGGGCAGCCTGTCCCTTGTCCAGCGGATCTTCCTGACCCAGGAATTGAACTGGGGGTCTCCTGCATTGCAGGTGGATTCTTTACCAACTGAGCTATCAGGGAAGCCCCAATTCCCTGGGAAAACCTGCCCTTATTTCTGCCTTTCATCAGGGTCAAACAGACAAACAAATAAGCCTAGAAGCCTGTGATGAAAAAGGAGCTATTGATAGCACCTAGCCAGAGAGGAAAGCTAGACTGAGCTGATTGGAAAATGACTTTCAGAGCAGCTGTGGTGGGAGGCTGTTTTTTTTTTTTTTTAGAGGAGGTAGTGGAGTGTCACTGTCCAGGGGACAAGGGACACTTTGAGTAGCATGAAGGGCATAGGTCATGTTTAGATGCACAAAAACTCACATTGGAGGTTTCTTAAAATCGTTGTCCATATAAAAATCCATGCAGTGCCTAGATGCATCTTTAGGTCTCTCCTTAACTAGTGCACATACTAAGCTTCATCCTTGCTGAGTTAGAGAGAGTTAAAGAGTAGACCAGAGAGTGGAAATAAAGCAAAAGGTGGCCTAGGTATACAGGAAATTGGATAGATATGACTGAAGAACTAAGAAATAGGACCAGGTTTAAAAGCTAGTTAATGAGCACAATTCAAACAGATTGACCAGAGGAGAAAACCCTGGAAGTGCTATACAGGCCCTTCCAGGAGTGGAAGGAGATGAAGAGAGGAGAAGTTAGAGTTCTGAAGGTGAAGAACCAAGGAGAACCACAAATTATTTCCACTTCAATTCTAGGAAAGCCCAGAGAGAGTGAATGGAATTTGAATGGAAGATTGATTTTCCTAGAGGCCAGATATCAGAGTTGAATTTAAATCCAGAATTCATGAACTATTTATTGTTCAATTGCTATATGCCCATCACTGTGCTGAGAACTGGTGAAAAAAAAAGGTGAACCAGCACGCCCTAATTCTTGTTGTCATGGGGCTTAGAATTTAGGCGGTGAGTCGTAGAGCCAATTAAGATGTTGCAAGTGCTATACAGTACAGGGTACCATGGCAACACAGAGGCTGCACCTGATCTCATAGCTGGGAGATAGGTCAGGAAAATCTTTCTGGAGAAAGATATATATGAGCTGAGACCTGAAAGGCAAGTCAGAGTTAGGTGATCAAGGAAGACAGAGTGAGTAGGAGGTGGTAAGGCCAAGGCCAAGGCCTAGGGGATGGGTGAGAAAGAGCTTCAGAGTTAGGCACTCAGAAAGCTGCAAGTGGTTCAACATCATGCTGCAGGTACTTCTTTGTAGGTAGTCACTTTTCCTGAGGTTTGAGTCTGCAGAAAAAATAAAAATGGGCCTTGGCAAGGTCACCAGGTGGAGAATGTTCTTTGGTGTCTCTCTGTTGGGATGCATCAGATAGAGCAATAAAAAGTGGCATTGATGGGGGCTCCGGGAGAGTGGAGTAGGTGTTTTGAGATTCTCTGGATGCTGAGCCAATGGGCAGAGGGACAGCATGCCACTAAGTCCAGAAGAAAAGAATAATACTGCATAGGAAATTGAAATTTGTGCATGGCCAGGAAAAAAAGACGATTTAGTTTTATATGTTACATTTTAATAATAGTCATTTGTAACTGCATAATGAAATTTGCGAACAAAAGTTCATTTCCAGAAGAATAATCTCTAACTGATATGCAATGCCTCAGTAAGATTTGGCCAGGTTTTAATTTTAGTTTGAAAAAATAATGTAAGATACTAGGCTGTGAGATAAAAGGAAATCTCTGTACTTTCATCTCTCCATGATGGAAATAATAACTACTTTATTTCAAAACAAGTTTCCAATTAGTTTCTGTGAAATATCATTATCCCCTTTTCCCAGATACTGTAGCTCATTTTGAAACTTAATTTTGATAATATATAAACATTTCTGAAACTTACTCTACAGGAATGACAGTTATATTTGGAGTTAGGAATGCAGTTGAGCTGTAACTGTATTTTTGGTTCTGCTCTAAATAATAGTAAAAATAACAAAAGAGAATTAGTCTAAGTATAATCTTGTATCATGGCTATTCATGACCTGGCATGGAATATCTTTACCCTAGAGTATAGATCAAGGCCACATCCTCCAAGATTGTTCAATAGATTTTTTTCCCTTTAAGATTAGTTATGTTTCACTTGAAGTTAGTTATATATTGTCTTTTCCCTATTTAAAGAGTTGATATTATTTAAATAACTAATGTACTCATTCAGTAAACACAATTGAGTGCTAACTGTGTATTAGACCCTGGGCCAGATACTGGGATTTGTGTGGTGAACCAGGCAGCTGTGACCTTTCTTTTGAGATGCTTACAGGTTAGAGATACTTGAGGGACACTTACTGGGGGGAGATTCCTCCACCCAAGTTTCCCCCTAGATCTATAGAAATAAAGACCACATATTTTAATTAGTATTATAAGTCAGAACCTGACTATTATCCTGAATCATTCAAGGTGGATAAACTGAGGCACAGATTCAGTACAGTTCAGTCGCTCAGTTGTGTCCGACTCTTTGCAACCCCATGGACTTTAGCATGCCAGGCTTCCCTGTCCATCCCCACCTCCTGGAACTTACTCAAACTCATGTCCATCGCATCAGTGATGCCTCAGGCTCAAATGATTTGTAATAAAGTGGTGACTTTGGTTGAGAAGTTTGGTCCCCTGATGAGTTCCTCACTCCCTAGGCCCTATTAGTTCGCTTTTCTATAATTGCAGGGTATTGTTTGCTGTTTTTCTTCCCTCAAAAGAGAAAGGCAGACTGGTAATGCTATTTTTCAGATGAAGAAAACAAGGTACAGGGAGTTTACCCAAGGCCACTTATCACTTTTATGGAGGAGCCAGAATCACAACTCCTACCCTTAGAGTTTCCAGGCTGTTGCCTAGCTACCAAACCTCCCTGCCTCTTCCACTGCACAGCAGCTGAGCAGGCACTTAATAATCATAATTGATGGTGCTGGCTAACAGGGAGAGCTCAGAGTGACTCCAGGAGTTTGTTTTCACATACCAGTGAATTTTATTCTTCCTGTGGTCAGTAACCTCTACCCGTTTGTTTTAGATGGCATCCCTTAGTCCACAATGTAGCTTTCTTACCTGCATTGATGATTTCTGTTTTCTCTTTCTCAACTATTCTTTCTGGGGGAATTCAGTTGCTGTCTACAGGTATTACATATTAAAAAAAAAAAAGCAAAAACAAAACAATGTCTGCTCTAGGGCTTCCCAGAGAAGTCTCATTAGCAATTAAGTGAAAGTTAGATACATTCTGCTAGAATGTAACACTTCTGCTTCTTAAAATATTAGCTGCATTAATTAATCGATTACTTATGTTAAAAATATTTGAGCACCTATTTGTTCCAGATACTAGTGGGAATGTACTGTGTGCTCAGTCGTGTCTGACTCTTTGTGACCCCATGAACTGAAGCCCACCAGGCTCCTCTGTCCATAGGATTCTCCAGGCAAGAATACTGGAGTGGGTTGCCATTTCCTTCTCCAACTAGTGGAAATAGAAAGATACATTTGTTTATGGTTTCTGTTGCGATTTATTGAGTTCACCTGGCACATGCCAAGTACTGTTCTAATGCTAGAAATTCTATAGTTTTCCTCAGGTTATTGAGGAAATATATGACTCCTGGGGGAGTCAGACAGTTTTGAATGATCACACAAGTAGATAATTGCAACTTTCACATGTGCCTCAAAGGAGAAGCACAGGGAGCTGTGAGTGCCCATTACCATGGTTTTGACAGTCAGGGAAGGCTTCCCAGAGAAAGCGATGTTAGACTTGAGTCCCGATGAGTAAGTCGAGGGCACTGGACAAAGAGGGAAGGAGAGAGTATTCCAGGTGCAGGGAACAACATGTTCAAGGGCCCTTTGGTGGGTGGGAACATGTGGAGTCCAGGGGCTGTAATACTTGTATGGTTTGAATGAAGTCAGAGAGTGAGAGGGGGCTGGAAGAGGAAGGCAGAAGCTGGGCCATGCATAGTATCAGACACCTTTACTGCACCACTTCATGCCTCAGTCTGATTCCAGCCAGGGCCATGAGGGACAGTGCCATACAGTTCCCACTGATCCTGTGCTGACCTCATTCTAAGTATGCCTGGGCCTTTTCTGGTCCCCATGTCTGAGGCTCTTGCAGGCGACCACTGGCAGTCACATGTGAGCAACTTGGAAGTGTCAATGAGTTAGCACCATAGGGCAACTCTCAACCATTGGCAGGTGAAAGTCTATGGGTAAATGCTCCCCTCTCTGTCTCTTGTGGACAGTTCTGAAATACATTCCCCACAGTCCTCAGAAGTTCCTCAAGGAATTGATCACAGTTGCTCATGGCAGTGGTCAACTTGCTCATTAATTTCCTCCTTCTCTGTTTCACTCACTTTCCAATACCCGTAATTCAGGCTTCTTGGGGTCACTCCCCAAATGATGTTTTGTCTTTGTCTTAAAAGCCATGGAAAATGATTGAGTGTTTTGAACAGAATGGTGAAATTAGCACTTTAGCACTTAAAAGAGATCATTTTGGCTGCAGTGTGGAAAATGGATTGGAGGGTAGAGCAGTTAGTGCTTTGTAGTAGTACAGGCAAAAATAGTTAGAATGGGAACAGTAAAGATAGAAAGATATAGACAGATTTGAGAAATATTTAGGACCTATAATTGACAGGATGTGGTGACAGATTGGATATGGCAGGTAAGGGAGGAGACACTGGAAATGACTGCTTAGTGTCTGACTTTTAAATCCATGTGGATTTAGCATGCATGTGTGCTAAGTTGCTTCAGTTGTGTCTGACTCTGTTGCTTCAGTTGTGTCTGACCCCACAGATTGCAATCTGATAGACTCCTCTGTTCATGGGATTCTCCAGGCAAAAATACTGGAGTGGGTTGCCATGCCCTCCCCTAGGGGATCTTCCTGACCCAGGGATTGAACCCAGGTCTTCTGCATTGCAGGCAGATTCTTTACCATCTGGGCCACCAGGGAAGCCCATGGATGCTGCTGCTGCTTACTGAATTGGGGCAGTCTGGAAGGTCAGGTGTACCGGAGGAAGTATCCATTTCTGTGTGGTTCTCCTGATAGAAAACCCAATATGAACTTGCTTAACCAGAAAGATAATTAGTTGACTTATATAAATTAAAAAATAGGGTAAACTGGCCTTAAGAATGGCTTGTCAGGGGACCAGTGGGATAAGAATCTGTCTCTTGGGTACCTTTGACAACTTCAGGAAGCAAGATGATCACATACTCAAACCATCAAATAGAAAGAGGAATTTTCTCTCTAGAAGCCCCAGCTAAGATATCACTGTGACTCATTACGTCCACCAAAGTGCTCATTACCATGGAAAAGTTCCTGACTTTTGTCTTGAACTTGTGTTTGAAGCATTCAGTAGATGATGGATGTGTGAGTTTAGTCTCAGAGGAGAGTTCTGGGCTGGGTATACCTTGGGAGTAATCTGCACCAAAGTACTCATTGAGACTAAGGGAATAGACAGTCAACTAGAGGGAGGAATATACAATGAGAAGGGAAGAGGATCGAGGAGCAAGTACTGAAGGATGGCAACACTGAGTTGGAATTCCTCTAGGTAAAGGAAAATTAATCTGAAAATAGAAAAAGAAATAGCCAGAGAGGTAGTAAGAAATCCTGGACTTGTTTAATAAATAGTAACAGGCAGCAGCAACAGGTAACAACAGTAGCTGCTTTTTTTGGAGTTCGTAGTCCGGAAATGAGACATAAGTTCAAAACTGAAGGTAATGTAGAGAATTTCACCACAAGTTATGTGTTGTATTGGAGGTATGAACCCCCCAGCACATTGAATGGGAGCACGAAGAAGAGATGGGTGAATTGTTCTTGGGGGAGAAAGGGATCATATGATAAGCCTTGAAAGAAGAGAAAGATGCAGCCAGTTGGAGAAGGGAAAAGTCCCAGGTCCAATTTGAATGGAATCAGAACTAAGAGAGGGTAACTGAAACTATAAGCACTTTAGGAAACAGGCAAGGACTGAGTAGGGTTATGTTGGTGAAGGGAGAAAAGCTGGAGGCATCAATAGGTTGTGTTTGTGGATGGTTATTTATCTGAGGGTTTAACTGTATCACTCCATCCCTGGAGTGATCACTCCAACATTTGAAAAGCAGCTTGACTGACGTTTATCCTGGATTGGCTGGTTGGTCAACATATGATCTCTGTGTGTGTGTGTTTATACATGCATGTGTGTGTTTTCCGTTAGAAAGACTCCAACTTAAAAGGTTTTACCATGCTAATAATGACTTATTGCTTACTGTTACTTCCAAAGTGAGGGCAAGAAGAACTGTGGTCATGTTTCAACAAAGGTGATTTAAATTAGACATTAGAGAGTGGTTTTTTTTCTTATTTATTTACTTTTAAAAATTAATCCATTTTAATTGGAGACTAATTCCTTTATAATATTGTGGTGGTTTTTTGCCATATATCAACATGAATCAGCCATGGGTGTCCCCCATCCTGAACCGCTTTCCTACCTCCCTCCCCACCCCATCCCTCTGGGTTGTCCCAGAGCACTGGCTTTCAGTGCCCTGCTCCTTGCATCAAACTTGCACTGGTCATCTGTTTTACATATGGTTATACTCATGTTTCAATGCTATTCTCTCAAATCATCCCACCCTCACCTTCACATAGTACAAAAGTCTGTTCTTTACATCTGTGTCTCTTTTGCTGTCCTGCATATAGGGTCATCGTTACCGTCTTTCTAAATTCCATATATATGCATTAATATACTATTGGTATTTCTCTTTCTGACTTAAGGAAGTGTTTTCTTATCAGTGACATTTATTTTACTTGTCTGCATCAGTCTTCCAATTTATAGGCTCAGTCAGACAATGGATAACAGTCAAAGAAAGGAAGACTGTACAGCTAACAAGCAAACGGAAAACAGAAATAACTAAAATCTGTAAAGTTTATTGGGGATGAGGAAGTTACATCAGGAGCAATCACCTCAACTCTTCCAATTACCTAGGGACATGTTTCTAGAGGAGTACGATTTAGGGATCTGGGCTTTAGGATAGGGCACACTTTCCGGGCATTCCTGGTAGAGGATAACAGTGATAGGCAGATAAACATGGCCCCTAAAAATGTCTGCATCCCAATTCCTAGAACCTGTGAATATATTATGTTGCATGGCATGGAAGATTTTAGGTTGTAGATAAAATTAAGATCATTAATCGGCTGACTTTAACATAGGGAAATTATTCTAGATTATCCTGGTAGGCCCCATTGTAAACCATAGGGTACTTTAGAGTGGAAGAAGACAGGAGAGGGAGTCAGAGAAAGATTTGAAGAGGCCATGCTGCTGGTTTTGAAGATGGAGGTAAGACGTGAAGCAAGGAATGCAGTCACTTTCTAGAAGCTGGGAAAGTCAAGGCAGCAAATTCTCTTCTAGAGCCTCCAGAAAGGAAGGGTCAGCTCTGCTGACACCTTGGTCATAGCTCAGTAGAGTCCTTTTGGACTTCTGACCTGAGGATTGTAAGATAAAAAATTTGTGTTGTTTTAAGCCACTAAGTTTGTGGTAATATGTTTCTGTGGTAATCAGCCACAGAAAATGAAACATTGGCTGAGGTGGTCTAATGAATGGTAGTCATAGAGTCGGTTTTCTTCTGGCATAGACAGAAGGTGGAAGGCCTTAGACTCAAGATGTTGTTATTAACCTCTTTTGTTAATTTTTAAAACTTTAAATTTTGTATTAATTTCAGACTTTTTAGAAAAGTTACAAAAATAGTACAAAAGAATTCACATAGGTCTCCTAAAGGTTAACATTTCAACACATTGCTTTATCTGCATAATAAATATTCTAATATCTGTGTATACATATAATATATTATATATATAATATTATATATAATATTATAATTTTAATAATATAATATTAAAATATATATAATATATAATATTAATTAGTATATATTATATGTTATATATAATTATAAATAATTATAAATTTATACATTATATTTATATATAAATTTATAAATTATAAATATAAATAATATATAATTACATGTATTATATTATATAATAATAAATTATTATATATATTATTATACATTATAATATTTAATAATATATATTATATTATAATATATAATATATATTGTATGATATAATGTATATAATATATAATATATGTATCATATATATAATATATGACATATAATAAATATAATATATAATATAATATATTATTATATATCTTATATAACATATATTATATATTATATAATATATATTATTATATAATATATAATATATAATATATTATGTATAATTATGTAATATAATAATATATGTAATAATCATTATTATATAATATATAATGTATAATGATATATTATTATAATGATATATTATAAATATTTATAATTTATAAATTATATTATTGCTATATTATATAATGTAATTATATAATATAATAATTATAATAATTATTGTAATATATAATAATAATATTATTATTATATACAATATAATGTATATATAAGTATATAATATTATATAATATAAAATTTTATATTATATAATACTATATTATAATTTATATATCATATATTATATATGTAATATATAACATATTATATATTATATCATATAATAAATATTATAATTATAAAAAAATTACATTTATTTTATTATATATAATATAATATAATTGTTATATATATAATTTATTAAGTATTATTATTATTTATAATTATAATTATAAATAAATTATAAAATAAATATTATATTATAAAAATTATAATATATGTTATATATTACATATGTAATATATGATATATAAATTATAATATAGTATTATATAATATAAAATTATATTATTATATTATATAATATTATATACTTATATATAATATGATTATATTATTATATACTTATTCTCAAACAATTCAAGAATAAAATAATACATACTTACATATATAAGTTGAGAATAAGTTGATGATATAATGCCCTTATTCCCCAAATACTTCATTGTGTGATCCCTAAAATAGCACAACCATATATAGAAGACAAAATCAGTAAGTTAAAATGACACAACACTGTTAGCCAACCTGAAAACCTGTTTAAATGTTGCCAATCACCACATTAATGTCCTTAACAGCAAAGAGCATATTTTTCTCTGTTCTGGGACCTAACCTAGGACCACATACTGCATTTGTCTCCTTTAACCTGGAGCAGTAATTCAGCCAGAGAGTACAGGCCAGTCCTTTTGTAGAATGTCCTTCAGTTTGGTTTTGTGTAATGCTTTTGAAATGATTAAGAGTCAGAGGATGCATTTTGGACAGGAATACAAGAAATGGTACTGTGTCCTTCTCTGTGTATCATATCAGGAGGTACTTGGTTAAGATGTTTGCCATATTACTTCACTGTAAAATTACCATTCTGTTTATATTTAGTAAGTGTCTTGTGGAGAGATATTTTGAGACAATATATGTATCTTGTTTCTCATAACAATTTCACTCATTAATTTTAGCATTTATGAATCTTGCATGAAATAAGTAACTGGAGGTTGCCATTTAGTGATTTTCTAATTATTTAAAATTCAAATTTATGTTTCTAAGAAGTAAGGATTTTAAAGACATAACCTTAATACCTTCAGAACCCCAAATGAACAATAATTCTTTAATTCTCCTGATTATATTATAAATTAAAAATATTTTGTTTTGAGATAATTTTAGATTTATAGAAGAATTTCAAAAGCAGTGTAGAAGGTTACTGTATACCAATGACTTTGTGTTAAATATATAGATCATATTGGAAAGAATTGACATCTTAACAATACTGAACCTTCAATCCATGAATGTGACTGTCTGGTTCTTCTTTGGTTTCTTTCTTCAGTGTTTTATAAATTTCAGCATATATATTTTATATATATATATTTATATAAATTTCACCATATATATTTTATAAATTTCGCCATATGTATTTTATAAATTTCACAAGCCACATTCTTGCACACATATGAAACTAAATTTCATTTTTGGTATACTGTTAAAGTGGTATTTAAAAAAAATAATTCTTCACCAAAAATTGACTTTATATCCAGTAAACTTGCCAAACTCACATACTAGTTCTAAGACATATTTTTGGTATATGTTTTGGAATTTTCTATGTAGACAATCATGTCATGTGTGAATGGAGACCATTTTCTTTCTTCCTCTCCAATCTGTACGCCTTTGACTTCCTTTTCTTGTTTTCTTGTATTGGCTAGAACGTACCCAGCAGGGTGCATCCAGTAGGATGTAGGATAGAAATGGTGAGAGAGGACATTCCTGGCTTGCTCTTAATGGGGACATTCAGGTTTTTACCATGAGACGTGTTTTTCCTTTTTTCTGTTAGCGTTGTGAATTACACTGATTGATTTTCAAATCAACACTCCCGGGATAAACTTGATTGTGAGATATTTATTATTCTTTTTATATACTGCTCAATCTGATTTGCTAATGGTACGTCGACTATTTTAGCTGAGCTCTTCTTAGAAGTGTCCGTTTAGTGGCATCTACCCTAGATAAGTGTGTGGTCACATCTCTTCTCTCCCTATAGGTATCTACTTGTATTTTGGATCTGTTGGTTTTCCTGAGACCTCAGTTCTCTAAGAGGTTTGAAAAAAAGTCATGAATTTGCAGTTGCATGACCTTTTTTCTCTGTTGTTGCTGCTGTAAGGGTGAGAGGAGTGCTCAGTCCAGCTCTCTAAATTCCTAATTGGAAACTGGAAGCTCCACAACTTTTTTCCCACAATTGTTTATTTTAGTCCAAATCCAAATAAAATTTATACAACATAATGTTTATATATCTCTTAAGTCCTTTTTGATCTGTATTTTCTTCCCCCCTTTCTCTCTTTTTTCTTTCCCTTGCTACTTTTTTTCTGTTATGTCATCAAAGACACTGGGCCTGTCTATCTTACAGAGCTTCCTCCAGTCTTAATTTTGCTGATTGCATCTCTGAGATGTGGTTTAGTATGGTGCTCTGTCTCCTATAAACTGGTAGTTATATCTTGAGGTTTTATCAGAATCAGGTTTATTTTTCTTTAATAATTCATAATCTAGGTATTTGTATGTCATGTTATTAGCTATTAATATTCAATGCCTAGCTCTGTTAATTCATTAGGGCCTTTTAAAAGCCTTTCTCCTACTGTAATAAACATTATAATAAAAATGTGCAATGAAAATTCTATAATGAAGTTGAAGAGAATGAGGCTTAGAGAGGTTAAGTGACTTTCCTAAGGCAATACAACCAGCGAGTAAAACATGAAGCCAGGCCTGGAGCCAGCGTCTAATAAATGCAAGTCCTATATGCTTTTTATACCATATTGCTTCTGCAGAGTTTGCATTATTAAGTAATGGGAAGATCAGTGTTTCATCCCTAGGCACATGAGACGTATTTATCTCTTTTAGGAAGACTGAATTCTCTTGCTTAGAGGCATAGGACCATACCAAATGATTATTCAAAAAAAAAATTTCCCCTCAAGTTCTGGGTTATATTCATTTTTATGGATATGATTAAATTTTTTTATGTTAATTCTAGTGTTTGAAATGATATCTAGATTCAACTCAGAATGCTGAGCAAATTTCTGCTTGCACCTCCAGTGCTACAGAAAAGAAGAGAATAAAACAAACAGATTTAGATTAAGTACTATAAAGCAGTGTGTTTCTTTTGTCTACTACAGTCAAGGCTTGCTACTGAAATTTTTCTTCAGCTTGGAGAAGAGAGAGAGAGGGAGAGAAGAAGGGAGAAAATAAAGAGGGAGAATGTTGCAGTTGGTTTTAATCTATCACCTAAATTTTTCATGGGTTTGTTTCTCAAGTGATAGAGTGTCTCCTTTGCGGGAGTTGGGGGGGTGGTAAGAAATTCCATGAATTATTGGTTAGAGTTTTGTGGAAACAGCTGAAGAAAAAGACATTTTTAACACTATAAAAATAAATGAACTGTGTTAAAATCAACCAAGGACAGATATCTATCCTGACCTGAGCATTCACTTTTCATCACAAGTGGATGTACTTAGATACCCAGCCTATATCATCTGATGCATGACTGATGGTCCTAAGCTTATTTTTAAGAAAAGGGCATGACTGTCCCACCCTGCAAGTGTTTCCTGAAATCTCTACAATTTATTAAGTCAATAATAATAAAGATTATTCTTGAAATAATTTTAATCTATTTCAAATCCAATTTATGAAATAAGGAGGGAGGAACTTGGCTTTAGCTTTTAACCATAGGGTTCTGGGAATCCCCGAATAGAGGAAGTGCTCTACCTCCCATATTACCTTCCATGCAGACTTAGAAACTTAGGTATGAATGGACTTTTTTGGCCTGGATAGAACTTTTTCTCTGGACTGGGTCCAATGGAGTTACTGGAATCCTATTGGATGCAGGAGAAAATGGATCAGAAATCCAAAGAACCAATCCAACTTTGAAAACAGTGTATGTCAAAGATGCAGCTCGAGAACCAGGGTGAACAGATGTAAAGTGGGGATTATTGTGTTGGCTAAAAAGTTTGTTTGGGTTTTTCTGTAAGATATTATGGAAAAATCCCAATGAACTTTTTGGTCAGCCTAATACATTTGGATTCCTAGAATCCTTAGAATATTAAAAGTGTTGTGGAATTGTAGTGATATTCTGGTCCAGCTCATTTTGGGGAAAGTGACTCAAGCAAAGTTCCCAAATTGCCACTGGCTAAGTAGGTGCTGGAATTTTGTTCTCTTAAGTTATTTCTTAAATGTCTTTTCCCCTGACATCTGAATTCAGAAGACCTTGGCATGAGTCTGGCTGTAATGTTAACTGCAACTGTGATCTTGGGTAAATCACTGATTGTCACTGAAACTCCTTTCCTCCACCTGAAAAATGTGAGTATTAATACCTTTTAGGATGTAGTGGATTAAATGGGATAATATGCTTAGAAGCCCCTTGTGAACTGTAAAATGCATAGAGAAGTTATTAGAGCTGAGGGATCAAACTAAGTCTGGTTAGATCCACTGACATTCCCTAGGAAATTTCATGATGGACCTAGACTTGCCTTCTTCCTGAAAACCTTGGGTATGAATCGAAGCCCGCTAATATCTCATGCAATGAGCTGTGGTGAGGTCGTCAGTTGCCACCTTAGTAGGGTCATCCGGAAGGGCCCATTTATACTCTGAAAGGAACCTGATTCCTGAGAGCAGCCCCTACATCTTCCTTCTGCTGTGAAAAAAAATTTAATAGATTTCACTAATGTCTATAGGAGTGTTCACCAGGGATCTTTGTAAAGAGTAATCTTGACATTTAGAAATCTTCTCATTACGGATAATGGGATGATGAGGTGAAAAATGATCTTGGCTACTTGTGATTCTGAAAAGCCTTCAGACTGAATAATGTATGGTGAATTAGACATAATGGCAGAAAAGAAATAACTCATTTACTTCAAGGTCCACTTAGTTATTTAATCACTTTTACTGTCATATAAATACATACTGCCAGGCAAAGTGGTGAAAAGTTAGTAATAGCAAAAAAATGCAACTGTATAATGACAGCCTAGCAAATGCTTTAAAAAGAGAACTTAATTCTGGACTTCTTATGGCATGTACACTATAGGGGAGCAGTGACTGGAATCCCTCACTTTGTCTCTGCATTATTATATATCATGGAACAGAGAAGTATAAAATTGGCCAGTTAGATCTGAATCCTATTTGGACTTAAATGAGATCGTTAGAGTGAAAATACTTTGGGAGAATACTAGTAGAATATAGGGTTATTGTTACTTTAAATTTTTAGGTAATTTAGGCCAGAGAATGGAATGGACACTATTAGCCACATAAGCTGAAACAGAAAAACCTGTCCTGGAGTTATGACAGGCATTAAAATGCCCCATGTGGTGTCTGGGTGTCACCAGAAATAGTTAGCAAAAAGCACAATTGCTGAATTGTGTTACAGATACCAAGTGAGCAGGAACTTGGTCATGAAGGGAGTTCTTGAGAAGTGGAATAATTAGAGGGAGCTATACAAAGACCTTGAAGAATGGGAAAAGTTTAGGTGTGGAAACCTGAAAGGTGAATTCCAGTCTGGTTTGTGTTTTAAGAAAGTTTTCAAGGATAAGCTGGAAACATACGGCTCTAAAAGTTGGACTGATCCTCGTGTTGTGGTCTTGCCCTTCTTCAGGGCCTCCAGAGATTTTTCAACAAGGAATCAATTTGGGGATCTTCCTCAAAGATGAGCACAGGGGTTGTCTTGACACAGAAAATGCCAACAGTGGTTAATGAAACTTTTGTCCCCTCTCAGGTTCATTAAATTGTAAAGCAAGTTTTCTCTCCTTTAAGAGAACTGTGTCAGTTGCTATCATCCTCTGGGCTTAGCTCTGCTTCTTATCAAGAGCTATGACAGAAAATGTAGTTGTTGGAGTAGTTCTTTCCAGTAGAAACATAATGCAAGCCATGTACACAAGCCACATAGGCAATTTAAGATTTCTTCGTAGCCACATTTAAAAAGTAAAATAAATCTGATGAGATTATTTTAATATATAAATATATTTAATCCAATATATGTACTAAATATAAAATTATTGATGAGCTATTCTACATTCTTCTTTTCATACCTGGTCTTCAAAATCTGGTGTGTATTTTACTTTTTAGAGCACATTTCATTTTGGACTAGCCACGTTTTAGGCTCTCAGCAACCATGTGGCTAGGTGGCTACAGTGTTGGACATCACGAAATAGTCTTTATCCGTTGTGGAGAGTGGTACTGACTGAGTTTAATTCTGTATTTGAGGATGAATTTCCAGAGTGTCTGGGGTGGGGCGGGGGCATCTGTCCATATCTGATGATCCATCCAAAATCAACTCCATATGATCAGAAAAGTTTAAAATATTTATCAGAAGAATTTGTATGAATGATGGTTTACATAGTTTTGAGGAGGAAGAAAATCAAAGGAAAATGTTGGTAGATTTACCATTATAACATAGAAAACTTTTAGAATAATGAAAAATTCAAAATTATCATTGAAAAAGGGCACCCAACAGATTAGGGGAGATATTTGCACTTATTCTGAGACAGGTTTTAATGAATACTATTGTAGTAAATATCTATCCTGTATAAAACTTATTCAAATGTAAGAAATAAAATTAATACCTCATTTGATTAATGAAATAGTTAACAATTTGTAGAAGAAAGCCAATAGGTGTTTAAGAAAGTTTAATATGTGTATTTCTTACAAAAAAGAAAATTAACCATCATTTAAATCAGGCAAATTCTTATACTTATTTTTGAACCAAAAACAGTAATGTCCAATGCTGACAAGATTCTAAGAATACACTGGTAAAATCATTTTGAGATGCAATATGACTAGGACTAGAATCTTAAAACTGCTCCTATCTTCTTATCTGCAATTCCATTCTTGGGTATATATTCTAAGGAAGTAATACATCTGAAGAAAATAAAGGGTGCCTTTGAAAATGTTCATTTCTACTTGTCTGTAATAGTGAAAAATTAGAGGGTGGTTAAACAAATGATACTAGGTCACCTAAATGTACAATTATATAGCCATTAAAGTAGTAATTATGAAGATTGCATGGGAAAATGTTTAAGCCATATTATATGGAAAAGAAGAATGCAAAATTGTGAATACATTTTGATTATAAAAATATGAAACCCTATGTGTGGACAAAGACCAGAAGGGAGTATAAAAAGATAAAGATACCTGTGTAAAGGTGGAGGGATTATGATTTGGTATATATTTTTTACAAATTCTAAGAGATTGGATCAAGATAGGAAAGGAGCATATGCACTCATTTCACGTGCTAGCTAGATTATGCTCAAAATCCTTCAAGCTCGGCTTCAGCAGTATGTGAACTAAGAACTTCCAGTTGTATAAGCTGGATTTAGGAAAGGCAGAGGAACCAGAGATCAAATTGCCAACATCTGCTGCTGCTGCTGCTGCTAAGTCGCTTCAGTCGTGTCCGACTCTGTGCGACCCCATAGATGGCAGCCCACCGGGCTTCCCGTCCCTGGGATTCTCCAGGCAAGAACACTGGAGTGGGTTGCCATTTCCTTCTCCAATGCATGAAAGTGAAAAGTGAAAGTGAAGTTGCTCAGTCGTGTCCGACTCTTAGCGACCCCATGGACTGCAGCCTACCAGGCTCCTCCGTCCATGGGATTTTCTAGGCAAAAGTACTGGAGTGGGGTGCCATTGCCTTCTCCGACCAACATCTGCTAGATCATAGAAAAAGCAAGAGATTCCAAAAAACATTTGCTTCACTGACTATGCTAAAGCCTTTGACTTTATGGATCACAACAAACTGTGAAAATTTCTTAAAGAGATGGGAATATCAGACCACCTTACCTGCCTCCTGAGAAACTTGTATGCAGGACAAGAAGCAACAGTTAGAACCAGACATGGAACAATGGACTGGTTTAAAATTGGGAAAGGAGTACATCAAGGTTGTATATTGTCACCCTGCTTTTTTAACTTATATACAGAATACATCATGCTAAATGTCAGGCTGGATTAATCAAAAGCTAGAATCAAGATTGCTGGGAGAAATATCAACAATCTCAGATATGCAGATAATACCACTTTAATGGCAGAAGAGAAGAGGAACTAAAGAGCCTCTTGATGAAGGTGAAAGAGGAGAGTGGAAAAACTGGCTAAAACTCAGCATTCAAAAAACTACATTAAAATTAAAGACACATGCTCCTTGGAAGAAAAACTATGACAAATCTAGACAGTGTATGAAAAAGCAGAGACATCACTTTGCCTACAAAGGTCATATAGTTAAAGCTATGGTTTTTCCAGGAGTCATGCATAGATGTGAGAGTTGGACCATAAAGAAGGTTGAGCACCAAAGAATTAATGCTTTCAAACTGTGGTGTTGGAGAAGACTCTTGAAAGTCCCTTGGACTGCAAGGAGATCAAACCAGTCAATTCTAAAGGAGATCAACTCTGAATATTCACTGGAGGGACCAATGGTGAAGCTGCAGCTCCAATACTTTGGCCACCTGATGCAAAGAGCTCATTGGAAAAGACCCTAATGCTAGGAAAGACCCTAATGCTAGGGCAGGAGGAGAAGGGGGTGACAGGAGATAAGGTGGTTGATGGCATCACTGATGCAGCCGACATGAGTTTGAGCAAACTCCGGGAGACACTAAAGGACAGGGAAGCGTCATGTGCTGCAGTTCACGGGGTCGCAAAGAATCAGACACGACTTAGAGACTGAACAACACTAGTAATTTTCTAAGTGTGGGTATTAATTTACAAATAGATAAATCAGATTCTTTACCATCTGAGCCACCAGGGAAGCCCCAAATAGAAGAATAAAACAGGGCAAAGTTCAGAAACAGTCTTAGGTAAGTGTGGGAATTCAGTTTATTATGAAGCATTCAATCTATAGAAAACTAACAGACCATTTAGTAAATGATGTTGTGATCACAGGCTCCTCATTCAGAAAAAAATCTAAACAGACATCTAGATTATATCATATTTTATTATACACAAAAATCAATCTCAAGAGTGTTAACAAACGAGGTGCAAAATCACCACTACCACCAACCATGTAAGCAAACAAAGCTATAAAAGCTACCATAATTAAAAAAAAACTAATATGAGTAAAAAATTTATTTAAAAATGGTTTTTAAAATAATTGAGTAAAAAGATATATTAAATTATTTTTAAAAATTAAAAAATAATAAAATTATTTAAAAATAATTTTAGACTTACATAAAAGTGCAAAGATAGTTCAGACAGTTTTTGTACACCCTTCTCCCAGATGACCCTAATGCACACATCTCACATAACCAAAAAGTTTTGATCACCTCAAATGAAAAAATAGGCCTATCAAAGACAAATTTATGAAAATTATGCTGAAATTCAGACTTTGTTGAGAGGACAGACTGATATAAAGAATTTTCAACATATAGAATGGGAATTTTATTAATATCCAATAATGAGCTCCAAATATAAATAGGAAACACCTCAATAAAAATGTGCAGGAAAAATTAGGCAATTCACAGAAGAATAAAAACATAATATATAAAACATTCAAAAACATACACAGAACTCTTAAAATTCAATGATACAAAGCAGCCTAAATGAAAATGGGCTAAAGACTTTAATAAACCCTTCACCAAAGAGGACACACAGGTGGCAAATAGGCATATGAAAAGAAGATCCATTTCATGTACCATCAGGGAACCGCAAATTAAAACAATAGTGTGATACCATTGTACACCCCTTGGAATGGCTGCAGTCCAGAACATTGGCACTAAATGCTGGTGAGGATGTGGGGCAGTAGGAATTCTCATACGTTGCTGGTGGGAATGCAAAATGGTATTTTAGAAGACAATGTGGTGGTTTCCTACAAAGCTAAACACCCTAACCATGCAATCCACCAGCTGAGTTCTTTGATATTTACTCAGAGGAGTTGAAAACTATGTCTACACGGAAATTGCCACAGGCCTGTTTATTTCAATTTTATAATTGCCAAAACTTGAAGGCAGCCAAGATACTCTTTGGTAGGTAAATGGGTAAATAAACTGTGGACATCAGGAGAATGGAATACTACTCAGAACTAAAAAGAGGTGCGCTATCAGGCTATGAAAAGACACGGAGGAAATTTAGATGCATATTACTGAGTGAAAGAGGTCAATCTGAAAAGGCTACATGCTGTGTGATGTCATCCTCATGATATTCCCGAAAAGGCAAAGCTATGTAGACAGTGAAAAGATCAGTGGTTGTGGGGTAGAAGGTGAGGAAGAGCAATGAACAGGTGAACACAGAGGATTTAAAAGGCAGTAAAAAACCTCTGCATGGCACTATATTGGTGGATACCTATCGTTATACATTTGTCCAAACCCATAGAACGTGCAACACCAAAATTGAGTCTTAAGGTACACAGTGGATTTTGGGGTGATTATAATGTGTCAATGTAGATTCATCTTTGGTAAAAAAAATGTACCATTCTAGTGAGTGATGTTGATAATGAGGAGGCTCATGTGTGCAGGGCAGGGAGTATATGGGAAATCTGTGTACCTCTCTCTAAATTTTGAGTACTTTTTAACAGCAGTTTTAGGTTTAGTAAACTCTTTAAAAAAGGGGGATAGAGCCATGTGTTCAGACATGGGATGATATGATCTCTAGGATGTGTTGCTAAAGTGAAGAAAGCAAGTCAGAGGATGAATAGTAGAATCTAATCCCCTTTGTGTTAAGAAAGTGTTCATATATGTAAGTTAGTTCATGCAAAAATGATATGAAGGGTGCCCATCAAGGAATAGGGGAAGGAAGCATTTATGTTTCAAATTATGTAATTTTGGATGTTTGAATCTTTCACAACATGAGTATATCCCCATTGTATTTATGTAATGCAAATTGAAATGAGAGAAGAAATGACGGGGATTTTATTTTCTTTTTATCTATTTACTTTATGAATGTAAAACAGTTCTTTTCTATTGATAGTATGTACTTAGTCGCTCAGGCGTGTCTGACTCTTTGCAACCCCATAGACTGTAGCCCTGGAGAGGGCAATGGCACCCCACTTCAGTACTCTTGCCTGGAAAATCCCATGCGCGGAGGAGCCTGGTATGCTGCAGTCCACGGAGTCGCGGAGAGTCAGACACGACTGAGTGACTTCACTTTCACTTTGCAGTTTCATGCATTGGAGAAGGAAATGGCAACCCACTCCAGTGTTCTTGCCTGGAGAATCCCAGGGATGGGGGAGCCTGGTGGGCTGCTGTCTATGGGGTTGCACAGAGTCGGACACAACTGAAGCGACTTAGCAGCAGCAGCAGACTGTAGCCCACCAGGCTCCTCTGTCCATGGGGATTCTCCAGGCAAGAATACTAGAGTGGGTTGCCATGCTCTTCTCCAGGGGATCTTCCCAACCCAGGGATCAAACCCAGGTCCCCTGCATTGCGGGCGGATTCTTTACTCTCTGAGCCACCAGGGAAGCCCATTGACAGTATGGGGATTTAGAAAGAGTGAGGATATTTGAGTATATTCCTCCACAAAGGGCGTCTCTCAATACTGACTCACATTTCTAAATAGGCCAGCTTAGCTTTTGGGAGCACAACTCTCCATATCAGTCTCTTGTATCTCTTAGGGATTTCCTAACTGGCTCCCCAGCCCTGACCTAGAGCTAAGGGGGCATTCAGTTTCCAGGCACAGGCTAGCAGTTGGCAGTGTTTGCTCAAAGGCAGGTTGACGTTCTAATCAGAGTGCTTTGCCTGTAGCACTGGCATTTCAGAAACACTGACAACCCAGGAGGAAGCGACAGATAAGCAGCATATCACTGGCCAGAGTAGGCCTTCCTATTTCTCAGATTAAATTGAAACATATGCCCAATTGTGAATTTTAAACAGTGTCATCAGGATGTTTGACAGCTCATTCAGGAATATAATATGGTTCTATTGAGGAGGCAAAAGCTACAATACAAATCTCAACATTTCCCTTCATCTATCACTGAATGAGAATGGTATGTATATAGCTTTCATATACCTGGTATTGGTGTGTATGTACACACGTGTACCTGTGTGTGTGCTGCATGCACACATTCACATAAGTACATGCATGTGTGAGTGTGTGTGATAGCCCCAGTCTAAAATATTTCATGTTGTTTTCCTTAGTATCAATGAAAATATTCCCCAAAGACAAAATTCTGATATTGAAATCATATTCCCAAGGGATTGGGGAACAGAGTGGGTATGTGTGCAGGAGATAGCACGAATAGAAAATTCTGGTTGTGGCTATGCTGTTTAGTGATTTAGGATAACTGTGTATCATCCATCCATCTGTTTAAGAAGTATATTTTGTTAAAAAAGCCTGTAGAGTAATGTAAGAAAAAGTACTGTAGAGTATTGAATGTAGAAAACAACTTCAGTTCAGTTCAGTTGTTCAGTTGTGTCCGACTCTTTGCGACCCCATGGACTGCAGCATGCCAGGCCTCCCTGTCCATCACGAACTCCCAGAGTTTACTCAGACTCATGTCCATTGAGTTGGTGATGCCATCCAACCATCTCATCCTCTGTTGTCCCCTTCTCCTCCCACCTTCAATCTTTCCCAGCATCATGGCCTTTTCTAATGAGTCAGTTCTTTGCATTGGGTGGCCAAAATATTGGAGTTTCAGCTTCAGCATCAGTCCTTCCAATGATATTCAGGACTGATTTCCTTTAGGATGGACTGGCTTTATCTCCTTGAAGTCCAAGGGACTCTCAAGATACTTCTTCAACACCACAGTTCAAAAGCATCAATTCTTCAGCGCTCAACTTTCTTTATAGTCCAACTCTCACATCCATACATGACTACTGGAAAAACCATAGCTTTGACTAGACAGACCTTTGTTGGCAAAGTAATGCCTTTGCTTTTTAATATACTGTCTAGGTTGGTCATAACTTTCCTTCCAAGGAGTAAGTGTCTTTTAATTTCATGGCTGCAGTCACCATCTGCAGTGATTTTGGGGCCGAAGAAAATAAAGTGTCTCACTGTTTCTGTTGTTTCCCCATCTATTTGCCATGGAGTGATGGGACCAGAGGCCATGATCTTAGTTTTCTGAATGTTGAGCTTTAAGCCAACTTTTTCACTCTCCTCTTTCACTTTCATCAAGAGGCTCTTTAGTTCTTCTTTGCTTTCTGCCATAAGGGTGGTGTCATCTGCATATCTGAGGTTATTGATATTTTTCCCAGCAATCTTGATTCCAGCTTGTGCTTCTTCCAGCCCAGCGTTTCTCATGATGTACTCTGCATGTAAGTTAAATAAGCAGGGTGACACTATACAGCCTTGACATACTCCTTTCCCGATTTGAAACCAGTCTGTTGTTGCATGTCCAGTTCTAGCTGTTGCTTCTTGACCTGCATACAGATTTCTCAGGAGGTAGGTCAGGTGGTCTGGTATTCCCATCTCTTGAATTTTCCACAGTTTGTTGTGATCCACAAGGTCAGAGGCTTTGGCATAGTCAATAAAGCTGAAGTAGATGTTTTTCTGAAACTCTCTTGCAACTTAAGTATTAATTTTTCATGGAACTATTTTTGAAAATGGTTCCATTCTGAGAATCTTTTAAATCTTAAAACAATTTTTAAATAATTGATGTATGTATGGCCATAATTTTGTGTTCTTGAAAGAAATAGCTTGGATGTCAGGATGTTGCCAGTTTCTACATCCTGTGCAAAATGTACGAGGCTGAGGCAACTGTCAGAGAAGTAGTGTGTGTGTGTGTGTGTGTGTGTGTGTGTGGTGCATGTGTGAGGGGTGGGTATGTGGAGTGAGGGTAAGAAAGGCCAGAATTAGACCAAGAGCCAAAGTGGGAGCCTTTTTCCTTCTCTCCTTCTCTTTCTTCTTTCCTCCTCTCCCCCTTTTTTCCTTTTATGTCTTCTCCTGACTACTCCTAACTTCTCCCTCACCTCTCCCCTTTTATTCTGTCTCCCTTTTTCACACTTGCTGTTCTTTTCTCTACCTCACACTTCTTTTGTAAGTACAATTATGAAATGTTTAAAAGTTTTTTTTTTAAATTGCACTTTTATAAAGCATCTTTAGCAGAAGACAGACTCATATGAATTGCTACAGTGCTTCAAATCCCAGCTGTTCTAGCAGTATATCCCAAGTAACTTTGATAGGGAACATTCTTGAAGAATTAATAAGTTATATTAAGGGCAATCACTGTGAAGAATAAAAGCAAATAACTTTTTAAAAAGAAAAAAATACTTCTAATTAAAAAATCATGTTCTTATTGGAAATACCTTCACTTACTTGAATACAAAGAAATCAAAACATTATAAGAAAATGTAGACTCAATAAAATCTCATATTCCCTGTTTTAAGTTTACCTTTTTCCTCAAGCAGTACCTGATTTCAGTTGTGACATTAAATTCTCAAAGTTTGCTTGTGTATTATTAGCAGATATTTGTGATTTTGTTGCTGGTTTAAAACAATAAAAAAATTCAGTGTATACAGATTTGAATTGATAACTAGAATGGCCTATTGCCTAAGACTCAATAATCGGATGCCAAACCAGAACATCATAAGAATGTCCAAACTAATCAAACAGAGTTTTCCTTGTATCTTAGCATTTGCTGCTGCTGTCTCCAGAAAAGATCATGCCCTAGAGGGTTGTGTGGGTTGTCCAGGAGAGAGAAAAAAAGTGGGTTCAAATTTATTAAATTTTCTGATCTTCAGTTTCTTCTGTGAAATGGGCATAGTAGTAGTAATATTTACTTAACAGTTAGTATGAAGTTGATACATAGTTTGAAGAATGTAAATATTCCTGAATCAACTTAAAGATTTATAGATATTATGAATACTTCCTAGATATCCATACTATTATCAATACAAACTAAGAGAAATGAGGTATGTAAAAAAACGCTGTCTAAATATTACTTATTATTCAGTGCTCAGAAGGGACAGAGGTCATGATTTTTAAAAAATACATTTTTAAAAAATGTATATATTCATTTCTGATGGCACGGGTCTTCGTTGCTTCGAGGGGTCTTTCTCTAGTTGCAGTGAGTTGAGACTCCTCTTCATTGCTGTGTGCGGGCTTCTCACTGCGGTGGCCTCTGTTGCTGTGGAGCATGGGATCTAGGCATGTGAGCTCGATGGTTGCAGCTTGCAGGCTGTAGAGCTCTGGCTCAATAGCTGTGGCACAGAAGTTTCTCCCTTGTGTGTGGCATCTTCCCGGACCAGGGATCAAACCTGTGTCCCCTGCATTGGTATGGGATTGGATAGAGTCTCTGTCTTGAAGTAGAAGACCAGCTAATGAAGTCAACAACATAAAAAGTGCTTTCAATAGCAGATAGCTATAGATAACACATAGCGCTCAATTGTCTCTGTGTGGTTTACATTTTTGTAAGTTAATGTCTAATGAATACAAAACTCTGGTTGCTGATTATATGTGTTACAGAATGGAATGCAAAGCTGTTGCTAAGTTATATTAAGCCACATACAAAAGATGCAAAATCTATAGTGAAAAAAGGTGGCTACTAATGAATCCATTCTTTAGTCCACAAATATTAAAAAGCACCTAACTGTATACCGTGCACTGGAGACACTGGGTAAACAAAACATGCAGACTGTTTACTCTCCTGGAGTAGACGCTCTGGTACAGTGTAGATGACCCTACAGAAAGGAGTGACCAGGAAAATACCATCAGATGGTGAGACAGTGCCAACGATTCTCAGAGTGGTCCCAGCTGAACAGTGTTGTTGTCACCTGGCAGTTTGTTAGAAATGCAAATTCTCAGAACTCTCAGATCCACCCCAGACCTACTGAATCAGAAACGCTGGAGGGCTGGGCCTGGAGTTTGTGTTTTAATAAGTTCTCTGTGTGGTTCGGATGTTTGCTCCAGGTTGAGAACACTGGCACCATGCACAGAAGTGGCCTTGCCTAATGTAGTTGAGAGTACTCAGGTATTTCAGTGGGGTTGGGTGCTGGGGAAGACCTCTCTGAGGAGCTGATGTTTAAGTCAAAATCTGAATGTCAAGAAAACTCATCCATGGCTCCAGATAGAACAGAGACCCTGTGTTGGGAATAAACATGGCATATTGCAGGAGCAAAAAAGGTTGGTATGGCTGGAATACACAGTGACCATATGGTGGTCAATGGGTAGAATAGTTCAAGTTATGGTCAGAGGTGTTTGTGGTGAGGGCTCAGCCGGTGGTGAAGGGGGCTTCCCAAAGTTAATGGACGTACGAATCACCTGGGAATTCTGTTAATGTGCAGATTCTGAATCAGTAGATCTGGGGGTGGGATTGAAATTCTGCATTTTAGCAACTCCTTGGCAATGATGTGGGTGCTAGTCCATTGACCATGCTTGCAAGTGGGAAGCAAGAGGGTAAGATTTTGCAGTTATGAAATGCAATCTAATCCCAAACCTCTATGAGTGTGGTTTGGGTTTATTTGTTTAAAATTCTGTGATTCCTTCAAAACACAGCTGTGTCATCCTCTCCAACCCAGGTCCTTTGCTTTTTGGATTCCTGGGCTGACCAGTGGAACCTTCTCATTATTGCTGCCTTTTATTTAGGGTTTCTTTGCTCAACTCCTGCTCAGTGGCTTTTGGAATGTCTAATCTTCATCTCTCCAAGTCATAGCTTCTCCTTAGTGATCCAGTTGTAAGAAGTTGAGGTTTGTTCATCCATCATGTCCCTCTGGAGTCCCAAGACCTTGAGATCAGCTGAGGGACATTTCCTGCTTGGGCCAGGGCTATGAACCTTCAGATGATGCCTGGCCCCCAAAATACAATCCATCCAAATTATTTTGGACCCACTGTAGGAGTCTCTTACGCATCCTAACCTCCTCATACATTCCTGCCGGGTTCAGGGTTCTGCCTGTGCATCCTGTGACATCTGACAGTGCTGCGCCCCTGAGTTTTGGTGTCGTGGGGGTTGTCCTCCCTTCCTGCTCTCTGGCCTTTCCCATTGGCAATCACAGGAGAACTTTCTTCTGGGGAGTTAGCTTTTGCTCCTTAGTTCTCTGCTGCCCTCTGCTGGGTACCAGGAGCCAGAGCCCTTCACTTGGCTTGACTATGGAGCTCTTGCTCTGAGTATTGATCACCTATCAAGATGCTCCACCCTTCCCACATTCCTTCCTTCCTTTTCCTATTCAGCAAGAATGTATTGAGGATATTCTATGTGCTAGAAATTGCATAAGGCCCTGGGGTACGTAGGTGAACAAACTTAGTCCCTATCCAGAGGGAAGACAGAATGTAAGCAACAATTAGAAGACAGTTTGAGGAGGGCCAGATGAGAGACAGGCGGAAGAGGGATGAAACTGAAGAGAAACATCAGCATTGCTGGCAAAGGCAGGGAAGCCTCCACCGGGATTTCAGTTTTTGAGTTAGATTTTAAAAGATGGTCAAGAATGGGCAGGCTGCTGGGGTCTTAGGTTTACAGACTAGGAGGGATGGAGAAATTACATTCTGGTTCACTGAAGAATGAGCCATCCAGAGTGTTGGAGGACAATGTCATAGATCATTTAAATTCATATCATATTCGCCTTGAGGCTTAAACACTGGGGTCTTTTTATAGTCCTGATGCCTTATATTTAAGCATACAAATACCCAACAAAAAATAAGCACCAGAGTTTTTCTGTTTAAAAAAGACAAAAAAAAAAAAAAAAAAGAGAGAGAAAACTTTATGAAGAAAAAAAGAAATAAGGGTCTGATAATCTCTGTATTTTTTTTTAACCTGTGAGAGAGGTTATATACTGTGCCTCTCCTAAAGTTGAGGAGTTTGATATTTTCATTCTTATATTATTTGGGATTTCTGTGCTACATACCAAATAATAACAGTAAATACATTATCCCCAGAAAGATGTTTTGTTTTTTTGCTGGTGAAAAAATTAGCTCACTAACACTTCACCCCCAATTATGCTGTTCTTGCACTGGAGTGCTACTCATCAAGATAACTGACAGCTTCAATTGCTATTTGTAAAAAGTTGACACCCATGCTGGGCATCCTGCCTGCAGAACGGCATAGGCTGAGGAGGAATGGTAAGTTAACTAGCCTCACCCACCTTCCCCCGCTCTCCCAGTGCCCCCAGCCCGAGGTGCAGTAAACAGCATCTGGCTTAGTAATACAAATGAAGAGACACTGAATCTCTAAGGAAGATGACGTTACTACATCCTTACCTGGTTAAAAAATGAGAATGTAGACTTCTTATCAGTGAAAGGAGTACATGTCTCAACACGGGGCATGGCCCTGGCATTATCTCTTTTTATGTTACTGGTTCCTCTCACAGGATCTGGCCTGTGGTGGATGCTTTCAAAATGTTAGTATAACTGAGTTAAATTATTGTCCTTCAGACAGAAGCACCATCTTTATGTCTTCCTAGTTGGTAGAGCGCCTAGAAGCATGGTTGCTTATTTTCGTGTTACATGGTACATGCACAGGCTTATCACAGGAACTGTGGAGGGGCCCTGTTTCTTGCCACTGACTCATTGGGTTCCCTTTTCTGAAGCCTCAGGCTGCCCTGGATTCTCATATGATTCAGAAAATACTAACAGCCTGTGCCAGTCCTTCCTAAGGATTCATCTCTTTCCTGAAATAATTCATTGGTAACAGAGATGTGACATCAAAGATGAGACAGATACAAGGAGATATCATGACATACCATAGATAAAAGTCTTTCGCTTGGAAAGTGAAAAAAGTGCGGCAAAAATTGAAGGGAAGAGTCTTATAGAAGGTCTATGCCCCAGCTAGAAGTGTGAAGTAAGTGGGTCTGAGATTGAACTTACCACTCAAAGAGCCTCTTAAATTTCTACAAGCATAGAATATGAGACTAGAGAGCCTTTAGGAATCACATATTCAAAGTCTGTGATTTTTTATTAATGGTGTATTTATATTTGTCCCGTCACTACTAACAGATATATTGATCTGCAATGGTTTAAAGAGAATAGAGTTTTATTTTTCTTACACAAAGCCTGATAGTGTTGACTTGGTGGCTCAAAAGTGTCGGGATCCATCATCACTGCAGTTTCCCTGGCCTTTCTCTGTTGCATATTGTCTCATAATCATGAGCAAGAAGGCTGCCGCAGCTCTAGCCCTCATGCCCATATTCAAGGCAGGAAGGGGTGGGGGGTGGGGAGAATGGTTTTAGGCACATCTGGAGAGCAGAAATTTTCCAGAAGTTCTCCAGGTGGCTTCCTCGTACATCTCTTTAGCCAGGCACCTCTAGACGTAGGGGAGTAGATAAAGTGGGGTCTGGATATAATGCTGCCATGGGAAACATTGAGGGGCTGTTAACAAGAAAGAGGTGGAGTTGGACAGTGCAGCCAGCGACAGTGTTTTTCACAGATGACGAAGCATTCCAGGACTCAGTACTGGTGGACAAAATATTCTTAACCATCAATGTTCATCCCAATGCAAACGAGTTAATGCTAGGTTTTAATGCCAGTTATTATGCCCAGTGCCCTGACAGAATGTAAAACAGGGGTGAGTTACCTGGTTTTGACTACTTTGGGCACCTACAAGTGGCTCCGGCAGTCGTATGTGGTCATCCTAGTGAGATTTATCTGCATTATGGACGATAATATGGATTTTTTTTTTTGCATATTGCGATTCCAACACCTAACAGGATTGAGCTATACAGTGGTATTTGGTGTTTGTCCTGAGGCTTCCAAGAATCCCCCAGATTTATGAAAAGCACTGGTGAGCAACAAACTAACGTCAGAGGCAGGTACTGGCTCGCTTACTACCTAAATGACTAATTCCCCACATACCAGCTCACAGTGGGGGTGATTCAAATCAGTGCCTTAGCAAAATTACAAATTGCTGCATGTCATAGTCCTCCAGGATCTCTCTCACATTGTCAAAGCCATGACTGTTAAATTTGCAAGTGGAAAAATGCCTACTGTGCATTTTTCAAAATGCTTTCATATCGGCAGTGAAGTATCAGAGCATAATGACAATAAGCCTTTTCAATATTTATTTAATAAAATATTGAAATGACATTTTTACTATTTTAGTTTAAGACATGAGGCCACTGTCCTCATCTACCCATCATCCTCAGATATTGTTCCTCATCTACCCATCGTCTCCAGATAGATGACCAGATCAAAACCTGAGCTTCCTTTATCTTCCAGGCTTGAATCTTTCCAGGTAGGATTGTTGGGAACCAAAGTCCTGATTAAAACTCATGATCCAAGCCTAACTGGGTTCAGGTCTTAATAGAAGGGATGGTGGTCTGGAGATAAAAGAGAATCAGAATAAGTGAGGTAATCTAACTCTAAAAAAAGATAGAAGGTTAACATCACAGAGAGTTCTGGGAATTGGCCCTAACCCTAAACTTTCCTCCTTTCTCTCTTCACTATCCTATTATCCCTCTTAGACTTCCCTCTTTTTTTTTTTTTTAAACCCTCTTTCTCACAGATTGAATTCTGGGAAAAGGAGCATGCTAAGGTGTCTGGGTACATACGTATATCCATACCTACCCATACTCACATTCGCACCATACTTGCACCGATACCTGTACCTATGCTTGTGTGTTCAGTTGCTCAGTCATGTCTGACTCTTTGTGACCCTATGGACTGTAGCCCGCTGGGCTCCTCTGTCCATGGGATTCTCCAGGCAAGAATACTGGAATGGGTTGCCATTTCCTCCTCCAGGGGATCGTCCTGACCCAGGGATTGAACTCGCGTCTCCTGCATCCGTCCCCTCCATTGGCAGGTGGATTCTTTACCACTGAGCCATCTGGGAAGCCCTACCTGGACCTATACTTGTACCTAAACCTATACCTATAACTTGTACCTATCATCTATTGGTATTTGGTCATGAAAATTACCAATATATTTTTACTTACAAAAATGGCAGGGTATATCTAAATATTGCAGACTTGTATTGCAATCACAGATTTTGTCTAACGTGAGATATGCAACAACTCTATAAGAGTGAAAGTCCATGCATTAATTTACGGATTCCCCTGAGTTTGCACATCATGTTCTCTCTTGAACACTTGTGGCAAGTCATATATATAAAACTCAAACAAAATTTCCTATGTGTTCTGTTACCAGAGAACTGAAAAATATACTGACATCCCTAATCACACTTTGCATTTTAGGCATCATCCTTGGTGACTCATATATTTCATACATGTTCTTTCCCTTCAGAAGGTTGACCAGCTTGAAGCCAATGAGCATCTGATTGAGGCTAATGACTTATCACTTTCCACAGGCCTAATGATTTCTATCTTTGCCTCAATTGCATTGAGTTAATGAGACCTCTGCTTCTTATCACGGATATCAGCACTTTCATTTTTCCTTTCTCCACTCATTTTTGTAACCTAGTAAGGGAAAATGTAATGAAATATTCATATAATTACACAAACATTGCTTTACCTTCAAAAATGGGGATGCATCTGGCCAGAAGTCCTACTGTGAAATAGCCAACCCTGTACAGATACAAAAAACCTCTTATTTAGGGAGTTAAATCAATAAGCTATCAATGTATGAACTGCGTGGAAGCTGAATACATGGAAATGAAACATAGCCTTATCACAGTTTTTAAAGTTGGTCATTAGTCATATACTGAATGTCAAAAGCTGGAACCAGGAGCCAGTACTCCTAACTCCAGATAATTAATAATAATTAGTTCATTCAACAAATATTTATTCAACATCTATTCTTATATGCAAGATAGGCTGGTAGGGAAAAAAAATCACCCTTTCTTTTATGAAATAGCATGGAAAATGATTTTGCTCTGTAAGGAGAGTCACAGGTTGAATTGTTGGAAGTAGGCATCGAGGTAGAATTTAGTGTGCAGGATGTTTATTAGAAATTAAGGTCTGTGGAAGGGAGGTGGAAGAAGCAGGATTGGGCAGGGGGGAAAGGTGAATTGGGCTATAGGCTAGGCACAAATTTCCCTGACTCCATGGGGAGTTCTGAGCATATATTTTCCGTCAGAGTTGACCCTCATTGGGCTGGACTGGCTGCGCCTTTTCTCTGAAGCCCTGTCAGTCACTGAGTGTGGACTACCCCAGGAAGAATGTTCCCTTGGGCAAGGTGGCTGACTGCGGCTGAGGCATACCTTTATGGAGATGATAGCTGGGGCAACAAGTCATCCCTTCAAGGAGGAATCTGGTAATGCATCTCTGTAGGATAAAAATCTTAGCAAACTAGGGATGGGGGGAAATTTCTCAACTTGATAAAGAATGTTTATGAAAACCTAACTCATACTTGGGAAATGGCAACCCACCCCAGCGTTCTTGCCTGGAAACTTCCATGGACAGAGGAGCCTGGCAGGGGCTCTGTGGGGTCACAGAGCCTGATATGACTGAGCACACACACACTCACAGTTAAGTATGTCCACGTCATACTTAATAGTGAGAAATAATGCTTTCCCTCTGAGTTTGAGAATAAGGCAAGAATGTCCTTTCTCATATTAGTCAAGGATTCCTAGAGAAACAGAACTAGTAGGATATGTATAAATCTAAAAGGAGATTTTCTGTGAGGACTAGGTTCATGTAATTATGGAGACCGAAAAGTCCCACAGTCTGCTCTCTCTAGCTGGAGACCCAGAAAAGCTGATGGTGTAATTTAACCTGAGAACTAGGGGAACATATGGTATAAATCCCAGTCTGAGGGCCAGAAGAGATGAGATGAAATGTCCTAGCTCTACCAGTGAGGCAGGGAAAAAGGTGAAATCTTCTTTCCTTTGCCTTTTGTCCTGTTCAGGCCCTTGATTAGATGATGTCTGACCACATTGGGAAGGGGAATCTACTGAGTCCACCGATTCAGATACTGATCTTATCTGGAAACACCTTTCATAAACACAATCAGAAATAATATTTAATCTGGGCACCCTGTGGCCAATCAAGTTAACACAAAAAATTAGCAATCATATTCACCATATCTAGTCAGCATTTTATGAAAGTCCTTGACAGTGCAATAAGAAAAGAAAAGGAAACAAAATATATACAGAATGGGAAGAAAAAAAATAAAACTATCTTTGTTTTCAGATAATATGATTGTCTATCTAGCCCACCAGGCTCCTCTGTCCATGGGATTCTCCAGGCAAGAATACTGGAGTGGGTTGCCATTCCCTTCTCCAGGGGAATCTTCCCAACCCAGGGATTGAATCCGGGTCTCCTGTATTGCAGGCAGATTCTTTACTGTCTGAGCCACCAGGGAAGCCAGACACCCTGGTAATAAAGGGTACCCATGGTACCCTTTATAATATGGGTAATACCTGGTACCCATATTATGGGCTTCCCAAGTGGTGCTAGTGGCAAAGACCCGCCAATGCAGGAGACAGAAGAGATGCGGGTTTGATCTCAGGGTCAGGAAGATCCACTGGAGGAGGGCATGGCAACCCAATCCAGTATTTTTGCCTGGAGAATCCCACAGACAGAGGAGTCTGGAGGGTTACGGTCCATGGGGTTGCAAAGAGTCAGACATGACTGAAGCTACCTTAGCATGCATGCACCCATATTATGGTTTCTAATACATTCTGCAATCCAATAAACTTCTTGGATTCTAAGCCTGGGGCAGGAAAAAAGTGGGGCAGGAAATATACCATGTAAACCCAAAAGCATCTTCTAGAGCCACAGAGTAAGACAGTGCTAAAGAAACAAAACCCCCACAGTGATGGGATATATCATAGGAAGTCAACTGAAAGAGCTTCCAATGGCCAAAGCTGAAACAATTTAATTAAAAAAAAAAACAGTATTAGATTGCAACTTAAGGTATAAAATCAATATCCATGCATCCATACAGGTGCAAATAAATGCTTGAATAAATAGATGAATGATAGTGGTGGAGTAGGGGGAGAATACACAAATATCCTATGCAAAGAAATAAAAACAATTTATGTAGATAATGTGCCTTCAAGTTGGTGGAGTATAATTATTGATTCTCATAGTGTGGGGCTTTGCATTATGACTTCTTCCCAAGAGTAAACTATGGAAAAGATGGGGTGGGGTGGCTGACAGACTCAATCCTGGTCAGATGGTTAAAGTAACTATCAACAGTAACAATCAACAATAATGACTGAGTTCTGTGTACTCTTGATATGATGTGATGACAATGACATTTTACCTTTGGGTTCTTTTTTCCCAAAACCCATAACCCTTGTCTACTCATGGGGAAAACATCAGGCAAATTGCAACTGTGGGGCCCTCTACAAAACACCTTACTAGTATTCCTCAAAACTGTCAAAGTCATAAAAAAACAAGGAAATTCTGAGAAACTGTCAGTCATGAGGAGCCTAAAGAGACATGGTGATTAAATGTGACACGGTATCCTGAATGGGATGCTGGCACAGTATTAGAACGTTAGGCAAAAACGAAGGTAATCTGAATAAAGTATGGGCTTTAGCTAATAATAATGCATGGATATTGGTTCATTAGTTGTGATAAATGTACCATACTAAAGGAAGATGTTAATAATAGGGGAAACTGTGAGGTTTAGGGAGACTTTATACTGTCTTTGCAATTTTTCTATAAATCTAAAACTGTTCCAAAAATAAAATTTGTTATCAATTTAAAAATACATTGCAGCCATTGTGCCAGGCACTGGGATAACTTAGACATGGCCCTTCCTTCAAAGAGGTGAAATTTGTGCGTCCACAAATGTGTGAATATACAGTCTAGTGTTCAAGATGAAACAGAGGCACAGGTACAGGCACAGGGCTTTGGAAACCTGGGGTTTTAGATTAGTTGTCTGAAGATGTCTATTCGACATCCTATGAAAAAGACATTGTTTTACCTAAAAATTTCTGTAAATACCCGTTCAGAGGTGGTGGTTGTCCTCTTGCTTCCTGGTCTGGGCTTCTGTTGCTGTTGAGCTCATGCCCTTTCATCTCTCACTACCGTCTTCTCTGCTTATAACCAGGCTGTGGGACTCAGACTGTTTCCCTTTTTTTTACCCACCCACATGTGTTGTCAGACTTTATTAAAGATTGAAGATACAGGGATATTGACATGTTTTAAATGCAAAACAATTAAACGTGTTTATTTGACCCCTGTTCTTAAACCTCCCGTGGCCACACTCCACGGGAACTTCTCATTGGTGCCCTCGATCCGCAGGCTCGTTCCCTGCCACGTTTGGTCCTCTCTGTTGATCTCTTGGATATCTCCAGTATTCTGGATTGTTTCTTCTGCAGCGAAGCTTACCTCTTTGTTTCCCGTTCTCTGTATAAGGAAGGTTTGGGATCTCACTTTCTCCACCCCAAAATAGAGCATCAAAGTATGAGTTTTAATAAAGATGGGTTCTTCTAAAAAGCAAACCGGTACAATAGAATAGACTAAAATCATAGGCACCAGTTGTTAAAATAGTAGTTTCTTTATATTGCTATACCAGGTCAGAAAACAAATTTGAGTATTTCAAATAAGAAAGGAGGGTTATTAAGCAGGTATAGGAGAATATTGTCTTGCAATAAATTGGGGTGGTGGTAGCTGGACACTGGGGAGAGGGGATCAGGAGTCCCTTTCTGTCTTCCCTCTGTCTCTTTGTAAGGAAGTACCTGCTTCATTCTTCTTTCCTTGTAGTTCATGGACAGCTCATCTGCTTTCATTTGTTCCTTTGTAATATCCTAAAACGACCACCTGGTACCTGATGCTGTCTCATGTTTCAGTTTAGCTCTTCATTGATATTTGCCTCAGTTCTATCAAAGCTTTGCCCATGTTCCATCAATCAGTGTTTATCTGGCAGAGAGAGTCACTTTGCCGTGGCCATGACCAAGGTGCCTAGAAATGTTAGTTGTTACCATTGTTTTGGGGTTATTATTTATTTTATCATTCAGAGCAACTTTCCTCAGCCAACCTCAGCTGTAACCTACAGCCATCACGTGAGAGTCTACAGTTTTGTATATTCTGTTTCCTTTTATACGGACTCCTCCTTCATCCTGAAATGATTAAGACAGAGCCATGTTTCCTCTACCTAAGTTGGAAGGAGAGTCAGGGATTGTGCTAATTATGACTCTCTTTGTTGCAAGCTATAAAAACCTAAATTCAACTAGCTTAAGCAAAGGAGTGAATGGAAAGTGGAGTGTTTCTCAAGATCAAAGGAAGAACTAAAGGATTCAGAGCACCTTGGCAACAAGATTTATGTATGTCTCCTCATTTCTCATCTCTTTCCCTTTGTTTGGCTTTTCTCTAGGCAGGTCCTGCTTACAGCTATAGATTCCCATCCTGCTTGTTCAGCCACCCCACTAACATGAGAGAGCCTGTTTTAATGTAATGTGGAATCAGTGCCAGAGAAGAGCTCTGGGCAGCCCACCTGGGGTCACACACTTTCTCCTTGGGTCACTGATGTAGGAATTATGATTGGCTGGTCTAGGACCTTTGCCGTCTCTTAGGGAAGTTGTTTAGGAGACTGTGACTGATAGCGTGTGAATGACAGGAGCTGGATATAGGGCAGACAACTCAACTTGTATTCACTGCCAAAAGAATGTTTCTTTTTCATGCTGGAATAGTGAGTGTAGGTAGATTTCTGGAAAGACACTGGGGATAGAGAGTGAGGTTGGGGGATCATGTAGGTAGCATCCCTCTCTTCTTAGTACCTCTTAGCCTGTGCCCTGTTCTCAGGAGGAGAGTGCAGCTCACCCAGGCGTGTTGGATTATATGATTTGGAGAGCACGAGGTCTGGATGAAGTGGCCTGGTGATACCTTCAGGGCTCATTGGAGACTCTCACTGGGTTATGGGGCCTCAGCTGGACCTGGAACCTCAGCAGGGATGCATGTGGCATCTTCTCTGTGCTTCCACCTTTACCCTCTAACTTCTCCATTTAATAGATTTTATTAACAGGGCAGCAATGGAGAAGCAGACATAGAGAATAGACCTATGGACATGGGGAGAGGGGAGGAGAGGGTGAGATGTATGGAAAGAGTAACGTGGAAACTTGCATTACCATGTGTGAAATAGATGGCCAACAGGAATTTGCTGTATGGTTCAGGAAGATTAAACAGGACTCTGTGTCAACCTGGAGGGGTGGGATGGGGAGGGAGATGGGAAGGGGGTTTAGGAGGGAGGGGATATATGTATACCTATGGCTGATTCATGTTGAGGTTTGACAGAAAACAACAAAATTCTGTAAAGCAATTATCCTTCAATAAAAAATAAATAAAAAAATAAACTTCTCAGTCTGAATATGTCTGGAGTCACACAGCTGATCATGATTAGTAGTACTCTCACCCTGGACTTCCACAAGTCTGATAGAAGAGTTTGAAAAAGCCTTTATTTCTCCCTTGCCTGAGAGGTTGGAGGCCCTGCATCCTGAGGGCCATTCCTAGTTCCAAACAATAAAGTGGTTAAACTGTAGCATGTGGGTCTTTTTTAAAATTAATGATTGCAGTGGATTATAAAAAGGCATGGAAGTGCTTGCATCCATTCAAAAGCACCAGTACAATAAGAGGCCAAAGAAAACCTTCTGAGAGTACACTGAAAAGTAAAAGTAACATAAAGAGTGTTAATAGTTTTTGTCATGGCAAGTCCTGGCAGGGGTTCTGGGGTGATGCCATTTTATTTTCAGTTCAATCACAGTCTAGTAGAGTCAAGTCAGAGTTCAGCTGGGGTCTCTTCTTAGGCTCAGGAGAAAGTTACAAAGAACTCATTCAGTAAATATTTGTGGAGTGCTTTCTATGTGCAAGACAGGGGTCAGGGCACTCCAGGCTTCATGTTTCTGCCCTCAGAGAGCTAACAGTGTAAGCAATGAAAATTCACACACAACTTCTGCACAAGACTAAATATGAATAGAACCCTGAAGGAGGTAAAAGCCGCTGACTTGGCTTGGAGGAGAGGGCCGTTTTCTTTGACCAGGTAAGGACAAGGGCTTGGTGGAGGAGCAGGTAGTAGAAAGGGGGAAGGATAATTACCTTGTCACTAGTGCATTATCTGCAACCTCCTTGGAGTTCAGAGGGAGACACAAAGTAGTATCAGGAGCCTGGTTTGCAAAACCTTAGAATACTTGCATGGTTTCATATTTTCTAAGCAGACAATGAAACATCTCAAGATTGGCTTAAAACATATTTTAAAGAGCTATATATACATTAAAATATCCTTCTCCTTATTGTGGTATTTCATAATACTCTCCAAATCTACACTTTGCTCTGCTGTCAGCATAAGTCCCGTTGACTCAGTAAGTGGGAGGAATGGTATAATGGGTGAACCTGCCAGAAAAATATGTGTCTCCAGTTAGGAGAGAGTAACTGGAGGTCTCCTCCAGTAATCTTAGCTTCTTGTGCCATACAGACCCCCTACTCATGAGCACTAAAGAGTTTCCAGAGAGAGCCAGGCTAGAGTTGCCAGATAAAATATAGGGCACCCAGTTAAATTTGAATTTCAGACAAACAAATAATGAATAATTCCCTAGTTTAAGTATGTCCTGGCAACCTCCTAGGCTCACTTGTCATCTTGGCCATAAATGGATAGTCTGGTTTCTCCCCCATATCTAGCTTTATTGGATCAAGTTATTAACAATGCTACGTGTCTGGAAAAACCAGTCCCACCCCACCCTAGTCTCTATTCTAGTTCCACACAGAATAACAGAAGGAGGATTTAAAGAAGAGCAGAGGATTTAGAGAAGAGCAGAGATACTCCCCCATATCTATCCTGGCTGAGGATAGATATGCATATTGAATACTGAGAAGTCAATCTGGGAAGTGTTAAGGTCTGATGGCCTTCTTAAATGCCATCCCAGGTTTAGACCTTGGTCAGCTTCCTATCCTGGTCCCCTGCACCACCCTTAGAATTCAAAGAATCACCACCCAGAGAGAGTAGAATGATGGAGTGGAACTCACGCTGGAGGCATAGCTCATGGGAGAGGAAATCCAGGGAGAGTGAGTAAAGAGGTCGAAAGATGAGTTAAATGAGGAAAGATACAAGGAAGTGAGTTTTCTCAGCTCATTGTGAGTGGCTGTCCCTAAGGGGAGTACTCTGAAAGTACAGAATTATGGTACCATTGAAGGAGTTGGGGCCGTGTTGACAAAAACAACCCTTTTTGAACTTTAATTTCCACACAAACTATCTGGGGATCTTGTTAAAGTAGAGTCTCTGGATTCAGCAGGTCTTGGGTGGGTCCTGAGATTCTGCATTTCTGACAAGCTCCCAGGTGATACTGATGCTGCTAGGACATGGTCCACATTTTGAGTAATGCTGAAAAGAAATTACATGTACACTTGTTAAAGATGGGAAGGATAACTTTATTCAAGACTATTGCAGAAGGGGAGAGAGACTGAACTTAGCGTTGAATCCAGCAGGGCAGCTGGGGATTTATATCCTACAGGCAGGGTGAGGGATAGGATGGAAAGTTACTAAGAGGAATTGGTTAGGTATCAAGGGTGGGTGAGGAACTTGATTGGGTATCAGGGGGGATTCTTGCTCAACTGGCTTAGCAGAATTCCTGCTAAAATCAGGCCTTTTGCTTAACAATAGATTGTCAAATTGTGAACAGTCTCCCCTCCCTGCCACTAGGATCATGCATTGCTGATGGGTTATGAACACTGAGGCAAAATTCAATATTGCAGTATCTTTCCAAAGAAAGGAGCCTGGTGCATATAGTGATTTGCCCATTCAGCAACAGGTAGGTCAGTTCTAGATCATCTCATCTCAGGGGGTTAGCATTTCCTTGAGGCCACGGAGGACAGGGATTCTTTTTTAATCTCTTTCATAACTTTCCCTATAACCTTTCTTTTCATCTTTTTCTAGTGGACAAACAGCACCTTGAAACCCTCTTCTGATTCCCCTGGTAAATCCTGCAGACTGTCTTGGGAGGAGAAACTTCTAACTACAGGGACAATGTGGGAAAGAATCAGTTTGGGATTTTAAAAAAATTCTTGAAACAGGGAATGAGAAGTCTTGAAGAGAGTGCAGAGCTGAGGAGAGTCATCTCCTCAGGATCTGGGGTCATCTTCCTCCAGTGCTGCCTCACCCTCTTCCATCCCAGGCTACTGATGGTCACCCCAAAGGCCTCTGGGATCCTTTCTTTTTGTGTACTGCCCGACATTTGTTTCTTTCTCTTATTTAAAACTTCATCGTTGCTTCATTTGATTTTAAAAATGGAAGCCAATGATTTCCTCTTTTTGTGAGGCAGAAGGAGACATAGAAAGAAAAGACCCCAAGATTTGGAGCCAGAAAACTAGGATCCTCCTTCCACCAATTCTTTCCCGGAAGATGTGCATGTGGGCAATGGTAAAAAGTAAGAGCGATCTCTTCCACAGGACCTCTCCAAAGACCTTGAGCAATTCATTGACTGCCTTTGGCTCTAGCTTCCTTATACAAAAAATGAGGGTAGAAGTCATTCTTCTCTGTCCACATGAAAGATGTGGCTGGGAAAGTGTTGCATGCAGGATAAACTGCAAATCATACGTTGGTTATTATTATTAATGTTGTTTTTATTTCTGCCACTATAAGGAGAAAACACATATTTTAACAAGTTTTTTTTTTTTCTTCTTCTTCTTCAAATGAGTAGGAGAAAGACATGGTAAAAATACAGAGTATGAAAATTAAACAGTGAAAACTATCTCATTCCTACCTTTAGTCCCTTCTCAGAATAGTAGCTACTTTTAACCATGTTCTTATGTTTTCTTCCAAAAATATTCTCAGCATATATAAGCATGTGTGTATGTATATATTTATATAGGTAAGTTTTTGTGTAGATATTTTTCGACACATGGTAACCACCTTCTCCATCTTTCTTTCTGCTTACTTTATAGTTCGTGACTGTTCCATATCATCCTGTTAGACTTTTGTCATTCTCTTTCACATCTGCATAGTGTTCTAGAGTCCATCGTCTCGTACTAACTGAAAGGATGGACACTTAGTTTATTTCCAGTGACTGGCTGTTTCAAGTTTTGCTGCAGTGGCCATCCTGTGCATTTGTGCGAGTAGGTCTATATCAGAAGTCTTAGAGGCGTGATGTCTATGTCCAAGTGTACAGGCTCTTTATATTTTAATAGAAATTGTCAAATTGCCCTCTGGAGAAATGTTCACAATTTACATTTTCAGTAATACAGTTTTTCTGCACACCTCCATCAATACTGCAAATTGATCTTTATTAATTTGAATTTATAATGCTATCTCATTGTGAGTTTAGGTTTGTATTGCTGTAATTTTGAATGAACTTGAGCATCTATCTCTTTATATGCTTAAAAGCCATTTACCTTTGGACAGCTTGCTTATGCTCTTTTTCCATTTGAAAAAGCACCTATTAAGAGGGCTGGCCCAGATTGGCCAGGCTTTGCAGCGTTACTTTCCCCAAGGACTAGTTGGGACTCCCTTTTCCCCACCCCACCCTCCATCCATTTCTGTTTTTGGTGTCTGGATGCAGCTCTGGCAGTCACAAAAGCCCTAGGCCATGTATCTGCAACAGTGCACCCATCCATTTGCCACGATAAGTGAAAGCTGATAGCACAGTTCTGTGTTTATTTATGACTTTCCTTCCAGCTATGAGAAGTTTTTTATTCCTCTTCCCTCAATCGCTGGGAGCTGCTGTGAAGCAAGTGTCTTCTCAATTTTATAGTAGAGCAAATGGAGATGTGAAGACATGTAATTGGCTGTCTGAGCACCTAGTGAGAAGACTGTTGTGTCTGTGGGTGTAAGATGTTAGCTGTGTGACTGGCAGGAGCATTGTGCTAGGAGGTTACAGATATGTGTGTTCTGCTTCCAGTTCTAGCATGGAGTCGCTGAGAGAGACCGGGCAGGAGACATTGCCTCTCTCAGGGTCAGTTTTGTCATCCACCGGCCCTCAGTGCACAATGAAATTCTGAACCTGCAGAGGGAGCAGGGAAGGAAAGAGGATTGAGTAGCAAGAGCCAGTAGAGCAAATCTGAGAGTTTCAGCTGTGCGGATGGGGAGCTCCAGAGTAGAGACGGCCCGTTAGAGGAGCACCTTGGACAGGGACTGTTGGGCGGTGTTGCCCCCGTCGCATCCAGCCCTTGGCTGGGACCCACCCAGCCTGAACCCTGGGGTGCGTGCTGAGGTTGTGCAGCTGAAGGCTTTTGGCTGCCTGGACTCCTCGTGACTGACCCTCCCTAGAAAGGAGCTCTGGTGGTACACCTCCATGGCGACAACAACTAGTTTGTTTGGGTAGTTTTTTTTTTTTTAGCATTCAGGGATTATTCTGGACCCCTCTGAAAGCACTGTAAGTCTGGAGACATAGTTACTCCAGGATGAAGCATTGTAATACTCCTTTGTTTCTACTATGTCTTCATTTATAAAATTGTTAAAATTATATGTTGGAGGCAATCTGCTCTTCTTTGTTGTGGAAAACTTAAAAATATGGTTTTTTTTTTTTTCCTATTGTGTATATAAGTTGTACGATTTGGTACTTACCTGGACACAGGAGAGCAGCCAAGTACCAAAACAATGAGAAAAGCTCATATTCCTAGGTGTTTATGGGAAGAGGGGCATAGTAAGCCCAGATGCCACAAGAGGAATTAGGCACGTGGAATTTTCAGTGGCAACCCTTCTTCTTGAGTTTTCCTAGCACCCCAGAGCTCCACACAGCTGACGTTTTTGGTGCCCTGTTTATCATGCCCACTTCTGATTTCAGCCACAGCTATGGAGGACAGTTCTGTGGAAGCTCAGATTCCCCTGGCACCATCCTGCCTGAAGTGCAGAGGCACAGAGTTCCTTTCTGTGTTCTGCCCTCACAAACTTCCTGGGCTGCCAGAGTCTGCTTGGTTCCTGCAAAGCCACCCTGGGAGTGTCAAGGAGTTGATGTACCTGAGGTCAGTCTCAACCAGCAGTGGGTGGAAGCCTTGTCCTTTAAGGGGTAGTTCTGGGAGGCATCCTGCACTTGTTTCTATTTAACCCTAAGCTCCTTGAACCGGGAGGTGTTTGGTATATGTTTGCAGAGTCAGCTGGATATTGGTCCCCATCCTGCTGCCTGGCCACATGGTGTCTCCAGCTTGCAGTCTGATTCTCACCTTGCTCCTGAACCTATATTGTCCTAAGCTCCTGGTGAACAGACAAGTGCTTCTGGACTCAGAGTCTCTCGCTGCCTTCTGCAACCAATTTCCAACTAAAGTCCTGACTCTGACTTGAGATGAGGCTCTCTTGACATAAGAGAGCCCCATCTGCTGACAATAAGGAGCAGGGTTGTGGGGCGATTAAATGGGATGGTGTATGCACAGCGTCCAGCAGAGGACCTGGCTCATGCAAGTGCACAGTAAATAGAAATTAGTATCACTGAGCACTCTATTCTTTATTATATGCAACTACATATTGTATACACATATGTATGTACATACACAGCATATAAAGATTGTTTTATATGTGTATAAAACAATGCTTTTACTCCTTATAGTCTTTTTGCATCAAAAAATCATTCAAGGTATATGACATTGAAAGTCACTTACATAAAATAATCATTGAGATGAAAACAAAATATCCTGAGTAACATTTTTGAGATTAGGGGATTGTAAAATCATCATTCTAGGCTGGGGATAGCATCGTATTTAGCTTTGAGCCAAAAAGGGAAAAAAGGCAAGAACCATCTCTGTTATCTCTTTCTCTCATATTTCAGGGAACAAAAGGAGAAAGAAAGAAGAAAGAATGACAGCTTGGTGTCTGAGTAGTGAGTCATCGTGGGTGACCTGATCCTTCTCTCAGTGTTTGCTGAAGAGAATGGGGTGAGAGCAAGTGAGAAGGGATTGCAGAGGGGACGTTTGCTTCTCTGTTTTATACTTTTGGGACAGGAGAAAGTACAATGGAATAAGAGAAATAATCACTTTTTGGGCCAGAGTGTAACTGTTCCCTTTGCAGCTCTCGTAGTTCTTAGAAGACAAAAGATGCTTTCCTGTGTGGTGGAGTTACGAGGCTGATAAAACTGATGCATGCGTGAGCAGACGATGCTGTGTTGGCTAAGGCCTCCGATCTAATGCGGGTTTCTCTGTCTAACTGGCTGTATTACTGTCCTTGGTCACTAATATCGATGCTTAGTTTAGGCATCCATCTGCTCAGTGCATTTTCCTGTGAATTGTGGCTTAGGTTTGAAGCTGTGTCTGGTGCAATCAAATTGAGCCATTTGTATCAGTGAGGATATCAGAATACTTACCTCTCTTCTCCCCACCCAATAATTATCACTTAAAGCACTCCTTGGGACCCCTCCTCACTGTTGTGGACTGAATTTTGTTTCTCCAAATAAATATGTTGAAGCTCCAACTGCCCCCCTGCCCCCCGCTCTGCCCGGCAGTGTAAAGGTAATTAAGGTTGAGTGAGGTCATAAGGGTGTGCCCCTAGTCTGATAGAATTAGTGTCCTTACAGAAGCAGGCAGCAGAGTGTGTGTTCTGTCTCTGACATGCTCTCCCTACCTCTGTCTCCGTCTCTCCACCATGTGAGGACACAGCCAGAAGACAGCTGTCTGCAAGCCAGCAAGGCAGCTCTCACCAAATCAGCTGGCACCTTGATCTTGGGCTTCCAAGCTTCTAGGACCATGGGAAATAAATCTATGTTGTCAAAGACATCTAGTATGTGGTATTTTGTTAATAGTAGAGTAGACTAATTAGTACAGTAGACTGAGACCGAGTAGACTAATACTCATCCATCCCAGGGACTAGGAGAATAACACCATCACTGCTCCCAACTCTAAATCACCAGTGAGATCTCAGGCTTACTTGCTTTGCTTCTATGGTGATCATCTTTGACCAGCTTCATCCAGTTGGAGCCACAGCTCCTCTCTATTATGTGAGGGCCGCACTTAGAAAAGGATCAACCCATTGCTAGCATAAGGGAGTGAGTGGGTGAAGGGAGGCCTGTGGAGGCAGGCCCCTCTCCTTCATGGGCATTATTTGGTCTGCTTAGAGGGTATAAGGCTGGGCCCTTGAGTCCCAACTCCATAACAGTAGCTCAGTGGAAGGTGTTAATTGAATTGAGTTCAAATTATGAATATGACATCAACCCTGAAGCAAAAGAGAAGCATCCAAAAGAAATCACTATAGTATCAATGGCAGCCATTTAATGAGCATTAACCATGAGCCTGACATGACCAGGGGCTTCATACAGTACTTCCAACAACCATGAAAAATTAGTAGATTAATGCTGACTTAGAGAATAAAGTTCAACAGGGATAAATGTGAAAATTTGCATTTTGGTTTATACATCAGTTGTATAAGTAAAGCTGGGGATGGACAAGCTGAAGAGCAAGTTTCTGTTAAAAATAACTTTAAAACATTATTGACTTAACTGCTCACTAAGTCAAACCAGCCATGCAATGTGTCTGGCTCTTTTAGAAATAAATGTATTCTCAAGCTATATTAATGGAAATTCAGTTTGGAGCAAGAGGTATAATAGTCCGTTGAATTCTGTGCTGGCTTTTTTATAATATTTTATGCAGTTTTGGGCTCTAAGATTTAAGAGGGATGTTTTTAACTGGAACTATTTTCAGAGAGGAATCCAGAGAGTGGAGGCCCAGGCATCCATACTGCCTAAGGGCTCGCTAAAGAAACTGGGACAACATCTGGCCCAGACAAGACTAGATTCAGTGGGACGGGGGCATGACCTGCTAACGTTTGGAAGGTTATAACTGAAGGTCTACCAGGGCTAGCCTCTATACAGTTCACTAATATGTATCTTTAGCACTCAGAGGATACCTTGAACATCAATATAAATTTGATGCTAAGTGACTGAAGGACTGAATCACCTAATGGATATTCTGGTTGATGCCTTTTGTTACAAGGAATAGGGGCTCTTACATCGCATTTACATTGTTCAAGTACGCGGGCTTCATTGTAAAGATACATAATCAGTTCAGTTCAGTCGCTCAGTTATGTCCGACTCTACGACCCCATGGACTGCAGCACTCCAGGCTTCCCTGTCCATTGCCAACTCCCGGAGCTTGCTCAAATTCACGCCCATCAAGTCGGTGATGCCATCCAGCCATTTCATTCTCTGTCGCCCCCTTCTCCTCCTGCCTTCAATCTTTCCCAGCATCAGGGTCTTTTCCAATGAATCAGTTCTTCATATCAGGTGGCCAAAGTATTGGAGTTTCAGCTTCAGCATCAGTCCTTCCAATGACTATTCAGGACTGATTTCCTGAAATACAGGAAAGTGCTGTCCAATAGAACTTCCATTGATGATATGAATGCTCTTCATCAGTGCACTTCCAAGGGGAAGCTGTTCAGCCACACGTGACTCTTGAAATGTGGTTAGGGAAACTAAAATTTTCATTTTTATTCATTTGAATTTAAATCTTAATAGCTAATGGCCACTGTATGAACAGAGCAGATGTATATTTTTAAGGACAGGATGTGTGGGATTTGGGGTATCTCTAAGTGATGGCTCCTCTTAGACTTACATTCTTCACTTTGCCTCTCATCTCTATTTCTCTGTGTTATTCTCTCCTCTCTATTGAGAGTTTATATGCCTCATAACCTGATCTTGCCCTTGACTGCCTTGAATGTTCCTCTTCACATCATAAATGTTCTTTGTGCCCTATCCACCACCGACTGGCATTGCCTTCTGTATGTCTCATTTCCAATTCCTGAAACAGAGGGAACGAATATGACTTGTCCAGCTCATCTTCACAGAGTATCTGGGTCAGGTGTTCCAGCCTTATTGCATCAGTCAGGTTAGAAACAGGGCCCTGTGGTGTGAACACAGCCCCGTAGGCAGTAGGACTGAGGGTGGTGAGCAGATCCCCCTAGAAAGGCTGTGTGTGTTGTGGGGGAGCTGTGGACAGAGCAAGCAGCAATCAGCATTGCTAGTCGGGGCAGAGCTTTTACAAGTCTGTAGAGGACAGTGGAGTTTACAAGGAGGCAGACTGTAACTCATTCGTTCACTTCATTTAGTCACTATTTTATTGAGTGTCCATCATTGGCCAGACTGAGTGTTAGACCCTGGGGATACCATGATGAGTAGAACAGATGTGACTCCTTTATTACTGTGTTATTCAGGATGCTTGGAGAAATAGAACCAATAGGCTAGATAGATAGATAGATCTATAGATAGAGGAAGAGACATTATAGGAATTGACTCACATGGTTACAGAGGCTGAGAAGACCTACAGTCTGCTTTCTGTAAACTGGAGAACCAAGGAAGCTGGTGGTATAATTCAGTCTGAGACTGAAGGCCTGAGAATCAGGAGGCCGACGGTGTAATTCACGATGTGAATCTGAAAGCCAGTGAACCAGGAGACAGATGTCGCAGGGCAGGAGAAGATCTATCTTCCGGTTCAAGCAGAGAGAGTAAATTTGCCCTTCCTCTGTCTTTTTGTTCTATGGGAGCCCTCAATGGATTGTACACCCACACTGGATAGGAATGTTTGCTTTACTCAGTTCAGCAGTTCATATACTAATCTCTTCCCAAAGAACCTTCAGAGAAACACCCAGAAATAATATTTTACCAGCTATGTGGGCATCTCTTAGCCCAGTCAAGCTGACACACAAAATTAACCATCACAAATACCTAGCTCATGGATTAGTGAGAAAAGCAGAAGATGAAGCAGGTGATAACAATAAAGCATGTCGGATGTCCCTGTAGTGGAGTGGAGGTATCTGGTGAACATAAAGCCAGAGATCCTGTCAGTTTGGAGGATCTAGGGAAGGCTTCTAGAAGAAATGGCGCGTTTGGTGGGTAATAAGGAAGAGGAGAAAGAGGGCCTAGAAGGGAGAGAATTCACATTTATAAAAACTGAAAGGAGTTCTTTGAGGCCATATTATATAATATATTGTGAGACTGTGGTTCCCTGACCTGTAATTTAGTGAACATTGCAATCTACTGCACATTCTTGAAGATTCCCCGTGCATATGAGGCTCTGAGAGACTCTGAGAAGTCCTTGGTAAAAAACCCCTTAATTCCATTTTGTTAAACATTTCCAAAACGTATTTAACCATGAAACCGTTTTTTGTCTAAACCCATGGTCCGTGGTACACGTGCTGAGAAACCACGGACATCTCAGTTGTGTCCAGGAGAAAGAGACTGTATTCAAGACAGATCTTGCAGCCCAATCAATCTGTTCTAGACCTGAAAATAAATGTCTTTCTGCCTGAAAGGTTCTTGGCACACCCAGAGCCAGATTCACTAGGTCGTGCAGGTGGCAAAGCCCTTGGTGTCCACTTGGAGCTCTCCTCTGGGGGTTCACACACACTGAGAAGGGACTTCGTTTTTTTCTACCACTGTTTGTTTAGTGCCCAGAGATATAGGAACTCAGTTTCCCTTTCCAGGTGTCCAGGTATCTGGAAATTCCCTTCTTCACCAAGTCTTTCATGGCTTTCCCTGCAGAAGCACTTTCCCTTCAGGGAACTATGAAGGCTCTCAACTGGCCTGGCCATTCTCTTGGTCCTCAGATTATGCTCCTCATCTTTTCATATGGGTGCATCTTGTCTCCTCAACTAGGCATTGGGTTCTGGAGGCATTTGGCATTTGGCTTCTGTCTTTGACCAGGTAGTAATCATGTGCAGGCAGCGTAGCTACTCTGGGCCTCTGATTTTTCATTTGTAAAACAGAAATTAAATTACCTGTTGTATATCCTGGAAGTTCAACATTTTGCTAAATGTTCTAGAGCATTTAAAACAGTGCTGCCACAGAATAAGCTCACCCACCTTTGAAAAAGAAGACAGGAACACTAGTCGTCCTGGATTTGAGTTTCCTTCTACAGGACATGAGGGTATTAGGGTCCTTGTAAGAAGAGAAAGAGACCAGAGGTTGTCCACTCACACCCACTCTCTGCTTGCAGGCACCAAAGAAGGCCACATGCAGACATAACTGGGAAGAGGGCCCTTACTAAGTACCAATCATGCTGACCCTCTAATCTTGGACTTCCAGCCTCTAGAACTGTGAAAAATAAATGCCTTTTTAAAGCCACTTGGTCTATGGTATTTTTATTATAGCACCCCAAACCAACTGATACCTCACCCATCTCTCACCCCCATTGCCTGAAACAGTGAACACAGGCTTGAAACCCATGGAAATTATTTATGAATAATTTTCAGGGCTTGTCACCCTTTGATAAAGAAGGGAGATGCATGATTCAGGTGGCCAGCTCAGTGGGTGGTGATGACTTTGTGGACAAAGAAATGGAGGGCTTAGTTGAAGGCCAGGAGAAGCTTTGAGGAAGGGGGCCTGAGGGGAGCTAAGAGGTTTGTTTCTCAGAAGGTGTTTGTGAAAGATTTAGAAATTTTAAAGGGCAAGTTTGACTCTGTCATCTTGCTCTTACTCTGCTAATGGCGTGATGCCTGCTTGAAGGAGATGCTGGAACTTGGCAGAAGGTCACAGGTGACAAAATCCCCACCTTGCAGGGGCTTGGGGTCTAGTGTGGAAGGCAACAAAGTCACAGAGCAGTTGCAAAACCACACGGAAAAGGCAAATATAGGAGTGTGTACCGGGTTGGGAGTAGTGCCAACAGGGAGCACCTGAAGGGCAGGTCAGGTTGTTAGTTTCCTTAGGGCTGCGTAACCATCTGCCACAAACTGTGGGCTTAAAACAGCAGAGTCCGTTGTCTCTCAATCCTGGAGTCCAGATATCTGAAATAGAGATGGTAGCAAGATTATGCTGTCTCTGAAAATTCTAGGGGAGAATCTTTCCACACCTCTTGCAGCTTCTAGTATCTCCAGGTGTTCTGTGGCTTGTGGCTACATCACTCCCGTCTCTGCCTCAGTCATCATATGACCCTTTCCTCCTACTTCCTGTGTCTACCCTCTGTGTCTCCTATAAGGGCACTTGTCCCTGGATTTAGGGCCCACCCAGATAATCCAGGATGCTGTCATCTCGAGATCTTTAACTTACTTACACCTGTAAGACCCTTTTTCAAGGGTCAGGTCACATTCATAGGTTCTGGGGGTTATGATGTGATCATATCTGTTGAGGGGGGCTACCATTCAACTTATTATATCAGGGAAGCCTCCCTGGTTGCCATAAAACAGTAAAGTTAAAAATACTGAAGGAGTTAGGTAGGTGAAAGGGCAGAGAAATTGTTCCAGAAAGATACCATGGTGGGGGGGTGGCGATGTCAGCATGTGCCAAGGTCCTGTTGGAAGGGACTCCACAGTCATGGTGTACTCTCGAGTGTAGTGAGTGAGTGTGTGTGTGTGTGTGTGTGTGTGTGTAGTACAGTGTAGAATGAGGAGAATGGGGCAGTTTGGGGCTAGAGAAGTAGGCAAGGCTCAAATTCCAGGGCATCTGGGAAGACATGAATGACAAGGAGAGAATAAAGAAATTACTAAACCATTTTAAACAGGGAGGTGATGTGAACTGACTGGCCTTTTAGAAAGATCACTCTGGGTACCCTATGGAGAGTGGGATGCAGCCAGGCTGGTGGGAGAGAAACTAGTTAATGAAACTTCTGCTCAGTAAAGGTGCACTGACTTGAGTCTGTCTTCTCCTTACTTTGCTTTTTCTGCATTGCTTGTGATTTTTGGCTCTTCGATGCAATTTAACACTACTAAGCCGCTCTGTTTACTTGTAATGCTCGTCACTAATGGGAAACAAGATGCTGGCCTCACAGGGGAAACTGGCCCTGCTCAGTTGACAAAGTCCCCTGCATTGATGATGAAAGATTGTAAATGAATCGAGCAGGTTGATGGTGTCAGTTCCAATTTGTTGAGCCACTGAATCATGTTGTCAACAATTAGCATCTGCAGAATATGAACGCACATACATCACCCTTTCAGTAAAAGACTGAGAAACTCTGGCAGTTGCTCTGGATGTGACACAGACCTTATCACTGCTTTGTCATCGTTGCCAAAATTAAAGTTTGAGCAATTTAAAAATATTCATTGAGCCCCTTCTATGTGTCAGGCACTGTGCAAGATGCCCAGGCTTTTAGCATGGGACTGATACATATCACCCACAAATCCCACAGCAGAAAGAGGGAGGGCTTCATAAGCCCTCTGTGTATCAGCTCCATGCTGTGGTGCCTGACTCTTTGACGTGAGGTGGTCTCATTCAGTGGTGGGAACACAGTTGAGTACAGAGCTCCCTTCCGACTGATGCTGTAGGTGTCCTTGCTGTTGCTCTACCTTCTCATCCCCCTCTTACTGTTCACTCCATTCGAGGGGGTTAGCCCCTTCCTCCAACCCAAGGGGTCTCTTACAGAGTAGAAGTGCCTTTCTCAAGGTCTGCTCATTTATTTGTTCATTCGACAAAAACATATCATTTGTTGACGGCTTACAGCGTTCTATGCCAGCTGGAGGTGGGGGTGTCATTATACAAGTTAGACATTGGTTCTGCCTTTAAGATGCTTACGTGGTCTATGGAGGGGTGGTGATAAGGCAGGGTGACACTTCACTGGCAAGAGGCACTGCTGTCACTTGGAAGGTGCTGGAGTGGCTGTAGCAGTGTTCGGAAAAGCAAGGCTGGAGGAGAAAATGTTGACGCTGAGCTTTGACGGGTTGGGAGGGTTTGACTAGGTGGGGGAAAGTGGCATTCACTCCAGTCTGATTCCTGTTCTGGAGTCAGACTTCTGCGTTCAGACCTCAGCCCCAACCTATGCTCAGTGTGAGATCTTGAGCAAAGGCCCTCTCTCACCTGGCTAAGTCCCAGTTTCCTCATCTATGAGATGCGCTATGAATAGCTCTGCCCGCCTGGTGATGCTGTGGAGATTCAGCCATCTGCATATAATGCTCTGGGCACAGTGCCCAGCACAGAGTAAGCACTCAATCAAAACCAGCTGCTGTTGCCATTAGCCAGTCCTTGTGAGAGTGGGGCCTTTCCTGACATTGTTTGCTTTGAAAAGCACCTGTGATCATATATTTGAGAGAGTAGCATTGAAACATATACATTACCATATGTAAAACACTCAGCGGGAACTTGCTGAATGAGGCAGGGAGCTCAAACCCGGTGCTCTGTGACAACCTAGAGGGGCGGGATGGGGTGGGAGGTGGAAGGGAGGTTCAAGAAGGAGGGAACACACTTATATCTAAGGCTGATTCATGTTGCTGTATGGCAGAAGCCAACACAACATTATAAAGCAGTTATCTTCCAGTTAAAAATAAGTAAATTAAAAAAAAAAGACTGGAGTGGAGGGCTTGGTTGATCATTTCACTAAGTTGTAGACTTGTTTTGTTGCAAGAAGGGGCAAAAGGTGAGCCAGTTTCCTGTTCAAAGCCCTGTTAAAGGTTTTCTATTCTTTCCTGGCTCTGGGGCTGGGTTTTCTACCTGTTACTATGATAACATGGCCTGGAATATCTCTAGCTGAGTGGTCCAGAACCCATGGGAACTGTCAAAACTGGGATTGGAACATAAATATGAAATGACAGGCAGCTTCATGTGCCATTATTAAACTTCACAGCTAGAATATTTAAAAGCAAATTATCATGTAAAAATATTCGTATGTTAAACTGGAAATGAAAATGACTTATTTATCTGCTTAGATCAAATCGTTGGAAGCCAGTTAGGGTGTATTTTTCTCCCTGCCAAATGCTTTGATGTGTTCCTTTAACCAAACAGTTCAGATATGAATATTAGTTAAGATGCGTCAGCCACAGTGGGGTTGTCAGCCTCCTAAGGATCGTATCCTTTCAAATGGATGAATGAATAGAGAAATAAAATAGGAGTTGGAGGCTTTCATGTTTCTGGCATTCAACCAAGAGAATAGGTCAGCTGGAGGTGGTTGAGAAATGGACTTATTATGGGAACAGAGGCGTTCCCCTTTTTGTGTCCTAGTCTTTAGGAGCACATGCGGGTGTTGCCGGGGCCCGGGACTCACCCTGACGACCACCAGATGTCACCACTGAGTCACAGACACACAGCCGGAGGGGCTGAGAATCCTTCCCGGGAGGACTCTCAGAACAACTTTACATGGCCAAACGGCTCACTCCTTACTTTAAATATCTGCTAACCTCAGGAGCCCAGGTCAAGCTTAATTGAAATCAGGAGAGTACTTTAGAGCATGGAAGAAAATTAGAGCAGTGGGGGAAAAAAATGCGGTATTTGCTCTTTCCGTATTCTCCTTGTTGTTCAATCACTTCTGCATGCCTGGTCTCCCCACAATTCCCAGCCCAGAATTAGGCAATAAATGCACTGAACTGGTTAGACTTGCAAAGTCATTGAATGTCAGAGTAGGAAGGGGTCCTTGAGGTCATCTAGCACATTGCCTCAGCTCACGTGTGGGCCACCAAGCAGAGAATGAATTGCCCAAGGTCACAGGTAACTCTAGGCCAGAAATCTCTCCTAGGGCTACTATAGATAAGTATGAGACAGTGGTTCTCAAAGTATGGTTCCTGGACCAGCGTCATTACTTTCACCTGGAAATTTGTTAGAAAAGCTAATTCTTGAGTTCCACCCCAGCCCTATTGAATCAGAAAGGCTGGGTTGGGACTCGGCAATGTGTTTTTTAACTACTCCTGCAGATTCTGATCTGACTGAAGTGTAAGATCTACTGTTAACTGGAGTAGGAGGGCATTAGTTCTTACCTCTGTGTGCTATAAGCATCTCTCTAGCCTCTGGCCTCGGATGAGTGCAGCCAATTCTCAGCTTCTCGCTGGAGCTTGACCTCATTCACACGTTCCCTGGGAAGAGTATCTCCCAAGTAGACATATCTGTGCTGGGTTGGATAAAAAGACACTTGTGCTCTATACTCCACTTCTCCATGCTCCAACTCCCATCCACTGGGCGCAGCTCACTTAGCGTGCTTCCTAATGGCTCTACTGCAGCCAAAGACAGCTTGAGGCTCAGTCTCCTTTTTTCCCCCCTCTACTCCCATGTCCTCATTAAATTTATTTCCCTTTGCCTCTCAGTATTCTTTCTCCATCACAGGAGAGAGAACTTAGTGTTATTGAACACCTCTTAAGTGCCTGATCCTTCTACATATTCTTGGAGTTCTCACGACAAACTCTGGAGAAGAGAGTTTGCCCAGCATCACATTTTTTATGGGCAAGAAATGCCCAAGGTCACTAGTGAGGGAGTGTGTACACAGGGACGGTTTCAAGGGCCTTGCTTCCAGTAAATGAAGCTTTATTTCTCTCCCAGGCTCTCTTTGCACTTTAAATGGGGCTCTAAGCCCTAAGAGGGAGCCAAGTAAAAATTCTAGATTCCTTTGCTTGGATCTGAGGACAAGGATTTCTAGAGGGTAGGAGATGAAAGAAGTGAGACCCTATGATTCCCCACAAGGTGCCCTCCCACACAAGAGAGCCCATGTTCTGTGCCTGGAAAGTGGTTAGATCCGGGTTGGATCTGGAAAGAAATATTCTTTAGCTTAAGCCTTCACTTCATGTGGTCATTTTCTAGGTGTTTAGGACTGCTTGCTCCTCTTTCGCTTGTGTCCTTTCATGGCTTACCCTCAGGTTAGATTAATGTCAGATGAAGTTAGATTGGCTTCTTTGCCATTTCTAGCATTTGTCTCTCTTTCCCTTGTTTGTATGTAGGGAAAAAATATGTATTTGTCTGATTTTGCTACTGTCATTCTTGGGAAAAGTCTGATCCAAACAATGATTTGATGTGCACAAGGAAAATACTGCTTAACCCTGTTCTTGTCTTTTCAAGGTCTACTTTTTATTTTTTCACAGTAAGTGATACAGGGGGATTACAATGAACTCATGAAGTTAAAGGAAAGCAGACACCAATGACTTCTAGCATCTTTCATCATTAGCTTTTCCTTCCTAGCAGACACAGCCTTAAAGTTTTAGAACATTTATGTTATTTCATTTTTAGGATTTCCTCCTTCTTTCTGGGGTATTTCTTTGTAACATAAGATTTAATTCAGCTTTTACATTTTTGAGTGAGAATTTATTTCCCTTTATGTTTAGGCATCTGCTTATCAGTTTAGTTTATTCTGCTGAGAGGACTGAGTGTTCATAAGGACACTGTTCTCCTTGCCTTTTTCTCATTAGTTATTCTTAAAGTGTGGGTTTTGGAGTTAGGCCCGCCTGTGCTCACATCTTAGCTTTGCTTCTTACTGGATTGTATTGGAGAAGGCAATGACAACCCACTCCAGTACTCTTGCCTGGAAAATCCCATGGACAGAGGAGCCTGGTAGGCTGCAGTCCATGAGGTTGCTAAGAGTCGGACATGACTGAGTGACTTCCCTTTCACTTTTCACTTTCATGCATTGGAGAAGGAAATGGCAACCCACTCCAGTGTTCTTGCCTGGAGAATCCCAGGGACGGGGGAGCCTGGTGGGCTTCTGTCTCTGGGGTCGCACAGAGTTGGACACGACTGAAGCGACTTAGAAGGCAGGGATTGTATGAACTTGGATGAGTAGCTTCACCTTTCTGTATCTCATTGAAAGTGACCCAGGTTTAGAAACATAGTTGCAGACTGCCGGGCCATCAGATTCTGGTGATGCCTCAGCTCTGTAGGGCATTGTTGTGGCTGACTTAGGAGGATGGGTTCAGATCCTCCCCAGGAAGCTGGCATGTGAGGGGCTAGTTTCCTTGGGGTGTGTCAGAAGTGATGGGAACTGAGTGCAGAAACTCTGCCTCCCACAGGGTGAGACTCTTCTTGGGTCCAGACATTTCCTTCTTTTCTCTCTTAAGCATGGGTCCTATTAAGTCCCCACCACCATCCCCTTCCACCCATGTTCTCCCAGCAGCTACTTGGACTTGGGCCACCAATGGGCAGAGAAGGCAGCTGGTTAGACTTGAGACACATCATGTTTAGTGTTCAGTTCCGTTCAGTCACTCAGTTGTGTCCAACTGTTTGTGACCCTATGGACTGCAGCATGCCAGGCCTCCCTGTCCATCACCAACTTCCAGAGCTTGCTCAAACTCATGTCCATTGAGTGGGTGATGCCATCCAATCATCTCATCCTCTGTCACCCCCTTCTCCACCCACCTTCAATCTTTCCCAGCATCAGGGTCTTTTCAAATGAGTCAGTTATTGGCATCAGGTGGCCAAAGTATTGGCGTTTCAGTTTCAGCATCAGTCCTTCCAATGACTATTCAGGACTGATTTCCTTTAGGATTGACTGGTTTGATCTTCTTGCAGTTCAAGGGACTCTCAAGGGTCTTCTTCAACACCACAGTTCAAAAGCATCAATTCTTTGGCACTCTGCTTTCTTTATAGTCCAACTCTCACATCCATACATGACTATTGGAAAAACCATAGCTTTGACTAGATGGACCTTTGTTGGCAAAGTAATGTCTCTGTTTTGTAATATTCTGTCCAGGTTGATCATAGCTTTTCTTCCAAGGAGCAAGCATCTTTTAATTTCATGGCTGCAGTCACCATCTGCAGTGAATTTGGAGCCCCCCAAAATTTTCTCACTGTCTCCATTGTTTCCCCATCTATTTGCCATGAAGTAATGGGACTGGATGCCATGATCTTAGTTTTCTGAATGTTGAGTTTTAAGCCAACTTTTTCACTCTCCTCTTTCACTTTCATCAAGAGGCTCTTTAGTTCTTCTTCACTTTCTGCCATAAGGATGGTATCATCTGCATATCTGGGGTTATTGATATTTCTCTCAGCAATCTTAATTCCAGCTTGTGCTTCATCCAGCCTGGCATTTCGCATGATGTACTCTGTATATAAGTTAAATAAGCAGGGTCATATACAGCCTTGATGTACTTCTTTCCTGATTTGGAACCAGTCTGTTATTCCATGTCCAGTTGTAACTGTTGCTTCTTGACCTGCATACAGATTTCTCAGGAGGCAGGTAAGGTGGTCTGGTATTCTCACATCTTCAAGAATTTTCCACAGTTTGTTGTGATCCACACAAAGACTTTGGCGTAGTCAATAAAGGAGAAGTAGATATTTTTTCCAGAACTCTCTTGCTTTTTTGATAATCCAATGGATGTTGGCAATTTGATCTCTGGTTCCTCTGCCTTTTCTAAATCCAGCTTGAACATCTGGAATTTCACAGTTCACGTACTGTTGAAGCCTGGCTTGGAGAATTTTGAGCATTACTTTGCTAGCATGTGAGATGAGTGCAATTGTGCGGTAGTTGGAACAGTCTCTAGCATTGCCTTTCTTTGGGATTGGAATGCAAACTGACCTTTTCCAGTCCTGTGGTCACTGCTGAGTTTTCCAAATTTGCTGGCATATTGAGTGCAGTACTTTAACTTCATCTTTTAGGATTTGAAATAGCTCAGCTGGAATTCCATCACCTCCACTAGCTTTGTTCATAGTGATGTGAATGAAATCTAATTTGAGGGATTAGATCTGATAGACAGAGTACCTGAAGAACTGTGGACAGTGTTTCTTGGCATTGTATAGGAGGCATTGATCAAGGCCATCTCCAAGAAAAAGAAATGTACAAAGGCAAAATGGTTGTCTGAGGAGGCCTTACAAATAGCTGAGAAAAGAGAAGTGAAAGGCAAAGGAGAAAAGGAAAGATATACCCATTTGAACGGAGAGTTCCAAAGAGTATCAAGGAGAGATAAGAAATCCTTCCTCAGTGATCAATGTGACGAAATAGAGGAAAACAACAGAATGGGAAAGACTAGAGATCTCTTCAAGAAAATTAGAGATACTAAGGGAACATTTCATGCAAAGATGGGCACAATAAAGGACAGAAATGGTATGGATCTAAGAGAAGCAGAAGATATTAAGAAGAGGTAGCAAGAATACACAGAAGAACTGTACAAAAAAGATCTTCATGACCCCGATAACCATGATGGTGTGATCACTCACCTAGAGCCAGACATCCTGGAGTGTGAAGTCAAATGGGCCTTAGGAAACATCACTACAAACAAAGCTAGTGAAGGTGATGTTTTGTGTAGTGCTCAGTAAAAGTGCTTGCTGTTTCAATTGCCTTCAAATGGAAATCTGACAAAATCAACCTAAAAACATGTAAAGAATATAATGTATTCCAATATCCTTTCAGTTAAAAAATAGTGTCAGCTAAAAACACCATGAGGGGTGTTGCTATTTTTTTCACCAGCCTGTGCATTTGAATGGAGGTAGGCACCTATTTGCCTCATTATTTCCTGGTCTGAATGTAGTAGTAGGTGCTTAATAAATATCAACTGAATGACTGATTAATTGTAAGACTCGGATTCTGGACCCAGCTTATGTAAAGATCTTGAGCAAGTCACCCATTTCTCTGAGTTTCCTTTGTTAGTTCAGTTCAGTTCAGTTCAGTCTAGTCTCTCAGTCATGTCTGACTCTTTGCAACCCCAAGGACTGCAGCATACCAGGCTTCCCTGTCCATCACCAATGCCTGGAGCTTGCTCAAACTCATTTCCATCAAGTTGGTGATGCCATCCAACCATCTGTCTTCCCCTTCCCCTCCCACCTTCAGTCTTTCCCAGAGTCTTTTCCAATGAGTCAGCCCTTCACATCAGGTGGCCACAGTATTGGAGATTCATCTTCAGCATCAGTCCTTGCAGTGAATATTCAGGATTGATTTCCTTTAGGATGGACTGGTTTGATCTCCTTGCAGTCCAAGGGACTCTCAAGAGTCTTCTCCAACACCACAGTTCAAAAGTATTAATTCTTCGGCGGTCAGCTTTCTTTATAGTCCAACTCTCACATCCGTACACAACTACTGGAAAAACCATAGCTTTGACTAGATGGACCTTTGTTGGCAAAGTAATGTCTCTGGTTTTTAATATGCTTTCTAGGTTGGTCATAGCCTTTCTTCCAAGGAGCAAGCATCTTTTAATTTCATGGCTGTAGTCAACATCTGCAGTGATTTTTGGTGCCCCCCAAAATAAAGTCTGTCACTGTTTCCATTGTTTCCTTTGCAGAAGGTTCATCCCTGAGTTTTAGGTTAGACTCTCCAGACACAGGCCCCTGACGTGTGGGTTTGGGTTCCAGTGATGTATTAAGGAAGTGCACCTACATTGGGAGGGAAGAGGGGAGCAGTGGAGGAAGTTGAGGAAGAGGAGCCAGAGTGTGATCACAGCAAAGTCCTGCAGAGGGAAGGACAGGCCAGCCTGATCCTGCGGGAATTCTGGGGAATGGGCTAAGCCTCCTGACAGTCCCCATCTGTGGCAGGGGCTCTGGACTTTTCATACTCCTGTACTTCAGTCACTGGATAAGGACTGACTGGGGAGGAAAGGGGGAATGTAAATTTCCAGACACTTCCAGGTCTCCACCCAGTTGGGCAGTGTTCTCCAGTGGCCTGAGGGAAGTTCTCCGAAACAGAGCTGGAAAATACGTGTGTAAATGTGTAACTGATTCATTTGCTGTACAGCAGAAATTAACACAACATTGTAAATCAACTCTACTCCAATAAATATTACTTTAAAAAGAGAGTAGAAAGATGGGGCTACATCTTACCTTATACACTTCTAGTATATTGGTATCAGATGAGAAAATATGTAAAAATGCTTGAAAACCATAATGTTCCTTTTCCCAAGCAAATGGTGGCTTTTATATTCAATAAATAGTTTTAAAAAAAGTCTCATGCATCTAGAAATCCAGAAAAAGAAGGTTCATTTTAATTGCACATTCTGGTTCATAGAGTTGCCTTTAGATAAGATTTCATGTCCTTTGAAAACTGGTAATCCAATACCAGTTTTCAAAAAATTGTAATTTAAATTAATGCTACAACTATAGGCAAGGCAATTTAATCTCTGTTTGATGCTTCAGAAGGCATTTCCCAATCTTGTAAGTCCTCAGGGTTGTGATTATCATTGGATAGTAGACATGCACAACTGCAGTTAACAGTCTGGGCCAGGGGCGTGGGGAAAATGGTTTATCCTCTCTGTTTTGTTATGGCTGAGGTGCTGGCTCTTGCTGTATTTACAACTGGCTAAACACTGGAGTGCTGACAATTTTTGGGGCCCAAAGCTTTTTGATTTTCCTTTAATTATTTGGCTGAGTCGGGCCAAGATGCGGACTCTTACCTGACCTAATTAGATGATCTCAACTGTAAAGACATAAACTCGAGGGAGCAGCCAAGATGGCAGAGGAGTAGGACGGGGAGAACACTTTCTCCCCCATAAATTCATCAAAAGAGCATTTAAACGTCGAGTAAATTCCACAAAACAACTTCTGAATGCCGGCAGAGGACATCAGGCACCCAGAAAAGCAACCCAACTCTTCGAAAGGAGGTAGGAAAAAATATAAAAGCCAAAAAAAGAGACAAAAGAGGGAGGGACGGAGTTCCATCCCGGGAAGGGAGTCTTAAAAAGAGAGAAGTTTCCAAACACCAGGAAACCTTCTCACTGCCGAATCTGTGCCGAGCTTTGGAAGCACAGAGGGCAACACAACAGGGAGAAAAAATAAATAAACAATTAAAACTCGCAGATTGCGAGCCCTATGGTAACTCCCCCAGCGGAGAAGCAGCGCAGATGCCTGCATCCGCCATTAGCAAGAGGGGGCTGGGCAGGGAGGCGCGGCGCAGGCTGCATCACTTAGAGTAAGGATCTGGCCTGAATACCCGGAGCGCTATCTGAGCGAAATAATCTGGGCTAGCAAACCAGACTGTGGGATATCTACCATGCGAAAAGCCAGCCCTAACCTAAGACACCGCCAGGCCCGCGCATGGAACAAAGGACTGAACAGAGATAGCCGGCTGCAGACCTTCCCCCTCCGGTGACAGGCAGCCAGAGCTGGAAGGGGGCAATCGCAGCCCCAGAGAGACATTATCTATAAAACTGTAAGCAGGCTTCTTTGCTATCTAAAACTTATTGGGGGTCTGGACGGTCAACATCTGCCTGAGAAGGTGCGCCGGTTTTACACCCAGATAACTGAGTGGCGGGGAGGCAATAAGTCGCAGCATTGGCGCTCGCCAAACACCTCATCACCTGAGCTGCTCAGACCTGGGAAGAGCACAAAACGCAGGCCCAACTGAGTCTGCACCTCTGAGGACTACCCGAGTGCCTGAACCTGAGCGGCTTGGACCTGGGAGGTGCATGCAGCCCAGGGCCGGCCTTGGATTGTTCCCGGCGGAACAACCTAGAGCCCGAGCAGTGTGGGCAGGGAGGCTACACGCGCCGTGAGCGGGGGCAGACCCAGTGTGGCTGAGGCACTGCGCGCGCACGCCAGTGTTATTTGTTTGCAGCATCCCTCCCTCCCTCCCCACAGCGCGACTGAACAAGTGAGCCTAAAAAAAAAAAAAAGTTTTCCCCACCGTCCCCTTTGTGTCAGGGCGGAAACCAGACACTGAAGAGACCAGCTAACAGAAGAAGTTATAACAGAGGGAAACGCCTTGGAAGCTACAGGCAATAGATTAAACCCTGTGGTTACTACAGACTACATAGGAAGGGGCCTATAGATCTTGAGAAATATAAGTCGGACCAAGGAACTAGCCAAAAATGAACTGAACCCACAATACTCACAACAATACCAAAGAAAGTCCTAGATATATTTTTACTATTTTTACGATCATTCTTTCTTTTTATTTTTTTTTTGAAATTTTAAGTCCTCTATTGTTCCTTTAATTTTCACTTTTATAACCTATTACTTTGCAAAAAAAAAAAGACCCTATTTTTTTTCTTCTTCAGCAAACTTCATATATATATATTTTACAATTTTTTGACCTTGTTTTTTTTTTTTTTTTTTTCTTTTTTTTTAACATTGTATTTTGAAATTCCAAACTCTACTCTAGATTTTTAATTTTAGCTTTTTGGTATATGTTATCAATTTTGTACCTATAGTTTTTTTATAATTTCTGTGACTTTTTTTTTTTTCTCTGTTTGTTTTCTTCTTTTTTATATAACATTGTATATCTGAAATTCCAAACTCTACTATAGATTTTTAATTTATGCTTTTTGGTATTTGATATCAATTTTGTACCTGTATTTTCTTTATAATTTTTAATGACATTGTTTGTTTTTGTTTGTTTGTTTGTTTTCTCTCTTTATTTTTCTACTTCTTTTTTTTTAAACATTTTATTTTTGAAATCCCAAACTCTACTCTAGATTTTTAACTTTTGCTTTTTGGTATTAGTTAATCAATTTTGTACCTGTATTTTCTTTATAATTTTCGCGACCTTGTTTGTTTTTGTTTGTTCGTTTTTTCTTTCTTTCTTTTCCTTCTTCTTTTCTTTAACATTGTATTTTTGAAATTAGATTTCTAATTTTTGCTTTTATGTATTTGTTACCAATTTTGTACCTTTAAGAACCCAATCTTTAGGACCCATTTTTCACTAGGGAGCGAGATTACTGGCTTGACTGCTCTCTCTCCCTTTGGACTCTCCTTTTTCTCCACCAGGTCGCCTGTGTCTCCTCCCTAACCCCTCTCTACTCCACCCAACTCTGTGAATTTCCGTGTGTTCCAGACGGTGGAGAACACTCAGGGAACTGATTACTGGCTGGATCTGTCTCCCTCCTTTTCATTCCCCCCTTTTATCCTTCTGGCCACCTCTGTCTCCTTCCTCCTTCTTCTCTTCTCTGTATAACTCCGTGAACATCTCTGAGTGGTCCAGTTGTGGAGTGCACATAAGGAAGTGACTACTGGCTAGCCCACTCTCTCCATTATTGATTCCACGTCATCTCATTTGGGTCACCTCTAACTCCCTCCTCCCTCTTCTCTTCTCCATGTAATGCTGTGAACCTCTCTGAGTGACCCTCACAGTAGAGAAACTTTTCATCTTTAACGTAGATGTTTTATTAATGGTGCTGTATAGAAGGAGAAGTTTTGAAACTACTGTAAAAATAAGACCGATAACTGGAAGCAGGAGGCTTAAGTCCAAACCCTGACTCCAGGGAACTCCTGACTCCAAGGAATATTAATTGACAGGAGTTCATCAAATGCCTCCAAACCGACACTGAAACCAAGCACCACACAAGGGCCAACAAGTTCCAGGGCAAGACATACCAAGCAAATTCTCCAGCAACACAGGAACACAGCCCTGAGCTTCAAGATACAGGCTGCCCAAAGTCACCCCAAAACCATAGACATCTCATAACTCATTACTGGACATTTCATTGCACTCCAGAGAGAAGAAATACAGCTCCACCCACCAGAACACCGACACAAGCTTCCCTAACCAGGAAACCTTGACAAGCCACCTGTAGAAACCCACACACAGCGAGGAAACGCCACAATAAAGAGAACTCCACAAACTGCCAGAATACAGAAAGGACACCCCAAACTCAGCAATTTAAACAAGATGAAGAGACAGAGGAATACCCAGCAGATAAAGGAACAGGATAAATGCCCACCAAACCAAACAAAAGAGGAAGAGATAGGGAATCTACCTGATAAAGAATTCCAAATAATGATAGTGAAATTGATCCAAAATCTTGAAATTAAAATGGAATCACAGATAAATAGCCTGGAGACAAGGATTGAGAAGATGCAAGAAAGGTTTAACAAGGACCTAGAAGAAATAAAAAAAGAGTCAATATATAATGAATAATGCAATAAATGAAATTAAAAACACTCTAGAGGCAACAAATAGTAGAATAACAGAGGCAGAAGATAGGATTAGTGAATTAGAAGATAGAATGGTAGAAATAAATGAATCAGAGAGGATAAAAGAAAAACGAATTAAAAGAAATGAGGACAATCTCAGAGACCTCCAGGACAATATTAAACACTACAACATTCGAATCATAGGGGTTCCAGAAGAAGAAGACAAAAAGAAAGACCAAGAGAAAATATTTGAGATAATAGTTGAAAACTTCCCTAAAATGGGGAAGGAAATAATCACCCAAGTACAAGAAACCCAGAGAGTCCCAAACAGGATAAACCCAAGGCGAAACACCCCAAGACACATATTAATCAAATTAACAAAGATCAAACACAAAGAACAAATATTAAAAACAGCAAGGAAAAACAACAAATAACACACAAGGGAATTCCCATAAGGATAACAGCTGATCTTTCAATAGAAACACTTCAAGCCAGGAGGGAATGGCAAGACATACTTAAAATGATGAAAGAAAATAACCTACAGCCCAGATTATTGTACCCAGCAAGGATCTCATTCAAGTATTAAGGAGAAATCAAAAGCTTTTCAGACAAGCAAAAGCTGAGAGAATTCTGCACCACCAAACCAGCTCTCCAACAAATACTAAAGGATATTCTCTAGACAGGAAACACAATAACGGTGTATAAATTCAAACCCAAAACAATAAAGTAAATGGCAACGGGATCATACTTATCAGTAATTACCTTAAACGTAAATGGCTTGAATGCCCCAACCAAAAGACAAAGACTGGCTGAATGGATACAAAAACAAGACCCCTACATATGTTGTCTACAAGAGACCCACCTCAAAACAGGGGACACATACAGACTGAAAGTGAAGGGCTGGAAAAAGATTTTCCATGCAAATAGGGACCAAAAGAAAGCAGGAGTAGCAATACTCATATCAGATAAAATAGACTTTAAAACAAAGGCTGTGAAAAGAGACAAAGAAGGTCACTACATAATGATCAAAGGATCAATCCAAGAAGAAGATATAACAATTATAAATATATATGCATCCAACACGGGAGCACCGCAGTATGTAAGACAAATGCTAACAAGTATGAAAGGAGAAATTAACAATAACACCATAATAGTGGGAGACTTTAATACCCCACTCACACCTATGGACAGATCAACTAAACAGAAAATTAACAAGGAAACATAAACTTTTAACGATACAATAGACCAGTTAGACCTAATTGATATCTATAGGACATTTCATCCCAAAACAATGAATTTCACCTTTTTCTCAAGCGCACATGGAACCTTCTCCAGGATAGATCACATCTTGGGCCATAAAGCTAGCCTTGGTAAATTCAAAAAAATAGAAATCATTCCAAGCATCTTTTCTGACCACAATGCAGTAAGATTAGATCTCAATTACAGGAGAAAAACTATTAAAAATTCCAACATATGGAGGCTGAACAACATGCTGCTGAATAACCAACAAATCACAGAAGAAATCAAAAAAGAAATCAAAATTTGCATAGAAACGAATGAAAATGAAAACACAACAACCCAAAACATGTGGGACACTGTAAAAGCAGTCCTAAGGGGAAAGTTCATAGCAATACAGGCACACCTCAAGAAACAAGAAAAAAGTCAAATAAATAACCTAACTCTACACCTAAAGCAACTAGAAAAGGAAGAAATGAAGAACCCCAGGGTTAGTAGAAGGAAAGAAATCTTAAAAATTAGGGCAGAAATAAATGCAAAAGAAACAAAAGAGACCATAGCAAAAATCAACAAAACCAAAAGCTGGTTCTTTGAAAGGATAAATAAAATTGACAAACCATTAGCCAGACTCATCAAGAAACAAAGGGAGAAAAATCAAATCAATAAAATTAAAATGAAAATGGAGAGATCACAACAGACAACACAGAAATACAAAGGATCATAAGAGACTACTATCAACAACTATATGCCAATAAAATGGACAACGTGGAAGAAATGGACAAATTCTTAGAAAAGTACAACTTTCCAAAACTCGACCAGGAAGAAATAGAAAATCTTAACAGACCCATCACAAGCACGGAAATTGAAACTGTAATCAAAAATCTTCCAGCAAACAAAAGCCCAGGTCCAGACGGCTTCACAGCTGAATTCTACCAAAAATTTAGAGAAGAGCTAACACCTATCCTGCTCAAACTCTTCCAGAAAATTGCAGAGGAAGGTAAACTGCCAAACTCATTCTATGAGGCCACCATCACCCTAATACCAAAACCTGACAAAGATCCCACAAAAAAAGAAAACTACAGACCAATATCACTAATGAACATAGATGCAAAAATCCTTAACAAAATTCTAGCAATCAGAATCCAACAACACATTAAAAAGATCGTACACCATGACCAAGTGGGCTTTATCCCAGGGATGCAAGGATTCTTCAATATCCACAAATCAATCAATGTAATACACCACATTAACAAATTGAAAAATAAAAACCATATGATTATCTCAATAGATGCAGAGAAAGCCTTTGACAAAATTCAACATCCATTTATGATAAAACCCTCCAGAAAGCAGGAATAGAAGGAACATACCTCAACATAATAAAAGCTATATATGACAAACCCACAGCAAACATTATCCTCAATGGTGAAAAATTGAAAGCATTTCCTCTAAAGTCAGGAACAAGACAAGGGTGCCCACTTTCACCATTACTATTCAACATAGTTTTGGAAGTTTTGGCCAGCAATCAGAGCAGAAAAAGAAATAAAAGGAATCAAATTGGAAAAGAAGAAGTAAAACTCTCACTATTTGCAGATGACATGATCCTCTACATAGAAAACCCTAAAGACTCCACCAGAAAATTACTAGAAATAATCAATGATTATAGTAAAGTTGCAGGATATTAAAATCAACACACAGAAATCCCTTGCATTCCTATACACTAATAATGAGAAAACAGAAAGAGAAATTAAGGAAACAATTCCATTCACCATTGCAATGGAAAGAATAAAATACTTAGGAATATATCTACCTAAAGAAACTAAAGACCTATATATAGAAAACTATAAAACACTGGTGAAAGAAATCAAAGAGGACACTAATAGATGGAGAAATATACCATGTTCATGGATTGGAAGAATCAATATAGGAAAATGAGTATACTACCCAAAGCAATTTATAGATTCAATGCAATCCCTATCAAGCTACCAACGGTATTCTTCACAGAGCTAGAACAAATAATTTCACAATTTGTATGGAAATACAAAAAACCTCGAATAGCCAAAGCTATCTTGAGAAAGAAGAATGGAACTGGAGGAATCAACCTACCTGACTTCAGGCTCTACTACAAAGCCACAGTCATCAAGACAGTATGGTACTGGCACAAAGACAGAAATATAGATTAATGGAAAAAAATAGAAAGCCCAGAGATAAATCCATGCACATATGGACACCTTATCTTTGACAAAGGAGGCAAGAATATACAATGGATTAAAGACAATCTCTTTAACAAGTGGTGCTGGGAAATCTGGTCAACCACTTGTAAAAGAATGAAACTAGAACACTTTCTAACACCATACACAAAAATAAACTCAAAATGGATTAAAGATCTAAACATAAGACCAGAAACTATAAAACTCCTAGAGGAGAACATAGGCAAAACACTCTCCGACATACATCACAGCAGGGTCCTCTATGACCCACCTCCCAGAATATTGGAAAGAAAAGCAAAAATAAACAAATGGGACCTAATTAACCTTAAAAGCTTCTGCACATCAAAGGAAACTATTAGCAAGGTGAAAAGGCAGCCTTCAGAATGGGAGAAAATAATAGCAAATGAAGCAACTGACAAACAACTAATCTCAAAAATATATAAGTAACTCCTACAGCTCAACTCCAGAAAAATAAATGACCCAATCAAAAAATGGGCCAAAGAACTAAGTAGACATTTCTCCAAAGAAGACATACAGATGGCTAACAAACACATGAAAAGATGCTCAACATCACTCATTATCAGAGAAATGCAAATCAAAACCACTATGAGGTACCATTTCACACCAGTCAGAATGGCTGCGATCCAAAAGTCTACAAATAATAAATGCTGGAGAGGGTGTGGAGAAAAGGGAACCCTCTTACACTGTTGATGGGAATGCAAACTAGTACAGCCACTATGGAGAACAGTGTGGAGATTCCTTAAAAAACTGGAAATAGAACTGGCTTATGATCCAGCAATCCCACTGCTGGGCATACACACTGAGGAAACCAGAAGGGAAAGAGACACGTGTACCCCAATGTTCATCGCAGCACTGTTTATAATAGCCAGGACATGGAAGCAACTGAGATGTCCATCAGCAGATGAATGGATAAGAAAGCTGTGGTATATATACACAATGGAGTATTACTCAGCCATTAAAAAGAATACATTTGAATCAGTTCTAATGAGGTGGATGAAACTGGAGCCTATTATACAGAGTGAAGTAAGCCAGAAGGAAAAACACCAATACAGTATACTAACGCATATATATGGAATTTAGAAAGAGGGTAACAATAACCCTGTGTACGAGACAGCAAAAGAGACACTGATGTATAGAACAGTCTTATGGACTCTGTGGGAGAGGGAGAGGGTGGGAAGATTTGGGAGAATGGCATTGAAACATGTAAAATATCATATAAGAAATGAGTTGCCAGTCCAGGTTCGATGCACGATACTGGATGCTTGGGGCTAGTGCACTGGGAAGACCCAAAGGGATGGTATGGGGAGGGAGGAAGGAGGAGGGTTCAGGATGGGGAACACACGTATACCTGTGGCGGATTCATTTTGATATTTGGCAAAACTAATACAATTATGTAAAGTTTAAAAATAAAATAAAATTAAAATATATATACATATTACTAAGTGAAAATGGAAAAAAAAGTAAAGACATAAACTCTGTGATATGGGTAAATAGAATTTGCCTTAGCAGATTCTGTATCCCCAAAAGAGCCTCAGAGTAGCTGTGCTCTGACACACACATTGCCTCTTACATCACACAGTGGTTATATTTTAATTATTATTATAGTTGTTATTTTACATCATGTAGAGGACAATACATTTCCCCTGGACGAGGGTGGCCAAGGTGAGGTTTACCTTAGTGAACTCATCTGTGAACTTACCCATTGTCACCTTTTGCCATAGTAGTTCAAAATACCATCCACCTCCTGTCATCATCTATTTTGAAATCATGTAATTAATGAATTTTTGAGATTCTGCTGCATCTCCTGTATTGCAACATATATATATATATATATATATATATATATATATGATGCAAGAAAAACATAAGACCCTCAAATCTGGGAAAAATATTAAGAGGAAAAGAGATGAAATCTTATCCAGAAGCCTTTAGGAATGGCAAGCAGAGAAGGAAAAAGAAGAGGAAAGACCCTGTTGTGGGCCCATTTATGTTTCATGAAGACCAGGGACATTCCTGCAGAATATGCTAAGATTTCTTGAGCCTGTGTAGTCACTCTGTGTTTGTTGTTTTCATTTTTCCCCTCTCCTTTCCTTGTCATTGAGTGGCTGGGAGTAAACCCAATGCACTCACTGAATTATACAAGAGACATTTGTTATATACTTTCTGTGAGTCAGGTACTGTGCTGGACTGAGCCTGTGATGATAACGCAGACCTGGTCCCATCTTCTAGGACCTAAGGACTAAGATTTGAGATGAATATTCAGCACCCAATGACAACAAGCCTTGCTTATCAGAGGGAAAAGCCAAGAGCCATGAGGACACAGAGAAGGGGAGCAGAATGGAGGACACTGAGGGATGACTCTCTTAAACAGCATCCCTAGTGAGCACAGAGCCCAACCTGGTGAAGCAGGGAAAAATTGGGAGGAATAGCAGAGCCAGTTGACTCTTAAAACCACCAGGAAATTTCCCATGGAGAGAAACCCAGGTCTGGCTGTTCCCTGGAAGAGAGCCAAAGCATTCCCTTGAAGAAAGCGCTGATGGGATCTTGTTCCTTTTTGGTGAACGATTGAATATGGACAATGATAAATGTTCATAAATGATAAAGAGAAATGAAGAATGATAATAACTAGACCACATATGAAAATAGAACCCTACCTATAATCTCTGCAGCAGTTGGCCCCAAAACAGCCAGGATTTAACCAATGACTTCTGGCTTCCTTACTTTCCCCCTGATTTTATCCTGTTTCCAACTTAGGACCAAATGGAGAAAGTTACATCTGCTCCCCTAACCCAATGGGTAGGCTGTCCTGCTTCATTAGCCCACCTACAGCTTCCCCAGGCCAGCCGCTTCCCATCAGAGTAAGTGACGATGGTTGACTCCCCTGTTATAGGAAGCCCTGCTTGGTTTTTGTTTATTTCCACAGTTTTTGGTAAAGGGTACATACATCAAACCACGAACACCAGTGCTAATACCCTCTAGCCTCTCAGTAAGTGTTCTTTCTTGATGGAGCACTTCCTGTACTGCCGACAACATGCTTGGAGAGCACTCTCTTCTCTTCTAAGGGACCAACCACCCTGGCTGAAGGTGGAATGAACCTTTATAAAATCTGCTACCCTCATGCTGGGGAAAAATGTCTGCAGCGCTGAGAGGCCCGAGAGTTTGATGCAGTGGCAGGTGAGCTGCAGTGTCAGGGGCAGGCCCATGCTCCAGTCTGAAGCACAACTCAAAGATGCCTCCAAAAGCTGGGCTGAGAAGACCAAGGAGGGGTGAAGGATGCCTTTCAAAGGTAAAAATCTTGTTTCAAGTCAACAGTGTTCACTTCCAAGAATGTTTCACGATAACAAAGTTCTTGATAAGCTGTGTGCAAATCACACTTCTTTAAACGGGTCCTACTTCCCCTATGATTTACACTTTCATTTAAGTGCTGATTTATCATCATTTCTTCCCCTAGCAACCATTCTTATGACTTGCCTCTTAGTTTTAGCCTCCCTGGCAGATAATTAATGAGTTCTTAATACATCTTATGGGCACCAGAGGGAACACACTATTCAAAGATACCTTTCAAGGGATTTTTTTAGTGAGGGGGAGGTAAAGTGAAGAATTCCTTTGTCAAGCCAAAAAAAAAAAAAAAAAAACCACATGCAAAAAAAAAAAAAAAAAATCGCATGTATTTGGCAAACATTGCCCTTTTGAACTTGTGGACTGTTCAAAGGCAGGCCAAGAAGTTTGCTTGAATTAAACGTCCAGTCTAGAGGTTCAGCTACCCAGTAGTCCCTGAAAATATTTGGTGTGGGGAAGTAGGTTTTATCAAAATTTTTTTATTAATTAATTGATATTCTTCTTTTGCTCACGTATTCAACAAATAGTTATTGAATACTTATAATGTGCTAGGCCCCCTGCTAGCTCTGGGGGTGTCACGGTGAGCAAGACACATATGGCCATTGTGCTTGTGGTGCTTCTTGTAGCCTGTTGTGGGAGACAGATACAGCACATAATTTTGTAGGTGATTAGTTCACTACACTTTTGACAAATGCTACCAAGGGACTGGGCTTCCGTGGTGGCTCAGATGGTAATGAATCCGCCTGCCAATGTAGGAGACCTGGGTTCAACTCCTGGGTCAGGACAATCCCTTGGAGAAGGGCATGGTTACCCACTCCAGTATTCTTGCCGGGAGAATTCCATGAACAGAGGAGCCTGGCAGGCCACAATTCATAGGGTCACAAAGAGTCAGACACCACTGAGTGACTAACATTTTCACTCTCACACTTTCACCAAGGGGCCAAGAAGGGACTAATGAGACCTGAACTGATCTGGGAGATGGAAAGTGGCCTAATAGTCAAGCTGAATTTCACGGATGAGTTAAGATTAAAGTTCAACATTAAAAAAACGAAGATCAAGGTATCTAGTCCCATCACTTCATGGCAAATAGATGTGGAAAAAGCAGAAACAGTGACAGATTTCATTATCTTGGGTTCTAAAATTACTGAGGAAGATGACTTCAGCCATGAAATTAAATGATGCTCTTGGAAGAAAAGCTATGACAAACCTAAAGAGTGTATTAAAAAGCAGAAACATTACTTTGCTGAGAAAGGTCCATATAGTCAAAGCTATGGTTTTTCCAGTAGTCATGTATGGATGTGAGAGTTGGACCATAAGCTGAACACAGAAGAATTGATGCTTTTGAACTGTGGTATTGGATAAGACTGTTGAGAGTCCCTTGGATAGCAAGAAGATCAAACCAGTTAATCCTGAAGGATATCAACCTTGAGTATTCATTGAAAAGACTGATGCTATGAGTATTGCTACTCCTGCTTTCTTTTGGTCCCTATTTGCATGGAAAATCTTTTTCCAGCCCTTCACTTTCAGTCTGTATGTGTCCCCTGTTTTGAGGTGGGTCTCTTGTAGACAACATATGTAGGGGTCTTGTTTTTGTATCCATTCAGCCAGTCTTTGTCTTTTGGTTGGGGCATTCAACCCATTTACGTTTAAGGTAATTACTGATAAGTATGATCCCGTTGCCATTTACTTTATTGTTTTGGGTTCGAATTTATACACCGTTTTTGTGTTTCCTGTCAGATAAAATAGACTTTAAAACAAAGGCTGTGAAAAGAGACAAAGATGGTCACTACATAATGATCAAAGGATCAATCCAAAAAGAAGATATAACAATTATAAATATATATGCACCCAACATGGGAGCACCTCAATATGTAAGACAAATGCTAACAAGTATGAAAGGAGAAATTAACAATAACACAATAATAGTGGGAGACTTTAATACCCCACTCACACCTATGGATAGATCAACTAAACAGAAAATTAACAAGGAAACACAAACTTTAAATGATACAATAGACCAGTTAGACCTAATTGATATCTATAGGACATTTCATCCCAAAACAATGAATTTCACCTTTTTCTCAAGTGCACATGGAACCTTCTCCAGGATAGATCACATCTTGGGCCATAAATCTAGCCTTGGTAAATTCAAAAAAATAGAAATTATTCCAAGCATCTTTTCTGACCACAATGCAGTAAGATTAGATCTCAATTACAGGAGAAAAACTATTAAAAATTCCAACATATGGAGGCTGAACAACATGCTGCTGAATAACCAACAAATCACAGATGAAATCAAAAAAGAAATCAAAAATTGCATAGAAACGAATGAAAATGAAAACACAACAACCCAAAACATGTGGGACACTGTAAAAGCAATCCTAAGGGGAAAGTTCATAGCAATACAGGCATACCTCAAGAAACAAGAAAAAAGTCAAATAAATAACCTAACTCTACACCTAAAGCAACTAGAAAAGGAAGAAATGAAGAACCCCAGGGTTAGTAGAAGGAAAGAAATCTTAAAAATTAGAGCAGAAATAAATGCAAAAGAAACAAAAGAGACCATAGCAAAATCAACAAAACCAAAAGCTGGTTCTTTGAAAGGATAAATAAAATTGACAAACCATTAGCCAGACTCATCAAGAAACAAAGGGAGAAAATCAAATCAATAAAATTAAAATGAAAATGGAGAGATCACAACAGACAACACAGAAATACAAAGGATCATAAGAGACTACTATCAACAACTATATGCCAATAAAATGGACAACGTGGAAGAAATGGACAAATTCTTAGAAAAGTACAACTTTCCAAAACTCGACCAGGAAGAAATAGAAAATCTTAACAGACCCATCACAAGCACGGAAATTGAAACTGTAATCAAAAATCTTCCAGCAAACAAAAGCCCAGGTCCAGACGGCTTCACAGCTGAATTCTACCAAAAATTTAGAGAAGAGCTAACACCTATCCTGCTCAAACTCTTCCAGAAAATTGCAGAGGAAGGTAAACTGCCAAACTCATTCTATGAGGCCACCATCACCCTAATACCAAAACCTGACAAAGATCCCACAAAAAAAAGAAAACTACAGACCAATATCACTAATGAACATAGATGCAAAAATCCTTAACAAAATTCTAGCAATCAGAATCCAACAACACATTAAAAAGATCGTACACCATGACCAAGTGGGCTTTATCCCAGGGATGCAAGGATTTTTCAATATCCACAAATCAATCAATGTAATACACCACATTAACAAATAAAAATAAAACCCATATGATTATCTCAATAGATGCAGAGAAAGCCTTTGACAAAATTCAACATCCATTTATGATAAAACCCTCCAGAAAGCAGGAATAGAAGGAACATACCTCAACATAATAAAAGCTATATATGACAAACCCACAGCAAACATTATCCTCAATGGTGAAAAATTGAAAGCATTTCCTCTAAAGTCAGGAACAAGACAAGGGTGCCCACTTTCACCATTACTATTCAACATACTTTTGGAAGTTTTGGCCACAGCAATCAGAGCAGAAAAAGAAATAAAAGGAATCCAAATTGGAAAAGAAGAAGTAAAACTCTCACTATTTGCAGATGACATGATCCTCTACATAGAAAACCCTAAAGACTCCACCAGAAAATTACTAGAAATAATCAATGATTATAGTAAAGTTGCAGGATATTAAAATCAACACACAGAAATCCCTTGCATTCCTATACACTAATAATGAGAAAACAGAAAGAGAAATTAAGGAAACAATTCCATTCACCATTGCAATGGAAAGAATAAAATACTTAGGAATATATCTACCTAAAGAAACTAAAGACCTATATATAGAAAACTATAAAACACTGGTGAAAGAAATCAAAGAGGACACTAATAGATGGAGAAATATACCATGTTCATGGATTGGAAGAATCAATATAGGGAAAATGAGTATACTACCCAAAGCAATTTATAGATTCAATGCAATCCCTATCAAGCTACCAACGGTATTCTTCACAGAGCTAGAACAAATAATTTCACAATTTGTATGGAAATACAAAAAACCTCGAATAGCCAAAGCTATCTTGAGAAAGAAGAATGGAACTGGAGGAATCAACCTACCTGACTTCAGGCTCTACTACAAAGCCACAGTCATCAAGACAGTATGGTACTGGCACAAAGACAGAAATATAGATTAATGGAAAAAAATAGAAAGCCCAGAGATAAATCCATGCACATATGGACACCTTATCTTTGACAAAGGAGGCAAGAATATACAATGGATTAAAGACAATCTCTTTAACAAGTGGTGCTGGGAAATCTGGTCAACCACTTGTAAAAGAATGAAACTAGAACACTTTCTAACACCATACACAAAAATAAACTCAAAATGGATTAAAGATCTAAACATAAGACCAGAAACTATAAAACTCCTAGAGGAGAACATAGGCAAAACACTCTCCGACATACATCACAGCAGGGTCCTCTATGACCCACCTCCCAGAATATTGGAAAGAAAAGCAAAAATAAACAAATGGGACCTAATTAACCTTAAAAGCTTCTGCACGACAAAGGAAACTATTAGCAAGGTGAAAAGACAGCCTTCAGAATGGGAGAAAATAATAGCAAATGAAGCAACTGACAAACAACTAATCTCAAAAATATACAAGCAACTCCTACAGCTCAACTCCAGAAAAATAAATGACCCAATCAAAAAATGGGCCAAAGAACTAAGTAGACATTTCTCCAAAGAAGACATACAGATGGCTAACAAACACATGAAAAGATGCTCAACACCACTCATTATCAGAGAAATGCAAATCAAAACCACTATAAGGTACCATTTCACACCAGTCAGAATGGCTGCGATCCGAAAGTCTACAAATAATAAATGCTGGTGAGGGTGTGGAGATAAGGGAACCCTCTTACACTGTTGGTGGGAATGCAAACTAGTACAGCCACTATGGAGAACAGTGTGGAGATTCCTTAAAAAACTGGAAATAGAACTGGCTTATGATCCAGCAATCCCACTGCTGGGCACACACACTGAGGAAACCAGAAGGGAAAGAGACACGTGTACCCCAATGTTCATCGCAGCACTGTTTATAATAGCCAGGACATGGAAGCAACCGAGATGTCCATCAGCAGATGAATGGATAAGAAAGCTGTGGTACATATACACAATGGAGTATTACTCAGCCATTAAAAAGAATACATTTGAATCAGTTCTAATGAGGTGGATGAAACTGGAGCCTATTATACAGAGTGAAGTAAGCCAGAAAGAAAAACACCAATACAGTATACTAACGCATATATATGGAATTTAGAAAGATGGTAACAATAACCCTGTGTATGAGACAACAAAAGAGACACTGATGTATAGAACAGTCTTATGGACTCTGTGGGAGAGGGAGAGGGTGGGAAGATTTGGGAGAATGGCATTGAAACATGTATAATATCATGTATGAAATGAGTTGCCAGTCCAGGTTCGATGCACGATACTGGATGCTTGGGGCTGGTGCACTGGGACAACCTAGAGGGATGGTATGGGGAGGGAGGAGGGTTCAGGATGGGGAACACATGTATACCTGTGGCAGATTCATTCCAATATTTGGCAAAACTAACACAATATTGTAAAGTTAAAAAAAAAAAAAAAAGACTGATGCTGAAGATGAAGCTCCAATACTTTGGCCACCTGATGCAAAAGCGAACTCATTGGGAAAGACCCTGATTCTGGGAAAGACTGAAGGCAGGAGGAGAAGGGGGCAGCAGAGGATGAGATGGTTGGTTGGCATCACTGACTCAATGGACATGAGTCTGAGCACACTCCGGGAGATAGTGAAGGACAGGGAAGCTTGGAGTGCTGCAGTCCATGGGTTGCAAAGAGTCGGACACGACTTAGTGACTGAACAACAATAACAAAGGTTACCCCAGGCCCTGAGGAGTGAGTGCCAAGCCCCTTTGAGGCACTGGGAGCAGGACTCTGGGAAAAGCAGAGTGAAGAATTCAGAGAATGGGAGAAGAGAAGCCTGTGAGATAAATTTGGGCACCATGATGACAGTTCTTGTGGACTAAGTGTTTTGAGTTGTATCCTTAGAGCAATGAATACATTATTGACCATCCCAGGCAGGGAAGTGACATGCTTGGATATACCTTTTAGAGAGAGAAATCTGTCTGCATTGTGGGGAATGAATTAGAGGTGTTAAGGAAGGGATCAAGAAGACATATTAGAAACCCATAGCCTTTGTCTAGGATGAAAGAGATGATGTTCAGTGGTGGTTTTTGCAAGCACAGCCTGTAGGGGCACTGGGTAATGAGCATTAGGATTTGACTCAGCTCACATCACAGAAGAGAAAAGAGAGATCAGTGGTCCAAGAAGAGTGAGAGGACTGGCTGCTCCCAGGAACAGGGGCCCTCTCCTGAGGGCAGCAACTTCAGTGGTCAAGGAGGGCCCCCAGAGCTGTGTAGGTTAGGTCTGTGGAACTAGGAAGCACAATGACTTGGAGTTTGTTCATGAAGCTTGAGTTAAGCTCTAAGGCTGTGGCTGCATTTTTTTAAAAAAGAAAAAGAATAAAGAGTTACCTAAAGATGCCTGCTGGCCATACCCCAGGCTAGCTGAGTCATAATTTTTGTAGTAGGGGGTGGAGGGAGTTGATATATTTTTAAAAGTTTCCCTGGTGACTGTAAGGCACCATTTCTTGGGGCTTTGTGAACTTGGAGGGATGGAGGTTGTCTTGGTTGCTGGATACTGGGGGATTCAGAGCAGGCAGGTGCAGTATTTGGGGGCTCAGGGATGGGGAAGGAAGCTTATGTAGGGCCAGGCTGGGATCTGATAGTTTTTCAGAAGGCCAGAACTGACACTTCCCTGTGCCAGACACACAGCTGCAGAGCCGCCACTAGACCTGCTCCTTGGAGAAGAGGACTGTGACCATGCCTTGGCATGGGTGCCCGGCAGCCTTCCTCTGTGCCAGGGACTTTGTTTAGGGAAGGCCTCTGCTGTCAGCTCCTCTCATCAATTTCTTCCAGCCTGTGATTCTGTTGCCTAATGGGATCCAGTAAACAATCCGGGGTCAGTTGTGGAGTCTGGAGTCCACAGGATTCCTGGGACTGAGATGTTGCAGCTCCCAGTGCTGCTGGGTTTCTTGGCAGCTTCTCGCTGGGGAGGGCATCATTAGCATCTTGAGGGTCCTTTCCATAGGCAAGTAGAGAGCTACTGAGTGGCTCAAGGAGGAAGTGAGGTAAGAAATGCCTGCTGGTCCAAGAAATGTCCTCTGAGCTCAACTGTGGGCCTGAGTCTGGGGATAATGTGTGAGGCTGACAGAGGCAGGGCATGCCTGGGGGTGTGGAGGGCAGCAGAGGGGTGCGGGGCAGACTTGGACAGCATTTGCGGTGAGATTCTCTTTGCTTTTGTGCTGAACTGACTGATCTTTGTGATTGCTGCAACAGTGGGAAGGGGAGTTGACAGTCCCAAGGTGGCTTGGGACTCTGCTTTGCTGCAGAGACTGATTCAGACCCAGAATCACCTGAACAGAGGTTTACAAGTAGCCTGGAGACTGAAGAATCTCACACTCTTCCTTCCTCCACCCCTGGTGAGTCTTTTGAACTCTGGGGTTCAATAGATTAGTTCAATAGACTATCCTTATTCATTATCAAATATTCAAATATTTATTGAACACCTACTGTGTACCCAGCACTATTCTCCATCTTAGGGTTCATCAGTGAACAAGCAGACAAGAATCTTCTCTCATGGGAAACGGACACTAGTCACAAACCAATCAAGCAAACAAGTGTAACTCCTGTAATAGATAGAACAGGACAATGGGACAGTGTGAATGGGACAGGGGCAGTGTCGTCCTGAAGATAAGAAGGAGCTAGTCCTGGGAAAACCTGAAGGAAACACATTCCAGGTGGAGGGAGCAGACGTGGGCTTGGAGCATTTGGGAAACAGAGAGTGCACAGGCATGTCCGGGGGTGAAATGAGCTGGGGGAGTGAGCATGCAATGACTACAGTGGAAAGGCATGTCCGACTCTTAGTGACGCCATGGACTGCAGCCCACCAGGCTTCTCCGTCCATGGGATTTTCCAGGCAAGAGTACTGGAGTGGGGTGCCATTGCCTTCTCCGACTTTCCTTCTAGTCTGGCCTACTCTTTCCCACAGACCTGGTCTCAACCCAGGCTATGGGCCTCATTGCCAGCTCCCTTGGGATGGCTGATTTTATGCATCGACTTGGCCAGGCAATAGTACCCACTTATTCAATTAAGCACTAGTCTAGATGTTGTTGTAAAGGTGCTTTGTACATATGCTGAACATCTGCAATCAGTTTGACTTTTAAAAAGAGAGATTATCCTCAATAGTCTTGGGTGGACCTCGTTCAATCAGTTGAAAGGCCTTAGGAGCCAAAGTAAAGTCTCCCAGAGGAAGGAGAAATCCCACCTGCAACATTAGCTCCTGCTCAAGAGTATGCAGTCTCAGTTTCCCTACAGGTTTCAGACTTTCCAGCCTGAAAGACACATGTACACATTGGTTCGGTTCCCTACTAGAACCCTGACAATCCACTCCTTCTGTCCCAGGCACTCCTGCCACCACCACTGACCTTGCAGCCGGCTCCCAAATGGACAAAATCCAAACTGCTCCTCCAATTCATGGCAAGACCAACCAGCCCCTAGTCACAAGGTCAATTGATCGGGTTGACTGTCCTGCTAATATTATCAACACCAAAAACAAATAACATTTTACTGAGCTACTACTCTGGGCCAGAGGCCATGCCAAGCACTTTTTATGCATTGTCTCATTTAATCCTCATAGCATCATACCTAATAGGAACTATTATTATTCCTGTTTCTCCAAGGAAGGGATTAACACTCAAATGCTTTATGCAGCCTAAATTCATCCAGCTCCTAAGAGGCAGAGCCAAAATTTACACCTGCTCCAGCAATATCCTAATCCAAGCTTCAGTGATTACTTGCTTAGGCTACAATGTCTGTGCCCTGCTCCCAGACTTGCCCTAAATCTGTTTTTAACACAGCAGTTGCAGCAGGCTGAATGGTAGCCTCCCAAAACCTATCCAGAACCCGTGAATGGGACCTTGTGCTTTAGTTGCTCAATTCTGTCTGATTCTTTGTGACCCCATGAACTATAGCCAGCAAGGCTCCTCTGTCCACAGGGATTCTCCAGGCAAGAATACTGGAGTGGGTTGCCATGCCTTCCTCCAGGGGATCTTCCTGACCCAGGAATCAAACTGGGGTCTCCTGCATTGCAGGTGGATTTTTACCAGCTGAGCTACCAGGGAAGCCCAGCTTCCTGGAATAAGGAATGTGACCTTATTTGGGAAAAAAGGTGTCTGCAGATGTAATCAAGGACCTTGAGATGAAACCAACCTTGATTAGAGTGGACCCTAAATCCAATGACAAGTGTGCTAAAGAAGAGAATGGAAAAAGATACACAAGTAAAACCATAAGAAGTTGGAGGTGGAGATTGGAGTATGCAGCTGCAAGCCAAGGAATGCCAAAGACTTCAGCAACCACCAGAAACTAGTGAGGTATGGAACACTCTCTCTTCGAGCCTCTGGAAAGAACCAACCTTGCTAACACTTTGACTTTGGACTTCTGACCTGCAGCACTGTGAGAGAATGAGCTGCTGTCGCTTTAAGCTACCAATCAATGTGTGGCTTGAACGTTATTGTTATAGCAACTCTAGGAAACTAATACAGTCGTTAGAGTGATCCTTTAGAAACATAAATCAGGTCATGTCGTTTTCCTATGCAAAACCTTCCAGTGGCTTCATATTACACTCAAGTATAACTCAGATCCTTTCCTCCCTGACTGGACAGGAATGCTCTGATGGCAGGGGCTCTTTTGTTCATTGCTACATCCTCAGTACAAAATCCGGAGAAGGTGATGGCACCCCACTCCAGTACTCTTGCCTGGAAAATCCCACAGGCGGAGGAGCCTGGTGGGCTGCCGTCTATGGGGTCGCACAGAGTCGGACACGACTGAGCAACTTAGCAGCAGCAGCAGCAGAAGTACAACACATGAGTCGAGAGCCCAGGGCAGAGCCTTGGTGGGCCTGGGTGGTTCAGAAAGAACTAGAACTCTCTGTTAGTGGTTAGAAGCCCAGGGGATAGACCACACTGGCCGACGGATGCAAGCAGGCATCCTGTAACCTCAGAATTCAAACTCATCATTCATAATTCCAAAAGCCAGGTTAATATGGGTATGGCTTCCTATTGTCTGGGGATGGAAAGTCTAATCTTGATTAATGTCTTACCTTAGAAATTGGTATAAAGTGACTCTCATAAAGGTTAAATGGAAGAATGTTGACAAGTAACCTTGTATTTATATGTAGAGCTCTCTGAAAAAGCCAGATATCGATAAGGCATATAAAAAGAAGAAAAATTACAAAGGATTAAAAGCAAATGCTTATCCTCTAACTCAAAAAGAATGTCCCTGAACTTAAAGAATCATGCTGGCTGCTAGGTGTTGGGTACCTTCTATGCCTCAGGGACTCTGCTAAGCATTTTGCTTACATTTTCTCATTTAATATTCACAACAACCCTCTGAGGTGGATATGATGATGTTTTCCATTTAGAGAAAGGGAGATTGAAGTTCTGAAAGGGTAAGAAACTTCCCCAAGGTCATGCAGTTACTACGTGACAGATCTGGGACTCATGATGGTCTAACTCTAGAGCCTGTGCTCCTAACTGTCTTACTTCATCTAAGACATAGAGAACTGAAGCTTGAGAAACAATTGAAAAGTGCTTTCATTTCCATTTGGGGAAAGAAATGGATGAACAAGGCAAGGACTGCTTGGGGGAGATTTTAACTTACGAGAGAGAAAGTAGAACTGCTCAATTGCTATTCGAATTTTGACTTATCTACTAAGGAGAATGATTTTGCCACAAGAGAAAAGTAGAATAAAGAGGAGGGAGTCAGGGCTCAGTGTGGATGTGAAGGCAGGAAGCCAGCACAGCTCATAAACATGAGCTCAGGTCTCCAGGCTTAGATAAAATTCACCTTGTGGGCCTGTTAGAACTTTCAAGCATAAAATCTATGGTGCTGGTTGCTGCTTGGGACAAGAGATGCAACCTTTGAACTTCTCCCTTCTCCTTTGCCTGGTATCTGTTTCTCCTCAAGATATTTTCAGACTCAGATGGGAAGATTTTTTTTCCCCCCTTCTCCACATCTATTCCTTGAGAGACTTTTGGCATAAGAAGAGTATGTCACACATGAAGGTATATACCACATATGTGGCAAATTTCTTAATGAGTTAAGTGTTAAAATGTTCTCTTCCCCTTCTCTTCGGCCTTACATTGGAGCACTGCCACTAAGAAGAATGGTGTGTAGCAAAGATAATTCCATATAGCAAACAACAAAAAATAACCTATTGTTCATGTGTCTCAAGTGAGTTGGGAACAGACTGGGTGGCGCTACTGGTCTTGCCGAGACTTGCTCATGTGCCTGGAGTCCAGTGAGGAGGTTGCCTGGTGTGATCTCTCTCAGGTCTGCCCCACTGGCCCCTTAGGCTTGCGTGCTGTCCGGGAGTGCTCTCATGGTGGAGGCAGAGGCGCAGGAACACAGTGGAGACACGAGGCCCGAGGGCCTGTCCTCGGAGCTAGTTCTGTTGGGCAAAACAAGCCATAACTGAGGCCCAGACTGAAGAGGTGGGAAGACAGAGTTGGTTTTTTTAATAAGAGGAACTGGAAGGTCACATGGCCATGAATGATGTTAATCTCCCTCAAGTATCTGGTTTGGGCCAGGCATTGCTTTGGGAGTATGAGTGTAAATAGTCATGTCCCTGCCCTTGGGTTTTCTAATTCATTAAGGCCAGTACCTATCAATACTGGACTATTCCCTGGGCGGGAATGTGAAGCTTTGGCTAATGCATGAGTTTATAGCGAGTTCTTTATTCATGCGGGACACGTCTTTTTTTTTTTTTTTACTGTGTGCTGCCTATTTATATCCCCATGGTTGACTGTAGCAAATGGTTCTCTAAAGTGGAGAGATTTGTTCCAGTAAACATTCCTACTCAGCAATTGCACCATCATCTCATTATTTTTCTTAAAATTGCCCAAGAAGAAGGAGAAGTTCTTTGGTGTGTATAAGTGGGCTGCGGGAGTTGAAGGTCAGACAGGGAGAATACTAGGAATATGCAGGCAAAGTTAGTAACTGACATCTCCTTCTGCCCAAAGATGGGCTTGGTGAATCACATCATTGATTCTCCTGTGTTATGTTTCCTTGATTGAAATACAAGAGTCAGCAGTCTTCAGCCTAGCTCAACAAAAATAGCAGCCTCACTTCAAGGCTTCCCAGATGGCTCAGTGGTAAAGAATCTGCCTGCCAGTGCAGGAGATACAGGAGACATGGGTTCAATCCCTGGGTCAGAAAGATCTCCTGGAGGAGGTATTCTTGCCTGCTACAGTCCAATGGGTCACAGAATCCGTCACAACTGAGTGACTGAGCACACACACACTCCTTATGAGGTTATGGGAAAGGAAGTTAGGATTTCTCAGAGCCACAGAGCTTTCACCAAGAACTTGTCATATTGAACCAACTCTTATTCCTTTTATGATCACATTATTGTACTGTCATAACAGCCTGGAGGCAGGATGTTCGTAATGCCCAGCAAGGCAGCTGGTAAAATATTTTATAAAACTTGCATAGTCAACAGGATGAAACATGACTTGGATAAGTTAACAAGTTGATTTATAACTGAATGTTTACATATGAAGATCTTATACTAATGTCAATTTTTGGAGGGTAGGATGGAAATTTCTCCATCAGAACATTGCAGGACATTTCTTGTTTGTAATATGGCTGGGATACAGTTGTAGTGGGCAAACCTGTCAAATTTCCAAATGATTCAAAGCCAGAAGGAAGAAGTTTGTGTAATGGATGGTGGAATCAGGATTCTACATCATGTGACAGACCAAGAGGATGGGCTGAAACTAAAGGATGAATTCGAATAGGAATAAATCCACAGCCAAGAAGGGACCTTGAAGAGTAATTTGCAGAGGTATGGGATAGCAGAGCCCCAGCTTAACAGCACACAGTCAATTAGAGCCAAGCCTGTGACATGGTGGATAAAAAGCTCTCTTCCTAAACTGAATTAATAGAAGTGGAGTGTTAAGATCAAGGGAGATTATAGTTCCCCCTGTCTCCTGAATTTATCAGACCACAAACATTCAATAAAACATTTATTAAGTAGCTCTCTGTATCAAAGTCTTAGGCAGTTTACTTCTTAAATAAATTGATGTGAGTTACGAGGATTTCCTACATCCCAGTGCTGAACAAAAGGTATCTGAAAACTCCTACTTACAGCTGGGTTACAAGTGCCAGGACTTGGTGTATGGCCTGAGTGCTCATTTATAGCCTGTGGGGTCAACTTGCCTTTTGCTCGTTCACCATTTCTTAACTCAAACCTCTTATTGCAAGTAAATGGACTTGTTTACTTTGATTTTCTTCTTTTATTAATCAGCATCCCTTTAATGGTTCATATGATAGCATCAGGGCTCTGTGTTCATTCCTGTTCATCCTTTTGATGTTGGTATCATTCTCTCTTACTGCAGAGAGCTTCTTCTATATTTCAGTGGAAATGGCCAGAAGGGCTTAAGATTATATTATCCTTAAGGCCCATACTCTTAAAGCAAGAGACAGACATTCTACTGGTGCTTATATATCAGAGAAACTCTGCTTGGACCGACATGTCATATAGTCACTCAAACTGGCCACTTCTGAGTAATGGTGTTCACACCTGTCGTGGCTGTAAGGGTGTTTGTGTGTGTATGTTGTATGGGGAGGGGGTGTGTGTGAATAGCAGGTTTGGCCCCATGTAAAAACCACACGAAATTTTCCACAGGGACGAGCATAGGTTTTATTCCAAGAGAAATGAGCATAGTATGCTAGGGAGACAAATATATCTATAAACTTTTCTCCTAAAGAAATCATTAGAATACGGGTAAGAGGAAGAGGAAGAAAGATGGCTCAGGGGACCCATTTATTTTTAAATGTGTTCACCAGTTCCTGAATTATAAGAGAAAGTTAAAGTATTAGTCGCTCAGTCCTATTCGACTCTTTGCGACTCCATGGACTGTAGCCCACCAGGCTCCTCTGTCCATGGAATTCTCCAGACAAGAATACTGGAGTGGGTTGCCATGCCCTCCTCCAGGGGATCTTGCCAACCCAGGGTACAAACCCAGGTCTCCTGCATTGCAGGCAGACCAGGGATGAGCCACCAGGGATGGCTGCAATTCCTTCTGATCAGACATTATGTTAAGACTGTAGCAGGCTGAGATTTGCTGCTTTTTTTCCCACTTAAAATTGGGGTTTGTACTTCCTACCTCCCTTCTTCTGTTGTTTGGATGTATGAAGGAACATCCTGGAAAAGCCTGAAGTCCTCAGGTGAAAAAATATTAACAAGGAACACACTGATGATGTCCTGGTAATTTTCAAGGAAGTCCTGGATCTCTTTTGCAGATGGTCCAGAGAGAAGTGGGAAAAGACACACTGATTTTCAGCTCAGTTCCATTTCTGTCTCTGCTTGTTGTGGCTGATCATTTTGAAGACTCCCACAGAGCAGGGAAATGGGGACTTTCAGCCTCACTTCTCCTGGTCTGATAGAGTAGCTGCAGGACATGTGGTGGGGTCACGTGCTCCCTGCAAACGGACAGGGAACACGGATTTCTGGCTCTAGAGGATCTGATGCTCAGACTAACTTGCACTCCAGGATCCCCGAGGCCCGTCCACACCATCACATCCTCCGCCTCTTGATTACTTGGGCTGGCAGGGAAACGCCTGCGCGGGCACCCAACAACGTCGTTAATCTTGATGTCACCTGCTTTGGCTGTGGACTTCACTCTAGGGCTTGAGAGTCATTTTGCAGAAAATATTCAATCCTAATGATGTTTATGGTGACCGATATTAGAATGGGTGAGTTCTGTGAATGCTGTCAAGCCGGCTGGCCTGTGATTGGAAGTCATTTGGTATCAGAAAACTGGCCTTCAGTGGAAAGGTCACCACAGATTATACACAAAATAGGTGAGCCGTGGGATGTTTGGAGTGATTATTGGTACTCAAGTTTAGAACCACAGAGGCCATCCTTTTGCTTATTTTTCCTTCTTCCTTGGAAGCTGTATGTTATTTGCCTTTCCATTTATCTGAGAAATTGAAAGTGGAAATTCGCTGCTATTTATCTACTGTACATTCTAAGTACCTGTCATGTTTCATTGTCCCCAACCCTGCAGAAAAATGTATACATCAGGTTTTTAAATATGTTTTTACCTTAATAGAATTTTATATGTAGAGATATAATATTAAAAGATTCATATAACTGCATAAAATATATTCAGTGGATATATTAATATATATACATTTATATTTCATATGAAAATATATTTCATGTGTGCAATATCTATTTAAAATATATGGAATACATTTTATCTTCTTGTAACCCTGTGAGATATGATTATCTTCATTTTTAATAGATGAAGAAACAGAAGAAATTAGCTAGCTTTCACAAGATCACAGAGTCAGCTGCACATAATAGACACCAACCTTGATTCATTTCAGCAGAAAATAAATTTATCAAAATGGTATTGTGTCTGGGAGGGCTGGAATACAGGACTAGAGGCCACAGTCAGGAATAACTGCCAAAGATCGTACTCCTGCTGCCTCAGGTTCAAACCCCGAGGTGTTTCCTGCTCACAGACAGCTGAGAGAGAGAGACTGGGGACTTCATCATCGCAGCCCGTGGAATACAATGAAGTTGATGCTACCGTCTTTCTTAGAATGGCTGCCTCAGGCTCTGCTTCTTTGGTAGACCTGCTTCCATTTTCAAGTTTGGGCATGTGAGTCTGATGGGAGGCTTTTGCTTTGAAAGGGATATGTACATTTATAAATGGAAGAAAAAATGTGTTTCAAACACTAATTCTGAAACTTGGGGAAAGTTCAACATTATAATGTAGTGAATTGTTAGTCACTGTAGTTTAATCAAGAACAACAACGAAATGGGCAAATAATGTTGGTTTGGAGGAACTATGAGAGTTTTACACTTGTGACAAAGGGGAAGATCACAGAATGTCCTTGCTGAAAACATATCTACAAAGCAACCATGTAAATGTTTTAATATTTTTCAACACAGGTGGTGCATGAACATTGAAAAATAGAATAAATATTACAAATAAGCCTCAAGTTACCTTGACCATCACCAGCAATTTCTAGAGAATTCTTCCATATGAGAAGCCTCTTATTAGATTCTTTTAAACCTATTTGTATGTATTCTCACCCATAGACTTGTATCCAAGAAAATGGGTAGTTTTATTTACTGTGTGTGTGTTTCCTTTAGCACCTAATCTTAGAGAGTTTTCTGTGTTGGGACATACAGATTTCCCTCACTAGTTTGTGTACTTCATAGTATTTCATTATATGAGTACATTAGTCAGCTTGCTCCGACAATCCCCTCTTGGTACACATCTAGGACATTTGCAGTTTTTAGCTTTTGCTAACACTGTTCCAAAGAGCCTCCTTGAACATGTCTCTTTGTGGACTCTTTCTCCACAGAGGCTATGAGCAGTGGAATTGCTAAGTCACTGGGGATGCACATTTAAACTTAATAGGCACTGGGAGATTGTCCTTGTAAGCACCTGTACCAAATTATGCTCTCACTTGCAATTTAAAAATAACCATTTCCCCACATCAATGACATTAGCGAACTTCTTAATTTTTGCCCATGTGAAGTGTTTTGTTTTGTTTTTAATTTGCCTACATGAAGTCTTTGAACTCTGGTGATGAGGAACATCTTTTTGTGTATTTGTTGGCTATTTGCATTTTCTCTTTTGTGTATGCTCTTTTCCTACTCTTCCTCATCAATATCTTCTTGCACTTCGTCTCTAGACTCCTGAGGATATTTCCTGCCTCCTGAGAAATCTGTATGCAAGTCAAGAAGCAACAGTTACAACTGGACATGGAACAACAGACTGGTTCCAGATTGGGAAAGGAGTATGTCAAGGCTGTATATTGTCACCCTGCTTATTTAACTTATATGCAGAATACATCATGCGAAATGCCAGGCTGGATGAAGCACAAGCTGGAATCAAGATTGCTGGGAGAAATATCAATAACCTCAGATATGCAGATGACATCACCCTTATGGCAGAAAGCGAAGAAGAACTAAAGAGCCTCGTGATGAAAGTGAAAGAGGAGAGTGAAAAAGCTGGCTTAAAACTCAACATTAAGAAAACTAAGATCATGGCATCCAGTCCCATCACTTCATGGGAAATAGATGGGGAAACAGTGACAAACTTTCCTCCTAAAATAAAGTCTGTCACTGTTTCCACTGTTTCCATTTGCTCCTTGGAAGAAAAGCTATGACCAACCTAGACAGCATATTAAAAAGCAGAGACAACACTTTACCAACAGAAGTCTAGTCAAAGCTACAGTTTTTCCAGTAGTCATGTATGGATGTGAGAGCTAGACTATAAAGAACTGAGTGCCAAAGAACTGATGCTTTTGAACTGTGGTGTTGGAGAAGACTCTTGAGAGTCCTTTGGACTGCAAGGAGCTCAAACCAGTCAGTCCTAAAGGAAATCAGTCCTGAATATTCATCGGAAGGATTGATGCTGAAGCAGAAACTCCAATATTTTGGCCACTTGATGCGAAGAACTGATTAATTGGAAAACACCCTGATGCTGGGAAAGATTGAAGGTGGGAAGAGAAGGGGACGACAGAGGATGAGATGGTTGGATGGCATCACTGACTCAATGGACATAAGTTTGAGCAAGTTCTGGGAGTTGGTGATGGACAGGGATGCCTGGCGTGCTGCATTCCATGGGGTCGCAAAGAGCTGGACACGACTGAGTGACTGAACTGAACTGAGGATATTTCATATAAATGGAATCATAGTATATAGCCTTTGTGCTTGACTTATTTTACTCAGGATAATGTTTTTGAGGTTCATCCATATGGTATATGCATCAGTACTTCATGACTTTTTATGGCTGAATGATATTCCATTGTATAGACGTTCCAAGTTTTGTTTATCCACTCATTATTGATGCCTGTTTGGGCTATTTCCACCTTTTGGTTATTGTGAATAGTGCTGCTGTAAACATTTGTGCCTGAATATCTGAGTATTTGTTTTTCAGTTCTTTTGTGTAGGAGTAGAATTGCTAGTTCATATGGCAATTTTATGTTTAATTTTTTGAGACTATGCTGAGCTGTGTCTATTTTCTTCCTTAACCTTCTCACCACCTCAGTGAGGAAGAGCTATAATTACCTCTTAACAGATATGAAGTTAGAGATAAGAAGAATGAGAGGCCCAGAGAAGTTAAGTGGTTTTCCCAAGGCATGCTGCGTGCTAAGTCACTTTAGTTGTGTCTGACTCTTTGTGACCCTATGGACTGCAGCTCCTCAGTCCATGGGATTCTCCAGGCAAGAGAATCCAAGAAGACTGGAGTGGGTTGCCATGCCCTCCTTCAGGGGGTCTTCCTGACTGAGGGATGGAATTCTCGCATCTTACATCTTCTGCATTGGCAGGCAGGTTCTTTAACACTAGTGCCTCCTGGGAAGCCCTTTCCTAAGGTTACATAGCTACTCAGTGGTAAAGTAGGGATTTAAACCCAGGCAGGCTGGTTCTAAAATCTGAGCCCTTAACTGCTATGCTACCCTCTCCTACAGTGCCTAAGGAGGAGGATGTCAAGATATGAGTTAGTTTGCTTCTTCAGAGGATTATTAATTGAAAGAAAAATCCTCTTACTACAGGAATGCTACCTAAGGGCAGAGCTACAAAGCCACCTACCATCTATTAAACTTTTTAACATCAAAGGGAAAGTGAACACAATCTCTGTGGGCACTTTTCTGCTCACCTGTGCAGGTGGCTCACCTGTGTCCCCTGGAGGAGTGGGAATACTTATTCTCCCAGCCTCTCCCCCTTTCTGTCATCCCTTCAGTCTCTAACAGCTTCTAAGTGCTTTGCCCCTGGGGGACTGGTGATTTCAGTTATAGTGGAACTCTCAAGCCTCGTATCTCAATGGGAAGTTGCACAGACATTTGCGTCTTCATTTCATGCCTGTCTTTCCTAACACTGGTCATAGAGAGCCCAGAATAAGTGATGTTCATAAGGATTAATACCCATTGACTGTGGAAATGTGAAATTGATTCCAGATAGCCTTTGAAATAAGACTCCAGGGTGACTGAGTAGTAGGGCGAGAGCAAAGTCTCCACTGGGTCACAACTGAGATCTGGTAACTGCAGAAAAGTGAAATGGATCCTAAGAGACACACCATTGTTAGAAAGTGCCAGCATCACTGTGGGGCAGACAGGCAGCAAAATCTTTGCTGTATCTGCTACCCCAGGGAGGACTGAAGAGCCTAGCTGTATCCCACAGTGCTCCCATCTTCTAAAGTGGCATCTTTCTTCTGTCTACTAGAAGGGGTGGAATGCCCCCGTCACCTGAGTGTGTTAATAAATAGCTGGCTGCCTACCAAGGTGTGTGCTATTGAAGCAAAAAATTGCATTTTCCAATTTTTAAACAAGTTTTCAAACTCTCTTGGCAAGTTGAAATCTGTTGCCTATTTCATATAAATAAAAACTTCTGGAACGTACCTTGATTTATTTTTCTGTGTGTGTCTTGTAGTCAGCCATTAAGCTGAGCGTCTTCCATTTGCTCCGCTAGCCCCATCAGTGGGTTCTCTTGCCCTCTGGTTTCTCACTGGGTTTGGTCAATGGGAGGCACTAGCAGGAGATTGGAGGGAAGGATGAAATGGAGTTGAATACATTTGAGTTTGTGATTCACTTCCTGGTGGGACACAGGTCAGTGGTGGTTGTGTTTTTCTGTGGTGGGGCATCGCTCCTGTCAGGTGGTCCTCTCCCAAAGCTACAGGTTTTTTTATTTTGACTTTCGGTAATTCTCCCTCCATTTGTCCCTTCAGTGAGAGGGTAGTATCTACTTCCTACTATTGTAGGAAGAGCTTTGTGACCTGTGGGTTTTCCTAAGCTTGCCACTTCTTTATATACCACCCCTCCTTCAGCAAGCCATCTGTTTCTGGCCATGATTCTGACTAGGACAGCCACTCAATACCTCTGGTCCCTATGACAGCTCTCAGACATTGACAGGTAGGGGCAAGACTGCCAAGGCTGGAACAGGATACAGATCAACTATCAAACTGTGACCCTATCATCTTGTGCCTGATGAGACTGGGCCAGAGAACGGGAGATCTGAGGGCTGAGGGATTTGGTCAGGAGATGGGGATCGCAGAGGAATCTGGAAAAGTTACCTAAGAGAGACATCCAGAATAGAGGGCAGAAAATTAATGCCGCAACTCAAGGGGCAGTTGGTGAGATGATTTGTGGATTTCAGCTATATACACACACACTTTCATACACGCCTTTATTGTTCGAGTAGATTTTCCCTTTCCTTAGTATACATTGAGAAGAGTCACTTTTCATGTGCATCTAAGATCTCCCCAGCCCTTCACCCCAGGATCTGAGCTCCTTGCAGGTTCTTGGAGTAACCCAAGCCTTTTCTTACTCCTGTCCATTCAGTGCAAATGGTCCACTTTGACAACTTTTTCATCATGATAATTCATAGTCCTTCTTTAAGGCTTAGTCAACCATGATAATTTTTAGTCTTTAAGGTCAACTGAGAGGCCCAGGAAGCCCTGGTCTGATGGAGGTGACTTCTGGGCACCCACAGCATCATACTAGTCTTCCTTCCCATCCCCCCACCGCCAGAGCATTGGACAAATCTGTCCAGTAGGATTTCGGTCCCACTTATTAGCAAGTTGTAGTTTAGAGATCTTAGTTAAAGAGAAAGAAGGTTAAAATTCCTAATATTTTGGGGATTTTGGAGGCAGTGGGATAAAAAAGTCTGTATCTGTACTTTGAGACTGGGAAAAGAGCTCCCAGAAGTTCTGAAAAATTCTGTTTTACAAGGTGAAGACATATACCTCTAAACATGAAATCAAACTCCTTATACATTAAATAAAATGGAACACATCAACAGTGGTTCAAGGGAAAGCAAAATCCCCCAGGAGAGAAGGCAAAGAAACAACTCCTGGGGTAAGAGGGCATTTTCTTCATGATTCACTAAGCTTTTCACCCTCAGGAGGGCCCAGATAAATGTGTATGAAGAAAACTATGTATCTATTTGTCATGGTGTGTGGGGGAGGTCCTGAAGACCACCCCCGGGTTTGGTGATTTGCTAGGAGGATTCCTAGACTCAGCATATAGCTATACTGACGGTTATGATTTATTACAGCAAAAGGATACGAAGCAAAATCAGCACAAGGGAGAAGTGCTTAGGGCAAAGATCAGAGGAAACGCGCTACAAGCTTCCAAGAGTCCTCTCCCAGTGGAGAACGTCACGCAGGATGTGCTTACTTCCCCCAGCAATGTGTTACCACAACACTTGAGACGTGTCCACCAGGGAAGTTCATTAGAGACTCAATGCCTAGGGTTTCTACTGGGGTCACCCTCTGTCTGGCACATGGCTACATTCCAGACTCCCAGGAGGAAAGCAGGTGTTCACCACAAAAAAGTCCCACTGTTTTAAGAGTCTAGGCATAGTGAGTCCTCTTCTCAGTTCTGGGAATGGTGGAAACCCCCCTCAAATCCAAATTTCCAGATGCCATCCAAGGGCCAATCTTTAAGCAGCCTTTCTAAGAACAGCAGTCCTCAATACTGCTTCATTTGCTCCTTTTCTCACATGGTGTCACACTGGTTCCCCCTGGTTCATGGGGGCAGCTCTATAATTCACCAGCAAGTAGAATCCCTTTTCCTTAGATTCCGTGAGGAACTGGGGCTTCCTAAAATGTCAGCTCAGATTTTTTTTTGCAGATACCTTACCACTGATTTCCAAGCCACTGTGGCACTGCTAACAGTTGGCTTCAATTAAATTGTTACCCACACCCCCTTCTTTGCATCCCAGCCTGAAGGGCTTAAGTTCAAATTCCCAAAAGCCATCCCTGCTGCATGTAAGACATATCTCAGAGCCTTGCCAGGAGTTAAATCCTATGTCACAAGAGGGCTCCCATGAAATAAACTCTTTTATACAAAAAACTTTATCTTCTGCCCTCATTGACCAAGCACCCAGGGATTCATTTCCAGTCATGGTCTCCTGGTTCTTGCCCAGCCGTGTAAACCAGTCCTGTGGCTACTATGGCATGCATCCCTCTCTCCCTAACAAGCCCAACACTTGCTCATTAGGTTAGGCTGAGAGTTAACACTTGCTGTTGGTCTGGTAGTCAGCAGTGCAGGTGGGAACATTGTGTCCTTAGGCACCTGGCGTATTTGTGGCATTGCTATTCTTCAAGCAGAAAATGCGGCCTGTCTTCCAACAAGAAAAGGAGGACACTTTAACAGGCCCAGACAGTTCAGGGGGCTCTTCGGGTCGAAAGTAATCAAGTACATCTTCCCAGATATCCCCAACCCCAGTTCTCAGAGTCCCACTCATTCCATCAAGGCCCTGACTTGAGTGTAGGACATGTGCCTAGTCTGAAAATTCAGCCTTCTCTCAAGTTCTGCCACTCTTAGAGATAAGTCCTGTGTCTGTTCTCCAGCTCTGGTTTCAAGCTGAAGAATATTAGGGTTCCTTTAACTACTGCCAAGGAGGCTTTCTAACACAATGCAATTTGCTCTAAATTGTTGAAAGATTGCCCTGAGGCTGTCATTTTTTTTCCTCTCCGATGTGTTCGTGGTATTCAGCAACAGCCAACTCAATTTTGCAGTCCAGATAATTACTCTATCTTTCACTCCTTCTTGACACCAGAGACGTTGCAGAAGCCAGCGCATCCCCTTCCACCTCCAGCCTGTCCCGGTTATCCACAGGTCAAAGTCTTAGTAATTGCACTGTGCCAGTGTGCTAGGGATGGATGGGGCTCCATCTCCCCTCAATGATGGAGGCCTCTTTGCCAGGCAGCCAAGTCGTGATTCAACTCTAGATCCTTTCCTTTGAATCTCATTCTTAGGTCTGCTTCTCAAACTCTCTTAGGTTAGTGTGGGGGTGGGGGAACAAAATAATGGCCCTAAAGATGTTCATATTTTAATTACTGGAGCTAGTATCTTACCTGACACGGCACAGCAGACTTTGCAGATGTGGTTAAAGGAAGGATCTTGACATGGGGAAACTAGCCTGGATTATCCAGTGGGGTTCAATATACTTATAAGCATCATTGTAAGAGGGGAGAGGGAGGGGTCATAGTCAGAGAACCTGAAGTGACAATGGAAGAAAAGCTTGCAGTGAATGTGGACCATGACTAAGAAGTGCAGGTAACTTCTAGGTACTGGGAAAAGTGAGGAATGGATTATCCCCAAGAATCTCCCGAAGGAGCATAGTCCAGCCAACACTTTGATTGAGCCCAGTGAGACCTAGGTCAGATTTCTGACCTCCAGAATGATAATATATTTGCAATGTTTGAGTTGCTAGATATGTGGTAATTTGTTACAGCAGTGATAAGAAGCTAATATATTTGGGTTCCCTAGAAGCAGAGCCTGAGACAGGGATTTGGGTACCCATGATTTATTGAGAGAATGCTCTCAGGAGACTCCTGTAAGAGAGTAAGGGAGACAAGATGAAAGGGAATTGCTAATCAGGGCTGTGGCCCTGATTAAAATCTAGCCTTGGCCTAATTCATGGAGGGTGGTTGTGCTCTGGATATAGACCACATTGAGGAGTTATTCTCTCTTGAGGCAAGGAGGCTGCCCTTTGATTCCAGTTTTAGCCAGTCATTGGTGGCTCCTGGGTTGATGGCTGTCATGAGGCTTGGGAACAGCGTGTATCCTCCTAGATGACATGAGTCCTGTAAGCAGAACCATTCTCTGACAAGGGAGGCACCTGTGACCTGTTAGCAGCTAATACTCACAGAGCGCGGATGGGTGCACAGTCCCAGTAAAGGTGATCCTTGAACAGAGCAGAACTTGTATACCACAAGGAAACCACCTGACATGCCAGGCCAGAGGAATACAAAATATGTAAGCAAGTGTGGGTTTTTTAGCCTGATTGCTTTGGCCTCCAAATGCAGACTCAATTTGGTTTGCAAAAACACAGCTAGGTGGATTTATCTTCCTAATGACCAGTTACTCAGTGGTTTTACAGAATTCAGCTGCTTTACTGAATTCTTTCGGCTTCTGTTTTAGTTTGTTTAGGCAACCTTGGCTTGCAGTTGACATCAGGCCCCCGGCAAGATCACATTTGAGTGAGAAGTCCTTTGGACTCACTGATGTGACTGGTGATTTTTGGCTGTTTTGGGATTTCCAGTGGGGGGCAATTCTGGTCCTGGAATACTGATCATTGGTCTGTCCCCTTACTTGATCAACACAGGAAGTGGGATACCGGTAGACAATCTCCAGTGGAGATAGGTTTTCAGCCTTAATTATTTTACCCCATAATGGCACGATGAACACATCCAAACGAATGGAAAATGGGATTCTTCACTGAGCCGCATCGTGCCCCAGATCCGTAATTTGATACAAAAGCTTCACACAAATTGAAATTAAAATGCATTTTAGATGCTTCCTCCCATCAAAGCAGTTTGCACCAGCAGGCTTCTCTCTTTCATGAGTTTGCTATAGAAATAGGGGAACCAGGCAGCTTTGCTCTTGGCGGCTGTGGAAGTAACACAATCTCCCTGCTTGTCAACTGCAGGCAAGAAAATGGAATAAAATGAAAACCAATTGGAGGTCTAATTATCCTTTTTAAAATGACTTCATCCTGTAGAGTGGCCCACTGAATACATAAAAGGTACCTTTCTTTTCATTTCTTTTGTTTCCCTCGGGTGTTTGGGGCCACAGTAACAGAGGCAGTCACACGGGGATACAGGAGATGCACTCAGTGTTTGAGTCCAATTTACTTGCTTAACAGCATTTATAGCGGGTGTGGCTATCTGTCAAGCATTGTCTCAAACACTCCTCAGACAGAACACATTTATTTTTCGTAAAGACTCTACAAAGGACATCTCTTACCTTCTGAGATGGACTGTATTCTGCCTACGGAATGTATGAAAGTGAAAGTTGCTCAGTCCTGTCTGACTCTTTGTGACCCCATGGACTATACAGACCATGCAATTCTCCAGACTAGAATACCGAAGTGGGCAGCCTTTCCCTTCTCCAGGGGATCTTCCCAACCCAGGGATGGAACCCAGGTCTCCTGCATTGCAGGCGGATTCTTTACCAACTGAGCTATCAGGGAAGTCCATAGTTCAGATCAGTTCAGTCTCTCAGTCATGTCAGACGCTTTGCGACCCCGTGGACTGCAGCATGCCAGGCTTCCCTGTCCAACATCAACTCCTGGAGCTTGCTCAAACTCATGTCCATCGGGTCAGTGATGCCATCCAACCATTTCATCCTCTGTCGTCCCCTTCCCCTCCTGCCTTCAATCTTTCCCAGCATCAGGGTCTTTTCCAAGGAGTCAATTATTCACATCAGGTGGCCAAAGTTTTGGAGTTTCAGCTTCAGCATCAATCCTTGCAATGATAATATTCAGGACTGACTATATTTAGGATTGACTGGTTTGATCTCCTTGCTGTTCAAGGGACTCTCAAGAGTCTTCTCCAACACCACAGTTCAAAAGCATCAATTCTTCAGCTCTCAGCTTTCTTTATAGTCCAACTCTCACATCCATACATGACTACTGGAAAAACCATAGCTTTGACTAGATGGACTTTCATTGGCAAAGTAATGTCTCTGCTTTGTAATATGCTGTCTAGTTGGTCAAGCTTTTCTTCCAAGGAGGAAGCATCTTTTAATTTCATGGCTGCAGTCACCATCTGCAGTGAATTTGGAGCCCTCCAAAATAGTCTCTCACTGTTTCTATTGTTTCCCCATCTATTTGCCATGAAGTGATGGGACCAGATACCAGAATCTTAGTTTTCTGAATGCTGTTTTAAGCCAACTTTTTCACTCTCCTCTTTTACTTTCATCAAAAGGCTCTTTAGTTCTTCTTCAGTTTCTGCCATAAGGGTGGTATCATCTGCGTATCTGAGGTTATTGATATTTCTCCCAGCAATCTTGATTCCAGCTTGTGCTTCATCCAGCCTGGCATTTTGCAAAATGTACTCTGCATATAACTTAAATAAGCAGGGTGACAATATACAGCCTTGATGTACTCCTTTCCTGATTTAGAACCAGTCTGTTGTTCCATGTCCAGTTGTAACTGTTGCTTCTTGACCTGCATACAGATTTCTCGGGAGGCAGGTCATTTGGTCTGGTATTCCCATCTCTTTCAGAATTTTCCACAGTTTGTTGTGATCCACACAGTCAAAGGCTTTGGCATAGTCAATAAGGCAGAAGTGGATGTTTTTCTGGAACTCTTTTGCTTTTTCAATGATCCAACAGATGTTGGCAATTTGATCTGTGATTCCTCTGCCTTTTCTAAATCCCGTTTGAACATCTGGAAGTTCATGGTTCACATACTGTTGAAGCCTGGTTTTGAGAATTTTGAGCATTACTTTGCTAGCGTGTGAGATGAGTGCAATTGTATGATAGTTTGAACATTCTTTGGCATAGCCTTTCTTTGGGATTGGAATGAAAACTGACCTTTTCCAGTCCTGTGGTCACTACTGAGTTTTCCAAATTTGTTGGCATATTGAGTGCAGCACTTTCACAGCATCATCTCTTAGAATTTGAAATAGCCCGGTTGGAATTCCATCACCTCCACTAGATTTGTTCATCATGATGCTTCCTAAGGCCCACTTGACTTCGCATTCCAGGATGTCTGGCCTTAGGTAAGTGAGCACATAACTCATCTTCTTCTGTGAGAACTCCATAGTATATCCTTCACTAAGTCTGCTTCTACTTAAAAGAAACCCAAATTCCATGAAGTAAGTAGTTGATTGTTGCTATGTTAGGGACACTAAGGAACAGAGAGGTGAAGTGACTTGCCCAAAGTCACACAGCTAATAAGAAGCACTAGAGCTGGAATTTTAACTTGGGTCGAAGTTCAGTAGTCATGTATAGATGTGAGAGTTGGACCATAAAGAAGACTGAGTACTAAAGAATTGGTGCTTTCGAACTGTGGTGTTGGAGAAGACTCTTGAGGGTAATTTGGTTTGGAAGGAGATCAAACCAGTCCATCCTAAAGGAAATCAGTCTTGAATATTCATTGGAAGGACTGATGCTGAAGCTGAAACTCCAATACTTTGGTCACCTGATGCAAAGAACTGACTCCTTGGAAAAGACCCTGATGCTGGGAAAAACTGAAGGCAGGAGGGGAAGGGGACGACAGAAGATGAGATGGTTGGATGGCATCATCGACTCAATGGATGTGAGTTTGAGCAAGCTCTGGGTGTTGGTGATAGACAGGGAAGCCTGGTTGGTGTGTGGCAGTCCATGGGGTCACAAAAAGTCAGACATGACTGAGCAACTGAATTGAACTGAACTGACAAAGGAGACTCAGAGAATTGTGTGACTTGCACAAGATCTTAACATAAGCTGAGTCCAGAATCTGAGTCTTACAATTAATCAGTCATTCAATTGATATTTATTATGCACCACTATACTCAGACCAGGAAATAGTGAGGCAGATAGGTGCCTACATCCATTCAAATGCACAGGCTATTGAAATAAATAGCGAGACCCATCACGGTGTTTTTAGCTTTCAGTACTTTTTGACTGAAAAGATTTTGGAATACATGATATTCTTTACATGTTTTTAGGTTGGTTTTGTCAGATTTCCATTTGAAGGCAATCGAAAGAGCAAGCACTTTTACTGAGCACCACACTAAACATGAGGTGTCTCAGGTCTAACATGTTGCTTTCCCTTCCCATTGGTGGCCCAAGTCCAGGTAGCTGCTGGGAGAACATGGGTGGAAGGGGATGGTGGTGGGGACTTAATGGGACCCATGCTTAAGAAAGAAAAGAAGGAAATGCCTGGACCCAGGAAGAGTCTCACCCTGCGGGAGGCAGAGTTCCTGCACTCAGTTCCCATCACTTCTGACACACCAAAGGGAAACTAGCCCCTCACATGCCGGCTTCCTGAGGAAGATCTGAGCCGATGCAATGGAAAAGACCCTGATGCTGGGAAAGATTGAAGGCAAGAGGAGAAAGGGGATGACAGAGGATGAGATGGCTGGATGGCATCGCTGACTCAATGGATATGAGTTTGGGCAGTCTCTGGGAGATGGTGTCAGTGCTAGAGTTCATGGGGTCGCAGAGTTGGATACGACTTAGTGACTAGACAAGAGCAAAGTTCAGGACCTTAATACACTATGATCTTCACTGTTGTGATGAATCTGGGTCGAGTTTGGCTTCCACAAAGATAACAAAAGTCTCTCACCTCTCCAGGCTTCAGCCCTAAACCAGGTGGCCTCCTACCGTCCTACCAGGGGGTCAGGAGTGCAGGAGTGTGTGTCCACGGCACATTCCGATGATCATCCTCAAACACGAAGCTTCCCGTATTATTCACAAAAGGGTTGTACTATGCATACTGTTTTGTTCTAGAGTCTTTCTCTGATTATGACACTTTGGCACACTGTCCTACCAGTGGGCAGAGGTACCTCATTTTTGCTTACATTGGCCTCATATTTACCATGTACATTATCCATAATTTAACCAGTGCACTACTCCCAGACATTAGGTTTTCCAGGTTTTCTGTCATCAAGAGTAGCAATGTAATGAATATGTTTATATAGCCAAGTGTGTTTTTGTGAGTGTATTCCCAGGGCAGGTTCCTAGCTGTGGGATTGCTGGATCAAAGGGCATATACATTTTTAATTGTGATAGTTCTTGCTTCATTGTTCTCCAGACAGGTTGTTCCAACTCATATTGTCCCCAGAAGCAGATTGAGAGTACCTGTTTCTTTTCTCTCTTGATAGTACTGTGTATCGGAAAACCAAAAAATTGACCATGTGATACGTGAAAAATATCTTATTGTTGTTTCAGTTATGAGAACAGTTATGCATCTCTTTATTGTTTTTTGGCTAGTTTTATTTTAACTATCTACTTAAATCCTTTGCCCACCTTTTTTTTCTAATTAAGTTCTTTATCTTTTTCTTCCTGGTTTGTGGGTACCTCCTTCATTTTTTAAAGTCTTGGAGAGCTCTAGATCTTTGCTTTATAGCAGGTCTTATACTCTGGCCTGGTAAGACTTTTATTGAATTAACTTTCCTCCTTCCTTTTCTTTGCTTTTCTCCTCTTTAATCTTTATTTCCAAGTACAGTGCTGTGCACCCTGTGGACACAATAAACATGTGCTGATTGACTGTTTTATTTATCTGATTTTTATGGCTTCTTCCCTCTGAAGAGCTCCACAGACTTTATAGTCATTACCTCAATAATGCTCAAAGCACTCTAGTGTGGCAGCTGTAATTACTGTCAGGGTTTTTGAGACAGTGAGACAAAGGAACCGAGATTCTCCAGAATAATTTTTAGAGAGCCTCAGGAGGGGATCTGGGGAGAGATCAGCCCCTTCCCAAGCTCTGGACCAGGAGAGTGTATCAAAGAGTTCTACAGAATGACTGTAGGTTGATGGGTGGGTGATCCCTGGGTCTACAAAGATTTCTCCAAGCCCCACTCTTTAGTCTGAGAGAGAAGTAAAAATATTAGTTATGTATGCCTGGTCCAAATCCTAGTTCCTCTTCTCAACAGTTGCGTGATGATGGGAAGTAACAGTCACTAACGTTTTTTGGGCTCTTATTATATGTCAGACCACATACTGAACGTTCTTTCATGCACTGCTTCACTTGACTGCCAGAAGGTTAAATGACTTGACTGGCCTGCAGTGGCATGGAGCTAACTGTTGGTGTCTGTGGGCTGGGTGGTGGCCCTGGAAAGATATGTCCTTTCCCCTAGAACCTGTGAATGTGACCTTATTTGGAAAAAGAGTCTGCAGAAGTAATTAGGTTAAGGGTTGTGAGACAAAATCAACCTGGAATATCTGAATGAGCTCTAAGTCCAATCACAAGTGTCTTTATAAAGAGATACACGGAGGGGAGACAGACACAGAAGAGCAGAAGGCCACACAAAGACAGAGGAGGAGATGGGAGCGATGCAGCCACATGTACCGGAAGACCTGGAGCCTCTAGAAGCTGGAAGAGAAAAGCAAGGATCCTCTCCTAGAGCCTTCAGGGGAAGCAGGGAAGGGCCCTGCTGACACCTGGATTTTGGACTTCCGGCCTCCAGAACAGTGAGAGGACAAGTTTCTATTGTTTTAAGCGCTCCAGTTTGTAGCAGCTTGTTGTGGCATCCCCAGGAAACTCACGCCACTTTGACACGGGAACCACGTTTGGGGAGCTTCCAAGTCTACACCCTCAGCTCTGATGCTGGCCCGTCAGCAGGTGGCTGCCCCTCTCTGTTTCCTCACCTACAATCGAGTATAGCAATTGTGCCTACACCAGAGCACTGCTGTGAAGATGAGATGGGACAGTGTATGGCTGGTGCAGAACAGTGTTCACTAGATATTGACTCCTGTTGCTCCTAGTATTGTGGTTGTTTTCACTGAGTTTCACTGAGGTACAGCTACTTCTGTGCAGACCTCACTTAGGTACAGGGTCAGTGCCCACAGCCAATGCAGGTCCCACAGGGAGGGTACTTTGGGAATTTTAGGCTATATAAGTCATCATTCTTGGTACTTGGTAATTGAGTAAGTACCTTTGAGACACAAGTCATTGTCCCAGTGTTTTTGTTTGGTGATTACTTATGATTAGATATTTTCATTTCTTTCTGTGTTTTCCTTTGTTTTATTTTTAATACTAATAATACTTACATTTATTGTTAACTTATCATTTTCTGCTTATTGTTAACTTAGAGCAAACCATACCTTTAAGTCTCCAAGAACCCCCGCAGGTTTGGTGACTCACAGGGAGGACTTGTAGGACTCAGGGTATAGTTAGATTCATGGCTGAGACGTGCAGTAAAAGGATACAAAGCAAAATCAGCAAAGGAAAGATGCTCATGGGGCAAAATCTGGAGGAAAACAGGTGCAGGCTTCCAAGATTCCTCTCCTAGTGGAGTCACATAGGATGTACTTAAAACCCCCAATGATGAGTTATAACAAAATTGTGAAGTGTGATCTACTGTTGACTATTGTTAGAAACCCTGTGTCCAGGGTTTTACTAGGGGTTGCTCACACAGGCACCTTCTGCCTAGCGGGTACCAAAATTCCAAACTACCAGAAGAAAAGCAGTTGTTCAACATAAACCATATTGTTTGTACAAAATTGAGGTATAGTAGGCACCTTTATTAGTTTTGGAATAGTGGGAATGCTCTTAAAACCCAAGTTCCCAGATACTAGCCAAGGGCCAAACCTGTAAGCCAACCTTTCTAAGAATGGCAGTCTAAAGCGTGCTAAGTTGGAACTTAAGGTTGGAGTCTGCCTTCCAATGAAGGGGACACAGGTCTGATCCCTGGTCAGGGAACTCAGATCCTGCAACTAAGCCTGTATGCTGCAGCTACCGAGCCTGCACACTCTATTCTAGAGCCCGTGCTCTGCAACTAGAGAAAGCCCGCACACTGCCTCAAAGAGAGCCCATGCGATGCAATGAAGACCCAGCACAGCCAAAATAAAAAAAGAAAAAGAGATAAGGCCTGCTATGTTGACTCTTCTTTTCAGAGCAAGCAATAAAATGTATTCATTTCTAGGCATTATTTAATTACTGCAAGAACCTTACAGCATGGATAGTATTATTCTTCATAATTTAGGGATGAAGAAACTGAGATTTAGGGGTTTTAAGAAACCTACCCCAAATCATCTCTGGTAGATCAGAGCACAGAAATGGTTGTAATAAGTATGCAACAAGGGAGGAGAGAAGGAATTGTTTAAAATGGCTCTAACAGGGAGCACGTATGAATTACGCTGTAGCAATCCTCATATCTCAGTGACTTATAACAACTCATTTTATCTTCCAGTCAAGCTCCATGTCTATTGCAGGTCGGCTGGGGTGCTGCCCTGTGCCATCCTTGCTCTGGGACTCAGCTAATGGAGTCACTGCTGCTCGTCACTGGGGCAGGAGGAAAGCACAAGTGCACATTGCACTTTGCCTCTTAAAGCTTCCACCCGGCAGTGTGATGTGCGTCATTTCCATTGGCCAGTGCAAGTCGCATGACCTCACCCAGCTTCCGGGGAATGGGAAAGTGTTATCCTACTGGGCCTATTCATTGAACAGCCACCAGTGACTACACAGCCGCCAAACAGCATGAACTTCTGGTTACTTAGCCTTCCTTTGAACCCTCTGGTGAGCCACCATGCCCTCTCCTGAATCTGGTCCCATGGCCTAGAGGGCGTGCCTGGAGCCTAGGGGCAATGTCATGTGTCTGCTTTCTTTGCCCGTAGACTACAGACTCCCAGGCTAGAATTTACAACGATTAGTATCTTTGGGGCCGCTCCTTCACTAAGCCTCTGGTTCGCCCCTTTTCCTTTGCCAGCAAGCCAAAGTCACATGAAAACTGAAGCTGAGGAGAAACCTCTTAGCTTGATCAAGCTCTTTGAATCCCTGGCAAGTGTCGCCTAGACATCTGAAACCCTGGGTTCCTTAAAAAAGAATTCCAGGGGTATATTTATTAGCAAGCATGAATTTTGACAGATTTTCATGTTCCTCTCTCTTGGCAGGGTGTGCAGGGATCTCCTGCCAGTTTCTGACAGCCTCGTCGCTAGGTGTTAAGTGAAAAACATCATCAGCTCCATCTATTGATAGGTTTAAGTGACAGTGTATGTTGCCAATCTCAGCCAAGAATCACTGCTGACAATTTTTCTCTCCATCACCGTGCCTGGGTGGGAACCTCCCTCCACCCAACTTCCTTGGGAGCTTGAAACGCTGTTAACTGTATTAAGGCTGCATATGTCTGCATGGCTGCAAGCAGTAGGTTAGTGGAGGAATTAAGCAGGGCATATGGCTTCCGGCGGGCTGCCTGGATCGTGCCAGTGTCGCCCAGCTCTGTGCCAAGTGGAGCTGTTGAAGCTGCTGTGCCTGGTGCTCCTGAAAGGAGAGGTTTCAGCCAAATTTGTTGATTCGTGCACTCTGAGGCTGCCAGGGTTCTCTGCCTGCTTGGCAAGGCTTGTCTCTCTCATGGACAGACCTCACTCTGCCCTCTTGCGCTGCCCTGGGGACAGTGGTCTCTGCACGTCCTCCAGTTCTCAGCCTGTAGGTCTGTTGGGTGCCCCCTTCTCCTTTCAACTCTAGTCCCACCTACTCCCTCCAGTCCTTCTCTATAAGAAAGTCAGAATGATCTTTTCAGAATGCAAAACTGATCGTGGCCAAAATAATTAAACAAACAAATGGCAACCCGCCGCCCCCGACAAAACCTCAAAAACACTCCAGTGAAACAAAAAGCTTCATTAGATTCTCATTGATGTTAGAATAAAAAACCCAAATTCCTAGCACTGCCCAAATGGTCCTGTGTGGCCACTGCCCGCCTTTCCTGCCTCATCCACAAGAGCTCCCTCTTGCTCTCCAGGCTCGAACCACATCAGCTTCTTTAGGTTCCACAGCAGCCGTGTCTGTCTCCTTCATGGGACTTGGCACCTGCCCTTTCTTCACCCCCTGTCTCTCTTTCCCTGTTTAGTAGCCCCCAACCTTGGCTGCACGTTAGAATTGTCTGGGTGCAGGACAAAAGATCCTAAAGGAATTAGTGCTTGGATCTACCACCAAAGATGTTGATTTCATTGGTCTGTAGAGGGCCTGGTAATCAGCATTTTAAGAGCTCCACAAGTAATTCTAATATGCCTCTAGGGGTGAAACCCTGACCTGGTTAATTCCTGTGCAGTCTTCAGACCTCAGCCCTATGATCTGTTCTTCATGGAAGCCTTCTTGATAGTTCTGATTAGGTCAGAATATTCCTATTACATTCTTGAAGAGCCACTCACCCTACCCTTCAAGAGTCTGGATTTTACACTTAATTATGGGATAATTGGGTTAACATCTCTCTTCCTTAGAGTTTAAGCCTCATGTAGGCCATGATTATGTATCATTTGTTTTTCACCATTGTAAATTCGGTGCTAGCACCTAACAGGAGGTCAGTAAATAATGGTAAAATGAATGAATGGATTTTTTTGGTGATCTGCATGTTTATGTTTAAAAACAGAAAATTTTTATGTTCTCTGGTTTGAGACCCATCACAGCCTCTTCCAGGGCTCAGATTCTGTGATGGTGATTTCTCATTTTGTTCATATAGGACAACAAAAGATGCAATGGAAAAAAAAATGGTTCTGGGAATATCTTTTTAATAGCATTTAATTTCTGGGATTCTATATATTCAGCTATGTTGTTTTCATTGTAAATTTCCTCAAATCCTTTGTGGAAAGAGCCAAGCTATATAAATCAATATGAGTAAATAAAATTAAGCTCTACTGTTTCCCTAAGTCATCAGACAATAGAAACCTCAATAACACAGCTGCCTTCATGACTAGTAAAATTCTAACCCAGCTTTGACCAGGAGGCATTTCCAGCCCAGGCAAGATGGCACTGCAGGGCTGGAGTGTTCTTAAGTACCAGGGGGTCAAGCCATGTAAAGTGAATTACTTCTCCACTTTGTATTCTCTTCCTGGAAGATTCAGATGTGAGCTTGTCCTAATGGACAAAGCCCTTACTCTAAAGTTGGCAGACCTGAGCTTGTGTTCTGTCACCAGTTTCTACAAGTTGGCTACCTTTTCTGAGCTTGTCTCCACATCATGGAAATGGTTGAAAAAGACCCTTTTGGGATTTGTAAGAACTTGGAGCAGTAAATACAAAAGGCCCTGTCTTGTACTTGGCATGTAGTTGGGACTTGTACAATGGATATTACTCTTCCTCTTCCTTTTACTATTATTTAAAAGTTATGATCATCATAATTCTAATTATCTTTATTCCTTCTTCCCACTGGAGTGACTCAAATAATTGAATCCCTGCTACCGATGCTCTTGGAGCCTGATAGCAGCACAATGACAAATTAACACCTGCATTAGCTCCCAGAGTTAATAGTCCATCTCCTTGAAATGTCCCTCAAGGAACTTTCAACAATACATTGCCTATAAGATATATAATCTGTATTTTAAACCATAGATTTGGAAAAATACCTCTAAAGCAGGCTACAAAAAGGCACATTCCTCTCTGGTAGCACGGCCTCCCAGGGTCCACGGTAAGCCCAGATGCACTCCTGTACCCTTGAAGCAGGACATCACTGAAGGCTTCAGGATGGGTGGTCTTATAAAATCTATCCCAAGCTCATTCCCCTGGCTGAGAACACAGGTCAGAACAACTGATGAGGGGCTGTTCTCTCTTAAAATGAGAAACATTTTGGCCCAATCTCTGAAAATCGTTTAATGGCAGTTGTAGTATTAGTCACCATAGCCTGTTCCATAGGGCCCTGGATTTTAAACTCAAATGCCCAGCCCTTTTCTCTTTTCATTAAGAGTAAATGTCACAGGGGGCTGGGGAGGTTTCTTGGAGATGGCACTGAGTTACAGAAGGTGGGCACTTCCCAAATGTGATGATTCTCTTTCTTCAATGATGTCCTGAGACTGAAGTTTCCTCACTAAATGACAGAGATCTTAAAATTAACCCTATGAATTTGTCAGCAAGTGTCCAGCAGGGTTTATCACAAGTGAACTATATTTTTTCAATTTTCCCCATGTTTCAGAGCGCCTGTCTGTGTTAGGTGGGTGCAGAGATGAACATTCACAGCTCTCACCTTCAGGGCTCACAGATGGGTACAAAATTTCAGCACCATGTGGTAAGTGCTGTGGTGTGTGTACCTATATGGTGATTGGTGGTAGTCAGAACAACTCAGATTAAGCTTCACAGTAGTGTCGTGTGTTGATGGAAAGCTTAGGGTCAGTTGGGTTTGAACCCTAGCTCTGCCACTCATAAGCTGTGTTACCCTGGGCAAGTTGTCTTACCTCTCTGAGCCTGCATTTTCATATCTGGGAAATGAGGATAATGATAATACTTATAAGGGGGTGAGAATGAACGAGGTAATATATGTAAAGTGCTTAAAACAGCACCTGGCATATAGTGAACACTGGATAAAATTAAAAAGCACCTTGAATAGGGCCAAGCTCATAGTAGGTCCTAAAATAGTTATTGAATGGGTGAATGAATAAACACCAACAATACTATAGCAATATAAAGAGATATGTTTAATTTACTGACAACAGAGTATTGGGAAAAATTGTTGGGTAAATGTCAAACCTGTGTTGAACTTGAAAGGGAAATTCATTCATTCGTTTATTTACCGATTTAAAAGCTACACAGCAAACCCCTCCCATGTGCTGTGCACCAAGGATAGAGTCATGATAGACAAGGCCTCGAGCTTTTGAGGTTCTGTCTTAGCTACTGATTGAACAAGAGCTGTGTGCCAAGCCCCGCTAGGTGCTCTCCATATGAAAGCATGGTATATGTGGGCTGGGGGAGGCAGCCCAGGCAGGGTGAAGGCGGGAGTGTATTCATTTCCCAGGGCCACCACAACAAACCACCACATGTTTTGTGACTTAAAACAATAGAAATGTTTTCTCTTACAGTTCTGGAGGCCGGAAGTCCAAACCAGGCCATGTTTCCTCCTGAGACTCTAGGCGACATTTCTCCTTCTAGCTAGCTAGATTTTCCTTGGTTTGTAGAGGGCAGAGTATCTGTTGGGTTGCCCGGGGCTCCTGGGGAATCTCATCAATTCACAGGCAAGCAGTCACAGAGTGCCCTGCACTCAGAGGGGCTCTCTACTGTGTTAGTGCTCTGCTATAGTTGTCCTGAAGCTCTAGGGAATTTTCTCTCTGAACTCGTGTCCTGCACATGAAGTCTGTGGGACAATGAAACATGCATGTGAACAGAGCAGACACCCAATGTGTGTGTGTCCAGTGATCCTTGCCACCCGGTTTGCGTATCACATTTTCACTGCTCTGAGAGCGCAGAATTCCAAGGGGCCCACCATATACATGGGGGTTCAGGGATTCTCAGAGCAAATTCTAGGTAAGTACATTACATGTACTGCTGAGAAAGTGAGGGAGTTGACAGCACTGGGAGGCCCGCTCTCCATGCACACAAGAACTGCCTTTGAACACATAAAGAGTGTTGTGACTTTCTAAGAAACATGTGTGATCAAGGGGCCCTGGCACACTCATATCACTTTCCTGTATTAGGCAGCCACGTAGGGTGAAGATGATGACAGAGAAGGAAAGGGAGGAGTAGTGCACGGTTAGCTGCTCGGTCGTGTCCGACTCTGTGCGACCCCATGGACTGTAGCCCACCAGGCTCCTCCATCCATGGAATTCTCCAGGCAAGAGTACTGGAGTGGGTTGCCATTTCCTTCTCCAGGGGATCTTCCTGACCCAGGGATCGAACCCGGGTCTCCCGCATTGCAGGCAGATTCTTTACCATCTGACCCACCAGGGAAGCCCTGGTAGAGAAGGGAAGGGAAGGACTGGGCAACCCAGAGTTCCTTTTCCTCTCAGTCCTCTGTACTCATCAGTAAGCCAGAGCTAGAGAGTGTTGGTGGAAAGTGCACATGTCAAGAAGTGGGGTAAGCTGAGTTCGTTTGGTGCAGCATTTCCACTGTTATGGTAAGAATTACATTCATAATTCATGTGGGATACGAATTACACAATTTTTGTGATTCCACATGTGAGTAAAATGCTCCTATATTTGCATTTTAAACTGGTACCGCACAACACAAAGATGAAAGTTCACGCTAATATTTTAAAATTTTAATTTTTCTTTACTAAGAACGATGTTAAACAGTATGTAAAAAGCATTGTGACAAGTTGAGAGAAAGAAAGGCTGTGGAAGAAAGAAAAGCCTTAATTTTCATGCCATTAGCAGCACAGTTTCCTGCTTTGGGAGCAAGGAGCTCCGCATTTCATTTCATTTTGCACTGGGTCCTGCAAATTGTGTGGCTGGGCCCACAGAGGAGACTGTGGGCGGAACCCCGCGCCTCCCTCAATCCGTCGCCTCCGGAGCCCTCGCCCCGCTAGGTGCTGGCCCTGTTCTCGTCTCCAGCTTCACTTTCACGGCGAACAGCCCTTGCTTCGTGTTTTTCCCCGACTCAGGTCACAGTTTTTCTGATATTTTTTTTTAAAGAACATTCTTGCTCTTCTCTCACATCTTTCCCCTCTCCTCCCCCTGCCGTTTTTCCAACACTCCAGGGGGGTTCAGGGGAGCAAAGAGGCCCGTTTGGAACTGTCTGCGCTGGCCGGCCCGGGACACCAGAGGCGGGGCGCTGCCGTGCCCTGCAGGACGGGTCTACTGCTAGTTCGCGCGGAAGTGGCCAAAACAGCTCTCAGTCTCAGGTACCTCTCTGTTTGTGAGGCAGTGCCGGGTGCCGCCTGGCTGGCAGACTCAGCCTTGCCTTCTGAGAAGAGGACTGTTTCCTTAGCCAAGCCCGCTGGCGAGAATGCCATGCTCGGCCCACCCCAGTGCTGGATGAGAACCTATTTCTGTAACTATCATTCCTGACTCTGCCGGAGAGGCTCTTCCCTCCCCAGCTCTTCACAGGCAGAAATCCTAGCCTGATTAAGAAATTGTGAAGAGTAGGTTGCTCTTTTTTGACTGCCCGTGACAGGAAGGCAGCCCGGTATAGAAAGCGCCTGTGGAAAAGAGCTTTCTCAGACCAGGGCTTGTTTCTCTTCTGTTCTGCTTGATGTGGGAAGGCATCACACACCTGACTGCCTCCCCGTCCTTCACCCGATAGAGACGTGTGAAGACTGGAAACGCTGCTTAGGACTTGGTGAAACTGGCATTTTCTGGGCTTTTGTTCACCTTCCCATTGATGGCTGGTTTGGGTCCTCTCCAAATGCTGGGCTGGCTGGGGACCAAGCACTCAACACTGTTGCATTGGCAAGCGTGGCTTTTGCTAACTAAATAGCACGAGGAGGGAAGGCTAATATTTGTGGAACATAATTTCAGTCCAACTGCAGGGCCTTCGTAAGTGCGGCATAAATGTTGAATCGATGAATGCCTGACGATCTTACCCTACCGCAGATTCTGCGCCAGGCCCCGTATGGTTTGCTCATTTAATTCTCATCAAGCAGACATCTGATATGGGGATTATGACCCCCCGTTTTATGGTATGAAACCAAGGCTTACTGAGAAAAGGCAATTAATTCAAAATCATATAATAACAGAAAGCAGAGTTAAAATCTCCCTCCCGGTCTTTTTCCTCCTAAAGCGTGATTTCTTTCTGTGCTACACTGTCAAATCTCAAATGACAAACCATCTTTCCTTTCCCGTTTCCCCCTCCCCTCTCCCTCTGTTCTTTCTTCCTGGCTTCCTGCCTGCCCTCACCCCTCTTTCTTTCGTACCTCCATCTCCCTTCAACACACACTTTTCCAAAAAAGAAGTTCAAGTAACTGATTGATTTCTCATTTTAGAATTTAAAGACCTTCAGGAACTAAGTCTTGGTAAGACTGATCCTTGGCTTCAAAGTCTCTGTAACGTATTCAGACTGATTTCCTCAGTGTTTCCTTAACAGAATATGTGCATTCCTGCTCCTGTCTCCTTCTCCCATCATCCCCTTTCCGAGCCCTCACCGCGCTCAGCCATTCTAGCCGACGGTGATCTACCATTCCTGTCACAAACGGCAGCAAAAATTTATAGAACATGTACTTGGTGCCAGTTACTGCTATAAGCATGTCACCCACATTTACTTAAAGTAGCCTCAGTCCAGTGAAGTGGGTGCAGAATTGTTGTGCATGTAGTGCTGAAAGAGGAAACGGAAGTCTGGGGTGTTGGAGGTGGGTGAGTTCCTTGCCCAAAGCACAAAGGCAGTGATGTAGTTGTATTACTTCCTAAAGATCACGTCATTCATTGCTGCATTTTTTGAAACAGTGCTTTGGGATAATCAACTGTTTCATATAAATACCTTCTGAAGAAGATGATCTCTGGTTTGAAGAATTACATCTTGCAATTCTTTATGTGTTTCCCAGAGTTAAAAGTTTACTTGCTGAACAGTGAGGGGTACATCCAGAAATACACATGCCTTATCAAGCTACCAGAAACTACCTTTTGGACACTTAGATAACAAATGAGAAGTTTTTGGAACATAGGAGTGTAGAGTTAGAAGAGAGGTTTTGAAAAAAGTAGTCCAGGTATGTTAGTTAAGGTAAAGCAAGCTTCCGTAACACAGGGCTTTGAATTATAGAGTGCCAGAGATGCACTTGTGTGTGCTCAGTTGCTCAGTCGTGTCCGACTCTGCGACCCATGGACTGTAGCCCACCAAGCTCCTCTGTCCATGGGATTCTCCAGGCCAGAATACTGGAGCTGGTTGCCATGCCTTCCTCCAGGGGATCTTCCCAACCCAGGGATCTAAACCAGGTCTCCTGCATTACGGGTGGATTCTTTACTGTCTGAGCCATTAGAGAAGCCCAAAAGGTGCAGTTAGTTAGTATTATTTCTTGCTATTATCGATGAGCCTTCCTGGCTGGCTTCTGGCTTTCCTGCAAGAGGTGACTTGGGCTCCATGCTTCTTTTATCTTGCAACTCCATTACCTTCCATGTGAGGACTTTAAGGTCATGGCATTTGTCTGCATCAATCCACAGGAGGGGAGAAAGGAGCTTGGAAGCTCCCACTTGGGCAGTGTGGGCAAGCCAGCCATGGATGTCATGCCCATCATTCCCATACCCCTTCCATCAGCTGGGACTCTGTCACATGGCACCCTCTCTCAAAGAAGGGGGAAATGTAGATGTGTGCCCATCAAGCAGAGAGAGTGGGGTAGGTGCTCTTTGAGCACCTATTTCTGTGACAGGGATGGTTAATACATGTGTTCGGCCAACTCTGAAGGGTTGGGAATGGCTGTCTGGAGTGAGTTGTGGAGGGGGATTTTGAGACTTAGTCCACACTTTGAAGGAAAGAATATGAAGGACCACTCTTTTTGTGCTCTAGGGATTGAGGGTGGGGACCGTGGCAATACATATGTCACTACTTGCTGTCCCTGATTCTAGTTGGAGTTCTTCATTTTACCTTTGTTAATTTATTCATCATACCTGTATGGGACAACTGCCAGGGGATGGAGACACAGAAATGGATAAGTCACAGGCTCTACCTGCAGTGGGTCAGTTGGTTCAGGAGAGGGAGTTTATGACGGAGTGTGGTCCCTTCAGCCAAGGGTCAAGACAGAGAACTGTGGAAATGCACGGAAATGAGCCATAGCGGAGCAGACAGGTCGGGAGTCAGTGACTGGCTGCAGGTCACACTGCGACTGTGCAGCAGGTGCAGGGCAGGAATGCGGAGAGCCCTCGTTTAGAACGTGGGAGCTGCCGGCCAGAACTGGTGGGGGCGACGCTCACAAAGCTCCCTGCAGTGTCTGTCATAGTCGGTGCTGAACACACATGTGCTGCTCTTCCTGTGCTTGTTCTCAAGATTCCTTCCATCTACATCCAGCAAATGTGAACTCTTCATCAAGAGTGTGCCTGGTGCTTTATTTACTTACTCAACAAACATTTATCGAGTAGAGCTTACTGTGTGCCAGGCACTATTCTGAGAACTGGGAGGAAGTCAGTGAACAAAACAGGCACAAATCCCACCTTTGCTGAACTTACGCTCTGGCAGGGGGTGCAGATCGTAATCATACGTGAGTCAGAGAATCCAGGAGCAAGTGATGAGTACAATGAAAAATGGCTCCTAGTAAGAAGGACTTCCGTGTTTAGGAAGGGGGAATGATGGCAGTTAAAGTTTGAAAAGGGGTAGTCATCAGGCTTCACTTCAAAGTGACTCTTGAGCCAAGCCCCGTAGATGTGTAAGATGCAGTTATGTCCTCAGAAACTCCCAAGTTGGGTAGGACTTATCCCCATTTTGCAGATGATAGTGAAGTGAAGCTGATGGAGGTAAAGCAGCCTGGTCAAGCTCCCCTGAGGACTAGGATTCAAATCAGGCATCTTGACCCGAAGACCCGTGAGGCAGAGAAGGAAGCAAGTGGGAGGGGATGTGAGTGCATGCTTGGAAGCCTGGTCTGGAGGGCCGGGCTGGATCAGGCAGCCAATTCTGATGGTGTCTTTCTCCTGTGCTGTCCTTAATCACAGTCTCTTCCTGCTTGGTTTCTTTACTTTTGCATGCCACCTCTCTAGATGTAATGAATAACATTTGGAGCTGCAAACCAGAGAGCATTTAGTGGTCATGAAGGCTTGATAAAATGTGTACATGGTTTTAAACATTCCATTGTAATGCATGGTAAGGCTCAGTTAAAAATGAGAGCACGCAGAAGCCTGCTGGATTTGATTGATGACTCGCCATCAATATTGATGGCCATAAGCACATTGGGAAGTTGGGATGTTGTATTTCTGCTGTGTCCTGCTAGCATTCAAGTCTGTAGGGATGATATATTGTGTAAAAGCCCGGGTATCACACTGCTGTAACACTGACATTAAGTAATGATAATGGGGCTCAGACTTAGTTTGAAATAAAATCAGTTTTGAGTGAAACATGGGCTCGTAGAGCCTGAGCTGGGGGACTGTTGCCCACATTGTTTGCTCCGGGGCCATCCATGACCTTGATGCTGCACTAGCTGCCCCTGCATTGGAGGCTGCTTGGAGGCAGGAGAACTGGGGAAGTCACAGCCCTCACCAGCAGCCTTAGTTTTAAGCCTGGCCAATACTGTAAGGCAGACGAGGTATTCATACTACAGGGGTTCCAGTTTAGAACTTAGAACTGGGAGAAACTCAGTGTTGGTTTTGGTTCCTACCTTGTTGCTTGGGAAGGCAGCATTATACAGTAGAAAGAGCTTGAACTTCAGGGTCAGACCCTGAATCAAATCCCAGAACTGCTGTTGACCACCTGGTAACCTGGGGGAAGTCATTTGATCTTTCTGTGCCTTAGCTTCCTCACCTGCAAGAGGAAGATAACCAACCTACCTTATAAGGTTGTAACACACATTAAGTGAGAAGTGTCCTTGGCACATGATTGACTGAGGAAAGGTGGTCCCTTTCTCTTCTGTTTACTTTGCCCCCAGTTAGGGATCTGAGGGATTTGTCCTTGACCTTCTGGCCTGCAGTCCTGGCTTTGTCCTTAACTGGGTTTTTCCTAGGAAGGTAACCTGCCTTGCTTGGTCCGGAACGCAAACTCAGACCATGTGCGGGCCCCTTGCTTGCTGACATCAGCAACGTGTGGTTCTGCTTTCTCTACCTGTGGGGTTGATGGTCTCCCTTCTGGCATCTCTTCTGCCCATCTGCTCAGACACCCTCCTATGTATTGATGGGAATTTTTCAGCTACCAGAAACAAAAGCCCTAACTCAGCTTGTTTAAATGGAAGAGAGGATTTCTTATCTCCTATAATTAGAAGTCCTAAAGTGGGTGGAAAACCCCAGGTTTTCTGACAATCTTTTCACAATGGCTTATCTTTCAGTCTTTTTTTTTCCATGGTAGCAATGTGATCTGAGTACCACATTCAAATATGAGTGTCCAGCAGAAGACAGGGCTTTCTTTCCTTCCTTCTTCCTTGCTTTCTTCTTTCTTTTCCCTCACTGCCCTCTCTCTCTCCTTCCTTCTTAGGGAAAAGAAAACCTTTCCTGATACTCCCCTGGACCTCCCATCAAGTCTCACTGGCTGGCACTATGTCTCAGTCTAGCCAATCACTGGCAGATGAAATGGAGCAGTGTAATTGGTTTAGACCATGCATAATCTGCTTCCTGGGAGGAGAACTGGGGTCCACCTCCTTTGAGGCACATGGCTATGTAAGGAGGGAATAGCTACCTGAGCGAAACTGGAACTTTTTCAGGAATTGTGAATGGTTGTTGGGTAGGCAGCCGATAGTGTCTGCCTCATGCAACTCTTGGCATATGCTTGGACTTCCTGCTATGCATTGGAAGTTCTGTCTAATCTCAAATTCATAGACAGAGAGCATAGTGCTCACTGAGCATGCTAACTTGAGTTGACTGGTAGTGAGTACTTGGAATAAGATAGTGAGGATTCTGGCCATATCTGGACTCAGCAGGAATGACAGCCATGATTGATTAACAATGTCTGCCAGAGATGTGTGTGTCTGTCAGAGTGGGGCCCTAATAAGAAAATTTTTTTTCTTAAAAAAATTTTTTAATGCTCTAAGCTTTGTCTTCCTAAACAGTTTCACTCCCCAAGGACCGCTTGTTATCCTAGTTTTTAGAAACCATGTTTACATATTTCACAGGCAGATGTGTTGCAGAAATTTAATTGGTCATTTATGAATAGGCTCCTTGTCTCTGACTTGTCAGCCTCCCTCATAGCCTCTGAGAAAGGACCACAAGTCTCTGGCTTCCTCTTGGTTGAGTTCAGGCATTATTCACTTCCCCCCAAATCCGGGGAAGCTGCCTTCTACCGTTCATGGTTCATGCCATCAATAAGAGGCTGGTGGTCCAGAGGCGGAGGATGTGACTGGAACAGCTCAGAGTTTACATTCAACTTCAGAAGAGGCATCTAGAGCCCATCTTTCCTGCCCAGAGTCTTCTTTCCCAGTAAAAACAAAAATTTCCATGCACTTGTAATTCTGCAATTTTGGGTCTGCCAAGGGAGCAGTGTTTTAATTTTAAAATCTTAGCAAATTATCAAGAGGGTGGCTTTCTTCTGGGTATCAGCATCATCTCTGTAACAGCCTTTTTTTCCCCTCCTCCCTGCTTATCTTTGGAGACTAGCCGAGCCCAGCTGCTTCGTAGATGCGATCTCTCCAGGCATACTAATAATGGGGATTTTTTTTTTTCCCCAGAGCAAGTTTTCATTATTTTGGGTTTTTGTCTGTTTGTCACATGTCCAACTAATTTCTCTTTGTTTTTGAAACAAAGGGTGGTTCTAAGAAAATGAAATTGCAGCAATACATTTTATGCTGTTTCCGAATTCTTCCTCCTCCTCCCTTTCTGTCCTTACAGTAAATGCAAAGTAGGTTTTTTTCAGGTTATGTTTGACAAATCTCTGGACACAGTCAGATAATTTTGCATTTCTAGACTCAGCGAACCACATGACAAAAGTTAATTAAACTGGCTAGGATAGGAGTATCTGCTGGTAGATCAGGAAAACTGTCACATTTCTCAGAATAATCATGACTAACTGAGACACCTCAATGCTCTCGGTGTTGTTTAATAAACATACCATTTGGTACTTAGAGGTACCCATAAGCCACCATTTTCTTAAATTGTCATAAAAGGAATTAAATTATTCTATATACTCAGAAACTCATTACTATTTCTTTCTCCCCTCAAACCTCAGTCTGAAAAATCCCCTGTGTCCCTTAGTCCATCTATTTATGGTGGTACTGTCTCACTATCTAAAGAGAGTGGTTATGCTGTACTCACCACTGTGCTTTGGAATGGGCCCAGGCATTGTCATTTTACAGGTCTCCAGATGGTTCTACCACGCAACCAGATGGAGAACCCCCTAATACAAGAGTCTCTGCTATATAGCAGTCAGGATAGCTATGTTCTGCTACAGCAAGAGTCGCTTAGGTCTCACTGACCCACAACAAACTTCTAGACACTGTCACTGGTCCATAGTTGGTTGGCTGGATGCTCTGCTCCACCTTTCCTGCCTCTAACACCCACGCTGTTGGGCTTACTGTCTGGACCATCATCTGTGGCTACAGCTTGGAAAACAAACATAACAGATCAAATCTAGGCTCTCAAAGCTTTCTTCTGGATGTGGAACAATTCACTTCCATCCGTACGATTAGCCCAAGCCAATGCCATTAGCTGCACTTAGTAGGAATATGGAGACCCTCAGCTGACACACACCACGGCTCAGCCCAAGGTCTGAAGGTTTCCATCCTGGAACACCAGGTCAAGGCCAGATGGCGAGGCATTATTAGGCTGCCCTCCAGCCCAACATGTGATCTAGGGGGTGATTTGTGACACAAAGCTCAGGACGACTTCCCTGTAGCTCAAACAGTAAAGAATCTGCCTGTGATGCAGGAGACCAGGGTTCGACCCCTGCTTTGGGAAGTCCCTATGGAGAAGGGAATGGTAATCCACTCCAGTACTCTTGCCTGGAGAATTCCATGGACAGAGAAGCCTGGCGGGCTGTAGTCCGTGGGATTGCAAAGAGTCGGACACAACTGAGCGACTAACACACACACACACACAAACTAACACACACACTCAGGCAGCGACCCTTTAGGACAGCCCAGTTATGATGGTGACACTTCATCACTAGGTAAGGAGACATTTACCTGAGTCAAGGCATCAGGGAACTAAGTCCTTATGAGAGCCTGGAATGGAGCTGAATGATGCCTTCATTCACAAAGTACACAGCAATGGCCGTGGAAAAAGTCGGAAGATGAAAGAGGTGCAGAAAGGGTGTGTGCTGGTAAAATGTTTGACTGTAGAAGTCTAGAGATGCCTTTAATACTCCTTGATTCCCCTAATTCCAGGAGCTGAATGGGTTAAAAATGGCCAGATTTTACATTCTCTCCTGAGTGGGCACATGTAACAATCTGAATCTTGTAAGAATAAGAGATTAATTAGCTCTTTTGGACCCGGAACCCAGAAGAGAATGCAGCTTAGTTGCACAGGAACTCAGTGGCAGCACTGGAAGAGGGTGTGGGCGGCCCACCGCAAAGCTACTGGCAGGAGAAAGAGACGGAAGGGTGAAGAGATACTTTCCCATCTTTTCTGAGGACAGCGGGAAAGGCTACTTCAGACAGTTTTGTTATTTTTCTACAGATACTTAAGGGAAAATGGGCTCAACCTGTAGCAGAAGGAATGCTGGTTGACAGAATCATGTCCTAGTTAAGCGTATGGCCCTGGAGCCAGGTACCTGAGCTTCAGTCCTGGCTTTGCCGTGGCTAGTACATTAACCCTGGGCAAATCACTTAACTTCCTTGTGCCAGTCTGTAAAATTGGGATAATGATAGCACCTACTTCATTTTTCGTGAAAGTTAAATGAACTCACACATGTAACATAGTTAGGAAAGTATCTGGCACATAGCTAGCATTTATTAAATGCTCTGTATTTAAATACTGCTATTAATATTATTATTGTTATTATTCTAATAACTTCTCTAAAGTTAGCATGATTAAAGAGTATAGTGAAGGAATGGGGGGAATTCCACTATTTTTATCTATAGACTTTAAGAATTAGACCAGCACTTATCTTGGTTAAATATACTATTCATTCATTATATTTGGATGGAGGTTTTTAGCCTATTTGAACTTTAGAAGTCCCCCACCCTCCACCACCACACCATCAATCACTTAAGAAAGAAAAAAGTACTAAACCCAAAGGCAGCAATGAAATTACCTGGTGGTTAGGGAAAAAAAAAATCTCAGACAAGCTTTTCTAGCATTCCACATCAAACCCTAGCTGACTTCCTTGACGGGTATGCCCATGATAGATAGAGGTACAGAAAGAAAAGAAAAAAAGAAAGAAAGTCTCTCAGTCATGTCTGACTCTTTGTGACCCCATGGGTATAGTCCATGGAATTCTCTAGGCCAGAATACTGGCGTGGGTAGCCTTTCCCTTCTGCAGGGGATCTTCCCAGCCCAGGGATTGAACCCAGGTCTCCCGCGCTGCAGACGGATTCTTTACCAGCTGAGCCACCAGGGAAGCACAGAGGTACAGAGGTTAAGTCAAAAAGATTTGAGATCTGAAACTGAACCTTGGAACAAGCTCTCTGTGCATCTGCATTTTGACAGCCCCGCTGTCCCCGGGGAAGATGTGTGTCCAGGAAGCAGCAGCAGTTCCACTGTGTTTATTTTCAGAACCTGGGGCTGGACGGTGTTTGTAAATAAGAGAGGAAGGGCTCAGGGTCACATGGTGGAGGAGATGTGCATGATGAGGTGGTTAGCCTGGAGAGGTGGCTGTCCTTTCTCAGACCTACTGTGTTCAGTTCAGGAATACTCTAGTAACTGTCCTCCCTGTGAGTGTGCAGCTCCTCGCATGTATCCAGCACACCCGCTGTGATAAGGGGTCCCAGTCTTGGCAAGTTTGAGCCAACTGCTTGATAGGGGAGATGTCGTAATTTTGGCCCAGACAAGCAGAGAAGCCTCAACATATGAGAAACAATAATTGTATATAAAGTAAACCCATTCTAATACTTGAACGGGACTCTGAAAATCTTCATGTTATGAAAACTTTTTACAAAAAGCAAGTCTAAGCTTGCTGATGGAAAATGCCAATTTGTGGAGGCACCTTGTCCCAGATGAGGCCCGTCCATCCTTGTTAGCTCTGATTGGGGCAGTGCCGAAAACTGTGGTGAGCATGCACAGATGATGCACAGTCCAAGCCCTGTGGCTTGTGGACAATGGACATCATGATGGTGCACAACTGCCAAGCACTTGCTCCCTATCAGGCGTGTATTTTAGATATATTAATTCATTGGACACTCACCTTAGGTAAATACTGTTAGTGTTCCCATTTTCCCAGATAAGACAAGGAGGCACAGAAAGTTCTAGGCCACTTGCCCATGTTCTTAAACCAGAAAGTGGTGGAGGATGCATTCAGCACGTCTGAATTGAACATACAGACTCTTCACCATGATGTGACCTAAGTGATGCTGTGAATGAATACGGACAGATGCTGAAATGAGTAATAAGGGTCACGTGGGCAGTTGCAGTCAAGGCCTTGGTCATGAGGAGCCGAAATCCCAACTAGGACAGGGGAGGGAGATGGATTATAAGGAAAGAAGTGAATCTCACGCAGGTCTAAGACAGGAAGTACAGTTGGGCCATGGGGCGGCTGGAATGGTCTTTCTCTTTTAGTCCATCTCAGACCATAGACTGGAGCTCATGGAGCTAATTTCTACTTCTGTCACTGTGTCTGCTCTGTGCACGCCAGGTCTCCCAACTTCTTCATGTCTGTCTGTGGCTTTCAGTGGAATTCACTGCAGCCTAGATTCTACTCCTTTAATCCCCAGAGTCTCTCCAATCTGAAAGCTGGCTGTTTCTTAAGAGGGAGACCCTCCTTGGTTCAACCCAGACAGTAGACTGGCTTCCCTGGTCAGATGGCCATCGTGGCAGTTAGAGGTAGTGAGGGGGAAGTCTGAGGTCAGAAGATCCTGAACTTTGTCTTCTTTTACTTTCAAAGACCCTTAAACCAGTGTGATGACGCCTGTACAACCTTTCTCAGAATAATGTTTTTAAATGCATAAAATAGATGTTGGATTACAAAAGACGCCGATTCTATTAAATTACAATTATCAGAATATTGGGGGCTTCCCTGGTGGCCCAATGGCTAAGATGCCATGCTCTCAAAGCAGGGGGCCCAAGTTTGATCCCTGGTCAGGGAACTAGATCCCACATGCTTCAACTAAGAGTTCACACGCTGCAACTAAAGATCCTGCGTGCCGCAACAAAGACTGAAGATCCCACGTGCTGTAACTAAGACAAATATTAGATAAAAAGAATACTCAATAAAATGAAATTTGCCATTTTTTTTAAACACATCAATGTGATAAATCAAGTCTCAGAACAACTGTAATTTTGAACTGGTGAAAGGTAAAAGGTATTTTGAAGTTCCTGCAAAACATGTGTGATATAAAAATATCTGTAACTTGTATTGGTAACAACATCACAGACACTGTTAATATAACTATGTTCTGCTGCTTACATTCGTCATTGAAGGAAATGCTAAATTTCACTTAAAAGATCCTGAAAACAAAGATGGGGAACTTTTTTCCTTTTTAGGTGCATGGACCACTGAATTCTATTCACAGATTCCCTTCCTTACTCTGCTGTAGTATTTCTCAAAGTATTGGGCTAGCAGTATCAGAATAAATGAATGGTGGCAGGAGGGGAGGGGGGGCAGAAATGAAGATTCCTTTTTGGAAAGTGCAAATTTTAAAAAACTAGAACAGCAAACCCATTTTTGTTCTCGCCTGAAGTGTATCTTACACATACTGAATTTTGAGAGCCACTGATGTAAAGTAGATAATTTAAAACCTCTCAGCATCATCCTCTTTAACCATAAAATGGGGTTGGGGTATGCGCCAACTGAGTCATGTAAAAGTACAATATATTTTGAATGCAAACATAGCTTTTGAAATGTTTAGAAATAACCTAGTGATGCTGGATGTGGGCAATCTCAAAAGCTTTCTAAAGATGCCATTTGGTTCATTTAAGAGAGCTTCAGAGTGTCTCTGCAGTGGTTGAATTATGTCATCCTGAAGAGCAAATGCTTTTCTGACAGAATCCCAGTGTCTGCTGCCCACTGCAGTGAGAACTTTGGTCATTTTCTTGTCTGACCGGATTCCTAAGCATCCATACAGGTGTCGTACAGGGTGAAAGGGACACAGGAGGACACAGTTCTAGTCCTGGCACATCAGAAGAGGCTGAGTGTTATCACTAATCTGTGGGATGCAGGGCTTTGCAGCTTGTAACTAGAGGCAGAGTGTAGGTTAAGAGCAACCAGACTCTGGGTAGACAGAATGAGCTCAGAGCTGTTGGCTTGAAGACACCGGAAGTCTGCAGAGGTAATTAATGACAAGAAGGGGAGAGAGGAGTAGTGAGGTAAAGCAGGAGTCAAGAGCAGGGATGGCTGATGCACCCATAACAGGGGAAGAACCTTAAGCTTATTGTAAAAGGACGGTGTTTTTCCTACTCCCATGGCTTTAGGTCTGGGAATGCTGTGGGATTTCCTGCTTGGGACTCAAGCTACTTCAGTGATGTCCAGGATGTGGGACCACTCTTCTGGGCAGATTTCACACCTGACAAGGAGCGGGGCATCTTGGGAGCAGTAGAGGATTAGTGGGAAGGCAGATTGTCCACTGTCGGTTTTCATCTGTTTGCCGGCAGCAGCATAACACAGTGGCTGACAGCACGGGCTCCGGGTCGGCACTGGAATTCCAGCTTTGCTACATATCAGGTGGCTCGTCTGCAATAGGTACCAGTCCTTCTGTGCTCCATGTGCGCAGCTAGCACCAGTATGGCTTCAAATTACTATAGTTGTGGCTGTTTATGGAAGAAAGGTGCAGAGCTTATTAGGGCCCAGCAAGTCAGAAAGACTTAATCTTACATCATCATAGAGTTCAAAAGTGGCAATATAGTATGATGGCTCTGTAAACTGCCATCTGCTTCTCATAAGTCTCTTAAAACAAAGTTTGGAAAAATACTCAGTACTTCAGATATAATAACTAGCAAAAGTATCTCCATTAACTACTTTTTGCCCAGAGTGATTAAGGACAGAAAAATAGGAATTCTTACTGATTTATTATCTGATGAACTGCTAATAAACTCCTGTTAGAAGCTCTTTAGACATTGCACAGTCATCTTGGTCTTCTGATTATATATATATATATATTTATATATGCATATTTTCAAGTAAAGAAATATTTAACAGATGTAAACTATTCACTATTTGGCAGCAAATGTTGTTAAAGTACTATCTCGTAGCGTATCACTTTCAAGTTAAAATGTCAGAAACAAACCTCAATATTTATAATTATTTTAAGGAAAGTTATATAATGACACTTTAAGGCATAAATTCTTTTGGCTTAGCATTCTTAAAAGAATGATAATAGCAAAAGTGATGCAAAATCTTCAGCATGATTATGATGAAGCTATATTTTACAAAAACATGGTGTAATATGCCAGTAATCCCATTCAGCATCCTGGATTATTAGGTCCATTCAGAAGGGACTGATAATTTATACAGTCAAACTTTAAAATTTATGGATAAAGACAATCCAATGTTGCCACTGAAAAGTATATCTCTTAACATATACAACTTTCAGGCCATAGTTTTGAGGTCTGAAGTATCAAGTTGCTTTGATGAATTAGTTGGTTGGCACTTATGAACACATTTATTACCTAGCCATCTTTAAAATAGGTTTTCAGAGTACCACTGAAACTTTTGGAGTACTTCACAGACCCTTTATTTTGGTGTTCAAGTGCCCTGTGGTTCTGGTATTGATATTTCCTGAAGACATTGATTGATTTTATCCAGAAGTTCTTTTACTGCACTTGCTATTTCCTTGACTGTCTGCAGAAACCTCACTCTGTCGTTGGTCTCATCTGGGATCTTACCAAGAATTTGTTTAAGTGCGTGTGCCTTTTCATTTAGGTCTTGGAATTCTGACTCTGGTTGTTTAATCATATACTCTTCTACATCATCAACTGTCATTTGAAGAAGGGACTCTGTGAAGTTGACTCTACACGTTTTTGTCCCTAAAATTTTCATAATGATGTCTTGTATGAGTCATGGATTTTCTTTTTTCAGCCTTGATGAAAGCTACTCTCAGTGTCTGAGCTCAGACAGATTTACTCGTTCTATCTCATTAAACACAGGATACATGACTGCATAGAGGGTCATAGAAACCACAGAAGTGGTCTCAGCTTCATCTCTTTCATTGTCATCCTCATTGAAAAGCCAACTCCTTAGGGAGACCACATTATGAAACTGCAACTGAATCATAAATCTCTGTCAACATTTGGCTCTTCCTTCTACAGTTCTCCTCGGCTACTGAGGCACTGACTTCACTTCCCACCTTTGGAGCCGTCTTCCTACCGCATTTTTGTTTGATCATCTCTCAGTGGACATTTGGGTTGTTTCCGTGTCTTGGCTATTGTAAACAGTGCTGCTATGAACATAGGAGTGCATGCGTCTTCTCCAGATATTTGCCCGGGAGAGGGATTGCTGGATCACATGGTAGTTCTAGTTTTAGTTTCTTAAGGAACCTCCGTACTGTTCTCTATAGTGGCCGTACCAATTTACATTCTCCAACAGTATAGGAGGGGTCCCCCTTTCCCCACACCTTCTCCAGCATTTATTATTTCAGACTTTCTGATGATGGCCATTCTGACTGGTGTGAGGTAGTACCTCATTGTAGTTTTGATTTGCATTTCTCTGATAATGTACGACCTTGAGCATCTTTTCATGTGCTTTTTGGCCATCTGTAGGTCCGTCTAGTCCAGAATATGTTTTTCCTGTGGTCATGTATGGATGTGAGAGTTGGACTGTGAAGAAGGCTGAGCGCCCAAGAATTGATGCTTTTGAACTGTGGTGTTGGAGAAGACTCTTGAGAATCCCTTGGACTGCAAGGAGATTCAACCAGTCCATTCTAAAGGAGATCAGCCCTGGGTGTTCTTTGGAAAGAATGATGCTAAAGCTGAAACTCCAGTACTTTGGCCACCTCATGCGAAGAGTTGACTCATTGGAAAAGACTCTGATGCTGGGAGGGATTGGGGGCAGGAGGAGAAGAGGACGACAGAGGATGAGATGGCTGGATGGCATCACTGACTTGATGGGTGTGAGTCTGAGTGAACTCCGGGAGTTGGTGATGGACAGGGAGGCCTGGTGTGCTGCAATTCATGGGGTCGCAAAGAGTTGGACACGACTGAGCGACTTAACTGAACTGAGTTCTTATTTGGAGAAATGTCTATTTAGATCTTCTGTCCATTTTTTGATGGGTGACTATAAGATGCTTAAAGCAGAAATCATAACCTTGTGTTGCAAGGTCTATATTCATAGATGGAAGAAAAAGATATGTGAATATCGCACAAAGTATGAGGAAGGATAAATGGAATTGTGCTGTTGTGGGAGAACTTCATTGCTAATTAAGAACTTAATATTATTTTAGGCTGGACTGTGATAAATTAAATGTACATATTGTGAACTCCAGAGCGGTTCTGTTCAATACAGCAGTCACTGGCCACATGGGGCTACTAAGCTCTTGAAATGTGTCTAATACAACTGAGGAGATGAATTTGTCATTTAATTACTTAAATTTAACTGAAAAACTGAAGTGGTGTACGCATTCTTCTATGAGGCACCATTTTATTGTTTTTACAGAACTATCTTTCACTTTAACAGTTGTGATATGCTACAGGTGTGAAAATTCAGATCAGATTTCAAAGATAGTCTGAATGTAATTTTAGAATCTAAAATATCATATTACACATTAAAGTGATAATATTTAGGTTATGTTAGGTTAATATATTATTAAGTTAATTTAACTGCTTTTAAAAAAGTTTGGTAATGCATGAACTAAAAATTGAGATATTCTGTAAATGTTACATGTGTGGCTCACATTGTATTTCTAATAGGCAGTGTTACTCTAGAGAAGTTACTAAGGAAAATAATACAAAGTGATATAGTTCAAAAGTCAAAGGAGAGAAAATGCAATACTAAAAAGTACTCCATTTACTCAAATAATAATGGAGAAAAGAAGGAACAAAAGAACAGATGAAACATTGGGTTGGCCAAAAAAAGTTGGCCAAAAAGTTCATTTAGGTTTTTCTATAAATAACATTTTATGGGAAAATCCCAGTGAACTTTTTGGCCAACACAGTAGATGGAGTAAATGGAATAAATGGCAAGGGAAAAAAAAGTGGTGGACCTAAACATATGCTAACCAACAACTACATTAAAGAAATAGAACAGTACTTTACAAGGCAGGGTCGTCAGGTTAGATAAAAAGTAAGACCTAACTATATGCCATTCCTGAGAGAAACAGTTTAAATATAAAGACATAGATTGGAGGTAAAAGAGTGGAAGAAAATACATAAGGTTAACAGTTGGTTTAAGAAAGAGGATGCAGCTATGTAAATATTATACAAAGTAGATGTCAGGTCAGAGGAGTATTACCAAAAGTAAAGTGGATATTTCATATTAATTAAATTGTCAGTTTGCTGGGAAGACTTAACCATCATATGTGTTCATGTACCTGTTAAAAGAGCTTAATATTTGAAGCAAAAAATGACATAACTAAAGTGATAAATGGAAAAAATCCAGACTCACACTGGGATATTTTATTACTGTTCTCTCAGTCATTGTTAGAGAAACAGAATAAATTAACTTCACAAACGTGGTAATAGAAGTGACATGGAATGAAGAGGGATGGAATTTGCAAATTGGGATATTCTCAGATGTCTCCAGCCAGTGTCCTTAAACGTTCATGTTGTTTCAAGCCAGCAAGTTTGTGGTAATTTGTTAGAGGGGCAAAAGGGAAACTAATATGGTAACCAAGTAGAGAAACATGTTAAATAGGGAGAATAAGCTTGTAAGCTTTCTGGCAAGAGCAAGATGGGTTTTTCTAAGACACAGTGAAACAAAGTGGAGGGATAAAATGAACAGAACCGAGACTAGAAATGAAGTAGGAGCCAGATCACACAGGGCCTGGAAGGTACACTCAAGAGGTTGATTTTTATCTCTAAGACATTAGGGAGCAAGAGAAGGATTTGAACAGGGGACAAGAAGGTTTTAGTGTTGAAGAAATCACCGCTGGACTCTCTTCCTTGCTTTTAGGAAAGAAGAAAGAATTTGGTTGCCTAGATAACAGCTCTTAGTTTTCATACCTTTTAATTCTCATTTACTCTAAGTATTCTTCCCTTTCTATCCTAAAAAGGAGTTGAGTTCTAAGACAAAGCTTCAAGGCTGCAGGCAGATCATTTCTTCTGGGACTTCTGGGGTGGCTGTTGGAATTATGGCAAGAGTAGGGAGCTTACCTGAGCTGGGCTGTGGCCCAGAACAGGCTGGAAAGAGGAAATGGACTTGAAAGCACTTGTCTCGGTCTAATCGAGACCGGTGATGCCTTGGGGCCAGCTGCTGATGGAGGACAAGGAGGCAGAGAAGCAAGTCTTCATTCCCCAGGCCTGGAGGCTGGCAATATATCTCTGGTGCTCAGATTCCTTTTCAGGGCCAAGGTCATTAATAGAAAAAGCACTTCAGATATTCCTGTTCTGCAAGGATTACAATTTTCTCCCTAGCGAATTTCTAAATCTCTTTAATGATTAAAGCAGACAGTCATCAAACCACTCAGTAGGGGAGAAAATAAAGATAGCCTTCAGCGTTAGGTAAAGGAACAAAAATACACCTGAGTAGGAGGCCTATCAAGGTCATAGGAGATTTTTCTCTTCTACCTTTAGCAGTGGCTGTTGACTGGCAGAGACAGGACTGAAGGAGATGGGAGGGCTTCTGTTACTGGGACTGTTCTCTTGAAAGGAGATAAATTAAAAAAAAAAAAAAAAACAAACAGGGCTGTCATGGGGATGGTGGTCCATGCCTTTGCACAAACATGTCTATGTAAAAAGTTATCCAGACCAGCATTGAATAAACATTCGTGTGCTAGGTGCACTCTACATAGCTATAGCTCATGAGATATGATTACTGTTTACTTTTATTGTAATGGACATAGATTGATTCGGCTCATTCAGTGTCACTTTCTCATTTCTGCTGGTAATAACACACTGTTTTTTCTCAGGGAGCCACCCCTTCCCTGCTCTCAATGTGTGTGGTTTGGGTGGTTAGCCTCACCAGCTCTAGACCTTATTGTAGGTCTGAAATGGAAGCCCATTAGAATACACTGTCACTCCAGCTTAGAGATTTGTTCAAGGATTGGTAAATGACTTGAGGTATTCCAAATAGGATGATCCTGAAACAATTGGAAAAGAAGCTTGCTTCTTCTTCTGGAGTTACTGAAAGGGTAGATGTGAGTTTGGAGCAGCTGGTGGCCATCTTGCCCCAATAAGGAGAGAGCCTGGTGGAGAACAGAACCAAGGTCCGAGAAAAATGAACCAAGAAGATCCAGATTTTTAGATGAATTCAGATAGCACCTGGATCTAGTTGTGGTACACGAAGATCGTATATGTTTCAATAGTACATGCACGGAGAAATTCCAGATGTATAAGCTGGATTTAGAAAAGATGGAGGAAGGAGAGAACAAATTGCTGACATCTGTTGGATCATCAAAAAATCCAAAGAACTCCAGTCAATCATCTACTTCTGCCTCACTGGCTACACTAAAGGCTTTTATGTGTGTGCATCACAACAAACTGGAAAATTCTTAAAGAGATGGGAATACCAGGTCACCTTACCTGCCTTCTCAGAAACCTCTAGGCAGGTCAAGAAGCAACAGTTAGAACTGGACATGGAATAAGGGACTGGTTCAAGATCGAGAAAGGAGTACGTCACGGCTGTATACTGTCACCCTGCTTATTTAACTCATGCAGAGTACATCATGTGAAATGTAGGGCTGGTGAATCACAAGCTAGAATGAGGATTGTGTGCTTAGTCGCTCAGGTGTGTCTGACTCTTTGCAACCCGTGGTCTGGGGCCCACCAGGCTTTCTGTCCATGGGGATTCTTCAGGCAAGGATACTGGAGTGGATTGCCATGCCCTCCTTCAGCGGATCTTCCCAACCCAGAGATTGAACCCAGGTCTCCTGCATTGCGGGCGGATTCTTTATGCTCTGAGCCACCAGGGAATGAAGATTGCTGGGAGAAATATCAATAGCCTCCAATAGGCAGATGATACTACTCTAATGGCAGAAAGCAAAGAGGAACTAAAGAGACTCTTGATGAGGGTGAAAGAGGAGAGCAAAAAGCTGGCTTAAAGCTCAACATTCAGAAAACGAAGATCATGGCATCTGGTCCCATCACTTCATGGCAAATAGATGGGGAAACAGTGGCATATTTTGTTTTCTTAGGCTCCAAATTTACTTCAGACATTGACTGCAACCATGAAATTAAAAGACACTTGGTCCTTGGAAGTAAAACTATGACAAGCCTAGATAGTGTGTTAAAAAGCAGAGATATCACTTTGCTGACAAAGATCCATGTAGTCAAAGCTATGGTTTTTCTAGTAGTCATGTACATATGTGAGAGTTGGATGATAAAGAAGGCTGAGTGCTGAAGAATTGATGCTTTTGAATTGTGGTGCTGGAGAGTCCCTTGGACTGCAAGATCAAACTAGTCACTCCTAAAGGAAATCAACCCTGAATATTCATTGGAAAGACTGATGCTGAAGCTGAAGCTCCAATACTTTGGCTACCTGATGTGAAGAGCTGACTCACTGGGAAAAACCCTGATGCTGGGAAAGATTGAGGGCAGCATGAGAAGGGAGCAAAGAAGATGAGATGGTTGGATGGCATCACCGACTCAATGGACATGAGTTTACGCAAACTCTGGGAGATAGTGAAGGACAGAGAAGCCTGGCGTGCTGCAGTCTATGGGTTGCAAAGAATTGGGCACGACTTAATGACTGAACAACAGCAAATGTTGCAGCCTATACTAAACACTTTTGTCTTTAGATAAATAATGGAATGTCATGATTGAAAGGAATCCTAGGACTGTCTAGCTCAGGGTTTCTTACCCAGGATCATTTCACCTTCCATAGTGCCTATATATTTCAGAGAAGTTTTAGACTCTAGGTTTTATGTAAAATCTTGAGAACTGGATTTTTTTTTTCCTGGCAAGAGGTTCTATAACTCTTACTTGATCCTCAAATGATTTGTGTCCCTAGATCCTCTTTTTATACCACACAGACTCTTTCCTGCTGTCATTGGAAGATCAGATTCTTTGTTTCTCCACTGAATGAGCTTGGGGGGTATTGACTTGCTATATGGAACTGAGTGTATGGTTCTCACGAAGTTTTTACAAATTTCTCTGTGGTGGGTGGCTGCTTTGGGCTTTGTCCCTATACTGGCTACCATCTCAACTTTTTTAAGCCTCAGTTTCTTTCCATTAAAAAGAGAGGCTTGAAGCAGCTGCCCTGCCTGCTTTGTAGGGTGGTCATGGGTTTCCCTGGTGGCTCAGCTGGTAAAGAACCTGCCTGTCAATGCAGGAGATACAAGAGATGTGGGCTTGATCCTGGGTCAGGAAGATCCCCTGGAGAAGGAAATGGCAACCCACTCCAGCCTGGGAAATTCCATGGACAGAGAAGCCTGGTGGACCTCAGAGGTCTATGGGGTTGCAAAAAATCAGATATGACCGAGTGCGCATACACACACATACACACACAAAAGGGGATGAGCTAAGGGCAGGGCAGTGAAAATTCTCTTGGGCTTTCACAGGTCTTCTGGCCCTACCTCTATTTGCTCTCTTCCTTGCAAGGTATTTGCTGCTTTGAGGCCAGTGCAGGAGTCTGGGGTATCTGCTTGCTTTTCATATTCCCAGCAGCATCTATGACATCCAGACTGGCTTATATATACAAGAACTCATTCATTAAGTTGCTGTTGGAAGTTCTTAAACATGTAAAGAAAATACTCTGAATGTCATTTTCAGAGCAGATGACCAAAATAGATGATATCTAATACAGAGAAAGATCTTCTCCTAGCGGATGGATTTTATTTCCCCTAACACAAGGCTACGGGGAAGGCAATGGCACCCCACTCCAGTACTCTTGCCTGGAAAATCCCATGGACGGAGGAGCCTGGTGGGCTGCAGTCCATGGGGTCGTGAAGGTCGGACATGACTGAGCGACTTCACTTTCACTTTTCACTTTCATGCATTGGAGAAGGAAATGGCAACCCATTCCAGTGTTCTTGCCTGGAGAATCCCAGGGATGGGGGAGCCTGGTGGGCTGCCGTCTATGGGGTCACACAGAGTCGGACACGCCTGAAGTGACTTAGCAGCAGCAGCAGCAACACAAGGCTAAGGCCTTCAGAATGAGTCTGTTCATTAAAGCATCTACTCACTCACTCCCTTGAATGAATATTGAGGAGCACTGTGCCGAGGGAAGAGGGGTGGTGTGAGTGACAGGCCAGATTCATATCCTCAAAGTGTTCACATTCCAGTGACGGGACAGAGGCCCCCAAACACATGAGTTCCATCCAACGTGTGGGTGATTAGATGGGTATCAGAAAAGTCTGGTTGAAGACTAAACAGGAAAGTGACTAAGTTCTAGGTTGGTATCTGGGGAGGCTTCAGAGAGGGTGACATTTGATCTAGATTTTGAAGGATGAGGAAGATTTTTCCAGGCAGAAGAGGCAGGAAAGTCCAGCCAGGATGTTGTAGCCACATGTTCTGGGAAACAAATTCACTAAGAAGGACAATGCAGATAGTGGAGTGCAGTTTATACACAGGCGGCCCAAGGCAGAGTCTCCTCTTAGCCAAGGACCCTGACCAGTTTTTGTGACCTTGTATACCCTAAGTGTACAAGGTCACAAAATGTTCAAGCTGGTTTTAGAAAAGGCAGAGGAACCAGAGATCAAATTGCCAACATCCGCTGGATCATAGAAAAAGCAAGAGAGTTCCAGAAAAACATCTATTTCTGCTTTATTGACTATGCCAAAGCCTTTGACTGTGTGGATCACAATAAACTGTGGAAAATTCTGAAAGAGATGGGAATACCAGACCACCTGACCTGCCTCTTGAGAAATTTGTATGCAGGTCAGGAAGCAACAGTTAGAACTGGACATGGAACAACAGACTGCTTCCAAATAGGAAGAGGAGTACATCAAGGCTGTATATTGTCACCCTGTTTATTTAACTTATATGCAGAGTACATCATGAGAAATGCTGGACTGGAAGAAACACAAGCTGAAATCAAGATTGCCGGGAGAAATATCGATAACCTCAGATATGCAGATGACACCACCCTTATGGCAGAAAGTGAAGAAGAACTCAAAAGCCTCTTGATGAAAGTGAAAGTGGAGAGTGGAAAAGTTGGCTTAAAGCTCAACATTCAGAAAACAAAGATCATGGCATCCAGTCCCACCACTTCATGGGAAATAGATGGGGAAACAGTGGAAACAGTGTCAGACTTTATTTTTCTGGGCTCCAAAATCACTACAGATGGTGACTGCAGCCATGAAATTAAAAGATGCTTACTCCTTGGAAGGAAAGTTATAACCAACCTAGACAGCATATTGAAAAGCAGAGACATTACTTTGCCAACAAAGGTCCGTCTAGTCAAGGCTATGGTTTTTCCTGTGGTCATGTATGGATGTGAGAGTTGGACTGTGAAGAAGGCTGAGTGCCGAAGAATTGATGCTTTTGAACTGTGGTGTTGGAGAAGACTCTTGAGAGTCCCTTGGACTGCAAGGAGATCCAACCAGTCCATTCTGAAGGAGATCAGCTCTGGGATTTCTTTGGAAGGAATGATGCTAAAGCTGAAACTCCAGTACTTTGGCCACCTCATGCGAAGAGTTGACTTATTGGAAAAGACTCTGATGCTGGGAGGGATTGGGGGCAGGAGGAGAAGGGGATGACAGAGGATGAGATGGCTGGATGGCATCACTGACTCGATGGACATGAGTCTGAGTGAGCTCCGGGAGTTGGTGATGGACAGGGAGGCCTGGCGTGCTGCGATTCATGGGGTCGCAAAGAGTCGGACACGACTGAGCGACTGATCTGATCTGATCTGATACCCTAAGTGTACGTGCCCAAACCCACCTCCCCAAATCCCCTGAAACTAATCTGAAAAAAGGAAAAGAAAGATACAATCAAAGTTAACCCGTGATTCATATGCCTTAAGTCTAGGTAGTTAACAGGGGACAATTATCAGTAGGCCTGTGGTCATACTCCAATAAGCATAATAGAATTTATGATTCTATTTGGTTACACAGATAATTAGGGTATTCTTTTAGGCGATGGAGAGCCCTGGGGCTCTTCCATCCAGGGGGTCTGGTTTTCCAGTTGGTATGTCATTTCCGTAGATACTGGGCATAGAGCTCAAAGTCCACCATCCGGCCCAAGGTGGAGTCCTGCTTTCAAGATGGAGCCTGTTCTGTCTGTTTCCTCCCTCAAGGAAAGAAGAGGCTTACCTGTGGCCCGCGGTGTGGAGAAGGAAGCAGAGCCTTGTGCGCATGCCTGCTGTGCAGTCGGGGTAGACAAAGGTGTAGCTGGGAGATGCCTGGGCTCTGGTGACCAAAGGCTGTGATATGCCCCCTCAGGAATGGCTCCTGTGTTCTGCAGGCCCATGGCAGTTTTTTTTTTTTTTTTTTTTCCCATGATGTGTTTTAGGGAAAGAAAAGAGGAAATATTGTTTGTAGAAGTAAAAAAGAATGAATGAAGGAATCCTACACGTCCTAAAGCAGTTAATGTCAAATTGGGCTGCACACTGCAATCTCTAGGAGGCCTCTGCAAAGAGCCCCGTGTTTGCTCCCTCTCCATGCTGACTGCTCGATTCTCAGTTTCCGGGGGTGGGGCCCAGGTATCTCGATTACGATGAGCAGCTCAGGTGAGAACCGCTGCTTTAGGGCCCCTTGGATGCACCTGAGTGTGTTGGATACAGGTGACAGCGAGAGGGTAATAGGCAGGAAGGCGAGGGTCCCCAAGCAGAGGAGATGGACTGCAAGTGTCAGACGTTTCTCTCTCTCTTAAGCCGCAGGAGGAAACAAACTGCAAGTGTCAGACTTTTTTTTTCCTTCTCTGCACAAAATTAAAAGGAGGTTTCTTTTAAACTTCTATGCTGCCAGGACGACACCTGGTTCCACCAGAACTTAACTTTTCTCAAGCCTTGAGCTATTTTTTACATTTAAAGTCACTCAGTCATGTCTGACTCTTTATGACCCCATGGACTATATATACAGTCCATGGAATTCTCCAGGCCAGATTACTGGAGTGGGTAGCCTTTTCCTTCCACTCCAGTGGAACTGTTCTCAAGCCTTGAGCTAACCAATGTGCTTTTCTTATGGAAATATTTTTCTCAAGCTATGTTAATAAACTATGTATTTACCTTAGAATCTGCCTTCCTTCAAGCCGGTTCCATCTAACACTCAGAACCATAATGGCTCAACAAACCAGTATTGGTTTTATTCAATTCTCTTAAGCTATGTGAATGAAACTATGTATTTGTTTGTAAATCTGCCTTTCTTCAAGATTCATGCCAATTGTTTTATGGCCCAGGATGGCTCACCGTGTGCCAACGCCATCGCAAAATGCATGTTGTGGGTGAGGGGCCTCATGAAACTCTCTCAGTTTTGAGGCATTTCCTTTCTCTAATTAGCAGCTTGCTAATAGATATATAACTTCTTGCTCTAAACTAGCAAGGGAGCACTCTTTCTGCCCCCTTTTGATGTCTATGTCAGAAGCTTTCTCTATCTCTTTTACAATTTAATAAAACTTTTATTACACAAAAGCTCTGTGCAATCAAGCCTCGTCACTGGCCCTGGATCGAATTCCTCTCCTCCGAGGCAAGAATCCCCGCGTCGTTCAAGCTTCATAGCGTCAACCTTTTCGACAGGGCACCATGGGCCAGGGAGATTCTTATTAAATGGACCTGCAATTTTTTAAATAAGCTTTTAATTTTAGAATAGTTTAAGGTTTACAAAAAGTTTGCAAAGATAGTACAGAGATTTCCCATATACCCCACACCCAGTTTTTCCTATTAATAATGTTTTACATCTGTCACAATTAATGAACCAGTAATTATACATTCTTATTCAGGTCCACACTTTATTCAGATTAACTTAGTAAATTTAGTTCGTGTCCTTTTTCTATCCCAGGGTCCCATCCAGTTACCACAGTACATTTAATCATCATCTCTCCTTGGTTGCCACAGTTTCTCAGACCTCTCTTGGGTTTTGATGACCTTTACAGTTATTACGGGACTTCCCTGGTGGCTCAGATGGTAAAGCGTCTGTCTACAATGCGGAAGACCTGGGTTTGATCCCTGGGTCGGGAAGATTCCCTGGAGAAGGAAATGGCAACCCACTCCAGTACTCTTGCCTAGAAAATCCTATGGACGGAGGAGCCTGGTGCAGGAGGAGCCTGGTGCAGGCTACTGTCCACGGGGTCGCAGAGAGTCGGACATGACTGAGTGACTTCACTTTCACTTTCACAGTTATTACGAGCTTTGGTGAGGTATTTTGTAGAATGTCCCATAATTGAGATCTTTCCAATGTCTTTCTCAGGGCTGTATTGAGATTATTGGGGTTTTAGGGGAAAATCACAGAGGTAAGGTGCTATTTTCATCACATTGTATCAGAGCGCAGAAAATCAACATGACTTATTGTTGATGTTGACCTTCATCACATGGCTGAGGTTGTGCCTGTCAGATTTCTCCGGGCACTTCCCCACCCCTCTTTTTCATTCTGTGCTCTTTAGAAGGAAGTCACTAAGCACGGCCCACACTTAGAGAGTGGGCACTGTGCCCCACCTCCTTGTGGGCAGGATATCTGCAGAAACTATTTGAAACTCTTCTTTATGAGAGGTTTGTGTATTCTACCTTACTGATTGATTGCTTGACTAACATATGGCTCTTTATATTTCACTTTTGGGTTATATCCAGTATCACTTTATTTTCTTGCTCAAAGCATTTCAGCTTTGGCCATTGGGAATGGTTCAATTGATTCTGTGTCTCTTTGACATACTTCCATCATTGTGTTTTTGTTTTTTTTAGTACTTCCTCACTTTTTGGCACTATGAGAAACTCAAGGCTTGTCTGTGTATTTCTGCTCATGGTCTGGAACCAGCTATTTCTCCAAGAGGTCGATTTGTTGTGTTAGAGAATGGGACTAGGAACCAGCATCTGAGTAGTAGGTGTGTTTGTTGCTTCTGGAGTCTTCTTGCTAACAATGGACCTGTATTTTATAAAACTTAATGTTTAACTTAACCATATTGAGGTATACTTTACAAACAATACATTTTAAGTGAACATTTTGATGGATTTGGACAAATTTATAATCGATTATGGCCACTACCTCAACCAAGGTTGAGAACCTCCCCACATTCTTGTGCCACTTCCCACTTACTTTTCACTTCCTCTTCCCCTACCCCACGCATCTACTAATACTCTGTCACTATAGGCTCAATTGCCTTTTCTAGAAGTGAAGTGAAGTCGCTCAGTCATGTCCAACTCTTTGTGACCCCGTGGACTGTAGCCCACCAGGCTCCTCTGTCCATGGGATTCTCCAGGAAAGAATACTGGAGTGGGTTGCCATTTCCTTCTCCGGGGATCTTCCCAACCCAGTGATTGAACTCAGGTCTCCTGCATTGCAAGCAGACGCTTTAACCTCTGAGCCACCAGGGAAGCACCTGGAAGTCTTTTCTAGAGTTTGACACAAATGGAAATGCACAGTATACCCTTCTGTTCCTGGCTTCTTTGGCTTACCATAATGTTATCGAGATTCATACATGTTGTGTTTATCAGTATGGCATCTTTTTCACTACTGAATAATATTCCACTGTATGAATATTGCACATTTAGTCTATCCATTCACCTGTTAATGGACATTCGTGGTGTTTACAGTTTGTAACTACTATAAATAAATATAAATACATTTCAAATAGCATTCCTAATGATTCTGATGCTGATGGTCTGAGGAGCCCCACTGAAAGCAGTTTTAATGTGATTTTGGAGGAGAGCACCTTCTGGCATGTCTTTTCTTATCACTTGTGTTTAGGCTAGCTTGGTTTCTTCCTTAAATTCTGATCAGGCATTGAGGAGATATGGCTTTTGTCTTCTGTCGACTCCGTGGTGGTTTAGTGATTTCAGCAAACCCCTCCCTGGGTCTGAGGCTTTCTAATCCAAGATGTTTCTCAGCCTTTGAAACTGCTCATATGTCCTCCAAGTTTCCTGGGCTTTCTCTGTGCCTGAGTCTATGCCTCTAAATTCTCCGAGCAGCTTGAGAATTTCCTTTGTATTTTTTCTTTCTTTTTTCTCTCTCCTCTCCTCTGTGACAGAAATCATGTCAAACTAAAGTTATGTTTTCCTTTTTCTAAATCAGTGGGCATCTAATTCCCTTTCATGGCTCATACTTTATTACTGGGCTCAGTGGAAAAATAAACCACATTTACTTTTTAATGTTAAAAGAACAAAAACTCACAAGAGCAACAGAATACAATTGAATTATCATCTTATTCATCACCCATCTTATTTTCTCATTTAGCTTCTCCCCCAAATCCCATACCATTTCTATACACTAATATTGTATCAGCTACGATAAGATATAACCCCTAAGTTTCAAAGTTTATCTATCACCTGTGTCAAACTGCAGTGCAGGTATTCTGATTAAACAAATTTCTCCCAATTTCAGGATCTTAGCTTTTCCTGTTTTGCAAATCTCCTGTCTTCAATGGGTGACTCTTAAGTTTGTCATGGGTGGCGAAGCCTCTTCACTCAAGGCTACCAGAAAGAGAGAAAAGCATGGAGAGCATCTTATGCAGAAAGTTTTTTTCGGGCCAGGCTTGGACGTGGCTTCCATCACCTCTGCCCATGTTCTGTGGGCTAGACTTTGTTCGGTCCACCCATAAGTGCAAGGAAAGCTCTGGGCCCAAGAGGGAAAGAAAACACTGTTCACAGTCATGGTGGGACTTTTACTGTTTTTCTCTTAGCCTTAAGGCTTCCACTGAGCACTGTGCAACAGAGGGTGGGGGAGCTGAGCATTTCCTTGTGCCTTTTTTAAGCCCTTGGGATGAGCTTTTTGCCTCTGGGTTCCTTGGGGTGAAAACTATGTTTAAAAAATCATTTCAACGTAAGCTTCAAGGGAGTAAAAATCTTGTCTCCTTTATTCTCCATTGCATCCCTAATACATCGAATAGTTCCTGGCATTGCATGAGGGCTCAATAAATATTTATTGAGTGGATTTTTATGAAATGAATTTGTAAGTTCAAGTTTTGTTTTGGCTGGGTGCTCTCGGAGTGTGTGCAGGCTACCAGTAGGTGGCAGTGTGGTTTGAAGTGTGCATTTGGGAGCTCTCGAGGCCGTCTCGGGTGGAAGCGGAGTGACTGCAGTAGAGTAGCAATTTGGGGTGTTTACCATGTGCCAAAGCCACACAAAGAACTGAGGCCACACAAGGACTGGTTATCGACCCAGTTAATCCTCCCGCAACCCTATAAAGTTGGATGGATTACTCTCTTGACTTGGCAGACGGGGACACTGATTCATGGAGCAGTTAAGTTACCAAAGGCCACACAGCTAGGAAGGGGGTCAGGATTTGAATCCAGGCAGCTGACTTGGAGCTCACACTCTTAGCTGTTATGCCACAATGCCTAGAAGTAATTTCTGAGGTCTCAGGGGGATGACTCACCCTGGGGAGGAGCTGGTCACTGTGCAGGTCAAAAGAACCCTCTTGGGCATCAAAGGCCAAGCAAGGCGACAGGGAACACAGCAGAGCTGGGGGCCCCCACCACAGTCAGGCCGTTCTTACAGGGGAGCGGTGAGACAGCAGAGGCTGGATGGAGAGCAGAGCCTTCAGGTGGGGCTGGCACCAGCTGCTGCCAGGAGTGCAGTGAATACCAGGCAGGGGCAGATGCAGAGATGTGGGTGTGGGGAAGGCCACAAAGGACCAGTGGTGGGAACATGCTGGAAATTCTGAAGAGGGGGTTCCAACCCTGTGAAAGGGCTGGCTCATGCTTTCTGAATGCCATCTGGAGAACTCTGGGCTTTTGTGGAGGCCCGTGGGTGGCCCCTGAGGTTGATGGGGAGTGAAGATGGGGGAAACCTGAGCCCTCCTCTCACATCAGCTGGTGCATTGCTACCCTGGCCTCTTCTGTGGGGTTGTTGGATCCCGTGTAGGCGGTTGTTTGTTTTAAAGTCTCTAATTTGGAAACTGTTCCACCAAATAGCTTGTCGAGTCCTTCTTTTGACATCTGAAGTGGACATGGTATTGGAAGCCCTGCTGACATAAAGATGAAGTGTCTGCCATGGGCCAGTCGCAGAGTCAACTGCGATAATGTAGGATGAAGCCTTTGAACCTGCTCTTTCCACTCTCACTGCCACGTCCCGTCCCACCCTCCGGTGCTGGCCCAGCCAGGGGTAATCTTTGCAGCAGCTCAGAAACCCTCTGGTTTGGACTGTGTCGTCTTGTCTCCATCCAGGCCTGGGCCCCACACCAGCCCGACTTGAGAGCACGCCGGGCTCATTGTCTAGAAGAAATGGCCCGAGCATCAGCCTGCTGAGAGCGAGGCGGAAAAGGAGGAATAGTAACATTGATTTATTTGGGACAGGAAGAGCCACGGAGTGGGGAAGCAGGGAGAGAGGGATCGTAAAGCTGGCTTGGTTCTGCGACCTGCTGGGGCAGAGACCATCACAGCCAAGGCAGACGAGGTGGACACGGGAGAGCTGTCCATTCCTCCCAATCTCTGAACAATAAAGCTAGAAGTCAAGGATGAAATAGGTGGGTTGGGAGCCCCCAGGACCCCGCTAACGGCAAGCCTTCTGAAAGGCTGCCTGCGTTTGTGTTGATGCGCTCGCTACAGCCGTTCTGTAGGAGCTGATAGCAAAGGCTTGGATGGCAGACTTGTTCTTTCACGTTAGCCCTGCCACTGGGTTGTCAGCTCAGCTGCTGCCAAGAGACCCACTTCACCTTCTTCTCCTGTGGGGCTCCTGGGCCTGCAAGGGGTGGAACTTGCGAGTGTGTGACTCCAGGCTGGCATCTGCTCTGGGATCAGGGTCTACTTAGGACAACTCAGGCCAAGTGGGTGAGGTTTGAGAGGTCAAATCAAGGATTTCCCTCATAACCAGGTTTATTTGGGGCCTCAGGGACTCCATAGCCCATTCCATAGACACCAGTTCTGCAGATTGCTGCAAATCAGAGTGGGGTGAAGCACTTTTATTTATTTATTCCTTATTTAATGGTTGGGGAGGTTTTTTTTATTTTTATTGTACAAATTGAAGCATCTCCCCAGGTGGTGCTTCCTCTGAGGCTGAAGGACAAGCAGGTATTGTGTGAGCTTGTGTTTCCCTGACAGTTCAGGAGCTCATAGGCCTGTGGGTGGCAGAAAAGCAGCACCCACTTGGAAGAGTCTGAAATATTTTCCACTGAAAACCTTGTGCCTGTGTTTGAGCCACGTTCAGTGACCTGGCTGAAGAGCTGACACCCACACGTGGGCTGCTTTTCTCCCATGGACTGGAGTCCTGGGAGCAACATGACTAAATTATCTGGGTGTGGGAACTTGTAGGGAGAACAGGATCATAGATCTAGCCTTGGTTCTAGATTACCATTGTGTGCTAGGGCACACTTGTTTCCCCTCTTCTTAGAACCTGGGGAGTCCTAGTCATCCTTCCCTGGTGTTTACTGATCATTTTCTCCCTTGCTTGCTGTCGAGGGAAACACTTGCCACCTAAGGATGGTGGTGAAGAGCCACCAGAACACCTGGATTACTAGCCCAGCTTTAGCCTGTGAGCTGTATACCCCTGGACATGTTCCTTCACGGTGTCAGACCTCAGTTTCCCTGACTGTCAGGAGTGAATGGTAATGGCACTTCACTGGATGTTTTTCATTTGTCCCTCCAGATTCATTATTCACCCTTCTCCATCCTTCCATGGGCTAAGGAAGTTGATTTATATGGGCTGTATCAATGAGCTTACATGTCCTTTGGGGTCCCAATGAGTTTGTCCGGTGGGATCTGACAGAAGGAAATTGGATAAAGGCAAGAGTGAGGTTGGGGAATTTATCCCCCTCGCTCCCTCCTTTGTGAGTCACTGTGGTTGATTGTATCCCCTCTCCTAGCTTCAGTGGCCTTCTTCCAGTGCTGCGTACCCATCCGTGCCCTTGCAAGTGTTTTCAGACCCAGGGCAGTCGTGGCTCCCTGCTGTTTCTAGCTCTGTAGCACCACACCAGTACCTGCTGGTTCCTGGAACACTGCCTACACCTCTGTAAGTGACCCTTGATCAAGCTTTCCTCATTTGCCACCTTTGAATGTGCTGACTTTGTCCTGCCAGAATCTTACAGAAACCTCTTGCAAAGATACCATTTCATGGAGAGTTTATGCATATAAAGAGCTTAGAGCAGTGCCCGGCGTGGAGGGTGGACTTGTTACGCCTTAGGCGCTGTAGGACTGTTGATTCTTTTCATATTGTTACTGTGTCTCAGAGTAACAGGAGCACGTTGGATGACTTAGGTGCATGGTTTCATGACCTTTTGGCTGTTCTGTCGTGTTTCTGACAGTTACACATTCTTTTCTCTCTGAAGTTTGGATTGATGGGTGGGTCAGCCTGTGCTCCTCCTGAACCCACCAGACTCCTTATCACACCATGCTTGTCTCTAGACTCTACGTGGTTCTGTTGAGCCCTGTGTCATGGCTTACCCTACTCCTGAAGTCCAGAGAGGTGCGGAGCATAACCTGTTAGCAGTAACGTTTGTTTAGTCACACAAGACTGAAGCGTGTGTTGTGCAGCCATCACTGTGATCTAGTTTTAGAACATTTTTAATCACCCAGAGAGGTCCTTCTTCCCAGTTTGCAGTTACTCCCAATTTCCCCCACTCCATAGCCCCTGACAATCACTGACCAATTTTCTGTAACTATAGATACTATGTTCTGGACTTTCATGTCAGTGAAAAATATAGCATGTGGCCTTTTGTGTCTGCTGTCTTTTACTTAGCATAATGTTTTCACAGTTCATCCACTGTGTGCCATTCTTATTAGCATGCCATTCCTTTTTATTATTGAATAATATTACATGGTATGGATATATACTGCATTTTATGCATCCATCTCCTGTTGAACATTTGGGTTGTTTCCATTTTTTGGTTATTATGAATAATACTACTACAAACATTGGCATATATCACATATGTTATTTATTTCTTGATGATCTGACTTGTCTCATTAGAATTTAAGCTCCGTGAGTGCAAAGTTTGTCATGTATCATACACATACTAAGTATATACATATATAATTAGTATAAATATATATGACATACATGGGCTTTATACATATATATACGGGCTTCCCAGATGGCTCTGGTAAAGAATCTGCCACAGGAGATGCGGGTTCAATCCATGGATTCGGAAGAAGGAAAGAAGGAAACGGCAACCCATTCTAGTATTTTTGCCTGGGAAATCCCATGGACAGAGGATCACAAAAGAGTTGGACACAACTTAGCAACTAGACAATACAACAAATGACATGAGTAAACGACTAATTGTGTTTGGCATTTGGTAGGTGCTTAATGAATGGTTTTTGTTTTAATGAAAAGATTAAGAAATAGTGAAAATAGAAATGAATCAGCATGGAAATCCAGAGTGGTAGAGAATACGTCTCAGGGGCATCCGAGAGGTGCCTCCTCAGCCTCACTCAAGGGTCAGGGCCAGGGAATCTGCATCTTAGCAAGCTTTCCAGTAGATTCGGAGCACCTTGACATTGGAACAGCCTGTACGCAGGTGGTGAAGTGAGGTAAATTTGTCCCTGCCCAAAAAGCTCTTACAACTTTGTTTATGAGTGCAATGGAGTTGCCTTCCTCCCCCAGTAATGATCCCACGTGAGGCATCTCTGTCTGGGTCAAGTTGAGGTTGAAGAATTTTCCGAGAGGAACTTGGATTCTCTTCCTTTGCCCTGTGTAGCATCTCTCACAATTCATCCGCGAGGCACAGGTTTTCTTTTGTTATAGGGGTTGCTGAAGGACTGAAGAGGCAAATAAAGCAGCTTGCAGTCGACTCAGCCAAAGGAGAGCCCAGGGCCATGGACGGGCCCATGGGGAGCCATAGAGCCTCGGGAGGGTAAGCAGCAGGCAGGGTGTGTGCGGACCAGCAGTCTAGCTGAGCAGGAGGGGCCATCAGGAGCCCGCAGAGGTACATTTCAACGTCCAGACAGGCTCATAATGCTCCCTTGCTTTGTATTGAACCAGGTACACTGCTGGCTTGCTTTTCAACTGTGCAGAGATGTACATGACTATCTTTTCTGGGAGAAGCTGCTCCCGGTTTTTAGAGGAAAGCTTCGCTCTTTACTTTGATCCGACTTCTAAAAGAATAAGGCATATTATTTTTTATAGCAAAGGAGACTTCTAAGAAGTTTGAATATTTAAATTTGAAGTCTCCCCTCAGCATGTGAAAGCAATATTAGTGTCAGTTAGGTGTAACGGATGAATAGTTAATGTTACAAGAGACAGAAAATCTGAAAAAGATCCATATCCAAATGAAAATATATGTTTGAGCTAAACTACTGCCTTTTTGCTACTTATTTTTTATTTGATAACAAGCATTAACAACATATGGGCACCAAGAGGCTCTGTGGGATAGATATAGCATGCGGCTACCTGAAAATGCATGTAAATTCAGCATCGAACTTAGCCCTTTTCTCTCCTTCGTGATTCTGAATGAGGAAGACGGGTGTGTTATACAATGTAGAGTGTGTATTATAAAAAGTAGAATAGATGCCAGTTTCTTCCTTATAGCCTACATTGTCTACCCACCTCTATTAGAACTTATATCACATTGTAATGATTCAATTACTTAAAATCTATATATTATTTATTGGATACTCTGTCAGGCACTATGTTAAGCCCTTCATCTAAAATACTTTGACCTCAACACAGTCCTGTGAGGTGGGAACTATCACTGGTCCTGTTTTACAGACAAAGCAACTGAGGCTCAGAGAGAGGATGTCACTTGTCAAGGTCATGCATTTAACATGTGTCAGAACTTTGACTTGGGCCACCTGTGCCTGACTCCAAAGCTGACTCTCTTAACTACTCCTTTGATTCCACCAGTTCTCAAACTGTGGTCCATAGAACCCTGGGGGATTCCCTGAGACCCTTTCAGAGGGGGTTCATGAAGTCAAAACTTTTTTCATAATAATAAATTCATCATTTGTCTTTTGTTGGTATTTATACTGGTGGAGTAAAAGGAATGATGACCGAAACTTAAGGCATCTTAGTACAAATCAAAGCAATGTTACCAAAAAGTGAAAGTGAAAGTCACTCAGTTGTGTCTGACTCTTTGTGACCTCATGGACTGTGTCCATGGAATTCTCCAGGCCATAATATTGGAGTGGGTAGCCTTTCCCTTCTCTGAAGGGATCTTCACAACCTAGGGATCGAACCCAGGTCTCCCACATTGCAGGCGGATTCTTTACCAGCTGAGCCACAAGGGAAGTCCAAGAATACTGGAGTGGGTAGCCTATCCCTTCTCCAGAGGATCTTTTCATCCCAGGAATTGAACTGGGGTCTCCTGCATTGCAGGTGGATTCTAAACTGTACCACAAATCATTGAATTCTTCCCTGCCATATACAGTAAAAAATATTATTTAATATTTGTTATTGTATATAATTAAGGGGTGCTATATAGCTCACTCATTGAATATTTTCCAAATGAACAATGCATGACATAATAAAATCATGTCTGGGAAAAGATCCATGCAAAGTTTATTGTGCTTTTTAGAGGAATTAAGAAATATTTAAAAAGAATTTTCTGTGTTTTAATTTCTAAAATGGCAAATATTGATAGGTATAATCCTTACAAACAAAAATTCTTCAGGGTCCTCAATGTTTTTTAATACTGGAAAGGAGATAAAATATTTGAGTGGCACTGCTACAGGTAGCATGGCACCCCACTCCAGTGCTCTTGCCTGGAAAATCCCATGGACGGAGGAGCAGTCCATGGGGTCGCTGAGGGTCAGACACGACTGAGCGACTTCACTTTCACTTTTCACTTTCGTGCATTGGAGAAGGAAATGGCAACCCACTCCATTGTTCTTGCCTGGAGAATCCCAGGGACGGAGGAGCCTGGTGGGCTGCCATCTCTGGGGTCACACAGAGTTGGACATGACTGAAGTGACTTAGCAGCAACAGCAGCTACAGGTAGCTAGGAGAATGAGAGGTTCTTGAGCAGGAGAGTTATACTGATCATGTCTCAGTTATTGATCAAGTAACTCAATTCTGTGCTCTTTTTTCATCATGGAAAGTGTCTCTGAAAATCACCATTGACAGTCACTGACTTATGTTAAGCCAGTGAACCAGGTTAGATGAATCCAGTTAGGCTGACAGACGTGAAGTCCTGGGTTTGTGAAAACTGTCCTATTGCCAGCCCTTGGAAACCAGTGGTCTCTATGTAGACTGCATTATGTGGTTGCCCAAGATCTGCAGGGCCTGAGTATCAGGTCCTCAGAAAGCTTAGCTTCAGTCAGACAAACTGTCATCCCCACGAGGACTTCATTCTCTGGGCATGTGCAGTCCATATCCAGCAAGCGAAGGTTTATAATCAAATGTATAGACTTCCCTGGTGACTCAGATGGTAAAGAATCAGCCTGCAATGCAAGAGACCCAGGTTTGATCACTGGGTTGGGAAGATTCCCTGAAGAAGGGAGTGGCTACCCACTCTAGTATTCTAGCCTGGAGAATTCCATGGACAGAGGAGCCTAGGGGGCTATAGTCCATGGGATTGCAAAAAGTCAGATATGACTGAGTGACTAACACTTTCACTTCTTTTTTATTTTTCATAGTTTCAGACCAGAAAGGTTAATTATGAGCAAGCCAACATCATGGAAGGGAAAGGTCCATGCAAGACAAGTGCTCTGGTGAAATAGGAAAAGAACATTACCCCACTGAACTCCTGGTTAATATCTGAAAAATTTGAGGGGTTGTGCTTGCCTCAAACAATCTTGAAGAGATCAAGAAAATTAGATTACCAAGGGAACATTTCAAGCAAAGATGGGCACAATAAAGGACAGAAATGGTATGGACCTAACAAAAGCAGACATTAAGAAGAGGTGGCAAAAATACACAGAAAGTGAAAAAGTGAAAGTGATGTCTTTCAGTCGTGTCTGACTCTTTGCGATCCCATGGACTGTAGTCTACCAGGCTTCTCTGTCCATGGGATTTTCCAGGCAAGTGTACTGGAGTGGGTTGCCATTTCCTTCTCCAGGGGATCTTCCTGACCCAGGGATCGAACCCAGGTCTCCTGCATTGCAGACAGACGCTTTACCCTCTGAACCACCAGGGAAGCCCACAGAAGAACTATACAAAAAAGATCTCCATGACCCAGATAACCATGATGGTGTGATCCCTCACCTAGAGCCAGACATCCTGGAATGCCAAGTCAAGTGGGCCTTAGGAAGCATCAAGGTGAACAAAGCTAGTGGAGGTGATGGAATTCCAGTTGAGCTATTTCAAACCCTAAAAGATGATTGATGCTGTGAAAGTGCTGTATTCAATATGTCAGCAAATTTGGAAAACTCAACAGTGGCTACAGAACTGGAAAAGGTCAGTTTTCATTCCAATCCCAAAGCAAGGCAATGCCAAAGACTGTTCCAACTACTGCACAATTACACTCATCTCACACACTAGCAAAGTAATGCTCAAAATTCTCCAAACCAGGCTTCAACAATACATGAACCATGAACTTCCAGATGTTCAACCTGGATTTAGGAAAGACAGAGGAACCAGATATCAAATTGCCAATATCTGCTGGATCATCGCAAAAGCAAGAGAATTCCAGAAAAACACCTACTTCTGCTTTATTGACTATGCCAAAGCTTTTGACTGTGTGGATCACACCAAATTGTGGAAAATTCTTCAAGAGATGGGAATACCAGACCACCTGACCTGCCTCCTGAGAAATCTGTATGCAGGTCAAGAAGCAACAGTTAGAACTGGACATGGAACAACAGACTGGTTCCAAATAGGAAAAGGAGTATGTCAAGGCTGTAAATTGTCACCCTGCTTATTTAACTTATATGCAGAGTACATCATGTGAAATGCTAGGCTGGATGAAACACAAGCTGGAATCAAGTTTGCCTGGAGAAATAGCTATAACCTCAGATACACAGATAACACCACCCTTATGGCAGAAAGCAAAGAACTAAAGAGCCTCTTGATGAAAGTGAAAGAAGAGAGTGAAAGAGTTGGCTTAAAACTCAATATTCAGAAAACTAAGATCATGACATCTGGTCCCATCACTTCATGGCAAATAGATAGGGAAACAACAGAAACAGTGTCAGACTTTATTTTTTGGGCTCCAAAATCACTGCAGATGGTGATTGCAACCATGAAATGAAAAGATGCTTGCTCCTTGGAAGAAAAGCTATGACCAACCTAGACAGCATATTAAAAAGCAGAGACATTACTTTGACAACAAAGATCCGTCTAGTCAAAGCTGTGGTTTTTCCAGTAGTCATGTATGGATGTGAGAGTTGGACTGTAAAGAAAGCTGAGCACCGAAGAATTGATGTTTTTAAACTGTGGTGTTGGAGAAGACTCTTGAGAGTCTCTTGGACTGCAAGGAGATCCAAACAGTCCATCCTAAAGGAAATCAGTCCTGAATATTCATTGGAAGGACTGATGCTGAAGCTCCAGTACTTTGGCCACCTGATGCAAAGGACTGACTCATTTGAGAAGACCCTGATGCTGGGAAAGATTGAAGGCAGGAGGAGAAGGGTACAGCAGAGGATAAGATGGTTGGATGGCATCACTAATTTGATGGACATAAGTTTGAGTAAGCTCCTGGCGTTGGTGATGGACAGGTAAGCCTGGCATGCTGCAGTCCATGGGGTCACAAAGAATCGGACATGACTGAGCAACTGAACTGAACTGAACTGTACTTGCCTAGAGTGACATATATCTAAAGCTTTCATTATTAAGTGCTTATTTTCTACCTGATATTGTGCTAAGCTGTGTTCACATATTATTTCTTTTAACCTCAATAATCCTGTCAGGTATTATTACTATCTCTATTTTAAAGATGCGGAAACTAAGAACCAGACAGATAGGTGGCTGAGACAGGCTTTGACTTTAGTGTTGGTTCCAGAGCCTCTAGTTCTTAACTCTTTTGTTGCACTTCTCACTTTAAATGAAATGAGAAAGTCAACTGGCTCGATGGCAGATGGAAAACATTGTAAATACAAAAGAGGTTAGGAAAGAGGCATAGAGGCAGAAATGCAGGCACCGTAAAAGGGCCTGGATGTGAAGTGCATGGGGGTAGGAAGCAGCTGAGTTTGTTGTTGCTGGTGGTGTGCATGTGTGTTGAGTGCCTTGCACTGTACAGGAGACGCTGACCTGAGGCCAAGTCCTGCTACTCGGCTCCTCTTCAAGACGGAAAACAGATGAAATCAGTGTGCTGGTTTTCATGTAACCAAAAGTTTGGAGGCCCGGCAATGGGCTGAAAGACCCAGGCACAATGTTGAGAAAGGAGTTGGACAGCACATTGAAAGTGAAAGTGTGAAAGTGTTAGTCGCTCATTCGGGTCCGACTCTTTGCCACCCCACGGACTGTAACCCGCCAGGCTCCTCTGTGCTTGAGATTTTCCAGGCAATAATAATGGAGTGGGTAGCCATGCCCTTCTCCAGGGGATCTTCCAGACTCAGGGATTGAACCCGAGTCTCCTGCATTGCAGGCAGATTCTTTCATTATAGCCTGGGAAATATCGATCAAAGATCGTGGGCTGTAGTGGAAGTGGAAGGGGACTTGAATAACTAGCTCTACCGACCTGAGTCAGCATTGCTTTCTGCCCCAGGGTCTGCATGTCTAAAATGGAGATGGTGGGCTTTCCTGGTGGTTCAGTGGTAAAGAATGTGCCTGCAAAGCAGGGGGAATGGGTTCTATCCCTGGTCGGGGAACTAAAATCCCACATGCCGCAGGATAACTAAGCTTGTGCGCTGCAACTAGGGAATCCAGCTCAGTCTAGAGTCTGTGTTCTGCAACAAGGGAAGCCACTGCAATGAGAAGCCCGCACACCGCAACTCGAGAAAGCCCATGTGCAGCAACAAAGACTCCATGCAGCCAAAAAGAATTAAAACTAAATAAATAAAAATGGAGATGGCAGTACCACTTTGAAGGACCACTATGAGAGGTAAAGGAGGTGATGTATAGGGACTCACATTGTGTAGTGATCAGAACACACCATGTACTCAAATCCTTCTTTTCTCCCTTCCCTACATGGTGCCAGGTGGTGCCTTTGTCTCCACCATCCCTACTCTCTCCAGATATTTTTTCTAGTTTTTAAAAGACACCGTATACAGAATGTTTAGAGTATCATTTGGAGACCAGATTGACTAGGATTTTTCTTTTTTTTTTTCTTAGCTTCACAAATCTGATGAGGGTCTGGTGGGGTATACATCTGGGAAGACGCCCCAAACTTGGCCCTGAAGGCTCCTCCCGGGAAGGCCAGATCTCAGCTGCATGTGCCTTCTGGAGTCCCAGCCCCAGGCTGGAGAGGGGCTGGTTTCCCAAACTTGGGCTGTGGAGGCATCACCTGGGTACAGATGAGCTTACGGGACAGCCGGGTCCTTGCGGCTGAGACTGGGGCGCGGCCTGCTTGTTGGGTTCACTCCTTTGTGCTGGGCTTTGCTGGTCAGCCGGCAGCGCTGGGTCTTGCTGTTACGCGTGGTGCTCAGAGCCTTTGTAGTGGACTCCTGGGCCCGGCAGGGATGTTTCCTCATGTGCAACACACACAGCTGCTACCTCCTTACTAGCAGCACAGTTTGGGGCAAGACACTTGACTCTCCTTGCCTTATTTACCTCAAATGTGAAGCAATAGAGCAATAGTGTCTACTGGTAGGGCTGCCGTGGGGATTAAACGGCATGAAAGGTACAGGGGGTAGACCACAGAGCGTGACACACTGCACAAGCTCAATAATTACTCCTTATCGTTAGTGTGGCTGTTATTTGCTTTGATGAGTGTTCCTCTAGGCACTAAGTGCCATGCCACTGAGTCTCCACAACAGTTGGGTGGGACAGGCACCATGATGCCCACTTCAGAGACAAGAAAACTGGGCGTAGGAAACAGGGAATCGTGGTGCAGACGCAGAGCTTTAGAGCTTTCTCTTTTCTCTGTCCACCACGCCACACTGTGAGCTTCCTATTTGGTTTTAACCAGTGCTGTTTATTAGTTAACAATTGGCAGTGTACTGAGTGACTTGAGACTCAGAGTCAGACTGCGTTTTATTTTCCCATTAATAACTCACTTCGCAACACTGACGACCCAGCAAGATCTTGTATGTGAAAGGACTACAGAACTTGGAAGCACTCTACAAAATATTTGTTTTTTTATTTATGTAGGCCCCTATCGTGTTCCAGAAAAGGGATTTGAAGTAGCCTATTAGTTGTCATTAGACTGATGATGATTAATGATTATAATAACAAGACAGGCATAATTGGTGCCAATTGTGCCTTTTGAAATGGCCTCCATGGAGGCCAGGCGGTGGGGAGGGAGAAGGCAGCCTCTGCCTCAGGGAGCTGAAAAGATGGGACTAATTGGTTAAAAGCAGCTTTGCTAATTGCTTTGGCAAGGGCCTGAGAGAAAGCTTTGGTATGATTATACATGAACGGGGTCCCTCAAAGCCCTGTGATTCTGGGCTATATCTGTTCCTCAAAACACAAACAGAAAAGAGAACAGATGTTCAGCCACTTGACAGAAATTTAATAAGACACTTGGAAAAATTACCATGTTCACTTTGCCCCGCCTGACCTCTTGGTAGGAAGCTGGAGGAAGGCCTGTTTCTGAGGCTGATATGAGTGGATCTAAAAAGGAGCACGTGCTAGAGTATTCCACCTATCTGAGATCCTGCTGTGTTCTGAGCCCCCACCTCTCACCAAAGGGTTCTCCGAAGAGGTTGATTATGACCAGTATATATGCTTTAAATTCTGGTTGAGAGTAAGTGGGCTGAGATTGAATTACCAAACTAATCTATCTGGGGAGTGAAGGAATAATGTGAAACCAGATCAAAGCTCAAAATGGTAAATAAATCTCCATGGTGTGAGCTGGAACACTCAGGAGGGAGAGAAGCCCAAATATAAGATTTTTCTGGGGAAAAAAAAAAAAATCCCCTCCCTCCCTTGTGAACAGTTCAGAGACTGGCAGCTAGAGTGTATCGGGGGCTCTGCTCCAGCCAGGGGGAGGCCTGGGAAGGCTAGAGTGTATCGGGGGCTCTGCTCCAGCCAGGGGGAGGCCTGGGAAGGCTTGTCAGTGGCTACCAGTAGCTGTAGGGGGGTCAGAGAGTGGCCACGTGGGTTCAAAACTGACTCAACAGTTCACTGGTTGTATGCTCATTCAAGTCACATAACCGGTCTGAGCCTCAGTTTCCTCTCTTATACCTCATGGGGTTACTGTGAGTATTAAATGACACAAAGCACATGTATTCTTTTCCCGCATGTGTGTGTGCTAAGTTGCTTCAGTTTTGTCTGCATAAGGCATAGCATGCTTAAGGGTTAATAAGGGTGGGCTAGGATGCAGCGGTATTGATATTAAACATGTAAGCATAGCATATTCCCATCTTTGCGACCCTGTAAACTATAGCCTTCCAGGTTCCTCTGCCCGTGGGATTCTCCAGGCAAGAGTACTGGAGTGGTTGCCATGCCCTCCTCCAGGGGATCTTCCTGACCCAGGGATTGAACCCACGTCTCTTATGTCTTCTGCATTGGCGGCGGGTTCTTTACCACTAGCGCCACCTGGGAGGCTCGTGTTCATTTTCTAGGGATGCTGTAACAAATCATAATACATTCGGTGGCTTAAAACAACAGAAATTTGTTCACGCACAGTTTTACAGGCCAGAAGTCAAGATGTTGGCAGGGCTTGGCTTGCTCCTGAGGTTCTAGGGGGAATCCTTACTTACCTTTTCCTAGCTTCTGGTGGCTCCCTGCAAACCTTAGTGTGTTCCCTGGCTTGTGGCTGCATCTCTCTAATACACAATTATTTGTTAACTGTATGCATTTGTATAAGGCATAGCATGCTTAAGGGTTAATAAGGATGGGCTAGGATGCAGGGGTATTGATATTAAATATATTCAGTTCAGTTCAGTTGCTCAGTCGTGTCCAACTCTTTGCAACCCCATGAACCACAGCACACCAGGCCTCCCTGTCCATCACCAACTCCCGGAGTCCACCCAAACTCATGTCCATTGAATTGGTGATACCATCCAACCATCCCATCCTCTGTAGTCCCCTCCTCCTCTTGCTCTCAATCTTTCCCAGCATCAGGGTCTTTTCAGATGAGTCAGGTCTTTGCATCAGGTGGCCAAAGTGTTGGAGTTTCAGCTTCAACATCAGTCCTTCCAGTGAACACCCAGGACTGATCTCCTTGCAGTCCAAGGGACTCTCAAGAGTCTTCTCAACACCACAGTTCAAAAGTATCAATTCTTTGGTGCTCAGCTTTCTTTAAAGTCCAACTCTCACATCCATTAAATATCTTAGCATAGCGTGAATTCACAGCTACAAAACTTTTAGATCACGGATATTGGGAGTTTACGTTTGTTCATGCCAGGGTTTCCTTCTTAGTCATCTTCCCCAGTATTGAGCCCAGAAGAAAGTGAACTGGCATTGGACTCAGAGAGCCCCAGAAGTGTAAACACTGAGTCTGCTTGAACTTCCAGGAGCTCCTGTTTCCTTTTCTGTAAAATGGAGCTGATAATTGATTTCTCCCTTCCTCAAAGGGCTTCTGTGGATGTGGAGAGAATAAGGGGAACAGCTATGGACCCCAAGGTGTAGGGACAGAAATTAGAGAAGGTCTTGGATCAAGTACCAAATGAACCAATGAGTGACACCAAATTCAACCAGGCAAGGACATGGGCAGAGTCCACAAGGAATCCAAGATGAAAGTGGTCAGGGGAACTTAAATGTTCCTTCCAATGCACAGGATGGTGACCAGTGGTTCACAGGGCTCTGGGCTAATTCATTCATGAGGGTCAGGTGCTGTTCCAAGTGTGGGAAATTTATAGTGGAGAGTTGAAAGCACAGCCTTTACTATCCTGGGGCTTATAGTTGAGAGGGAGAGGCAGATGTTCTTTAAAACTGGAGATATAAAAACTGTGTTAGTGGCTGGAAAAGAATCTCATGGGGAGTAGTTATGAGAGACCAGGTATCATGGAGGCTCTGAGCTGATCTGGAGGAGGGGAAGTTAAGAAAGGGTTGTCCTAAAGAAAGGGACGTTTGAATTGAGAGGTAGGAGAGGACAAGGAATTTTTGGCCTGATATGAGATGGAGTGGAGTGGAGGGAGGTGGGGAGGAACACATGGGTTGAGAGTGAAGCTTGCGCCAGAATCTTTGAGCCCTGCTGTTCCTACATGTCTGTGGGGGTTTCCTTCTCTCCAGCCCTGCTGAAGATGGCCAAGCTGTCTGCTCCAGGTCTCAGATTTGACAGCAGAGGGTCACAGGCGTGTGTAGCTTGGGCCACATGTGTTTTGATTTTGGAGGTGGGGGAAGAGTTGTCACCAGTTAAATCTGAGAAATTCACATACAGTTTTGGAATCCTAACTTCTCCTGCAAAATCAGGAACTATGGCAATACTGGCCTTCGTCTCTTCAAGATGACCCCCAAGGGAAGATGTGTAGCAGTTTTCAGATGCAAAATACAGAGACTCCACAGGCCCCGTCTTTCTGTATACTTCCTGCCTGGTGAGACCTCTGATCTCTGTCGTACCAGGAATGGTCAAATAAGAGAGAACAGACCTCCTTGGTTCTTTGGAGAAGATTGTTTCAAATTAAAACTTGGATACCCAGTTAGGAAGACTTTTTATATTCCTCCTCCAGGAAGGACATATCCTCTCTCCATGGAAGGATTCTGGGTGCCCTGTAAGAGGCTTTCTTGTATTTTTCTTTTTTTCTCCTTTCCATATTTAAAAAAGTAGCAATGAAACTTTTTGAGCAAAGACTATCTTATGTAAAAATGCAGCCTAAGTCACAGACCAAAGTGAGTTTGCTCAGACTGAATCTGGAACATTGGTTGCTTTACTTTTTCCTGTTCTCCTCCCCAAGGTAGCTCAGGGGCACCCCTAAGGAAACCTGGGAGTCCTCAGAATAAAGTTGAGAACTAACTCACACCTAAAACGTTGAGGGAGAGGCTCTGCCATTTGGAGAAAAAGTGTATAGAGCTAAGTATATAGCCTGAAATTGGCCAATGTGCCTACTGCATGTCATTCAATTTCAGGCGGACCCCCAAGTTCAGAGGTGAGGAAACAGCAGTGCCTTCAAGACACTAGGTTTGCCTTGGTAACTAGATTTCTCCCCTCCTGTTCCCCATCCCTGTCCTCTGGCATAGACAGTGACAGCTCAGGTAGCAGCCAGCGAGGATTAGTCACTCCTGCAAGTGTGCGAGGTCCGATCGTCCTTGTGACTTGGAAGAGACCTGGAGCTGACCTCTACTCAGGAGGTGTGACTTCCTGTGGCATGCAGCGTGGAAAAGCAGTTGCTGCCCCGCAGAAGCTTTAGAGTGGAGGCCAGCTCTCCTTAACCTGGTAGGTGCAGGTACACAGAACTCCGGGAATGCCCAGAAGATTCCCAGCCACCAGAAGGAGGTTTCTGAGCTTCTTCAGCCTAGCCTCGCAGCTGTACTGTCACATTATTATAGATGCTTGTCACTGAAGCATCACTGTCTGCAGCCTTGACGTGCACCGTTTCAGATTCATTTTTCAGAATTGCTCTGAAAGCCCAGGGCCCGTCCCACCCATTAGTGGGACTCCTCTGTGACAGGTGTTGGGAGTGATGGAGGTGGTAGGGAACGCCCCATGCTCTGCTGATTCATGGGAGACACATTTGAAAAGATGTAAGCTGGCTGGGGCAAAGCCTCCATAGAGGTTTGCAGGCAGTTTCTTCCCTCTCAGAGGAAGGCATCCTGCTTCTATAGGGCTGCATGACCCCTTCCTGGAAAAACAGAACTTGCACACACCCCTGAGGGCTGAACTCTTCAGAACTGAGGGTGTCACCTGTCCAAACTGTATGCTCTTAGGCTGAAGAGGAAAAGTTAAAATTTTACATAATCTCCTTCTCCTTCTGCCTCTGTAACTCAGCTTACCCCTTGCAAAGTCTAGATCACATAGGTCACGTAGTCTCAGAAAGTGGGGACTTGCAATACTAGGAACTGGAGTTTATCTCGCTCACCCTTGTCCTGCTCTTTGCAGTCACCCAGCCCTGGCAAGCCTGCTTCATCATGCCTGTCCAGGCCAGGCATCCCCCTCCCCATCTTTACTGCTGTTCCCACGCGTGCAAAACCCTTAGTTTACACCAGCCTATTAACAGCTAGTGTTGCCCAGTACAATCTGTCTGTAAGAACTCTGTAATCCCTTTGTTCGGGGCTCAGGGCTTGGAGTGTTAACTCCTCTGGGCCCACTGGCATAATAAACCTGAGTTCTCCGACTCTGAGTGTGGTGCTTGGTTTCTCGAGTATTGGTTTCTGCAACAAGGCAAGCTTCTAAGACTCTGTAGGTTTCCATTTCCTCATCCCCATAAAGAACTAATAATATCCATCTCCCAACCTCATCCGTATAATAGAAATCATATTACCTACCTTGCAATCTCATCTGGTTAGTAGAAATTATAATACCCACCTCTCAATATCAGTTGTAGAATAGAAATAATAATGCCCCTCTTGCAGTTCTGTTGTGAGAATTAGAAATAACATACCTAAAATGCCGAGCAGTGCCTTTAGTACATTTAATACCTAACGGGAACAGGAATTCTTAGCTTTATAGAGGTCTGAGCTAATTCACTTGCTCAACCTCCAGGTATGTTTAAAAAGATAAAGATATCCCCAAATTGTTACAAGAATTGTGCATTTTAAATGTTTACTTTGGATGGATGAATGCTTCTAACAAACATACAAGAATAGAAGGACTATGTGGATAGTCTCATTTAAGGGTGACCTCAAAAGTCTAAATCCATGCCCTTGAAGAGATGGGGTCCGGGTCAAATGCTCCACCCTACCAACCGTGCCCATTATGGGCTCTAAGTAGGCCCTTAATAAATGGTGGTCATTATAGCATGATATAATAGTACCAGACATGTCCCTTGAAGTTATAAACAGTGTTTCCTCTCCCAACTCCATCTGCCTGTAAATTGGCTGAGTTTTCTCAGCATTAAAACACTTCGTGAACTCCAAGCTATGCTAGGGGAAACTGGGATGAAGCTGGCTTCAGCTGTTGGTGCTGCCGAGAGTTACTGTGGCCTGAGTGGTCCCACTTTCGTGGCTTGGTTGACCCACAGGCCCGATTTAGTTTGTACTCTGGAGGACGTGATGATTTAGGGTAAGGCAAACCCTGCTAGTTACAAAATGCCCCAGGCTGAATGGGGTCAGACTGGAATCCTTTCAGACTGGATTTCATTTAGCAGGCCTCCAGGTGACAGTCCTATCAAAACAGCTTTCAAAACAAAAACAACAAAAAATGTAAAAGCCAGCTTTCTCCTCACCTAGACCAGTAATCCCATACTTTGGCCATGGGTACATGACTTACCACTCCAGTATTCTTGCCTGGAGAATCCCCATGGACAGAGGAGCCTGTTGGGCTATAGTCCAGGGGGTCGCAAAGGGTCACACACAACTGAGTGACTAAGCACAGCACAGCACATGGTTTACTAGGAAGAAGGGATTTATCCTTCTAGGATTCTGCTGAGATGAATTTTCCAGGTCTTCAGATGTTAACCCTAGGTAAAAGTCGGTGCCTTATTACAGACCTACGAGAGCATAAAAGCCCCTACTTCTTATGTAGTGATAGGAAACTCTTCTCGCTTGGCTGAGGAAGACATGCGTTCCAGAGATGAGTGGGATACTTTGACTTGCAAGTTCTCAGAACTACAAAGTTTGATTATCAACCCACATCAACCAAATCCCTGATCATACTTGTGAACTAAAAGTAGGAAGCACTCAATAATTGAATGCCCATGAGAACTGCAGTCATGGGGTATTTTAAAATGGGGACCTTCTGTGAAAGTCCAGGACCCTTGACCATAACATATAGAAATGAGTGTTCAGAGTCTGTCTCTTTCAGATCTGGGCCTCCAGCAAAGATCATGCTTTTTAGGAGTTAATTTTGGGACCACTCATTACTTTGAAATCACTCCTTGGACATGTTGAGAATTTGCTGTTTTCATCAGAGGGAACTTACTGCAAAGTTAATTTGAGATTATATTTAGTGATATGCTTTATCATTGTTGTAGTGAGAGGTAATTAGGAATAAAATGGGAAACAATTCCCATAAAAGATTGTGATTAGCATTGATTATGCATACAATCCAAGTTTTTCTACTCCCACCTTGTTGCGTCTTCCTTCTCACTAATTAGCATTAATTTTGCCTCCCCACATGCTCTGAAACACAGATCCTGGTTCTGACTCCATTCTCAGGCTCCCTTTACTCGTCCCTCTCTTCTCTGGATTGAGGATTAATAAAGCACTGTTTTGGGGGCCCATCTGGCCAGACTGCCTCCTTGATTTTCCACTGTGGAATCCTTGAATTTCTCCTTTCTGTCCCTCACCTGCACTTCATCTAGGTGGAGCAAAGGAGGCTGCTTAGGGGAGGCAGCTAGTGACCCCAGAGTTGCTTAGAGGTGACAGGTATCCTGAGGCCAAGATTTCGGGAGGGGAGGCTAGGCTAGGGAAGAAGAGCTAGAGTTATCTGCTGGGGTTGTCTGCAGGCGATACTGGGAGTGCTGTCTCTTCACCAGTCACCCAGGGTCCAGGCCAGTTAGGGGGAGTATCAGCTAAGAGGTCAAAAGAATGGTCTTGCCTTCCTTTGTCTGCTGAGAAATGGAGTATTTCCTGCCTATTAGTAAACAAGGATTTCACCGTTGTCAGGGATTCCAGCCCTCCAAATGTGAATTCCTGAGCCCTAAGGGCACTCAGGAAGGAGACGAATGCCTTCGGAACCTGACAGCCACTCTCTAGTGTGAACACTGAGGAACTCGGGATGTGAAAAACGCAGGACCCCTGGCCCCAGACAGCTGAGATGCTTATGAAAGAAATGATTTCAGTGAGCCCTGACTCTTGCGTCTTCCCACACGTAGAAAAGTGCTAAATTCCTACACTTGGGATATCTTTTCTTTAATTAACAATAATCTTTTGATGTTCAGACTACCTGCCCTTTGTCGCAGCAAAACTTCTACATAACCTGGCTCCTCCCCTCGCCTCCTTGGAGCAGTTCTCTCAAGGTTACTTGAGATGCCATCGCCCGGGCTTGAAGTCGTAATAATTCCCACCGAATAAAACAGAACTCTCAACTTTTAGGTTGTGACCATTTTTTAAGTCAACACTGCAAACCTCCCCACTTCTTATTTCTGACAGACTGGAATTCCTAACTAGAGACAGAATGAAATCATTGCATACTACGGGAAGTGGGGCTTAAACAGGAAAGAATGAGATCGTCCACATACTGATGAGAAGAGTGTCAGCTCCCAGGGTAATTGGCACATCAGATTTTTGTGCTTTTGGGTCAAGGTAGGGGCAATGACACCCCACTCCAGTACTCTTGCCTGGAAAATCCCATGGACGGAGGGGCCTGGTGGGCTGCAGTCCATGGAGTCTCTAGGAGTTGGACACAACTGAGCGACTTCCCTTTCACTTTTCACTTTCATGCATTGGAGAAGGAAATAGCAACCCACTCCAGTGTTCTTGCCTGGAGAATCCTGGGGACGGGGGAGACTGGTGGGCTGCTGTCTATGGGGTCTCACAGAGTCAGACACGACTGAAGCGACTTAGCAGCAGCGGCAGCAGCAGCAGGGGCTAGAGAGCATAGGAACACTGAGTGACTGGGGGTGGTGGGGGAGGACGGAAGAATGCTGAGTGGAGAAGCGACCCAGAGGGGAGAGGCCTGGAAGTGATGAAGACAGAACTCCAGCCTGTGGAACTGATCCTGAGAGAACCCTGCTGCACTGTGGTTTCCTTGTCCAGCTTGACCACTGGGGAACTATAGCTGAGACCAGGTCCCTGGGCTCTGGTGAGGCTCTCCAAGGCTACAGTGTTTTTCTGGGAATTTCAAGTCAGATCCGCTCTGGGCCCTTCCTCTTGACATGTGTAGTGAAAAGGTTTGGTTGGGGTGAGGCGGGAAGAGACATGATTTCCTCCATCACAGAGGTTAAAAGCTACCTTCACGGAAACACTGCTCTGCTCTACACCTTAAATCTGTCTTCCACTTGAGCTCTGAAGATGCGAATGAGATCATACCATGCCCAGCTAAAAACCTTCCAAAGGTTTTCCAATGCTAAGAAAATCAAGCTTCCAAATTTCGAAGCCCGATGTGAACTGGCTCTTGCATCTCTTTAGACGTCATCTCCTACCCCTCGCTTTATTCTTCCCTTCATCTGTCCTTCCTTCCTTCCATGCGTCCTTCTATCCATCCATCCATCCACCCACTCTGACTCACGGTTGCTTTCTTACTATTCCTTAGGTGCGTTTTGGTCATTCCTTCTCTGCACTTGCTATTCCTTCTGCCCAGAATAATCTTTCCCTCAATACCCGTGTGGCTTATTTGCTTCCTTTATTTGGGTCTCTGTTTTAATGTCATTTCTCCAAGAGAAATTTTCTTCACCATCCAGGCTTGTGACTGGAAGGGGGATGGCAGAGGCTTAAGTGTGGTCTTCTGTTCCCTGATCTGAGTGCTTGTAGCATTTTTGTGTTCGCATGTTAGTATCCAGTCAGCCATAACCTCTGGCTTGTGTACTTCTCTGTGTGCCTGTTACACTTCAACAGAAACTTGAAAATAAATACCCACATTCCCGTCTCACCCTGCTCCTCACTTTGTTTTATTTTTCTTCGTGGCAATTATCACGACCTGACATTGTCTATATCCTTATTTGCATCCTCTGTCATCCTCACGCCAGGTGTAAATTTAATGAGACCAAGGATTTGGTCTGGTTTCCTGTCTTATACCTATTGCGTAGTGCAGTGCCTGGCATGTCGGGGTAAAGAGATCATTGTTGAACGAACATTTGAGTGAATGGTTGGATACTTTAAGCCATTAGAAGGCGTACACAAACTGAGGAAGGGATAGCTAATTCATCTGGTGCTTTAAGTTGTAAAGGTCTCAGACAGGACTCAGCTTCCACTAGATTTCCACTTTCCTCTTGGAAACTTCTGCTCTCCTGACTCTCCATGACTCAGAGCTTCGTTTCCTTCCTCCAGTTGCTTCTCAACACGCTGCCCTCAGACAGGAACCTCATCACCAAAGACCCAGTTTAGAGCATCCATGTGGTACAGAGTCAGTTGCCAAACAACAAAGCGTCTTAGAAAAGAGTTGGGTCAGAAAGTCATTCCCCCGAGCTCTTCATCTGCAGTGAGCGCAGTGGTAAGAACACCAAATTTGAGAGACCTGGGTGTGAATCTTATCTCTACCTTGTTTTAACCATATAATCTTAGGCAATTTACTCAGCCAGCTAAGCCTCAGTTCCTCATCCTGCTAACGATGCCACCTGGGGTTTTTCTGAGGATTAGGTGAGGTGTTGTGCATCAAGCCCTTGGCACAGCTCCTGACGTTCCAGCCTTGTTAAGAATGCTTGACATTCTTAAGCACGTAGCTCCAACAGCGTTTGCTGTTGACATCCGTACCCCTCCTATGACATTACACGCTGCATTTCTTTCTGCTCACACCTTTAGATCTCACCACTGAGCCCCCGACCACGACTCTGTCTTCACATGAAGTATGATATTTTAAGACATGAACGTTTGATTTATTTTCTGGTGTCTTAAACAAGACAGTGTGTGTGAGGAGGCTTGGAAAGCCATAAAGTGCTTTATAGATGTACTTGTGTGCTCAGTGACTCCTGTTTGCTCCTTAGCCTCTTTTGGAGTCAGCATGAAAGAGCAGGACTCCTGTGGACCTTGGCTGGAGAGACAATGAGCGATCACCGAACTTTCTGAAGGCTCAGTTTCCTCATTCGGGGAATGGGGATAATAACAGGGTCCCCTTTCAGATTGATTCTGAGTGTCCATGAGGTAGTAGGTATAAAATCACTTTCAAGAAATAGTGCAGAAGTGTAAATGTTCCCTGCTTCGTCTGTCCCCATGCCCTTCTTTCCCATCTCATGTGTGGTTTTGTTAAATCTTAGAAGAGCCTTTTATTTGTCTTCTCCCAACTTTCTCCAAGTTATTTTTTTTTACTAGCCATAGATTATTAAAAACAATTTTTCTTTTTTTTTTGCCTCTCCTACGGGCCTATTTATCAACCTTTATCCTGAGGACCACAGAAGGGGCCCAGTGGGATGGACAATTCCCTGCAGAGATTCCACACTGAGACATGAGCCTCACTGCAGATACATTCTCCTGGTATTTGACTGTATCCTGATTCCCTTCAACTGTAGTTTTTCCACATATTACACTGGGTCATTATAATCATAGCACCTGATTGATTTTAAACCATGTGTCTTCCATTTCTCAGAGAACAGCCAGTAAGCGCCGGTTGACTGATGGCCCAGTTAGAAAAATTCATGTGTCTGGAGGGCAAGAGGAAAAGAATATACTGTGTTTGGTTTTTATATCTTTAGTTGTCTAGAGAAATGATTTTTTTTTTTTTTTTTACTCCTTCAAATATCTTGCTGGAATTGACTCTCTTCATTTATAGTCAGTAGACCTCTGCAAACTTTGTGATCAAACGGTGGTTTGATCACAGACTGGCAGGATGAGAGCAGCAACCGGAAGCTTGTTAGAAATGCAGAACCTTAGGTCCCAGTCCAGGGCTCCTGAATCAGGAATCAGAGCTTGCTTCACCACCTCCACCCCATGATTGCTGTGCTCTGGAAAGACAGAGGAGCGCTGTTTTTACAGCACTGTGATCCTGGCTGGACCGGCAGGATCTGGGCCCATTTTCAGCCTGGTAAGGCAGTAGGGAGCTCTGGGCTCTGGGGTGACATGTGGCTGAGAAATGGCACAGCACTTTAGAAGACCACCCACTGAGGGGTCAGACAGGCTTCCGGATCTGTGGACCCTCCGGCTGTTTGCCTGGTGCCAGATGTCTTCGGCCTGACCTCATTTTTCCCTTGTCTGTAGGACTGTGGTCCCGCTGGGTACCAATCACTGTAGCTGCAATCATTGTTATCTTTTCTGATGCCCCCAAAGCCTCCTTAAGAGCTTACCGACTGATTTAGTTAGAGAAATCCAAGTATTGAGAAAGGAAGCTCAAATGAGTTTGTTTTTGTCTTGCTTATCTGTCTAGAGAAAGCATCCTTGCTCTTTCAAACGTCTGATAAATGGACTTGATTATCCTCTTCAAGCAAACACGTGGTGGAGCGGTGGGAGTTGTGGTTTGTTGGAAATTCTATGGGCCGCCAGCAAATCCTTCTCTTTGCTGTTTTCTTTTCCATCCTGGTCACAGAAAGTTTTCTGAGACACAAAGCCCTGATGTAGGTTTCTGTACTCTGCACCCCACAAAGAGCCGGAGTGTCTGAGAAGGGGGTTGCCATGCCTGGGGTCGAGGTCCAGCAGAGCTACCCTTTGGTGTCAGTTCAATACTAACAGTGTTGTTGGTTAGTCAAGCTGACTTTTCCTATTCATTTAACAATTTGCTTATTCAGCAGATAGACATTAAACTCACAACATAGTGGTTCCCAGCATGTGTTCTGCGGCCATATTTCCTGGGTTTGCATCCTGGCTTGCCACTTAGCAGCTGTGAGGCCTCCAATGAGTTTTTTTTTAAACCTTCCTGTACCTTTTCCTCACTGATAAAATTGAGATAAAGAAAGATCCATCTCCGGGGTTGTTGTGAGGATTAAATGGGTTATTATTTCCATATGTTAACTGAGAGTCATCCCTAGCATCTGGTGGGCACAGTTTAAGTTTGCTGCTGTGTTAATACTGTAGGTTAAACACATCGCTAGGCAACAAACGTAGGGGCGAGGAATGCGGCAGGATCTAGCTGGTAAGGACCCGCCTTTACAGAGTGCGCGTTCCCTGGGGAGATGGGCAGTATACCACTTCTCAGCAGATTGACACTGAGTTTCCCCAGGGAGAGACACGCAGGGTGCAGTAAGACTGGGATTCCAGTGGACCTGGCCCACTTGGGGCGTGTCTTGGAAGGTGTCCCCAGGAAGGTGACATTTGTGTTGGGCTCCCAGTGTGGCAGAAATACAGACAGCTGGGGGTGGGTGGGGCGTGGGGCAGGGGAAGGCACAGAACTGAGAAGCTGGGTAGGGCCTGAGATAGAAATTCTTCTGTAGGGATTCCCAACCTTTAGTGAACTTCAGAATTTCTCAGAGATGCTGCTTAAAGATGTAGATTCCTGGACCACCCCAGGAATTCTGATCCAGGTGATCTCAAATGGAACCTTCACTTTAGTAAGAATTTTGGGATGGTTAGCATAGTGGAGTCATAGAAGATAGTGTCGACAGCACAGCTGCTGCTGCTGCTAAGTCACTTCAAAAGCTAGACCTTGTTAAAGATGCATGTTTTTGTATTAATCTTGAGAGAATTGGGGAACCATTCAGGAGTTTTTTATGGTATAGTTGTAGTAAAATTTACATACTGTTGTATTCACGTTTTTAAGTTCTGTGGTTTTTAACAGAATACACAGTTATATGACCACCAATCTATCACAATCACTATGTAGAATATTTCTTTCACCCCCAAAAGTTCTCTCGTGCCCTTTTTTCAGTCAAGCCCTTCTTCCTGTCCCAGCACTGGCAACCAGTGGTCTGTTTTCCCTCATAGACTCTGTCCTTTTCTGATTGCTGTTGAAGTGGAATCACACAGTACGCAGCCCTTTGAGTCTGACTCCTTTCACTTAGTAAGATGCTTTTGTGATCAACCCATGTTATTCCATGTGCCCATAGTTTATTCCTTTTTATTTATGAATAATATTAAATTGAACAGTTTGCTTATCCATTCAACATTTGATGGATATTCAACTTATTTCCAGTTTTTGAAGACTGTGAATAAATCTGATGTAAATATTCTCATATAGTTATTTGTGTAGACATGTGTTTTTATTTCTCTTATATAAATACCTAACAAAGAAATTGTTACAGAAGGCAATGGCACCCCACTCCAGCACTCTTGCCTGGAAAATCCCATGGATGGAGGAGCCTGGTGGGCTGCAGTCCACGGGGTCGTGAAGAGTCGGACACGACTGAGCGACTTCACTTTCACTTTTCACTTTCATGCATTGGAGAAGGAAATGGCAACCCACTCCAGTGTTCTTGCCTGGAGAATCCCAGGGACGGCGGAGCCTGGTGGGCTGCCATCTCTGGGGTCGCACAGAGTCGGACACGACTGAAGTGACTTAGCAGCAGCATGCGAAGTGCGTGTTTAAATTTTAAGAAACTGCGAAACTGTCTTCCAAACTGAGCGCACCACTTCGTGCTCCCAGCAGCAGTGAATGAGAGACGCTGTTGGTCCATATGTTTACCAGCACTCGGTATCATCAGATTTTTTGGAAACTTTAGTCATTTATTATGGTTTGAATTTGCAGCTTCCTGATTGCTAATGAAGTTGAGCATCTTATCTCGTGTTTACTTACCATACATTCATGGCTTTTCTTCAGTAAAATGTCCATTCATATATTTGACCATTAAAACAAAATTGGAGTTTTTGTTTTATTCCTATTGAGTTTTGAGAGCTCTTAATGTAGTCTAGCTGTAAGTACTTTATCAGCAATGTGTTGTGCAAATATTTCCTACTATGCTATGACTTGTCTTTTGATTTTCCTAATAGTGTCTTTCAGACAGCAGAAGTTTTAAATTTTATGAATTTTGATATATCAGTTTTTGTTTTATAGTTCATAGTTTTGTGTTTTATCTAAGCAATATTTGTCTCACTCATGATTGTGAAAAATTTTTCTTATAAGTTTTATGGTTTTAAGTTTTAAATTTAGGTCAATGATCCATTTACATTTACTCTGTGACCTAGTCCTGAAATGTGATATAGGTCAAGATTTTTACTACCGTACCTTTATTTAAAAAGCTGATTGACCACATATACTTAAGCTTATTTGGGGAATTCTATTTTACTAATCCAAATGGCCATACTTTATCATTATCACACTGCAGGGATTGGCAAACTATGCCAATCTGGCCAAATTTATGCTTCTGCAGTTTTTATAAATAAAATTTTATTAGAACCCAGTCATACCCATTTATTTATGTATCATCTGTGGTTGAGTTTTTGTTCTGGCTCTGTTCATCATCTGTGTAATCGCAGTCAGTTTATATAATTTCCACGGATCTGTTTTCCCATCTGTAAAATGTAAACATTCTTTGCCTATACTTTGCCCTGCCCTTCTAACAGAATTTTTGTGATGATGTATATAGAATATATGAAATGTATCTAAATGATACTATGAAATGTGTCTATATGATATTATGAAATCATGAAGGACTATAGCTATAAATGGCTTTAAAATCTAGGGATTGCTATTCTGATGATAACAGGTTATAAGGTTGATGGGGAGACATTCTCAGCTCAGAGAAAGGCAGCGCCCTGAGGGCTGACGGGTTGAGAGAGGAGCCTGGTGGCTTTCAATAGCCTTTTTTTAAAATCACAGTCTTGTATTTTCCCTCTCCTTGCTTGACACCCACATGGCTTCCCTTTCTTCTCAGGGTAGCTCTCACCTCTTTTTCTGTCTTCACCCTCTGTGCTTCAGCCATTTGAGCTTCTTCCCTCAAATGTGCTAAACGCTCCCTCCCGTCTCTCAGACTGGGCATATGCTGTTGCTTCTGCCTGAAATCTGCTTCCCCAGCCCTGCATATCATTAAATCCCACTTGCCTTTCTGATCTCAGCGCCACCAGAAAATCTTCCCTATTCCCTCATATCTAAGTCAGCCATCCTTTTATGAATTCCTATACAACCTGTGCAAACACATTTTGTTTAATATCATCCTTACATTGTACTGTTAATTGCTATTTGCCTCTAAAACATAAAGTCGTGTATAAATTATAAAATATTTCAATATAAAAAATCCATTACACTACTCCGTGTGAGTGTGTGTTTCTTCTTTGTCATGCCCTGCATGCTAATGTCTCTCAGTCGATGACAGCTGTGGACTCAGCTGACTCTCCTCTACACCTTGATCAATAAATGTCATTGTATACCTTGGGAATGTTCTCCCTTCGTGAGTACCTACAGCATGATCTTGAAGTAAGTGTGTTTGGCAATATGTGTTGTTTCCTCTGCAAGAGTCTTTCTCCCTGCTCTCTATGCTTTGTGTCCTAGAGAACAGTTCTGACTCCAGTAACTGGGGATGGATATGCGGGTGTTGATACTGGACCTGCCCCAGAGAATCCAAGGAAGAGTATCACATTGGAGGCTGGCACACACTTTTGACAATGACTGGAGTTCATGGTAGAGCAAAAGTAAGGCATAGAACAGCAGATATTGTGGGCAGGTTGGCCTCTAACATCATGACATTGCTGTAAAAGTCTGAGGGATTGTCTGACAATAGCTTAAGACCAGCCACTGAAAGAAATTATGGATGGGTGGCAAGTTATGATGTAGGGGATTTGAAGACTGCTTGCAATGTACAAATACAGGCCACAAGTCCAAATAAACTCAATACAGTTTTTTAAAAAAAAATTAATTCATTTTTGGTTGTGCTGGTTCTTTGTTGCTATGCACGGGCCTTCTCTAGTTGCAGTGAGCGGGGTGCACTCTTTGTTGTGGTGCACAGACTTCTCATTTTGGTGGCTTCTCTTGCTGTAGAGCACAGGCTCTAGACACGTGGCCTTCCATAGTTGTGGCAGGCGGGCTAGTAGCTGTGGCTCATAGGCCCCAGCGTGAGTGGGCTTCCGTAGTTGGGGTGCATGGGCTTAGTTGCTCTGTGGCACGTGAAATCTTCCCAGACCAGGCACTGAACCCATATCCTCTGCATTGGCAGGTGGATTCCTATCCACTGTACCACCAGGAAAGTCCTCCATATGGTTTTGATGTAGCTACCACTCTCATTCCAGGAATGTTCTCCCATGCTGAATGGATACAATTGTGTGTCTGTAATGGCATCAAGTGCACTACAAATAACTGTTTCTTACAAATAATGCTTCTCTTTCCCTCTGGCTGGCTTATAAACTCTGTGAGGGCAGATCTCTTGTCTGTCTTACTCATCACTGGAGTGAATGGTGTGGTCTACCGTCCATTTCCCCCTCAGGAATTAGGTATTCATTCCCTGGCTGCTGGATGTGTTGCCTGCTGATGATTCACAGCTGAGTTCTTCCTAGGGCCATGCCCTGCTCTTAGGGAATTGCTTTGTCCAAGATTGTGTCCCCTCCCTGTGACCAGACAGCTTTCAATGAGTCGTAGATGGTGGTGTGTATGTGGATTGTCCCCAGTTGCCTCAATTTGGGACAACTCTGAAGGGCCCATCAGTCCCACATTGGTTGACCGAGATCATTCTGCAGCTGCATCGCAGTTGAAATTCTAATTTGACTTCTCCTGTTTCCACATGGGGGTTGTTTCTCTAGTAAGCTTCCTGCACACAATTCTGCATCTTAAATTCTGTTTCCCAGGAAATCAAAGATATCCCCCAGTGCTTGACCCCTTTCCAGCCTTTTCGTGGTCTGAATGGCCTCCATGTTACAGATGATAAAATGGAGGTTCAGTGCACTTCTGTGACTTGCCCAAGGCCACCTACATACTATGTGCTGAGCTAGGAAAATACTTATTTCAAAGTGTTGATGGTTTAAATGAGAATGAAAAGTAACTATGAAGAGTAGGTCCTTGCTAAATGTTAGTGTTCTTTTTCTAAAGGGTTGGAAGTATCCTTGAAGAGTTGGAGGAGGAGGGAAGGAAGTTTATAGAGACGCTTGTATAGTTTGCACTTACCTGTGATGAAACATGACACAGGGCCACTTCTACATCCTTGTTCCGGGTCAGAGATTAAGCCTTTTCATCTGTGCTCATGTGGTTTGTTTCTCTGTCAATAGCCTACTTGCTTAGAAAGAACCTTCTCTTTTAGTCATATTTGATGTAAGGAAACATTAGCCTATAAATTAACTATTCCCTAAAGACTCCTATTTCCATGTACCAGAATACTTCTTCTTTTTTTTTTTTTCCTGTTGGAAAACATTTTGACCACACACTGAGCTGATTATCAGTGTAATTGTGCTGTAATCACATCTGAGCAAATCAACTCTGACTGTCCGCATACTCACAGAGAAAAGACTGAAATCTGTCAAATCAGAAAACAGGAACAGGTGACCTCATTCACAAAGAGGGATGCTCCTTCTACCACACAGCTCTTTCTGTGGATAAATAGAGTATATGTACAGGTCGAGAAGCATTCACCTAACACACACAGAGAAGGTCTGCAAATTGATAGCAAATGGCTAGCTATTTCCCTCGGAGATTTTTGGAGTAGGTGGTTTATGAGATACTTCTTTTTTTGCCATTTGGGATACAAAGATGAAAAAGGTACTAGGCTGATAAAGAATTAAAGGCAAAACCTTATTAGTCTCTCGGTCTTAAACTTTTAAACTCAAGAGATCTGAGTTTGGATACTAGCCTGCTGTGTGATCCTGGAAAATCTTTTGAATAGCTCAAGTCAGATTAGGTTATGCTGCAGCAACAAGCCCCTCGAAATTCCATGAGTTTACAATCACTCATTAAAAGTCCGCTGCTAACCTAAGGCCTCTTCATGTCAATTCTTTTCTAAATGATGACTCAGGGTCCAGGTGGTTCCACCTGGTTCCTCCATCCTCTCCACAAGTGGCCACGGCAATCTTTATACCAGGGTATGGGAGAACTGAGAGCAAAGACACATTCTTCTAAGCTTTGACGCTGAAAGACCACATTTCTTTGGCTACAACACAAAGACCAGAACTAATTGCATGTCTTTGTCCACTGCAAGGAGGTCGGGAAATGTTGGGGAACACAGAGATACTGGGGGAACAGTAAACATTTCTGCCATAACTGGCTTTCAGTTTCTACGTTTCCGAACGAATTCACCTGTTTGTTAAATGATGCATGCGTCGAAGAGCTAGTGCATACCTTTTATGTTCAGTCATTGTGCTGAGCCCTTGGCAGGTAAGAGGTGCGCAAGATGCACACCTTCCCTGCCTTCACAGAGCTTCTGTTATTTGGGTGTCAGAATTGCAAGCAACCAATGGCAGGAAGTGCTGTGATGCTGCACAGAAGAAATCAAGGGTACAGCAGCAGTTCATGGTTCCAAGTACAGGTCTGGGTTAAGGACAGCTTCTCCTGGAGAGAGCGTTATCTTAGCTGAAATCGGAAGGATGATGAGATATTAACCAGGAAGGGGAACATTCAAAACAGAGATTGCCACTAGAAGGCCTGAGAAATGAAAGAATATCTCCTCCTCCTCCACAAGGGGGCTGGGAAATTTCCTTGGGATATATTTAGAGTATTTCGCAAACAAAGTACTCTACATGCTTGTAGGGGTTACTGCTCACTGCTCTGTGCAGAAATTCGAGTAGAATACCTGTTCTTAGACAGAATCAACTTTATGGACACAGAAACAATGGAAGTCAGGAGTTGAAGGCAGGCAATCCAACTCAAGAGTCTAAGTGTTTAACCATGAAGCAACACTGATTATTCACAAAGCAAGTTGGAATGCAAGTATAAAATATATTTTTATAGGGATAACCATAACTTGACCCAGCTTATACTTTCATATAAGAATAAATGATATACAGCTTTGACAGTTTATTTTTAGTAGCAGATTGTTATGTTCTGATTAATTATGAATTATGTTAAAGCAATGTGCACTTAAAACTGGGCACTGCAGTTAAATCTACAAGACTGGGCTAGACAACTGGCCTACTGTCCGCAGCCAATCCAGAGAGAGAAGAATATTTTCTGTAGGCTTAGTAGATCATGTCTCTGAAGGTCCAGAAATCATCCCTATTTCTATCAGATTCAGCCAAGCACCTGCCAACTCAAAGATGAGACAAGTGCCCCTCCTGATCCTCACTCACTTGACTTCCAGAGAAGTAGAGCCAAAGGATGAAAGAGGCAAGGACTGGGGAGGGATGGGCATAGAAATAAGTCTGTTGTGCCAAGGAGAAATTGGTTCCTTTTGCAAAACCCTGGCACGTCAATTTTCTACTCATCTGAACTAATTTTGCCTCCATTGTTATGTGGGGACTAAAATATTCATTTCATGAAGAAATTGTCAAACTTTAGTGCTTTGAAATAATTGATGCATTTCATCAGCTCACAAAGTTGAGAGAATGACTCGACAGAGGTCTGCCATGAGGCAGTCTCAGCAGAGAATTCTTTCATAACAGTCACGTGAAGATCCTCCTTGGGAGATGCTGGTAAACGGCTCAGCAATAGGGAGAAACTGGGGACAGCACACTCGCAGAACCAGACAGGGAACAAAGGGCTTTCTCAGCCAGGAAACGCACTCACTGGGGACTTATTGGTCCCAGCCTCTGCTTCTGATTGGAAATGCAATCACTTGGCTGTGTGTAGCTGTGTCCAGGAAGGGGCCATTGGCGGTGATGCTCGACTAACTAGAAACCTCTTCTGCAATCAAATTAAACACAGCCACAGCTTCCTTGTGATTCATGCTGGTTATCACAGAGACATTTTATTGCAGAAATGCTTTTTAAACATTAATTATGCTGCACATAATACAGCCCAGATAAAATATGGGTGGATTATGACTTGTCTGTGGCTTTGGTATGCTCTTAATCCCTGCCAAGGGCTTAGAGGGAGAAAGTGGGTTGGACCTTTTGTTTTGGATTTTCATTCCTGGGGAATTCTGAGCCTGCACTCCAAAATGTTAGTCACTCGGTCATGTCCAACCCTTTGCAACTCCATGGACAGTAGCCTACCAGTCTCCTCTGTCTATGGAACTCTTCAGGCAAGAATACTGGAGTGGGTAGCCAATCCCTTCTCCAGGGGCTCTTCCCAATCCAGGGATCGAACCTGGGTCTCCCACATTGCAGGCAGATTCTTTACCATCTGAGTCACCAGGGAAGAAGGTTTGGGTTTTGATTGCTCACTCTGAATTAGCCTCATTCTTCCCCTACACTTCCATATCAATCAGAGGGGCCACAAAGACCACAGATTGCCTGGGAAGGTCCTGATATTAACTTGGGGTTATTGCTGTTCAGTCTCTGAATAGAGTCCAACTCTTTGTGACCCCATTGACTTCAGCCCACCAGGCTTCCCTTCCTTCACTGCCTCCTGGAGTTTGCTAAAACTCATGTCCATTGATTTGGTGATTCCACACAACCCTTTCATCCTTTGTTGCCCCCTTTCCCTCTTGCCCTCAATCTTTCTCAGTATCAGGGTGTTTTCCAATGAGTCTGCTCTTTACATCAGGTAGCCAAGGTTTTAGAGCTTCAGCATCAGTCCTTTCAGTGAATATTCAGGGTTGATTTCCTTTAGGATTGACTTGTTTGATCTCCTGGCTGTCCAAGGGACTCTCAAGAGTCTTCTCTAGAACCACAGTTTGAAAACATCAATTCTTCAGTGCTCAGTCTTCTTTATGGTCCAACTCTGACTTGGGGACTCACCCTTTAATGACTTTCAGCCTATGCCAGGCATAGCCATTCTTTGTTCCCTTTAATGTTGACACCAGTGTGTTCTGATTGGTGGCTGCCTGTGCTTCACCATTTGTTAAATATTGTTAAAAGCACCCCTGGAGATAGGCATTGTCCTCATTTTTAATATACAGAAGACTACGCTCAGAAAACATGTGACTTGGCCAATATTTCGTCTCGTTGTGTAAGCAGTAGAGTTGGACTCCAGGCTATTTCTTTTTGCCTTTGTGATCTTTCTTCAGTGGTTTTAAAACTAGTATCTAATAGTTATTAAAACTATTATCTAATAGTAGAAATCTTTCATTAGAGGCAAAAAATGAATGCAAATAGTGCTGCCCTGCATGAAGGAGGGAGTCACACTCAGCCCGTTCCCATCATTTGCTGTGGTCTGGAACCTCTCCTTGTAAAGGTGATTGTCCTGTTACTGTACCAACCAGCCCCTAGAGGACCTTGCGGCAAATCTCTAGCTGATTCATTATTTGTGGAGCTATCCTCTGTTCCAGGACTTTTATAAGTGCTGGGGAAGCAGCTGTGGCCCAAGTTGTCAGCAGACCCTGCTGTCTGGGAGCTTGTCTTCTCCCTGAATGAATGGAGGAAAAACCCAAAGTGAGAAACGTATACTCTACATTAGAGAACATAAATACTATGAACTAAAGCAAAACAGGACTGGAAGATAAGAGCCCTGTGGCAGAGGCAGTAGCACAATGTTTAGGAAAGACCTCATTGGAAAGATGATATCTGGAGTGAAGGGGGTAGGCCATGTAGCTATCTGGGGAAGGACCATTTCTGGACATGAGAAGAACAAGTGGAGTGGCTGGTGCATTGGAGAGAACACCTGGAGTGTTTGAGGAAGTAGGCCACGGGGCTGAATACCAGGGATGTGGAAGCAAGGTCACATGGGCCAGAGTGAAGGAGCCATTGGGCCATTAAGGTTTGCATGAGATATGAAGCTACTGGAGGGTTAGGAATTAGAAGGAGATACATTGTGACTGAGGAGAGTGAAAAAGTTGGCTTAAAGCTCAACATTCAGAAAATGAGATCATGGCATCTGGTCCCATCACTTCATGGGAAATAGATGGGGAAACAGTGGAAACAGTGTCAGACTTTATTTTTCTGGGCTCCAAAATCACTGTAGATGGTGACTGCAGCCATGAAATTAAAAGATGCTTACTCCTTGGAAGAAAAGTTATGACCAACCTAGATAGCATATTCAAAAGCAGAGACATTACTTTGCCAACAAAGGTCCATCTAGTCAAGGCTATGGTTTTTCCAGTGGTCATGTATGGATGTGAGAGTTGGACTGTGAAGAAAGCTGAGTGCCGAAGAATTGATGCTTTTGAACTGTGGTGTTGGAGAAGACTCTTGAGAGTCCCTTGGACTGCAAGGAGATCCAACCAGTCCATTCTGAGGGAGATCAGCCCTGGGATTTCTTTGGAAGGAATGATGCTAAAGCTGAAACTCCAGTACTTTGGCCACCTCATGCGAAGAGTTGACTCATTGGAAAAGACTCTGATGCTGGGAGGGATTGGGGACAGGAGGAAAAGGGGATGACAGAGGATGAGATGGCTGGATGGCATCACCGACTCAATGGACGTGAGTCTGGGTGAACTCCGGGAGTTGGTGATGGACAGGGAGGCCTGGCGTGCTGCGATTCATGGGGTCGCAAAGAGTCGGACACGACTGAGTGACTGAACTGAACTGAATTGAACATTGTGACTGAAATCTTCACAGGGCTGATATCTGTGTAGAGAACAGGCTGAAGGTACTGTAGAAAAAGCCCTGGCATAAATCAGGTTTGCTTTGAGAATGCTGTCTTGGGGTCAATAGCCCCGTGTATTGGATTCCTTTTGTTTCAGTGTCCCCATCATCTGTGGTGTCCAATTTGAAAATGAGTATGAGGTTGAAGGGGAAAATGAGAGCATGTGCGTATGTGTGCACTCACGAATGTGTATGAGAATGATTGAGTATACGAACATGCGTCTGAGTATGTGAGTACATATCAGTATGAGTGTGGGAGTGTCTGAGTGTGTGTATGTGTGTATGAGTGTGTGAGTGCCTGTGAGTGTGTATGTGAAAATGAGTGGGTGTTTAGGGGAAAATGAGAGTGTAGATTCCTTGCCTAGATCTGGACCAGATCTTGTGGCAGAGACACCTTGGAAAAGTGCTCTAAACTGGTAGAGTGAGGTCAGTGGAGGGGCTGGGAGACACAGAAAAGATTGAGGCAGCTCAGTCCAAGCTCCAGTTGCCAATTCCTCTCCCCAACAGTATCCATTTTAAGATCAATTAGCTGACTCACCAGGGTAAGGGTGTCATTCTCTCCTGGTCTCCCTTGACACCATGTCCAACAGTGAACTTCCTGTTTCTCACCATCTTGAACTGTGATGGGCTATTCCCATTGCCTGGCTAACTTATTGAGGGTTTTGATCACATCCGACTCATTGTGGTAACTCCAGGGCACAGCCAGTGCCTGAGACTTGGAAGGAACTCAGCATTTACAAAATGGATATATGTCTTTCTTCTCTTTATGTGCATTCCTATCAAAAGCATGTTTATATAGAAACCATGCCCGAAAGCTTGACTGTACACACTGAATAGATTTTTCTTCAAAGCTTTCTCAATGATCAATCACTAACCAGTTGGTTACATCAGTTTGCCTGGTCAGTCTAATTTGATTGTAAATTTAGATGGTGGAAGGAGACTGCTTTGTGATCCGTAATTGGTCCCTTTTAATAGCAACATCGGATCCGAGCTGAGTGGCAATGAAATAGTGATGGGTCATTGTTTAGGCCTGGCCTGAGCCTTTGATGATAGTGTCTGATCAATGGGGAGACTGTCTAATGCTCAAGACAGACTAAATACTATGGGAGAACTGGATAAATGTCCCTAAAGAGGGAGTACCAATGAGGGCACTTACTATAGATTTGGGAGAAGATACATGATGACCTCAGGGAGTCCTGGTGGCAGTTGGAGTCTCAGTCATCTCGGGCTGTGACTCCAGCAAATTCTCACTGCCCCTTCCAGAGTAGCTTCTTGGGTTCTCGCGGGGATCGTCTGGGCTGTGGATTTCTGTAATGTCTGTGCACTGCCTTGGGAGCTGTTTGGAAGAAGGATGCTGTACGCACATGACACAGCAGAGGATGGTCCCCATGTGACTCACAAAGGAGTCTGAAGCACCAGAGGAATTGGATTAATACGATTCAAGGCAGGAGAGAAATTGGGTCACATGCCATCCCAGGAAGTGGGAAATCGTGCTATATGTGGCTCAGGAGGAGGAGAGGGGCGCCCCTGCTGTGAAAGAAACAGGGCAGTCTGGACAGTCCACATAGGGAGGTGGTCGCCATGTCTGCAGGCCAGGGGCCATCCTGGGGTGAGGGGGAGCGCAGTGGAGTGGGAGGGTGGGCACTGGGGTCAGAAGACTCATGTTCCTGCTTGCTATCTTTATGAGCTGGGCACCTTAGGATGTGACTGCATCTGGAAATGGGGCCTTTAAAGAGATAATTAAGGTAAGAAGAGGTCATATGTGTGAATCCTCATCCAGTCTGACTGGTGTCCTTATGAGAAAGGAGATTGAGACCCAAACATCCTGAGACATCCAAATGGTCTCTGTAAGTGACACGTGTTGTACAGATAGGTGATTGCCATGATTTATAGTTTTCCTTAGGGTTGCACCACTGTATTCATCACTCATTCCATAAATATTATTGAGTGCTTAAGACCCTGATGCTGGGAAAGATTGAAGGTGGGAGAAGGGGATGAGAGGGGATGAGAGAGGATGAGATGGTTGGATGGCATCACTGACGTGATGGACATGAGTCTGAGTAAGCTCTGGGCGTTGCTGATGGACAGGGATGCCTGGCCTGCTGCAGTCCATGGGGTCGCAAAGAGTCGAACACGACTGAGTGACTGAAATCAACTCATAATGTGCCTGAGACCATTCTTGGGGCTGGGGTTAAGCTGCAGAAAATAAATACAAAAATCCCTCTGCCTTCCAGGAACTTTGCATTCCAGGGGATACTGGGTGGGGGGCAGGAGTGTGGGAGAGTAAGAAACAGTACACAGATATCAAGTGAAATATATAGTATGCAAGAAAAGACCAAATGCAGTGGAGAGAATAAAAGCAGGGAAAGGAAGAGGGAATGCTGGGGTGTGAATGGGGAGTTGTCAAGAATTTTTAAATAGTGTGCTTGCAGAGAAGGGGAAATTTGAGCAAAGACAGGTGGTAAACAATGGAGCAAGCCAGGTAAACATCTGAGAGCAGAGTGTCTGCAAAGAGAAAATAGCAAGTGCCAAGGCCCTGAGTCCTGAATTGAGAGTTTCAGGTACTTGAAACCCACAGTGCTCTGAATTAGGTGGTCGGAGCATGTTGGGCATTTCAGGGACTGTGTGATAAATATGTTTCTTTATCACGTGTGTTAACCCATATGGTTGTTCTCAAGGATGGTGCTGATGGACTGAGCACCTGTGATTGGGAGGTCGGCTTGGGGAGACTGTCTTCTTGTTTGTTGGGGAGAGGACTCAAGGCAGGGTAGAACTAGTTCAGAAGGTCTGCAGAGGTCAGTGAGCCTCTTCTCTTGAGCCTGAAACTCCTACAATCAAGCAGTTAATAGCATTTCTCAGGGATGAGAAGCAGAAAGAGCAGAGGGCCCAGGTGACCTGGGAGCTTATAACAAGGACAGGATTTCATTTTAAAAGAAGGGGATACCCTTCTTTAAAATGAGCCTATATTAGTTTGTAATTTCAGTGAGAGAATCCTATTATAACTAGGTTCTCACAAGGAAATTGCAGTTTTATGTATATGGAATTATAAATCACAGACAAATAGAAAGTAAAAGAAAAGTCACCCCCTAGATGCCGGCCCAAGTAGGTGTTTAATAAATGTTAGATGGTGGAGAGTGTAATTAATTGTGTTGAGTAGGAACTATAACCATGAAAGGAGGAATAAACTGCTACCATGCTGGTATACTTCTCTAGCTATTATCCTCTCTCTATTCCATTAAAAAAAATTCTTTTTATAATCTGATTTTTAATCTTAATAATAAAACAAGCGCTTTTTGTTATTGTATAACTTTCCATAAATAGTGCATCATTACATTTAATTGAGTGAACGTATTTTAATTTATTGACACGCTTGTCCAATATTTGCATACTATGATTATACCCCCTATTATAAATAAGACTGTATTGAACATCTTTATGCATGTTGTTTTCTTTTTCTTTTTCATTTCCTCTTCCAACATTCTTAGAATTATTTTCCTAGAATCAATTTCCAGAGGCAGAATAGAATTACTTCAGTAAAGGGCACAATTTCTTCAAGCCTGTCAAAATCAATATGAATCATCTTTATTTTACTCTCTATTGGATCAGTTATTTCACCCAGTTTTGGTTCCTCTGTAAATTGGAAAGGCTTTCTTTCTGTATCTTTATCCAAGATGATACTAAACATGTTGAGTGGTATAGGTTCAAAGATATGATTTACTCCAGTTTGAAAGTTCTTTATGCTTGAAATTTCCACTTCTATAAATCACAGTACACTATCTTCCCTCATGCTAATTTAGAATTTTGTCCAATTATCTTGCTTAAAGAATGTTGCCTGAGAACAGCCATTGATGTCTAAGTGTGCGGTATATGCTTTCCTAGTAGTGAGCGTTTCCAAGCTTGATGTATTTAAAGTGAGATTTAAAAAAGCATTTAGCGCTGGTATCAGATTTATTTAGTTTTAATTGTTTTATGTGAGTTGAATTGGTATGAGTAGATTTGTGATGTTCTTTGCAAAATTCCTTTTTTAGCAGGGCACATTTCACAAAATAATCTCGAAATGACTAGACACCCTTATCTTTTTAAATGGTTTTTAACTCCTATTAGCTATAATGGGATTTCCACAAATAAATTGCCACATTTTGTTGGAAGATACCAGAACCCTAGCTAACCCTCCCCCAGCGTGGGGGGATTTCAGTTCATGCTTACACACATACCATTTTTTCTTCCCTCAATGGAGCGTGATTTAAAAACTCTGTAAAAGAGCAGGACCATATTTAGTGGACAATGATGTGATTCTGGCTTGAAGGCTGACAATGTGCTTCCATCAGTGCCTTTGGCTGACCGAGAAAAACAAGTCTTTAAGAGCTCCCAATAAATGACATAAATAAACCAGCGAGGAGCCAGGGGCCTGCTCAGACTCGGCTGAATTATATGTCCCTGTGACAATCTGTTGTTTGAGGACGATGACAAACATTTTAGACCATCCAGAGAAACCACTGGGGGAACTTTTGTTTCTCTCTAATAGCCCCTGAAGCCTTTATAGCTAATAGCGTGTATAATGAGTCCAGTTTTCTAGCCCCTGAGAGGACAAACTGGGTTGCTTTAGTGTAGGCAGGGAGGCCTCTGAAGTTTTGCCCAACAGTGATGGAATCATGGAAAGGAAGTACAAACCTTTACAGCTGGGGATGCTGGGGAGAGAGAGCGCGAAGGTGAGGGACGTGGACCAGGGTGCAAAGTGAGGGCCTCGACTCTGGAGCCCAGGTAAGGAAAGGTGTGAGGTTTATTCAGAGCATCGCAGCCAGGGATACTAACTCGGTCGGAAGAGGGAGTGTGCTGAGGCTTGGAGGACACCGATGGCACACTGGCACCACCATCTTCTGTGATGTGAGGAGTCCTCCGGGTGATTCTGATGCATGTTTATGGCTGAGAACCACAGGGGCAGAGTTTGAATCAGAGGAAAGGCACAGCGAGTGAGGCTGGGGTGGGGCTTGTGGAAACGCGTAGTGTAATGGGCTCATCTTACCTGCCTCAGAGGCAAGGAGGAGGCTTGCATCCCCTTGTTGCATGTGGGCCTCCATTGCTCTGGCTGAGGGTAATTGGAGCCCACAGCTGACGAGGACTGGGAGTATCAGAGGCTACAAGAAGCAGGGGAGGAGATGCCAGCATCCAGGCATGCACTTGGGGATATTCAGGCGGCACTTCCTTCTCCAGAGCCAGGGCTGAGTTCTGCTCACCACACTGTCTGCCTCTCTCATGAGTCCTGCTGGGTCCGTGTGGGGAATGAAGCTGAGAATTCCTTAAAGGTTCTGTGTCCACCCATGCTCAGATGATAGTCCTGCCACATAGCTAGTATCTTCCTCACTGTCAGTACAGATGATCCACAGCAGACCATGGAGTTATTCGACACACAGTTTTCAGATAAGATCAGGGCTGTTCAGGGTGGTTTGGCTGTAGACTCAACACACAGTTTTCAAAGATCTAGTTTATTCCCATGAACAAAAGCAAGCAGAGACTTCTTTTATGAGAGGGCAGCAATGATACACTCACAGTGATTTGGTAGAAATACATGAGAGGCAGGAATGTATGTGTGTATATATATATATTTATACATATATGTATATATATATATATAGTACCCTGGGCCCTCTATTCATGTGGATTATTTTGCTGCTTAGAAAGACTTGTAACTGAACTGGCTTAAAACAGGCACAACTTCACATTTCCATCACATGTAAGAATCCTCGAATGCCTCTTTTCTTGTATGATTCTGATGGCTAATTTTATGTCAATTTTTTTTAATGTGTCAATTTGACTAAGCTAAGGGATGCCCAGATGGCTAGTAAGACATTATTTCTGGCTGTGCCTGTGAGGATGTTTCTAGAAGAGATTAGTGTTTGAGTTGGTAAATGGAATAAAGAAGACCACTCTCACAAATGCAGGTGGGCATCATCTAGTATGTTGAGGGTCTCTGTACTTGAGCTGAGACATTCATTTTCTCCTGCCCTAGAAGATGGGTACTCCTGGTTCTTGGGCATTTGGACTCAGACTGGATCTTACACCATCACCACCTCATTATCAGGCATCTGAACTCTGATGAACTGTATCACTGGCTTTCTTGGTTCTCCAGCTTGCAGATGGCAGATCATGGGACTCCTTGGCCCCTACACCTAAGAGTGCCAATTCCTACAATTAGTCTCTTCCTACATCTATTTATGTGTCTATGTATATCTTAGTGGTTCTTTTTCTCTGGGGAATTTTGGCTAATACAATGATGGATATGTTGGAAATAATAACACTTGAGAAGTGGTTGGTGGCGTTGAAACCCCACGTTATAAATATATAGTCTAAAGTGACCACTTGAGAAAGAATTCCTGGGGTTCCTGCGATCACTGAATATGTTCAAGGGGCTTATCCTTCTGCCTCCAGTTAGAAACACACCTCCTTCTTTGACTAGAGAAGGTGGAAATATGGTGTTTTGGCTTGAACTAAAATGTTACTAAAATTTTGTTCAGTTTGTGTGTAAACAGATATTTTCTAAATCTTTGTGGTTTGATAGAACATTACTTTCTATAGCTCACCTTGGCATGATGTACAGAACTTGTATATTTTTTATGGGAACTAGACATTCCCTGGTAGATCAGTTGGTAAAGAATCTGCCTGCAACGCAGGAAATCCTGGTTCGATTCCTGGGTCAGGAAGATCTGCTGGGGAAGGGATAGGTTACCCACTCCAGTATTCTTGGGCTTCCCTGGTAGCTCAGATGGTAGAGATTCCACCTACAATGCAGGAGACCTGGGTTTGATCCCTGGGTTGGGAAGATCTCCTGGAGAAGGGAAAGGCTACCCACTCCAGTATTCTGGCCTGGAGAATTCCATGGACAGAGGAGCCTGGCAGGCTATAATCCATGGGGTCTCAAAGAGTCAGACATGACTGAGTGACTTTAAACCAAAACTAGACATTTTAAGACAGTTTCCACGGGCAATTAATTTTCTTGTGTATGGGAGATGCCAGTGGAGACATATCCACTTGTTTACAGCAAGGAACTCCAGCCTTCAGAGACAGCTGAAATTATTTTAAAATTTTCTATTATGAAGATGTTTAAGCATAGATAGAAGTTGACAAAATAGTACAGTGCAACTCCATGTGGTCATTACCCAGATTCAACAGTTCTCAGCAGCTGTGTTGTATTTTTTTCCCCACCTATTTCTCTGTATCTCTTTCACCCTGACAAATTTATTTTGAAGCAAATCTCAGTCAACATTTAATTTCTTCTACATACAAATCAGTATGCTTGTCTAAGAAAAGAACTCTTTTTTAAAAAGCACTATCACAATACCATTTTCACATGTAAAAAATGAAAATATCTTATTACCATCAAGTATCCAATCAGTGTTCAGTTCCCTGATAGGAACATACATGGTGGTTTTTTATATTATTATTATTGACTTGTTTGAATCAGGATCTAAACAAGATCATTGTTTATGCTTGAATAGAATAGTCTGAGAAGGTGACTTTAAATCATTCCTCATACTTGCCAAGTTTTATCTTTCCTTTGGGCTCAGAAGGCCCATATAAATGTGAAGGGGCTGAAGTCATCATGTTACACCTCCACAACCCAGATTGGCCCAGAAAGCACGTCATCTACCAAACAAGGATATGAGCACAGGTTGCCAGGATTCCAGCTTTGGTCTGAGCTGTGTTATCCTAAAATCTGGACATGCTTTAAGCACTGGTAGGGAAAGATCACCATGGAGTCTACTTGATGAGAAGCTGAGGATTCATTTGGGAAAAGACTTAGATAAAAGAGTTAGAAGATAAAAGAGTTTCTCCTAAGAATGGGTCACAAGGTAGGGCTGACCATCACCTGGTCCAATGCCAGTAGACAATCATTTATCTCCTGGAAGCACGCAGTGTAACCCCATTCACATTCTGAAAGTGTGCCATGCGATGGCTCTGGGTTTGAAGGCTGGTGTGGAGGACAGTGCCTTCTGTTGTTGCTGTTCAGTCACCAAGTCATGTCTGACTATTTGCAACTCCATGGACTGCAGCACCCAGGCTCCTCTGTCCTCCTCTATCACCTGGAGTTTGCTCAAATTCATGTCCATTGAGTCAATGAAGCCATCCATCCATCTTATCCTCTGTCACCCGCTGCCCTCAATCTTTCCCAGCATCAAAGTCTTTTCCTAAGAGTCAGCTCTTCGAATCAGGTGGCCAAAGTATTGGAGCTTCAGCTTCAGCATCAGTCCTTCCAATGAATATTCAGGGTTGATTTCTTTTAGGATTGATTGACTTCATTTTCTTGCTGTTCAAGATACTCACAAGAGTTCTCCAGCACCGCAGTTTGAAAGTGTCAATTCTTTGGGGCTCAGCCTTTTTTATGGTTCAACTCTCACATTTGTACATGACTATTGGAAAAACCATAGGTTTGACTATACGGGCCTTTGTCAGCAAAGTGATTTCTCAGCTTTTTAATGTGCTGTCTAGGTTTGTCATAGCTTTCCTTCCAAGGAGCAAGTGTCTTTTAATTTCAGGGCTTCAGTCATCATCTGCAGTGGGTTTGGAGCCCAAGAAAATAAAATCTGTCACTACTTCCACTTTTTCCCCTTCTACTTGCCACGAAGTGATGGGACCAGATTCCATGATCTTAGTTTTTTGAATGTTGAGTTTTATTTCAGCTTTTTCACTCTCTTGTTTCACCCTCATCAAGAGGCTCTTTAGTTCCTCTGTGCTTTTTGCCATTAGAGAGGTATCATCCACATATCTGAGTTTGCTACTCGGATCATTTTCTTGCTCAAGATTAGGGGCTCATTAAAAAATCTGCCTGGAACTTTGAGAATTCAAGTTGCCAGCACTGGGGAACCAAACCAAAGTAGCTGATAAGTTTGATTAAGGACCGTGGTCTATGAATGGAGTATCAGATTGGAGAGATACACCCTCATGCTTTGGGATACAGTTTTTGGCACCTCTGTTCCCTTAAAGGAAGATAAGGGAGAGCTCATCCATCCAGTCATCCATCTGACCATCTTTCCATTCATCCCTCCATCTATCCATTTCCTCCATCCATCCACCCCCTGTATCCATCCATTTCTGTTGTCTCTACTGGTCTTTGACTCTTCTCTTTCAGCAGACAGTTTCTTTCCACATGTCTGGGGACAACGTCTGTTGGCAGCCCCAGGTTATTCATACCAACATAAAGGGAATTTCTCTCTTCCACCATCTGCATGTCAATTCCAGGGAGGAAACCCTATTGGCCTTTGTTGAATCACATGCCCTAAGTCACTGTGTTCAGAAAAACAAGATACTCCAATAGGTAAGCTTCTATCAGATGTTCACCCCTGTAACTAGAGTAGAAGGAGAAAAGAGAGGAATATATGGGATAAGAAAACTAAGAAACCACAGTAGCTATCTCACCCAATCCTGCACTCTCCCCAGCCCCACAACTGACTTGAATAGAATTCCAAGGTAGTCTCCAAGGTTGATGATGAGACAGAATGAACAGGGATTATTGCCACTTTTCAAGTTTTGAATTTTATTGTTAAGCTTGTTTAATTTTATTTAGTGTTGGTATCTCCCACCATATTGATTTATTTATTGGGTCTATCTCTAGCAAAGAGGAAGCAGGAGGCAGAGAAAGTACTGCAACTGGTGCAAAAATAGTAATATCCGTATTCAGCCAGGGCCAGCCCCCTTTTCTTCATTCTTTGCTCCACAAGCCCTCCCTACATTAAACAGTATCCCTTTCCTCCTCACCTCTTCGCATTTGGCTCTGTAGGACCTGCACTAGTGTGATGTCGAGACAGAGCGGAGTGAGGAGGTGGAGGGGGAAGGGGAGGAGGGCTGGGTGTGGAGGACAGGCAGGGAAATCGGAAGAGGAGAAGGCAGACTTCTGGGTCTCCTGTGTGGATGCGTACATATGCACATACATCCAGACACAAGTGCATGCACACGAATTAGCTAATCAATGCTGTATTGAAAAAAAATTCTGAAACTGAGGGTAGTTTTGTGACCATTAATATGATTCTGAACATCATCCCTTGTTCCCGGAAACTTACAAGGTGGGAAAAAAAGATGTACATTTCTTACATTTTCTCCTGAGAAACTTTAGAAACAAAACAGACCATTCACAACTTCAAAACAGTCTTTCTAAATATAAACAAACCCAATTGTTAAATAATAGCCACTATATTGGTTTATTTTAAATGCAGTCATAAACTTATATGTGGTATGTTTATGTTTATTTTATGGAACAAGTATAATTTCTGTAAGTTTTTAAATGTTCAGAGGAGTTTATGGTAGATCTTTTCTTTTATTACATCCTTGTTATAACTGTAACTTTACTGATGCTAATCATTGTTCAGGAACATTTTACCCATATACGAAATTGTTTCTAAGAGAAAAGGAATGTTTTCATGCAATGATCTGCTTGAAAGTAACTTACAAGAGTATTCTGTAGAAAACAGTTGGGAACTTCCAGTACTTTTCTTTAGAGTGTATTATAAACACGGTCAAAAAGTCTGGGCATGAGTTAGAAACAACTGAATATTAAAAATGCAAATAGCACAGCTGAACTCAAGGGAAATGCTTCATAGGCAGACAAATGTACCATCAGAAACACTGTAGTGGTGTTATGAAATTTTAATTCATGATCAAAACATCTTCTCCCAGGTCCCAATACTTCTTTCCAATATATCTTTCAAATTATTGTGGGAGCTGGTGGATACTTTTTAAATATCTCTCAGATTGCAAGAAGATGAACATTTGGCCCAAATACTTGAAAATTCTTACTCTGTCTAAGCTTCGGGATTCAGTAGGAAGAGTTACATCAGCAGAGTGCAGGCCTGCCTCTTATATCTTACATCTTCCAGCAACTAGAATGTGTTTCAGGCACGCATTCTGGAGTTATGTTTAACAATCCCAAGACATCATCTCTATTCAGCCTCACAGCCTCTGGTGTAGACAAAGAGAATATTAAATAACCAAGAGGATCTGCTGTGAAATCCTGCCACACCCAGTAAAGCCCAGCATTAGGGTGACTGCTTTTTTTTCATACTATATTTGCATTTGTCTTAGAAGTAATATGCTTTAAATGCTTAAAATGAGCATTACTAGGTGATTAAGGTCAGGTGCAACCTTGAGTACTGATGGAATATTACAGGAAGCTGTGGTTTAACTCTGTGAAAAATAAATTCCTTTGGTCTTGTGCTGAAACAATTTATTCATGTGTGACTAAGCTTGCAAGACTTCAGGTAAATCATCCACATTATAGTGGTTGGAAAGAGGGTAGGGATTAGGGGAAAGTAAATGTTTTGTGGTTAGCAAAGGGCCTGAGGTATTTGCTGTGACTAGAGGTCAATTCCTGGTTATATTAGTTTTCTATGGCCACACACCAAATGACCACAATTTTAGGAGCTTAACAATACCCATTTATTAGCTCACAGTTCTGTAGGTCAAAAATCCAGTGCAGCATGACCGGGTTCTCTGCTTACTGTCTCATGGGACTGAAACCAAGGTGTTGGCTGGACTGGTTCACATCTGGAGTTTCTAGGAATGAACCTGCTTCCAATCTCATTCTTGTTTTTTTTTTTTTTGCCAAATTTGATTCCCAGTGGTTGTAGCCTGAGGTTCCCATTTCTTTGCAGTGCTCTGGGCCACTCCCAGGCTGCTCACATTCCTTGCCACCTTGGCCCCACCATCTTCAAGTCAGCTGCTGCTGCTGCTGCTGCTGCTAAGTCGCTTCAGTCATGTCCGACTCTGTGCAACCCCATAGACGGCAGCCCACCAGGCTCCTCTGTCCCTGGGATTCTCCAGACAAGAATACTGGAGTGGGTTGCTATTTCCTTCTCCAATGCATGAAAGTGAAAAGTGAAAGTGAAGTCACTCAGTCGTGCCCGACTCTTAGCGACCCCATGGACTGGAGCCTACCAGGCTCCTCCATCCATAGGATTTTCCAGGCAAGAGTACTGGAGTGGGGTGCCATTGCCTTCTATGTCAAATTCTTCTTGTGCTTTGAAGCTCTGACTTCCTCTGTTGCTGACCTCTAGACCCAAATTTGAAGGACTACTGTAATTAGGTCAGGCCCACCCAGATAATAGACCCATCTTATGGTTAACTGATTTTAGACATAATTACGTCTGTAAACTCTCTTTATAATAACCTAATCATGAGAGTGATATCTCATCATACTCATAGTTTCAGGAATTATACAGGGCTTGTATACCAGGGATGAGAAACCCAGGGGCATCTTAGACTTCTGCCTACCACCATGGTGTCAATATCCTTGTTCTGCAGCAATGGGCCATGCTTTTAGAAGAACATGAGCTTCTGGTGAGGCTGTCAGATGGAAGGAAGAGAACTCCAGAATGATGCTTAGAGGCTGATTACCTAGAGACACATGTGTCATCTATCATGCTTGCTTACTAATGTAATAGGCAGTTCATCATGTCCTTCTTAAGACTTCGAAGAATAACATGAACTATCTAGGAACCTTATGAAGTGAAAATATAAACTTAGTTAGAGATGCAGTAAAGAGCCTGGCTTCCTCTTCTGTCACTTCTGGGAATCCATGAAAACTGGGGAAAGATGTCCTCTCCAGCTGGGTGGTTCCAACTGGTCAGTGGGCATCAGACCCAGGTCAGCCCCGCTTGACCTTCGCCTGGGCACCTTGTACACAGTTACGCTCAGCATCTGTGTACAGACTATGTATCCAAGCCAAGTGGACCAGTCCAGTGTGTTTGGGCAGTAGACCCAGCAATTTGTACCCTCTCATAGAAGAGAGAAACGTATTCACTGCCAATTCACACAGCTAAGGGCGTAGAGCAAAGTTTCTTGCAACAGCACCATTCACATGTATTTGGAGCCAGATAATTCTTTGTAGTGGGGGCTATCCTGTGAATTGTAAGATATCAACAGTACACCTGGCCTCAGTAATGTACCCCCTAAATTCTGACAACCAAAGACGTTCCCCGACATGGCCAGATGTCCCACCAGGGAAAAAATGTCACCCTTGGTTGAGGACTACTGCCACAGATGTATAATGCTATGATATAGACTGAGTGAAGAATTTAGCAAAACCATACAATATAGAGGCTTCCTATCTTTTATGACTGTGAGATGGCATAAATACTGGGGAAACCCAAAAGCATTTATGTAATATTGCAAGGTGGAATGTACATGTAGGGGAGAAAGGGAAAGAGTAAAAGAGGGGAAAAGGAGGGTGGGGGGCAGAGAGGAAGAGAGAGATCTCTGTGCTGAAGTCCTGATCCAGTGGAACCTGAACGCTGAAGTCAGTACTATCCCTGGGCTTTTAAATTACATGCTGCAAGACATTTCTTTTTATCTTAAGCCAATTTCTCTCATTACCTTGGATTTCTGTGACTCACAAGCTAAAGTCCTAAGTGACATAAGGGGGCATTGCACAGAGAGAATAAAAGGACTAACGACTCTGCCACACCAGGGCCTGGTCAGGTCGTTTATGTATGAGAAGGATGAGACTGGGGAGACTGGCTGGGATCAGATGGCCAAAGGGCCTTGTATGCCAGCCTGAGAGGTTGGAACTTTGTTCTCTACCTGTCGCAGATGGTCGGTAGACTAAAGCTATTCAGCGTTCCTGCAACTCTGAGCCTGGCTTTTGTAGCCAGAAGTGTTTTGGGAAGCACCCACATTCTCATTGTCTTAGATGTCTCACTTCCATTATGCTAAAGCAATGGAACTGATACCAGGAGTGAAAGTCCGTAAACATCAAGAAGAATGTAGATCCGTGACACATAAGGCTGATTTATAAAGAAAAACTTGCCAAGAAAACTTGATTGCTTTTATTGATAGAATGGCTAAATTAGAAGATGAAAGGATCACAGAAATCATAGGTCTTATTTCAGTAATGCAGCTGATATATCACAAAATTTTGCTTGACAAATTAATTCAAATTGGGTTGGCAGAGGAGCCATTGGCACAGATTGAGAGCTGGATGAAGACTCATAAAGCCAAGGTAATGACAAACAGCCATGGGTAGAGCTACTGCAAGCTGCCCAATGTGCTACTAAAGGGGTGATATGGCTCTGGCTTCACTGCGTCTCTTAATTCCTTATTGAGAACAAGAGACCAATAACTGTGGGGCAGTCGGCCTTGGATGCCCGATCACTTAGTGGATGGGCTGGGGAGGTCACCAGGGATTGAAGAGGGATGTGGAGGAGAAACTGGATAGTCTGGGCATCCTCCAGTTGAAGCTTCCTGGGCTTATCAGCAAGCTGAGGTCACAGTCACGCTGTGAGACAAGCTGGGAATCCTCGTTTGAGTGGTCAGTGAATGGAACAAGCTTATAATGGTGATTATTTTTGCTGCATCTGGGGGGATGTGTATCCTGATATAAAAGCACAAATCCAAATGCTTATAATAGGGCCAGGTGGAGAGATGACAGAGAGTGAAATCGAAGAGTGCATGACCCACATGGCAATGAATATAAATGGAGTATGTCCACCAGCATGATCTTCCAACCACGATGTTGAATAAAAGTAGCTAGACCCAACAGAAGACATTCTGTAAGAATTCATGTTCATAGAGGTCTCCAAACTACATAGCTTAAGAGATACATACCGCCATGGTAAAAACATACTGAAAAGCAAGTCTGTGATTATCACAAAGGTCAGCATTGTGGTGACCCCAGAGGGAAGTAGAGGCTATTATTGGAAGGACATGTGGTCTTCTGGGGGTGCTGTCCATGTTCTACTTCTTGCCCTGGGACTTGGTTACATAGATGTTGGCTTTACAATTACTTTCTTTCTTTTTTTTTTTCATTTTCTGAATGTTGAGTTTTTTTTTTAATTTTATTTTATTTTAAAACTTTACATAATTGTATTATTTTTGCCAAATATCAAAATGAATCCGCCACAGGTATACATGTGTTCCCCATCCTGAACCCTCCTCCCTCCTCCCTCCCCATACCATCCCTCTGGGTGTTACTTTCTTTCTTTCTTTTTTTTAACTGGAGAATAATTGCTTTACAACACTGTGTTGATTTCTGCCATACAACATGTGAGTCAGTCATGATATGTATATATATCCCTCCCTTTGGGCCTCCTTCCCACCCCCACCCCCTCCTGCCCCCTCGAGCACCAGGCTGGGCTCCCTGTGTTACATACCAGCTTCCCACTAGCTACTGGGCTTCTCTTGTGGCTCAGCTGGTAAAGAATCTGCCTGCAGTGTGGGAGACCTGGTTCAATCCCTGAATTGGGAAGATCCCCTGGAGAAGGGAAAGGCTACCCACTCCTGTATTCTGGCCTGGGGAATTCCGTGGACTGTATAGTCTACGAGATCGCAAAGAATCGGACATGACTGAGCGACTTTCGCTTTCACTAGCGATCTGTTTCACACATGGTAGTGTATATATGTCAGTGCCACTTCTTCAGTTTGTCCCAGCGTCTCCTGCTGCTTCTATGTGCACAAGTGCGTTCTCTGTCTGTGACTCCACTCCTTCCCTGCAAACAGGCTCATCAGTATACAATTAATCTTTAAACCGTTCATGTATTTTCTGCACTCTTCTGAATATATGACATATGTCACAATGAAGAAAGGAAAGAAAAAATGTTTCAGGAACTCTGCAAAGGGAGCAGCCACCAGTTAGCCCAGTTGATGGTTGCCATTTGGGACCAATGTTGTGAGAGCAAGCTTTTCAAAGAAGTAAGATACATGGATTTATTTATTTTTTAAATGTTAAACAAGCTTGTAACTAATTCAGGAATTATTGAGACTTTATGCAAACCAACAACATGAGCCAAGTTAAAGTAGGTATAAAGGTGAGATTGAGCTCATGACTGCCAGTTTGTGACTTCTGCACCAATCCAATGGATGGAGAGAAGTAAAATATTTGCACCTAGCTACAGTTAGCAGTGTGTTTTTTCACTGCTTTTTATTTGGGAAAACTGATAACTGCCAATGAGTTAATGGGTCCCTACTAGCAGTGCCCAAACATTTCCATCTTTATTCTTACAACTAATCCATTTTAGCTGATACTCAAGGATAGTGGAACCTGGTGAGCTGCTGTCTATGGGGTTGCACAGAGTTGGACACGACTGAAGTGACTTAGCAGCAGCAGCAGAAAGTTTAAGAAAATTTCCCAGTATTATACAGCTAGTAAGTGGGAGAGCTGCGGTTTGAATCTACGCCAACTTAACTGCACAGCCTGCGCCGCCCACTGATTTTGCAGCTTCTGTGAGTAGCCAGGAGCCTTGTGTCTCTTTTCAGATGCTCTGCCCCAACAGACATTATTAATCGATCAGTGCTCTTTCCTGCTGAGCTGAGATCTGTCTTCCAGCATGTTTCACCTCCACATTCCAGGAGCCCACTCATAATCAATCGGAGTTGGCGACTTAGATGAAATGTGTTTATACTCCTTATGGCACGTTAAACTACTCTTCTGGTGGTTCAGGGTCAGGATGGACGGTTTCTGAAGGGTATTGCTAGAAGTGAGTATCGTCAGCTACAACCTGGTTCTTTTATGATAAATAACTGGTCAATCTAGCCTGGATTATTTTTGCTGTTGGTGTTAATCTTATTGCATCTACCTGCTCCAGAACTAGAATGCTGGTTGGGTGATCTCTAGAGCTTGGCATGTGCTCAGTGTAGAGAAATCACCTTGAAGCTGCTGCTCCTTTTACTGTATTGTTGGAGCACATTATCAAGGGTGACTACTTGGGGTCTTAAATGATCTTTAGTAAAAAGGGAAGCCCAATGATGTGCATGACATCAGGAGGTTAGTGCAGAAAAGAGAAAGGCAATGATGATACATAATAACCCCCATCTGTTTCTGGCATCATGATTAGATCAGGGCCCAACCAGAGGGATCACACCAGGAAACTGCCGACCATTAGATATGATGGAGCCTGAGGGAGCATGCATACCAAAATCTCCTCATTTCACAAGTAAAGACAAGGAATGGGAAGTGATTTATCCAAGGAGCAAGGATGCTTCATCACACCTCAATGACTCTCACCAAAGTAACACAGTGTATTAGTTGAGAGAATAAGCCTTGGGTTTATATTCCGACTCAGCTTTGTTCTAGCCGAGTGACCTTGGGCAAATTTCTTAACCTCTCATCTCCAACATGCAGGTAATGGCAGGTAATAGTTTTATAGAATTGCAGGGATTATAGGAGAAAATGCAGGTAATAGTGTGTATGTCTGATGCTTGACATGAAGCAAGGACTCAGAATTTAAATATGTTTTAATACACACTCATATATACATACAGTTATACATTTATATAAAATCCTCATATCTATGGAAAGTTAAATGCTGTAAGACCTATATTTCTAAGGGTGTCAATAGTTAAAATTGACTCTTCTTTTATGAGGTTGGATTTATATGGCCATTTCAGTTCTGGTATGTGATCTTAGAAGGACAGCACAGTATCTTTTATAAAGAAATATTGCCTAAGTGTCGCCATGAAAGCTAACGCATCCCAGTAGACCCCTTGGCCCTGTGCTGGCACCATTTTCAAAGATGTAATGCTTCTTAGTACCAGAAAGGTGAATGTAAGTGACAGTTTTCTGCTTTGGGTATCTCTTAATAGTTGAAAGAGTTGTTTGAAATCAGGTCTTTAAAAAGAGAAAATATTTATTGAGAAAAAAGTGGAGAGAAAACATTTATTGAGGAAAAAGTAGATCCAATTCATAGAGGTAAGTGAACTATATCCTGATGATTTTCTGGGGTCCTTCTTAGGCAGCTGTACCCTTGGAGGTACTGCTCACTGGTTGAGGTGACTGCATCTGGGTTGATTAGGGCTGGGGTTGTGGGTACTTACCTATGGAGTGGAGTTGGGTATCCAGGGGTGGACCCAAGACCCAGACCCAGAACAGTCTGTCTGAGTGAAGGCCCAGCAGAGGGAAGAATATCAAGCAGAGGGAAGAGGTTTTGGGAAGAGATGGGGACACCAGGGCAAGTGCAGACTGGAGAGGTTCCCAGGCTTTCTGGTGGTTGTTGCTCATCCTTCCCAGGAGGAAAGTATGTGAGTGTGGCATTGTGGGTGGCAGGTTCAGGGAGAAACGCCTGCTGTTAAGAATTCTGAACCAGTTCAGGCAACAAAGATAGATGGATAGATAGTATTTAGATAGATAATAGATAAGTAATGGATAACAGATTCTGTAATCAATAAGTCAAATTAACTGGCTAAAATAGATGTGGGGATTGAATCTGTCTGCAGTGCAGGAGACCTGGGTTCAATCCCTGGGTCTGGAAGATCTGGAGAAGGAAATGGCAACCCACTCCACTATTCTTGCCTGGAGAATTCCATGGGCAGTACAGTCCATGGGGTAGCAAAGAGTTGGACACGAATGAGCTAGACTAACACTAGACCACTACTAATCAATAAGTGACTGATACATAATAGGTAAGTGATCATAGATAATAGCTAAACAGATAGTTAGTAGATTGATGGATGGTGTATTAGTTTTCTATTGGTACTGATCTCAGGTGACAGATGCCATCTATGAGAAGGAGAAATGCAAGGTGAAATACATCAGAAGGACACACATCTAGACTTTGAGGGTCTGGAAAAACTTCACAGAAAAAGCAACATCTAATCTGAAACCCCAAGAAATGTGTAGGGATTAGTCATATAAAGGAAGTGGCTGCCTTGAACACCAAACACCTCATCAACTCTAATTCAGTTGCACTGGTTATTTCTGTTCCTAATTGCTACTGCACAGATCTGTGCATATGCTGCACATTTAGGATGTGTTGGTACTTTCAAATGCAAATGTGTTCTGCAAAAATGTCTTCTGCTTGTACAGAAAAAGTTCTCTGTAAAAGTTCTCAGCAAAAGTTCTTTCTGCCTTTGGAGTGGTGTGGGCTTTGTAGCTTTTAATTTGAATTTAATCTTTCACCTTGGGTAGGGAGAAGTGTTTTTCAGTGTAGATGCGACCAAGATGATTCCTCTTCATTGCTAAGATAATCCTGTGCTCTGTTATTGCTGTGTTCCCTGAGTACAGAAGCTGCTGTTAAAGCTCTACTCAGGAAAAAATGCTAAAGCAGCAGAGGTTTTTGTTTAATTCTCTGCTTCCTAATTGTGGAGTCACAGTGTGGGGGAAACAGCTGAAGGAACTAGGCAAATAAGAAATGGGGACTCAAGCTCTTGCCCCTGTCACAGTGTGGGGGAAACAGCTGAAGGAACTAGGCAAATAAGAAATGGGGACTCAAGCTCTTGCCCCTTTTCTCTCCTATCCTGCAAACTCTATTTTCTAATTACTTCCTACCTGCCCATGGCTTCCCACTCAGAAGGTGGGTCCTGGGAAAGGAGCTGGGATGATTGGAAACCTTCTTTTCCTCCAAATGCTGTGTGATCTAGGTTCTTGCAATTAGCAGTTTAGGAGAGCTTTGATAAATCACTCACTTCTTTGCACTTCCAAGTCCTAATTCTAAACTCATTGGAAAGAGTTTAAATAATACTAAAGAAGTGGAATGTGGCTCTAGTTAAGAGTATTAATTTTTTAATTCAGTTCAGTTCAGTTGCTCAGTCGTGTCCAACTCTTTGCGACCCCATGGACTGCAGCATGCTAGCCTCCCTGTCCATCACCAACTCTTGAAGTTTCCTCAGACTCATGTCCATTGAGTTGGTGATGCCATCCAACCATCTCATCCTCTGTTATCCCCTTCTCCTCCACCTTCAATCTTTCCTAGCATCAGGGTCTTCTCAAATGAGTCAGTTCTTCACACCAGGTGGCCAAAGTATTGGAGTTTCAGCTTCAGCATCAGTCCTTCCAATGAATATTCAGGACTGATTTCCTTTAGGATGGACTGGTTGGGTCTCCTTGTGGTCCAAGGGACTCTCAAAAGTCTTCTCCAACACCACAGTTCAAAAGCATCGATTCTTTGGCACTCAGCTTTCTTTATTCTATTTCAAACCCTAAAAGATGATGTGTGAAAGTGCTGCACTCAATATGCCAGTAAATTTGGAAAACTCAACAGTGGCCACAGAACTGGAAAAGGTGAGCTTTCATTACAATTCCAAAGAAAGGCAATGCCAAAGAATTCTCAAACTACCGCACAATTGTACTCATCTCACATGCTAGTAAAATAATGCTCAAAATTCTCCAAGCCAGGCTCTAACAGTATGTGAACCGTGAACTTCCAGATGTTCAAGCTGGTTTTCAAAAAAGCAGAGGAACCAGAGATCAAATTGCCAACATCTGTTGGATCATCGCAAAAGCAAGAGAGTTCCAGAAAAACATCTATTTCTGCTTATTGACTATGCCAAAGCCTTTGACTGTGTGGATCACAACAAACTGTGGAAAATTCTGAAAGAGATGAGAATGCCACATCACCTGACCTGCCTCTTGAGAAATCTGTATGCAGGTCAGGAAGCAACAGTTAGAACTGGACATGGAACAACAGACTGGTTACAAATAGGGAAAAGAGTACATCAAGGCTGTTTAGTCACTCTGCTTATTTAACTTATATGCAGAGTACATCATGAGAAATGCTGGGCTGGATGAAACACAAGCTGGAATCAAGATTGCCGGGAGAAATATCAATAACCTCAGATATGTAGATGACACCACCTTTATGGCAGAAAGCGAAGAAGAACTAAAGAACCTCTTGATGAAAGTAAAAGAGGAGAGTGAAAAAGTTGGTTTAAAACTTAACATTCAGAAAACTAAGATCATAGCATGTGATCCCCTCACTTCATGGCAAATAGATGGGGAAACAGTGGCAGACTTTATTTTGGGGGGCTTCAATATCACTGCAGATGGTGACTGCAGCCATGAAATTAAAAGACGCTTGCTCCATGGAAGAAAAGTTATGGCCAACCTAGACAGCATATTAAAAAGCAGATATTACTTTGCCAACGAAGGTCCATCTAGTCAAAGCTATGGTTTTTCCAGTAGTCATGTATGAATGTGAGAGTTGGACTACAGAGAAAGCTGCGTGCTCAATTTTATAATTAGTTAATTGACTTTTGGCTGCACTGGGCCTCTAGTTGCGGTGAGTGGGGCTACTCTCTCGTTGCGGTGCACTGGCTTCTCACTGTTGTAGCTTCTTTTGGTGCCCATCATTGGCCCTAGAGCGTGTGGGCTCAGTAATTATGGCCTGTGGGCTTAGATGCTTCATGGCACATGGAGTCTTCCTGGACCAGGGATCAGACCTGCATCCCCTGCATTGGCAGGTGGGTTCTTAACCACTGGACAACCCAGGGAAGTCCCAACAGTATTAGTTTTTAGAGTTAGCATTTGAGTCACAGCTTTGCTCCTTAGTGATTGTATAACCAGAGGCGTATTATTTATCCTCTGTGAATGTCAATTTTCTCATCTGTAGAATGGAAAACACTGTTATAGCTTCTAGGACGCAATGAAAGAATGTACACAAGTTTATTTGCTGAGTGCCTCCTAAAAGCCTTACATTTTTAATCATTGTCAAATTGTCTACATGATTCTGATTCCTTAATATAACCCCTTGCTCTAAGGAACCCCCTCCCTGCCATCATGATCTTGCTTTATTGACTGTGAAAAAATGGTGAGAAGTGGACAAATGTAAAATGTGGATGTGTTAAGAGGACTTGATGACAAACAAACATAAGAATGTATTCTAGAGGTTTGATTTCTGATATTGTTAATCCCAGTTAAAAATTAAAGTTGGATATGGATGCAGTATTCATTTAATTTTGACAATGAATTTTAAAATGGGGAAAAGACATACTTTCAAATTTTGTGACCGAATTTAGACCATCAAAATTCTGTCTGTGTGTATTTGTAAAAAAATATATTCATAGACAGATAAGCCTTATTCCAACATCTGCATAAATATGAGTTGATGTTGAACAATAAAAAGCTTTTCCAGAGAGTTAACATTTGTTTATTAGATAATAGGGCTTGCTCTCATCCTTCATTTTATCTCTGAGTTTAGTTGATTGACACCTCATTATTAGTAATCTGTTCTCACTGATCAGTCATTCTCACCACACAGAATCTGAACCCTTTGGATGGTACTTCTCTCTCTCTCTTTTTTAAATCTCTTTGTGTGTTTTTATTGATAATGACATATTGATAATTTTATAAAGGAGACATATGTCTATAGAAAATGATTGCAGATGTTGGTAGTAATGAAAAAGATGGCAGTTTTTTTTTTTTGTTTTTGAGAGAAAGGCAAGATGCAGAGAAAGTTTAGTTTTTAGGAAGCCACAGCTCAAGCATATTGATAAACTGAAGAAGTGTCTGTAAAGAGATTAAATATAGACTGGAAGTATAATGAATGGAGGAGTGGAAGAGAGAATGAACTCAGATGGTGGCATTAGTTCACCATCTGAACTCAGATGGTGGCATTAGTTCACCATCTGAACTCAGATGGTGGCATTAGCCTTGCTGAAAATAAGAGGCCTCTTTCTTTGAAGCAAAAGTAAAGTAAGAACAGTGTAAACATGGAAGAAGAGGAAATTAGGGAATGAGCCTCCATTCTTTGGTGAATTAGAGTGAGGTCGTCTCCTAGAGGAGTTTGGGAGTGACTGGCCAAGGACTGGAAAAGTTTGTTAGTCACTGGAAATGAACAATTGGAAAACTAGAGATGATTAACAGAGTCTTACTGAAACAAGAGGGAAGGGAGCAGGGCACAGCCTTTTAAAAGATGACATAGCCCAAGGACACAAATTAAACTGGTTAGAACCAACTAGGTCCAAGATAGTGAAAGAGAGAATTGTGAGGATATATCCAAATATTTGAAGGGTTGCCAAGAATGTATGGGGTGAGAAGAACTGCCTATTCTGTGTGCTACGGAAACACAGAGCTAAGACCAGGAGGTAGAATTTATAGGAAGCAAGATCTTGACACAAATAAGAAAGAAATGAATGCCTTTGGAGGGAATGAATTCTGTGATTCTGAAGATACTCAAGCAGAGAACAGGTAGGCAACGGCCATGATTAATAGAGATGGTTCAGGCATTGAAAGGCAAGTGGCCGCTGATGAGCTTTAAGACACCTTACGACTCTGTGAGGCTGTGAATCACTGTGTGTCGTCGCACGATGTCACTTTCAGAAATTATTGCATAGATTGTCATGCTGCCTGAACCGTTGTCAATGTGCATTTATTTTATTTTAAGGGATGGGAGGACCCCAATGAAAGTACAAGTCTATTTCTTTTAAAGTAACTAGTCTTCTATTTTCTTGTGATTAAGACATTTATTTAAAGCCAGGCTTGCTAGTAAAAAGGCATATAATCACTGGTTCTCTTCAGCCCCTGTCATGACAGATTAGCATTAATAATTTAGAGAACAGCAGCATTAAAAGTAATTACAAACTGTCAGAAAGATACAAGAAATATGACATAGCTCATAGCTTCTTTTCAGACCTCAAATATTATTTGAGGTGAAAAATAATTACATTTTCCTGTTCATTTCCTAATACAAATAACTTAGGAAATCTCATAATTCTTGAAATTTGCAATTAATTCATTGAAAGACTGATGTCACTTTGGAAAAAAAAAAATAAAGGCCTCTCTGGCCGCAAATTTCCACTGTGGAATCATTCTTGAGGCATATTCCCAATTGCCTTGTCATTGCTCGTTTCAAATGCATTAACATAGCAACATGAATAAATCAACTAGCATTTAAAAATATAAATCATCTAAACCTCCTTTAATTGTGTACACGTTTAGCTCTTTCTCCTTTGTCTGTCTAAATCCTACAGCCTCTTGGTTTAGATACATCTCCCTACAAATTTACCTAAGATATAAGAATCTTCTAAAATTCATCCCTATGAACTTTTGTCCAGCTCAAGTCTACTTTGTTCTGTCTGTCCATTCAGTGCTGCTCTCATACGAAAAATGAGAAATGTGTCACTATTTCATACTTTAATAAAATTTACAAGGCATCTTCCTCTTTCTGCAGTCCCTTCTTTGATCACATGTCCTCTGCCCTGGGAAGAATTAAGAACAAAAATGGACACTCACTTCTGTCCTTATCCTCTATTATTCTAGATAAAGGAGGAGAAAAAACATTCCCTCCCCCCCTATTGTGAAGTACCATTCACTAAAACCTAGGCAGTGATTCACTGTATTTAAAATTTACCTTATTTAAAATTTATGCAATCGAAGAGATGTATTAAACATGTATCTTGTGGTAGTCATGTCATCTTATATTTGCTGTTTGGTAAAAACAAAAAATTCTTAGTAAGATAGTTGTTCAGATTTCAGTAGAATAACTTGACCTCAGGAACAGATTGTATGTGGCAGCAAATCTAAGCAGATTGGAATGGGGGTGTGGGGTTGATGTCCACGCTCTTTGTGCCCTGACTGCACCTGGCATATTGCAGTACACAGGATGCTGGGTGGAGGTCTAGCACGTCGCTTGAAAAACAAGGAGGGGAAAGGAGAAAAGGAAGAAGAATGTTATTGCATTTTAATATTTGTTGTTGCTAAAATGTCACCATTTTATATGACACATTTTTTAGATAGGTCATATGGGTTAGTCTGCATGCTATCATGTGAAGTACTGGTTTATATTTGTGTCAAATGATTAGAATCTTAATTGGATCAACAATGTTCTGAAAGAGAGCTAATTAGACTCAACAGTATTTGCCATAGCATGCACATAAACTCCACTAACCTTTCTTTCATTCTCTCTTTGGTTCCTCTATAATAGCCCGTCATCTTTGAGAAAGTTACTTTTCATATAAAATGGTTTATAATGTCATGGATGCATTAGACTATTTGAGTGAGTGAGTGAAGTCATTCAGTCGTGTCCGACTCCTTGTGACCCCATGGACTGTAGCCTACCAGGTTCCTCCGTCCGTGGGATTTTCCAGGCAAAAACACTGGAGTGGGTTGCCATTTCCTTCTCCAGGAGATCTTCCCGACCCAGGGATTGAACCCAGGTCTCCCACATTGTAGGCAGATGCTTTACCATCTGAGCCACCAGGGAAGTATTTATACTGCAGGGCTTCTTCCCAGGTGGTGCTAGTGTAAAGAACCCACCTGCCAGTGCAGGAGTCACTGGTTCCATCCCTGGGTTGGGAACCCCATAGACGGCAGCCCACCAGGCTCCTGCGTCCATGGGATTCTCCAGGCAAGAGTACTGGAGTGGGTTGCCATTGCCTTCTCCAATGCATTAAAGTGAAAAGTGAAAGTGAAGTCGCTCAGTCATGTCTGACTCTTAGCGACCCCACAGACTGCACCCTACCAGGCTCCTGCGTCCATGGGATTCTCCAGGCAAAAGTACTGGAGTGGGGTGCCATTGCCTTCTCCAACCCCCTGGAGAAGGTCATGGCAACCCGCTCCAGTATTCTTGCCTGGAGAATCCCCATGGAAAGAGGAGCCTGGCGGGTTACAGTCCATAGAGTCTCAAAAAGTTGGACACAACTGAAGCGACTGAGCACTCATGCATTTATTCTGCTTGTTATCAAAAAGTTTATATTACCATAGATACATATATTGTGGGACAAACTCATGTTACTGTCTCTAAACAGCTAATATAACACAGCTCCTCCGAGGAAAGCCTTTAAAAATATTCCTTAATTTTGTGTATTATACAAGTTGTTCATACCTACAATAGCACAATTAGGATAAAGAAAACCTAAGGTGCTCGCAAAGAAGAAAATCAAAATTCACTATCCAGTGATAGTAGCTATTATTAAGTTCATGCTTGTGCTTCCATATTTTTTCATACATTCATCTTTTAGAACAATAAATCATACTGTGTCTGCTGTTTGAGACCAGCTTTGTTCTTTCAACAGTATAAAATGGCTGTCTTCCTTTACTGACAAATACATAGCATTATCACAATTTCTAATGACTGCAGAGTATTCATTGTGTGACTTGATTTTAAGCCCTTTTTTATTTAAGCAAGCTCTGTCACCGAAAATTCAGATAATTTCTGCTTTGTTGCCAGGAATGGACTCTGTGATGGATATCCTTGTGGTTGTCTTGTCCTGCATTCTCAAGGAGAGACTCCAAGTGTCCTCCAGGACTTTGAGGAAGTAGCCGCCCTCCCAATCAGAGACAGGGCAAACCCAGGTCTCAGTGTTACGTGGGCATGGTCTGACCAAGGGAAAAATGAGCCAAAAAGATGAAGCTGTGGGCAAAGGAGAGTCTCAGCACATTTTGCCCTTTGACTCAGCATCTTTGTAACCCCTCTGTTAATTCTGCCTTAGGAGTGGAGGCAGTCTACACGAAACTTTTCCGAAAGAAAGTCATGCATTTCCTTAGCTATAGTTATTGGGAATTAGCCTTGTTAAAGAAAATCAACAATGACAGCACCACAAAACAACTCTATCTATCTATCTGATAGATTGATCAGTCTATCTTTCTCGGTGATATTTGGCAGCAAAGCCAGAGGATTCTGACTTTCTGTTTTTTTCCTGGTGTAGAGTTTTATTTTTTCAGTTTTATTGAGATATTTTAAGACAAATGAAATTGTAAGATACTTAAAGTGTCACATTGTAATTATTTGATCCTTGCGTATGGTTTCAATGTCATGCTAGAGTACTGATTAACAAGCCCACCTAAGGGTTATTTGGGATTTTTTTTTAGGGCAGGGATTGGTAAACTTTTTCTTTAAAGAGCCAAATAATAAATAATTTAGATTCTTCAGATTGTATGGTCTCTGTCAGTTTTTAACCCTGCTGTTGTAGCTTAAAAGAAGCCATGGACAATAGATAAATGAATGTATGTGACTCTATTCCAATAAAACTTTATTTACAAAAACATGGGGCAGACTCGATTTGGCCTGTGGGCCTTAATTTGCTGATTTCTGCTGTAGGGGTATGTAACTTTGACTATTTACTAATCATTGGCAAGTTACAAATTGCTTTTGTCTGATAGAGATGCAAATGATTTATGTGCAGTAGAAAAATAACCCCGGTGGCAATGCGTTTATTGCCTAATTCAGCAATCTTCATCCAGCATATAGAAAGGTCCTATATGTATTGATTTCTGTATCCAGTTTTGTCACCCTGTTGGTTTGTTCATTGATAAGCTAAATAAAACTTTGACATGTACTCACTGTTTACATAAGATTTATGTTTTTAACTTTGGAAAATTATACCCTGACAGCCTGTACTCCACAGGCAAGACAACCCCTAAAAAGAGGATGTTGTGAGAAGCATGACCTTCAGAGGTCAAATCAGACTTGCATCTGCTGCCTTATATAAGTAAGCAAATACGTCTAGTTTTCTGTCTGTCTCTCCCTTGCTGTGACCAGATTACTTTCTGTCCCCTAGCATCATTGTTTGACCCCAAGATGCTCCACTTTTCAAGGACAGAACATCTTCATCAGAAGAGCGATATTCTTGTTTCTAAACACTTGTGACAGTTCTGCTAAGTACATACTGTGGCCAGTGGAATGGTTCCATTAGCAACTCACTTAGGAAGAATAACACATTTAGCTAGATTATTAAAAAAGAAAAAAAAAAGAGTCTTCACACTTTTTTTCTCTTACAATTTCATCCTGAAAACAGAACCAAGCCAGTCAACCCTCTCAAGGTTTTGCAGAGAGCCTGGTTTTTGCAGAGACCCTTCAAGGTTCTCACTGAAGTATGTAGTGCCTTAGGGCTTCACTTTAGCCTCCAGTGACCAGATATCGCTGTTCAGCATCCTCTCCTGGTTCAGACCTTTGCTGTGTTTTTCTATTTTTTTTCAAAAGCTGCCATGTAGGTGTGTATACAGAGTTTGATTTTCCATCTTTCCCTGCATCATCTCACTTGTCCCCCCAGCCCTCCTAGGAGGCTGGTGTACTACCGTTGTTCATTGAAGAGGAATCTGGAAACTCAAGGAAGGCTAGGCACTTGCTTAGGTCTAGTTAGTGGCAGAGATAGAATTTTAACCTATTTCTGTCTACCCCCAGACTCAAGCTTTTCATCTGTCCTGTACTGCATCTCCAACTGCCCACTCCTAGATCTCCTGTTGGGGCCTATCTTTAGATCAGAACTAGTTTCATTTCTGTGCTTTTATGACCATGGTAGAAAGGATTATACTAGTCCTGTTTTTTCTTTCTTTTTAAAATTAAGAATTTGTTTTTTAAAGAGTTTTAGGTTCCCAGCAAAACTGAGGGGAAAGGCCAAAGATTTCCCATATACTCCCTGCCCTCACACATGCATAGGCTCCCCCATTAACAGTGGTACTTTTGTTATAATTGATAAACCTATATTAACATGTCCTAATTACACCATCCCAGGAATGGGAGGCTCGTGGGCTGCTGTCTATGGGGTCGTACAGAGTCAGACATGACTGACGTGACTTAGCAGCAGCAGCAATCATGCAATCATGGTTTACATAAAGCTCACTCTTGGTGCTGTACATTCTGTGGGTTTGGGCAAATGTGCAATGAAATGTATCCATCCATCATGATGGTATCACACAGAGCAGGTTTACTGCCCTAAAAATCCTCTGTGCTCTGCTTATTCATCCCGCCCTCTCTAACCTCTGGCAACCACTGATCTTTTTAATTGTCTCCAACTTGTTAACTTAATCAGGTTTGTTTTTTCTAAAATGTCATGTAGTTGGAATCGTACTGTATGCAGTTTTTCAGGTTGGTGTCTAAATAAGTATTTAAAGTTTCTCCATATCTTTTCATGGCTTAATAGCTCATTTCTTTCTAGTGCTGAACAATATTTCATTGCTGGATGTACCACAGTTTATTTATCTATTCACCTACTAGGGACATTTTACTTGCCTCCAAGCTTTGGGAATTAGTGAATTATGAATAAGCATCTTACTTATAAACATCCATGTACAGGCTTTTGTGTAGACATAAGTTTTTGACTCCTTTGGGTAAGTAGCAAGGATGCAACTGCTAGATCGTGTAGAATGTTTAGTTTTGTAAGAAAACTGCCAAATCGTCTCCTTATTAGATTAAATAAAACTTCCAGAGCAATGTTGCAAACTGATGAGAGAGGTCATCTTGCCTTGTATCTTATTTTAGTAGGAAAGCTTCAAATTTCTCATCATTAAATATGTTGTTAGCTATAGAATTTTTGTCATTATTCTTTATCATGTTGAGGAAGTTTCCCTCTATTCCTAGTTTGCTGCAAGTTTTTATCACGAATAGATGTTGGGTTTTTTTCAAATGCTTTTTCTTCACATATTGATATGATTATGTGATTTTTATTTTTTTAATCTGTTGCTGTGATGAATTACGTTAATTGATTTTCAGATGATGAACTAGCCTTGCATATCTGGGATAAATCTCACTTGCTCATGATGTCTTTTTCTACATTGTTAGATTTGGTTTACTAATGTTCCTTTGAGGACTTTTGTATTTATGTTCATGAGAGATATTGGTTTCTCTTTTCTTGTAATTTCTTTGACTGGTTTTGGTAATAGAGTGATGCTGGCTCTGTAGGATGAGTTAGGATGTATGTATGTGTATATATATATATGTATATTTGTATGATTATTTGTTGAGAAGTCTGTTCTTTCTCAACTGAATCACATTTGAATACTTGTAAAAGATTAATTGTCTATACATGTGCAGGTCTATTTCTGGGTTCTCTTTCAATGATCTCTTTGTCTACTTGCTCACCGATCGCAAACTGCCTCGATTATTGTCTACAGGTTGTCTTACAGTCAGGTAGTGTTAAGCCCTCCAATATTTTTTCTTCTCATTCACAACTCTCTTGGTTATTCTAGGTCTTTTGAATTTCTGAATGAATTTTAGAACCAGAAAAAAGTCTGCTTGGATTTTCATTATGAATAGGTTGAATCTACAAATCACTTTGAGAAGATTTTGCATCTTTACAGTTTGCATCTTTACATACGGAGTCTTTTGATTCACAAGTGTGTATATTTCTCCATTTACTTAGACCATGGATATTTCTCAGCATTGCTTTGTAGTTTTCAGTGTACATGTCCTGCATATCTCTTGTCAGATTTTCCCTGTGTATTTCATAATTTTCGATGCTATTGAAAATAGTATTGTTTTAAAATTTTAAGTTCTGAGTACTTGCCTTATTGATGGTATGTATGAATACAATTTTTAAGTATATTGATCTTGAATGTTGCGTTATTGTAACTTTTACAGTAGTTCCAGTGATGTTTGGGGGGAGTTACAGGGGATTTTGAAAAACATTTTAAAATTATTTAATTATGTTTAAATAGATGATCATGTTCCTTGCTGATTAAAGTAGCTTTGTTTAATCCTGAATGTCTTTATTTTTTCTGCCTTAGTTCACTGGTTGGAACTTTAGGACAATCTTTAATAGAAATAACAAAAAATGAAATTTTTGCTTATTTCTGAACTTAGAGGTAAAATATTTAGTCTTTCACCATTAAGAATTATGATAGCTATATTATTTTTGTAGATGTTCTTTATCTGGTTGAGGAGTTCTATTCTTAGTTTGCCTAGAGGTTTTATTTCCTCTTTTTAAAAAAAAAAAATCAGAAATGGATGTTGAATTTTTTAAATGCTTTTTCTGCACCAGTTGTAATGATTATATTTTTTCCTTTAAAATATTCTAATTATCATAAATTACTTTGATTTTCAAATGTTAAGCCAGACTTCCTTTCCTGGGACAATCCTCACCTGGTCATGATGTATTATCCTTTTTATACATTATTGGATTCAATTTGATCACATTTCAGTAAGATTGTTTTCATCTATATTCATGAGACACACTGGGCTGTGGTTTCCTGTTTTTGCATATCTTTCTTTTTTTTTAAACCAGAGTAATGGGCCTCATAGAATTAGTTGAGGAGTATTCACTTCTCTTCAACTTTCTGAAAGCGTTTTTCTAGAATTGGTATTATTACTTCCTTAAATATTTGGTAGGAATTTCCCGTGAAGCTACCAGAACCTGGAGTATGCTTTGTGTGGGAGTTTCTTTTTTTTTTTAACAACAATTTCATTTGATACGGTGCTATTCAAGTAGTCTAAGTTTCACAGGCTCAGTTCGGTTCAGCTCAGTCGTGTCTGACTCTGCGACCCCGCGGACAGCAGCACTCCAGGCCTCCCTGTGTAAACTTTGAAATTTTGTGTCCTTGAGTCATTTATCCGTCTTATCTAAGTTGTCAAATAGATCGGCATAAAATTGTTGCAATATTGCTTATTATCCTTTGAGTGTATGTAGAATCAGTCATATCACCTGTCTTATTTCTAATATTGGAAATACGTGTCTTCTCTCTTTTGTTTCTGATTAGCAGATAAAGGTTTGCAACGTTAGATATTGAGCTTGTAAAGGAACCAAGTTTTTGCTTTATTGTTTTTCAGTGTTTTTTTCCTTCTGATTCACTGATTTCCATGCTGATGTTTATTTCCTTTCTTATGCTTATCTTAGGTTTTATTTTCTCCTCTTTTTCTTCTAGTGGAAGCTGAAGTTATTGATTTGAGACCTTTTTAATTTTCTAATATAAGCAAACCATAAATTTTCCTTACAATCTGTTTGCATCCAATAAATTTTGAATAAATTGTGTTTTCATTTTCATTGAATTCAGAAGACTCTTTGGATTTCGTTGACTCATGGGTTGTTTAGAAGTGTGTTATTTACTTTCCAAATATTTGGAAGATTATCTCGAACTATTAGTTTGTAATTTTAATCATATTTGGTCAGAGAACATACTTTGTATGACTTAAATCCTTATACATATGTTGAGTCTTGTTTTATAACATATAATATGGTATGTTTTAGTATATATTCTATGTGAGCTTGAAAAGAACGTATTCTGTTGTTGAGTGTTGTAGTAACGTCAATTAAGTTAAATTTGTTGATAGTATTATTCAGGTCTTCTATCTTCTTAATAATTTTCTGATTGCATGGCTCACCGACTATTGAGAGAATATTGTTGAAATCTGACAAAAGTACCAATTTTTCTGTTTCCTGTTGCGGTTGTATCAGTTTTGGATTTATGTATTTTGAAGCTTTGTGTTTAGGTGTGTAAATACTTAGAATTCTTATATCCTCTTGAACTGACCTCTATATTACTATTAAGTGTCAATGTTTAATAGTAGATTTTCCTCTGAAATCTAACATTGTCTGTTATTAATATAGCTTCCTCAGCTTTATTTTGATTAATATTAGCATGGTATATATAGCTTCATCTTCTTACCTTTAATCTTATCTTTATATTTAAAATTATTTTCTTATAGGCAGATATAATTGGGTATTACTTTTCTTTCCAAGTTGACAATTTTTGATTTTTAGTTAGGAAATTTAGGCTATTACATTTAATTTGATTATTGGTATGTGGGCAACATCCTGCTATACTGTCTCATTCAAAGTTTCTTTTCCTCTTTTCTACCTTCTCTTGGATTGGGTATTTTTTTTAAATTCCATTTATTCTTGGGCTGTACTGTGTCTTCACTTCTCCATGCAGGCTTTCTCTAGTTGGGGTAAGCAGGGGCTACTCTAATTGCAGTGCGAAGGCTTCTCACTGTGGTGGCTTCTCTTGCCGTGGAGCACGGGCTCTTGGGTGCACGGGCCCTAGGAGCTGTGGCACAGGGTCTCAACAGTTGTGGCTCCTGGGCTCTGGAGCACACAGGCTTAGGTGCCCTGCAGCATGTGGAATCTTGCCAGACCGGAGATCAGACCTGTGTCCCCTGCATTGGCAGGTGGAGTCTTAACCGCTGGACCACCAGAGAAGTCTTAGACAGAACGTTGTTTATGATTTCATTTTTTTCCTTTGTTGATTTGTTAGTTACAGCTCTTCATTGTGTTATTTTAGTGGTGGCTTTAGGGTTTATAATTTTTTAAGTTTATAATCTTATATACATATGCTTATAACTCTTGAAAATTCTTAAAGAGAGGGGAATACCAGACCACCTGACCTGCCTCTTGAGAAATCTGTATGCAGGTCAGGAAGCAACAGTTAGAACTGGACATGGAACAACCGACTGGTTCCAAATAGGGAAAGGAGTACGTCAAGGCTGTATATTGTCACCCTGTTTATTTAACTTATATGCAGAGTACATCATGAGAAACGCTGAACTGGAAGAAACACAAGCTGGAAGCAAGATTGCTGGGAGAAATATCAATAATCTCAGATATGCAGATGACACCACCCTTATGGCAGAAAGCGAAGAACTAAAGCTGTGCTTGATGAAAGTGAAAGAGGAGAGTGAAAAAGTTGGCTTAAAGCTCAACATTCAGAAAACTAAGATCATGGCATCTGGTCCCATCACTTCATGGGAAATAGATGGGGAAACAGTGGAAACAGTGACAGACTTTATTTTGGGGGGCTCCAAATTCACGGCAGATGGTGACTGCAGCCATGAAATTAAAAGACGCTTACTCCTTGGAAGAAGATTTATGACCAACCTAGACAGAATATTCAGAGAAGGCAATGGCACCCCTCTCCAGTACTCTTGCCTGGAGAATCCCATGGGCGGAGGAGCCTGGTAGGCTGCAGTCCATGGGGTTGCTAAGAGTTGGACACGACTGAGCGACTTCACTTTCACTTTTCACTTTCATGCATTGGAGAAGGAAATGGCAACCCACTCCAGTGTTCTTGCCTGGAGAATCCCAGGGACAGGGGAGCCTGGTGGGCTGCCGTCTATGGGGTCACACAGAGTCGGACACGACTGAAGTAACTTAGCAGCAGCAGACAGAATATTAAAAAGCAGAGACGTTACTTTGCCAACAAATGTCCATCTAGTCAAGGCTATGATTTTTCCAGTAGTCATGTATGGATGTGAGAGTTGGACTATAAAGAAAGCTGAGAGCTGAAGAATTGATGCTTTTGAACTGTGGTGTTGGAGAAGACTCTTGAGAGTCCCTTGGACTGCAAGGAGGTCCAACCAGTCCATCCTAAAGGAAATCAGTCCTGAATATTCATTGGAAGGACTGATGCTGAAGCTGAAACTTCAATACTTTGGTCACCTGATGTGAAGAACTGACTCATTTGAGAAGACCCTGATTCTGGGAAAGATCGAAGGCGGAGGAGAAGGGGACGACAGAGGATGAGATGGTTGGATGGCATCACTGACTCAATGGACATGAGTTTGATTAAACTCTGTGATTTGGTGATGGACAGGGAGGCCTGGCATGCTGCAGTCCATGGGGTCGCAAAGAGTTGGACACGGCTGAGCAACTGAACTGAACTTGGTTAAAGGATCTTTAATATTTCCAGTGTTACAGATTTGTTGTTTATAAATTATTTTAGATTTTGTACATCTGAAAAAAGTGTTTATTTGGCCTTTGTTTTTGAAAGATACTGTTGCTGAGTAAAGAATTCTAGGTAAATGTTCTTCAGAGTTTTTCTAGAACATAGTAAATTTCTAGGAAAAATTTTTATCCATTTGGGTCTTGTTTTTAAACTTTGCTAGATGGAGCCATAGCAGCCTTTAGTCTAGGATTAATTTTTTCATACTACTCAAGCAAGACCCTTGTTAGTAATGTAACCAATGCCCCATGAATTACGAGACTTTTCATTCAGGCTATTGGGAGGAGCCATTAATATTGAGTGCTGTTCTAATCCTTTTGGGTGTTTCTCTCCCTACACTTAGAGAAGCTTCCTCACACATATGTTGATTAGTTCTCTGGGTGGACCCTGTGCAGCCTTCTTGAGTTCTCTGTGCATCCTTCTCTCTGGCTCTGGGCTCTGAGAATAAGCCTGAGCTGTCAGGCTCATTAGAACTATGCACTATCACTGCTAACCTTTCCTGATAAAACACACCTTGGCCCACTTAGCACGAGGTGCTGTCATCCGAGACTGTCTCCAGTAGAGCCTGCATCAGCTCTGGGCACTGGGAGGCCTCTGGGGGCCAGCTCCCTTTTTTCTCTTTCTCTATTGATATCATGGGCAGTCTAGACTCTGTTCCTTCCCGCCCTCCATTCACTGTAGTCTAGTTCTCCTACTTGTTAACTTTAGGACGGGCTCAGCTTGGAATCTCTGCACGTCTCTTTTATCACAACTGTTATCTCCTATTGAATCCTGGTGAAATCATATAGAAGGGGCCCTGGTTCTGTCCTTGGGATGCTAGGCCACCTGAGCCCATTGGCTCCCTGGCTTGCAAGCTCTGCCTCACTTACCTTCTCTACTAATTCTTCTATTGGCCTCCTACCCCACATGCATCATACATATTATCATCAGTTATGTGTCATAGACAGTCTTGCCCTCTTTAGTAATTCCTGGAGAGATGAGGTCACTTTGGTGTTGAACAGGGTCATGAAACCAAACTCCCCACCTACCTGCGGTCCTGTCTTTTCTATAATCATCAGTCCACCAGTGGTGGGGGTGGGGAAAGCCTTCCAAAGCAGGCAGATTTTTAAAAATTCATTTATTTTGTCATTGAAGGGTAATTGCTTTACAGAATTTTGTTGTTTTCTGTCAAACCTCAACATGAATCAGCCATAGATACATGAAAGCAGGCAGATTTAAAGCAGTGCATTGATTACTCACGCTTAAGCACTTTTCCTCCTGGTTCCCCCTCCCTCCCTCCCGTCATGCAACTCCCCTTCCTGCCCATCACTGTCTCTGGCGGCCACTCACAGTGGTCTCTTCTTTGTTCCTCTGTCTCTAGTCGGCCAACAATATGCCTTTGTTCCCTTATCTTGTCTTGTTCAGAAATGGTATCTATGCGGAGGCCTAATTTGTTTCATCACCTCCTTTACCTCCCCAGGACCTTCTTTCCACTGCTTTCTTGCCAAGGTTAACTCGAGTCCCCTCTCTCAAGAATTGGCTCCTTATCTGTGTAGCAGGGATGCATTTTATTCCTCAACACCATGGGGCAAGAAATGTCATATTCTTTTTAGCTATCCAAATCATGTTTCATCTGTAATAGCAGGAAATTCAATCTCTGTCCTTACCTGAACTTCTTCGACTTCTAACGTTATACCCTATAGGGTCATACAAAGGCTCAGAATGTCCCTGTAGGGCAGAGTTTTCAGGGAAAGGTCCATTTGTCTCTGGTCTACACAGGTTACCACTTCCAGGCTTATTGCTCCAGCCCTGATGTTACTTGAAGGCACAATTCTTGGCTTCTGTGCCAAGTTTGAGTGGTTCTCACTGTGGTTCTCAGGGCTAAAGCTCTAACTGTTCGGTTACCACCCTAGCCACTGACGACTACAAGACAGGGACCAGCTTTTGTGAAAAGCCCTGAAGGATTTTGTCCTTGTCATCTGGCCAGATAAATATTCGCCTGTCCTCAATTCAAGTTACTTGTAAAGGTCCAAACAACTTTTCTTCTCTTGGTACAGTATAAAGCATCATAACATCCCTCAGAGAAGCAAAGCTTTGGAAAAAAAAAAAAAGTCAGGAAGGACATTATCTTCTCTACTGGAAAGCCTGTTTTTGTCTCTGACCCACAAAAACACACTCAAGACAGTGTTATACATAGACACAGTTACCTTTCTGAGCTTGCAAAGAGAAACCTAACTTGCAGTAGGGAGAATGAAACATATTTATATTTTAATACCCTGGTTTCTGCCACTTATTAGCTGTGTGACCTTGGGCAGGTCATATTTCTGTCATCTATAAAGACTTCTGCCTTCTGACTTCTTAGGGTTGTTTTTAAGGGTTAAATGAATTAATAGAGGTAAAAATGCTTAGAACAGTGCTATAAAGTGTTAGCTATTTTTATTATCAGCTAATTATGCTGTTTGTGACCTTTTCCTTGTGCTGTTCATTTTATATAGTGCTACTGCATCTTAGGTGGAGTTACCAGAGTCAGCACTTAAGGTGAGCACCGTGCATGGCCAAAATCACCTCCAAATTCCACTGGAGACTAACCATCTTATTTCTTCATAAGTCTGATCCAGACAGTTTCCCTGCCAGCATTAAATCTGATTGCGTTGTCTTGGGTTGATCTCTGGATAAAGGTGTTACTTACAGATTTATACCTCTCCTTACATAGCCAATTCGGAGCAGATATTTTTTCAGTGAAAAACTGCAAAATCATCCACACTGCTTGATTTTTTTTTCCTCTCTGTGAAAACTGTTGAAATTCATATAATTTAAGTGTGAATAAGCTTTAACTCCAAGATTACCTGGAGTCCATCCCATCATAAGCATAGCCGGATAAGAAACTGAAGTCCTTTTCTATTTCAGGAGGCTTTAATGATGCCACTGGCCAGAGTGGGCAAAGAATGAAAAGTTTGAAGAATCCCCTTTTGCTCCTCTCATATTGCTCACAAAGGAGATCATCTTGCTGTTCAGTGAGAATTTGATAGCAACCAAAGAACTTCATTGAAGTCTCATCTTTCCCTTGTCACAGTCCTTGGTGAAATCTATGAGTATTTTACACTGGGCAGATGGAGGAGCCTGGTGGGCTGCGGTCCATGAGGTCGCTAAGAGTCGGACACAACTGAGCGACTTCATTTTCACGTTTCACTTTCATCATTGGAGAAGGAAATGGCAGCCCACTCCAGTGTTCTTGCCTGGAGAATCCCAGGGACGGGGGAGCCTGGTGGGCTGCTGTCTATGGGGCCACACAGAGTCAGACACGACTGAAGTGACTTAGCAGGAGCATGGGGTGTTCATCTCTGGTAGAGAGTATACAAGCATTATTTAACTGTAGTCATTGTTATTCATCTCAAGAGAGACTCCATTTCTAAAGAAACGATGGAGGCAGGTATTAACCACAAGTACTTGAATTGGGGAAAAACAAAAACTGAGAAAACAATACGGTGGGCCATGTACCCAGAGATTTTTCTCTCTTTTTTTTTAAACTGTCCTTGTCACTAATCAACTGTGTGGCCTCAGATGAGTCCCGTCCCCTCTCAGAGGTTCAGTTTTCTCATCTGAAAGATGAGGGGGTTACACAGTCTGCCCAGTTTTACTGTCCTATATCTGTGATTCCACTTAATCAGTGTGAACTCTTCCTTGAAAACTTCCTATTGTAAAAATGACTTGAGGAATGGGTCAGAGAATTTTAACTGTTTCTTAGGAATAGTCACCTGGTGTAGCAGGTTAGTAATTTCAGTTTCCTTTGGAAACCCACTCCTGTTCTAACTTCTATTCATCCTCCTGGGAATGAATTCACCAGGACTATAAAGAAAGCTAAGTGGCGAAGAATTGATGCTTTTGAACTGTGGTGTTGGAGAAGACTCTTGAGAGTCCCTTGGACTGCAGGAGATCCAACCAGTCCATCCTAAAGGAAATCAGTCCTGAATATTCATTGGAAGGACTGATGCTGAAACTCCAATACTTTGGTCACCTGATGTGAAGAACTGACTTATTTGAAAAGACCCTGATGCTGGGAAAGATTGAAGGCGGGAGGAGAAGGGGACGACAGAAGATGAGGTGGTTGGATGGCATCACTGACTCAAGGGACATGAACTGAAGCTCCAAGGGTCATTCCATTCCCCTTGCCACAGTGATTGATTCCAGCATAGGCATGTGACCCCTATGGTCCAGTCAGAGACACTCAAGGACTTTTGATGAAACTAGTTTGAAAAAAGATACTTTCTTCTCTCTGGCATTGGTAAACAGGGAAGCCTAGAGTTGGTTACTTTGGCCACCTGATGCGAAGAACTGACTCCTTGGAAAAGACCCTGATGCTGGGAAAGATTGAAGGCAGGAGGAGAAGGGGATGACAGAGGATGAGATGGTTGGATGGCATCACCGACTCGAGGGACATGAGTTGGAACAAGCTCCGGGACTTGGTGATGGACAGGGAAGACTGGCATGCTGCAGTCCATGGGATCGCAAAGAGTTGGACACGACTGAGCAACTGAACTGAACTGAGAGTTGGTGATGGACACTTTCGATGGGAAAAGGAGAGAGCATGCAGGAAGATGAGGTTGACAGAGGCATACATAAATACAGAGACAGAACCACACAGAAATAGGGAGGTAGTGTCCTGCTGGCACGCTGAGTCCCTTGATCCTGGCCTTTACGCCTAGCCTTCACAGATAGAAGAGGCACTAGATACTCCTTTTGTTTCAATTGTATTAATTCAGGATTCTGTTGTTTGCAACTGTATGGTGCTTGACCAACACGTTCAAGTCTTCCTTTGCAATGTTGCACAGGAGAATTTGCTTGCCTCCAGATGGCTTGATCTGAGGCTTGGGAGTGAGAGAAGGAGGCATGACATCTGATAGCAGAGGTTGTGTGAAGAGGGAAAGAACCTATGATGTGCCAAGTACTATGCTGTGCTTTTCATGTTTTTGTTTTTTTTCATTTCATACCACAACCCTAGGAGGAGAGTGCTGTTTTTATTATCCCTGTTTTTCAGAGGAGAAATCTGGGGAACAGATGGATTAAGGACTTACCTGAGGTCACACAACAGAGGTGGCAAAGCTGAGGGTTAAAACCAGATGCTTAGTCTCTGGAGCTTGAGCTCTTAACTGTTGAACTAAAATTTTCTGGGTGATTTTTCTTTCCTAATTCTCTTCTGACTTACCACATAGCTGAGGTGGAGTCACAGTTTGAGTCTAGGTTGTCTGGACACCAGTGCATGGGTAAGTAAGCTGTAGGGGAAGAGTAGATGGAGGAGATCTCTAAGTGGGTGGATAATATGGAATAAGAGCATGGAATACAGTCACTCCCCATGCTCCACTCCCATACCCAGGTAGTTATATTTTAATATTCTAAAATTTAAGAAGGAAGAAATTATCCAAAGAAATTAATTTTTTTAAATAGAAACTTTTTTTTGCAACTTTGACAAAATTGTGATCCATATACACAGTTTTAAACTGTTAAATAATTTAGCAATAAATTTTGAGATAAGAATATATTGCATATAGCCACATCAACATTTTATGAAGCACATTGCAATTTATTAGTTATCAGTACAATGTGTTTCAGTATATCTGTTTGTGATAGTCAAATATATCATTTTAATATTTTCTTTCACATGCAATATGCATGAGCTCATACGATATTGAAGCTGCCTCTAAGAATTTCTATTACCTCTCTTTTCCTCTTCTTTTTCTTTTTTTTCTTCTCTAGCTCACTTACCGTGTGTTTATTTTTATACACTGTCTCCCATTTGACTATAAAAGAAAGATCCATGAAGGGAGGGCCGTGCATTGCCTGTGAGCTCTATGTCTTCATGGTGCCTGGCACATAGTAGGTGCTTGGTAAAGTCTATTAAGTGAATATATTATATAATAATTCAGTTTATCTCAAATTATAAAAAATACCAAATAATGTGTGAATAAGTAATTTTTAAGCCAAGCTTATTAATTGAAGTTAATATCCATCCTGACACTTGAATAATTCATAAATATATAGCTTTATGGATTATCCCAAATTAAATACACTGATGTAAACACCACTCAGATTAAAAAAAAAAATGACCCATTGTTAGCTTCTCAGCAGCCTCTCTACATATCTTCTCCAGATAACCATTACTCTGACTTCTACTACATAGATCAATTTAGTCTGCTTTTGAAACTAATATAATTGAAATCATATAGTATATTCTTTCATGTCTAGATTTTTTTTTTTACTCGATATCAGTTTTGGGAAATTTATTTATTAGTTCAATGCAGTAGTAATTCATTTCATTTCATTGTTGTATAGAATTATATTGTAACAGATTTACAATACATCATAATTTACTTAATTTTTCTCCTATTGACAAACTTTGGGTTGTTTCCAGTTTTTTTCTCTATTGTGAGTAATACCACTATAGACATTTTTGTACATTTTTGGGGTACACATGGGTATTTATTTCTGCTGGGTTTATACCTAAAATTAAAATTTTGTAGTCACTGGACATGCATATTTTCAGTTTTGGTAGATATTGCCAAACAGTTTTCAAAGTAGCTGTATCAATTCACATTGTCAATGCCCTGCAACAAAAGACCATCAGGAATACACCTGTAGTCAGATAAAATTAGGTTCACTGGTTTGTTGCAACAAGGAGAATGCAACCTTGGGGGCTGTGGAGTGTCTCAGGAAAAAGGTGTTATGAAGACTGTCTGTAAGATTTGGAATTCTGTTAGGTGATTTGTGGAGGGTTCAAGGAAGCTGGGCTTTACTGTTCACTGGATGCTGTCAGGCAGTAGAGTTAATTCTGTAGTTGGGATTCTCAACCATTTTAATCCAGAAGACCAGAAGGATGGAATGAGGTTAAACTGGAATTTGTAAAGAAGCAAGAGTTCCCTCATATTAGCTGGTATATTAGATTTCTAGTTCTGCTATCATCAAGTATCACAGACTGGATGGTTTAAAGCAAAAAGACTTCATTTTCTCATGGTTTTGGAGGGGAAAAGTCCAAAATCAAGGAATGACGCCCCTCTTGACTCCAATCTCTGCCTCCGTTGTCACACGGGATGCTCCCAGTGTGTCCGTCTCTGTCTCCAGTCCATTTCTTTTAAGAAGCCAGTCCTATTGGAGTAGGATTCATACCAATGACCTTTTCTTAACTTGATCACACCTGCCAAGACCCTGTTTCCAAATGAGGTCATATTCACAGGTACCAAGGAGTAGGATTTTACTGTATTCAACCTCTAACAGCCTAGATATGGGTGTTCGGTCATTTTGTGACTTCAACAGTATTCCTAATTCTGTCTGTGTTCTGATATGACTATAGAGTGGTCTTGTTTTTGTGTGGTATGACAGGAGACCATGTTCAACAGGAGGATGCTATGGGCTGGCTTCCCGCTGTCAGGCGTGGCTTTTCTCCATCTCAGCAGCCTCATAACATTTTATATTGTCAATCTTTTGAATTAATTTCAGTGACTATGATTGGTGTGCATTGTCCTTTTATAGTTTCAACTTGCATTTCCTTGATGACAATGAGACAGCACTTTTCCATATGTTTATGAACTACTTTAGATAACCTCTTTTGTGAAGTGTTTATTCAAGTCTACTGCTCATTTCCTTTTCAGGCTGTTCCTATATATTCTGGAAATGGGTTTTATTATTATTATTTTTTAAATAGCCTGGTTAGTAAGATAGATGATCAAAGAGTAGTAAAAATGATATGTGGTTATAAAATAATGAGCCTTATTTTCTAATATGATGCATAAAGTAGTCCTAAAGGAAATTAAAAAAAAATTCTGGAGAGTTTTAAGCAATGACAGGATGTTGGGAATAACTGAGTTGCCTCTCAATCACCTGCAAGTTTATATAAAATCTGGTCTTATTATTAAATGAATGTGTTAGATATAATAATGATGGCTATCTTTTTTTATCCCCTATCTGATAGATCAGGTAATATGCTAAATACTTGATACGTGTCAGCTGATTTAACATCACAACATCTCAATGTCCCCATTTTGCAGATACGGAAATGGATGCTGAGAAGATTAACTAACTTTTCCAAGATGACACAAGAGAAATTTAGGAGCTCTGTGTCAGGAACTTGCACCTACCTGCTATGCCGTCCTGCCTGTCTTTATGCACTTGAGAGCTCTTCAGTGAGGAAATAGGAGCTTGCTGTTTTAGTTAACATAGCTGTGAACTATACATCTAAGTGTGTAAAAATGCCACTAGTTTCTTATGCTCACATATCTGTGGAGCAGGAATCTGGAACAGGCTCGGCAGAATGGTTCTTCTCTTCTCCATGATATCTGGGGCCTTATTAAGGAAGGCCTTAAAACTGGGGGTGATTTGACAGCTGGGGTCATCTGAAGGCTCACTCAAGCAGGTATCTTGGGATTGATGCTGGCTGTAGGCATATGTACACACACACACACACACACACACACACACACACACACACACACTGGTCACACACACACACACAGGTCTCTGCCCTGGCTCCTGGCACAGAGTTCCAAGAACCCTTGCAATTTCCAAAGGGATAAGACCTTGGACCTACATCTTTTGTTCTAATGATTGGTCTTTTACATTGGCTCCTGACACAGAGCTCCTAAATTTCTTGAAATTTCCTGGGTTATAGAAGTGTTTTTTGTTCTAATGAGGTGATGCTTGGTAGGTTCCTGGATGGGGTTTGTCATCAGAAAGATCAAACCATGGTTAGAAGCTTGAAAATTTTAGCCCTATCCTATATCCTCTAGAAAGGAGAAGTGCTGGAAATTAGTGACTGAATGATCAATCGTGCCTATATGCCAAAACTTCCTAAAAATCCTAAAGGTATTGGGGTTCAAGGAGGTGCTCAGTTGCTGAACACATGGAGGTGCTGGAAAGTGGAAGCCCTGTGCCCCTTCTCACATACCTTGCCCTATTGTCTCTTTCTTCTGGATGTTCATCTGTTTCCATTATCATGTCCTTTTGCAATAAGCCAGTAAATCCCAAGTTGTATGAGCTATTCTAGGAAATCCTGGAACCCACGGAGGGGGTCATGGGAACCTTGTCTATAGCCAGTAAGTCAGAAATACAGACGATAAACTGGAACTTGTGATCAGAACCTGGAGTGTGCGTGCGCAAGGGACCTGAAGCAACTGAACCCTGTGGGACTGAGGCCTTACATCTGTGGAGTCTGATACTAGTTCCAGGCAGACGGTATCAGAATTGAACTGAATTGTAGAATACCTGCTGCTGCTGCTGCTGCTAAGTCACTTCAGTCGTGTCTGACTCTGTGCGACCCCACAGACGGCAGCACACCAGGCTTCCCCATCCCTGGGATTCTCCAGGCAAGAACACTGGAGTGGGTTGCCATTTCCTTCTCCAATGCATGAAAGTGAAAAGTGAAAGTGAAGTCCCTCAGTAGGGTCCAACCCTCAGCGACCCCATGGACTGCAGCCTTCCAGGTTCCTTTGTTCATGGGATTTTCCAGGCAAGAGTACTGGAGTGGGGTGCCATTGCCTTCTCTGTGTAGGATACCTAGCTGATATCATAGAGAATTTCTTGATAGGGAAGAACCCCCACACATTTGGTGACCTGAAGTGTCAGAGGTGACGTATTCTTTGTGAGTAAGTAAAGGAAAAATGACAATTTTTTCCTGCACAGTTTGGATCACATACCATTTTTTCCACCACAGTCGCAGGCCCACCCAGGTTCAAAGTAAGAAGATGTAGTCTCTGTCACCCAATGGGAGGGAGGCCAGAGTCACTTAGCAAAGGGTACATGTGAGTTGGCTGTACTGTGATGGCCATGTTAGGAAATCACAGTCTGCCACAAATCCTAAATCCATCACATACTGTCTATGTGGTTCTGGAAATTCCTTAAGCCTGTCTTAGTTTTATAAGCTGTAAAACAGAGAAAAGAAGCCCCTACTTCTTGATGTTATAAATAGGTGAATGTGGTAAATAATACAATATCACTGACCTATACATGTTTAAGAAGATGGAGAGCTTCAAATCTGTGGATTCCAGAGTTGATGTTTATAAAAAACCAGTTAGAAGATTTTATGAGCCTGGTAAATCTTTACTAGCCAAGAGCCTGGTAAATAGGGTAACAAGATTACATTCTGAGATTTAAGTCCTAAAAACAATGGAAATTGAAGATGGCTTCTAGGCTACAAGACATCTCAGCAATCTGGTTGAATGAATAAACATATCTCATGAACAGTATATTACTCAAAAGGGATTTGAATCTGTTCATAAAAGCAGTAGAAAGGAAAAGAAAATCTTGGAGGCAATTTTTAGCAGTGGCCATACAGGGGAAAGTGGTATTGCCAACCAACTTGGAGAATTTTGGTTCGTCCGCAAGAGCATCCCTGGTAGTTGAAGAAAGTGAAGTCAGTTGACTTTGGTCTGTTGTCAAGGTGCACTGCCTGGATCAGGGTATCTCTTGTGCTGCTCCTACACATCCAGTGCCTTTTGATTCCATTAAACTTTAAAATGAAATTGATTTGGCCCCTTTGTAAGTTGGCCTCTACAAAGAGGCTGGATTAATTGGGAGAACTTTTAAAAGTTCCCATGCCAGTCATTTATCATTTTTCATTAATAAGTTGACATTCTAGTTTTATAACAAGTCTCATGAGCTTTAGTAATGCAATTCCACATTTGAAGAAGGAATGATCTTTCTGTACTAGAAAAGTCAGTTCTGTGAGCCTCTAAGACTGAGCAGTCAGCTCTTAGAAGCCAGTAAATTCACCAAGGAAGTGAATTTCACTTCATGAGGCCTTTTGAGAAGTGGACTTCTGGCCTAATTCTTAGTGGTGGGCCTACATCTGCACTTGGGAGTCTGTGGCTGTGCTTCTTGATGTCTCCTCCATGTGGAATGCCTGATTTCCAGCAGCAGTTCCACCAGACTCCCCTGCTGTGAGCTCATGCTCATTTAAGTGCTTCGGGTCTTAGTCTTAGGCATCATCAGGCATGTCACACTTTTTGTAGATGTGCCTTAGGGAAGTTGTGAAATGCTTAGGTCTTACCTCAGCTACTTCTCACAACCCAGTGACCCCTCAACTATTTTCAGTTTGTCCCTTGACAACATATTCAGATTTCTAATTTCCTTATCAGATGCAAGGCCACAGTGAAAAAAAAAAAGTCATTTGTTACTTACAGTAAACTTACTTACAGTCTAAACTAGACACTGTGATTAAATAGCCATTTTTAATTAGCCATGTCCACAGTAAATGTAGGGCTTCCCAGGTGGCTCAGTGGGTAAAGAATCTCCCTGCAAGGCAAGAGATGCAGGCAGATGTGAGTTCGAGTCCCAGGTTGGGAAGATCCTCTGGAGAAGGGCATGGCAATTCACTCCAGTATTCTTGCCTGGAGAATCCTATGGACAGAGAATCTGGCGGGTTACAGTCCATGAGGTCTCACAGAGCCGGACGCAACTGAAGTGACTTAGCATGCGAGTGTGCTATTTATCCTCTTACATCTATGGGAAACATGGCTCCTGATTCTATTCCTTTCATTTTCTCTTGAAATCAACTCCATGCTGGGGCTTTTTTCTTTCTTCACAGCTGGGAATGTTAGGTTTTGTTTCACTTCTTGCCATCTGTTTATTTCTGCCTGGAAAGCTGTGGTCAAGACACTTTGCTGCATGGCCAAGATAGGGAAAAGGGACAGAGATAATCAAATACTGTCATATTTGGGTGATAAGATCCCAACAATGCATTCAATACACTACACATGGGAGGAAAAGGCCTTGTTCAATCAGCTCAATAGGGGAGCTGAGCATCCAAAGATATATAACTACCATTTGGACTTAACACTTGATTTCATTAAAATGTTGTTCAGTAAGAAGACTGACACTGCTGCCATATGTAAACACACAGTTTTAAAGGCAGACGTAGGGAGAGTTAAATTTTGCTTCATGGTCTACCTAGAAAACAAAGAGTTAAGTGGTGTATCATTTAGAATACATTCAGTTGCAAGTAACAAAATGCCTTAAATAATGAAGGTATTTAATATATCACATAACAAGCAGCTCAGTGAGGTCTGAGTGGGATTCAGTGTCTCTAAGTTTATTTTTGGCCTTTACTTTATGACAGGGAAAATGGTTGACAGTTTTTCAAGCATCAAGCCCTCCATTCCAAGCAGAAAGTCAGGGAACAAAAAGACTCTCTCCCTGAAGCTCTCTCAGCAAAGAGAACCTTCTCAGCAGACTTCTCCTCATGTTTCATTGGACAGAAGTTGGTCATATGCCTACACTTAGCTAATTGCTGGCAAAGAGAGAAGGAATTACCATGGTGGTTTAGACCAACCTGAGGCTGAGATGACCTGATACCATCCACGAGATGAGGAGATTTCTGCTCTCTACCTCATTCATATAGGATTTACTTAGCCAGCTGGGCAGAAATAAAGGTATTTTTTATAGGTATTTTTTGATTAATTATATAAAAGAATTCTTCAAAAATTATAAATGTGTAGGGATAAATTTCAAAGAATTTCTTCAAGGTGAGAGCTGTGGGGAGGAGAGAGTGGGTGGGTTGGATGCTGGGATGTGCAGGTGTCCAAGGAAAAGTGCAGTGTTTACTGACCTTCTCTAGGAACTCCCCGTCATGTTTCTTCCAGTTAGCCTGCATCTGGGGATAACATACAGGGAAATATCCGCCTCCATCGGCCACACAGCATAACTGTCACTTGTCACAGATGACCACCTCTTGCCGGCCCAAGTCCTCCAGACTCAAAGCCCTCAGTAAGGTCACTGTCTGTTGTTCCTTGATAGCAAGGCCTGGCCCACCAGAACACCTCAGGACTCCATCCAGAGTGGCATCCCACGCGCAAATGGGATGCCCACGGAGTGCAAGGCTGATGCCGTTTCTAGTTAAACTGGAGCATCAAGTGGTCAGTGGGATTTGGCAGAAAGGAGGAGCAATCACATTTTCTGTAAGGACGTGAAAAAGTGGTTACTAGATAAGCTGGAGACAAGAGCAAAATTACCTAAGTATGAAGAGACTCTCCCTCGAGTGGCTGGAAACAACAGCCCTCCCAGATGGGCTCAGGTGACTCTCGAGGCAGAGTGATGTTAGCAGCGAAGGGCGAGGACAAGGAGGGAGGCGCAGGCAACTCAAGAAAGGTTTGATCCGGTTCTCTGCTGTGTGGAAGTGCTTGGCAACACCTTTACAATGAAGATGGTGTGTAAAAATTCATGGTGGTTCTTTCTCTGAGCCTGGAGCTATTTCTAAAAGAGCTAAATAAAAATGTAGCAATTAATTGAGGCACACCGTATGTAAAACTAGTGCAAAGCCAGATGGAGGGAATGTGTCTCTGCATTGTGTACCAAACACGGACCTTGTACTGTGAACACTGTACATTCATGATTTCATTTAATTTGTACAGTCGTTGTCTGAAGCAGGTGCTTTTATTATCTCCATTTGACAGATCGAGAGGATTGTAGCTCAAAAGGCTTAACTAGTAAGTGGAAAGGGCAGGACATAGACCCAAGCTGTCTGAATCCAAAATCTGCATTCTTAACCTCTGCTCGGTACTGTCAGCTGAAATTAAAAAACAGTGGAGGGAAAAAAAGAAGTTAGAACTCTGTATAAACTGAATTCTAGGGTGTGTGTGCTTCTTGGGAGTGAGATGATGTTGTGGATTTAGGAATATGTATACAGACTCCTGCCACTGTAAGGGACAGATTTCCCGGCCTAAATTGGCTCACACAAAAAATGGAATGCACCAACTCCTGTGATGGGTTGAAGAATGGCACCCACCATCGTCCATATCCTAACCCCCAGAGCCCAAGAGTATGTTACCTTAAATGGCAGTAAAGGCTTTGTAATTTAGATTAAATTACGGTTCTTGCAATAAGAAGATTATCTGGATGGGCCAATGTAATCACAAGGGTCTGTATGAAGATCTGAGTGCAGAAGTGTGTGTAGGACGGAGGAAACAGGGTGGAGTGACGTGAGGAAGGGGCTGGAACAGGCAGGGAGACGGAATCTCCCCTGAGGCTTCTGTAAGTGGCGCAGCCCTGCCTACACCTTGGTTTCAGACCTCTGGCCTCCCCAGAACAGTAAGAGAATAAATGTGCGTTGTTTTGTCAGCAAGTGTGTAGTGATGTGATACAGTTGCTAAGTTGCTTCAGTCGTGTCCGACTCTGTGCAACCCCAGAAACAGCAGCCCAGCAGGCTCCCCTGTCCCTGGGATTCTCCAGGCAAGAACACTGGAGTGGGTTGCCATTTCCTTCTCCAACGCATGAAAGTGAAAAGTGAAAGTTAAGTCGCTCAGTCGTGTCTGACTCTTAGCATGGACTGCAGCCCACCAGGCTCCTCCGTCCATGGGATTTTCCAGGCAAGAGTACTGGAGTCGGGTGCCATTGCCTTCTCCGATTTGATACAGCAGCCATGGCAAACTCATACAACGCCTGTACCTAACGGGTCCAGGGCAGCATCTACTTCAGGCGTGGTTGGTTCCAGGTGCCCTGATGAACTGGCCATGAAGCCGTCCCTCTTCATTTTCTAGCTGTTTTCCTCTGTGATGGTCTTCCTCAGAGGCAGACTTTCCCTGAGCAGGGAACCATCCGTAGCTGCAGGCTTACATTTCACTGCTTTAGCAACTCTGGCAGAGCAAAGGGCATCCTTTCCAAATAGTATCAGCAAGGGCTGGCCATCACAGGCCTGGTTTGTACCAGAATCTGTTGCCATGGTTCTAACTGGCCAGTCAGAACCTGCTTTCCTTGGGGAAGCACCTTCCGCCTCGCAAGTCCCTGAAGTTCGAGTGGGGCTGGTGTTCCCAGGGAGGAAAGGACCCCTGGCTTGTTGGGCAGGAGAAGGAAGTGGTCTTTGGATACATGTAAGGGACAGCACGCCCTTGCCCCCGGCTCCTGCACGGCTGGTGAGAAGGCGTCTTGCAGAGCCGACTTGACGTCTAAGACAAGCTCTGTCTGCCCTGTGGTCCCTGCACACTCCTGGAAACCCTGACAGAGAGCTTTTTTCTCTGAAATGACCCTCAGATTGGGGCTGAGATTGGGCAATGCTTGCCTTCTGGGTGGCCACTCATTTTTATCTCTAAAAATGAGTGAGTCCAGTGTGACAAAACTGTGTTATATTTTTGAAAGTTGCTGAGAGAGTAGATCTTAAGACTTTCTATCACAAGAAAAAAAAATTGTAACTATGAGGTGATGGATGTTAACTCAGCTCATTGAGGTGATAATTTCACAGCACACACGTTTATCAAATCATTATGCTGTATGCCCAAAACTAATACAATATTATATGTCAAATATATCTCAATAAAATAGGGAAAAAATGAGTGAGGAGATAGATGATATCTCTGGCACCGTGGCAGGTAAGCTCTGAAGTCGTGGTGCCTTCAGGGTCTCGTTCAGACTGTTTTTTTTCTCTGCATGGCTCACAGAGAGAACCTCAGACGTGTTTCCTTTATTCTCGTGCCTGTCAGTGTGCCTCTCTTTTGGTACTTATGGGACAGAATGGACATTTTAGCCCTCAGTTCGAATAAGGTGATTTTTCCTGATCATTAAAAAAGATAAGGCAGATTATATCATCTTTTGTTCCGGGCCAGGGCTATCTTAGGGCTTTCTATCCCTCTCAGAGTCAGGGCCGCGTCCTAACAAGCCACACTTGGTCTCACACCCTGGGGCCCTCTGCTAACTCTCTGGCTTCTCACCTGCTACCCTCACCCTCGCACAACCCCCACAACCACCCCGACCTCCTCACTTACTGCTTTTATTGTCTGTCTGCCCCGTCTCCCACTATTAGGCAAAGCTCAAGGGGTCAGGGATATTTTTTTATTTCTTCCTGTTGTGCTTACTGCTGTATCCTCAGCATCTAAAGGAATATCTGCGTGTAGTAGGGACTCAGTAGCAGTTGAATTGAGTTAATGCATCAACTCACGCATATGTATGCATTCATTTCTCCAACATTTGCTGAGTGTGTACACAGTGACAGCTAGTGAACTTGGAGCTACACTCAGCAAGACAAGCTCAACAGGGTGTCTGCCCCTAACAGCTTATACCCTAATGAGGAGAGAGTGGCATGTAAACCAACAATAGCAATCGAATGTGACAATTACTAAGAGGTGGTGTAAACCTGTGGTGCTGAGGGAGCTCTGGGAAGGGGGCACGGATGAGGTCTGAGAGTCCTTCCTGCTTTTGTACAGCTCATTCCACCTGGGGACCCAACACATAATTGCTGTTTCATTGTTTATTTCCTGTTGGGACCGTCTCTAGGTGTACACACGACTGTTCTGAGCAAATGTATTTCTAAAGCCATTAGGTTTCTCTGCTCCCATTGTTGAGGTCTAACTCCTGGGTTGCTTAGTTCCCAAATACTGGTGTTTGCTGGTGGAAAATTGCCATTTCCTCCCTGTGATGAGAAGAGATGGAAGATCAGAGCACCTTGGTACCTCTCGTTACCAAGTAAAACATGCAGGGAGCTGGGCCAGGCCCTTCCGGTCGCTGTGTGCCCCCTACGGGCTCCTGCCGGATGGCAGGGAAGCCAGCACAGCCCTGTACCTGGACCTGGCCGTTGTTTTCCTGGTGCAGGAGCTCCCCAAGGCTGTCGGGATGGCCACTTCCCATTGTTCAAGCCTCAGTAGACGTGCCACCTCCTTGGAGAGGAGTACCCTAACTAAAATTGTCATGTCCCCACATCAGACCTAACAATCCTTTTCTTCATTCACTTTAGTCTACAGTGTGAACACATCCTGCTTCAGATCTGTCTTCCTCGTTATAAGATAAGTTCTGTATGGACAGGAGCCATTTCTGTCTTGTTTGCTGTTGTGTCCCCAATATACATATATATGTATATAGAGGCTTCTATGGTATTTATTAGATAAACAGCTGATAGAGGAGCACCTGAGCTACAGAATCATGGAATATTGGTATTTATAAGATTAGAAGGAGCTGTGCTTTTAAAAAAATTTTTTTTATAAAATTAAAAGGTTTTTAATTCCCTAAAAAAGTGGAAATTAGACTGCCATATGACCCAGCAATCCCACTGCTGGGCATACACACGGAGGAAACCAGAATTGAAAGAGACACGTGTACCCCAATATTCATCGCAGCACTGTTTATAATAGCCAGGACACGGGAGCAATGTAGATGTCCATCAGCAGATGAATGGATAAGAAAGCTGTGGTACATATACACACTGGAGTATTACTCAGCCATTAAAAAGAATACATTTGAATCAGTTCTAATGAGGTGGATGAAACTGGAGCCTATTATACACAGTGAAGTAAGCCAGAAAGAAAAATACCAATACAGTATACTAACACATATATATGGAATTTAGAAAGATGGTAACCTTGGCCCTATATGCGAGACAGCAAAAGAGATACAGATGTCTAGAACAGTTTTTGGACTCTGTGGGAGAAGGCGAGGGTGGGATGATCTGAGAGAATAGCACTGAAACATGTGTATTACCATATGTGAAACAGATTGCCAGTCCAGGTTTGATGCATGAGACAGGGCGCTCCGGGCTTGTGCACTGGGATGACCCTGAGGGGTGGGATGGAGAGGGAGGTGGGAGGAGGATTCAGAATGGAGAACACCTGTACACTCATGGCCGATTCATGTCAATGTATGGCAAAAACGACTACAATATTGTAAAGTAATTAGCCTCCAACTAAAATAAATAAATTAATTTAAAAAAAAATTAAAAGGTGAGACCCAGGAAAGGAGGCAGTTCCACCAAAGCCACCCTGGAAGAATTCACACCATTGTCCCACCCCAGGCTGTCACACCATCTGCTGCCCTTGTTGGGAACTATAATCTCATAGGTCCCTATTGAGATGAGTTGTATACAAAGTTCATCTGTTGGGAGCCAGTGGGAACCACAGCTCCCTGGCTGGTTCTGGCAGAGGCGCCCAGTGGTGCCCTCTAGGGGCAGCTGTGTTGCATGCACTCAGCTCGTCCACACTCCTTGCAGTTTCTTAGGCACAGAGCTTATGAGCCTCCGCCTTCCACATTTACCTCCTTCTAAAGGCTTATTACCATTGGAGAAGGAAATGGCAACCCACTCCAGTGTTCTTGCCTGGAGAATCCCAGGGATGGCGGGCACTGGTGGGCTTCTGTCTACTGGGTCGCACAGAGTCAGACACGACTGAAGCGACTTAGCAGCAGCAGCAACAGAGGCTTATTACAGATTCCCCTTGGGACCATGCTTGATAAACACCAACTATTAATTCCAAGAATGACCTTAAACAGTGTTTGATAGGCCTGTTAGAGCCCAAAGCTTATTTTGAATGTTAAATAATCACTTTAGCCTTATGGTTCCAGTGCACTCAAGAATTACCACCTCTTCTTATGTATACTGTTTTCAAGTGCTGATCAAATATTTAACCCTGTATTATTAAATTTACTTTCTTTATTGAGGTATAACCTTCATAAAATAAATTGCATATGTTTAAAATGAAGAGCACAAGTGATTTTTTTTTGGCATATGTATGTACCATTATATGTATATTAAGAAATGGACATTTCCACCACCCCAGAGGGCTGGCTTCCTTGTGCTCTCTCACAGATGAGAATCCCTAAATGGAACCACCATTTTGACTTTCATAATCTCATAGACTGGTTTTTCCTGTTCTTGCACTTTATATAAATATCATCATGAAATCATCACTCTGCTTTTTTGGTATCTGGATATTTTTAGTCCATGTTTTGGCTATGATATTCAGTACTTTATTAATTTTCATTGCTGTGCACTCTTACATAGTATGAACACATTATAATTTATTCATTCTACATTTAGCGCATTTAGCTTGTTTCCAGTTTTTGTCAATTGTGAACAATATCACTCAGAAAATTTTCATGTATTTTTGTGGAGTAATCATTTATTTTGGCTGTGTGCATGTCCAGGAGTGGGACTGCTAACACATTTTTGCTTTAATAAGTAGGACCAAGCATTTCCCCCAAGTGGTCGTATCCGTCTACACTTCCGTCCACAGTGAATGAGAGTTCCAGTTCCTTCACAACTTCACCAGCTCTTGACACGGTCGGTCCTTTTAAATGGAGCCATCCTGGGTTGTGATCGCACTTTGCATTTCCCTCACGACAGATGTATTTGACACATTTTCTTATGTTTATTTAACTCTACATTCTGAACAAGTATATACTTTCCAGAGTATGTATTCTCTCAAGGTTTCAGTTCAGTTCAGTTTAGTCGCTCAGTCCTGTCCGACTCTTTGTGACCCCATGAATCACAGCACGCCAGGCCTCCCTGTCCATCACCAACTCCCGGAGTTCACTCAAACTCACATCTCATCCCCTCCTCCTGCCCCCAATCCCTCCCAGCATCAGAGTCTTTTCCAATGAGTCAACTCTTCGCATGAGATGGCCAAAATATTGGGGTTTCAGCTTTAGCATCAGTCCTTCCAATGAACACCCAGGATTAATTTCCTTTAGGATGGACTGATTGGATCTCCTTGCAGTTCAAGGGACTCTCAAGAGTCTTCTCCGACACCACAGTTCAAAAGCATCAATTCTTAGGTGCTCAAGTTTACAACTGACTTTAAACTCACTGTCCTTTTTCATGAACCTTTCCCTGTGTTTCCCTATGAAATGAAGGAACATGTAAGAATGCAGACTGGAAAACGTGACTCTCTCCTTACTCTCTGTGCACAAGAGGTCACAATGTCCTACTGCCTCTATTTCAGAAAGGTCTCCTGAATGTTTGCTTCCCTTCATTCTCATTGTGATTGTTCCAGTTCAGGTTTTATCATTTTTTTTTTTTTGTCCCTGTCGGCAGAATCGACTGCTTAGCTATTTTATTATAGTTGCCAAAGGTGCTTAATTGAAAGTTACAGGCTTTTATTTCATAAACATATTTTGCTTTTCTACACAGTCGTAGATTTGAGATTTATAGTAATGTGTCTGGGAATTGACTGGTTTGACAGCTGCCATCTTGGCTAGAGAAACATTCTCTTGCACTTGGAAATGCCATGGTTTCCAGGCCAATATTTAGGTTTGAGTCTCCCCAGAGCCAGCTGTGGAGGAAAAAGACTGGTGAGAGCTATGAATCACAGGGAACCAGGTCAAGCAGTGTGGGTGGGTTCCAGCAGACCACCTTCGTTAAAAGAAACCTGAGTCCTCCTGCAGGTGCTAATGCTATCTTCTCAAGTGAAGAAGACCTTCTCAGGTGAAGATGACCTTCATTGTCTAACAAAGGGGATGGGTCTCTTTGGAGCCAGCAGTCTCAAGGAAGGTACAGCAGAAATAATTACCGTTCCCTCCATACAGGTTCCAGGAGGGGATCACAACAGTCAACAAGCAACAGTGAGAGCTCCCGAACTCCACAGCACAATCTTTTAGCACCCTGGGTTCTTACCTGGCTTCATGAAGGATGCAGAGATTGCATCCTCTTTAATTCAGACCTTCAGGACCACGCCCCTGGTGTGCTGCTAAGGATTAAATGCAGAAGCTAAGATTTGCTGAGCAATAGCAATGTCTTAAGCATTGGGCTGAGCATTTTATTGGCACGAGCTTATTGAAAAGTCACAATATTCCCTCATATTATGAGGGAATTATTTTTATGATGCCCATTTTGCTGATGAGGTTTCTGAGAACCAGAGAGGTTAAGTGAAAAGTCCTAGGTTAGTGCTTCTCCGTGCATCCTGGTGGCTCAGATGGTAAAGAATCTGCCCGTGATGCAGGAGACCTGGGTTCAATCCCTGGGTCGGGGAGAGCCCTGGAGTAGGGAATGGCAACCCACCCTAGTATTCTCGCCTGGAGAATTTCATGGACAGAGGAGCCTGCCGGGCTATAGCCCATGGGGTCGCAAAGAGTCAGACATGACTGAGGTACTGATACTTTCAGTTCTCAGACTTAAGTGAGTTTATAAATCATCTGAGTTGAAGTACAGATTTGGATCTTGCAGGTCTGGGTAGGGACTGGGACTCTGCATTTCTAACAAGATCTTGGGTGATGCTGCTTCTGCTGGTCCGGGCACTGAACCAAGAGCTGGCAGTGGGGGGCTGAGACTCTCAGGCAGCAGGAGTCTCTGGGGCTTCCTGTCTTCGTTGCTGTGCTGTATTGTTTCCTCTTGCTGCTGCTGCTGCTGCTGCTGCTAATTTGCGTCAGTCGTGTCCGACTCTGTGTGACCCCACAGACGGCAGCCCACCAGGCTCCCCCACCCCTGGGATTCTCCAGGCACAAATACTGGAGTCGGTTGCCATTTCCTGCTCCAGTGCATGAAAGTGAAAAGTGAAAGTGAAGTCACTCAGTCATGTCCGACTCTTCGCGACCCCATGGACTGCAGCCCACCAGGCTCCTCCATCCATGGGATTTTCCAGGCAAGAGTACTGGAGTGGGGTGCCATTTCCTTCTCCAGTGCATGAAAGTGAAAAGTGAAAGAGAAGTCGCTCAGTCGTGTCTGACTCTTAGTGATCCCATGGACTACAGCCCACCAGGCTCCTCCACCCACTGGATTTTCCAGGCAAGACTTACTGCTCTGACAGCCTCCATTATCTCACTCATTCTTAAGCCTAAGATGGACATATGCCCTTGCTTCCCAACAGCTAGACCCATGCATGTTCCCCCTTTTAGTTCCCCTGTCTCCCTAACCTACGTTCTATCCTGCTTACCGCTTGCCCTTGCTCTTTCCCATTCATTCACAGGCTTGTCCTGTCAAGGACTTCCTGGCCTTCTCTTCCTTGGAGAAGATGCTCTCTGAAATAGCTCCCCCTGTGTTTGCAACCTGCCCCCTTTCTCCTCCTACCCTCGTCTCAGCTTCTTCAGAGCATGTATCACCACCAGATAGAATATTTCATGTACATACAGTTTATTGTCTTTCTCCCTCACTAAAATATAAGAACTCTCTCAATTATGTTCATTATTTTGTCTTTAGCATCTTGATCAGTGTCTGCAGTATAGTAAAGCTCAATAAATATTTGTGAGATAAATGAGATTATGAAGGAAGGAATGGAAACATGATTTGACTTCTTAATTATAATAACAACTGAACCATCTAACATTTTCTGAACATATATAACGCCAAAAAACATGCCAAGTACTTTAGCCAGTTGATCTCATTTGATTCCCATAAGAACTCTTAGAGCTGTTACCGTTATTCCTAGTTTTCAGATAAGGAAACAGGAGGCTAAGAGAGATACACTAATATGCCCAAGGTCATACGGCTATTCAATGACAGAATTAGGTTTTTCAACTAAATCTAAGTCAATGTGCTGGGCATGTGACCTCACCATTGTTTCTACAACAACAGGTCATGTTAACTGTCTTGGAGGATCAACTGGATGGAGACATTCAGCTTGGAAAGTGGCACTCCGGGCTGGAATCACAAATGTTTAAGCAAGCTAGGGAAAAAAAAAAAATCAGATGACTGACTTGGTAAATTAATCCTTATTTTCTCCACTTTTAATTTTCATCTTATAAGCCTCATCTTGGTCGGGAAAAATGATTCCACTCGATGTTTGCTTTTAATTTTACAAAAATGACCTCTGCTGTGTGGGAGGATATATTTTGACATCACGAATGTGCATGTTTAACCCCGGTTCTGGGGGTCGTGCTACTTCTTTGAGCAGGTGTGTAATCTCAGAGTGGAAGGAGAGGATGGGAGCCAGGATTACATTTTGTACCTGGTGCCCTCAGCAATTTCTGATGCATTGTAAACAGTTAGATAGGAATAACCTCTTTCTAATGTTGGAAGCAGGTTAGTGGGTTTATTTAATCACCGACAAAAGGGCATATTTTCCAGGTGGAAATGAGAGCAGAGAAGGGTGTGTGAGCAGCTAGATGGAAGAGGCACAGGCCTGAGGCTTTGAGCTTTTACACGGTCCGATGGTAATCCCGAGAGTCCTGCGTTAGAGGGGAGGGCAGTGTCCCCTCCCTCTCTGGTGACCAGCAATGGCCTCTTGCAAATAAATCTGTGTTCTTGGGGCAGCCTGGTCAGCCCCGGGCCCTGCAGAGTTCTGCCAGTATTACCACATGCCCCAAGAGACTGGGGATCACCAAGGCTTTTCAAAGTATTGTTTTAATTTTTTATTTTTCTTCAAAGGCAAAAAATTCAGGTTAAGGTCTGTCGAGGCTCATGTAAGAAGCTCCGAGAAATGCAGTATACAAGCCCCGAGGATCACATGGTCATGTTCTGGGAGGCCTTTTGCATTTGAGTTGTGTGGGAAATAGAAGCTGACTCCAACCCAATATGCCATCTTTGAGAACGGGTAGAAGTTCTAACCAATGAATGGTGTTTATAATACAAGTAATAATGAAAATGACGGCAGCATTAACAACATGGAAAATGCCTTGAGGTCTCTGCCTTCAGTTATCCCCGAACTCCATTAGGTGGCGGGCCCTGGAGCCCTACACCCCAGGGTGTGGGGAGACCAGAAGTGCTCAAGGGTTAGCAACAGGCAGGCTGTTAAAACCCCTGGTCCTGAAGGGGCAAGAAGAGGAAATGGTTGCTGGCCCCTAGGCATCCTGATGAGAGGGTCTCCTCCAGTGAGGCTGTGGCTTCTGTGTAGACACACAGATTGCCCCCGCTGATCCTGCAGGGAGGGCGCCCCGGGCCCATCCTCCCCCCTTCCTCTGCTCTCCTGCTGGGGCTCCCCCAACCACACCGGAGCAGAAGTCCGAGTCAAGGAAGAACTCTGATGCTGTCTTCACAGGGCATGGGTCAGGCAGACAGGGGCTGGGTGTGAATCAGCAGGGCCCACCCGAAGAGAGCCAGCAGGCTGAGGGTGAAGGGCCAGAGTGGGCTCCTCACCAGAATCAGCCTGGTTGAATCTCTCTTCTAGGAATTCAGAGCTAGGACTGAGGATCAGTTTGGAATGATTTTTTTTTTTTTGAAGTTTGATAACAAAGTGCAAGTCACTCAGTCATATTCAACTCTTTGCAACCCCATGGACTGTATAGTCCATGGAATTCTCTAGGCCAGGGTACTGGAGTGGGTAACCTATCCTTCTCCAGTGGACCTTCCTGACCCAGGAATCGAACTGGGGTCTCCAGCATTGCAGGGGATTCTTTACTAACTGAGCTATGAGGGAAGCCCTTTGGAATGAGCTTGGGTGACTGGAAATTATTTTGACTGTACAATATCCAGGAGCCCTATTGGGTGGTCACAGTCCACTGCGAGGACAGTAAAACAGAGAGAGCCAGGGCTCAGAGAGGGAAGGAGGACGGAGGGGCACAGAAAGAAGTACAACCAGGAGACGGAGGACAGGCATCCCCGGGTCCCGCCTGTGGAATCTTTCTGAAGAAAGTCCATGCCCCCTGCCCTTGAGTTCTCCCAAACATCCCTCCTCCTTTCAATGGCCCTCCCCTGCTTTTTGCTAAAGTAGCTTCAGTGGAATCTGAATTTCCTAATCTATATAAATAACCACCATCCTGGAACATTTATTGTAAGTCAGGAAATGGGCTAAGTTCTTTACACGCATTATTCAATGTCAAATAATCCTATATGATGCTCCTTTTCCAGAAGTGCAAACTGAACTGTAGGGACATTAAATAGCTCACCCAAGGCTACACAGTCACAGAAAAGCTGACCCAGGATGCCATCCCAGGTCTACACTACTGTAAATCCCAGACACCTGACTCCTTCTCTCTCACCAAACGAGAGGAGTCTTCACTGACCTTCAAGTTGGCTTTGGGGTATCAGTGGGACATCAGTGCAGGGCGGTACTTGATCTTGTAGCCTGTCTGTCCCTCAGCCCTTCAGGCCTTCCCTCACCCTCTCATACTCTGAGCCCTTGAGCTGTGGCTGGTTGCTACTTGTTTGCTTCACCCGCAGACCCATTCTCTGCCCTCTTTCATTCTGTACCCGGTCTGACCTCTCTGGTCTGACCTCTGCAGACTTCCTCTGGTTTCCACTGGGGCTCAGCCACTAGGGGGACAGAAGCAGGGGTCAGTGAGCAAGAGGAGCGAGAGCAGGGCATTTCTTCCCCCACGGCCTCCGTGCTCAGATTCCCAAAGGGCTCTTGAAGCATGTTTCCTCCCTGTGCCCTTTCAGTCCTAGAAGTCAGAAGGGCTTTCTGCGGATGCTGATCTTGGACACCTGGTCACCCCTTACTGGGTGATGGGTTTGCTGGCCCATCCTCATCTGGAAACAGGCCCTTCCTTAAGTTCTTTTTTAAGCCCAAGTGTGTCTTCTGTTTCCTGCAGGGACCCTGTCCTATAAACTGTGTTTCTTTCTGTCTTTGTGGATGTCCAGTTATATCTTCAGGACACCTGGTCTAAAACCCGGAAGTCCAGGCCCTTAAGGTCACTTCACTGGGCATGTTGGCCTCACGGTTGCAAACCCATTGAAAGCTTCACTTTTGGCTCATGACATCCAGGCCTGAGTCCAGGGTCCCAAACACCCAGAGGTGCCATCAGTGATTCTGGCTCAGGACAAGCAGGGAGGGGCCTCCTTTTCAGAGTGCTCCTTAATATGCATACGACAGCTATCAGGACATCTCGAGAAACCTGGTGACAACTCCCTGGGCAGCTCTGTCATTACAGTAATAATCTGAATCAATAGTGTAGTAAAGCTGCCATACGTTTATTTCACCCGAGAGATTAAGTGAACAATTATCTAAAGCATTCTGCAGGAAAAAGCCAAATGCTCCAAATGCACAGGGAGATTTGCATGCTGGTCCTGAACCAAATGCTTTTCCTTTAATACATTTATTTTTTTGCAGTTTTATCATCAGACCCTGAATTCCCACATTCAGAAAAAATCAGCTTGTTAATTTGCTGCATTTTATCCTCCAGCCAGGAGTCTCACTGTGTGTATGTGTGTGTGTGTTTCTCAAATGTCCCGGGATGCACAAGGCCAGTCTCACCACCACATACATAGCAGAAGCTCACTGAGTGCCTGTGGACAGTAGCCACAATGGTTACTATTAAAAATAATTACTTGGCAAGACTTCTGAGCACAATGGTTTCTCCCAGTGATAAGGCTTCACTTCTTTCTGCATTCCTTTTTCAGCATATTGAACCACTAGCACCACTCCAGTATTCTTGCCTGGAGAATCCCAGGGATGGGGGAGCCTGGTGGGCTGCTGTCTATGGGGTCGCACAGAGTGGGACACGACTGAAGCGACTTAGCAGCAGCAGCAGCAGCACCACCTCAACATGTCTGAAATGTCCATTGCAATGGTTTTATCTTCACATCGGTCTGAGGGATATGCAGCTGGGAGCATCTCAGACGTTGGAGGCAGCATTCACTTCCAGAGGCTAGATTTTCCTCTCTCTTCAGAATATCCAGATGGTTTTCTAATGTTCATTCAATAGTTTGAACTTGGCCATAATTATAGTCTTATTATCCTCACCAGCTTTACTTATCTCATTATCTCCTCCCTCTTGTGTTAGAGGTCAGTGGAACATCCCTTTTATTAGCCACTTAATCCTTCTATCTAGTAGTTCAACTCCGATTGATCCACTTAATGTCCTTCTCTGTAGTTAACTTTGCTGACATTTGGGATTCCACCCCTTGAGTCCTTTCATTGGGCACAAGCAGCCCAGTCCTCTAGATCAGAAGTTCATCATCATTAATTTTATTAGAAGGAAGTAGAATTACATCTTTGTTCAGTGAACACTGCTTTATTTTTATGCTCCCGCCATACATGTTCTGCATTTGGCTCCTCTATCTTTGCCTAATTTTTTTTTTTTTTTTGTACTCTTTCCAAAACATTTTAGCAACTGGAAGGGCTAAGACTGACATCTACAAATGTCCAGTTTCATAGGAAAGGACATGATCTCATGTGCAGGCATAGATAGATTGGTAGAGGCTTATTAAAATGTGTGTGTGTGTGTGTGTGTGTGTGTGGAGAGAGAGATGACACAGGTGTGTACTGTGAATAGCCCATTTATTGATTCATTCAACAAATATTTATTGGGCATCTCTCTAGTATTCACTGATACAGGCACTAAATCATCCCAAACCATCATTTTCTGTTACTTCTAACCCAGTACATCCTTCCCCAGGAGACTATGCTCACAATTTGTTTTTGTTTTTAACTTCTACCCTGATGATAAATTTGTGGCCTATATACCATTGTAGGACAAATCCCATAATTTTTATTTTATCTATTTTACAACTTACAAAGATGCTTTTGTAGCATTTTGATAGTTCTCTCATATTTCTAACAACCACTATAGAAAATTCCCTACCTGGAAATGCCAGGGGTGGGGTGGATAGGACAAATACTACTGCCCTAAGCAAAATTTAAGGCTCAAGGGTTGTAGCTGGCATCTGTGTAGCGTACCCTGGTGGTCATTGTGGAGAGCACTGAGAGAATTTAAGAGATTATGATCTCTGTGGATGCACAATGAAATATTCTGGAGTTAGGGTCAGATCCTGTCCTACCCCACTCCAGTACTCTTGCCTGGCAAATCCCATGGACGGAGGAGCCTGGTGGGCTGCAGTTCATGGGGTCGCTAAGAGTCGGACACGACTGAGCGACTTCACTTTCACTTTTCACTTTCATGCATTGGAGAAGGAAATGGCAACCCACTCCAGTGTTCTTGCCTGGAGAATCCCAGGGACGGGGGAGCCTGGTGGGCTGCCGTCTATTGGGTTGCACAGAGTCAGACACGACTGAAGCGACTTAGCAGACTTAGCAGCACTGTCCTACTAAAAGATATTCACAAGAGATACCCCATCACCTTCGTCAAGCCCCAGTCTACCCCACCAGGAGGGGTGGGAAAAGTGAGATTGCAGTTTCTTCTGGGCAAACTAGTTCTCCCAGCTCCCTCCTCTGAGTAGATAATAGGGTTGGTAGGGAGAATAGATTCCCGAATTATGCCAATAAAGGTGCCTGCCCAGCGGCAGCGTCAATATGTATCAGAGATGTTCAGCTGCGTTAGCTTTCAGAGGCCAGGTCACTTTGGCACCTCATTTGTTCTTGGGTGTTGGCCTCTAGCATGCATCAGAATCCTCTGGAGGGTGTGCTAAAACGCAGGCTGCCCAGCCTCAGATGCACACTCCTGTCCAGTGGAATCAGAAACTGAGAGTTTGCGTTCCTAACAAATTCCCAGGTCACGCAGGTGCTGCTGGGCCTTGGACCTCACTTTGAGATCTGGACATCTTTTCCCTGTCCTCCTCTTAAATGTTTCTTTGGTGGTTTAAAGGGTTAATTTCCTTGTGAGTTGGGGATCTAACCAGAAGCATATGCCTTTGGTGGGGGTGGGGATTTTTTTAACTATAATTATGTGAAATACGAGAAAATTATACTGAACCACTGTGCCAACTCCTATATTTAACAATGTTAGCAGTGTGCCTTATCCATAACAATAGCTATTTCTTATCTAGGTGATTTACATGGCATAACTTATTTACTTCTGAAAACTGTGTTAGTCGCTCAGTCGTGTCCGACTCTTTGCGACCCCATGGACTGTAACCTGCCAGGCTCCTCTGTCCATGGGATTCTCCAGGCAAGAATACGGGAGTGGGTTGCCATTTCCTTCTCCAGAGGATCTTCCCAAGCCAGGGATCAAACCTGGGTCTCCCACACTGAAGGCAGATTCTTTACTGTCTGAGCCACAAGGGAAGCCCATGTTTCCATGTTACTCTCTCCATGTATTGAGCACCTACTGTGTGCTAAGTACTTTCCCAGGCACTGGATGAAGCAGTGAGTGAACAAGACAGACAAAAATCCTTGCCCTTCCGAGTGCTTACATTCCTACACCCTCTAGTACTCTCTTCCTTGCTGTTTTTCAGATTTTTCCAAACTCTGTGCTTGGCAGTCTAACTTCCAGCCTGTTATCCTCCTCCATTCAGCCCTGGTTCTCTTATTCTGTACTTTATTTCTCCAGAAAGACATTGATTGAGGGTGTAAATTCTCTGAGCGCAAGGGCAGGCGTGAGCCTCAGACATTGCGTAAACCTGAGGTTTTCTATTTTATAGAACAAAGTTGTCTTGAAGCAAAGCTGTAGGTGGAAGTCTAAGCTATTAAAGCAGATAAGAGGGGACACTGTTTTGGTACAAGTGAGGCAGGAGATCTGGGAACCCCTTACCCTGGCCTGCCCATCATTTTCTGAGGCAATTCCCGGGGCTTCTGGCACAGCACCCTTGGGTGCAGCAGAGCAGTGTAAGAACCACTCTGCACAAGTTGCCTGCTCACTTTGGGTTGGGGCTCTGCTTGTTGAAATGCCAATGGGAGGGGAAAAACTGGCAGCTCCTGCTCGCTCTACCCCCTGGCCCGGGTCACGGTTTCCCAAGGTCGTTGTCCGAGCCTACATTTAGGTATTTGTTTTTCCTTCCTGCTGACCGGCTTGCCGGACTGCTCGTTTTGTCGTTGTGTTCTTTTGCTGCTGTTGTTGTTGTACTTGTCTGGACTTATTTTCTTTGAAGAAAAAGGGCTCAACCCACAAATTATGAGAAATTGGCTCTGACATGTATTTCTATTCCTTTCCGAATGAAGTTTCTCTATACATTTTCTCAAAGTGTCATTAAACTCTAATAGGCTTTTCCCTATAACTCCCCCACTCCTGAGCCTGACTTAACCAAGCATTTTCTGGAAACAAGGTGACTCTTATTTAAGGATTCTGAATGTATTCCAGTTCTTGGCAGTCTTAAGCACACAGCTGAATGCATGCTAAGTCTAGCATGGATAATTGCACCAGCTGTGACCTTTTAGAAACATGTATTTGGACTAAAGTGGTGTTTAGTCACTTTTGATTGACTTAGGTTTTACTTGGTTTATGTTTGGTAAACTTCGAATATTTGCTTCCACTTAAGCTGGTTAAACTCTGAAAGATGAGTACCACGTGTGGCCTCCTGTGTGGAAGAGCCTTTCTGTGCTGTCTGTGACACAGCAGGCTGTGTGTGCTTCTACACACACCTGCACACACATGTGTGTCCATGTGATCAGAGGCAGGCGGATCGCAGGTGACGCTGGGAGTAACGTAGCCTGACACGGCCGTGCATGGCACATGAAGTCGGGAAGGGCACGGGCTGTCGGGAGACAGACACAAGCTCTTACCGCTTTAAAGACAGTTTCCTTGCAGCTGCCGGAGGGGCAGGAGAGAGCGCTTGGAAATGAGCAGCTCTCCCATTTGTGCTCACCAGTCCAGCATGACCTTGGACGGGCCTCTGAGTCTCTAAGCCTCAGTGTTTCCATCTTCAAAATGGGGATGGTGTGACCCCCTCCCTCCCCTGCCCGTGCTGTTGAACAATTAGGGGCTCTGCTTATGAACTGCCGGTGGCACAGTCAGAAAGCAGTAATGGTAGGGTACATCCGTATTTGAGTTTCTCGCCATCGGCTCGTTCTTCTGCAGACTCTGACTTGGGTACTCTTCTTCTGCTACACCCCCTCCCCCAGGCTTGGTCACTTGGTGTAGCAGAAGCTGCCAGAATCCTGCCCACATTGCCTTGCCCTTTCCGTCTCAGTGGAAGCCCTTCTGAACTCCAGACTGCCAGAACCTACTCCACCAGACCGGCAGTCTTGGAGAGTTAGTATCCTTTCCACCCCCGACCCTGGAGACAGTCCAGCCCCGATGACCGATGAGAATTCCTGCGTACACCCCAGCTCCCTGGGCCCTCGGGTGGGTTGACGCTGAGATGCGTGTTCTATGATGAACGCCAGAGTTCCCCAGTGGGAGCAGCTTCAGTCGCCCACAGTGGTCGCCGACTTGACAATATTCCTTTTATTGCTTCGCGAGCGTCTTCACAACGTGGCAGCTGGCATGTGGACAGTCCAAGAGAGCAAGGCGGAGCAGCAATGTCTTTCCTGACCTCTAGCTGTAGAGCTGCTGTAGGAAATGGCCAACAATTAGGTGGCTGAAAGTAACACAGATTTATTCCATTATAGCTCTGCGGGTTGGAAGTCTAACATCACTTTCACTGGGTGAAAGGCTAGGTGTCCGCAGGGCCACGTTCTCTCCAGACGCTGGAGGGGAGACTCTGTCCCCTTGACCTTTCTAGTTTCTAGACGTCGTCCTCATTCCTTGGCTCCTGGCCTTATCAAATCAGCTTCTTCTTCTTCAGCAGTGAAATCGTCTCTATCCTCCTTTTATAAGGACCTGATAACTACTTAGGGCCCTCCCAGACAATCCAGGAATATCTTCCCATCTTGAGATCCTTAACCACAGCTGTAAAGTCCTGTTTGTCATTTAAGGTAATATTCACAGGTCCTAGGGATTAGGATGCGGGCATTATCCAGCTGACTGCAACCTATCTTTAGAGGCCACACACTATCCTGTCCTCCACGTTAATTAAAGATTGGTTGCCAGGTAGAGCTCACATCTACAGGAAAGGAATTAGGCCCTCTCTTTGAAAGGAGCACTGTAGACATGTTTTAAAACCTCCAAATAGAGAAACCCTAACTAAGACATACGTCCTCCAGTTTCTTGCATTCTCTCTGTCCTGAGTTCAGTTGCTCAGAGACTGTGGTCTTGCACTGACCAGCCTGCTCTTTCCCTGGGTTCACTTGAGTCCCACCCCAACCCTGGGACACTCAGTGCGTTTGATTCTCAGCTGCCCTTCCTGTGACAGAGTGCTCATGAGGACACCAAAGTAAAAATAACATATGTAATCTTAAACTCCAACTGCCTGTTGCCTCTTTTGCTTTAGAGGGGGTCATAATTCATATGGTTGAAATATAAAGTTCTGTGCAGAGATTAGAGGCAGCAGAAGGTAAAAGGGCTGGGATTTTGCATTACCTGCCACTATTTACCTCTTTGCGTTAATCAGTTATTTATTGAGGGGGGCTTTCTAGGTGGTTCAGTGGTAAAAATCTGCTTGCCAAAGCAGGGCCTCAGGTTCAGTCCCTGGCTGAGGAAGATGCCCTGGAGAAGGAAATGGAACCCACTCCAGTCTTCTTGCCCAGGAAATCCCATGGACAGAGGAGCCTGGCGGGCTACAGCCCTGGGGTTGCACAGATTCCGACACGACTGAGGGACCAAACGGCAGCAGCGTCTACTGAGAGTGTACGAGGTGCCCGTTTCTGGGGCATCGGGGACTGAGCAATGACCTTGTGGGCAGAGGGCCTCCCTCCAGGGGCTTCCAGGACCGTGTGGCCTCAGACAGGGACAAAACGACCCCTCAGATGTGTTGTGATCACAAGGGCCCCCTTCTTCTCTCCCTTTCCTCCTTTACCCTCTTCTTTTAAAAGTGTCGGAACTTTCAAAGTGGCTGGAAAAGGGTCCACCAGAATGCCCCTTGGTTCCCCTGGTGGCTCAGAGGGAAAAGCGTCTGTCTGCAATGTGGGAGACCTGGGTTCAATCCCTGGAGAAGGCAATGGCAACCTACTCCATTATTCTTGCCTGCAGGATCCCATGGATGGAGCAACCTGGCAGACTACAGTCCACGGGGTCACAGAGTCAGACACGACTGAGTGGCTTCACTTTTCTTTCTTGAATGCCTTTCACTGTTAGCACTGTCAGGCCAATGCTGTTTCAAAAAGGCCCCCACAGCCCCAACTCCTGAATAACAGAGAGACTCAGAAGCTTGCAGTAGGCGAGGTGTGAGGCAACCATGCGACAGAGTACACTGGGAAGTTCCATTTAGAGCCACCTGACTTCCTGTGGTCTCAGAACCGAATTCCAGGGCTTCCAAGAGAACCGTGGCTTTGAGCCACTGACTTCAGCTTCGTCAGATGCCTCAGATTATGGAAGAAGCAAGTCTGCCCCCCCGGGATCCGGCTGTCAGCCTTGATGAGGATTCTCAGTCATCTATTCCTGGTGGCAAGGGTCACCCGCGATAAACCTTTGTGGCATCTGCCACCGGCCTGTGCTCGCCTCTGCTTAGCTTTGATCTTGGCTCAGGTGTTTTATGCTAGTCCTGTTTGCTTTTTTTTTTTTTGGTAACAGCTTTATTGAGATAATTCACATACCATATGGTTTACCAGTTTTAAATGTGCAATTTAATGTTTTTCATATATTTATATAATTGTACAACCATCCCCACAATTTTAGACATTTTCATCACCCCCTAAAGGAACTTCTTACTTTTAGCTGTTACCCCCTAATGCTTTCATCGCTCCATCCAGTGCTAGGGAGCAACTCACCTACTTTCTGTCTCTATAGATTTGCCTATCTGGATATTTTGCATAAATAGAATTATACAATGTTATGGACTTCTTTCACTAAGTAGAGTGTTCTCCAGGTTCATCCATGTAATAGCGTGTGTCAGTACTTCGTTTCTTTTTCTGGATGAATAATATTCCATTTTATGGATACATCAGGTTGTATTTATCCATCCGACATTTGAACTGTGGTGTTGGAGAAGACTCTTGAGAGTCCCTTGACTGCAAGGAGATCAAACCAGTCAATCCTAAAGGAAATCAGTCCTGAATATTCATTGGAAGTACTGATGCTGAAGCTGACACTCCAATAATTTGGCCACTTGATGCGAAGGACTGAGTCATTTGAAAAGACCCTGACGCTGGGAAAGATTGAAGCTGGGAGGAGAAGGGTCAACAGAGAATGAGATGGTTGGATAACATCACCGACTCAATGGACATGAGTTTGAGTAAACTCTGGAGTTGGTGGTGGACAGGGAGGCCTGGTGTGCTGCGGTTCATGGGGTCGCAAAGAGTCGGACACGATTGAGCAACTGAACTGAATTTATCCATCCATTGGTTGATGGACATTTAGACATTTCTACCTTTTGGTTATTATGAATAATGCTGCCGTGAATATTCAAGGTTTTGTGTGGATGTATGTTTTCATTTCTCCTGAGAGTATACCAGGAGTAGAATCTCTGGGTCACATGGTGACTCTGTGATGTCTTTCTGAGGAACTGGCAGAGTGTTTTCCAAAGTGGCTGCCCCATTTTACCATCCCGTCAACAAAGTGGGAAAGTTCCAGTTTCTCCACATCCTTGTCAACACTTGTTGTCTGTCTTGTTGGTTATAGCCATCTCAGCGAATGCAGATTGGCATCTCAATATGGCGTGATTGGAGTTCAGCATCTTTTGAGGTCTGACTTTCCATGGGGCCAATCCTTTGGCATCATCTCTCCATATCTTGCCAGGTGCCTTGCTCATGATAAATTCTCATGCACCACATGGGTTAGATGAAGGGGGTGGTTTTCCAGATCTGATGTTCCCAGTCGTGCTCTGTCTCATCTCATCCGCCTCTCAAATAAGACTTCACTTTCTATCCGTGATCGCCTTTTACCATCTACACATCACCCTAACCTTTGGTTTTATATTTCTGCCCATGGGTGGCCACTTCTTACCTGACATCCAAGTGAGCGCACATTGCTCAGAAAAGAGTCTACTTCAAACGTCCAGAATGCACCGCAAATACCCAGTCACGTGGCTCATGTTAGCTCCTCCAGCCCAGTGCCTGATGCACAAGTGTTACTGAGAAAACCTTCTGCCTCTGTCTCCTGGCCTTGTGTGTGAGTTTCTCATGGCCACTGTTACAAACAACCACAAACGTGGTGGCTTGAAACAACACAGCTTATTACGTTGGTGTTGTGTGGGCCAGGAGCCACATACCGGTCCCACTGGGCTAAAATCAAGGTATCAGCAGGCAGCATTCATTTTGGAGGCTCCAGGGGAGAGAGAATCCATTTCCTTGCTTTTTTTTACCTTCTGGAAGACAGTCCTGTTCCTTGACTCATAACCCCTTCCTCCATCTTCCAAACCACCCTCACACGTCTTCAGACCTTGCTTCGGTAGTCACGTCCCCTCTGACTCTACTCCCATTTTCAAGGACCCTTGTGATTTCATTGGGCTGCCTGGACAATCCAGATTACTCTCATTATTGTAAAATCAGCTATTTGATTAGCCATTTTAATTCCATCTGCAACATAATTCTGTTTTGCCATGAAATGTAACGTGGTTCCGAGGCTTTGGATGCGGGCCTCTTTGCAGTCATTATTCTTTCTCGCCTCCCTTCTCTCTCCCTTTCCTCCTGCCTGCTGCCACCACATTTTAATAGGGGAAGGACTCTAGCAGACTGTCACTTTACCAAGCGAGCTGGCAGGTCAGTGGCAGTTCTGGGGTCGTTACTGAAATGCCAAAGGCAGTAAAAGCTGTCTGTCAAAACCGGCCTTGGAACTTGTAGGTCTTTCAGAGTATATTTTAAAATGGAACTTTAACTTCACAGGGTTCATTTTTTTCAAGAATATTACGAATTTGCAAATTTTAGAATGCAATTCTTTCATCCTTTAATAAGAACCATTCAAAAGGCAAGTTATTCAGGCATTGTACACAAAGAGGATAAATTGCTGGTGGTGCCATTGCATCTTGGCTCTGGGAAGAAAACTGGGAGGGAGGAGCCCATGGGAGAGTCCTTCCGTCCTGTGACCTTCACTCCAGCCTGTGAAAGGCAGCTGATGGGGTGATGGTTAGGGAAAGGGCATCAGGGCCATTAATTGGCTTAAACCTTGAGAAAGATAAACTAGGAGGGTGAATGGGGGAAGGAAAGGAAAGTAGTGGAGTCACAAAGCAATCCACAGTTTCTTTTTAAATTTTTCTATGATTACATTTGTAAGAAAACAGATGAAAACAATCTTATTCATTCAACAAATCTTTACTTGAGATGTACAGTTTGCAGAGAGACATGTTATGCTGTGCAAGAAGATCATAAGGCAAAGAAACAAAAGACAATCCCCTTGCTTTCATTAATACTGACATAATCACACCCTAGGCACTGCATGTTGGAGAGGACCTACTGATGTTGCCTGTGGTGGCCGGTTCTCATTTCCTGGGTGTCTCACACCCAACTTCTCTCAAGACCGTGTCCTATTTGTGGCAATTATTAACCTGCCTCCTACTGTGGAAGCTACAGCAGGTGAATCTCTGGAAGCAGACACATACCCAAGGCTGGCCAGTCAGGACTGAATGGGGTCGGCTATATGGGTAGACTTCACTGATGGTAGTTTCAAAATGAAGCTAGTAGCATGGTGGTAGTATCCTTGTCAGGCTGGTTAGCTAAAAGATGCTGCCTCCTGGACCTTAAAACTGACTTGGTTCATGTTCATTTTCCAGTTGGGTCCTTCACCTTCCCATCCATTGTGTGAACCCCAATTTCCTCCTCTAAATTGCTTCTCTGCTGAATATATCAAAACTAGTTTCTGTTGCTTGCCATTTAGAACCCTGGTAGATAACACTCTTTATCAGCTAGGACAAAATAAACTTAGTGGCTCCTAATTGTAGACACACAGGAAGTCTGGACATTAGGGCTTATGGACCAGCATTTACCTATGCCAGGAAGGGTCTTGCATTGGATCTTTGCATATCTTGCTCCTCTTGGACATTCAGGACATTGTTAAATGCTGCCATCTGAGAGATGACTTCCACAACCAGCCTGTCCAAGTCAGCCACCTTGTTCCTCTCTTACCAAGGACTTTGCAACCCTGGTTATGCATTGCTGCTGCTAAGTCGCTTCAGTCATGTCTGACTATATGTGACCCCATAGATGGCAGCCCACCAGGCTCCCCTGTCCCTGGGATTCTCCAGGCAAGAACACTGGAGTGGGTTGCCATTTCCTTCTCCAATGCATGAAAGTGAAAAGTGAAAGGGAAGTCGCTCAGTCGTGTCTGACTTTTAGAGACCCCATGGACTGCAGAGCACCAGGCTCCTCCATCCATGGGATTTTCCAGGCAAGAGTACTGGAGTTGGGTGCCATCATTGGGGGCTTTAAAAATACTAAGGCCTGGGTCTGACCCATGATGGGTTCTGGCTTAATTGGTCTGGAGATCAGCCTGGGCATGTGGACTTAAAAAATCACTCCCAGGTGATTCTAATATGTAGTTGAGGCAAAGATCTCTGATCTATCACCCTACCCTATTTTAATACCCTCTAATACCTACATTTTCTTCTTTTCTGATTTGAATACTAGCTGTTTTCCTGCACCTGAGTGTAACCTCAGTGAGAACAAGAGCTTTATATTGTTCATATGGTTGTAGTGAATAATACAGCAACCCTTGAATGAATGAACAGTGCAAACCTTTCTTTCCTTTTTTCCAGCTGCCTGCCTTTCATGATGCACATATTTGCTCCTGATGGTGCCTGTCTCCACCTTCCCATCCACCCTTCTTCCCTCCCAATTTCCTTCTCTGTCTCAGCCTGGCATCTGTCCCTGCTATTGCACCACGTGGACCTAGAGCCTTGGACACTGACACTTGAAATTTCATCTTGGGAGGGCTTTCAGGTGAGGTTGGGCAGGCTGAAAAGGCTTGGCTTTTCAGATTCTTCCATGGAGAATTGATAAAACAACTCTCTGAAGATGCAGGAGCTAAGAATGGTTGCTTCTTCTCGTCTAAGTATTGGGGTTAATTGGGTGGGTACAGGTCAACGACCTGGATTTAAATTCTGACCCAAGCTGTGTGCCTTTCAGCAAGTTACCTCACCTCTCTGTGCCTCATTTTATTCATGGGTGAAATGAGGCAATAATAATGAAACTCTTCTTGCAAGGCTGCTGTATGAAATGGGTTAACTTTTTATAGCCTAATTTAAGGGTTGTGCATTGTGCTAAAAGAGCTACCAGCCCTGAAGTTAAGAAGGAATATAGGAATATAAGAGAGGGACAGGCAACATGGTTGCCTGCAGCTCCTGGGAACTAGGCATGGTGTTGAGTGTTTCATAGGGTGGTGGTGGTGGTGTGGTGTGGTCCCTAAGTCGTGTCCATCTCTTGCGACCCCATGGACTGTAGCCCACCAGGCTCTTCTAACCGTGGGATTCTCCGGGCAAGAATGCTGGAGTGGGTTGCCATTTCCTTCTCCCGGGGATCTTTCCTGACACAGGAATTGAACCCAGGTCTCCTTCATTGCCGGTGTAATCTTTATCGACTGAGCTACCAGGGAAGTTTCATAGGGATCCTCGTATTAAATCATCAAAACCAGGTAAGCGAGGCACTGTGATTACCTCCAATTCTGTAAACATATGAGCTGGGATCCAAACCCCAGCAAGTCTTCCTGACGCCAGAGCCACAGGTGAGATACTGCTGCTACAGCCTGAGCCACAAGGCATTCATCTCAGTAAATGCATTTCCTGGAGGAAAGACGCGAGAAGCTGGGATGAAAGAGTGGGCAGATTTCCTGGAGGAGGCACTGTGAGTGGGAACTTCAGGGAAGCGGGGAGGCTAGAGAGAAGATAGCGAACATTGACAACGGGGCCCACGCAGGCAGAGGGGTGGTGAATCAGAGCAGGAGGCTTTACAGACACAGCACTTTACCGTGGTGGGGCTGAGAAACGGTAAATATGCTGAGGGCCTGCTCTGGGCCAGGCAGTTGCTGCGGGTAAAACAGTGAGCACCCCTTCATTTCAGTCCTCACCAACCCCTCACCTCCTACTGACTGCTGTTGCTTGGGCCGCAGAAAGTCCCCTGCAGACCTCTGCCAGTGTCTGTGTGCTCACTTGACTGAGCCCCTCCTTTCACATCAGAAACCCAGCTGGGGGGCCAGGAAAATGCTCCAAGAGGAAAATCACAAGCTGTAGGCAGACCCAGGCTGGTTTCCCTCTCAAGCCCCTCTCAGACCCATTATTAGATGATGCAACGACCACAGGGAGCCCACGTCTCTAAATGCTGCCCAGTTTCCTCAGAAATGGGCCTGGCCACCCAGGATTGCATAGGTGGGAATACAGATCAGAAAATGATTTTTTCACTTGCCTGGAGGAAGCATCCCACAGTGTAGCTCTCCCAAGAGAAAGTTCTTGCTTTGTGCCCTGAGTGCTTTCTTTTTGCAAACTACCTGCTTTCCTTCATTTTTGCTGTCACTCCCCTGAGTCACCCACTTGCATGGATTTTTGTAATAACCTCGCTGAAAGAACCTTCCCCACCTTCCAGCAGCCAGAATGTTTCCAAAGTGAGATTTCAGCCGTGGAATCTTTGTCTCCACTCTGGCAAATGCTTCCCAAGACTCCTAGAAGGAGCTAGGCAGTCAGCACTTTCACCTTCAGGGCCTCAGGGTTGGCCAGTGCCTCCCAGTGTGGCCTGATTTACACCTCCCTTGGCTACTGGGAAGTGCTTCCTTTTCCCTCGCTCAGCCCTTCATCAACGCCTCAGCTCCTCAGTCGGATCTCAGCTCAGTTTACAGATCCTCTGTATGTAGGCTCCCCTTTAATTCAGCCCAGCTCTGGTTTTCCCTTATTGTTGTGGTTCTTTTATTACCTCTGTCTCCCCTGTGAGTCCACGGAGAGCAGGGAGCTCTTGTCTCATTTTTCCTCGTTCCTAACGAAAACTTTTAGACTTCTAGCTATTTCCCAGTATTTATTCATCCTCTCTATTCTGAATTCTCTCAGAGCAGCAATATGCTCAGCTGAAAGACCACATTTCTCAGCTTCTCTTGCAGAAAAATGAGGCTAGTTCTGGATATTAAGTATTGTCTAGAACACAGGAGAAAGCTATCTTATGGAATATCACTCCACTGCTGCTGCTGCTGCTGCTAAGTCGCTTCAGTCGTGTCCGACTCTGTGCGACCCCATAGACGGCGGCCCACCAGGCTCCCCTGTCCCTGGGATTCTCCAGGCAAGAACACTGGAGTGGGTTGCCATTTCCTTCTCCAATGCATGAAAGGGAAAAGTGAAAGTGAAGTCGCTCAGTCGTGTCTGACTCTTCGCAACCCCATGGTCTGCAGCCTACCAGGCTCCTCCGCCCATGGGATTTTCCAGGCAAGAGTACTGGAGTGGGGTGCCATTGCCTTCTCCAATCCACTAAGAGAAGGCATTTCTGACCTCTGCATGCTTGGTATGTGGGCATGATGGCTGGAGCTTGAGCAACCATCATGAGACCATGAGGTCAAGCTGTAGACTGATGGAGGAGCAAGATGAAAGGAGGCCGATGATGGACTGTAACTAGGTTTTAGGTGGCGACCACTGTAGTATATACAGATATTGAACCACAATGCTGTACACGTTAGATTTATCCCCATACCAGTTCTGAATTGCTTGACTTCAGGTTTTTTTCCCTTAAATAATTATTTTTGTTGATTCTTTCCCTTCCAAAATTTATTCAAATTACAACTATTTGAAGTGGTGAGGTCACAGCTAGAGAACTAGTCATTCTGTAATAAAATCCATTTATAAATCTCATCATAAACATTTTTTCTCTTTTATATTATGTATTTTCCTTTTTAAAGGATTATGCAACAGACAGCTAAACTGATTACTTCCTTGCCCAGTCCCAATTTGGGAAGAAATATTTCTGTATTGAAAATCCTGTACCCCATAGGAAAAGAAATTCTCACAACCTGACCACTGCCACTTAACTTTCTCTTGAAAGCTTCTTCCTTCAAATATCTCCTTTCCTATGCTTTAGTTGTCATGTACACACTTAGTTCTTTTTTTTTATTGGTCTAAATCTCAGCACACTTAGTTCTTACTTTCTTTTCCCAGAAAGTTTTAGCTACTACAACTTTGTGAACAGGTCTACAGAAATGAAACAAAGAATGAACACAAGAACCGCAACAAAATATGAAAACAAAATACACTCTCAAAAATCATAAACCAGCTAGAAACTATCCTGGCAGTGTTTACAAAGGAATTGCTATCTATGTAGAAAATTCTCAGATAATGAAAATGTGAGTAGAATATACACCGGTATAAATAAATTCATTTCTCTACAGAGTCTATACAGGTAAACTCATGCCTGACATTGGAGGACAGCTTATGTGTTGCTGTTTACATGGTTTATTTTCTCAAGGACATTCTGTCATGATTCCCAGCTAGTAACTGTTCAGTCGTTTCACCACCTGTGAATTGTAATAGTAGCAACTCAGTGGTACAGGAAATGTTTACTTATAAGTATACATGTATAAGGTATAAAGAACAAGGAAATGTTTAGTTACACTTAAAGTAACACAAATATTGAACTACTGACTCACTTTGTGTGCCAAGTGATATAAAAATAAAATGACAAATGCAAGATGGACTCTTAAGCATGAAGGGAATGTTAAGCTATGTTAGGGATCCTTTCATTTTCACATCTATGAATACGGCATTACATTACCAAACGATTTAGTAAGAAAGTGAAAACAAAACACACACTAGCCAGGTGAAGTCTTTCATTAGACTTTGGAGAAAGCCTGCTTTGTGCAGCTGGCAAAGAGAATCACACAAAGCTGGAAGCAGAGGCTGCCAGCCAGAGAAATCAATATGGAAGACGGAGAAAAGTTTGATATGTTTCCTACAAAGGAACAAAACCCACAGTACATATCTAGGTGGAACTTAGCATAAATCTCCTGTTTTCTCTTGCACCCTAATACTTCACCTAGGAAGATCACATCAGTACTATGTACCAGGTCCAGTGTGTGTGAGAAGAGGAGGCTAGGAATGGAGGCTGAGGAAGACAAAGGAAGATCATCTGCACGTTTGGCTCTCTTCCCGAACAGCAGCTCATGTATACCTGCACAGTTTAAAGTGATGGTGTCATTGTTTCTAGCCCACTGCAAATTTGCCTACAGTGAAAATCAACCTGCAGCAAATCGCTGGGGCTGTCTTCTTTCTTTCTTCCCCCAAGGGGTATTTTCAATCTAATTAAACACATAATGGACTGCCCACTATGCGTGTTGGTTAGTTACTTAATTGTATCTGACTCTTTTGCCACCCCATGGACTGTAGCCTGCCAGGCTCTCCTGTTGATGGGATTTTCCAGGCAAAAATATTGAAGTGGGTTGGCATTTCCTTCTCCAGGGGATCTTCCTGACCCAGGGACTGAACCCACGTCTCCTGTGTTGGCAGCCACAGTCTTTACCACTGAGCCACCTGGGAAGCTCCTACTATATGTGTAGCAATGTCCAGATACATAGTATCTCAATCTAAATATTCCTCTTGAGTTTCTTTCTCACTCCCTCACTTTCTTTCATTCTGTCCTTCGTACCTACATCCCTAAGCATCTAGGGGGATAGATCTTGAGGTGAGCCAAACCAGGCATATCCCCAGTGATCAACCAGGATGGCCACTGAACCTGCGTCTCTTACATCTCCTGCATTGGCAGTGGGTCCTTTACCACTAGTACCACCTGAGAAGCACAGTGGGTGCCACAGGAATACTTAAGTAGCCGCTGAAAGAAAGAAAGGGGAAGAGAATGAGAAAGAAAAGTTTGAACAATCTACAAAGGATTCCTAAGTAAGCACTTGTTACAAATATGCTATAAACCTAGAGATAGAAGGGAGTGGGGTGGTTTAATGGAGACATACAAATCCTCAACAGGTTAGAGTGGCAGAACTCAACATTCTTCTGGGTTTGCACAGATATTTGAAAATAGTTTCTTCATACTAAAGCTTTTGGAGATTCTCCTAACTCCCTAACGTGACAGTATACTGCTTAAAATGAATAGTGCCGAGACATGATAGTAGGTCCTCCTTATTTGAAGACATCGTATTTGTGAATCTGCCTCCTTGCTGAAGTTTATTTGTAATCTCCAATCAGTACTGTGGCACTTCCTGGTTATTTGCATACACCAGCAAACTGGTGGAAAACGTAAGTTGTCCTACACGTTTCCAGCTGAGGCTGAACAGGGAACTTCTGTCTTTTTGTTTCAGCTCTCATACTGCAAATAGTGCTGTCTTTTTGCTATCTATTTAGTGCCCTGTTTTTCATATTTTTATATGATTTTTGTTGGTGATTTGGCTATTTAAAATGGCCCCCAAGAGCTGACATAGTGTCTAGCTTTCCTAAATGCAAGAAGGCTGTGATGTGCCTTATGTAGAAAATATGAACTTCCTTCCAGTATGAGTTACAGTGAAGTTGGTCATGCACTGAATCCTAATGGATCAATAATATATATTAAACAAAGTGTCACTGAATAGAAACACACACAAAACAAGATTATGAAGTAATTGATCGACTAAAACGCTATGACCAGAAGCTTGCAGGAACCTAGCTCTCTATTTCCTCTAGGAGCAATGGCTCAGCATTTACTTATATAGTATTCATGGCGATTTTATAAAGCATAAGTGCCATGGATAATGAGAAGAGACTTGATTCCTAAGAAGAATTAAAGAAATTCATTTCAGATTTTTGCTTCAAATCTGTGTTTTGTGCTGTTGCATTTCATATTAGCCACGAGATATGCTTTCTCCAGAGAAGGCACCGCTGGAATTGACTTTAGGGTGATGGGTGCCATTCTGCAGCCCAACTCTAGACACAGCAAGTCAGCCCAAGACAGAGGGCAAGTATCGACTCATACATGAGACTTGGGATTGCTCATTTCTCACTTGCTGGGTTATCTGTGAGATCTGGGAACCTGAGACAAAGTAAGGCTTTCCCAAGGGAGCCTGGAAAACACATGGACAGTTTTTTTTTTCTTTTTAAAGAAAACATTCATTAAATGTCAACCTTATTCTCAACTTTGTAGTTTACTTTATGGTAATGTATTGAAAGAAGAAGGGACAGTGCTGCATTACAAATGTCCTGCTTCCATGATTTTTTGTGTGTGTCAATATATGAGGAGGATTCACATTAAGCATAATCAGCTGTACACCAAGTCTTCTACCAATCAGAGCATTTCCAGATAATAAGCACCAAATCCAAGGAACATGGATGGTCTTTGTTCTCCATGAAGCATCCAAAGGATCTCAATGAGAACAGAGCTGGATCAGAGAACAAAGACTTCATTTGGGGATGGCAAATACATTCCATCCTGGGGTCAGCTCTCATTGAATGGTAGTGATTCCTGGGGAAAGTGTCTTGAGAAGGAATCTGAGGCCAAATCCAGGCTCAGTGGTGCATCATGACACGGCTGATCAGTGATGTCTGCTGGATGAGGATGGATGTGGCAGATGTGCTTGGTTGCCATCCGTAAGTTAAGGCCACAGATCTGCAGCAGAAGAATCTCTCTGTCACCCGTTCTTAATAGGATCAAGTCTGGTTTGGTTTCTCCCAGTGCTGTGCTTAGCTAAGTTGCCTCATACAGAGTAAAATCTCAATAAACAGATGCTAAACGTAGGGCTTACCTGGTGGCTCAATGGTAAAGAATCTGCCTGCAATGCAGGAGATGCTAGTTTGAACCCTGGGTTGGGAAGATCCCCTGGAGAAGGAAATGGCAACCCACTCCAGTATTCTCACCTGGGAAATCCCATGGACAGAGGAGCCTGGTTGGCTACAGTTCATAGGAATGCAAAGAGTTGGACACGACTTAGTGACTAAACAACAACAAACAGGTTTGTGTTTATAAGGCGGTGAGTGTGTGGGTGAGCGGGAAGGAAGGGCGGCAAGTTTTTCAGACCCCTGAAGTAGAGTAGAGCAGCTGTTTGAGGCCACAACATCTTCCATTTGAAATCTTGCCCCCATAGGCGGCAGCCTCCCTTGCTTTCACTTAAGGCCATTTAAAGACGAAAATTATTGTAGCAAAACCAGCACCACCCTTGAAGAACAGGCTGAGCTGCTGGAGGCCACAGAAGCTCAGCAGGACCCAAGGTTGGGAATAGATTTTCTGAGATTTGTGTGTGTGTGTTTAAAACTACAGCTGCCCATGGGGTATTGCATAGAAAGAGTCAGCACATAAAGCCTCTGTGATTGATTTGTGTCTCTTTCAGGGTCTTGTTTATCAGCGTAACTGGCTTGTTTCTTAGAGGGTACATTAAGCGTGGATAGCCTGTCCACCCCTCCCTAGGCACCCTACAGGGCAGAGCATCGCAAAGGCAGCTTTTCCTCATGATCTGCTCAGGAGCCGCACAGAAGGAACACGTGTCTGAACATCATAGGAACAGGCTCCATGGGGTGTCTGTGGAGCTTAGTGGGATCCAAGGGCCAGCTGGCGGAGGGAGGCCCTTTTCTCTCCACTTTTCAAATGGAATACAAGCGGTGGTTTCCAGTATGGCACACAAGGTGATCCATAGACTTTTGTTTTAAATTACTTAAAATATTTTTTTGTATTTTTAATATTTTGTATATGTTTTAAAATATGCATGGTACATTACCCTAGTGGTAAACTCAATATATATATAAATATTACAGTACCACGTGATGATTCTGGCTAGCTGATTGTGCAAATGTGGAACTATGGATCTGGAGGGCAGACTATGAGACTTCATAGTCTCATATATATGTATATGTACTCAATATACATGTATACATTCAAACAAACAACCTTTGAACATTATCCGTAAATAAGAGCCAAAGTCTCGCAACATAATAAAATGTGTCCAGGGTACAAAATACAAAGTCTCAGCAAAGAAATAAAATGCTTCAGAGAAATTTTAAAAAGGAGAAGTTATAAAGAAGAACCAAATGGACATTCCAGACCTGAAATATATGTAATTAAACTTAAAAAAACAAAACCAAAACAAACAAACAAAAAACCCTCAATGGATAGGCTCAGTAGTAGAATGGAGGTAAGGTTTCTACATGTCATGTAGAAGGTTTCTACAAGGCATGTGAACTGGTAAGCCGTCAATGCCAACAGGCTGTGATAAGTTGTGTAGTAATTTGTGTATAATGTACTACTTAGAGCAACTACTAAGGAATCTGTACAAAGCAACACACTCAAAAACACTATGATAAGTGAAAGGGAAAGTTGCTCAGTCGTGTCTGACTCTTTGCGACCCCATGGACTATATAGTCCATCGAATTCTCCAGGTCAGAATACTGGAGTAGCTAGCCTATCCCTTCACCAGGGGATCTTCCCAACCCAGGGATCAAACCCAGGTCTCCGGAATTGCAGGCAGATTCTTTATCCACTGAGCTATGAGGGAAGCCCAGAGTGAAATTGTAAAAAATGTTCAGATAATCCAGATGAAGGCAGGAAAAAGGAAATGTAAAACAGAGAAACCAAACAGAAACACACACACACACTTAAATTGTAACATGATTTGAATGTTTTAAATGCATCAGTTAAAATACAGAGATTGATAGTGGAAAAAAAAATGATACAACTACATGACTAATATCTTTGTGCAACTGTAACATTATAGGTAGAAAAAGTAAAGAATAAAAGTAAAAGAATGGTAGAATGATACATCAGTAATCAAAAGCAAGCAGAGCAGGAGTGGCTATGTTAACATCAGATAAAAGAGACTCCAGAGCAAAGAAAATGATCAGGGGCAAAGAGAGGCCTTACATAATGATAAGAGGGTTGTCCACCAAGAAGACACAGGAGTCCTGAATGGGTATGTACCTAACAACAGAACTGCAAAGCATGCCAAAAAAAGAAACCAAAACAAAACTATAGAATAGAGCTGAAAGGCAAAATAGAAAATCCACAATGTAGGTGAAGACATCAACCTCTCTCTCTTCAACAACTAACAGAACAATTAAAAATTACCCAGGGTACAGAAGAACTCAGCACCAGCAATCAATGGCATCTGATCAACATGGAACACTCCGCTCAAAAGCAGAGTACACCAGCTTTTCAAGTATCCCAGGGTCATCTACCAAGAGAGACCATATCCTGGGCCATAAAACAAACCTCAAGAGGTTTAAAAGGATTGACATCATACAGAGGGTATCCTCTGATCACAAAGAATCAAACTAGAAATCAATTACAGAAAGATAATGGGATGATCTCTAAACACGTGGAAACAAAACAATGCAGCTCTAAATAATCCGTGAGTCTAAGAAGTCTCAATGGAAATAAAAATGTATGTTGAACTCAATGAAAATAAGTAAATAAAGCAGGATAAAAATTTCATGTAAAATTACTGTGTAAAATACAGAGAAATGACTAAACAGTATTTGCCTCTCAAAACAAAACAAAACGAAAGAAAAAACACTGGCAGGGGATGATAGAGAAAAGGCTCAGTGTGCTACCGCCCAGGTCACATCCCTCTTTTCTGGGCACTCAGAATACTCTGCCTCCCAGCTCTCTTTCCTGGTGGTATCAGTCCTGTTTGCAGCAGGAAACAAAAGATACATTCAAATTAGTACCATCCAAGGAAGTTTAATTGAAGAGCTATTTATAAAGGTGTGGGTGGGGTTTAGGGACACCGCAAGGGAGGTTACAGTGCCTGGTCACAAAGGACAATAGAACTGCCACTAATCTGAGGCCAGAGGGCCAAGTCCAAGCACCATTAAACAGCCTGGAGACAACGAGGGGTGTGCAGAGAGAGAGCCGCCAAGAAAGAGCTGTGACCTTTTATCAAGTGACGCAGGGGGAGAATGGCTCCCAGGTGGCACAGTGGTAAAGAACCCGCCTGCCAATACAGGAGATGCAAGAGACACCAATTCAATCCGTGGGTCGGGAAGATCCCCCAGAGTAGGACATGGCAACCTACTCCTGTATTCTTACCTGGAAAATTCCATGGAAAGAGGAGCTTGGTAGTGGGGTAGCAGAAGAGTTGGACATGACTGGGCACGCAGACGTACACACACGTGCACGCGCGCGCGCGCACACACACACACACACACACACACGCGCGGGCCGAAGCTGGAAAAGGAAACCTCCCCCTCCTCCCTTGGGTGATCTCCTGCCTGAATCCCTTTTGGCCAAAGTCAACTGGAAGCCAGAGGCAAGAGGGTCCCTGTGGTCTGCAATCCATAGAAATTAACCTACCAGGGCAGAAAGCAAAGTGGAGAAAGGGCAGATCAAGGATTTGGGGGAGAGGGGCACAGCTGGAGGCAAACGGGAAGCTAGCTAGGTAGCAAAGAGACCCAACCGCTGACTGACTACAATGTGAGTGAGAAATAAAACTTCATTATATCAAGCCAGTGAGATTTGGAGTTGTTTGTTAAAGCAGCTATTATCCAATGAAAGTGTAGGCTTCACATTCCATGTTGAGTCACTTATTAACCACATAGTGCAGCATTCAGGAGTAATTAAAAAGTGATTCCAATATTTGCTTGTGTCTCTTGAAAAACACCAATGGGGATATAATTCATAATTTTAGTAACTCCTCTTAAAGCCCATTTTATCACCAATACAATCTTCTTTTGCCCACATGTTGTTATCTATCAACCCTGGAAAACTTCCCCCAACTTTCAGTCTGTGCGGGATTTGTTCTTACTCATCCCATCCCTTTTTCATGTAGGTCACTCTGTTGTCTTAGCGTCTCTCTCTGTTGTCTCTCTTCTCTCTCTGTTGGGTACAACAGAGGGCCCTTTAGCCCCTTTAGTCCCTTTCTTATCATGGAAGATCCCTGAATCTGATTATCTAATACAGAGGGATGTGTAGGACATAAATAAAATTAAGGTAGGGAAATAGGAGGAATCCAAAGATATAGTGAAAACACAGGGCATGTGCTTATGGAAGGCTGGCTGCCCTTCGAATGGGTCTGTGAGACCGAGTTGACTGGTGGTGTTTATTCGGGAGCATGGTTTGGACCAGCACCTATGGGAGGCAGAGGAAGGAAGTGAATGGGCAGAGGGAATGCTGAATGTGACACAGGAGATTGGGAGCCCACACAGCCCATCAGATCTGTCCCACTTTGGGCCAGAATGGCTTGGCCTTTATCCCCCTGCCTCCGTCTGACGTTGATGTGTGACTTTGGGTGAGGCAGTTCCTGAGAGGGCTGACAGCTCAAGGCTGCTCGCTGACAGCTCCCCCAGCAGCTGGAACAGTAAATCCTGCCTTGCAGGGAGACCTGGGCATCTGGTCTCCTGTCCATCACCATGCGGAGGGTCTGGACTGCAGCCCTGGCTCTGAGCTGCCTGCAGCTTCTGCGGTCACCACCACTCCGTAGAGTTTGCTGTCATTCCTGTGGTCATCACCACTCCGTAGAGTTTGCTGTCATTCCTGTGGTCATCACCACTCTGTAGAGGTTGCTGTCATTCCTTGCATGTTCTTCATTCCTCCCGTGCAATGCTTGAGGCTCTCACACCGGGCTACCTGTGCCACTTTGCAGGAGAGCCACATCAAAATCCTCTTCTTCCAAGAGGCCTTGAGGTCTGACCCCAGTGTGAGAGCTGCAGCCCGAGAAGGGTCTCCCTGTGCTCTCTCACTTGCAGGGTTGTAGAGAGCGTGTTGCTGGTCTTGCCTAATTGATTGATGTCTCGTTATTATTAAAGAATGGGGTAATGACCATCGTCATTGCAAGGGCTTATTTACAACTCCATCCCTCCTGTTTGTTAGCCTCAGATGGCATGCTGGAGCTCTGGATAACTTGCTGGCCCTCTGAGCTGATTCTTCTCCCTGATTGTGTACTATTAGGGCCTAGACAGCAAGGGCTTATTCATTTCTTCTTCACCAATGAGCTTGATTTTTCAGTTCTTTCAATGGCTTAGACCTGCCTTTTGTAAACTTGGGAATAGATGCCAGGGGAATAAATGCTATGGGGCCATAGGGCATGTCTCTGCTTTGGTTTGAAACCCAGCTCAGATATGAACTGACTGTATGAACTTGGGCAAGTCTCTTAATCCCTATACACCTTGGTTTCCTCTCCTGTACAATATGGATAATGGTACCTGCCAAATACAGTTGTTGTGAGGAGAAAACCTCATATCATGTGCTTAGCTCCGTACCTGACTCCCGAGCAGTGTCTGTTGTGTGGTTGTCAGTATTGCTAGCTTCATTTCTTCCTATGAGAAAAGTGAAGCTGAGATTGCAATTCGTGATTCTGATTGGCTGCTGGCCGCTTCTCCACACGGATTTCTTCACAAAATTTCTTTTGGCATCTTCCTTCCACCCTACCCCTAGTCGTGATGACGCAGTAAAACTCTGCAGCCACCCCAGTTCCAGCATTGACTGCAGCGCCCAGTGAGCTCTCTGAGTCCTTAGCGCAGCCACCAACACTGATTGGCTCTGGCCCTTCTGAGTCCCCCAAATAACTGATCTTGGAGGGGGACAACCCAGACTCAGGTGAAAGGTATGAAATTGTTCACAGGAATAGTTTTTAGAAAGTTGTAAATATTTAATGAACAACTCTCTCCATGTCTTCAGCTTTGATTCTTATCACCAAATTCCTTAAACACTAGGCTCCAACTATTGCTTTTCCCTGAACATTCCGTGTTCAGAACCTCTGAGCATATGTGGAGGCTGTTTTCTTCTGTCTGAAAAACCCTTCTCTCCCTTCCCTTGTCTTCATTTGGCTGATTTCTACCGTCTACCCTGTAGTCCAGGTTTCCCCTTGGTTAACGTCCTCCTGAAGATTGCCAGGTCTTCAGATTTCTATGGAAAAGAGTCATATCTCAGTGCTCCAGTTTGTCTCTTTATTCTCAGTCCTCCTGCTTTGTCAACATTTTCTTTAACTGCCAAACATCACAACTTAACAGACAATGAGATAACAGAGAGTGGTTATCAAAGACTCATGGTCATGAAGAGGGAAGGGTGTACTGTTTATCTTTGACTGAAGGTTCTATAGTAGAGGCCTCCGTGCTCCTTGGTTTTTTGTATCAGCTCTGTATGTATGAACACGAATTCTGTCCATCCAAGCATCCATCCATTCAACAATAAAATGTTCATTGAGTAGCACAAACTTGAATCAGACAAAAGGCGAATCCCTGCCTTTTATGAGCTCACAGACCAATACAGGAGAGAAGTATGCATACAAAGATTAAAAAGTGAATCAAAATTCAGTCACTATCATGTGATCAAGGTGTTATGGAGAAAACAAAATTGCTTTTTGATGGGGATACTAGGGAAAGTAGTATTTGGTAGGTAACATCATACCTTAGCTTGACCTGGAAGGAAAGATGGAACTTCAACAGGTAAGAGTAGAGATGAATATTTCCAGGAACAGGAAGGAGCTGGAGCAGTGACACCAGTTATACTGTTGGGACATTTCACACATCCACGTATAGCTTGAAGGAGGTAGTGGGAAGTGGGACTAGATAGCTGGTTATCACAGTGAAGGATAAGCTAGATGAGAAATGTCGACTGCATTTGGTAGGAGCCATGGAATCACAGAAAGGTTCTGAGGTCCGAGTGACATCAGCAGAGCTGTGCTTTTGGCAGACTTATTTGGCAATGTTGTGCAGAATTTACTTCAGGGATCAAAAGTGGATTAGAGACTCAGTTAGAGAGTGAGATGTCTGGCTGGACCAAGCTGTGGGCAGTGGGCTACGTAGGAGAGAAGGGTATGAGAGTGTTCAAGAAGCCAGATGCATTCAGCTTGGATGCAGAATTGAAGGAGATTTCAAACGCAGTAAACAGGGAGGTGATGAGATCCTGACAGAACGGCCAGTTTTGGAGGAAGATGTTGAATTTCACTTGAGAGAAAGGAATTAGAGGCATCAGCAAGAGCATCTAGATGGAGGCGTCTAGCTGCAGAGGGAATTGTGTGGCTAAAGCACAAGGGCGTTGGATTATCTGCATTAAGAACTTCAAGGGAAGAACAGCAGACAGAAAGCCGATGGGTCTGTTCTTCAGTGTGTAGACTTGTTTTATCTTACGAGGGACCCATTAGCCAACTAACAGCTTTCCTGGACCGAAGACAAAGGGAAACCAACTGCCTAGACGGGGTGATTGGGACACCAGAAACATCCCGTGCGGAGCAGTTTCCCTCCACCATGAGGCTGGAACCCAGACACAGTGTATCTGCTTTACGAGTCACGGGTTACTTCTTCCGGCCACCCCATCAGTGTATCCAGATGACAGCATCTTTCCTGTCCACCCTGCCCTGCCCCACCACCTGCACCCCCAGGATAGACGGTGAGGAACCAGAGTGTGATTTAAAATCCCGTCTCTTCCTGGAGTCCCAGAGGGAAACAAACACACCAGAGTTGTGTGACACCCCAGAAGGCAGGAACGCCAGTTGAAAGTGAGACCGGGTCTTGAGGTGATTCTTGAGGAATCACAGATCATTCCCTTTTCTCTGGAGACTGGCTGAGACCATTGTCCCCGAGTCCTTGGGAGTTTACGGTTTTGTATTAAATTTAAGTGTTTCCTTTTGATGAAGTATTTTATGGTGGTATTATAAATTACTCTAAGGAAACTTTTTAGTCAGCAAGAATTTATGACAATGATAAATTTGGGCAATGTCTTTTTAAGTGTCTCTGTGAATGAATACTTTCGAAATTTCCCCAGGTTCCAGTCAAAGATAGAGGCTATTGGTGATTATTTTTGTACCTTCCACGTCTCAAGTGACTTCTTTTATTAAGATTCCCAAGAAAAAGACTTATGATTTACCCTGATGACATATTAACAGCGAGTCATATCAAATACATTTTTCTTTCTCATGTACCAGAAAGTATTTTCTTGCCGTTAGCCTTTGGGGTACAATGAATTACAAAAAGTTCTCTGGTGTTTTTCTTCAACATTGAACATTTCTTAGCTTTGTAAGTTATCAAAATAGAGGGTCTGGAGAGAAAAAGAAACAGAAATGAGTGTAGGATAGTGTCTTACCGGCCAGACTTAAAAGGAGATAAAAGTCATCCTGTGGCTTTCATTTATTAAATGATGGAATTGGATCAATATCATGGTGAATCCCAATAATGGATAAGAAGAACCACCCCTCCCCCACATTGCACTCAGCCAAAATCAGATGGATCAGTGGCCACACTGAAATATTGCCAGTATAAAAGAGAGCTCATATTTTGCACTAAAAATAATTTTCGGGGTAGTTTTATTTGTAACAGAAACAAAATTATTTGAATTTCACAGTGTTCTTTATTGTTTATCTCTTAGGCTTTGCTTCTTAGATGTGTTTACAGCAGAAAAAGCAATCAAATCACTGGCCACTTCAGATTTTCCCAAGAGTAGATGAGTCATTTATGACTCATTAGAGGAGGGAAGCATCTTTCATCTATTGGGAAAAAAAGCCCTTTCTTCTTTCAGATAATAAAACTGTCTTCGTCCTCCGTATGCAAGCCCTCACATTTGAATTCAGAGGTCTTAAGAGCAAGTTAAAATCAAACAACATGTCCTTTGCGTATTTCACAAGTACCATCTCCATACAACTAGTTAACGATTTTCAGGTCTCTGTCAGATATCATTTTGACCTTGAAATTTTAATTTGGGTCCTTATAAATAGAAGCTAAAACTGCATGAAGACAAAGGGAGAAATAGCGAAACAATAGGACTTATATATGTAGATTGTGGCTCCAGGGGAGTATTTCTCTTCTTTTTTGGGGGGGGAAAGGGTGTAGTGTAGAAATGCAGAAATGTGTAGTGCACTTTCACGTCTCTTGACATGCCCAACACTGGACTATTGATCTCTGTAGAAGGAACTGTCTGGATTTGTGCAAAGAAAAGAAGTTCTGGCACAAGTTCTTGACATAAAATTGTTGCTCTACTGATATCAGCTCATCAAAGTAATTTTGAATGGTTTGGAGTTTAAATTGTAATTCTGTACTGAAAATAATATATACATGAATGAATAGATGAGGGAATACATGAGCCATTCTTCTGGGACATCGGGGGACCCCAGACACTGCCTTGGTAGCTTTTCCAAGCAAACTGGTGGATGCTGTTGAATCTGCAAAGTCTCTGTGGTTGGCTAGACATTCTAGAACTCATTTGAATGAACTAGAACTGGCGTGAAGGCTATAGAGCTCATCTTGTTTAGCACTCTGTTCAATGGCCATTGATTGCCCATCTATTTATCCTTCATTTATTAGTTCTGCTCACTCAGGAGCTTTGGCACTGAGTTGTTTCTCCTCCAAGATGCTCACTGAATAAGGTCTTGTATTGTAGATACACTAAGGGTTCCCTGACCATTTACTGTCCAGCTGGTACTTCCCCAGTAAGTGGAGACACTTCCTCGCCACCCATAATATATGTGCCATCTCATCCACTTCAGACCAGTGATGAGTTGGTGTGTGTACAGTGTGGACTGGGTCCTCAGTAACAATGGCAGGTCCTCCTAACAATGGCTAGATGGGCACTGATGTGAAGTGGTGGGTCTGGTGCAAAAGCCAAATGCAAATCCAAGGCAAAGGTGGACTTGGGAAACACAACAGATGATGGAGCGCAATCCAATTCCAGGCTTAGGGTCTCAAATCAGAGCATGGAAGAAGCGTCGCATAGCAACTAAACGACCTTTGATCATCCATTGACCTGCTCGTAAAGTTATGCATATATCACCTCTCTTGAGCACACTGGGGACCAACCTGATATGTCTCAACAAGCTGCCCATGGCCGGTGTTCCTCCAGGGTCTCTCTCCTACTACTCCCTGTCTACCCCATCCCTGCCTGCCTGTATTTTCCTCCCTCATCCTTGGTCAAGTGTGTATGTTTCAATCTATGTAAGTTGACTCTATGATGCTAGACCCTGGCAACTGGAGTATAAAGTCCAGAAATACTTGGAAAAGTGTAAGAAACAGTTCATGAGCAGTAGACCTGCAAAACAGGGTTAGGAAGATGTACTGAGTGCTTGACTTGATGTGGCAGAACCAAGTGGGATGGCGGCGCCCTCACCCACAGCCCCGCACTGACTGAGCAGCAAGGGTGTGGGGAGAACAGGGGCTGGAGGCAGCGTGCAGGGCCTGCGCACCCTCCCCCGGGACCTCTCTCCCTTGTCTCTGGAGTTGTACACTATTTGCAGGCTTTCATGACTTGCCTTGTTATAAAAGGGAGTCTTGCAAAGGTTTACTATAATTTAAGATTACTATAATTTAAGATTCTCATTTAAAACTCTCCATGACACACTCAAATTGAGTCACTGATTTAAAAACAAAAAGCACTTCTAAGACATACCATCCGAGAATGCCAATAATTTGCTATGTAGATATTTTGAAGTTAAATTATAGCATGATTCAGTAATAATAAAAATAGCATAAATGTTAGGAATGGATAAAAAGATAAATCTACTGTTCCAATGTAGCTCTTTTTATTAACACATAGTCCCCTCCCTTCCTTCCTGCCCAGATTTGTTCTGTATCTACTCTTCCTGGGTACTTTTTTAGGCCCTGGAGATACAGCATCACAAAATAAAGATTTCTGCCCCCCTGGAGCTTACAGATATTAAGCAACAGACATAAAAATAAGTAAATTACATAGTATATTAGGAGCTTTACATTTTATTGGACAAACAGAAAAAAATCAACCAGGATAACATGATGTGAGATTGCCTGGGAGGAAGGGGCAGGTAATGGCCTTAAGGAAAATGATCAGGGCCTGTGAGCCAAGCCTTCAAAGTGGGAGAGGGAGGTCACCGCGTGAATGTATGGCGGAAGAGCAGAGAGAACCACAGCCACTTAAGTCTTGAGGTAGGAGCTTGCCTGGAAAGTTGAAGAATGGCAAAGAGACCTGTATAGCTGGAGCAAAATCAGTAAGGAGGGAGAGGTGGACATAGAAAATAAGGTCAGAAAGATGAGATGGGAGAACTTGGGAGGGAGCATGTCTTAAAGAGATTTGCTGATCCATTGCCTGAAAATGGTCTGGAAGAGAATATCTACGCATTTATCAAATTTCTTCTAATGAACGTGCTAATGAATCATTAGCTTTATTGTTTGCTGCTTTAAAGAGCACATGCTTCATCCATTTACCTTTGTAGAATCTGGTAACCTGAATGTGTCTGGGATCATGAGGATCTTCTCTGTCTAATTTATTGTATAAACTGCAAATGTAAATCATACAGTTCTCACATGCAATTTCAGTTGAGAGGGTAATGGCAGTGTTGCTGTAATTGAGACATTCCAACTTGGGGGGGGGGGCAGTGCCTGCCGAACCACTGAATCGGAATGCCATTTCAGTTTTTTAAAGATGTTTTTCGTTTTAAAAATAATTTCCAGAGTGTCATTTTTGTAATTTTAATTTCAATTTATAGCCTAAACATTGCAGTGAGCTTTGGGTGATATTTCAGCTTGCTTTGGGTCTTTGTCTGCTAATGTTTCTATTATTACATTCGTAGTGAAGCAGCACATTAAAAAAAGAACAAAAACTTCTGATATAAGCATTTTCTAATTATGCCCTATTAACGGAGCACCAAACACTCCAGGGAAACTTCTTGTCGTTGTTTCAGGCAGTGATGTTATGGTGGTAGTTTTACATCTTTTCTACTTTTTTCCATGGCAAGAACAGGATATGAGTCTGTGGACGCTGACTGTGAAGTGCTAGAAATGGAGTGGGTCTTAAAGATGACCTAGCGCACACCTTATATTTTTCAGATGACCCTGGTAAGGTAGCTTGATGAAGAATCCGTACTTACGTCGTGTTTTCCTGAGCTTATGAAAATATGGATTATTATTGCGCCCTACTCTAGTCCGCGTCTGGCCATGTAAAGTAAGTGGTATCTAGGTTAATGAAATTCTTGTGGGGTTTTATTATCAATTCATTCTTTTCTGTTGGAAGAATAGTTCTTTAGGTTGATGAAACACATGAAGCTTGAAAAAGGCAACAGAGATAGGGTTTAAGGTGTCTTTTCTCTCCCCATGGTTAGGACACTGGACAAATGATGACGGCAAAGATTTTCTCAAAGAGGAGACGCTCAGCTTGGTTTTCGTAAAGCTGAGGGAGTCGCTGTGTCTCGCTGTGCGTGCGTTGTCATTCTGTAGAGATTGACCGATCTTCCCTGCTAGGGAACTGCAGACTTAAAATTCACCACTCACAGGGAGAGTCACACCTCTCCATAAGAGGCGGTAATGACTGTAATAAAACAAGGTGCAGCTCAGAGAACAGAAGAGAATCACCGCTGGCAATGGGGGTGTGAACGTGATCCAATTAATGGTCACACCAACGGGCTCAGGCAGCCGTGAGTAACAGAGCACACCCATCGTCGCAGTCCCCAAGCCGGGTGCGGGTTCTGGTGCTCTGCGCGCTCTAGGTGTTCCTGGACAGGATGCTGGACTTCTGTTTCCTCGTCTGTGAGGTGAGAATTGCAGCGTGCACCTCCCCAGGGGCAGAGTGAGAGAGAAGAGCTCAGTGTGACAGCCGGTGCCATCGACAGGGCCTGCTGTGGAAAGGGCTTCCTAAGCCTGACATCCCTAAGCCCCTGATGAAGGGCGCAGTGAGCTCAGTGTGGGAGCTGAGAACCCTCCTCAGGCACTGACACGTCTGTGGAGATGAAGGGGTTAAAGAACTGCTCTTTCAGACTTTTTTTTCTTTTTTTTTTTAGAAATATTGAGTTTTACCAGCCATAGATCTGGGAGTGTAGCGCTGGGGGCAGCTAAAATGGCAATTCCTGATAAATTCAGGGTATGGTGTCTCCAGGTGAGCCTGGCCCCATTGTCCATACTGCCCTGTTGATTAGCCAATGAGGCAGCGTTCAAAGTGCCCCACGCTTTTCTTTTCTCTTTTTTTCCTTCCCTCCCTCCCCCTTCCCCTTCCCCCTCCCTTCTCTTTCCTTCCCCTTCTTTCCCCCCTTTGTGGACTGGGTTAGCAGCTCAGGAGAGCAAGCATTTGGGTTTCTCCATCATTGCGGCCTCTTGCTGACTTCTGCCCCTGACTTCTGGTTGTGGCCCAGTACCAATGTCTTAAGGAGTCTGGTTACCTGTATGCTTTTTCATTCAGGGAAAGAAGCATTGCTGTCATGAGACACTGGTATAATGGGTGCTATCGTGAGCCACCCAGAACCCGCCTTGAGTACTGCGGGAAGCGCTGCAGATACTCAGTCCTCAAACAGCCTCAAACAGCCCTCTCATCTGAAAAGCAGCACTTTGCCCAGGGCCGCCCACATCCAGTGACTGATTACTGGAGGAGCTTTAAAGGCCTGGCCTCTCACACCATCTCGGGACAACTCTGAAGAGCCTTCCTGGCTTCACAGCTCCCCACAGGACCATCTCAGGCCTTTGTGGAGCATCTCAGCTCAGCTTCCTCCTGTGCCCAACCCTGTTTCCATGTCCCTTGCATTGTGGCAATTCCATAAGCCCTACCTAAGAAACCTACTGTGTGCTCCTCTCCACCTCAGACACTGCTTTCCGGAGACCCTGACTATGATAGTGACCACATGTGTTAAAGGTGTGTGCATATGGACATGCATCAAGAATGCTTTCAGTGCCCACTTTGTCAGTACCTCTTGAGAATGACACGCCCTTTCGTATCCCACCCTGCCGTTTATTCTCTTCACTCTGCAGTTTCTCATCATTTTCCACTCTTGGTTGCATTTATGGGCCATTGAATTTTATTTAAAATTTAATGCATTTATTTCTGCTGTACAGCAAGATGATTGGGACATATATGTATATTCTTTTCCATATGGCTTATCATAATTAAATGTTGAATATAGTTGAGTAGAGGATATTGAGTATAGTTCCCTGTGCTATGCAGTAGGACCTTGTTTATCCATCCTATATGTAGTAGTTTGCATCTGTCTTTAGTTTTCTAAGGAACCTCCATACAGTTTTTCCATGGTGGCTGTCCCTCCAACAGCGTAGGGAGGTTCCCTTTTCTCCACACCCTCTCCAGCATTTGTTATTTGAGGACTTTTAAAAAATGGCCTTTCTGAAAGAATCCGCCTTCAATGCGGGAGACCTGGGTTTGATCCCTTGGGTGGGAAGATCCCCTGGAGAAGGGACAGGCTACCCACTCCAGTACTCTGGCCTGGAGAATTCCATGTACACAGTCCATGGGGTCGCAAAGAGTCAGACAGGAGTGAGCGACTTTCACTTTTTCTGACCAGCATGAGGGGATACTTCATTGTAGCTCTGATTTGCATTTCTCCAATAATTAGCAATGATGAGCATCCTTTCACGTGCCCATTTGGCCACCGAATTTTAAATTCTATCACTTTTTTTTTTTCCTGGGAGTGGTCCGTGTGTCTAAGCGCAGAGGTGGAGGGTGAGGGAGTGGGGCCAGTGACCAGACCAGGCATTTCAAAAGTTCGGATCAGAACTTTGCAGTTCATAGGAATAGTTTCAAAGATTTAAAATTTTTCTTCCAATTTTCATCTTTAACCCCTCTTCAATTGTACATTAAATTTCTCGTGATAAGCTGTTCACTTTCAAGTATTCAAGAGCTGACCGAGTCAGAAGTGAATTTTATTTTTGAAGAATGATCTGAATTCATGTTCATTTATTGGTTGTATTTTGCTTTGGATGGTGGAGTTACAGGTCATTTTCTGGTTTTCACTGTTTCTGTCTGCCCCCCTCAATTTCTAAATAAAAGGCACGTATTACTTTAGTAAATGGAAAAAAAAAAAGTTCAATTAAGAAAACTCCCTCACTACATCCTGCGGATGTCCCTGGCAGCTGTGGTAAGAAAACCCTAAATGCTTTTGACCTCTGTGAAACGAGCACCCTGTTTGAACCTGGAGATAAAACTTGAGGGGTTTTTGGTCAAGACAGAAAGAATTGTTAGAGGATAGGGGCATATCTCATGCCTCAGCTCGTTATCTCAGAAAATGGACTTTTTTTCAGTGCAAATTACAGAAAAGAAGATGTGAGCCTCACAGGCAGGGTTGGGAAATTTCATCTCCCTTTTTACAGATGTTCATTAACATAACAAAACATTAGTGAATGTTTAGCCTGTACTCTTGTCTGTTCTAAGCAGAGACTGAATAAAAATATGTCAGAAGTAAGTCAACTAGACTAGGAAGGCATTTTCATCCGGGAAAAAAAAATGATGTAAAATATGTGGTCACCAAAGAAGGGCCACCGTGTTTTATTTCGTAATTATGAAAATTTGTCTCTTTTGACAAGTAAAATGAATTTAGGCACTCAGGCATGGGAAGAAAGTTGAATTGTCTGAAAATTAAATCAAAGTAAAAATGAAAAATATAAATGGGTGTTTCATATTCACTGACATGGGAGTCATCCTTTAGATCTGACATTTTGAAGCAATCCCTGAGAAACCTGATAGCTCATACCTCTGAGTAAATTATGGTCCTGAGCAGTGTGGAAATAATTGAGAATGTTTGTTGTTTTTAAATAAATGCAATAAATCTGGAATGGCGTCAGTGGTCTAGAGTATACGGAGCACCATTTTATACCCGGGGATGTGTGATGCGCTGACATCTGCATCCCAGAGAGACACTTGTGTGCAGACGCAATGGGCGTGGCAGGACCTGGGTGCTCACATATGCACTTTATAAAGACAGCTGCATGGTGTTGGCCAAAGGGAGCGACGCCCAACAGACCGGTCACATCTGGCTCCACCGTGACACAGAGGCGTGGTTTGGGCCAAGTCATTTCCCTTTACAACAGGAGAATGAGGATAAGACTGTGCTTTCTAGGGGTGCTAGGAAGATTGGTAAGCATTCATTCAATTGTTGCCATCATGGCAAGTGTGAAAACACTTCAACCATAGTGCCCAGCCTTGATTTGTGAGTAGGACCTCGGTGAACGGGAGTCAAAACTCCACCTGAGGACTTCTCGTCATGTGTGCTTTACTGCATGAGCTTTGTGTGTATACATGTGTGTGTGCTTTGCGTGTGTGTTTCTGTGCATGTGTGTAATGTGTGTGTGTGTGTATATGCATACACTTTGTGTGGGTGTACTTTGCATGTACACATTTGCACACACATCTGTGTGTGTGCACGGATGGTGACTACACCCGTGAAATCAAAAGATGCTTGCTCCTTGGAAAGAAAGCCATGAGAAACCTGGACCATGTATTAAAAAAGCAGAGACATCACTTTGCCGAAAAGGTCCATATAATCAAAGCTATGGTTCTTTCAGTAGTCATGTACGGATGTGAGAGTTGGACCGTAAAGAAGGCTAAGGCTGAAGAACTGATGCTTTCAAATTGTGGTGCAGGAGAAGACTCTTGAGAGTCCCTTGGACCACAAGGAGATCAAACCAGTCAGTCCTAAAGGAAATCAGTCCTGAATATACATTAGTACGACTGATGCTGAAGCTGAAGCTCCAGTCATTGGCCACTTGATGTGAAGAGCAGTGGAAAAGACCCTGATGTTGGGAAAGATGGAAGGCAAAAGGAGAAGGGGGTGGCAGAGGATGAGATGGTTAGACAGCATCGTCTAACTTAATGGACATGAATCTGAGCAAACTCTGAGATAGTGAAGGACAGGGAAGCCTGACATGCTGCAGTCTATGGGGTAAACAGAGTCAGACACGACTTAGCAACAGAACAACAACAATAACGACGATGTGCATGGATGTGCATGGAGGTCATTTGTGTCTGGGTGTGCTCTTGTGTGCACTCTGTGTGTGCATTGTGTGTGTGTGTGTGCACTTTGAGCTTCTTTCAGCGATGAGGTGCCTTCTGGGACTAGTAGGGAACCATTCTTTGTGCCTCGTGGGCCTGCAGCCTGACTGAGGAGTAAGTGTGGGTACTTTTAAGCTGTAACCCAGTCAAGTTTTGGGTAACCTACATCATTTAAAAATGGATGAGTCTAAAAAAAATAGTGTCTTGTGGATGACTCATGAGGTTGGGAGCACTTTTAATTAGTTCCATAGTCAAGACAAAACTCTTTGATCAAACTTGAGTAGAGGGGTTCATGATAAGAAGTTGAGAGTGTGAGAGTAATACGAGACAACTGACTGTAAGCCCTTTACATCTCTGTCTGTATCTGGTCCCTCCTTCCTTTCCCTTCCCCCTGGGAAAATGTGGTCTCTTGGCTTTGACATCTGTGCCAACCATCCAGCTGATCTGATTTTGCACTTTGAGCTGGTTCTTTCTGCTTCTTTTTACACACAGGTGCCCAAATGGCCACTCCACTTGGCCTTCTTGGACACCATTCTTTCCTATTCTCATCCTTGTTTTCTTCCTTCCCAGCAGTTTCATTCTTCACACCCACCTCATCGATCTGCGTGATTGTTCATCTTCCCCGCTGGACCCAGGCGTCTTAAGAATAGGTGCTATAACTGTCTGGTTTATTCAACATCAGAGCCTCCCACAGTGTCTGGAACACAGGAGTTGCTAAATAAGTATCTGCTATGTGAATCCATGGATGACCGCAGCCTCAGACTTACATCGTACCTGATTTTTGTGACCATCTCTTGTTTTTACCCAAGTAAAAACATCCTAGTGACTTTTTCTAGCCAGTCTCTCCATTTTCTCTGGTTCCAAGCTAATCAGCATATTTTATCCTCTAACCACACACACACACACACACACACACACACAAACCAAAAAACCAAAAGACAAATGGTTGAGTTTGCCCAAGCTGATCCAATAAGACTTAATCCTAACTTCTACGGAACTATTAGATAAACGGTGGCTAAGCTGTCTGGTATCTATTTTGCTGTGCAAGAAGGGAGTCAACATATAGGAAAGCATATGCAAAAGGTAGAGAGGAACAAAGTCCTGAAGAAACTGTTTTAGTCCCTGGATCCAGCCTTACCTAAAGCAGTTTGCGTCTGTACTTCTGAGTTGGGAGAGGCAAAACATTCTTCCTTCATCTCCCTCAGCTTTTCCTTTTCAGTAAGCCCAGAAGATTTGGGGTCCTTATTCTAAACCTCAAGATTTCCCGTCTTGAATTCACTCGATGGAAAGGCCAGCATTCCCTGTAGCAGGCAGCTGAGAACAAAATTCCCTTAGGATGAACTTTGGTCCAGCCCAGATCTCTTAGAGTCTTGAGGGCACCTTCTCTGCCAAGTGCCTACTACAAAGAACTGGTGGGGTAAGGTTGATTTTGTTCAAATAGTATTACCAAGGAAGTTGTAAGAAATGAGTTTGAGGCAGGCTTATGGCACCCCACTCCACTGTTCTTGCCTGGAAAATCCATGGACGGAGGAGCCTGGTGGGCCGCAGCCCATGGGGTCACAGAGTCAGACACGACGGAACGGCTTTACTTATGTTACTTTCAGCCCAAGAACCTCAAATGCAAATGTCTTCCAGGAGTGAGTTAACTCAGGCTGACTCAGTTGGTCGTGATACACGCCAATTTTTCTTGAGGTATCCACTCTGGTCCTGGCAGTTGTGTTTCGAGGGTCATGTGGCCTGTTCCATGCTCATCAGGAAGATGCAGAAGTTTCTTTCAGGAGATTTGGGATCAAGGAACAGAAAGGGCAGCAGAAACAACAGGCTCTTCAGGGATAATCGACAGCATTTAAGACAACATTTATGAAGCTGTGTGGAAGCCTGACCTGGAAGTGCAGGAAGGAGTGGGAAAGTCTGTGGATACATAAAAGGTTTTGGTTGAGCTTTCCAGGGAGTTCCTGGGAGCACCCCTGAGCCTTCCTGGGTGGGGAGGCAGGAAACAGAACTTTCCTCTAACTTCTTGCAGGATAAAAATGGAGGTTCTGTGTATTCACACAGCAAAATACTAGGGTATTTTCCCTTAAGTCCTGTTCCCCACCCCCTTGGTGTTTCCAAGTCTTCTGTGCATTTGATGGTGTGCCCTGTGTAGCTGGTTGCTTGGGCTCCATACGTGGAACTCAGCAGACAGAGCTCAGCAGAGCTAACACCCTACTGAGGTTCCAGTTTTCCCCTTCCCAATGTCACTGATGGAGAAGAGAAGTCTCCCAGTGGCACGTAGCTGAGAACTGGACCTCCCTGGGGTGGGGCCAAGCCCAAAGGTCTGAGGACCATCATCAGAGAGGGTCCAACAGAGAACACTGTTGGGAGGTGGGGGATGGGGAGAGGTCCCTGGCTGGTCCAGGTTTTGACGGACACAGTCATTGGCTTCGGCCTGAGATAAAGGACTCCTGTTGCCAAGGGAAACTGAGGCCTTTTGGAGGAGTACAGGACTGGCTGGAAGGACCTCAGCCGTCCAGGGGCCAAGGGGAGGGGAGGATCAAGCTGTGACAATGGCAGCCCGGATGAAAGCCCAGCCCGTCTCTGTCTATCCCCACTCGTGGTGCAGTGGAGGGCATGTTCCCTAATGTCTTTTTGACTTGATTTTCTTCTCAGTAATGTAGGGGTGAGAACACTTGCCTGGCAGACCTGCTGTAATTACTAGATGAGAAAAAGCATGTAAAGTGTCGTATGGGGTTCCTGGCAGATGTGATGGGCTTGGTCAAGGCTGCTGCTCCTCTGATTTCTCTCCCTATTTGTTTTGCATCGAACGTTTCTACCTGGACCAGTAGTGCCCAGGAAGACCATCTTTCTCAGCACTAATTTCCAAGCGCTAATGGCAGGTGCCCTGTGTATATTTGAGTTCCTTCCTTTATGGGCTCAGTGAATTTCTATTGAACATGTGCTCTGAGCTTTGATCTACATTAGGCACAGTTGATACATCATGGACAAAGCAGAAGCTGTCCCTACTCTCATGCTTTATGCATTTAGCCAGTACCAGGAGCTGTCCCCCTACTCATCGCCACCTTGGGCTATACCCTCTTTCCCCTCCAAGGCCCAGTATGACATAGGTATTATTATCCCTGCTTTACAGAAAGACAGCTATGACTTAGGTGGATGTGAGCTCCTGGGTACACGAAGATATAAAACAGAATGGACTCCAGGGTCAGAGACGACTTCAAGACTCCTGCTAATGAATGGAATCTGGGCTAGGGGCTCTCCTGTGGGCCAGAGCAGGCTTGACCTTCCCTGGTTGAGGGGAGGAGGTAGGTATGCCTCAGTGAAGAGGCCGACGTCTATTTTCCAATTCTAGGGTGTGTGTGTGTGTGTATGTGTATGTATGTGTTTGTATGTAAGAGAGACAGAGGGAAATAGACAGAGGCTGTAGACTTTGTACCCTAATTGCAGCTTCATAACTGTGACTTTAGATAATTGTCTTACGGCTCCCTAAGCCTCAGTTTCGCCGTCTGAAAAATGGAGATTATGGTTTGACTGCTGTCAGAGCTGAACGCAGCGGGGCCTGTGACGTGCTTAACCCAGGGCCTGGCACAGAGCACGTGGGGCCCAAGTCCTCCCCTGCCCAGGCCACCGGGAGTGGGTGGTGTGATGCCCATCTCGCAGCAGGGGAAACGGAGGCTTGGAGGGCTCTGATATTTACTGCTCTTCTGGGGGTCTTGCAGCAGCTGGTGGCGGGGGGGTGGGAACCAGAACCCAGAGCCTTTCTATCTGACTCCAAAGCCCTCTCTTTGATGGATTGTTATTGGTTTTTCTTCACTTTTAATAACACTGGCTTCTCTGTGTACACTGTGGCCCAAGAGTCTGCAAGTTGGGGAGTCCGTGGCAACATTCTGGGCTGCTCCTGGGCACTGTTGCTCTTTGCTGGGGGCAGGTCTTTCAGACTAATGGTAAATTCCCCTTCCCCACTAGGACCCTGGTCCCGAGGAGCAGCATTGTCATACACACAGTGACACTTTTGTTTTATAAATGCATGTTTTAAAATTAAACTGACAAAATCTGCATGTGGTTTAAAAAAAAGGCAGAACAAAATGGTCCAAAGTCGAAAGGATTGTCTCTTCAAGTTCAGATTCTTAGGCTCCTCTTCCAGGGGAAACGATGGTTGTGACAGTTTCTTATTTTTAAAATTTTCAAATTTTCTCCCCGTTTGTAAGTATTTGTATGTTTGTGTATGCGTGTGTGCGTCTGTATCTACATATCCTTCATTAATGCCAGTGGGTGCTTACTCTATGTACACACACACACACACACACACACACACATACTACATCCTCTTGTGCCTCTCAGTAACTTAGAAAATATTTTGTATCATCTCTGTTAGGTCTGCTGCTGCTAAGTCACTTCAGTCGTGTCCGACTCTGTGCGACCCCATAGACAGCAGCTCACCAGGCTGCCCCGTCCCTGGGATTCTCCAGGCAAGAACACTGGAGTGAGTTGCCATTTCCTTCTCCAATGCATAAAAGTGAAAAGATAAAGTGAAATCGCTCAGTCGTGTCCGACTCTTAGCGACCCCATGGACTGCAGCCCACCTGGCTCCTCCATCCATGGGATTTTCCAAGCAATAGTACTGGAGTGGGGTGCCATTGCCTTCTCCACCGTTAGGTCTAGCTTATTCTTTTTTATCTCATTAGGTGAACTAGGTCTAGGCTAACTGGATTTCTTCTAAGGCCAGTAGTATAAGTCTTGCATTTGAGACCAGGAGCTGGCAAATTTATTTCTGAAAGGGCCAAATAGTAATTGTTTTAGGCTTTGTGGGTCATATGGCCTCTCTCAGAACTACACAACTCTGCGCTTGTTGTACAAAAGTAGCCAGAGACAACATGTAAATGAATGAGTCTGTCTATATTTGAGCACATCTTTATTTATAAAAAGTCAGTGTGCCGTGTCTGTCCTGTGGCCTGTAGTTTTCAAAACCTGATTCTACATCTTGCATGAGTGGTTGTCTGGAGAAAGGATCAACACCTCAATTTGCAGGAGAAAGGATCAACACCTCAATTTGCAGTTTCCAAATGGCCTAATTCTTACATATCTAAAAACCTCAGGTATAGGCATTAAGATGTGTAAAGTAACCGAAGAAATGGATAAATACTCATTTATGCAAGTGTTTGGGCGTTCGAGATATTAGACCTTAGGATCATGTCACCTGGAGAGTGAATGAGACTGAAAGTTCTAAAATTTTCCCATGTATGTATACAACTTATGCTCTTAATTGTTAATATATCTCCTTATCCTAATACCCTAATACACATTAACTGATCAAATATGCCCTGCTCTGGCCACCTTCATGGCATGTACATGGCTAAAACCATCAATAGTTCTGCTGCTCCTGGGGTTAAACAAAACTGCCTGGGGCCCCTCTCAAGAAGGACGTCAGGTCCTGAGGGAGGCGCTCCTGAGCAGCTTAAGGGACGTGAGCACAGTTGGCCAAAGCCTGAACAAGGGCTGTTGGTGTTCTTGGCTGAGGGCGCACGCAGCAGGCGTGGAGGGAGATTGGAGGATTCAGAGGAGGCAGGAGGCAGAGGCAGGCTCTGAGCAGAGGCGGCAACTGGGGCAGGAGTCAAGGGGGTGGTCCTGGGGTCCCCAGGGGAAACCTTGGAAGGAAACTTTGAGACAGGAACATATGATTTTAATTAAAAGTGCTGGTTCATTCGTCTGCTTTCGTCCCTGTGCCTCCAACAGTCCCTAGGACATAGTAGGGCTCGGTTCACGTTTGTTGGATGAATAAATAGGATGAGTGAATTGAGGTAATGAATACCGCTCAAATGACTTTTTACAGTCAATGTGACAGCTATCTATTTGCATATCAAATCATGTAACAGTGCCTGGCACATAAATGCATGAAGTGTGGTGGTTATTAATGTCACCAGCTATTGTCACAGTGAATTTCAAATACAAGTGCAAATAATGATGATAGCAACAAATGTTTGTTGCATTATACTATGCAAGTTCTGCTTTTAAATACTTTAAATGACTTCCTTCATTTAATTTGTGCAATAAATCAAACTACACACTGTCATTGTTCCATTTTACCGATGAGAAAACTGAGTTACAGAAAGATTAAACTAATGTATGTCAAACTAATAGCTAGATACGAAGTAAAAGCGTGCCTCAGGTGTTTGTTGGAGCAATGGTTCTCTAACTCCAGTGAGCATCAGACTCCCCTGGAGGGCACATTAAAACAGATTGCTGGGCGCCACCCGCCAGTGTGAGGAAAGGCCCAGGAAGTTCCATTTCTAACACATTCCCTTTTGAAGGCCAGAGGCCCTACTTGATAACTGCTAGTTTAGAGAATTTTGTGACTACCATTCCAGTGAAGGCCGATTTGGTTAATGTTGGCTATTCTTGGACCCCCAAAGAACCTTATCATCCTTTAGTGATGATGCCCCATCCTTTTCTCTCACCTCCCCTATGTTTCTCATCTCAAGGGCTCCTGCCAGTTCGGCCAGCGTGGTCACAAACTGAACCCCAGGAGAAAGACACAGAGTTGCTTCAGAAGTGATTGTGCTGAGTTCAAGGTCCAGGCTCCAGAAGTGATGCCCACAGTTTTTCTATGAGCGGGTGGAGTGTGTTTGGTCTCTGCCTGAAACACAAACACAACTCTTCTCTGATTTTAGTGTCTTACCCCTCACAAGTGCTAAATTACCCCATAAACAAAATACATCTGGTGTTTGACTTATGGAAAATATTTCTCTCCGGTTGAAAAGAAGTGTGTGGACAGTCTGACTCCATTAATTTCCACTGGAGTGACTCGGAACCATCTGCTCAGGCTCTGCTGCAAGGGGAGGGGTGAGGGCTGGCCACTTGGCGGGCGGCCTGGGGAGCGCAGCCTGGGCTCCACGGGTCTCTGGGTAGGGGTCTTTGTCACTGGTGTCTCCGACAGGTTGGGGAAGGTGTCCTGACATTGCTTTGTTTACTCTGGAGTTTTCTGAGACCCGCTGGACACACGGAGCGCTCTGTCCTGGTGGAGACAGCCTGGACCCAAGTGCCTTCCTCTCCCTGATTGGGGGTCTGCTGGGTGGGCTGCTGTGGCCAGGATCCCTGTGATAGCTGTGTGGTCCAGTACAATGGACACTTCCTGGTCTCTCAAAGCAGCTCTTCTAGTACGGTTCTGGGCCCTCCCTTCAAGGCTTGCAGGAAGTGAGCGGGACTCCCTCAGGGACCCAGCTGTCTGCAGAGAGCAAGATCTTGGGGAAGGTGCAATAAGCTTTGCCACTGGGGCCCCTAGGAGCAGCTAGGCTCTGAAGTGGCACAGACTTGGGTTCAAACCTGGCTTATTCTTGCTGTGATCACACGTCCTTTGCCAAACTGTTGTGAATCTCCCCGACCTCTGTTTCATCTTTAAAATGAAGATTTTTTTTTTTTTACAATCAAAGTGACAGTTATCCAGTTGCTTATCAAGTCTCTTGAAGAGTGCCTGGCACATAGAAGGTGCTGGAATGACAATGGCTATTGTTATTATTATCAGTTATGAATTCTACATGCTGCACAGTGACCGCCCCTCCCCCACCTCCAGTGTGCACATCTCCCTTGCGTGAGGGCAGGACCAGTGAATATATTAGGTGATGACTTTGAGTTAACCCAGAATGAGATTCTCTAGGTCAGCCTGACATAAGTGGTGAGTCTTTAAATGGGACTGAACCCTTTCTAAACCCAGAGAACTGGAAATGTGAGAGGATCCGTGGAGGCGGCCACGTGGCCCAGGTCTGGGAGCAGCCTAAGAGTGGTTCACAGTTACAGTCAGCAAGGCAGTGGGGGCCTCAGCCCCACGCCCACAGGGAAGTGAATTCTGCTTGTGACCTGAGGCAGCTTGGCAGCCATCTTTTCCCAGTCAAGCCACCAGAGGAGAACACAGCTTAGTGGACGTCTTGATTTCAGTTTCCTGAGACCCTGAGTAGAGGACACAGTCAAACTCTTCTCAACTTACAACCTGTGGAAACTGTGAGATAAGAAATGTGCATTGTTTTTAGCCACTAAATTTGCAATAATAAAAGTAGCAATAGAAAATTGGTACAGAGAAAATAACATCTACCTCAGAGAAATATTATGGGAAATAAATGTGCTGATTTGCAGAGAGCATACAAGACAGCTGGATAGAAGTTCCCTGGTGTGGCTGCCCTGGGTTTCAGGCTGTCTCCCCAGCCAAGTGGTAGAGCCCTTCATCCCTCATCAGAAGCACGTTCTTGCCCTAAACTCTGAGCCTGTGAGCTGGGGTCTTGCTGACCTGACCATCTTCTTCCTGGGGGTGGCTTATATCTTGCCATGACTGGGTCTTGATGCCCACCACTGCCCATGTGAGGTCTAAATATCGACCACTTGTCTGGATCACTATTTTTTTGCTCCACATTTTTGCTGAAAGCATTTTCATTCTTACAAGGCTGGCTCATCCTGCGGGTTTCTGCTCAAATGTCACCACCTCTGAGAAGGTGACACTTAGATGACAACTTAGATGCGCTCTTCTCCCTCGCCAGTCTCAGGGTCCCTGTTTGTCTCCTTCACGGCACTTTCACAGTCTGTAACTAAGCTTCTCTTAAGTTGTTTGGTTTAATGCACTTTTCCCCAGTAGTTTCTCAGGCCCACGAGACCAGATGCCATGCTGGTTTTACTTACTGCTGATCCCAGTGCCAGCTTGGTGCAAAGCATGAGCAGGGGCTCACTCCACATGTGTGTGCAGTGCCTAGGTATGCCCGTGTGGCTGTGTGAGGGCACCACCATACTCAGCCCATGCTGACCCCCAGCTCTTCTCTGATAGCCTGAGATTTCTGTCCTCACCGCTCCGGGCATACCAGCTGATTCCGAGAAAACTTCCAGTGGGATTGCCCCAGATTCAGGCAGCTGGCACTCCTCATCCTCATTGCAGAGAAGATTCTTGACCCCCATTCTCCTCCAAGCCACTCCCTTCTCTCTGTAGCTGAGTCCTATTCCCCAGGCTTCTACTGTGCCTATCCCCAGATACCATGTTTCAGCCTAAATAGAATGAGATGCTTATGTACATTTCAAGAATATATGAGTGTAGAGTCAATCCTGGGGTCTCTGTGTGATGAAGAACAAATACAGGGTTTGCTGACATACAGACAAGCTATTCAGATCCAAGCTCTGCCAGTGACTAGCTTTCTGACTTCAGCAGTAAGTCATTTCCTTGGGCCTCAGTTTCATCATCTGAAAAATGGGATAATTACATCCACATGAAAGGGTGGCTGTGAAGGGGATATGAAATGTGTACAAAGCAAACGTAATTACTGTTCTCCCCAACTTCCCCTTTCCAGCTCTAAAAGTGGAAGAGAGAATGGGGGTCAAGAATCTTCTCTGCAATGAGGATGAGGAGCCAGCTGCCTGGATTTGGGTGCAATCCCACTGGAAGTTTTCTCAGAATCAGCTGGTGTGCCCAGAGCAGTAAGGACAGAAATCTCAGGCTATCAGGGAAGGGCTGAGGGTCAGCATGGGCTGGGTGTGATGGTACCCTCACACAGCCTCTTACTCTATAGCAAAGAAGACCACACTCAGTGTAGTGTGAGTGACGGATGAAGAAAGAGAACTGTTGGTAGGACCAGGCTGTGAACACCCTGGTCAATATCCTGGCAGTCCTGGCCAGTGGGACAGGTCTGGTCCACACTTCTTTGCATTTCCTCAGGCAGGATTCCTTCCTGTGGAGCAGGTTATCACCAATGGGACCATTTCTGTATTCATCCAAAGCTCCTGATTAGAGGCTCATGAATATTCAAATACTTGTCTTCCCTTATTTGCCTGACTATTAGCATTCTGTCTCTAGGCTTATTTTGCGGTTTTTCTCTATTGCACATTTGTTCAGTGATTCACGCTTCATCGTCTGATGTGACCGATTTTGAGATGATCCCAGCTATTCCCGGTTCTCCAAAAGGCTGGGTCTTCTCTCTGCCCTGGCTGCCAGCTTTCCCTTGCTCTTTCTGATTCCAAAGATGAGTGGGTGGTGGAACAGCCTGCAGAGTGCCACTCTGGGAACTTGCTTCTGCATTTTGTAAATTCTTATTAATAATAATAATTCAGCACATATGTCTATCACCTCAAATTTTGCAAAAAGATTTTATATCATCCTGTTAACATTCTTGCTTTCTGCAAATGCAAAAAGCTGACATTCTTTTCTGAATGGGGCCGTGTCTCTTTTCCTTCTGAATATTTAACAATAAGATTTGAACAAAACAGAATCTGTTCTAAAGCCCAGCTGTAAAATGATTTCTCACAATGGCACGACGTAGAGGGGAATTTGTCCTTCTCCTTCCCTCTGCTGCTGGAGCTTTGTGTGAAGTGTGTCCAGCTTTGTAGGAGATGCAGAGCATTGTTGGTTCCTCTTGTTGCTGCAACACATCATCACAGACTTGGTCACTGAGGAAAGCACGGATTTCTTCTCTTACAGCTCTGGAAGTGAGAAGTCTAAAATGGGTCAGAGGGACTGTGTTCCTTTTCTTCTGGAGGAAACTTCTTTTCCTTGTCTTCTCAGCTTCCAAAGGCAACTTGCATTCCTCGGCTCAGGGCCCCTTTCTCCATCTTCAGAGCCAGCACTGCAACGTCCTCACATCTCCCCCAACCTCAGTTTCTCTAACCTCATTTCCTTCTCTGAATTTGACCCTCATGCCTCTTTCCTAAAAGGACTTTGTGATGACTTTGGGCCCACTTGGATGATCTCCTCATATCAAAATCCTTAATTTAGTAACACCTGGAGAACTCCCTTTGCCATGTAAGATAACGTGATCACAGGAGGTTAGGACCTGAATATCTTTGGGTCGCTGTTGTTCCTGCCACACCATCTTTCTGGTGTGATAAGAAAACTCAGATTGCTTGGGACTGTTGCCTGCTTGCTTGCATCTAGGGTACAGATCCTCTGGCTCCTCTTCTTCCTCTCTGCAGGGTGGACTCCTAACAGCTGCCATGAGTTTCTAAGCTGCAGGACCACAATGTTTCCAATGATTACATGGAAGGCTTGAAGGGCTTGACAACAAATATCCAACTGCCTAACCAGATCTATGTATGCCCAAAGCATCTTTCTTAAATGCAATACCCAGTTTTACCCCCACAATCACCTCTGAAACACGTTCAATTACAGCTGAAGTACAGAGAAGTTAAATAATGTGCTGCCTGTTTCTTGTGTAATACATTTCAAATTCAGACCTGATTTTGTGACTTGGTACCTGTTATTTCACCTCTCCACCTGTAAGTACCCATTTCGCAATTGTGAGCATTAAATGAGGTAAGGTTTGTACAGTGCTTTTTATAGGTTCTGGATCAATGCATGTTGACTGTTTTGTAATAATTATCATTACCATCAGGATTATCATCATTTCTGAGAAATGCATTTTCTGTGCTTGCTGAGAACATTTTTGAAGTTGCTGGTATTATTGCTCCTGGGGCATGCACAGAGGTGATTCTCCAAGATTTGTGGGACCCTGGAAGGTCCACATTGATTGGTATGTCCTGTGCAACATAAACAGGGCCAAGTGCCTTGGGCACACTATCGCATCTGATCCCCAGTGGGTAAATACAACTATTGCTCCACTTTACACACAAAGGAGACAAGGCTGGCGGAGTGAAGCGGCTTGTCTATCATATTACTGATGTTAACTGGTGGAATCACAACCCCTGGATGGGCCAGAGCCTGGGCACCTAATCCTAGACCCTCTGTGCCTTGCTGAGTCAGTCCTGGGTAGACATCATAGGCTGTGCTGTCCTCATCCGTCTCTGATGGTTAACACGCCCTGCAGCCTAGAGGCCTGAAAGAGCCTGGGCAGGCTGAGAGCCCGTCGATTAGAGCTCATTGGGATGCCAGTGTCTCAGGCAGAAATCGGCTCTTCTGACTCAGTCCCCATCTCACTGGGCTCCTGTCTGATGGAGCAATGGGCCCCCTGGGGCACTTCTTCATTCTGACTCAGTCCCCGTCTCACTGGGCTCCTGTCTGATGGAGCAATGGGCCCCCTGGGGCACTTCTTCATGCCTGCCCAGAGCTATTTTCTTATATACGTCCTTCTCGACCACCATAAAAGTCAACATTTACATCAAGACCGATATTAATGCCAAAGCATAGACAGCAACTGGGGGAGTTTTCTTTAGAACAGAAAATGTCCAATTTCAGAGATCTTGCTCGAGTGCAAATAAGTGTTGACTTCAGTCCTTCTGGGAGCTGCTGCCATGCATACCAACAGGGTCCCAGAGTTGCACCGAGACATCCAGGCTTCTTACAGAGTGTTTGTCAACAGGAGGATCTACGTGGTGCTGGTGGAGTTCTTGAATAATGTATAAAATCCACACGTTAAGGTTGATTAAAATCCTTAGTGCGTTATCCAACTAGAGCAAAAGGCTCTTGAGTCTCTGATTGTTGAAAATCATTGATCTTCAAGGACTTTTGTTCTCATGCTGTGCTCTAAGACAGTGAATTCCAGGACCATTCTATCCATGAGGAGACCAGCATGAAAAAAGGAACACATGAAGACATCTCCATGTCAAGTCATACAGGATGGGAATATTGCATCATATATTTGATCCTCAGTGAGACAGCAAGGAAGGAAAAAATTCAGAATTTGTCTCTTTTGCTACTTATTCCCAGACAGAAAACTAAAAGGAAGGAAGGCATGAGAATCCAGTCACGAGGGTGTCAAGAACAATGTTCGGTGCTTTGTCACCTGCCATGTGTTTGATTATGTCATCAGGACACTAAGGAAGCTGTGACCTCTGATCTGACTTGTGGCGAACAGACCTATGAACCTGGGTTTTCTTAAACAAGCTTGAAGGTATGAAGCGGGTCTGCTCAGGAAACCACTCACAAGAAGGCCCTGATGAAAGCAGACACCATGATATCCAGACTCTGGAGAGAAAACTTGGTCTCGCCCAGGATGCTATGTCGGTCCTACGCCTGTACCTTCATTATTTTTCAGAAGCTTATTGGTTTTGCAGGTCATAGATGGAGACAAATGTTGCCCTGGGATGTTTCATACTCCGATAACTGGTGTTCTTATAAAAAGGGGAAATTTGAATACAGAGCTATTGTCCATAGGGAGAATGCCATGCAGAGATACATGGAGATGTTGGAGTTAACACTCCTGTAAACCACCAAGTGTCAAATATTGCTAAGAAACCACCAGAAGCTAGGAGAGAGACCTGAAACAGATCCTTCCTCATAGTCCTCAGAAGAAACCAAATCTGCTAACACCTTGGTCTTGGACTTCTGGCCTCCAGAACTTATGAGACAATATATTTCTGCTGTTGAAGCCCCTCAGTTTGTGGTACTTTGTTTCAGCAGCCCTAGAAAAGTTTGGTATGTGAATTACGCATTACTTTGTTCATGTGAAATTTGGTAAGTCCGTTATGTAAAGCCGACCAAAGCCCTGAGTGAAGAAGAGTTTGACAACCTGGAGACTTACTTGCCCAGTTCCCTTCTCCCCAGAGTAGCTCTGGAGAAGCTAGAAGTCTCTAGAATACAGTTTAAAAAAATCACTGACTCCTCTAAGAATAGAGAAAGATGCTGAGATAACTCGGCAGCAACAGCTGAATAGTGGAGCTGCAGCAGCTTCCGGAAACACTGTGTGGAGAATTCAAAGGCTTTGCTCAGGCTTTCCAGGTGGCTCAGTGGTAAAGAATCCACCTGCCAAGGCAAGAGATGCCAGTTAGATTCCTGAGTCAGGAAGATCCCCCGGAGAAGGAAATGGTAACCCACTCCAGTGTTCTTGCCTGGGAAATTCCATGGACAAAGAAGCCTGGTGGTCTGCAGTCCATGGGATCACGAAGAGTTGGACACGACTGAGTGACTGAGCATGCACACAAGAGGAAAGTATGCAGGGATTGATTATTGATGTCTGTCCCAGGCATAGTAGTTGGGAGGGAAGTATTAGGTCACAGCAATTTTCCTCCCTGGAGCAGTCCAGCAAACACATTCAGCAAAGAATAGTTTAGAGAGATGAAGTGTCTGGCTCGAAGCCACACACCATCTCTAGAATCAGATGAATTGGTTGATGTTTCAAGTCTGGTTCCTGTATGTGCGATATTTATTCTCTGTAGATTCATATAGAGTCACTGCAGAGAACATGTTTCCTTCAGGGAAGACCAGGTTACCAAGGTCTTTGGGCCGGGGGTGAGGTTTGCGCCTAGCTTCATTCTTCTGACACTGCTGATTGTACTGCTAGAATGTCTTTTGCTCCTGTGTCTCTGAAATGAGCCTTTTCTGTTGTTCAGGCTACTCCTTCTGGCCAGTGGTTCCTAATCAGGGGTAATTTGATACCCAGGGGACATTTATGTCCCAGGCAGTAATTGGGCACATTTTTGGTAGTCTGGTAGTTGCAGCTGGGAGTGAGGACGCTAGGGCATCTAGAGATGAGGTCAGGGATACTGCTAAACATCCTACAGCGCAAAGGACAGTCCCCACAGCAAAGACTGATGTGGCCTTAAATATTGCTTGACAATGTCAAGTAACTGCTTTAGAGTTACCCTCCCTGCTTGCCATTCTTCTGAAAGCTTCCTGGGAGTTGCCTTAATTTTTTCTTTCTCCTTCTCTGCAAACCCCACTTCCTAGAACTACCTTTCTGATCACTTTTCTGTGGAAGTTCCCATCCCATATTGGCCTGGAGCAGGGGAAGGTACGCTGGGAGCAGCGAAGAGTGCAGTGGTTGGCCAGGGTCTTGACCATATTTCTCTGGAGAGCATCACTAAGCCCGGAGCCTTGAAGCAAGAGGTTCTGGGGAAACAGACCCTGAGGGCACTAAGGACAAGCTGCTCTCCCAAAAGCTGTCCTGCGGATTTGACCTCTCTCCTTCTGTGGAGTCACTGCCCTAGTGACAGTTTGCATCCACCCCTGAGGGCTGGGTTTAGTTTCTCCCGCTGGGCAGGATGCTGGAAGGACACTGTCAAAAGTGGGACTCAGGTAACAGAGGGGGAATTTAGTTATCCCTCCTGACTCTATTCCACAGGGTTTTCTGTTTCTATTTCTAGAGAAGAAAAATTTGCTTTTTATAATATCACAGGATTTTAGAAACCAGGTTTCCTCAAAGATCCGGTTATGGACTGTGAGAGGACAGAATCTGATGGTATTTGAAATGATCTGTTTACATGTCCATTGTCTGTTTCCCTTACTGGCCAGGAATTCCTTGAAGTCAAGGGCTGCATGTTGCCTGCTCTGTGTCTTCCTGTCTCTAGCATTATGCTGTGTGCAGGAAGCACTAAGCCATGTTTACTGAATTGATAAATGAAGGCATTGATTAGATGGGAGTTGAAACCCAAGCTCTGCTTCTGTGTGTGTGTTGTCACAAAAACAGTGCCTGGAACATAGTAGGTATTCAGTAAGTACTCATTGAATTAAATGTTGGGTACTGCTGCCTCAGTCTCTGTGCTGAGCATTTTAATGCGTAGTAATTTGCTTAAGTCACATCACAACCAACAAGAAGCAGCTATCTTTCCATTTTATAAGTGGGGATGTTAGGGGCAGAGAGGTTTAGTACCTTGATCAAAGTCACACAGCTGAGGAATGTCAGAGCTAAGACTTGAGTCTGAAGCATAAATCTAAGCTGAGTGTGCTACAGCCTCACTTTGGATGTAAAGACCTTTGGGGCCTCTATTGTCTTTCACTGGACTGTAGGGAGCTTCTGCCTGAGAGATGGGCCTGGTGAAATCAGTGTTTGGGAAGAAGCATCAGGTAGGGGTACAGGGAGCAGAGGCAGACCCAGGAGCTATTGCAGTAGCATGGGGGACCCATCCAGACCAGAAGAAAAGGAAGACGACGAGAGGGGTGGGCAGCCTGCAGGAAAGAGAGGTCGTATGGATTTACAGGGGCCTGGGGGCTAGGGACTGAAGAAAATGAAAGTATTGGGGGGAAAAACAGCAAGTTTAGGAGACGTGGGTGTAGGGACAGCAAAATGTCAAATTTATTCTGGATCATGTTGAATTCAAGGCTACTGAGGATCATCTAGAAGGAGACACAAAAAAGGAAATAAGCCACTTGCAGTATCATGTGGTAGAAACCCATCACAAATAACTTAGAGTTAGAGGAGCGTGCATTGGCTCTCATAAAAGGATTCGGTGCTACCTTCAGGCGTGATAGGATCCCGGGCTCAGTAAAGATGCCAGGGCTCGAATCCTCTCCATCTCCTGAGCAGACGGATTTCACAGCAACCAGAAACCCCAAACTTACATCTTAGCAGCTTAGCAACTTGCGGGTGGGCGTGGGAGAAGCAGAGAGAATGATCTGGCGGCTTCCGGACTCCCAGGCTTCTGGCAGTCAGTATCCCTCCCTGGGGTAGGGGAGGTGGGGTTCTCTGTGCCAACAGCCTTTCCAGAATCACTGAGAGGACAGGTTAGCGCTGCATTGTCCATCGGGTTGGTGTGTGTCGCTCATTCCGCCAGATGCACATCCTAGAAGGGGGTCTTTCAGAAGGCAGGATCAGAGGGGACGGTAGGCGCTTATGACTCTCTTTAAAAAAACACCCCCTGGCTGCTTCTTAAATTCTTCTTGACTTTCCTCTGGGTCTCTAGGTCAAGGGTGTTGCTTGGGAGTAATGACTGTGCTTAAGAAGAGGCGCTTAGGCCATTAGCACAGGTAACTGAGAGTCAGGGTAGGAAAAGGCAGCAGCCCCTTGACAGTTTTATTGCTTGTTTTGTTCACAGTTACCTGCAATATGGCAGAGCTGCAGATGGATAGAAATATGCTTCAGTATAACACATTTACAGCAGGGGGAGAAACGCCCCCCAAAACACAACTGCTCAATGCCAAAAGCAGTCTTTGCATTTCCTAATCTGTGTTGCTTTCTGAAAACAAAGAGACAGATGATTGTTGCAGTAATGGACAATTTAGCTGTGATCAGACCCTCAAATGGTCCTTTAAACAGTTGGTCATAAGTATAAAATCAGAGTATTATGATTCACAGAAGAGGAAGATGAAAGCAGACCCTGACGACAGAGCCTGAGATGAAGCTTAGAGCTAGGATTCGAAGCTGGAGATGCAGGTCTTCAAAGCAAAATGAGGGATGGTCTGGGCTGGGCTGACCCTAAATTTCTGAAGACATGTGACAGACATGCAGATTCCCCTGGCCCCCCTTCAGGATGGACTTGTGGCCCCAGATGTGTGGTCAGCAGATGGTCTTCAGTTATCAGCCTCCTTCATGGATGGCCTCAGCTTGAAGACCCACAATGAGTCATTGTGGGGTACGTGGCAGGCTGAGGAATAGCCCCATAAGATATCCACATTCAGAACCTGTGAATCTGTTGCCTGAGATGGCAAAAATGACCTGGCAAATGTGATGACATTAAGGGCCTTAGGTAGGGAGATTATCCTTGATTATCTGGTAAACTCTAAAGGTAACCCCAACGGGCCTTGTAGGAGGAAGGCAGGAGGGTCAGAGTCTAAGAAGGAATGTGACGATGGGAGCACAGAGACAGAAATGTAGTGATGGGGGCAGAGGCAGAAGTGATACGTTTTGAAGATGGAAGAAGGACCATAAGCCAAGGAGTGCAGGTGGCCTCTAGAAGCTGGAAAAGATAAGGAAACAGATTCTCCTCTAGGGCCTCTGGAAGGAACACAGCTGTGCCAACATCTTGATCTTAAGCCTCTAAGACCCATCTCAGATTTCCCACCTCCAGAACCATCCAAAGACGAATTTGTGTTGTTTTAAGCCACTGAGTTTGTGGTTCTTTTTTACTTCAGCCATTGGAAACTCATACAGGACCTAAAGACATGGCTGTCCTAGCCCAAGACAGGGCAATGTCACAGGCAGGCCATCCTAGCTCCAGGTCACCCTATGCGGGGGAGACAGAGCTAAGACTGGTCCTTCTTCAGAACCTAGCTCCCCCTCCTCCTGCTTTTGCTTTCTCCCCACTCGCTTCCACACGGCTTGATCCCAAGGACACTCCAGTACACACGCTGACCTTCAGTCACTCTCTTTGAGTCACGGGGAGCCTGTGCTGTGTTCACAGGTAGTGTTCCATACTGATCCAGAACTCGAGCATTAGGTCACCTTGTCCTGGCCTCCCAATGTGGTAACCTTGGTGTGTTACCTTTGTTCTTCAGGACTCAGTCTCTTTGACTGAAAAGTGAAGATGAAAAACTCCTGCCCAGAAGCTTGCTGTGGCGATTGACCGAGACCACATTGGCTCCATGTGGTGCAGAGCCTGCCTTGCTGTAAGTTCTCAACAGTATTCTTGATGCAACTGATGATGGTGAAATTGACACTGATGGATGTCACCGATGGTGAGAAAGGTGGTGAGGGTGAAGACAGTGACTTAAGAACCCCAGGGCCTTATGGCCAGGTCTGTGGTTTATAGACGGCATTCAGTAGAAAGTTCATATGTTACTTAGTTCTTAGTGCCCAGAATGGTCAGGGAGCAACTTACAGAGGAAAGACGTTTTTCAGGCTGATTTCTCATTAGCCCTACTTGCCATGTCTGATTGTACAGAGAGATTGCTGGGTTCTGGGTTGGATTCTGAAGTCTGTGGGAATCCAGATATACCCTGAACATCAGCTGGACGTTGGCCCACCTAAGGAGCTGTTTCTAGGGGTCATTCCAGCCTTAATATCGGACTTAGCTTTGCTGTTCTAAGGCCTGGGCTCTGGGACTGTCTGTCCAAGGAGACAGATGACCTGTCTTGGTGGGGGGAGGGGGGCGCGGCGGGCAATAGATCTTGTCCCATCTTCTCCAGGAGGGCCCAAAACCTTCATCTGAGGCTGGAAACAAGTGTCATGTGAGGACCATGTAAAGAGAGAAGGTAGGAGATGACTAAGAGTTAAAGTACCTTTTTTTTTTTGACATGAAAAGAAACATAAACTATATTCGTGGATTACAACTATAAATCCTCTCGCCCCACCCAAAAGTTAGGTCCTTAAAGAACATAAAAAAATGACTCTCCTGCTTTTTGTTCCTCACCTTGGATGGTCTGCCTGGAAGGTATAATTTGCAGGCAAGCTACCAAGGATGCTCTGAACAAGAGCTGCCACAAAAGTGCCAGAGGACCCATGCTTGGACCTAACTCATAGTCTGCAAGTCCTCAGCATGGAGCTGACCAAACAGTTCCAACTAAATTAAACTCCATCCAGTTCTCCTGGGCTGGGCCTGTGGGTGCAAAGCCCCAGCTGTCAGCCCGGCTTCGTGGCTGAAGATAAATCACTGCAGCAAATGGACTATAATGAAAACACTGACAGATCCTTCAAAGTAATGGCGCTCGAGGGTTTCCCTTTCGTTACATTCTGTGTATTATGCAATTACTGCCTTGAAAATAGCCTTTTCTTCATTCTGAGAGTCGAGGCCTGGTTTCCAGAAGAGGGGCCGTGGGAGTCGAAAGAGGCCTTCGTGCTTGGGACCGTAGGCGTGTTGGATGCAGCCTGGGTCATTGTTGACAATTGCAGCAATTTTCTATTTCATGGAGGCTGGAATTGGCCATGTCTAATCACTAGAATCACTGCACTGAAGACCGGACAGGGCAAATAGGTCAGACTTCCCTCCCATCTGCAGTTGAGGTATTCACACCCAAGAAATGGATTTTATGTTGCCTTCCTGTTCTGTAAGAAGGGGTGTAACTGAACAAAGAACAATTTCTCAAGAGTGCCTACTGAGGTGGCCGTGGCCAGGGCCATGGTGGGATTGGGGCATGTACAGTTACCAGCAGAGAAAGGGCCCAGGTACAGCAGATCCTGGGTCAAGTTACAGAGTCAGGTCTTATAAGGACAGGTCCATTGAGAAGTACCTGGCCCATTGCCCTCTCTGGCCTGCCTCTGGCCTTCCTAAGTACTCCAGCCTCGGGAAGCATCTAAATCAGTATGAAGGCTTCCTGTTGGAAAGAAGTGAAAAGGTGCCCCTGAGGAAGTACTACTGTACTGGTAATCTTTTAAAAGACAACTCCCCCTCAATCTGAGTGAAGTTAAAAAGGGAAGTGTATTGGATAATGTGCAAGTAAAATCCATTCGAGTAAGGTATGTTTGGATACAGAAGTCCAGCTGTATCCTAGGGTGTCCCCTTCCTGCCCATTTGTGCTGGCTTCATGCCTGCACGGAAGCCCTGGGGAATTCCAGGCTGACAGGCTCTCAATTCCAGGACCAATGGGTAAAAGAAGATGACGTATCCCCAATAGTTCTAACACGTTTCAAAACTGAGACCCAGTGAACTGATGGGTTCACGGATATCACACTGAACCAATCACTGTGGCTAGGGGGATGCCAGGGACTGACTGGCCAGGTTTGGCCTGTCCCTGAGCCAAGGCTGGGCCATACCTCCTTCTGGAATAAATGGAGGAGTCAGCTCACTTTGGGACATAGATGGGGTTTGGAAGGGCGGTTTGCTCAGAAAATAGAGTACAGTTACTCAAAGAACTGGGGATTGGATATCAAGTGGACAGAGGCAACATTGTTCCCTATGCATGACGCCCGTCTGTAGGAGGAGCTGGATAAGTATTTGGGTGGCTTTCTCTTTGAGCAAAGTCACCCTCAGTATTCAACATAATCTTGGCACTTTGCAGATTTCCTAGACCCACTCTCCTTTGCTTAGTCAGCACTTTGACCATGCTGATGAGCATGGGGTATGGGTTTCTAATGGCTGCCAAGGGGCTTGAAGGTGAGAACTGGAAAGGCAGGGAAGTTAGCACCCTACAAGCGGAAACTTGATGAGTGGGGAATGAGAGACATTTGGAAGCAAACGTGCAGATGCAGTCCTGCTCCTTTTCCTTCCCTTCATAAAACCTTTCTAGAAGACTCTTGAGTTCCTCGTGAACACATCTGCTAAGAGACCCGTGCATTAGATTTCTATTGCTGCTGTAGCAAATTACCACAAACGTGGTGGCTTAAAGCAATATAAATGTATTCCCTTACAGATCTGGAGGTCGTAAATATAAAATGAGTTGGCAAGGCTGCATTCCTTCTGGAGGCTCTGGGGAGAATTCATTTCCTGGCTTTCTCAGTTTCTGGAGGCCACCTGCATCCCTGGCTCAAGGCCCCACACTGCCCCTCTCTCTGCTTCTGTTGAGACACCCTGGCCTCTCTTTTATAAGGACTCTTGTGATTCCACTGGGCCCACATAGATAATCCACGACGTGCTCCCCTTCGCATGATCACTAACTTAGTCACACTTATAAAATTGCTTTTGCTTTGTTAGACAGCATTTTCACAAGTCTGGGGGCTAGGATGTGGACGTCTTTGGGGTCCATTATTCAGCCAACCACAGTCCGTGATGGCTCTGGGAGACTCACTGTGTAGCTCTGGCCAGTGTAGGCCTGCATTGCCTCCTATTCCTTTTTTTCCCTCCTCTGCTTCAGTTCCCTTTTCTTCCTCACACTTGACCCCTGGGCTTGCACATCTCAAAGGATCTTACCCTTTGATCTATGCGCCAGGTTCTGTTTTCGGAAGGACCAGGGTGAAGGAAGCTTCAGTGGACTCATTGGTCCCTGCATGTCCTTCTCTGGCAGCCTGTCCCCCTGTGCATGACAACTTGTGCATTTACACGTCTGGACATGGAGCCACATGCAGAAAGAAGTTGTGAATTTCTCATTTGTGTCCTCCGCTTAGGGAGGAAATCCGGTAGGTGCTCCATGGATCCTTGAATGAGTGAATGATGAATTGGCTTTTTACCTGTCCTGGAATACTTGGTTTAAAACTTACTTACTCTGAAATGTTTCTATTATACTTCCCTACCAATGCTTGGAATGTTTATACACAGTTCATGCTTCAGTGAGTTTTAATTGTGCAGATTTGTGCTCAAGGGCAGAATCAAGAAAGAATTAGGTGAATAAATATTTTTAAAGATCTAGGATAAGATCCTAGCTATATGACCTTGGACTAGTCACCTTATCTCTTTGTACCTCAATTTCGTTGTCTGTGAAATGGTACTAACAATTAAACTTATCCCGTAGAATTGATAAATTGATTAAATTTGTGCTGATGATATATAGAAAGTATTCAAGGCAATATAACTCTAGTTTCCAAAATATCTGATTTCAAGCAATTCTTATACATTCATAGAAGCTAAATTTTATAAAGATTTTCTTTATGGGTATCCATTTCTTCAGTGATACTTTCCAAATAGACTGCTTGACAGGCCCCTTAGTTGACTGACTTCATCCACAGTCGTTTCCATTAATCCACCTTCTAGCTGAGGCAGCTATGTGCCAGTGTTTGGAACAACTTGATATGAGCCAAAACCTGTATGGTAGGACTTTCTAGAGAGCGTTTCCATTCTTTATTGAAAGAGGTTGGAAAGGACAGCAGCCTTTGCCTTTCTCTTTTCTTCCCGTGTCTTGTAGAGACAAGGTCTGGAGGTCCTTCAGCCATTTTTCCACATGAAGCAATGAGCTTGAGGAAAAAGAATAAGAGAAGCTCAGAGAATCCTGACCTTGACTGATAGTGACCCTTGAACCAACATTGGCAGCCTTCTGCCTCCAGACTTCTAATTTGTCCCTTCTCAAGGATGATACCAGAGATGTGGATAAAGAGATAGGAAATGTAAAAGTAGCCAAAATAATAAAAAAGGAAAAAAAAAATAGTGACAGAGATCAGTATCTCTCTTAGGATTTTAAAAAATCACAGAAAGGAAAGGAGCATACAACCAAAGCCAGCCCATCCCGTTCCCTCCAGTGGACTGAGCAGCTCGAAAGCAGAGATGTGCGCCCGTGCTGTGTTGTTTGTACCTGGCATCCTGCCTGGCGTAGTAGGTGTTTGTTGAACAAACAAAGGAATCTTTCTTTTCACCTCTTTTAACTTTGGCCAAATCTATCTGGCTCATCAGAGCAGTCGTGATGACGGTTGTTTGGTGGCTTTCCAAAGACGGTACTATTTAAGATAGAGCACACAGCCGTAGGGGGCCAGGCAGCTGGATAACTGAACCTGGCTGCCCAGACCTGTGTTCACAAAACTCACACATTTCACCTGAATCTTAAAGAGGAAGGGGTTTCTAAGCACTTGCTCCAATTTGTGATTCTCCTTGGAGAATTTCGAATGAGGAGTCAAATATAAGGTTGTTAGGAGAAACTCGTTCATTAAAGTTCTGGCCTCTATCCCCAGGATCGTATGACCAAATGGGAGACATGTCAGCAATTTTCAGGATCCTACCTGGCTTCCAACTTGGATACCAGGAGCGGCTGCCAGCATCTCACCTGCACCACAGACCGCTTCCAAACTGTGGCTTCCCGAAAGGCAGCGACAGGGTCCTGTGGGCCTTGGGACATCTCATTCCACAGCACAGACTCAGTATCTCATTCATAACTGGGGTGCATAGCCAGTCTGTTGAGCAAGGATCAATCCTTAGACATTTATCTTCATGGTCTCTCATGGGCGAGATGCAAAGGCAAGAGAACATGTTCCTGAGTAATTTATTCTGTTCCCTGGCATTGATGAAAGGGATAGAAATAAATCAGTGTTTCTACTCAACTCATCTGAAGGACAAGCCAAAATCACAACATTAAAAATTAACATCTAAAACAGATTGTACATTACTAGGGATGAGTTCAGACCCAAAGTAGAATAATTGGCCAAATGAATCTACAAAATGTTGGCTATGACAAATTCACTCTCATTTCCAGTGGTTAAGAAATAAAAGAAGACAGATTCTCTTCATTTCAGGCAAGGAAGATTTGAAGGAACAGCTCAGTAAAAACATGAGTTAAAGGAGGCACTAGGAAAAAGGCTAAGGCCCGAGATGTGGGGCTTTCTAGAGCACCGAATTCATCACTGTGCACAATCCACCAGGTCCTGTGCAATTCATGTCACAAATTACCAGGTTGTTCCTATTTTTGGAGCCACCCAAATTCTAGGTTGGAAAGTTAAATCACCTGTTAAAAGTTCTGATGATCTAAACAACTCATTCAGTGCCCATAATATACGTCTATTGATACCATCCATAGATATGAGGTTTGTATACTCATTCATCCACCGATGTGTCCAGCCAGCATTTATGGGGCACCAGCCTTTGCTGGGCCCTTGCCGGGGCAGAAGATACAATGATGGATTAGACAGAAACTTTGGTTTCAAAGAAATTAGTCCAGCGCCTGGCTTTAGAGCAGGATTTTCAATCTTTCCACACTATTAACTGTTTGGGCTAGACACTCCTTTTTTGTCAGGGCTGTTGTGTGCATTATAAGACACTTAGCAGTGTGCCTACCCTCTACCCACTAGATTCTGTGGCCGTTGCCCTTCTAGTCATGATTACCAAAAAATTTCTGCAGACCTTAACAAATATCCCCTGACCAGGGAGGGCAAAATTGCCCCCTGTTGAGAAGCTTTGCTTTAGAGTCAGAAACATAGCTTTTGTTCCTGCCTTGATCTCTTACTAGTTGTTTATTTAACAAATTGTTATTTAACTTTTCCTTATGCCCAGCACTTAACAGTTTCTGGCACAGAGTAGGTATGTGGCAAATGTTTATAGGTTAAATGGATGAATGAGTGAATGAATGAATGTCTGTAAGACCAACCTATTCCTAAGGAGCTGACAGGCTGTTAGGAGGATCTTGAGTCTTGCTATACACAAAGCCGAGCAAGCAATATATTCAATCAAAAATATGCCTCAGCTAAGCAAGGAAAAAAGCTGCTTATATGATGTTTAGTTGTGTAGGCCTGACAGATAATTGAGCGACTGGATTTTTCAGTTTCAACAGATTGGTTTGCCATTCTGTAGCCACAATAACAGAGCAAAGTAACAATCATGTCTATGTTTAATTTTCTGGAGGGTGTTGCATCTCTAAGGCTCACAGTCTGGCCAATTAAATGTGGCCGATTGGCACTCCCACACAAGTTTGGGGGCATTTAAAATAGCTCTCTGCAAAAGAAACAAAAAAGCCAAGCTGCAGAGAAAGTTTTAACTCTCTCAAGATTTCATATTTCAAAAGCAGGCTTGTGATGGTAAAATTGCTCTGGGTGACAGTGAATAGATAAGCCGTCCATTTTGAGCGTCCTGGTGTCAATCCAAGTGTCAGCTTTGTGGCTGGTGTCTGTGTCTCTTGGTGGAGTTGGATAGTTTTTTATATTTAAGGAAATCATCAAGCTTCCATTCATCACGGGGGAGGGGGGCGGTGGGGGCTGAGGTTATTGGGCTTTTGACCATGACGCCAACTGTTCAGAGGAAGTCATGATTGTCACTCACCAAGCTTTCTTAACTGCTTAGGCTTAAATGAGAGGTAGCTGATAGAAATGAAGAAAGACTCCCCTACCTTTTTTTTTCTCTTAAGTCTTCCAGACACAATTCATATAGGTTCATGTGGAGGAGACTATTTTTGTTACCTATTGCCACAGTAATGCTAAGTAACAGCCATAAAGTATCATAGTTGTTTAGTCGGTAAGTCATGTCCCACTCTTTTGTGACCCTATGGACTGTAGCCTGCCTGGCTCCTCTGTCCATGGGATTTCCCATGCGAGAGTGGATTGCCATTTCCTGTTTCAGGAGCTCTTCCCAACCTAGGAATCCAATCCATGTCTCCTGGATTGCAGGCAATTCTTTGTCTCTGATCCACCAGAGAATCCCAAATTATCATTGACATATGGCAATAGCATTTGTTTAGCCTAGAAATCTGAAGAGTTTAGCTGATCTCAGCGGGACTCAGCTGGGATGGGGCTGGGTTGGGGTGTTAGGGGTCCTGTGTATCTGGGGTCAAGTTCAGGTTGGCTAATAGGCTCTGATAACCCTGTCTGGCCATGCTCACCTTCTGGAGGTGGAATGGTTGTTGGCTGATTTAGGATGATCTTGGCCAGCTTAACTGGGATGACTTTCTCTGTCCAGGGGCTAGCTGGGAAATGTGCCTGTGGCAGTGACAAAGATATAAGAGCTTGCACTGTGTTTTCTAGCATTTCATTAGCCAAAGCTCATCACATGACTGAGGCCAGAATTAAAAAATCAGGCCAAAGACACTGCCTACCGTAAGTGGGCCCTGTAAAGTTACATGACCAAAGTGTGGGTATCAAAAGGTGTGACTAATTCAAATTGACTAATACATCAACACACTGCAGAGGCTAAACCCCAGAAAGTGCTGGGGCTTGACTTGATTGTCAAGCTAAATCTGAACAAGAAAGAGCCTTACAGAAATGTTCAGAGAAAGATGAAGAGGGAAGAGGTCCACAACTTGGGGAATGGCTCAACCACTGGGTTCCTACTTGGGTTCCTTATACTAATATCTAGTTAGGGAGAGCGTCGTAACACTGGAAAGGGTAGCACAGGTATGAGTAGGGGACAGTCTGGGTGGGGAGGCAACTAGCTCCCTAGAGAGTCCATATTTGTAGTCCCAAAGGCTTTCCACCCCAGACTATTGAAGGACTTGACCATAGAACTGCTGACAGTGATTGTGAAGCATCACGGTAAAATGATAGAGGCTTCCAAGAAAGGTAGGTTGGTTTTCAGTGGTTGACATTTGAAAGGGATATCTCCCTAATACATCTTAATTCACAAATGTTCTGGAGTATTATATTCTCTCACCCCATCAAATGCCTTTAGAATAACTAAAAATGCTGAATATATTCAACTAAAAATGAATAGCAGTGGTTTTATAAACCTAGGTCTAAGGCCATTTCTGGGCTTCCCTGGTGGTTTAGCTGGTAAAGACTCCACCTGCAATGCAGGAGACCCTGCTTTGATTCCTGGGCTGGGAAGTTCTCCCAGAGAAGGGATAGGCTACCCACTCCAGTATCCTTGGGCTTTCCAGGTGGCTCAGATGGTAAAGAATCTGCCTGCAATGTGGGAGACCTGGGTTCGATCCCTGGGTTGGGAAGGTCCCCTGGAGGAGAGCATGGCAACCCACTCCAGTATTCTGGCCTGGAGAATCCTATGGACAGAGGAGCCTGGTGGGCTGCAGTCCAAGGGGTCACAAATAGTTGGACATAACTGAGCGTACTAAGCACAGTACAAGGTCATTTCTAAATTATTTAAAATAAATTCCTCTCAAATTATGAATATACCTAGTGTCACATACCTCTTACTTTGTCCTCTCACAATAGTGTTACGGATTCACCACAGTAATAAACAAATTTATTTGCTTATTTGTGCCAGGTATTGTGCTAAGCTATTTACATGCATGGTCTCATTTTGTCCTCACAGCAATCTCAAGTCACCGGCACCACCATTACTATTTTATAAATGGGAAAATGGGAGCTCAGAAAAATCAAAGCTCATACCCAAGTCTGCCTGATGACTTCCCATGCTCTTAATCCCCTCACATTGGCTGCCTCTCGAAAAAGGTGAGTTGTAACATGGTGAAATAGAAGTGGGATTCCAAGTTAAAAAAAAAAAAATCAGCAGTTCAAATAGAAGATCGGGAAACCCTGGCTTGCTAGCAATTGATGTGAATAAATACCTTAGAGCTTTTGTTGACCACAAGTTCAACAGGAGTTAACAGAATGAGGCTGCCGCCAAGAGCACAGAAGGAAGCCTCGATACTTTTGTAGGAGCTGTGTGGTTCTGGCCACAGACTGTGCCATTTAGGGAATCTGATTTCATTTACTAGTGATTGTTAGATGGATTGAGTAACTGCATCTGTGGCTTTTAAGGTGGCACATTTTAAGAAGGTCACTGACAGTTTGGAGTGTGTCTACTGAGGGAGAATTAGGAGGGTTGAGAGTTTCATGAAACCATGATATGTGGGAAAGAATTTAGAAGTGGAAGGTGGGTGATCTTCTACCCAGAAGACTTAGAGGTTATATGGATAACTTTCTTCAGCTCCTTGAAGGGATTCCTTGTGCAGGATGACACAGTCTCGTTTACTACTGATCCAGAAGTCATGGGTCAGAGTTATATGGTCTGTTGGGCCAGTGGTTGCAATCTGGGTTATGAATTGCTTTGAGATGTGGTGAGTTCTGTGACCCTGGAGGAATATGGGCAGAGGAGACTTAGAGAGGGCTGCGGCCCTGAGGAGGTCCTTTTCCCTATGTTGTCTTCCAAAAATGATGATTTCATTACTTATGACTGGAGTATTTACTGCGGTTTTCTGTGTGCTCAGCCATTATGATATAATATAGTTGAGAAAGGGGTAGTCCTGCTCACGCAATAATGCACAGAAGTAGTATTTTAAAGGGAGAATGTTCACTGCTTACTCCTGTTAGAAACTCTGTTAGTGTAACACCCCTGGTTTCTCTCTGGCCCTCTGCTCATCCCACACTTTTGAAGGGTGAGAGAGAAGAGACTTACCTGCTGTACAACTTAAGAATAATAAACTTGGCATTCTGGGCTCAGAACCACCACCTGCCCTTCTGTATTGGGAGTCTACAGAAAGCAAGATTCCTCCATTCTTTCCTAGCGATAAACACCCTTTTCATGTCCTCATGTTGGGAGACTGAGTTCAGTGCTGCCATTACCATGTGAATAAGTCTTAAAATTTGAGGTTTAGGATTAAGGATATGGTTTGCTTTTACCTTCAGTGGCATCTTCTAATTTAGGCTTGTTTGGGAATAGAAGGGCTATGGTAGCTTCCATCTGCCACTCTCTTGTCTCATGTCTCAATTTTTTTAATTTTTTTGGAACTCAAGGAAAGAAGAGTAATTGGATGTTTATTCTCTGGGAGCCTCAAGTCTTACTCACACTATCTACTCTTGAGCATGCCAGCTATATGTCTGTAATTACCATCCCCAGTTTATAGATGAGAAAGCTGAGGCTTGATCAGATCAGGAAGTGAGAAAGCCAATTTTAGCTCATGCCTGTTTGAACTCAAAATCAAGGCTCTCTGTTGGTGTTCAGTGAAGAGAAAGGTTTTGAGCTAGAGTGAATGTTGACAGTCACAGAAGGGAATGACTTTCGGGGACACTGAGGGAGTGAGGATTATTCTGGGCCTTAGATGGGCAGAGTGATTAATGGAGGAAGAGAAAGGAGTGTGGACGTTCCAAGGATGTAAGAAAGAAGCTCTAGTCCCTCTCAAGAGGCGCAGCTGCAGGAATAATGCCATTAACGGCACTATCAGCTTCATCTTCACCATTGTCTTCACTGTAAAAACCACCATTTATTTACTAAAGATTGCTTTACTTACATCTGTTATCTCATATAGTTTTAACTGCTTTACTGAGTTATAATTGACATTCAGTAAACTGCACATATGAACAATTTGATAAATTTTGACATATGAATATGCCCATTAAACCATTATCACAAATAGGGAGCATATTGATCACTCCCAATAAGTTTCCTTTGGCCCCTTTCTAATCCTTCCCTGAGTCTCTTGTCCCCTGACCCCTAGTTCTGTCTCCACACAACCATCCATATGCTTTCTGTCACTAAATCTGACTTTTCTAGTGTGTGCTGAGTCACTTGAGTTGGGTCCGACTCTTTGCAGCCCCATGGACTGGAGCCCGCTAGTCTCCTCTGTCCATAGGATTTCCCAGGCAAGAATACTGGAGTGGGTTGCCATTTCCTTCTCCAGTTGTGATGTATATCAAGTGTTTATTCCTTTCTGTTGCTGAGTAGTATTCCATTATATGAATATAGCACAATTGGTTTATCCATTCACATGTTGGTGGCTATTTGGACTGCTTCTATCATTTGACTATTGCATGAAGCTGTTTTGAACATTGGTGTACAAGTCCTCATGTGCACGAATGCTTACATTCCATAGCCCACGTTCAATCCTTACCACAAACGAATGGCATAGTACTATTGCAGTCCTAAATTTATAGATGAGGGAGCTGGAGTCTGCCAAGATCAACTACACTGCCTGAGGCCAGTGGCTAGTTTGAGGCCAGATCTGTCTGACAACCCCTTGCTCAAAGTTCCCATGCAATTCTGCATCCCCATGCTGAGCAGAATGCCTTCACTGGGAGAAATAAAGATGTTTATTTTTTTTCCGCTATGAGAATATATTTCTCGGCCTATCGCTACTCCCTGTCATGGTTATCCAGATTGGCTGCTGCACCCAGACTCTCAGAGGGCAAGATGAGCATTCCTGCTGAGTTTTTTAGTTTACCCATCAACAAGAGATAAGAAAATGCTACGAGGGGCCAGGGCATTTTCCTGCCAAGAATATGAGATTATATCTTCATTTACAGAGTACCTTTGGGACCCTGAAAATGAGAGTTAAAAAAAGAAAAGCAGATAGAAGAGACAGAGTGGCAAACATCCTTGGGCGTATTCACAATCCAAGAGCTGAGAATCTTGTGGGTAGAATTAATCCATAAAGAGAGCTCAGCTGCAGAATCAGTCAAAAGTTTAGGAGGTTCCGTGGCTGGGGATCTCCTGGCGTTCCAGGCAAGCCCTTTGAGGAGGCCCTGCCCACATTTCTCTACATGAATCTGGTCTGGGCCTTTGTCCTGTGTCCTTTCCTCATTCTGATTCTCCAACTGATTGCTTCATTCACGTGCTTAGCAGTTACTCTGCAAGGCGGCAGTGTGAGAGAGAAGGGTCGATGCCATTCCCACACAGAGGGACTTACAGGTTGGGAGGGGAAGATCTGGGCTTCTCTGGTAGCTCAGAGTTAAGAATCTACCTGCAGTGCAGGAGATGCAGGAAACTTGGGTTCGATCCCTGGGTTGGAAAGATCCCCTGGAGGAGTTCATGGCAACCCACTCCAGTATTCTTGCCTGAAGAATCCCATAGAGAGAGGAGCCTGATGGGCTACAGTCCACAGGGTCACAAAGAGGCGGAGCTGACTTAAATGACTGAGCACACACGCTTACAGGGAACGATTTACAGGAAGCAGACACTTTGCAAGGCAGCGTAAAAACTGTTCCTGACACAGGAGGACCTGAAGTACACTATGGAAACACTAAGCAGAGAGAAACTGAAAGAACCAGGGAAGGCGTCCCAGAGGAGGTGTCATTTAATTATTTAATGTTTTTCTCTGGTTTATGCATTTTGAAATGCACATGCTTCTTATAATAAGTGATACAACCACTGGTGTGCTGAAAAATGTTTGAAAATTAGATTTCTGGAAAAAATCATTATGTATATTACACAAAACAAGCATGCATACATTGCTGTTGTTCAGTCGCTCAGCTGACTGAACTATGTGACTGAACAACTATGTGACCCCATGGACTGCAGCACACCAGGCTTTCCTGTGCTTCACTATCTCCTGGAGATATAATATCATGTTATATTATGCATACTTACCTGTATCTCGTACTCTACAATAGCTCAAACCTCAATAATTGTTCTAAATCTCATTTTTTATTTATTTGGCTGCATAGTATAATATTTAATGGTATGATTTTACTGTAAAGTGAATGTGAATGTCGCTCAGTCGTGTCCAACTCTTGTGACCCCATGGACTATACCGTCCATGAAGTTCTCTGTGCCAGAATACTGGAATGGGTAGCCTATTCCTTCTCCAGGGGAATCTTCCAAACCCAGGAATTGAACTGGGGTCTCCTGCATTGTGGGAAGATTCTTTGCCAACTGAGCTTACTATAATTTAATATATTGCTACTGATGAACACTTACTGTTTTCAGTATTTTTATCCTCTTTGAGGAATGCTATAATAAATGTCCTTGAACATAAATCTTTAGATACTGAAGCTTTTATTTTTATAAAATAATAGGAGGTATGGTATTTCTGGGTTGAAAGGTATGTGTATTTTAAATATTAATAGATATATCCGTATGACTTTTAGAAATACTTCACATCTGCATCAGTAATAACTGAGAGAATTTTTCCATCAACCCCACCAGTGATAAGTCTTAACTCTCCTTTTAATTTTTGCCTGGGGCAGGGATATAGAGAAATAACTCATTGGTATTTTAATTTGCCATTCTCTGACTACCAGTGAGTTTGAATATCTTTTCATATGTTTATTGGCAACTTGGCTTTGCTCTTCTCTGAATTGCCCATTCATATCCTTTGTTTATCTTTTCTGTGGAATTGTTTCTCTTTGTCAATTTGTAAGAGCTCTTTATATAACATAGATATTAACCAGTTATTTGTCATTTGAATTGCAAATATTTTTCCAAGTCTTTGGTTTCTCTGTTAACTTTTAATTTGTTACTTTTAGCTGCTTTTAGATAGTTTGCTGTTTATAGTTATACAGTATATAGTTTGTAGTTAATGGTTTACATAGAATAAATATAAATGTTTTGTTTTCCCTTTAAAACATAGGGTTTCCCGTTTGGGTATGAAGGTCTTCCACATTTACACTATGAACAGATATACATTTTCATGTGTGTATGTGTGTGTGTGTTTTGTAAAACATTTATATCTAGACCTTTGAAGAATCTATGTAGGTCTGTTTTTGCTGGTATGAGGTAATAGTCCAACTCCACATTCTTCTAATTCAGCAGCCATTTGTGCATGGCCATTTGCTAAATAAGTCATTCTTCTTTCATTGACTGGAGATATGGCTTTTGCCATATTTTAAAATCTTATATTTACTGGGATCTATTTTTGGATCCTCTGTTCTTTTCCACTGATTAACTTTTCTATTCTTATGCTAATATATATTGATTTTTTAGAGTAATTGATTTTTTAGAGTATTTTGGTGTCTGGTAAGGCAAATTCCTCTTTAGTTTGATATACGTACATATAAATTTTAGTGTTCTCAAGCATTTTTTTCATCTGTATGAACTGAAGCTTAGTTTATTTTCAAGGAAAAGGAAAGAAATGTGCTATTCATGTGTTAATAGGAACATCATTAAATTTTATATATTTATATGTATAATTTTGACACTTTTATGATATTAGATTTCCCTAATGAAGAATCTAGTTTCTCTTTCCATTTGTTCAGAACCTTTTTATGTTATCCAATAAGATTTTATAGTTTTACTCATATAAGTCCTATGGATCCCTTGTTAATAATCTTGTTAATTATTTCCTCTCTTATAAATTTTTTTTACTATTTCCATTTTTAGGTTCTTATTGCTAGCATATAGAGAATCTATTTTCCCCTCAAATTCTTCTTAAACTCTTGAATCTTATTAAATACTCTTGCAATTATAGAATTTTTAAAAATAGCTTATGTAGGCATTATAGATATAAAATCAAATCATCAGCCAAGGAAAGAGTTTTACCACTTCTTTCCTAGCTTTTGGCCCATTATTTAGTATTCTTATCTTATTGCATTGGTTAGAACCACTTAGACCATGCTGACCAATTTATTAGTGATGGTGGGCTTTTCTATCCACTGTCTAATTTTATGGAAAATTTTTCTTATTTTAAAATTTGTTAGTAACTTTTGTAAAAATGTATTTATCATATTTGAATGTTTCCTTTTGATTCTTATTTTAGAGTATATATTACAAATGGCTGCAGGAGTTTATCAGATGTCTTTTCAGCCTATGTTGTCACAGAGTTTTCTCCTTTATTGTTGATGTAATGACCTGTGGGAACAGATTTCCTTTTACTACAAATTGAATCTCTAAGGATGAAGAGGAGTCCCCATGGAGACAATAAAAGCATATTAGACCTAGGGGAAAAAGTGTTAATTAAGGGAAAACAAGAAAGTTATGGTTAAAGCTATTCATAAAAGAAAGCTCTCCAGGATCTGAAAGGCAAGTGATCTGCCATGCAAAGTGGGAAAATAAGGACATTCAGGCTGGGAAGGTCGAAGTTCCTGGGATCCAAGATGGCTATTGGACTTGTGGCCATGGGGGTGTCTTCTGCTGGAGGCGGGATAGGATGTTGTATGTCCAGTGACTGGATAAAAGCTCATGAATAATGGAGAAGCAGGAAATAATCCAATGATGAGTCTGAACAAAATATCCAGATTTCTAGTTAGAAAAAATACAAGCCCATGGGGAGAAAAAGTGGACAATTCTTTGGGCACCAAGGATGGAAAAATGTACCTACTGCTTAATGTTAGAAAGATAGGAGCATTAGAAATGAGATGTAATTAGAGGAAAGACTGAAGTTGTTTCTTATAGATGAACCTTTTTTGTGGTTTATTTTTTTGAGGGGGGACATGCAACGCAGTATATGGGATCTTAATTCCCCAACCAGGGATCCAACCCATGACCTTGCAGTGGAAGCACAGAGTCCTCGCCACTGTACCACGAGGGATTCACAGAATCTTTTAAAGGGTGTGATTTTTATGGGCAGATACTACATTTTAACTATTTTCAGGGCTCAGCACCCAGAAAGTGCTGAGTAGGTGCTTGATGGAGGCAGGTGAGCCCAACTTGGGCAGTAGGAAGAAGAAGATGAACTAGAAAGAGAAAACCACTGATCACCAAACATTAGAGCTTGAAGAAATTTTGAAAATGCATTCACTCATTTATTTATTACAAAGAAGGCAGAAGGAGAGTCAAGGAGAAGGGCTGAGTAGACAAGTTTCCACGCAACTGAGACCTTCCAGCTGAAGTTGAAAGCGGGGAGGGAGGGTGAGCAAAGGCCTAAAACGAGAGACCGGGTCCTGTCCAGGGGTCTGCAGGAAGTAGGGTGTGGCTTCGGGGGGCAGGGGGAAGGAGGCAGAGAGTGCAGTGAGAGGCCCAGGGGTGTCCAAGGGTCTGCAGGAAGTAGGGTGTGGCTGCGGGGGACAGGGGGAAGGAGGCAGAGAGTGCAGTGAGAGGCCCGGGGGTGTCCAGGGGTCTGCAGGAAGTAGGGTGTGGCTGCGGAGGGCAGGGGGAAGGAGGCAGAGAGTGCAGTGAGAGGCCCGGGGCTGTCTTCAGAGGCCTTGGGTGCGGGTGTTTGGCTTTATTCTGAGTGAGGCGACAGCCACTGAGGTTTTTGAGCTGAGGGGTGATGACGCTGGCATCATGATGCTGCATCTCTGGTTTTCTCATCAGGATGAAGGTGTTTGGGGACCAGGGTCAAGAACAGACATCACTGCAAACATCTAACTTCCACTTTCCTCCATTCTTTAAATGCACTTGAGCTCCATCTTCTAGGATTCTCAGGAGCTCGAGAGAGAGAGAGCGAGCAAGTTCACAAATAAAAATGGATACAGATTCAGGGTGCAGTGGTGGGGGCTGCCCCCTCCCCTCCCGGCATGTATTCCCCTCCGGCTCCCAGCGCCTGCACACCTGGGGCAGGTTGATAATGCTCTTGATTATCTTTGTTCTCCCAGCCTCCTCTGAATTTTGTAGAGCTTTCTATTTGCATACATTCCCTGAGCTTTTTATGATTATCTCCCCAAGTTTATAGTTTGCCCCATTATTTAAATGAGCGTGAGGTAGATGCAAAACTGCCAGCTGGATGCACACGCTGCTTCAGTGCTTGAGGAAGGCGGCGTGGGAGCAAGTGGAGCCCTGCGCCTGCCGTCTGCCATCCAGGTCCATGTAGGGACCCGTGTCCCTGCATAGCTCCTGCTGCCCCCGTATGAGCCCCGCCGTCCCGTGTCTTCAAGTTCATGGGTGCATGGGGACTTTAACAGGAAGGTTAAACAAGACCACAACTGTCCACATGACCTCTGACTCAGCTAATTTTTACCTGTACTGATTTTTTCCCCCCATTGGCTTGAAAAGATTCAGTGAAATATCTGGGTTTCATTCTCCTCTCTCAATTCCAAATTTGGCCTGCTAAGAGTTGTTTGTTGTTTAAACACAAGCAGTTAACGCATTCATCAAATGCCTGGGGTGGTCCTGGGTACTTTGTTGCTGTGTTCAGTCCTCGCAACAACGCTAGGGGTAGGAATTATTGTCTTATGTACCAGAAAAAAAGAAAATCAGGTGCAAGGAGGCAAAGAGAATTGCCGTGGCCAAGATTTACAAAGTAGGAAGAGGAGAAGGTAGGGTTCAGAATCTGGTCCAGCCTCTTCTTATACTTGGGGTCTATTCTGTATTCCTCTTTTTGGGGTGTGGGTAGAGGAGGCTGAAGACTCTTGAGAGTCTCTTGGACAGCAAGGAGATCAAACCAGTCAATCCTGAAGGAAATCAGTCCTTCATATTCATTGGAAGGACTGATGCTGACGCTGAAGCTGCAATACTTTGGCCATCTGATGTGAAGAGCTGACTCATTGAAAAAGACCCTGATGCTGGAAAGATTGAAGGCAGGAGAGGAAGGGGACGACAGAGGATGAGGTTAGATGGCATCACTGCCTAACCGGGAAAGGTCCGGGAGTTGGTGATGGACAGGGAAGCCTGGTGTGCTGCAGTCCATGGGGCTGCAAAGAGACAGACACGACTGAGTGACTGAACTGAACAGAGGAGGCTGGGCCCTGACCTTGCCAACTTGGTAGCAAGGACAGTGAGGAGGCCAGAGGACAGAGGGGCTTGCCACTTGTCCAACATTGCCGTCTCTGCCTTGAAAACCATGTGGGTAGCAGCTCTGTAAAGCTTCTGCAGACAGGCAAAGACAGTGTTACACTGAACGACAGAATCAGGATCACGAAGATCCCGGTGGACTAGAAGGAGCAGTTGGATCTAGTGCAGTGATATCTAATCAATTTAGTAAATGTAAGATTTGGCCCTGGGGTGAAAATAACCGGCAAAATATAGGTGCAAGTAAATCCTGGTCTAGCTGGATGGATATCCAAGAAAAATTTACTGAACACCTATTCTTTGCCTGACATTAGGGTTACAACAATAAATAAGGCACAATCCTTATCTCAGGACCCTGATATTCTTGTGGGCTGAGAGAAGCAAAACCAAGTCAATAAAATAGTAAGTCAGCAGTGTCGATGCATGCTGGGATCCAATGGGGACAGAATATCCGGTGACGTGAGGGTGACAAAGAGAAGTGGAGCATGTAGTTAGTCTTGGGGACTTTGTCATGAAGTGCCTGTTAGTGGCTTCTAAACCTAGGTCTTCAGAAGGGGGTCTAGCATGCTCAGAAGTTTGCCTGATAGTCAGGGAGGGAGTGTTCATTCTTTCATGTAATACATACTTATCATGTACTACAGCAGGTGTTCTCCTAAGTACTTGGGATAGATACTCTCTCAGGGAACATGGGCAGGAAGAGCTCTCTGGGGACCTGATAGGGGAGCAGAGACCTGAACAAAGACATGGAACAAACGTGCAAATACAGGGAGAATGGTGTCTTGGCAGCAAGTGCAAAGGCCCCGGGGCGTGAAATGAGTTAGGAACGTCCTAGGTCCAGGACCAAGTCCTTGTCCCTGAAGTGAAGTGAGCCAGACAAAGAAAGCTGGGGGATGAGTCTGGGGAGCAGACTTGGTGGATCCTGTGAGTCCAGTGGACATGGGAAGAAGTTTGGGTTTTCCATGAGAGAGGGAAGGGCAGCATCATGGTCCCTTGCAGCTATAAAAGATGCACTCTGCTGCCATGCGGTGCAGAGGCTCTAGGGGCGAGGACATTGGCTGTAAGGAGGGAGTGGAGGGGGCTTGGATGAGGCCGTGGATTAATAGCAGCTGTCCTAAAGTCCCACCCCATGCCTCTCATGGCCCAGGCGAGGCCTCACTGGCACACAAGCTGCTGAATCGGGCTTCCTGAGGTCGCTGGGGTTAAATGCCACTTCAAGAGCAACGCGTCTTGGTCAAGGGAGATTTCAGGCTCTTGGCCATAGTGACGTGTTATCTCAGCCCTGATAGTGCTGATTATTTATAGCATCGCTTGCCTCACATGTAGTTTTGCAATTAGCCATACTCAAAACATGCTTCTCTCCTGATGTTCAATTCTGCTTGTTTTCAGCCTAGCTGCCCATCCCTTCTGTTCTCACACTGGTATCATAGGGCTCCCTACCCCCTGAGCTCAGAATGAAGATGTCTGCTGACGGATTCCTAATCAATACTTGTGTGCGTCCAGGAGTCCCCAGAGGGCGTTCCACACAGGCCCACATGCAGTCTCACTCCTCTCTGCCCAGAGCTGGCCGGCCTTGCAATATCCTTGCTTCATACTGAAGTCCTGTTTTCTTCTGCTGGAAAACAGAGCTCTACCCTGGAAGCTATCTCTGTCCCATGGCGGAGGGCCAGGATTTCCTGTTTTTTGCACAGCTCCCTAATGTCCAACAGCCCTCTTGTATACCAGTTCTAAGAAATGATGCCTGGGTTTCAGAGGCCTGCCCTGCCTTCATGTCCAGTTTCCACTTAGCTTCATCTGAAACCTCCCAGCTCAGAATTTGTCTTTGGAGTCTCATTTGGAGTTGAACTCAGGCTATTCAGTATTGTTGATCATGTTTTTATAGGTTCCTAACTAGACTACAAACACCTGGAGGACAGGATCTGTGTCTTATCCATCTTAGTATTCCCCAGAGAGTTTAGCGCGGTAACTTATCTATGCTGGGTGTTCCGTGAATGTTGCTGATTGACTGCCTGCTATGCCAGCCCCAGGAGGTGAAGGGCTTCTGGGAGAGTCTCTGCAGGGACCAAGTATTTGTCTCTCAGCCTATTCAATTGTAACAATAGATCAAAGCAAGACTTCAATTATCCTTCACTTTCATTCCCAAACTCTCTGCTTTGTTCATTCTATTGAAAAGGCCTGGTGACAGAGAGCAAGACTCTGAGAGAGACAGAATGCTTCCAGAGCCTTAAGAAAGCAGTGTAGCAGGAAGGACATATTTCAATGTAGTTATTTTCCACCAAGGCTAATATTGTGCTCCAATACTTCAGGGTCTAGTGAGCTCATCAACAATGTTTGCCTTTAATTTTACCATTTGTACCCAGTCATATGTTACTTGTTATGTTTCTGTCTAGCTCCATTTTATCAAAGGCATCTTAGGGCTTTCATTGTCTCTGAGAAGTTGCTGTAAGATGGACGAGCATGGATATCCATCACGTTTAAGTATCTCCTTCATCACTCTTCCATCGTCTGTTAAAGGACAAATTGTTCACATGCTCGTTAAAAACTGGAACTTTTGTGATTGAATGGAGGAAGGAAATTGCATATTGGATTGGGGTGAGGGGAACTCTCTGCCTGATTTCCCCCTGGGAGGGCCCTTGGCCTTTACCTGAAAGGTGGGGAGGCCTCTTGCTTACAGGAGAGAAAAGCCTGCATTCTCTCAGAAAGGAATCCATACAGCTTCCTGAGAGATCCTCAACTCTAAGATGTGTCTTAGAATCATCAGGGGATAGATGCTGGCCTCCCACCTGCTCTGGTCAATTAAATAAAAATCTCTTCTTTGGGGCTTGAAAACTGGCACTGATACGGTTTTAAAAACCCTCCATGTGGGTCTGATGTGCAGCCAGAGGGGTAAGCGACTGACCTAGACCTGTGGTTCTGGGGCACTTCCATCCCCATTGGACACTTGGCAACGTCTGGAGTATCTTTGACTGACATTTTGATTGCTGGCAACTGCTGCTGGCATCTAGTGAGTTGAGACCAGCGATGCTACTAAAGGTTCTGTGATGCACGGGGCAGCCCCCACAGTTAGCAGCAATCCAGTGCAGATTGTCAACAGTGCTGAGGCTGACAACCCTTCCCTCGAGTGTTAGAAAAGCAAACCCACGCACATACACGCAGTTATTTGAGTATAGAAATGGTTGCAGTTATAATACATTGGGGTTCTGTTTGTAAATACATTGGGGTTCCCAAAGCAGTTCTATACACTTCACTGGATGTGATCTTCACTTTGACCCTATAAAGGAAATAGCAACATCTTGATGTTATAGTCAGGAAGCTGGGGCTGAGGACAGTGAATGACGTCCCCAAGACCACACCGCCTTCAATCCCTCAGTTATGACTGTTCCCCAGCTGAAAGCCAAAGGTGTGCACAGGCATCTTCCCTGCCCCGTGCCCTTCGCAAGGCAAACACTGTAGCTAATCCATCCTCGTTCCCACTGAGCCCAAGTGCAGCCTCAGAACGCTTCTCGACACTGCACTCCAGGCAGTCCCAACTGATCAGGGTCAGCGCGGGAGAGGAAGCTTGTCTGTCACGTAGCTCCTCTAACCCAAGCACGGTACCTCTCCCTGAATTAGGCTGATTTGTTGAAAGAGACACAAAGGCGAGCACTTGAGAGCAGGAGGGTCTTTGAACGTCTGCAGGTGTTCAGACAATCTGTTTGGAAATTGCAGTGTTAGCAGCAGACGCTTCTGCCTGAGCCCATGAGGAAGCGACTGTCTCCCTAACCCTTGTATTTCTTTATAACTTTATTAGCGTGTTTCACTCTCACCATATGCTGCTATTTGATACACAAAGGAAGCACACGCAGTTGTATTTGTCATTTGGTATAAACGAAATATTTTGCCTTCTTCTTGAGCTTGCTAGGATCTCCCTTTCAAGACTTAAACGTGATCTAATCAGGAGAACATGTCGAACTATATGATTCATGAAGTGGGCAGGGCAGGAGTCGGTGTGCACTCGATTTGCAGAGTGAAGAAGCTGGAAGGCCCTGCCTGCATCCTGGGTAGGGTGAATTGTGGCATGGACGATGAAATGCCTAAGGCCGGTAGGTGAGCATGTGGGGGGAGCAGACAGAGGGAGAAAAGCAAGCAGTTAGAGACCAACTGCTCCATCTCCCAGGCAGGCAGGTGATGGAGAAGATGCAGGCAGCCCAGGGGATCGTTTAGCCCCATCCTTTGGAGACAGGAGAGCAAAACAGGGCACTGCGCAGCTGCTCCCTGGGGCGTGTGCCACCAGCTTCAGAAAGTTGTATGAGTCTCTTCAGAATCCACAGAGCTCCTGGCCTCTTGTCCGTCTGTGCCATCCGCGGTTTTTCATGGCCTCAGTCTCCAGCATCAAACATGAGCTCATCTTATAATTCAGGTGAGGAGACGGGTTTCCCCTGACCGGCCTCCCTTTGTGTCTTTGGCTCCAACCGAGGGGCTGCCAAGTACTCTCGGGCGTGCAGCCTCACCAGCACTCTGCGGCTCTGTGCTTCCGTCACACTGGGGAGCAGGAGGGCTCAGGGCCCCTCTCCTGGTGGGTATGCGGCTTCTGTGCCTTCACCAGGAACCTGGCAACAGACTTGCCCTGAGTGATGCCTGCTGCCGCCCTGGGGCTCTGGGGCCCACCCTGCTGTCCCTTGGAATCACTTGGGGAGCCAGACTCGGTAGAAGTTTCTCTCTTGCTCTGTTGCACTAGAGTCTCCTAAGGGCACGGACTTTTCTCTGTTTGGCTTATAACTCCAGCCTCAGATTCTCTATCAGTGTCTGCTGTTGTTCAGTGGCTAAGTTGTGTCTGACTCTTTGCGACCCCATGGACTGCAGCGCACCAGGCTTCCCTGTCCTTCGCCACCTCCTAGAGTTGGCTCAAGTTCATGTCCATTGAGTTGGTGATGCTATCTAACCATCTCATCCTCTGCTGCCCTCTTCTCCTTCTGACTTCAATTTTTCCCAGCATCAGGGTCTTTTCAATGAGTGGTCTCTTCACATCAGGTGGTCAAAGTATTAGAACTTCAGCTTCAGCATCAGTCCTTCCAATGAATATTCAGGGTTATTTCCTTTAGGATTGAGTGATTTGATCTTGTAGTCCAAGTTACTCTCAAGAGTCTTCTCTAGCACCACACTTCAAAAGCATCAATTCCTCAGCACTCAGCCTTCTTTACGGTCCAACTCTCACATCCATACATGATTACTGGAAAAACCGTATCTTTGACTACATGGACCTTTGTCAGCAAAGTGATGTCTCTGCTTTTTAATGTGCTGTCAATATTTGTCATAGCTTTCCTTCCAGGGAACAAGTATCTTTTAACTTCATGGCTGCAGTCCCTGTCCGCACTGATTTGATCAGTGCCTGACACTTCATGAATGAATTTCACCTACTACGTGTCAGACTTTGCTATGGCCTTTCAAAGACATCGTCTCCTCTCATGGTTCTGTAAGTCTCTCTATGGAGTGACTGTTCTCATGTATATGGATGAGAAGACTGAGGCTGAGATAATTGATCTGCAGAACTTTATACAGCTGCCAAGTGACAGAGCTGAAGCTTGTACTAAGTCAAGCTCACAGCAGAACCCAATCTCTTTTGATTCTGGCGCTTCTGCTCCTAAGAGGACTGGATGAGGGAGTGTTAATGAGTTTGTGCACCTTCCTCCATTATGGTAGACCAATCATTTTAGCAACCTAAGTAGTTAAGAAAAATGCAAAAATCCTCATGATTTGGTATTCTTGAAAATAGCATTTCTAAGACAGTGGAACAGGTATCCTTTGGGTATTGCATTACATATCTAAAATATAGGGTTTTAAGCAATAAAGAATGTGGGACTCACCACCTTTTGAGACCCTCTCCCAGGGGATCACGACTTCATAGTAATATAACAAAAGTCTTTAGCAGTCCTGAATTAAAGAACTCTCCGCTTAATGCCGGATTTGCAAAATCTGTTTATCTTCAGAACTTCTCCTTTTTTTTTTACCAAAGACAACCTATCAGTAGTTCTCAACACACTGGTGGCCCATTTATGACAATATCATGATCTGGAGACAGCCTGGCATGTGCTAGTATGTCGGGCTAGTGAAAATAGAAAGCTAACAAAATGCGAGCATGCTCATGTTGGCAAGCAGATGCTCCAATGACAAATGTGACCTTGATTGATAAGTTGGAATTGATTCAACAGTCTTAAAAACAGGGCTAAAAAAGCCTTAGAGACTGAACTAATATAGAATTTTCACTGAAGACATGCAGATTGTTGAGAATCCTAGATCATTTCAAGCTAGGTAATATTAGCCTCCATTTCACAGAAAGAATCATTTGTTCCACAGTGATTTACTGAGTGTTATCAGGTGCCAGCCTCTGCTGGGCACTGGGAAGACAAGATTACATGAGATAGGCCTGGTACTGGTCACCACAGGATTGGCAGGTTTGAGTCTTTTCCCTTAGGTAGTTCTCAGGAGTGGTGAGAAAAGAGCTGCTTTCATGACTCTATTCATATCCAATTCACAGCTCTGCCTTTTCTTCAACCAGCCCTGATTTTTTATGCATTCATTTATTTGTCCGAGAAATCTTCGTTGAGCACCTACTGTATAGAAGGCACAGATACAGCAGTGAATGGTAGACATCAAAGCCCCCTATCCCACCGCAGGAAGGTTTTTCCTAGTGGAGCTTATATTTGGATTATTCTATATTTACTTTACAGGTTGTCATCACCCTGAGATCACACTTGGCACCTCCTTAAATGGAAACCCAGGGCCTTCTTACTTGTTTAGGGTCTTAGATCTCCTCTACTGATCCAAACCTTCCTGGTGTGACATCCTGTTATGTCCTCAAGACCCACTGATCCCCATTACTTTACTTGCTCTCTATTTCCCGGTCCTTCAGGCTTAACTGTACTTTCCTACTCTTGTCTGATTCATTTCTACAGCCCTCAAATCCCTATGGCTAGGCACTGAGCTCCAGACATTGTACAGGACAGTCTTAGTTCTTGTATTAGTCAGGGCCCTCGAGAGAAACAGAGCCATTAGGATATGTATGGACTTCCATGAAAAGATCTGTGATGAGGGATTGATTCATGCAATTATAGAGGCAGAGAAGTCCCACAATCTGCCATTTGTAAGCTGAATTTCCAGGAAAGCTAGTGGTATAGTTCTGGTTCAAACCCAAAGGCCCAAGAGCCAGGAGAGCCTATGTCCAATGGCAGATGATGATGAATGTGTGGACTCAAGAAGGGCAAATACATTTGTCCTTCCTCTGACTTTTTGTTCTGGTCAGGCCCTCAATTGATTGGATGATTCCCCCTGCATTGGTGAAGGCAGATTTTCTCTTAGTCTGCAGATTCAAATGCTAACCTCTTCTGGAAACACCCTCACAGACACACCCAGGAATAATGTTTTATCAGCAACTTAGTTCAGTAGAGGGGACACATAAATTGAACCATCTCAGTTCTCAAGAGGCACAGAGCGTGGTGAGGGTGAGAGACCCATGAATGATCCGATGGATGGGCGATGGAAGTGAGCGGGCACAGAGGCAGCCTGGGCTTCCGAGAGGAGGCCACAGTGAACCTGAAGGCTGGGGAGGATGTGCTGTGGAAGGACAGGGGGCAGCTTGGGAGGGAAGAGGAAGAGCTTGCAGGCTGAAGGAGCAGGAAGCGTAGACGCTGGAAGAGGAGGCCGGGCATGATCAGGGCTTCACTACTTTCAGTCTTTCTATGATGTGCTGGCTGCTACCTTCTGCCCAGCACTGAGCTGAGCTTAACTTAAGGATGGAAAAAAAAAAAAGAGTGACTATCAAAGACTATGTTCCTCCTAGTCAAATGAAGGAGACAGGCCGGACCTAGACTTTGTGATGAGTGGTGTGAAACACACAACTGTTACTTGGTGGAGGAAGAAAGCAGTCAACTGGGGGCCTGCTTAGGGCAGAGGGGATCTTAGAGCTGAGGCCCAAAGGCTGAGAAGGAGCTGACGGGGAGAGCAGGTGGACAGGTGATTCAGAGGGAACAGCAAGTGGGAGGGTGTTGAGTGGGGAGGTGCTGAGGATGCTGATTAAGGCGCTGGAAAAGTGAGAGCATGGGGGCCAAGAGGAGGGGCAGGCAGGGACAGTTATGCTGCTGTGTGTTTTGGCCTCTGGGAGGAGCGTGGACACAGTCATGAAGGAGGTGGAGGGATGCTGGAGGGAGGCAATCATATTTGCAGCTTCAAAGGATAGTAATAATAATAGTAGCATGGCGTGCTCTGGGCTTAGCTGTGTGCTCAGTCGCTCAGGCACATCCAAGCCTTTGTGATCCCGGGGACTGTAACCCTCCAGGCGCCTCTGTCCACAGAATTTTCAAGGCATGAATACTGGAGTGGATTGCTGCCGAAGATCCAGGGGATCTTCCCAACACAGGGATCAAACCTGCATCTCTTGCTTTGGTAGACGGATTCCCACCTGGAAGTTGATATTGAAGAATTGCTAATGACTGTTTGGGTGTGATGATGGTGAGGTGGTTAAACAAAAAGCCCTTATTAGTTAGAAGTTCATACAGAACTATCTGCAGGTGAAATGATGTGGACTTTGCTTTAACATATTCTAGCAAAATAAGTAGGGGAAGAGATAAAATAAGGTTGGAAAAATGATAATTGTCAAAGTTGGGTAAAGGTATATAATGAGTTCATAAACCTGTTCTTATGTTTCAGGTGTTTGAAATTTCCTTAATAAAGTTATTTTAAGTTGAAAAATAATCATATGTGGTATGTACTCAGTAACTGGACAGTTGTTGATAACACTTTTTATTGAGCATGTACTGCATGGCAGTTTTTGAATTAATGACTCTACATTAGCTCAGGGATCTCCACGATTTTTAAATTGTACACCCCACCAACAAAAATGATGTGAAGCATATATCACCAATGTAATTACAGTTTATTAGTTACTTATACACTGTCAGATGGTGCTTTTTGAGTACCTTATAAAACATATACAAAATAAGAAATTCTGAATGAATGAAACTAACTTTGAATAAATAATATCTGATGTCTTGCTAATTGTGGTAGCCATGTTCTATTACTAGTTAAAATCTCTAAGCACAAGTTAAGCACAGAGAAAAAAGTTGTCGTTAATAGTAATTGTTGTAAATCCATATTACAAACCATTTTATGATAATTTCCTTTGAATGGGTGAGGGGCAGTGTTCTGTCCTCTCAGATTAAAGTATTATTTTCTTTACACGTCATGGTGCAGCCCAAGAGGAAACCTTAGCAAGATAGAAGGAAGGTGAGTTCTGTCATGTTTTGGGTGCTCACTTATACATACCTTCTTAGCATATTTTAAAATAGATTCTTAGCAGGATATTTTTTTAAAGTCACACATCCACTTTATAAGTCTGCTTAAAAACTGGTTATTACAATCCCTAAATCCATTTACCTGAGCATACATAAATTGCTGCAGCAGGCAATTTGCTCAAAGCAAATGAATAGGTGTGGGTGTGTGAGCAGCTAATCTGTATTGTAAAAGAAAGAAAAGAGCTGACACACAGATCAAATATGGGTGTCAAGTGTCTATACATACATTAAATATACGTAAAGTTTCATTTCCTTTTTCATTTTGAAGTGAGTTAAATAAGCTAGAGATCAAAACTCTGATATTCTTCCTGCATCCCACCCAAGAGTGTGCACACTCCGCTTTGGAGACCTCTGCACTCATGAGGGCCTCAGCACAACCCCGTAAGGCAGACGTTATTATCCTCCACTTGGCAGGTGAGGGGGCAGCCCAGCAGGTCAAGTGGTTTGCCTGATGGACCTAGCTGTTTAGAAGCAGAGCAGGATTGTAACCCAGGGATGCCGGACTCAAAGTTCCTTACTTCCTATTAATAGTGCCAGCTGCTGGCCTTAGTGTTGACCAGGGGCCAGGCAGTGAGGTGGGCACCATAATCCTGGTGTTATTGAGGACAGAGGGTCAGCAGAGTAACTTCCTATGATCAGGTCAGTCTGTGTGACTCTAGAGTCTACCGATCTGCTTATGAATCCTAGTTCACCACCATGCAGCTCGGGCAAATGACTTTTTCTCCCCAGGTCTCGGTTCCTCACCTTAAAATGGACCAGTAGACCCCACCCGCCTCCCCACAGAGTTTTTGAAAGGCCTGGATGAGATAGTGGATGCAAATGTGAATGCTGCCTTTAATTTGTGTTGTTCTATGTACTTGGGGTGATGGATAGAGTCGACTTAAATGAAAAAGAGCCAGAATCAAATATCAATATATTGGAATGACTGAGTGAATGATTGAACGAGCTGCCCCCGTGGTTCCCACATCTCTTTAAACACAATACGACTGGAATCTGGTCTTGTTTTACCCTCAGTAGATCTGCCCAGGGCCTCCTTTTCTGTTGGGCAGGGGCATGGTGATTTCGCTTGCCATGTTTGAATCTCATCCAACCTGATTTGCAGAGGCTGGAGCCCAAACTTTCTCCTCCTGCCACCAGGAATAAAAATCAGGCTCCTCTATTCTTGGTCCTGAGTCAAAAAACCCAGAAACAAAAAGGCCAGCATGGACATTGTTTCCAAATTTATGTGACAAGATCACAAATAATGTCTTGCATTCCAAGAGCAGAGACAGGCCTGGAATTTCTGTAAAAGTTTCCCAACTCACAACATATTTTAATGCTGTATTTGAGCTCTGCAGCAGAATTGCTATCTCTAGACACCAGAGCATAGCAGTAAAAAAAAAAAGAAAGAAAGAAAGAAAAATTGATCTACTTTTAATATCCAAGTATGCTGCAAAATAAAAAGGGGAAACATTTTCAGGTGGCTCATATGAAGGAAGGGTCAACTGTCCAGCTAACCCGAGGTAACAGCAATGCCTAAGGTGGAACTAAGAGAAGGCTATCATTTATTGAATGTTCATGGCATGCCTCACATTGTGTGAAAAGTTTCCATCTATTATCTCATTGAAATCCTTATAACAGCCTTCAGTTCAGTTCAGTTCAGTTCTGTCGCTCAGTCGTGTCTGACTCTTTGCGACCCCATGAATCGCAGCATGCCAGGCCTCCCTGTCCATCACCAACTCCCGGAGTTCACTCAGACTCGTGTCCATCGAGTCAGTGATGCCATCCAGCCATCTCATCCTCTGTCGTCTCCTTCTCCTCCTGCCTCCAATCCCTCCCAGCATCAGAGTCTTTTCCAATGAGTCAACTCTTCACATGAGGTGGCCAAAGTACTGGAGTTTCAGCTTTAGCATCATTCCTTCCAAAGAAATCCCAGGGCTGATCTCCTTTAGAATGGACTGGTTGGATCTCCTTGTAGTCCAAGGGACTCTCAAGAGTCTTCTCCAACACCACAGTTCAATAACGGCCTTAAGAGGTTGTTATTGGCATCACCCAGAATCCTAAAAGAAAACAGATCATCAAATTAAGATCATTTGAAGAGGGTTTATTTGAAAGGGGTCGATTTACAAAGATGTGGCAAGGTACAAAGGAGCGTCAAAAGGAAGTGTGGTCAGACCTGTTAACCATCCTTAGGTCAAAGAAATGAACACAGGCAGCAGTTGCCGGATTTCAGAAGGAGAAAAGCCTGCTTTGAGTCGAGTCAGGGCCCGTGGGGAGGGCCACAGCCAACACAAGGCAGCTGCTTTGAGTTGGAGCAAAGGGAATGACTAGCCGGACTTCATACTCCTCTCCTGATTCCTGCTAGGGCTCCCTATTGGCCAGAAGCCAGAGGGGCAGAGAACCTGTTGGTATAGCCCAGGGTTTCTCCAACCTCTGCACTATTGATATTTGGGGTTGGATAATTCTTTGTTGTGAGGAAATACTCCTGCACACTCAGGGTGTTTATTAGCATCCCTGGCCCCTACCCTCTAGATGTTAATAGCAATTTCCTCAGCTGTGACACTCCACAATGTCTCCGTATCTCCAGGCATCCCTTGAGGGGACAAAATTGTCCCAGGTGAGAACCACTGGTCTAGTCCAGATAGGTCAGTCTCCTGTATAGGTTGGTGCAGATTTATAGAGAGTGGATCTGAACAAAATAGCCGAGAGAATTTTCGTTAGCCTTAATTCATGGCCAAGGAAGCTGTGGCTCGAGCAAATTAACCTTCTGAAGCACGCACAGATTGTGAGAGCAGAAGCCAGTCTGCAAACCTAGGTCTGTTTGATCTCAATGCTGCAACTTAAAAATCACCCAGGGGTCAAACCCACATCTCCTGCATTGGCAGGCGGGTTCTTTACCACTGAGCCGCCTAGGAAGCCCATAGACATCCGAGCCACACCAACGATTGTAAAACTGCAACTGTGATAACTGGTATACGGAGAGATGCAGGGGTTATAAAAGTATAGTGTGGTGGGTTTCACCTTGGTTAGGGAGGTGAGAGAAAGCAGCTCCAGGGTTCAAGGGTCACACCATCCCCCCAGTCTTGTTATTATCTAGCTCTCAGCATACTCTTTCCTGCTCTGCCTTTCCTCAGTGTTCTCTCTGCCTTCCACCCCCTTACTGCTGTCAAGATAAGATAAAGTCTTAGGAATCAAGAAACCCACACTTGCTAAAAAGTGGGAGATTGCAAGCAAAAGTTGTTATAGTGAGGAATATAAGTGTGAACTAACAATTTTAAAATAACATAGGTCTGCCATTGCTAAAAATTGCTCATCAGTGGCAGTAACTGATACACCTTTGCCCAGCACCAAGAGATTAAGTGACCTCTCCAAGGTTACACAGCTCCTGGGTGGGGGACTCCACATTTGAATCCAGGTCATTTGGCCCCCGGGTCTGTGCCTTTATCACAAAACATGCCATTTCCCATAGAAGTAAATATTTTTATATTCTTTGATCAAATATTTGTCTGCATATGAGACAGAAATCTGTACTTGCTTCTATTAGTGCAATTAAGAAAGAATAAACTAGACAAGCATGCACAAGTCAAGTAATTCCAAAAATAACAAAGTATATTATGTTCAAAGTGTAGGCAAGACAAATCAGCACTGATGGCCATGCATAATGGCCAGATAGAAAGAGGGTTCAAGTCAGTGTTCCAAAATGATTAATTAGCCCAATGTCCTTGAGAGTTGTGCTAAGTACGCAGACTGAATTGCTCATCTCCTAGGAGACGAAACCTCTACAAAGCTGTAGAAATTACAATAAAATAGAAACAGAAATTTGTGCCTTTTTAATAATGCTAACAGACAAGATCAGTAAATTGAAGTGACAGCCTAAGAGGCAAAGAGGTGTGTTGTGTTGTTGTTTAGTTACTAAGTTCATGTCCAACTCTTATGTGACCACATGGACTGTAGCCCACCAGGCTCCTCTGTTCATGGGATTTCCAGGCAAGAATACTGGAGTGGGTTGCTATTTCCTTCTCCTGGGGATCTTCCTGACCCAGGGACCAAACTCATGTCTCCTGCATGGGCAGTTGAGTTCTTTACTGCTGAGCCAGCAGGGAAGCCCAGCAAAGAAGTATAACGCTAGCCAAACATGACATTCAGCATACACAGTTTGTGAGGTTATCCCTAAATTGCCAAAAAGTAAAGTCCCCGTGAAAGGATGAGTCCAGAAAGTTCTATCTAGAGGATATAGGGAATGGGCTTTGTTTAATCTTATGACCAGGCTTGCATTGCTTTAGGTGATCTTTAACTTCAAGTGGCCTGAGAAGTTCTCCTTTTACTTTGGGTGATTTTGCCTTTGCTCAGTCGTGTCTGACTCTTTGCGACCCCATGGACTGTAGCCTACCAGGCTCCTGTGTCCGTGGGATTTTCCAGGCAATAGTACTGGAGTGGATTGCCATTTACTTTGGGTACAGCATAATGAATACAACCATGAAAGTTGTCAAAATGTTACAATTAAAACCCTAGAAGAAATGAAAACTGTACAGAAATAACCTGAGAATGTTACACATACAAGGACATGGAATGCTTGGTGTTGCTGTTTTAAAATAGGCTTTAGTACATTTGTACGCATTCTATGTCTGTGTATTTCACCTGCTTTTGGAGGTGTCTGGTGTTCCCAAGACTCACACATAGTGCAGGTAGCAGGTCCTGCTCGCATCTCACCCCTGTGCCCTCAGAGCCTGTTTTCAGGCCCTCCAGCCCCCTCTTTGTCACTGGGCTGCCCACAGGCTTCCAGAACCCACGCTCATGTGTGCACAGGGTAGACTGCAAGTGCCTTGGGATCAACCATGCCTGGCACTACCCTGTGGCAGCCCCTACCCAGTGACTGACAGGTGTGGGAGCATAGACACCTCAGTTCCCTCACCCATGGCCGCGATTATTTCCAGGCATGGCTTTCCATCATTTCCCAGAGCTTCCTCACGTGGTGAGATTCAGTCACTAGCTGTAGTAGCTGGCTTGACAACATATCCGTTCTGGCTGACTCTCCTTACCCAGACTGAGTCTGCAGTTCTCCCCACCCCTGGGGCCCTACAGCCCCCAAACACACTGTGCACCCTTGAACCCTAATCAGGGAGTGTTTCTGCAGAAAACCCGACTAAGACTATGCTTGTCGTTGTAGTTTAATTTCTTTGCTGGAGGTTAGTAAAAATTTGTAAGCAACATTTGCATTACCAAAAGAGTTGTTCTGAAAAACTTACCTAGGATCTAACGGATGATTTTAGTAAATGGAACATCAAAGCAAAACACAGTATTTGTGGTTGTTTATAACCAGGCCCCAAAATCCTTCAAACATTAAACAATATATCAACATATCTGATAGTAAAACTTGTAATCCACTTTGTAGAAACAACTCAAATGTTATGGTTTCATGGAATTATCTAGAGTGCGTTAGTTGTTTCAATTTCTCTGCTCTCATACATTCAGTTCGTATTTCTGAAACGGCATATACCATGCTGTATTGTAATTGATCTGTTCACATAGAATGTATCTCCAAAATTATGATCAGAGCTCCTTAAAGGGAAAGACTGAATCTCATTTCCTTTGTCATCCTTGTACTCTGATCTGGCCTTGCCATGATGTTGGCTGCAATATTTAGTTGTTGAAAAAACAAATAACTGGATGAATGAATAAGTGAATGAATAAAGGGACATCTTCTTTGTCTAATAGTTTATATTACATGTCTTTAAGGACTGAGACTATTTTGTTTATCATCAAAATCCCTCCAGCACTATATATGGGGCCTAGAAAGCCACAGGGACTTTATTGCTGAAAACTGCAGAAGTGAGTGAATGAATAACAAGTGAAGTCGCTGGCCAGCCCCCAGTCATTTTTGAGCGATTACAGCCAAACCCAGTTTTCTCCTTTCATTGTGTTGATAGACTGTAGCTTAGTTTCGTTATTTATGATGTTTTGTTAATCAAAGAACAGTATATTTTAGGCATTAACTTACATCACATTAATTTGGACTGGTTGTTTTGGTGTCTCAGCCTAATTTAAAATTGTGACTTTGTCATCCATCACGTTGAATATTTCTCCTAGCTTTGTATCACTCATAAATGTAGTCAGCCTATTCTCACATGATCAACTTAGAAACTCTTTGCCAGTTCAGTCCATGGCACATTAGGGTTACAGTCATTTGACCATCTAGGCCAGGGGTTGGCAAACTATAGCCAAGGGCCAGATCCGGCCAGTGGCTTGTTTTTGTAAATAAAGTTTTATTGGAACACAGGCACTCTTATGTGTTTACATAGTGTCTATGGCTGTCTATTTTTCTCACATTGCAATGGCAAAATTGAGTAGTTCCAACACAGACAATATGGGCAGCAAAGTTTGACATACATACTGTCTGCATATTTACAGAAAAAGTTTATTGATCTTTGGTCTAGGTGATAAATCCACATGAACACACATTTCCCTGTCTTATGCATAAAGTCTAAAGGGGAACTTTTTGCGTACTCTGTTGAAATCAAAATACATTGCACTTTGCCTACAAGCAAGCAAGCAAGCAAGCAATCGCTCAGTCGCGTCCGACTCTTTCCGATCCCATGGATTGTAGTCTACCAGGCTTCTCTGTCCATGGGATTTTCCAGGCAAGAGTACTGGCTGCTGCTGCTGCTGCTGCTGCTAAGTCGCTTCCGTCGTGTCCGACTCTGTGTGACCCCATAAACGGCAGCTCACCAGGCTCTGCCATTCCTGGGATTCTCCAGGCAAGAACACTGGAGTGGGTTGCCATTTCCTTCTCTAATGCATGAAAGTGAAAAGTGAAAGTGAAGTCGCTCAGTCGTGTCCAACTCTCTGCGACCCCATGGACTGCAGCCCACCAGGCTCCTCCGTCCATGGGATTTTCCAGGCAAGAGTACTGGAGTTGGGTGCCATTGCCTTCTCCAGGGGATCTTCTTGACCCAGGGATCGAACCCAGGTCTCCCGCATTGCAGGCAGATGCTTTACCCTCTGAGCCACCAGCACTTTGCCTACAGCTTTCCTTTATTGTCACAGCAACATTGTCAAGTAAGGCAATGCACTTATGTAGTACCAATACCTCCTAGTGAGCCAACATGATTTCTAGCGATCACCACATTAGGAAGTAAAACACTCACTGAACGTGTATTGGATCACTGTTTTCGGAATTCTATCCCTGGGCTCGTGAGTCTGGGGCTAACCATCCTTTGCTAGAAAAATGGAGTGTGAATTCCTTTCCCTCTCTTCTAGGCTTCTTCTCTTTATACATTCCCACAAACGAAGCCTCTGTGATGTTAGATCAAGGTAACAACTGGTTTTATCTCAATGAACTATATTTTCTTCATCTGCAAGACGTTATTTTTCAGCATTAACATGAGGATCAAACGAGAAAATAAAACTCACTGGAACTGCCTACATCTATTAAGTATTTTTTGCCAGTCTCTTTCCTGGGTGTTTTTTACATGCATCGTCTCATCTCATCTCCATAAAACACAGTAAACATTGTCCCCATTTTACAAACGAGACAGAGGGTTAAGGAACTTCATTCATTCATTCAATACATATTTATGAAGCCCTACAATGAGCCAGGTACTGTTCGAGAGAGTTGGGATTTATCTTTGGACAAAGTCAGCGAACAGCTTAACCCTAGTGTATGTGGTGGGTTGGGATGCACAGTAAACGATACACTGTTAGTAATAACAAGCTCATTGAGTATGGTCAGAGAGAACAAGTCCTGTGGAAAAGGAAAGGGGAAGACAGGAAAAGCGAGATGAAAGTCTTGGAGCTGGGAGTACTAGGGAGAGGATTTAGAGTAGTCAGGGTAGCCTCACTGAGAAGGTGATGATGTAACCCAAGACTTGAAGCAAAAAGAAATGTTAGCTGTATCTGGAAGAAGACCTATCAAAGGCCACTTCGTTAAAGACGCAAAGAGGATTCCAACAGGGCTACATCAGACTCCAGAAGGCAAACTTGTAACAACCAAGGTCCATGAATGCTAGTTCCCTTCTTAGTGCCCCCCCACCCCCCCGCCGGCAATGTGCTGTGCACCCCTGGCCTTTTTTCTTTGGCTATTGCTTGCATTAAATTTGGCCTTTTTCTTTCCCCAAAGCTTTGCATTCCTCTAGGTCAATAGGATGTCACATCTCTGTCTCTCTGGTCACATGCTCTGCCTTTGGTTACTGAGCCTCTCAAAGCACGATGCCTTCAGAGAGCTAGTGTTGCCTTGCTGACTTCACCCCTTTTCCTTCTCACTGGAGCAATTTGGGATTTCATCTTTACAATCCTTTTTAGAACCTTCCATCCATTTTAAGTCATGTAACTGCTAAGCCTACAAAACCCCACACCCGTGTTTTCTCTGTATATATGGACAGCTATACTTTTTATCTTTCTTGTAGCTATTGCTGTTGTTCGCTCAAGTAGCCAGAGTCACTTTCTGTCACTTACAACCATAGAACTCTGATATATCAAGTTAAAAAAAAAAAAATCTGCTACAAAGAATCCAGAGTTTGTACCTGTCAGCTGGTTTTTCTCTTTCTGGATGGCCAAGAATTCAGGAAAACAGAGTTACTTTCCTGTGGCCTTCTGCCACCTCCTCATCACTCACTCCTCTTTCTTCCTTAACCCAGGCTAAGCCCTCAGTCACAGGTCACCTCATTGCTTCATCAACACTGAAAGAATGAAACCGCCCCCAGTGTAGCAACTCACCAGGCCCTCTATTTTTAGCCAGATTCCAGCAGATGTCTGGATAAGTACAAGTCTCCCTTAATTACTATAACTTGTCTGGGTGCCATTTTTGAGCTCTGCAAAATAGGAATTGAAAATAGAACCCACCTCATAGAGTTGTTGTGAAAATCAAATGCAGAAAGTACACACAGAAATAGCACGGAGCCTTGCCTGGGCCAGAGACTTAGCTCATCAGGGAAAGAGTACTGGCACAGGACAGGCCTGCTTGGCAGCCTTGCGCCAGGACTTACCAGCGTTGTGGTTCTCGGCGATAGCTCACACTCCTTGGGCAGCAGTACCTTGTGCTACAAAGCTGGAGTGATACTATCAATTTCCCGATCAAGTGAGATAATAAAAGTTATGAAAACGTGTAAAATTATATGTGTAAAAATTCTGAAATAATATCTAAGTATTAAATGAGATTAAGTGTATACAACATATATAGTAATGTGTATGAAAATGCTGGAATAATAATATCAATTTAAAGGTTGAATGAGATAAGCTGTATGAAGTAAAAATTCTGTTTAACTAGATCAATTTGAGTATTAAAGGATACATGTGTAAAATTAACATTAATCAGATCAATAACATTTTAAATGAGATTGGTAACTAAGAAGGGCTGAGTATAATATCAGGTACTTGGTAGACACTTGAAAAATGATAGGTACCAAAGTTACCATTTTTAAAAACATCATTAGCATCCTCCTCAGTTTAGGCTGCACTACTCTCAGGGTCATCCTTTCCTATAAAATCTTCTCACTGAGTTAGTGTTTAGTAGTAACAATTCTGATCATACATCATTGTCCCTTAGGCATGTATTTACCATTTTGCAAATTGTGTTTTCTTCCGCGATCTCATGAACTCTCATTTGAAAGTGGCTCTGAACACAAATTGGCAGTCAGATTGGGATTTTAGAGGTGTTATCTCGATCAATATTTTCATACCAGTAGGCTGAATATGATCTCTTTAGGAATTCCAAAGTTCTCAAAGGGAATAATTTGCTCCAAAGAACTAGGTCACATAGAAAGAGAAGGGGAATGGAAGCCCCACACATCCAGAAGCTTTATAGGAAGACAAAAACTTCCTGTATGGGAAGATAAGACTGGTCATAGAGACTGGAAAAGATTATTTGATCTCGGATTAAATGAAATAAAAATTATATATAAATGACACCGTGAGTATCCTGGAGGCTGAAGGGAGCCACCCAGAGGGGAGCAGTTTGCTGAGACAGCAGTTACTCATCTCCCTGGGTCATGATTGGGCTGAGGGTCTCCTCCCATCATCGCTCCAGGTCTTCTCTGCGTCCCTCCTGCCCAGTGCCCTCAGAGGCCCGTGTGCATGGACACTGTCGGCAGGGCTCCTTGGTCCTGTGGACCCTGGTTGGCCGTGGAAAGCCCTAAGAGGGAACAAAGGGTGCAGGGGCCTCAGTCTGCTTGCGTCTCTTGACCAGCAGTCACATGTCTTGTCGGGGTTACCTTTTCTCCCTGACTCTCTCCTTCTGGGCCAGGAGTTTTTGAAAGGGAGTTAGACCCCAAGCTCTGTGAGGCCAGAAATGACTTGTGTCTTCTTTGTGTGTGTTCCATTATACCCTAACACCATGGCTAGCCCCAAAGAGACATTCACTTAGTATACTTTGATTGCATGCATGCATTGGAGATGCCTCACTAAATTGCATTCTGAGAAAAACCACCATCTAAACCTGCCTTGTAAACTAGCTGTTAAAAGAAGCCGCACACTCTCTGAGCAGTGGTTCTTAGAAATGAAGGCTCTTAATATTCCCATCCGCAAGCTGTGAAACTGCATCATATTAGTGTTTTCCGCTGGATGCTGCTTGGGGTCCCAGATGTTTGAGTCTTTTATTTTACAGCATTTGCTTTTCTGTGAGATTCCAATTAATTGAATTGGGAAAAGTTGTTAAGCCCCATGACAGAGGAACTATCTTTCTAACAAAACCCACATGCTGTAAAGTCTAAGATTCCTCTGTCTCCTGTTTTCTTAGATTCATAAGGATGAATAGAACAGTGTGACTGATTTCCTGTTACGTTTGGCTGAGTAGCTAGAATTCTGCTGTCATACCTAGATAGACCAGAGCACCATTTGGGGAAACCCTCTTAGGCGGTGCAGCTTTCTAGAGCATCAGGGAGTAGAATGGGAATCCCAGGATGTCTGCTGCTACATTCAAGGTTATTTCTTCCTGGAAGCTGAAAATTCATTTTTCTCTCTGTTACTTTCTCTGTTCAAAAGCATCAATCAAGGTTGCTTGCAACAGCAAACGCTCAATTCAACAGTCCTTATATATCTTCTCCCCCGACTCCCATGCCTCTTAAACACCAGAGATACTGTATCAGGTGGCTCATCCCTTCCTCCTATAGTCCATTTCAGTTTATCTCACATAACAGTCTTTGCAACTGCACTGTGCCCACACATCAGAGACGAGCTCTGATGGCGGCAATCTCTGATGCCCACCAGCCAGTGATTCAACATTGGACTCTCATTTTACCCCGGGACCACTCTTGTTTGTCAGATGCCTTAGGTTTGGTTTCCCTGGAGATTGGTTCAGATCAGGGACTGATTCAGGGACATGCATTTTACTGAGGGACTGCTAAACCACGAGGGAGTAAGGGTAGCAGAAGAGGGAAGGGAAGAAAGATGAGTGGGCAAGTGGCCTCTCGTCTTGGCATAACCCATGGGGGCCTCTGCGGTATAAAGTGTCCCAGGAAGTTGTCCTCTGAATTGAGGTAACAGGATGGGGCTTTTGTCCACGTGTGTCAGCCAGTCATTGACCGTGGGATGCCCGTGGAGAATGGTGTGCCCTTTCTGGCCCTCCAGGGGCTGTTTTTCTGGACAGGGGGAGCAGCTGCGAGCAGCTAGCAGCCAAAGCTCAGAGCAGCTGGGGAATGGAGGCACTCGATGTGGACGCTTCACTCTCGAGGAGCTGGAGTGTGACTCCCCGCTCCTTGGGTGTGGGCTGCACGCGGCGATCTCCTTCCAGAGACTGCAGTGTGTGGTGGTGGGGGCGGCGGCACTGGGTAACTTTACAGCGGAGAAGCCTGACAAGCCTGACTCAGCCAGGGGATCAAGGTGAACGACAACAGTGATAAATCATCATGTACCCTGGGCATGAGGAGATGGAAATGACACTCCCTCTGTGATCTTCCTTCCCAAACGCATAACCCCCATGCAATCATGAGAAAAACATTAGACAAATCCCAACTGAGGGACGATCTGCAAAACACCTTACTCCTCAAAACTGTCAAGGTCATTGAAAACAAGGAGTGTCTGAAAAACTGCCACAGCTCAGAGGAGTCTTAAGTAGACATGACGACTAGATGTATTGTGAGATCTTGGATGGGATCTTGGAGTTGAAAAGGGAAATTAGCTAAAAAAACTAAACAAATATGAATATAGTATGGACTTTACTTCATAAGTATGTATCAATATTGATTCAGTGATTTTGACAAATGTATTGTACTAGTGAAAGATGTTAATAACAGGTGTTCACCGAAAACAGACTGCTAAATATTTCCCCAAGCAAGGTGTGTTTTTTTTGGTGTGGGGAGGGATCAGCAGAGAATTGCTCTTCAGAGTCTGCAACCATAGAGAGCCACGTGCAAACTCTCATACCACAACGGAAGGAGAACACTTGTAGAGGGGAAAAGGAAGTTAGCAGGGCTATGAAAGTAAAAATTGCTCAGTCAGGTCCAACTCTTTGTGACCCCATGGACTGTAGCCCACCAGGCTCCTCTGTCCATGGAACTGTCCAGGCCAGAATACTGGAGTGGGTAGCCGTTCCCTTCTGCAGGGGATCTTCTCAACCCAGGGATTGAATCGAGGTCTCCTGCATTGCAGGAAGCTTCTCTGTCAGCTGAGCTACCAAGGAAATAAACAAAGAATCCATGCCTTTTCATTGGTTGAGTCCTTGCCAGGTAAGAAGAGGAGTCTTTCTTCTTCCTGTTGAACTCTGCTATAGTCACAGGGCATGAGAGCTTTTCCTTCTGGTTTCTCAACTCTACTTAGTTAAGGTTTCTGTTTATTTTTTATGTAGTCTAAATTGGATATGGGGTATATGGGAACCCCACATATGGGAAGTACAGTATATTGTACTATCTGAAAATTTTCTGTAAATAAAAATCTACTCTAAAGTAAAAAGGTTATTGTAAGAAAAAAGAAAAAAAAAAAAAAGTGCTCCCTGGGGTAATTGGTATGAGAGGGTACAGCAGGGAAACAGCTACCTGAGGGATAGATTTCAGTCTCAGCCTGATCTGAGGTGTGCAGGAGTTCTAGAGGAGAATCACACAGCAGAGTTTGTCCTGCGTGGAGTCGAGGTTGCTGGACTCTGACACTCCTGCAGATGCCCAGGCATCGTAAAGTCTCAGCACTCTGGCTTTCTCAGTTCGTTTGAGTCCAGTGGCTCCAGAAGTCCATGATGGTCTTCTGAAGGGCATGGGATGAAAGAGAGAAAAGCATGTCAAAGTGAGGAGGTCGACACACTGAATCAGTTAAGGGAATCCAAGGAGATTCAGGCAGCACCTTCTCACTGTGCTGTATTCTCAGAGATGGAGAGAATAGCTAACTGTCTATGGTTACAGTGCTATCAGGTAGCATAACCAGGATTCAGGCCTGGGCTGTCTGGCCCCACGATTTCCCTCCAACTCTACACCATAGTAGACTATTCTGCAGGCTTTGGAACTCTTAGCAAGCCATGAAATTGGCAATATATTTCACCTTTTATTGTATTCTCCAGGGGCAGGGAGATAGCAGCTGACACCCGCATGATGTCCTGGACATCCCTGTTCAGGAGAACTGAGATGTTCCTGCATAGCAATCTATGAGTGACTCACATATCTGCAAGGAAAGACATTCTGCAAAACTTACTAAAAATGCAGCTTTTTAGCAAAAGATGAGGTGGGTCTAAGCTAATGGTGTCCAACTGGCCACTGACTCTTGAAGCAGAGAAAAAGCAGAGAACTGGTGGGATTTAGCAGTCATCACAGTTAGGAATTACTATTAGCAAAGGGGATTAATGTTGGATAAGCTGTGGCCATAAATGTCTATTTTCCACATTACCCTCAATATCAAAGGTCCATATCTGTCCCATTAAACAACTGCCAAATGACAGCTCCAGGGACATGGAGCTGCCAGAAGAATCATTGCTAATGCAGGTTTTATAATCTCCATTTATTTAACATAATTGGCTTAAAACTGTTTCTGAAGGAAAGAAGCAAGATGATATTTGGTATGGGAAAGTTTTCTTTAGAAGCAAACTGTAGGATAACAGAATGGAGATTACTATTGCTAATTATTTGCTGTTTTGAAGCTGGCTCACAATTACTATAAAAATAATTCCTCACTCCACCAGAGTTAGGCACAGAAATCATTGCTGGAGTTAATGGAATTTATTATCTCTGATTCCTCACCTCTGTGAATCCTGCTTCTGCTACTACTGCTGCAAGAAAGAATGCTGAGTGCCCTCCATAACTATTTATTAGTCAGCTTAGGCAACACGTTGCTGCTGTAATGTCAACCTTGAAATACCTGAGACTTAAGACAATGATAGTGGCAAAGCACCCTCCTGCCAGTGCAGGAGATGTAAGAAACTTGGGTTCAAATCCTGGGACAGGAAGATCCCTTCGAGTAGGAAATGGCAACCCGCTGCAGTATTCTTGCCTGGAGAATCCCGTGGACAGAGGAGTCTGGCGGACACTCTCCCATACCAACCCCTGGCAACTGCTGAACTTTTTACTGTCTCCTTAGTTTTGCTTTTGCCAGAACATCATGTAGTTGTAATCATACAATGTGTAGCCTTTTCAGATTGACTTCTTCCACCTAGTAATATGTCTTTACATTTTCTCCATATCTTTCCATGACTCTATTGTGTTTTAAAAACAATAAGGAAGTATGAGATAGAGGCTGGTAAAATAAGGCTGACTCATAATTCCTGTGGCTACTTAAATTTGTATAAATTAAAAAATCATTTTTTTCCATTACACTAGCCACATTTCTAGTGTTACTGGGCTAATGACTATAATATGGACAGTATAGAATGGAACATTTCCATTAATATAGACTTTCCCAGAGTATTCTAAAATGTCCCAGAATATTCCAGTATATTCTAGAACAAGTGACTGTGAATCTAACAAGTTTCCAAGGGGTTCACCCAGGGCCTCTGACTTATGCTTTCTTTGGTGAAAATCAGTCTAATGTGCTGCAGGAATTTGAGGCTGTGTGAGGCAGAGATCTATCCTTCCATGTAAGATTTACGTGAAACAATGGATTTCATGGCTACAAAAAGTTTGAAAACCACCACAGTCATATAAAGAGGCTTAGGAAGAGAGATGCCTGACTTCAGATCCTTGTCTTTTCATTTATGTGCTGTGAAGTCACAGAGAAGCTAACTGATCCTCAGAGCCATAGATTTACCCTCTCCAAAGACTGTGATGAAAGCATCCGCCTCTTAATGTTGTTTTGAAGGCGACAGCAGTCAGTATGCAAATAGGCTGTCACAGGACCTAATGCTTTTAAGTAGGGCTCAAGAGATGATAGATATCTTCATAGTTATCACTTCAGTTCTACAGCCTTCATAAATAATTTAAAAGAAAGGTAATTGTGGGTGACATGAAATGAGAGGAAACACAGAACTTGACACAATCAGGATTTAGAAGGATGTTTAAAAGGTTGAAATTGTGGGCTTAGTTTACAAGAGGAAATCTAGTAGGGATGAACATAACCTTTCACCTTGAAATCCAGGAATACAAGTATGTACATAAGAATATCAATAAAACTGGAGATGTCATGGTCTAATGGCAGCATGTCAGACGATCGTAGCTTTTCCTTTGTCCAACCCTATAACAGGGCTGTGTTCAGAAATGTGGGTCTTACACATATATGCCTTGGCAAGCCACGCATGGGTGCTCTTTAGGTCTTGCTGTTTTAGGAGAGGCCAAGATAAACTGGAGTAGTTTGCTTCTTTCAATAAACATTCATTGAGCATATCCTGTAGTCCAGGTACTCAGGCTACAACAGCAAACACAAAGAGATTGTCCATTGATTTCTTAGAGCTCACAGGCCAGGGCAGGGGAGAGAGATTAAGTCACCAGCCAAAACAAACGTAAAATTAAAACGGTGGTACATGCCAGGAAGCAGAGGTCTGTGATGTTCAAGGAATCTTTACTGGGAGAACTTCTATTCAGGGAGATCAGTTCAAGTTTCCATGGGAATTGAAGATAAAGCTAACACCTGGGAAGGATAAGCTAAGGACTGGGAAAAAGAGAGGAGTGGGCCAGGAGAAAGGTTCACGGCCAAAGGACTGGGTGAGAAGGAATGAGGGGCACTGAGCTCTTGTTGGGCAGGACAGAGAGCACGGCGGGGAAACTGGCCAGACGGTGGAGGATCATGGAGGCTGTGCTAGGATTTAGATTTTTATTCCAGAAGCAACTGGAAGTCCTTGAAGGGTTTTAGATAAGGAAACAGCCCGGTCATATTGGCTCTTTGAAAAGATTACTCTGGCTGCAGTGTAGAGAATAGATTAGAAGTGGGAGAAAAGTGAATTTCAACATTTGGTTTTCAACAGTTATTCTCTTGCTATCAGTAAGGAAAAGAACCTGCTTCATTCTACCTCAAAAGCTTAAAACATGATCATTAAAGAGAAAAGTTCTGAAATAAAATCTTATTTTATTGTTTTGTTTTGCATTTTTCATTGGAGACATTGAATAATTTTTGTTTATTTGGACACTTGCTTTTCTTTTATCGTTTTTTTGTGACTTGAAATTTTAAAAATTTGATTTTAGCGTTTTTATTAGATTTTCAAGCATCCTAAAAATATCAAGGCATTATCAGTTTCTTTTATTTTTGAAACTTATTGAAATATAATTTATATATACGCAAACACACACACATGATTTCTGGGGGTTTTAAAGTAATTTTTCCTTTATTTTTTTACTTTTAAAAGTTAAGAAAACTTTAATTTTTGGAGGAAAAATACATGTTTTTTAAAATCTCTTTGATGCCTGGATACTTTGAGAAAAATCAGCTAATTTTACACTTAAAAAAAATACCGTTAAAGGTGTCTTAGGTATACATTTAACTCTTTATTCCATTTGGGACTTACTTAATGGACTAGAACTCCTAGAAAAAATTAAAAAGTAACTTTGGATAGTATGTACTCTTACCTAATTTTTGATTTTAGGAGGAATGTTGCTAGTGTTTCACTATTCAATATAATGCTGCTCAATTTAACCTAATTTTCATTTCACATTAAGTCAATTTTATTTTATTCCAAATAAGATACAATTTTGCTTTTAATTATGATTAGTTATGTTTTATTGATTGATTTTTAAATTTACCTTTAAAATTTACCTATAAATATGATGCATTGTGTTATAGATTTCCTATGTTTGGTTGTGGTAAATTTTTCTTCTGATTTATTCATGCACTCATATAATAAATACTCATTAAATGCTTCCTGCATGCCCAGCACTCCTTTTGGGGGTAAGGGCTCAGCAGTGGACAGATAAGGACCCTGTTGCCATGGGGGTCCCTGTCTGGGAAATAATAAACATATATAAAGCTAAACGTGGAGAAAAGCACAACATAGTGAGCAACTAGTGGGCAAAGGGGAGGGTCTATTTCGATCATCAGAGAGGGCGTCTCCATTTCGGTTACCAAGTGATGTGATGGTGAGAACCCTGTAGGAACAGTCCCAGCCTCCTGTCCATCTGGGCGTTTCTCAGCTGTCAAAGGCACACATCTGGTTCAGTTTCTGCATCGTCCTTCCTGCTCCTCTCTACCTCCAGTGAGGACCTAGGTTCTGCCATCTGGTATCTAGGAGCCTCAGAAGAGAGCTGTCCATGTGCTACCTTTCCCATCCTCTCCACTTGTCTGTCCCTGTGGCTTCTGGCCTAGCACGGCAGAAATCCATGGTCTGCCCATTTCTTTTTTATTTTTAAGTCTTTATCAAATTTGTTACAATATTGCTTCTGCTTCATGTTTTGGTTTGTTGGCCAGGAGGCATGTGGGATCGTAGTTCCCCAATCAGGGATGGAACCCACACACCCTTGTTTTGGAAGGTGAAGTTTCAACCACTAGACGACCCGGGAAGTCCCTGCCTATTTCTTAAGAAACATAATTTCTAGCAACATGTTTTTCTCCACCCCGCCATGCCCATTATCCTTTTTTGTTCACTTTTTCATCTATTCATTTAGTCATTCTTTTATTCATTTGTTCTACACATTATTTTGTTAGTGTCCTCTTTTTCACTAGGTATGATATTGTTGCAATACTGTTAGCACTTCCTTAGAAGGTTAGGGGTGTCTTGTCAACAGACTGGGCTCACACCCTTAGCTAACCCACTTGGATGTTGACTTTTCCCTCTCTGGTCAGATCTCAGTGCTATGTACTCTCTGATCATATTCATGCTCAGCGGTTACTCTTTAGTGCAGGCCTACTGGAGCGAGAGAAGGACCTTTCTCACACCATGGTCTCTCAGACGATGTGCACAGTTCTTCATTGTATATGGTGGGTTTGGGAGACTACATTTCTAGTAACAGGGTATTTTCTTAGGTTGCCAAGCATTTTAGAATCAAAACTGATTCTCATCACAGCACATGTCAATGTTATTGTCTTAGAATGATTACAGATAAAAAGGAGCCATTGATGGGGAGAGAAGGAATCTTCTACAGTCTTAGTTCTGGGTATCTGAGAAGGATATTCCTGGCCATTGCCTTCTATTTCTTTCTTGGGCATTGTAAAAATAAAGAGTGTAAAATGAAATTTAATGGAGTAAGGGTCTGATATGTTACCTGCATTCTTTGGGGGCATTTATGTTGCTATGAGGGGCTTTTTCATTGGCTCAGTGGGTAAAGAATCTGCTTGCAATGCAGGAGATGCAGCTTTGATCCCTGGGTCAGGAAGATTCCCTGGAGTAGAAAATAACAACCCACTCCAGTATTCTTGCCAGAAAAATCCCATGGACAGAGGAACCTGGGGGGTTCTCAAAGAGTTGGGTATGACTGAACGACTATGCACACACGCACGTATGCTGCTATGAATTAAAAGGGTTGGATTTATGGTGTATTCCAAAAATGGGCTTTTCCTTCAATCCCCATCGTCAATGCAGTTAAAGAAAATTCCTCTTGGATTTTTGTCATGTTTTTTTTCTGCAAGGGCCAGCCGCTATCTGTTATAAGTATCTTCAAGTGTATTTTAAAACAATTTGGAGAGAGGCAGGCATAGAAGGAATGGCTGTTCTGTCTCTATGTTCACCGGAAACGTCCCTAAGAAAGGTTTTCTAACAGAATTCTGAAGATGGAATATGCTGTCATTATGAGAATGTATTTCCAGTCTACAGAGGTGTTCAGACTCGAGCTGGGTCATCATATGACTGTGATGCTGAATTGGTGATTCCATATGTCTTGAGTCAGGAAAATAAATGGGTTTTACCTTGTAGATCCGGTCTGATGGATTGTTACTGGCCATCTGGGCTCAATTGGAAGAGTGTCGTGATCCATTAACAAGGTCTGTCCTGGGCATGGGGGGTGGGGAGGGAAGAGACACACATGCTATGTATTTGTCAGCCTTAGACAAGGAATTGAATTAGAAAACCTGTGATGCACTTCAAACACAGAATTTCAAGAAGAACAGCTTTGGTATCCCTATTAGATTAGTTTACGGGAACTTTATGAGCAATATTAACCAATGCAGTACTTCTAGAAGGATCCAAAAATAAAGTGTCATAGAGTTCCAAAGTGGACTGTGTAAGAGATGATAAGATTCTGAGTGGCGCTGGTGTTATGAGGTTATGATGTGTGGACTTCGGCATCTGAAGTTGGCTCAGATCCCTGCTCTGTCACTCACAAGTTGATTCACTTGGCCTCCCTGAGCCTCAGTTTTTTTGTCTGTTCAGTGGAGATGACAACAGGACTTATCCACATAGAGGTGAAGGTAATTAAACAAGATAATGCATGTAAAGCATTTAGCACCGTGAAGCTGGACTGCAGTAATCCCTCTATTTAACATGGGTGTTAGTGTGTGCATGTATGTGTGTGTGTGTTTCTGTTTCAGATCTTAAAAAACTTGAAGTTCCATGAAGGAGTCAGTTTTGTTCTGCTCTTTAGAATCTTGTTAATCCATGAGTCTGAGAACAGGAGACTCTAAAGGTGATAGCTATAACCCTGTGACCTTCCCCTGCCCAAATGCCACACTCAAGATTCTTCTAAACCTACTGTTTCTTCACATGTGCTCTGCACTTCTGAATGTATTAATAGTGCCCTCTGCTGCCCACAGTGCGACAACTTAATGGGAGCTCCTGGGGCAGACGGGGTGGGAGGTGGGTCTGGGTATCTGGCTCCTCCGTCTTTCCTTCTCATCCTCATACATGTTTTCCTCCCAGTTCACACCTCCATTTTCTCGCCTGCAATTCCAGCTAAGCTCTGAGTCATCAATTTCAACCTTTAATTCAAGTTTGTGCCTGGACCTGAACCAAGCCATAGATAGATACCCATAAAGGTTGTGCAGATGAGAATATATGGTTCTCTTGCTTTTGACCCCCAGGCAGGCCGAGACTGGTTCCAGGGTAGCAGAAGCCAAGTCTATTTTCCTGTGTTATAACGCGAGACTGAAGTCATGCCCAGAGCTGGCTGAGTGATCCTTTGAGTCGGAGCCGTGTGCACTGTGGCTCGCCATGTTTATCGACCGATTTCACTCTTAGTTCTCTTTGCACAGCCAGATGACGTCATAATTCCACAGGAAGGTGCTCCAAACCTGCGCACTTTGTCTTTCGTGGTGGTGTGCAGAAATTACAATGGAAGCGAGAGTAAGGACGTCTGACAAATTTAGGCTCCATTTGAACACTACCTCACTTAGACCTTTTAGTGTAATTATAATAACTCCTCTCATGGGAATGAAATGTGACAATGTTGATGATACAATGATCAGTACCCAGAAAATCCTGTCCATTATGCCTTGTAGATACAGGTTAGACACAGGGAGATCATAGAGAAGCGTGAGGCAATGAATGGCTTTCTGCAGTGGCGTGTGTGCCTTGAGCGGTGAGGCAAGAGGCAGAGGTGGGTTTGCCCTGCATCAGTCACACTCTCTCTCCCCTCCCCTCGGGGCCAGTGTCAGTCAGGCGGGTGCTCAGGATGGTGCAGCCTGGGTCTCCTGGGTGGAAAATGTCATTCACTTCTCCCGCATCAGAAGTCCATCCCCAACTCATGATTCCAAATGCTGGAGCTAACCGTCCAAGTTAAAGAGAAATGCAAAGTCTACAAACACTGCATATAATTTTCACACCCCAAAAGTTCTGTTTGCCTCCACATGGCTCCACAGTATATCACAGCACAGCAGTTGTGAACACAAGCTTTGGCTGACCCCAGCCATGCCACTCACCAGCTCTGTAACTTCGGACAGGCTGCTTGTTGATTTCCTTATTCCCATGCAGGAATACCTAAACTCACCCCGATAAAGCTTTTGTGAGAATCAAAGTCAGTAGTACATGCAGGCAGTTTTGCACAGTGCCTGACACAATTAATGTTAGTTGCTAGTTCAGTGATAGTGTCATGCTGCAAAAGCTGGCCCACCCTTTCGAAAAAGGAACCAAGTGATGGTCCCGAGGAAGTGGTGGTGCTGAGTTCCTCCCCTTTCTTGCTGCCCCACAAACAGGTGGCTCACTGGGTATTTCACCTGGATATTTCTCATTAGTCTGCAAGGGTGTACAGATCTAAAACCATTAGGTAAGCATCCGATCTGTAGTCCCCAGACATGGAGATTTTATAGATCTGTATCCTCCCTGCTTTGGAGGATGGTTTTAAAGACTAAATACAATGCTGTGTGTGAGCACATACACATATATGCAACTCCAGGAAACTTAAATTGGCTCATCAACGTCTTATGCCAAGTAAGGACATTCAAAAACAAATATACACCACTATCTACTCTCACCACCATTTCATAGAGGAGATTAAAATTATACACAATGTTGTGGATTTTTCTTTTCTCTTTAACTTGCAGGATTAGTTTCAGTGTTTGGGTTGCATGCTCCTGGGGCTCCAGGATGCTCAGTTATGATTTGTTAGAAGTCAACTAGCATTTTCAACCCAAGGGACATAGGCTGTTGTATCCAGGGCCCCACCGCTAATCCATACTCATCTCAAGGGTTGTACAGACTATGGCTGGAACACCGAACAAGATCATCTTTTATATTAAATAAATTTAGCTCTGTGGCAAAACTTAAGACGCTGTTCATTTTTATAGAGCATGTGGAAATTTGATCTCCACCCAGTTCTTGGGAAATGTTGGCACAGAGGGCAGGAAGTTCCTCAACTTGGCACACAGCTCAGGGCTCCACAGTGAGCTCCTCTGAGAGGGTGGAACAGGAGGATGGAGAGAGACCGTCAGTGCTGCTCCTTAAGGTCACCGCAGGCAGGCAGGCGTGCTTTCCAGAATGGCTGGAGGATCAGGGAGCGCGAGGGGTGGGACAGAGGTGCCTGGATTGAAGCCAAGCAATTCAAAGTGATTTGCAGAGATTACTGAGGCTTATGTGTCCTTCACTGTGGTGGATAAGCAAATGGTATGCTATCCCCAGAGACCAGCACCAATTAGTCATCTCGGTCCCTGAGGACATCCCAGGCTTGCCAAGGTCTGGTCTGAAGTAGAAAGGACATAATCAACTTCTGGAAGGAGGTTATCTCTGGGAGGGAATGCAGGTGAGAAGCACAGCTGTGTTTAAGTCTTAATAGAATGAGAGAGAGAGAGAGAGAGGTACCTTCCCCCATCCAGACAAGAAGGTATCAGTTTGACATTAATGTGACAGCAGCGGTTAGAGAGATGGGGGGCAACCCGCTAGCCTAAAGGGGTGGGCTTCCAGTCATCCTTAGAGCATAACAGTCATTCCATGTGGAGACCTAGAGGAAATGAGAGAGAGGCCCTCAAGCCACTAACTGCTTGTGTGCCTATCACAAAGTGATGGCAGGCAGTGGAGCCAGACAGACATGGTTTGGATCCTGGCTGTACCACTTCTGAGCCATGGAGGCTGGGACAGATGACTCACCCTCTTTCAGTAGCATAACCACCGGCCACATGTAGGTATTGAGTCCTTGAAAGATGGCTGGTGTGACCTAAGGTGTGCTGCAAGTGTAAAGTCCCTCCTGAATGACACTTACTATTTTTTTAAAATAATGACTGTAAACTGTTTGATTAATTATTTTTATATTGGTTACATGTTGACATGTTGAAATGAGACTATTTTGGATATTGTGTTAGATAAAAATTTATTAATTTTACTTGTTACCTTTTGCCTTCTTTTAAAAAAATACGGCCACTAGGAAATTTAGTTATGTCTGTGGCTTCCATGTAAAATTTGAGGCATCCGTTGCTTTATTACACAGATTCAATCCACATAATTAGGAGCAGAAGAAGAGAATGGGGAGAGAGCGCAGCTCCACAGAGAGTCCCACTGTGTGCCCGACGCTGTACCCTGACCTTAAGCCTCTCAGCCACCCTTCGCAGTAGCTACTATATTTGTTTCACCAATTTACAGATGAGGCTCCCAGAGAAGAAATGATTTGCTCAGGCAACCAACAGTTAATACATGCTGGGTGATTGGAGCCCAGGTATTTGGACTCAACATTCCAAGGTCTCTCTATTAATTATCGCCTTTGCTGCCGTCAGGGGTGGTCAACAGTGTCTATCTTGCAGACCTCCATTTTAGGGACTAAGTGAAATATTGTGGGTGAACTCTTCGGAAGAGCAGCAGGACATGATAGCTGCTATTGATACTAGTGTTAAAATAATAATACAAAAGAGGAGGAGGGGGCTGAGGGAGGAGAGAGGAAGGGGGAAGGGTCAGGCCAGCACCGCGAGGGGCCAGGCGCTCCCCGGGTACTTTCCACACAGTGTGTAATTTAACACTCACGGCAAGCCTGGCCCATGTCCCGCCCTTTCCTTCTTTCATTTTTGCTGGTATGAATGTAAGCAAAATCTGTGAGGCACTTGAGTGCTCAGTCCCACTTCACGGACCTTTCCCGTGTTCTGATGTGGGGTAGGAAGCTTAAGATGGTAAAGGGGGGTGCTGGCGGGGACCGGCAGGCAGTGAGCGCCCAGGAACTGAGAGGGAGGACGGGCTTGGGGTTTTATAAGAGAAGAGTGGATGCTCTATTTTTAGCATCTGATTCACCCAGAGAAATCTGGCGCCCTGTCCCCAGCACTCAGGAACTGTGAATACGAAGGAAGGAATGACCAGTTGTTGAAGACGTCAGTGAGGGCGGGGGAAGGAAGCAGAAAGAACGGCCATGGAGTCTCACTAACAAGGATCGCAATTCTGAACCAGCCAGATGCCAGTGGGAACGGAAGAGTGGCGTTTTCCCTTAAGGAATACTAGAAACGTATTTCATGTGACTGGCCTTGCCCCAAAAGAAGAGGAAAGAAAGTGTACTTTAATTGGACTAAATAAAGAATCAAGTCTAACTGGGTTGGAAGGCAACTGCCTTGAAGTGAGAAAGATGTGAAGGGTAGCGTGTGTTTACCGGGGGTTTGGAAACTTCTGGTAACAGAATCTATTCCCAGCCTCGTCCCTGGTCAAGGGGCACGGGGCACAAAGTCAGTAGGTCAGCCGTCCCCGCTGTTCCTGCTGCTTTGTCAAGCCCAAGCACGTGGCCTCTTGTTGTCCAGACAGACTTTCGCCCACTTTCCAAAGGCAGTGAGTGGATGGCAAGGGTCAGCCTTTGTCAGACTCCATGCCAGGTCCAGCTGTGGCTGCACAGTTGCTACGTGTTAACCTCCTTGAAGCCTCACTCTAATCCTCTGAAGTATTTCTTTTTATCCTTCATTTTACAGGTAAGATTGAATTATTCTGCCAGGCCATTTAATTAAAAGTTCGTAGAGCCAGGATTCTAAACTAGGTCAATCTGACTCCCAGAGCAGCTGATTCTGCTACATCATGCAGCCTTTTCTTTGAACCCCATTGTCAGGACCCGAGATTTCTGTACGTGCACTCGTTCCACGAAGGAGGTCTCAGTGCTGTGACCTCTTGGAGGAAAGGGCTGGTTCACTTTACCCGCCATGCAGAGGTAATGCTAGAGAGTCAGGGTGGAAGGGGGAGTGTGGAATTTCTCTTTTCATGTGACTTGTTTTTGTTTAGAGGTGAGACTAAGAGATAAGAGAGTGAGAGAGAGAGAAAAAGAAAGAAGAAAAAAAGAAAGCTCTGAAAAAAGAATTACAAGGTACTCAATGTATTTTGTAAAATGAAGTTAGATCATTGTTAATAAATTCATACTATACATCATGATCCCTCACACATATATAGATCTATACACATCCATGTGCATAAATACATACACGTGTGTGTGTGTAAATGGCTAGCTAGCTAGATACTTGTTTGGGTTACTAAATTATTTTAGTGTCTACTATTTTTTATAATACCTAACTATTTGTTTATGGCCTTTAAAAAATCCAGAAATTGCCCTTCAATATATAAAATAGTTAATTGACATGATTATTTGAATTGTTCAAGGAGCATCAAAAATTGAAACGATTCCCCAAATGTGAAACCCTCACTTGTTCCAAGCCACCTCTTCTTCCCAGAGGCAACTGCTGCTATCAGCTTACTATGATTTTTGTAGCCTTTTTTTCCCTTTTTTATTTTGTTTTTGTTTTTTAATTTTTACAACCTCTTGTTGGTTTCTACTGTAAGGCAAAGTGAATCAGCTATATGTAGACACATATCTGCTCCCTCTTGAGCCTCCTTCCCTTCCCCGCTAGGTCATCGCAGAGCACAGACCAGCATTTTTGTGTATAGGAACATAAAAAAATATATGTTTTTTTTCTTGTATCAAAAATAGAATCCTATATTATATATTATCCTGCAACCTCTGCCTTTACACAATGTATCTTTTTTACTCGGTGTCTGTGTACCACCCCAGAACACAAAGGAACCAGAATTCGTTTAACCATCCTCCACTGATAGACATTTAGGTGGTTTCTTGTTTTTCACTATTATGAGGGTAATTCTTTAGTCTTTTATTCTAGGGAATGCTTGATGTTTTACAGTCAACATATGGCTAAGTAAATATTTAAAGTTTTATGTTGACATTTTGCTGTCAAGTTCAGAACTTGTATTATGCAATTCACCTCTTGAATTATGTAATATGTGTTATCACTTTCTAAGTTTTAATTTACAAGGCGACAGCTATAGATGTTGATTGTCTTTTTCAGATAATCTTCCGTTTCTGTAGCTAAGAGCCAGTAAACAATACTGACACCTGCCTTGGATATATGAAAGGATGTATACACGGGACAACATAGAAAAGCGGAGATTCGAGGGTTCTAATCCCACCTTCTTCCTCCCTGTGGAAGAACCAGGTGGTTATCAAGTGAAAGCTCAGATGGACTCATGAGCAAGGCTAATGCCAAACCTTTCAAATTCAGGGTCTTTGATTAACTGTGCTGGAGAACACAGCTTGGACCTAAGGTCAAAGTGAGGGTTTTGGCAGATAACTCCTAAATCTAGAATTTGGACCTATCTGAAGTAAAGCTGGGTTTTCATTTCTAATTAATTACCAGCCAGCCAAGCATGTCCTGTTGTCCACTGACCCATCATTTGGGGGAATAGACTTATGCTGTCTGCTTATCTATCCTTATCCTTGGTAAGTAAGGAGCCAGAGGATGTCAAACCTTTCCCATCTCCACAGAAAAGTCATCTCTGACCTTCCCATAAGAATAAGTAAATGAAGAGGTGCAAAGGGGGCCAGAAGAACTCCAGTCCCACTCTTTACTGGAGAATGGGATAGAAGTGCACTCATGGAAACATGCAAGGAGGTGAACTGGGTCTCTGCCCACATAGCACATGATCTTGCCTGTTAGCAATCCTCAAGATTATAGATTTTCCCAAAAATAGTGATATTAATTTTTGTTTATAACAGTCATAAACAAAAATTTCATAGCTTTGAATAGTGTCCCCCTACTCCCAAATAAGTGGGGCTTCCTAATGGCTCAGTGGGTTAAGAATCCACCTGCAGTGCAAGAGACACAGGAGATGTGGGTTTGATCCCTGGGTGGGGCAGATCCCCTGGAGGAGGGCATGGAAACCCACTCCAGTATTCTTGCCTGGGAAACCCCATGGACAGAGGAGTCTGGCAGGCTACAGCCCATGGAGTTGCAAAGAGGCAAAGACCACTGAGCGACTAAGTGTGTGTGCACACCACCCGCCCCCCAACCCCACATAGGACCATACTGTAATATCTGCTCCCTGTGAATGGCATCTCATTTGGAAAAAAGAAAGTCCTTGAAGATATAGTTAAGTTCAAGATCCTGAGAGATGATCCTGGATTAGCAAGATGGGTCCTAATCTAATGACAAGTGTCATGAGAGACAGAAGATACAGAGGAGAAGCCCACGTGAAGTTGGAAGCAGAGACTAGGATGTTGCCATGAGCTAAGCAACACTAGGAGTCTCGAAGCTGGAAGAGGTGAGAAAGAATTCTTCCCCAGAGCCTTCAGAGGGAATATGGCCTTGCTGACACCTTGATTTCAGACTCTGGCCTCCAGAACTGTGACGGGATAAATCCCTATTGTTTTGGGCCTCCAGTTGGTGGTCATTTGTTACAGAAGCTCTCGGAAATGAGTACATTTACCATGGGTAGCCTATCCCTTCTCCAGCAGATCTTCCCCACCCAGGAATTGAACTAGGGTCTCCTGCATTGCAGGCAGATTCTTTTCCAACTGAGATATGAGGGAAGCCCCAAGGATGAAATAAGGACGTGGTATTCTAGTCCAAGGCAGCTCATCTAGATAAGGCTGGCTTCCTTTACTCTAAACTCGCTCCCTTCCTATCACCATTTAGAGCAGAAGTTGTTTTCCCCTTACTCACGACGCATTTATTAATATAACTCGCTGTTCCACCTAGACTGTTTCACCCGAGCTTATTCACAGCTCCTGCCGGCTGATGGCCTGCTCTGGCAGGTGCCGGGAAGCAGGCGGGCTCTTGTAAGCAGTGCTTGCCTCAGCTCTCTTCTGCTTACCAGCTCTTCTAGGTGGATCTGACTTTTCTGCATTGGTGTTTTGGTTGTCCATTAGTTGTTTTGATTGTCCATTACTCTAACTCCCAGCTCCAACTCTTCAATCAGCTTGATTAAAGCAATGTGAGAAGAAACCAGGGCTGTCTACTTTTGCCAATCACCTGAGTACTCCAAGACAGGCTTTGTCTATTCAGAAGGGATTTTACCTGGGAAACTTTTATAAGTCAACTGATTCAATTCTCAGTTCCCCACATTGGCCCTTCTGTCACTGCACCACATAACTTCACCAAGGCCAAGGTTCTTTAGCATCTCTACCTTCTTTGTTCCTTTGTTACCAACTGGTGCTTTAAAAAAGGAATCAAATCCTTCACTTGCTTGGTGGGATGTATACTGAACAACAAATTGAACAAAGCAGAACAGCTTGGGAACAGCTTGTCCAATGTTTAGCTCATTGAATTTGCACCAGGCCACTGGTGATCATAACAGTACTAGGGGAGATATCAGGCAGAGAGAATCCTTTAGGGTATATCTTCCCAACCAGCGAGGATTCTCAGAGTGGCTGGTAGTGCCAGCTTCATGATTGTGCCCCCCAGTATAGTTACTGGGGCTGGGGATCATGAATTTGGATCGTGAATTTTGGGTTTGAGTGTGGCCTTAGGGTGGAAAACCTGAAAACCAGCCTAGTAAGAGCAATAGATCCAGGAGGCAAAACAGGGGAGATAATAAGGGAAGACTCCTCAGGGGGAACCGCCAGGGGTTCCTCAGCTCATGAAGACTGAGAAAGGCTTGAATCCCCCTTGCATGTAGCCCTTTGTGTGCCGCGGGTAGGGAGACTACCACAGGAACCGCAGCCGTGAACACACGTGCTTATGATCATCAGAGACGACTTTGCCTAATGGCGTGTCTACTGGACTCGGAATACCAGAGTGTGCCTGTGTTAGTTTCCTGGGGTCCATAACAAAGTGCCACAGGCTGGGTGGCTTAAACAACAGAAATTTATTTTCTCACAGCTCTATAGGCTGGAAGTCCAAGATCAGGATATCATCAGGGTTGGTGTCTTCTGAGATTTCTCTCTTTGGCTTGGTGATGGCTGTTTTCTCCCTGTTTCTTCACGTGTTTGTCTGTGTTCCAATCTCCTTTGCTTGCAAGGACACTGGTCATATCAGATGAGAGACCACTCACATAGTCTCCTATCCTCTTTACCTCTTTAAAGACCTATCTGCAAATACAGCTGTGCTCTGAGGTACTGGGAGTTCGGACCCCCACGTGCAAATCTGGGGAGGGGACACAGCTCAACCCACTGTCCTTCCCTCCTAGGCCCTCCTCAACACCAGTCTGCCATTCAGCTCCACTGGGCTCTCTTAGCAACCAACCTTGGGTCTTTTCCCTTATGATCTTCCCCATTGAGAGTTGAGGTTCACTAGCTCCTGGGAAGTCAGTGCCCTGCTGAATATTAAAATACAGGCTCCAAGCTCTTGAAATAAAAAAGTGAGCTGTGAACCAAGACTCTGCTCTTCCCTCAAGAAGGCATTTGGCATTTCCTTCCCTTTGTGGCTACACCACGCCATATCCAGGGCCCTGAGGTTAACTAGGGCAATTATTAGTAAATGGTTTGAGCGTGGTTGCCTCAAGGTTCTGATAGATAGGTCAAAGGAATATGAATGCAAATGCATTTTTTAAAGCACACTGCAGCTATTGTTGGGTATAATCGAAAGTCATTAAGCATATTAGCTGCTGATTTTATAATTAAGTGTTAACACTTTCTGGATGCAAACCTAAGTAACAGGAGATATTGGCCATTTGCAAAACATGTTTAAACAAAAAAGATTCAGAGACAAGAAGTGCCTCTCATCTTAATTATTTTTTTTTGCATCATAAAAACCTCATGAACAATGCTTTTGCAAAGCATAATGGATGTGGAGCAGCTGTAGAAAACATCTCACTTCCTTTGTTTGGAAACATCGTTTTACATTTGGAAAGGAAAATTCTGTCCAGCTGATTTTATTCCAAAGAGAGGGCGATTCTCTGCTGTCTGAGACACATCTACCCATGTCTATCAAGCATTGGTAAAAACTTTAGAGGGAATGCTTTGAAATTGTGCTTGCTTTCCCTCAATGCTGCTTCTTCAAGGTCTCCAGGCGGCTACTGAGTCTGCAGGGGAAGGCGAACTGTTGAACTCACATCCTGTCCTTGAATGCCAAGGAGCAGACTTTCTTGCTTTCGAAAGTGGAGGAAGAACTTCTTGTCCTCTTCTTTTTGGAGCCATTCACAAGCCATCGGCATCATTCCAGACTTGGTTTTCCACATGGATAAAATGAAATTACTGATCACATCACATTAGGAACAAAACTGCACGGGCACTTCAGCTGACCATGCTTGGGGAAGCAGCACACCTCACCTTTCCACGTTCTTAGCTGTGACTCTATAGCCACTGAACTCTGTGTCCAGGGTACTCAGCAGTGTCCAACATAACTATGGATCCTCTGGGTTCACAACATTCCCTATCTCTATGAGTTGACCCCCTTCAGGGGACAAGCCGTCTGTGTACTTTTCTATCAGTTAGCCATTGCCATGTAACAAACCATCCCCAAATGTAGTGGCTTAAACCACAACTATATGCTCCTTCTCATGAGCCATTGGTGACTGGGTGGCTCTGCTAATCTGGATCAGGTGTGGTTGATTGGGACTGGGCTTGCTAAAACATCTGTGGTCAGTTAGCAGGTCTACTTGAGGCTACTTAGTCTAGGATGATCTTTCTTTTAAATTTTATTTATTTTTGATGGCACTGGGTCTTCATTGCTACGGGGTGGGATTTTTCTAGTTGCAGGGCCCGAGTTTCTCATTGCAGTGGCTTATCTTACTGCAGATCACAGGCTCCAGGACACATGTGTTCAGTATTTGTGGCTCACAGGCTTAGTTGCCCTGCAGCTTGTGGGATTTAGTTCCTGGACCAGGGATCAAACCCACGTCCTCTGCATTGGCAGTTAGACTCTTAACCACTGGAGCACCAGGGAAGTCCAGTCTAGGTTGGTCTTTGCTGGGATAAATTAGTATTTTCTTTGAGGGTCTCTCCTCATCCAGGTGAGCCTGGGCATGTTCTAAGGCTTATAAGTATGGCAGATAGAATAATGGCCTCCAGAGACGACCAGGTCCTAATCCTTGGAATTTGGGACTATGTTATCTTTACATGGCAAAGGAAATTTTGCATATGCAATTAAGCCAAGAATCTTGGGATGGGGAGTTTATTCTGGGTCATCAGGGTGGGCCCCTGGAATTACTAGAGTCCTTATAAAAAAGAGGCAGGAGGGTCAGATACAGAGAAGGAGATAGGATGACAGAGCAGAGACTGAGGTCATGCAGGGTCATGAGCTGAGGAATGGAGGCAGCTTCTAGAAGTTAGAAAAGGCAAGGAATATTTCAGGTATGACCTAAATCAAATCCCTTATTATTATACAGTGGAGGTGACAAATAGATTCAAGGGACTAGATCTGATAGAGCACCTGAAGAACTATGGATGGAGGTTTGTGACGTTGTACAGGAGGTGGTCACCAAAGCCATCCCAAAGAAAGAGAAATTCAAGAAGGCAAAGTGTTTATCTGAGAAGGCTTTACAAATATCAAGGAAAGAAGATAAGCAAAAGGCAAGGGAGAAAGGGAAAGATATACCCAACTGAATGTAGGGTTACAGAGAATAGCAAGGAGAGATAAGAAAGTCTTCTTAAGTGAACAATGCAAAGAAATGGAGGAAAACAATATACTGGAAAAGAATAAAGGTATAGTCAAGAAAATTGGAGGTATCAAGCAAACATTTCATGCAAGGATGTGCATGATAAAGGACAGAAATGGTAAGGACCTACCAGAAACAGAAGAGGTTGAGAAGAGGTGGCAAGAATACACAGACGAACTGTACAAAAAAGGTCTTAATGACCTGGATAATCATGATGGTGTGGTCACTCACCTAGAGCCAGACATCCTGGAGTGTGAAGTCAAGTGGGCCTTAGGAAGCATTACTACGAACAAAGCTAGTGGAGGTGATGGAATTCCAGCTGAGCTATTTAAAATCCTAAGATATGATGCTCTTCAAGTGCTGCACTCAATATGCCAGCAAATTTGGAAAACTCAGCAGTGGCTACAGGACTGGAAAAGGTCAGTTTTCATTCCAATCCCAAAGAAAGGCAATGCCAAAGCATAGTCAAACTACCATACGATTGTGCTCATTTCACATGCTAATAAGGTTATGTTCAAAATGCTTTAAGCTAGGCTTCAGCAGTATGTGAACTGATATGTACAAGCTGGGTTTAGAAAGAGCAGAGGAAATAAAGATTAAATTGCCAGGCGAAAGCAAGGGAATTCCAGAAAAATATCTACTTCTGCTTCATTGACTACACTAAAGCCTTTGACTGTATATCACAACAAACTGTGGAAAATTCTTAAAGAGATAGGAGTACCAGACCACTTTACCTGTCTCCTGAGAAACCTGTATACAGGTCAAGAAGCAACAGTTAGAATCAGACATGGGACAGCTGAGGGTTTCAAACTGAGAAAGGAGTACAACAGGGCTGTATATTGTCACCTTGCTTATTTAACTTACACGCAGATTGCTTCGTGCAAAATGCCAGGCTAAATGAATCACAAGCTGGAATTAAGATTGCCAGGAGAAATAGCAACAGCCTTAGATATGCAGATGATGCCATTCTAATGAAAGAAAGTGGAAAGGAACTAAAGTGCCTCTTGAAGGTGAAAAAAGAGAGTGAAAAAGCTGGCTTAAAACTCAACATTCAAAAAACTAAGATCAAGGCATTTGGTCCCGTTACTTCATGGTAAATAGAAGGGGAAAAAGTAGAAACAGTGACAAATTGTTTCTTGGGCTCCAAAATCACTGCAGACGGTGACTGCAGTCATGCAATTAAAAGACACTTGCTCTTCGGAAGGAAACTTATGACAAACGTAGACAGTGTGTTAAGACAGAGATATCGCTTTGCTGGCTTCTGGGCTTCCCTGGTGGCTCAGATGGTAAAGAATCCACCTGTAATGCAGGAAACCTGGGTTTGATCCCCAGGTTAGAAAGTTCCTCCAGAGAAGGGAATTGCTGCCCACTTCAGTTTTCTTGCCTGGAGAGTGCATGGAGGAGCCTGGCAGTCTATATAGTACATGGGGTTGCAATGAGTCGGACACATCTGAGTGACTAATGCTAACATAGTTTTTCCAGTAGTCATGTACAGATGTAAGAATTGGGCCATAAAGAAGGCTGAGCACCGAAGAATTGATGCTTTCAAATTGTGGTGCTAGAGAAGACTCTTGAGAGTTCCTTGGACTGCAAGGAGATCAAACCAGTCAGTCCATCCTAAAGGAAATCAACCCTGAATATTTATAGGAAGGACTGATGCTGAAGCTGAAGCTCCAATACTTTGGCCACCTCATGCGAAGAGCCGACTCATTGGAAGAGACCCTGACACTGGGAAAGATTGAAGGCGAAAGGAGAAGGGGGAAGCTGAGGATGAGATGGTTAGATAGCATCACCGACTCCGTGGACAAGAATTTGAGCAAACTCCAGGAGATAGTGAAGGACAGAGGAGCCTGGTCTGCTGTAGTCCATGGGTTGCAGGGAGTCGAATACGACTTAGTGACTGAATGACAACAAAAGATCCTCTCCTGAAGTCTCTAGAAAGGAACAAAATCTGCTGGCAGCTTGATTTTAGCCCAGAAGACCCATTTCAAACCTCTGACCTCAGATAAGATAATAAGTTTGTGTCACTTTAAGTCACTAAGTTTGTGCTAATATTTTACAACAGGAAGTCACTGGAGCATTTTGAAGAGAATTGTGATGTGAATGAAGTTCCTTACATTTAAGAAAAAAAAATCAATTATGTGGAAGATGGAATGAGGAAGTAGAAGCATTTGCAGGAGTCCAGAGAAGGGATTATGGAGCTTGGTCTAAGGTGATGACAGTGGAGAGGAGTGGTGGAGTGTTCATGTGTTTTTAAAATAGACTCTAGGACTCGGTGTGTAAGAAATTGGTTGAAGGGGATGAGGGAGACAGAGGAGCCTGAATGACTCTCAGATTCTCAACTTAAGTCGCTGAAAAGATGAAAATGTTATTTATTGGTTATGGTTAAAGGAAAATCAGTTTTGGAGGTTTGGTGTCTCTATGTGGAGGGAGGGAGTGGATTGAGAATTCCTTTTTGGAAATATTATGCTTCAAGTGTCTGTAAGACATTAAAGTAGAGGTGTCAAGTAGCAGTTGTTTTTTTAATGAATTTGAAACTCGGGAGTAGTCTGGGCTAGAGGTCTAAATGGAATAGTTGTCAGTATAAAGATGATGCTTGAAGCCATGGGGACAGATGAGATTAAGAAGATCACAGGCTGGGGAGGGGAAGAGGCAGCGTTGCATGCAGAACCCCCTAATGTTAGCTCTACTCTCTCTTATTTGGAACTTAGGCAGGAAAAGAACTCTGCTGGAATGTCGGGTGGGAATACACAACTAAGGAGATTTCTTAGTTGCCCATTGCCCTCCACAATGCATAACATGACTGGACCCAAACACGTTATTTCCTAGCACTTATTCATAATGGAAAGAGGTGATGCTTTCTTAATAAATAAATAAAACCACATATTTAAGAAAAGACTGCCATCATAGCATGTGTACTGTGATACCCCTTGGCTGCGTATACCCATGAAAGTGCTTTAATATGGGTTCATCGGATAAATAATGATTATAAGAAAAGGGTAAATACTTGGGGGAAGCAGAAGGAAGTGTACTATGTGGAGGGCAGCGTGGCTTCCCAGATTGATTCATTTGCTCTTGTTGACTATTTCTGCGCTATAAATCTCAGTTGAAGAGTCTAGCTGTATCCAAAATGAGAGCCCAGAAACCCCAAACAAGAATACAATAGCTCACCAGGGAAGGCATTAACCAACCTAAATGCTGCTTTCCTTCCCCGAAGAAATCTCCTCCATCTGTGCCAGAGTCGTTATCTCTGCCTTCTTCGGTAAAGAGGAAATTTGTACTATCAAAAACAGGATTTGTGTGTCCAACCTGACTTCAAAGATATTAAATGATAAACTTTCCAAATAAAGAATAGAATGAACTCAAAGCTCCCCCCTCTGCTTGCTGGGTAAATGAAGATGGAGCCTCAAGCAAAACTTTCTGTGGGAAGGAAAGCAGGTTGCTTGATATCCTACCCCTAGACAGGCTCCGACAAGAGCTCTGTTTCAAAGACCTTGTCCTACATTAGGGCCTCTGACTAACTCATGATAATTGTAAATTATTCCAGACTACTCATGCTGCTAATATTCTTGCTGGATGAAGAATCTATCAATTAGATATTGCCACCTATCTATCAATATCTACCAATTAGATATTATGAGACCATAATAAGGCATCCCCAAACTCAATGGCATTTTACAATGTGTTTATTTATGCCATATATCTGTGGGGCAGCTGATGTTGGCTCAGGTGGCTCTCTTCCACATATTTCACTCTTGAGCTCAGAATAAAGGGGTAACAGTTTTCTGGGGAGAGGTCTTGTGTTGTAAAGCTTGGAAACTCTCAGAAGGGTGAACATAAGGATGTCATGTCTCTTAAGGCCTACGTTCAGAAGTGATATTCACATTTCATTGGCCTGAGCAAGTCATGTGACCAAATCCAGTATTGGGAGGGCAGGGAAGTGTACTCCTCCCAAGAAGTTTAGGGAAAGGGAGTGATCATTTACCAAATGATAAGATAATCAAATAGAGAAGAATACTAATATTTCTATTTTTTAGATGGGAAAAACTGAAATACTGTGAGATCAATGCCATGTCTCTGAAATAGCTCTCAGTTAAAACTTAGAGAAATCATTTTGTACTGATTACCAAAATGGTTATTCTATCAGCCTGTTTTTGCATCTTCATGTACTTAGTCACCAGATAAAGTTATTTCCTAGAAGGGACCAGACTTTCCTACTATTCATGGAATGCCTGGATGGCACTGCCCACACAGTGACCTGGTCAGGTAGTTGAAAATTGGTCAGAATGACCCTCATAATCAACCCAATATGATTTGAATGATGGCGTTGGAGGATGGAGGGGACGAAAAGTGCCCACCCGACTGAGAAGGCGTTCTGAGACTAAAAAACGAGGCAGGCAGCTCCATGTAACCAATGGGTCTGTTTACTGTAGGGTAACTTACTCACAGGGTTGGGATCTGTGACCTAGAAGCATTCACAGCTGCACTCTGCACTGCCAAGGGGCCACTGGGACAATTTTATAGTTAACCTAGGGCATGCGGATAGGTGTTCAGAAATAGGATGTATGCTCCTAAGTAAAGACTTGTGAATGGGTAATTAGTCTTCTGGGTGCTGGGAATATGTAAGGGAGGGTTTTCATCATTGTTTGGGGATGAACAGAGCATGGAGATTACTTGGTCCTAAGGATTAAACAATATCTATTATGCACAAAGCCCTTGACAACAGAGAAGTGATTCACTGCACAGTACAGTTCTGGGTGGGGTCAGCAAAAGGATAGGAGAAACTGTAAGTGCCCAAGGCATCATCCGTTATACTAATTGTCATACAAATGGCTTATAATCGGATTGCATGGCATAGTTTTGAATATTTTCTCTTTCCAAAATCAGTGAGCTATTAGTTAAAATCCCTGTTCCTGGGAGATCAAATCATGACCATATTATGGCTTGAAGTTATCCCAATATGGTAAACATAATTAATCACTTGAATGTCAATTAAAATTTTCCCAACTGTCAAGATAACTATGAGTCCAGTAGTAGTGTAGCCTTAAAGCCAGTATGGTTTGGTCAGCTTGCCCAAAATGACGGGGGCATATGTAACCTCCGGGCCTCAACAGTGATTTGAGGATTTTTTGTGCCTACGAGGATTTTTCAAAGCCTAGTCTTAGACACTAAATCCCTCTTCTAACTTCATCCCTAAGAAAAACTGAGGTCAGCGTCTCCTAGCTCTCTGAAATCATGTGTTTGTTGGCTGTGCTACTCTTTCAGGAAAGGACATGCCCCACATTATTTTTCCTGCCATGTGTTTGGACTTGCCAAAGGCAGGCTTAAAAGGGAAGGAGGAACTGGTGGTCGCATGACTGTGAGGAATTCCAGAGTACAGGAGTTCAACAGTGCCTTTCCATCCAGAATCCCCCCAGAGCCCTGAGGACAAAGCTCCGAGAATGAGGCTGGCTTCTTAGAAGAGGCATTAATTGAAGTTCCCTTTGTTCATCGAATGTGTTCAGCAAAACTCATTTCCTTTTCCTACTGAGCTGACAAGTATTTCCCAGCCTTCCTTGCAGGTCGATGGAATCACGTGACTGAGTTGCAGCCAATGGGCTAGGAGTGCCCTGCACCACTCCCAGGCCTGCTTGGTGCAAACCTCCCTCGTCCATTCCCCACACTCTCTTTTCACCAGCTGCCTGTCCTCACGAAGGGCGACGTTGGGGCCTCAAGTTAAAGATGGCAGACATGCCCTTCAGCCAGAAACACCTTCTGTGGCAGGGTACACAGCAAAAGATAAACTTCCATTTTGTTAAGCCACAGGTATTTGGGAGTTTAGAAGTTAGTGTTGCACTAATTAATACGGTTAATTTTTTTTTTTTTTTAGACTCATAGTAAAGTCACTCCCTTTCCTTGGTCTCCAAGGCCTTGCTTGGACACAGTGGGCCATGTGACGATTCAAAGGCATCTTGCTCATCTCTGAGGGCCTAGTGGGTGTCCCTGTCATTGAACCTCTCATTCTGTCCATGATGAGGCTGATGACAACTAAAATTTTTTGAAGGCTTACTATATACTGGGCATTTTATGGACTTTATCGCATTTAACCTCACAAATCCACTGATGTTTATCCTATCCATTTTTACTGTTGAGAATATCTGGGCTCAGGGTAGATGAGTAATGTGCCCAAGATTGCACAGCTAGGAAAGTGGGGAGGTCAGGAATGGAGCCCAGGATGGGGACTCTAAAACGCATGTCCCTAAGAGCTGTGCTGAGTTCCCAGCCAGGCAGATCATTAGCCCTGCTGGCAGCCCTTTCTCCACGCAGCCTCAGACTCCCACTTCTCACAGCCATCCTGGAAACCAGTGGCTTCTTTCTCAACTCTCCTGAGTGACTAAGCTTTCCATAGGTCCATCCCTGGCTCTCCTGAGAACCGAGCAGAAGGACGCTTCCTGTGCTCCCTACTGCAACACCATTCATCTTCCAGCCGCCTCTTTTTGGAAGCAGGTATCCCTGAGCCAGCCCTTTCATTAAAACACCTCTGCCTTGCCCTTTTGCTCACCCACCCTGGGAGGCCGCGTCCACAGGAGACTCTCCTATTCGCCCTAATGACGGAGAGACTGATTACCCATCGCCCTGCTTTCCAGATTGCTGAAGCCAGTAGCGGCGGGAAAACCACCATCAAGGCTACCACATGCGAGCATGGACTTACGGAACAATGATGAATGGGCTTAAAGAGGCTGGCGAGTACTCTCGCAGCATAATAAGGTGCTGGCTAGCAGGCTCTCTCCAAGAAGGGCATAGACACTCCCTTGCTGGAATCAGGGCTCCTTTTTCTCTTTCTGGAGGAGGTCTGAGCTCCTGTCACTGTCATTCAACCTTGGTGTCAGTGTCCGGGAAACAGTCAAAGGCAGCTGAGAGAACTGGGAGGCCCTGGGAGGTGACTTAGGGTGGGACAGCCATGAGCATGGAGCAGGGCTCCTGACCAGCTGAACCCAGACTCCTCGGCATGTCCAAGGTGGCCGTGATCTGAGCCCAGAGCTGAGCCTATAGTTGTAATCAAGGCAGTGTGTGGAGTAGTGGTCAGCAGTCTGTTGGCCTTGCTTGGAATGTTTACTTCATCACTTCCTTGTTGGGAGACCATCAGTTCAGTTCAGTCGCCCAGTCCTGCCCGACTCTTCGCGACCCCATGAATCGCAGCACGCCAGGCCTCCCTGTCCATCACCAACTCCGGGAGTTCACTCAGACTCACGTCCATTGAGTCAGCGATGCCATAGTTAATTCTTAACAACTGCAATAGTCAGTTTTCTTATGTGTGTAGTGGAGGTTGTAGAAATAATACTGCTCCAAAAGGGGAGGACCTATGCAATAGGCAGAGAAAGCGCTTACAAGAGTTTCAGCTTTTATGAACTTTACTTCTTAAACTTAGCTTGTTTGGTTGAAAATAATTTTCAAGAAAACACTGGGGCCCTGGAGGAAAATTATGGAGGAATCCATTTGTGTTCTTGCAGTCATACTCTTATGCCATGACCAACCTAGACAGCATATTCAAAAGCAGAGGCATGACTTTGCCAACAAAGGTCCATCTAGTCAAAGGCTATGGTTTTTCCAGTAGTCATGTGTGGATGTGAGAGTTGGATCATACAGAAAGCTGAGCGCAGAAGAATTGATGCTTTTGAACTGTGGTGTTGGAGAAGACTCTTGAGAGTCCCTTGGACTGCAAGGAGATCCAATGAGTGAATCCTAAAGATATAAACCCTGAATATTGATTGGAAGGACTGATGCTGAAGCTGAAGCTCCAGTAGTTGGCCACCTGATGTGAAGAAATGACTCATTTGAAAAGACCCTGATGCTGGGAAAGATTGAGGGCAGGAAGAGAAGAGGATGACAGAGGATGAGATGGTTGGATGGCATCACTGAGTCGATGGACATGAGTTTGAGTAAACCCCAGGAGTTGCTGATGGACAGGGAGGCCTGGTGTGCTGTGGTCCATGGGGTCACAAAGAGTCGGACATGACTGAGTGACTGAACTGACTGAGTCATACCTTTGGGTTGGGGTTCTGAGGCAGAGGTGGGAATAACCCTTTAAGTGCCACCCACCCCCGAGTTCTCCCTGCTGGTGACAGTCTGTCCGGAGTTGAGGGGTGAAGTGAAGTGGGTGCATCCTTCCCAGTGAACGAGCATCAGCTTTCCCTTCACCTTCAGTCGCCTGTGTTGTTCTGCTTCCGTTTGGAGGCGGCACCTTATTGCCAGGGTGCAGATGAGACAGAGACATTGAGGGGGGGTGGAGGCTGACTGCCGAGGCAGAGGAGAGACTACCACCATGGCTTAGATCCTGAGAAGGTGAAGGAGAGCAGAGTCTTCAGGGAAACCAGAGAGGCTGACTTTTGCTCTGGGGAAGGCTCTTTCATTGCAAGAGCCCTTAGAAAGCCCTGCTGAGGTCCCATGGCAAGTTTGTCATTTAAAAAGTTTGGTGTGTCACTCAGTTGTGTCCGACTCTCTACAACCCCATGGACTGTGGCCAGGCTCCTCTGTCCATGGGATTCTCCAGGCAAGAACACTGGAGTGGGTTGCCAAAAAGTTTGGTACAGGATGCCTTTTCTGGGGGATGCCCTGGGGTCTGAGGACCCAGTGATCCAGCAGGCAAGTCTCTGCCACCTCCCTGCCTTCTCTTCCTGCAAGAGAAGGCAGACCAGGCCTGTTTTCAACTGCTGACCCCCAGTTGTCTTCCCTCTGCAACTGTTGGCATTGTAGGGGTGGGGAAGGACAAAGCCACTTCCAGTTTTTCCTGAGAAACCAAGAATTTAGGGTAATTTTCTCCGCTGCTCCTTCTGGCCGCCTCCCCTTGCCTCTCCCCTCTTTGTCCGTAGTCTCTGGGGGGTATATGGAAACGCCTGGCTACCCCCTCTCAGGCCCCTGCTGTGACAGGGTCTGTCAGTTTCTGCTCCCTAAACCTTCCCAGGCTCCAATAATCTCCTGTGTCTTTCCCATAAGCTCTTTTGAATTCACTCACTCATGAAACATTGAGGAGAAGAGCTGCGTTGTTATGCCAAAGCCAGCTTCTCCCATGAGCCATTGTCACACAAATAAAATAGATGTTTGCCTTTGTTCCTTGTGCTCCACTTTTTTACACTCCCAGGCACAGGCTTTTAACAGAGTTTATTAGAAATGGAAAAGAAAGCCTCTAAAGGCAGCAAGGGCGCCTGATCATTCTTCTGATTCTAGCTCCTGCCCTTCCTTGGTGCCTGTGTCTTCGATAATGAATGTCACAGGGGGAGACAGAGAGATGAATGGGGACTGATAAGTGCAAACCGTTATTGCCTTCAGCTCTGGGACCCCCAGCATCCTAGCTCCACGCTGCGACAGCAGAAAGCACTTTCCTGCTGTCCTCCCTGTGTCCTCCACCCGGACCCATAGGAGGACTTTTCCGTAATGGTGCAAATGAGAGAACGTGCTGAGAGTCCCAGTACTCTGGTTACTGGTTCTGGCTTTGCCACCAGCATTTGGGACAACGGTGCTGTGTGACAAAGCTTTCTGGGCTTCCATTTCCTTCTGTGTAGTGAACCTGTAAACTTGTTCCAGCTTCGGGAGGTTGCATAACTATATATGTTAAGATAGTCTTCCTTGGGTTAAGGAAGAATATAGGCCCCTCCCGGCACCCAGAGTGCCTGCCACGGGTTGCTTTCCTATGGGACTCCAGAGGCCAAGGCTGAGATAACTTGGTGGGATGGTATTAGCTGTGCAAGCCCTTGGTAAAGCGTAGAGTGCTATGTCTGAGTGTGGTTTTGCCATTGTTGTTTCTCTTGAGTCTGCTGGGCTCTAGTGGGCCCATTGTAGGGTGCTGAGAGGGAAAAGATGAAGGAAGGTATGAGGGTTGTGTAGGCCTGGTGGAAGGCTATTGATGGAGGCATCTAAGGTGGGGTGAAACCCGGACAGTGTGGAAGGGAAGACTGAGGGAAGTGGTAGGTGGTAAGAAAACAGGTCAGTTAGTGCACTGGAGACAGTGCTTGTCTTAGTCCATTCAGGCTGTGGTAACAACATGCCACAGACTAAGAGGTCTACTGAAAATAGAAACTAATTTCTCACTGCCCTGGGAGCTAGAAGTCCAAGATCAGGGCCCAGCATGGCTAAGTGTATCTCCTCTTGGTCACAGTGTCGTGTCCTCACATGGTGGAAGGGGTGAGGGATTTCTTTTATAAGAACGTGAGTCTCATTTCTGAGGGCTCCATTCAAAGCTTCCACCTCCTAATACCATTACCTTGGGCTTTAAGATTTAATATGTGGATTTTAGTGGGGGAGGTACAAAACATTCTGACCTTAGCAGGGACTGTGAAATGCTTGGCATCTTTGTTATGCTTTCAGTTTGGATTTCACCCCAGGTCCCTCATTTCTGAACCTACGTTGAGTTGTCAGAGTCCCTCCTGTTATGTTATTAGTTCAGTTCAGTTCAGTCGCTCAGTCATGTCTGATTTTTTGTGACCCCATGAACTGCAGCATGCCAGGCCTCCCTGTCCATCACCAGCTCCTGGAGTTTACCTAAATCCATCACCATTGTATGGTGATGCCATACAACCATTTCATCCTCTGTCATCCCCTTCTCATCCCGCCTTTTCAAATGAGTCTTTCCCAGCATCAGGGTCTTTTCAAATGAGTCAGCTCTTTGCATCAGGTGGCCAAGGTATTGGAGTTTCAGCTTAAAAATCAGTCCTTTCAATGAACACCCAGGACTAATCTCCTTTAGGATGGACTAGTTGGATCTCCTTGCAGTCCAAGGGACTCTCAAGAGTCTTCTCCAACACCACAATTCAAAAGCATCAATTCTTAAGTGCTCAGCTTTTTTTATAGTCCAACTCTTACATCCATACATGACTACTGGAAAAACCATAGCCTTGACTAGATGGACCTTTGTTGACAAAGTAATGTCTCTGCTTTTTAATATGCTGTCTAGGTTGGTCATAACTTTCCTTCCAAGCAGTAAGCGTTTTTTAATTTCATGGCTGCAGTCACCATCTGCAGTGATTTTGGAGCCCAGAAAAATAAAGTCTGACACTGTTTCCACTGTTTCCCCATCTATTTGCCATGAAATGATGGGACCGGATGCCATGATCTTAGTTTTCTGAATGTTGAGCTGTAAGCCAACTTTTTCACTCTCTTCTTTCACTTTCATCAACAGGCTCTTTAGTTCTTCTTCGCTTTCTGCCATAAAGGTGGTGTTATCTGCATATCTGAGGTTATTGACATTTCTCCCAGCAATCTTGATTCCAGCTGGTGCTTCCTCCAGCCCAGAGTTTCTCATGATGTACTCTTAGAATTAAGCTCAAATTTCAGTCATCAGTAAGAATATCACCTCATTGAACAAACATACTCCACATCTATTAATATAACCCAGAATTATAATGATCACATTTTGGTCTGTTTTTGTCAATCAAGTTTTCCTTCAGACTATCTGAACTGATTGTCCCGTCTTTTCTCTCATAAGATGGTGCCAATGGAGATCTCACTGATTCTCTATTTCATATTTAAGAGACAAGCTTTGCCCTGATAAATAAAGCCATTTTAGATAATTTAAGGTATTGGCTGGAGCCACACAGATAAATCCTTGAATGGATATTTAGGGGCTTAAAATGATATTGATGAAGGGCTGGCCAGAAGAGAAAGAGGAGGGAAGAATCAGAGGTAAATGTGGGATCCAGCCTCCTTGAGTGGTCCTGGGCTCCAGGTGTTCACACTTTCATATAATCTCCTCCCATGATGACTCAGAGGGCCAGTCAAGTATGGCAGTGGTTACAGTGTGTGACTTCGGAGGCTCTGTCATGAAAGGCACTACCACTTCCTCCCTGGTCCCTTGGCTCTCTCACTCTGGGGAAAGTCAGTCACTATGACATGAGGAAACTCATGTGAAGAAGAACAGGGGTCTCCTGCCAAAAGCAAGCACCAGTTTGCCAGCCATGTGAGGGATCCACTTTGAAAGAAGGTTCTAAATCCCAGTATAATCCTGATTAAGCAGTGGAAGTGACAAATAGATTCAAGGGATTAGATCTGATAGAGTGGTTGAAGAAGTATGGACGGAGGTTCGTGACATTGTACAAGAGGCAGTGATCAAGACCATACCCAAGAAAAAGAAATGCAAAAAGGCAAAATGGTTGTCTGAGGAGGTCTTATAAAGAGCTGAGAAAAGAAGAAAAGCTAAAGGCAAAGGAGAAAAGGAAAGGAGAAAAAGAAAGATATACCCATTTGAATGCAGAGTTCCAAAGAATAACACGGAGAGATGAGAAAGCCTTACTCAGTGATCAGTGCAAAGAAATAAAGGAAAACAATAGAATGTGGAAGACTAGAGATCTCTTCAAGAAAATTAGGGATTCCAAGGGAACATTTCATGCAACGATGGGCTCAATAAAGGACAGATAAAGATGGGCACAAAAAAGGACACAAACAGTATGGACCTAACAGAAGCAGAAGATACTAAGAAGAGATGGCAAGAATACACAGAAGAACTATACAATAAAGATCTTCATGACCCAGTGTGATCACTCACCTAGAGCCAGACATCCTGGAATGCGAAGTCAAGTGGGCCTTAGGAAGCATCACTAGGAACAAAGCTAGTGGAGGTGATGGAATTCCAGTTGAACTATTTCAAATCCTAAAAGATGATGCTGTGAAAGTGCTGCCCTCAATATGTCAGCAAATTTGGAAAACTCAGCAGTGGCCACAGGACTGGAAAAGGTCAGTTTTCATTCCAATCCCTAAGAAAGGCAATGCCAAAGAATGTTCAAACTACTACACTCATCTCACACGCTAGCAAAGTAATGCTCAAAATTCTCTGAGCCAGGCTTCAACAGTATGTGAACTGTGAATTTCCACATGTCCAAACTGGATTTAGAAAAAGCAGAGGAACCAGAGATCAAATTGTCAACATCCATTGAATCATAGAAAAAGCAAGAGAGTTCCAGAAAAACATCTACTTCTGCTTTATTGACTACGGCAAAACCTTTGAGTGTGCGGATCACAACAAACTGTGGAAAATTCTTAAAGAGATGGCAATATCAGACTACCTGACCTGCCTCCTGAGAAATCTATATGCAGGTTAAGAACCAACAGTTAGAACTGGACATGGAACAACAGACTGGTTCCAAATCGGTAAAAGAATACGTCAAGGCTGTCTGTAGTCACCCTGTTTATTTAACTTATATGCAGGGTACATCATGTGAAATGCCGAGCTGGATGAAGCACAAGCTAGAATCAAGATTGCAGAGAGAAATATCAATAACCTCAGATATGCAGATAACACCACCCTTATGGCAGGAAGCAAAAAGGAACTAAAGAGCCTCTTGAAAGTGAAAGAGGAGAGTGCAAAAGTTGGCTTAAAGCTCAACATTCAGAAAACTAAGATCATGGCATTTGGTCCCATGACTTCATGGCAAATAGATGGGTAAACAATGGAAACAGTGAGAGACTTTATTTTTTTGAGCTCCAAAATCACTGCAGATGGTGACTGCAGCCATGAAATTAAAAGACACTTGCTCCTTGGAAGAAAAGCTATGATCTACATAGACAGCATATTAGAAAGCATTACTTTGCCAAAAAAGGTCCATCTAGTCAAAACTATGGTTTTTCCAGTAGTCATGTATGAATTGTGAGAGTTGGACTATAAAGAAAGCTGAGAGCTGAAGAATTGATGCTTTTGAACTGCGGTGTTGGAGAAGACTCTTGAGAGTCCCTTGGACTGCAAGGAGATCCAACCAGTCAATCCTAAGGGAAATCAGTCCTGAATATTCATTGGAAGGACTATTGCTGAAGGTGAAATTCCAATACTCTGGCCACCTGATATGAAGAACTGACTCCTTGGAAAAGACCCTGCTGCTGGGGAAGATTGATGCTGGGGAGGAGAAGGGGACAACAGAGGATGAGATGGTTGGATGGCATCACTGACTCAATGGACATGAATTCGAGTAAGCTCCAGGAGTTGGTGATAGACAGGGAAGCCTGGCATGCTGCAGTCCATGGGGTCACAAAGAGTCAAATATGACTGAGCGACTGAACTGGACTAACTACTGAACAATCCCAGTCAAGCCTTCAGATTACTGTAGTCCTGGTCTGTTTCTTGGCCCTAACAGAAATCCCCAAGTCAGAATTATCCAGCTGAGTTGAATTTCTGAATTTCTAACCAATAGGAACTCTGAGTGATAATAAATGTTTAGTCTTATTTTAAGCCACTGAATTCTGGGGCAACAGTAGTTAACTAATACAGTGGTATGAACTTGGTGCCAGGGAGAGCTGCCAGTTGAAACTAGAAAAGCCAATTTTTGCTTTTAATATATAGAGTAAAAGCGGGGTCGGGGGGGAAGATTGATTTTTTTTTTTTTTAAAGAAAAATTTGTAGTTTATTTAAATCATGTTGCGGGAAGGAAAAGAGGAAAGTACTCACCATTCAGAGGCCTTGGAATTCTGTATCCCAGATCCTTCACTTCGTCAAGTTTCAGGCTTAAGAAAGTCCATGAACACAACCAAAGGCCCCTGTGGATGTTGCCCTGTGGTCATCAGGAGAGGAGGGGTCTTGTGACATTGTGGGGAAAAGATGAAGTCTTGTGATTCTCAGCAGAGGAGAGGAAGGTGGCCCTTGCCATAAGTTAGCAAACTTCAAAAAGGCTTTTTGAAAAGCATACAGATGGCATGTCTTTGAAAGAAGTCACTATATTTGTCCAGTAGAACATGCAGGGTCTCTAAATGGGCTGTAGCATTTTTCCAAGAGAGTAAGACTTTGAAGATCTATAAAGGGGTCATGGTGGGGATCAAGCAGAGTAAAACACTCTAGCTCTCTTGTTAGTTGAGATTTTTCAATTTCAGAATATGTGACATGAAGTTCAGTTGACTGCGGATTGTCACCGCAGTCATTTGAGCATGAGACCACAAATAAAAGCCAGACCATAAGGATCAGGAGCTGGGCAGAGCTGGGGTGGCCAGGGTCAGGGCCAGGTCTGGGGGCCAAGTGAGAGGGACTTTACAGTTGTTACAGACGTGGCTGCTGCTCAGATATATTTAGAGGGACTTAAGCCTCTATGACTGGCATAAGCAGTTCCATATTCTGTCTAGAACTCTCCAATTTCTTTTCTAAAACTGGGGGGGAAAGGATGCTGCTGGTGCTTCCTTACTCCCAGGGTATGTAAGAAATGCATTGACTAGGCTAGGATGAGGCCACAGATGCAGGGCCATGAAGGAGTCTGGCCCTTGCCGTGAGAGACCCACCCCTGTACAGGAAGCCTAGGGTGTGGTTTTCACGTCCTTCAGAGAAGCCAGTTTTCTTCCCTCCCAGTTTATGTGCCTTGCCATCCAGACGGTATGTGAAGACTGGATGGAGGGCACTCGTCAAAGCTGATGACACTTAGAATTACTGTTATTTTCAAGACATTAAATCATGTCACCTTTTCCATAAGATGGGCTCTGGATAGTATTTTTTTCTGATTTAAAATAAAATGCAGCCAATTGAGGAAATAACATTAGAGAATTTTAAAAAGACAGTAATGTCTTCATCTAGGTGCTTAAAAATGTGGGTCATTTTATATCTCCTCTGGGTAAATGGCCACAAGAGAGGTATGGCCTAGTTAAGACTGATTTGGCTATAAAAGCCAAAATCCCACTTGAAATAAAATAAGCAAACCAAAGCAAAAGCAAACCCAAAAAATGAAAGAGAAAAAGAAAAGAAAGAGAAATTTACTGGACTGTTTCTGGTTCATTGATTTGACTTAGCTCCATCTTCCACTTTCGTGGTTCATATTCTCAAGAGAGAGAATTGAATTGGCAGGAGTGGCTTGGGATCCTTCCCAGGTAGTCAGGTAGAATTTTGGAGGGGGCCTACCCTTGTGGGTGGGGTAAGGTCATTATCAGACAGGCAGGCCATAGATTGGATGGACACTCCAGAATCTCCCTGCAAACTTCCCGCCTGGTGGGGGGCACTGGTTAGTTCATAAATGCACACCTGGAGGGGCTGTAAAGTGCGGTAAAGAAATACAAGGCTGCCTATAAAGTTGCCAGCTGAACAAAAAAAAGAGAGAGAAAAGGAAGGAGGAAGCTGGTGGAAAGAGAAAAGAGGAGGGGAGAGAGAATTAATTATGCAATAATGGTTATACAAAAAATATTTTTTTATTTATCTGATATGTATATTTAATTAAGCATCCTGTATTTTATCCAGCAATGCTACCCAAGGGTAATCCTTTTCTACTGGAGCTGTCATGAAGAAGGACTTGGGAGAATTTAAACTGAGCCTCAAAATAAAGTTTCCACACCCTGGGGCTGCTTGTGTCCATGTCCTCTTTGTTTTCTGTGCTCTGTTTTTATTTTCAAGAAAAGCAACCTACTGTAATGAAAAAGCAGAGAGCCTGGCTTTGTGATCTGGATACGTCACTTAGGAACTGAAGGACGCTGGGCAAACCATGTGGTTTCCAGGCACCTCCGTTTTCTCATCTAGAAACCAGGGAGAGCGTGCCTGTTTCAGAAGACAGCTTGGGAAGAAGTTTAGGCAGGTAGGATTAGCTAGGGGGATACCATCCACATGGGGAGGGTATGGCAACCCACTCCAGTATTCTTGTCTGGAGAATCCACCTGGGCAGGATTACTGGAGCCTGGCAGGCTACAGTCCATAGGGTCACAAAGAGTCAGATACCACTGAAGCGACTTGGCATGGGACAGCACATACCATCCATCTCGCAGGTGCTCAGCTACTATGGATACCTCTTTCTCTTTCCATCCTCATGGGATGCATGGAAATACCAGTATCTATTACTATTCATTGAATTGCTTTAATCATTTATATGCCAGGTACAGGGTTGTGGGTTGTATAAGCATTGCCTCAGATAATTCAAGCAATGGTTGAATGAGAGAGCTACTATTTTCATTCTCAGTTTACTGATAATGAAACTGGGGCTCAGGTTGGTGCAAGAGGATGGACCAGAACTTCTAAAAGTCAGAACTTAGCTGTAAATCCAGGCCCATGGGTCTCCAGAGTGCATATTCTCTGCTTCCACTCAAATAATTTTGCTGTGCTCATAAAGCACACACCCCCTGGCATGGCATGTGTCGTGTTTACAGTGTTGCATCTACTCACTGTCCAACCTCTCCTTTCAGTAATATTCATTGTGAGCTCATGCTGGCACAGGCTTCCTTTCTGGACACTGAGGATGCACTGATGATCAAGTCGAAGGCCTCCTTCATAGAGTTTCCATCCAGACTAGGGAACAGATAATAAACCCGTGGACAGACACAGGTAAGACACGGTGCTGCACTGTGCTATGTGATATGAAGAAGACCAGGAATGAGAGGTGTAACCCGGGGTTAGGGAGTGGGAGAGAGAAATTGTGCGTGTTTATTTTTATTTGAAGATAATTGCTTTCCTGTGTTGCATTGGTTTCTACCAAACGTCAACACGAGTCAGCCATAGGTTTACCCATGTCCCCTCACACTTGAACATCCCTCCCACCTCCCTCCCCATCCCACCCCTCTAGGTTGTTACTGAGCCCCATTTGAGTTCCCTGAGTTGATCATAGATAAGAGTGTTTATGGAAGGTTTCTCTGAGGAGGTGAGCTGTGAGCCCAGATCTATAGAAAGCAAGAGGAGAAACGGGCAGAGGATGTGGCAAAGGTAAGTGCAGAGACAAGAGCAAGCTGGGGTGACTGTGCCGGAGCCCAGCGAGGAAGCTGGAGTGAAGCAGAGTGTGTGAAGGAGGGAGGCAGCGGGTGAGGTCAGGCCCTAGCCAGGAAATGGGGATTTTCTCCTCGGTGATGGAAGATGATCATTTGCTGGGGGGCTGTTGAGCCTGTGACCCGCGGCACCCACCGCAGCTTCAGGAGAAAGGCCCCTGGCGCCAAGCAGCGGCTGCGTTGGCAGAAGGAAACCAATCATGCCACTTATCGCCCTGGTTGGAAAAGTAATTGCAGATACATGCGTAAAGGGCAGGGCAATCTTTTCTGCCAATTATGTGCCCTGCTATTAGGTGATTAGGAGCTGGTAAAGTCCCGGTGGGTGTGAGGGATTAGCAGCACAATTCTCTCTCCCGTCACCTCGGCATTTCGGCTTCTCTCCAGGGCGCCTTCTTCCCTCCCCAGGTGCCGGTCTCAGCTTGACCAGGTGCCTCTCCCAAATCATGTCCCCCCAGACACACTTGTCCTTTTCTATAAAAGGAAAAAAGCCCTGCCAGGGACTCCTATCAAACTGCAGTTGAAAAACAAAGTTAGGTCTGCCCGGCCAGGAGGTTGCAAACTTGTATTTACAGCAATATTTGGGAAGACTATTTGGTTCCAGGTGTTTCCAAAGTTGTTCACGGCCCAGACGGTGCTGGTCCTTGCTGCTCTTTTCACGCACATGCTGCCTTTCTTGTTTTATTTGGCTTTCATGCCTGTGTACATCTGCCCATTTCTTTGGGCCTTACTGATCCACCTGTCCCTTCATTTTTCAAGGCACTATTTAATTAAGCATGTATTTGCTGCCCAGCACAGCTATGCTCTTTGAAATAATAGCAAAGTCTAGTGGCTAAGAGCTTCAGGGTCCTGAATAGTCCTGAATTCAAATCCCAGCTCAGCTCCTTTGGGAATGCAGTAACCACATGGACCTGGAAGCCTGGGAGGAAGAAAGAAAGAGGGGCAGAGGAAAGGAAGAATGGAGCAGACACAGGGGAAGGGGACTCCCAAAAGTGTACCTTGAGAACCATGGCAAGAATACTGAAGTGGTTTGCCATTCCCTTCTCCAGGGGACTCCTTTTGTCAGAACTCTCCACCATGACCTGTCTGTCTTGGGTGGCCCTACATGACATGGCTCATAGTTTCATTGAGTTAGACAAGGCTGTGGTCCAGGTGATCAGTTTGGTTAGTTTTCTATAATTGTGGTTTCCATTCTGTCTGTCCTCTGGTGGATAAGGATAAGAGGCTTGTGGAAGCTCCCTAATGGGAAGGACTGCCTGTGAGGGAACCGGGGTCTTGTTCTGATGGGCCGTGTTCAATAGATCTTTAATCCAATTTTCTGTTGATGGGTAGGGCTATGTTCCCTCCCTGTTGTTTGGCCTGAGGCCAACCTATGGTAGGGGTAATGACAACCTCCTTCAGAAGGGCTTATGCTAGTGCTGTTGTATTCGGTGTCAACCCACGCCTCCGCCGGAGACTGCTGGACACCCACAGCAAGCCTGGGTCAGTCTCCTGGGGGGTCACTGCTCCTTTCTCCTGGGTCCTGGTGCACACAAGGTTTTATTTGTGCCCTCCAAGAGTCTGTTTCCCAGTCCTGGGGAAGTTCTGTAATCAAGTCCCACTGGCCTCCAAGGTCAAATTCCCTGGGGGTTCTCAGGCCCTTTGCTGGATCCCCAGGTTGGGAAATCTGTTGTGGGCCCTAGATCTTTCATAACAGTGAAACTTTCATAACAGTGTGAGAACTTCTTTGGTATAATTGTTCTCCAGTTTGTGGGTTGTCTGCTCGGTGGCGCTATGGTGGGGCTAGTCTAACCCATTGTCTAACCTTCTCCAAGAGGGCTTATGCCACATGCTGAGCCTCCTAGGTCTGCTGCAGCCAAAGTCCCTGTCCTTGCGCCAGGCCACTGCTGACCCATGCCACCTAAGGAGATGCTCGAACGCACAAAGGCAGGTCTGGCTCAGTCTCTGTGGGGTCTCTGGGTCCTGGTGTGCACAAGGTTTTGTTTGAGCCCTCTGAGCATCTCTGGCAGGTAGGGGGTTTTGATTCTAAATGTGGTTTCACCCCTCCTACCATCTTGTTGGGGCTTCTCCTTTGACCTTGGACGTGGAGTATCTTTTTTTGGTGGGATCCAACATTCTCCTATAGATGGTTGTTCGCCAATGAGTTCTCACAGGAGAAGATGAGCACACATCCTTTTACTCTGCCATCTTGGGTATGCAGGTCAGAAGCAACAGTTAGAACCGGACATGGAACAACAGACTGGTTCCACCTTAGGAAAGGAGTACAATAAGGCTGTATATCGTCACCCTGCTTATTTAACTTATGCAGAGTACATCATGAGAAATGCCAGACTGGATGAAGCACAAGCTGGAATCAAGACTGCTGGGAGAAATCAATAACCTCAGACATGCAGATGACACCAACCTTATGGCAAAAAGTCAAGAGGAACTAAAGAGTCTCTTGATGAAAGTGAAAGAGGAGAGTGAAAAAGCTGGCTTAAAACTCAACATTCAAAAAACTAAGAAAATGGCATGTGGTCCCATCACTTCCTGGCAAATAGATGGGGAAACAATGGAAACGGTGACAGACTTTATTTTCTTGGGCTCCAAAATCACTGCAGATGGTACCTGCAGTCATGAAATTAAAAGACACTTGCTCCTCAGAAGAAAAGCTATAGCCAACCTAGACAGCGTGTTAAAAAACAGAGACATTGCTTTGCCAACAAAAGTCCATCTAGTCAAAGCTATGGTTTTTCCAGTAGTCATGTGTGGATGTGAGAGTTGGACCACAAAGAAAGCTGAGCACTGAAGAATTAAAGCTCTTGAACTGTGACTGGAGAGACTCTTGACAAAGAGTCAATCCTAATGGAAATCAATCCTGAATATACATTGGAAGGACTGATGCTAAAGCTGAAACTCCAATACTTTGGCCACTTGATGCAAAGAGCTGACTCATTTGTAAAAACTCTGATGCTGGGAAAGATTGAAGGCAAAAGGAGAGGAAGGCAACAGAGGATGAGATGGTTGGATGGCATTACCAACTTGATGGACATGAGTTTGAGTAAGCTCTGGGAGTTGGTGGTGGACAGGGACGCCTGTTGTGTTGCAGTCCATGGGGTCACAAAGAGTCGGACATGACTGAGTGACTGAACTGAACTGAAATGTGTACCTAAAGCAGTCCAGATGAGCTATCCTGTACTGAGGCTGTTGCACACCTCGGCTGGCTTAAGGGAGTAACTTAAACCAGACAGCTAGAGGTCAAGTGCTGGCTCTGCCCCTTGTTAGCTGCAGGACCCTGGGTAAGTGAAGCCTCTAACTCTCTGTGACTCACAGTTTCACCTCTAACAAGATCCAAATAATAGGATTTACCTCCTAGGATGGCTGGAAGGATTCACTGAGTACATGCATGCAAAATGCTTAGATGACACCCAGCACAGAGTAATTATGAAATATACATTGTTATGGAATTCTAAGTCTCTTCTCTTGTGCTTACTCCTCCTTTCCTGCCTGTGTTTCACCAGAGTACAGGTCAGTATTTATTTTATCTCACATTTTTTATGTTGTTTATTGGCTTCCCCCACCATCCGCGTCACTAGAATTCAATTTCCTTATCTGGGACTGTCATCTGTTTTGTTCATGACTGTATTCTATTTCCTGGAACAGTGTTTGGCCTGGGAAAGGGACACAATCAATTCTTTTTAATGGTTGAGAGAATGAATGGATAAATGAAAGAATTAAAGTCTTATTATCCTGTGGACCCTAATTGTATTCTTGATTAGTTCTTAGTAATAATGGGCTACCCACCTAATCTTTCAAAAATTGTGAGCATAGCAGTGGTGTTTTACGATAGTAATGGTGATATTAACTTTCTGAGGATTAAGGAGTATTATATCTGCAAGATACTGAGGGTATGTGCCTGCTAGTGACATTATTATTGCTTTGTATGGTGTACTTTCTCCTTCAGGACACCCGGGTACCCCCAAGGTTTCTGACCGTAAGGAACCTATGATTGATGTAACCGAGAGATAGGGCTGATCCAACCAGAACTGTGCAGTCTGGTTCTCTGGTTCTTTCCATCTTGAGGGCAAGATGTGGCCCTCATCATGTGGCCAGGCCCTGGAGCTAGAGCTCTTTGGTGGCGGCTCTCTGGAGTCAGTGAGAGCTTTACCATCTTCTGGCCGGTTACCACTGCTCAGTACACCTCATCTTAGATACCACAGAAGGGGCTGAGACTGAGACATTTAAAACTTCAGTGGTCGTCGTTGTCCAGTGCCTAAGTCCTGTCCAGCTCTTTGCGACCCCATGGACGGCAGCATGCCAGGCTTCCCTGTCCTCCGCTATCTTCCAGAGTATGCTCTCAAGTTCATGTCCACTGAGTTGGTGATGCCATCCAACTGTCTCATCCTCTGCTTCCCTTTTCCCCTTTTGCCTTCAATTTTCCCAATATCAGGGTTTTTTCCCAGCGAGTCAGCTCTTTGCATCAGGTAGCCAAAGTATTGGAGCTTCAGTGGACAATCCCTTAAACTGTACAGGTGCCCAGTTCCAAAACCTTGATGACCACTGTCTTCTCCTTCTCAAACTGCTGGGTGGTTGTGTGAGGCCCTTAAGTTCAGGCTGGTTTCATAGAACACGAGGATTGAAGGGATGGTCTGTGGAACAGCTAGCCCAACCCACTCATGAAAGAGGTCCTTGGAAGGAAAGTTATGACCAACCTAGACAGCATATTCAAAAGCAGAGACATTACTTTGCCAACAAAGGTCCATCTAGTCAAGGCTATGGTTTTTCCTGTGGTCATGTATGGATGTGAGAGTTGGACTGTGAAGAAGGCTGAGCGCTGAAGAATTGATGCTTTTGAACTGTGGTGTTGGAGAAGACTCTTGAGAGTCCCTTGGACTGCAAGGAGATCCAACCAGTCCATTGTGAAGGAGATCAGTCCTGGGATTTCTTTGGAAGGAATGATGCTAAAGCTGAAACTCCAGTACTTTGGCCACCTCATGCGAAGAGTTGACTCATTGGAAAAGACTGATGCTGGGAGGGATTGGGGGCAAGAGGAGAAGGGGACGACAGAAGATGAGATGGCTGGATGGCATCATTGACTCGATGGGCGTGAGTCTGAGTAAACTCCGGGAGTTGGTGATGGACAGGGAGGCCTGGTGTGCTTCGATTCATGGGGTCGCAAAGAGTCGGACACCACTGAGCGACGGAACTGAACTGAGGAGTTTTGCATGAGTAAAGTCCATTGTATAGCAAACTGTGAAGTAGAAACTCTCAGCAGCCCCTTTTGCTTAAGAGACATCCAAGATTTGTGAGGAGTTAGCATTTCTGCAAGGTGAGAGGCAGGGTCTGTCTCTTAATTAACATACAAAGAGAAACGGTTGACGAGCTGGTTAAGAGACGGTGTTCTGTAATTGAGGGGTCCAGATTCAAGCTCTTTGTCCACTACTTGTATGCCTTAGTTTACTCATTTGGACTAAGTAAGTGGAGGTAGAAATAGAACCAGCCTCTTAAATTTTCATAAGTATTAAATAATCTGACACATAAAGAGTGCTTAAGGATTAGTCGCTCAGTCGTGTCTGACTTTTTGTGACCCCATGGACTGTAGCCCGCCAGGCTCCTCTGTCCATGGGATTCTCCAGGCAAAAATACTGGAGTAGGTTGCCATTTCCTCCTCCGGGGGACCTTCCCAACTGTACATAAAAGAGACTTCATTAATGTGCATTAGAGGATACCCCAGGTTAACTATCATAGAAAACTGTCTCTTGAGCCTTTAAATTCTATACCAATTCTACACCTCTAGTTGGCCGACTGTTTCTTTATTTAGGTTTTAAGGTGAATGACCTGGGGCTATTTGTTTCCATCAACCTGACTGCGAATCTAAAGGCACAGTTGAAATGTCTATTTTTCTTGCCATCCTCAGAAGAGATTGCTGCGGATCTACTCTACGATTCTCATTCTTTTCAGCTTACAATACAAATAGCTTATTATTTTTTGCAACCTATGTCTTATAATAAAGCAGTGCTGAAAAATTAAATAGAAGAATGTTCAGTTGCCATATAGGCTATGAAAATGATTTGCTGGTGGTGATTTTTAAGCTTGATTCTAAATAGATTTATGAAGAATGGCACTTGGAAGACGTGGTTCAAATTTTGCTATTTAAAGAGTGCTTAGACCAGTGAACTATCACTATTATCAATGAAAGTTAGCTACTAATTAATTATAGTTATAATTAAATAACTATATATAATTATATAAGATAATATAAAATATATATAAAATATATAAAATATAAGAAATAATTAAATAAAAATAAAAGATATTTCAAATACATAAAATAAGTAATAATAAAATAGTAAAATTTTAAATAAAACAATTCTCGATTAATGCTACTTTTCTTTAATTATTCCCACCACGCAGCTTAGACCTTGGCAGATGGCAAGAGCTCAATTGGTGATGAGTTAAGTTAGCTTGCCTAGAAAGTGACAGAATGGAACTTAAACCTTGCGTATCTGACGCCAAAGGCTGTGCTTATTAACAAGCAAGAAAACTGAGGCTTGGAGAGAACTGACGTATTCCCTGCTGAGGCACAGGTAGGCCGTGGAGACTGGCGTAGGATTCAGATGCGTGGACTCCCTGTTCAGTGCTTTCCCTTCTATCCACCCATCCCCACCCTCCGGCACAGGTTTGTCTGTCATCGGTCACCAGTAAGAGGGGATAATCATATTTCGTAAAGAGCCACTTAAGATATTCAAGTGTTTAACAACAAGAACAACAACAACAACAAAAAAACAAAACATGAGTGTGAAGTACTCGGAAGAGTGCTTGGCACTTAACAAAGATCCCAGCTCCTAAGAATATCAAATGTGCATGTATCAATATATAGATATTCTTTTGAAGTGTGTTGGCACTGGGCTTTTTGAGGATGTAGGTGTGAATCAGACTTGGTTCCTTACCTTAAGAAGCTGGTAGTCCAGTGAGGGACCCCAGTAAATTAATTATGACATGGTCTAAGTACAATGAACTCAGCCTGGGTAGATCTGAGGCGACTTCCTGGAGGAAGCGGCATTTGAGAGGATTGGTCCTTAACGATGAGCTATGACCCAGCACGTGGACCTAGGCCAGCACAAGAGAAATCCAAGGAAGCAACACATGCAGAGGCCCTGTGGGATGCAGTAGCCTTGCAGGAGGTGCGGTAGAACGTTCTGTATGGCTGGTGCCTGAGTCATGCTGGGGAGATAAAGCAGAGCAGCCTGGTGGAATTGTTATGTATGACGCTGAATGCCAAGTTAGGGCTTTGGAACTGAAGGCAGTGGGGAGTCACCGAAGGTTTTATGTGTATACCAGGAACAGATACAGGAACAAAAGCCAAGAACAAAGCTGCTGTCATTCACTGCTAAGTAAAATAATGCCTAGTTCATACTAGATGCTTGATGCTGCTGCTGCTGCTGCTAAGTTGCTTCAGTTGTGTCCGACTCTGTGCGACCCCATAGACGGCAGCCCACTAGGCTCCTCTGTCCCTGGGATTCTCCAGGCAAGAACACTGGAGTGGGTTGCCATTTCCTTCTCCAATGCATGAAAGTGAAAAGTGAAAGTGAAGTCGCTCAGTTGTGTCTGACTCTTAGCGACCCCATGGACTGGAGCCTATCAGGCTCCTCCGTCCATGGGACTCTCCAGGCAAGAGTACTGGAGTGGGGTGCCATTGCCTTCTCCAAGATGCTTGATACTCATGCTTTAATTGGAAGTCAGATGGGGAGTTGGAAGAGTCTCGCAATCTAGGAATCAATTACTTACCTTGATTCCAGAAAAATAATCCTTTTTATTTTCCTTTTTTACTATATCTTGCATTATTATCAAAATAACTGCCAAATGAACAAAGTGAACAAAGAAATGAATAAATAGTTGTCCTATTCTACTTTCCACATAAAGAGAGGCATGATTCACGGGCATAGAAGGCCTGTTAGCTGGGACCAATTAAGTTAGGGAAGTCCTAAAATAAATAACCCTTTGGCCCCCAGGGAATAATAACTGGATCATGAGCATCTTCTGGGAATTTGTGAAGACTTGCCTCTTCCCCCTTCAGGCTCCATGAGAAGCAATGAGAATTCTTTGTCTTCTCTTTTGACATTCTGTGGTCTTCAGAGTTTCCGGGGGACAACGAGTGAATCAGTAGATTCATTACGTGCACAGGAACCTGGCACTTTGAAAGGCTTTAGATGAATTCCTGACCTGCGAAGTAAGAGAAAATAGCGTGAAAATACTCTCCCACGTCATCCTCAAGTGTCCCGTCAGCCTCAGAGTTTTCTTCTCTTCACCCTTGGGAAAACTGGTTCCTGAGTTCACCTAGCGGGGCACCTTGTTCTTTGCAAAGAGGATAGACAGTAGTTTAATTGGTTCACTCCCAGGGCCCCTGGATCCTTGACCTCATGGTTTACACAACATAAGACTGAGGTGTGCGCACCTAATCCTGACCACATTTTTGCACAGTGCTTCAGCAGCGTTCTGCAGTCTTCAGCCATTGGACTCTGCGTGGTACTCCTAAGAGATTAATGCATCTGGAGATCCATTGGTCCATCTGTTCTCATTGGCCATAGATCATGTGCTCATTCATTTCTTTAAAAGAAAGAAAGAAAGAAGATTATTGAGTGCCTGCCTGTCATGGACCAGGCCTAGTTCTAGGTCCTGGAGTACCATGATCCATAAACAGATATTTAGTTATCATCATGAAACTCATACTGTAGTGAGGGAAACAAACATAGAAAGAAGTGGACAATAAAATGAAATAATGACAAAGAATGGGAATAAATAAGGAAATGAACTGATGAGGGATGGCTTCTCCTCTGAGGAGGTGATGCATAAACAGATTCTAGGAGGATGAACAACCTGGAAGTAGAGGAAAGAACATTCCAGAAAGAGAGACTAGAATGTGTGAAGGCTCAGGTGTAGGGAAAAGCTTGGCCTGCCTGATGACTGAGGGACGAGCAGGGTGCAGTGAGCAAGGGGACAGTGCAAACAGGATGAATTTGGAGACGGAGACAGAGGAGAGCTTTGCAAGTCCTTAGGGGCTGTGACCAATTTCCCTTTTCTGTCATGTGCTAGGAGAGAATTTTGTAATTCAAGACATACTCACTTTTGAATTTTATGCAATAGAAACAGTAGACAAAACGTCCATGTGGAGTTTGGGGATTGAATGGGGACACACAGTGGGCCAACAGTTTGAGAGCCGCTGCTCTGGGCGATGGATGCTGATACTAGAGGTGCATTGTTTGGTAGTTTGCTGCAATAATATGAGAATGAAAACAACAGATGTGCAGGCCGAGCAGGCCCTCTCCTGCGCACGTGCACTGTTCTATCGATGCAGCCCACTCGCGTGTACTCAGTGTCTACTCAGAGCCAGACGGTGTGTGGCCAAGGGAGGTTCACGGGAGAAAAGACAGATGTCATCCCTGACATCATGGAAATCGCACGCTGGCCATTTGAACTCCATAAAAGCTCAGCTTAAGAAACAAAAAAGAGTGTTGGATTTGCCTTTTCTGGTTCTCATTTGATTAACTTCCGGCAGCTGTCACACATTCAGAATCATTAAAATATAGTTTTCTGTGCTTAACTTGCTTCCACAGATTAACTTTCCTCAGCTCATTATGGTGGCCTTGACCTCGGTCTATTCATAAAAGACCACAAAAACCATTAACCGGGTGGGTTGCTCTTTCTAGGAGCAGCACAATTTTATCTACTAGAGGCATTGGCAGATTTGGATTGCATTGTAAATAAATTTATCCACTACAAACATTCAGGGATCTGCCTTTCATTGTAAATAAAATTTCACAAGTAATTGTTAAGTGATGGCCTCACAATTATACTGGCACAAGAAAACCAGCCAGAGACAGATTCAGTGGCTTTGCAGTAAATATTCAAATAGGAGCCTAGGGTTTTGCAAAGAAACAGCCAATATGGATTAGGCAGGTTGACAGAGAGGACTATTTGGTGAGTTGAGAAATCATGAAGGGCTTGGAATTATAAACACGAAACATCGGTCATACTGTGTAAATGTTTATGCTCTTAAATTTAAGTATTCACCTGTTAGCCCAGGGGTCCTCAACCTCTAGGATCTAATGCCTGATGATCCGAGGTGGAGCTGATGTAATAATTATAGAAAATAAAGTGCAAAATAAATGTAATGCACTTGAATCATTCCAAAACCATCCTCTCCCTCCTAGTTCATGGAAAAATTGTCTTCCAGGAAACCAGTCCCTGGTGCCTAAAAGCTTGGGGGCCACAGATTTAGCCTATTTCCTGAGCTGCACATAGTCTCAAGAAGAGGGTTCCTTTATGTATCAGTCAGCTGTTGCTGGATAACAAACACACACACACTATGGCATGCAGTAGTAAGCGTTAATTCCTTTGGATCCATAGGTTGGTTGGGATTTGGCTAATCTAAGCTAGACTCTGCTTCTCACTGAAGATCTGTGGATGGGTGGGGGTGGCTGAGCGTCGTCTGTTTCTTGTTCTCCTTGAACCAGTTGGATAGCCAGGGTATGCTCTTTTCATGGGGATGGCACAGGTGTACGTGAGCAAGCAGAAACACATGAGAGCCCTTAAGATCTAGACTCAGATCTGCACACTGCCACCATCACCTTGTTCTGTTAGCCAAAGCAAGCCATATGGTCAAGCCCAAAGTCAGCAGTGAGGGAGTTAACGCCACCATTAATGAGGCATGGATTAGATGCAGGGAAGGGCAAAGAATTGGAGCTCAAAGGAATCGCCTGTAATATAATAAGTATGTTTCATTCATCTATCATTGTCTACATTTCTTTTAGGTGCCAGACACTGCCAGGCAGCAGGAGAGATGGTCATGTAATATTCCTGCATCCCTCACTGGTTAAAAAAATTTAAGAAAGAGAATTCTGGCTCTTTTATATGGTTTTTATAATAGTTTTCTAAGAAGTCTCACTCCCTTAGTTATGGCCTCAATGCAATCCATCCTCCACTGTGGCCAAAACGAACTTCTTAAAACGTAGATGAGATGTTGAACTGTCCCTTTAAGCAGTTTGGGTGATTTCCCTTCACCAGTAGGATACAGTGCAACCTCCAGATGTTGACATTTAAGCTGATCCTAACCTGAACCCCCAAACTGACCACACTTGCCTTCTGCCATCCCTTTGGTCATCAGCCTCTCCCTCCAAGTATCCCCTCTTCCTTATCCCTGCTTGGGACCACAGGCAGGTGGTGGGTGGGGGCCAGGGTCCATGGTATCACTGGAAGGCATCATGCTGAATGCACACTAAGCATTATCTGTCAGTTATAAATAATGCCCCCACTGGCCAGCTCCCACCCCACACAAACACGGCCATTTGCGATTTTGCCTAGAAGAGACTGTGAAGAAGAAACTTCAAATTAAGTTAGAGGGAGGTGTTGAATTGGAGCTGCCTTATGCTATTATTTAGTTTCTCATCAACAGGTACAAAAAGGACAGCTTTTGCCACGTAGAGACTATACTGGTTTTGTTGTTCAGTGGAAACCAACCACAGAGGAGCCCTTGGCTCTCCTTAAAGACCTCCCGAGCCCCCAGAGTTCTGGCTACGTTGCCTCTCTCAGCACCTCCTGCAGCACATTGTAATAGGATGATGTCTTTCTCTCTGTGAGTCATATTTTCTGAAGCACACAAACCATGCTTTTTCATTTCTTCCCTGTTGCCTAGCTCAGTGGCTAATATGCAGTAGGCACTTTATGTGATTTCTTGAATGAATGAATGAATCTATGTGAGTGAGTGCTGGAGAATTCTCTAGAGGAGTGATTCTCCAACTATGCATATGAAAAGCTTGTAAAACAGAGATTTCTGGACTCTACCCCACCTTTTTTTTTTTTTTGAATTAGTACATCTGGAGTGAGGCCTGAGAATTTTCATTTCTAACGAGTTCTTAGGTGATGCTGATGCTCCCAGTCTAGGGGCCACAATTTGAAAACTGCAGCTTTACCATACTGATGCTGAGATGATTCTCTGTAGAAATAACCCCAGTCACTAATTTTGGGTAAGGGAGACACCTAGAGGGGGGTTTTAACAGCTTCTAGTTCACAGGATGAAACTGGCAGCTGAATGTCCAATTTCTCTGTTGATACCAAGCCCCCTTTAGGAATGGAGTCCTAAAGACAAGTCAGTTGAACTGAGATCGCCTAAAAGTCACTTCCTGTTTTATCTCTTGTGCTAACGTGGAAGTCATGATAGTACTAAGTGCATTCAGAGGACACGGTAATAGTGCCATACCTCAAAAGCCAAAGGAGTATTTTCTGTCAAATTCTTAGATGTCTAGGCTCTTCATACATACACTGAGGAAATTCAGAAAGCTGTCTCACCCCAGGTGTCCTTCACTGAAGATCCCCAGGCACCTAGCTGTCCACCCTAGTCTCTGTGGAACATTCCTTTCTTCATCTAATCCTACTGTAGACCATCATAAGAGGAACTTGCCTTGTCATAGGCTGAATTAGGTGGCTAAGTGACAGTGAAGATTGTCAAAGTCATAGGATGCTTTCTGTGTGGGAGGACTGAACTGTACATCAGAAAGTATGTCTGGTAGGACAGTGCATGTAGGGGAGGTTCATATCAACAGCACTATCCTCAGTACAGAAGCTAGGTAATGCACCTTCTCAACAAAAATCATTTGAGCACCTACTATGTGCCAGACTCTGTTCTGGAAGCTGAGCACACAGCAGCAAAAGACAGACATGGGACTTATATTCCAGAGGGATACACAGATGAAAAAAGCAAATGTGATAATTGGTTAGCTATTGCTGTGTAATAAACCATCCCCTGATTTAGAGCGATTATTTATTTTTAGTTCATATAACTGTGGGCCAGCTGATCTGGAGGGGCTCTGCTACACTTGCTCAAGCATCTCTGGCTCCATGGGGGTGTTCTCTTCTCTTACCAGTGAGCTTGCCCATGAATGTGCCTTCGAAGGCATTGGCAGAGGCCCCGGCAAGCAGCAGCTGAAATGTACAGGGTCTCTTGGGGCTTTGACTTATAGATGGCCCTCCATCACTTCTGCCACATTCCATTGGTCACATCATGTTCATGTGGCCAAACCTGAAGTCAAGGGGTAAAGGTTATCAGGGCAGTTGGAGTGAGTAATTAAGACAATAGTGCATGTGTCCGTCTACAGTCTAAGGTCAAGTAACATAAAGGAAGAAACAGCAGGTTCACGGCTCGCGAGCAGTCGGGTGTGCTTTTGGGTGGCCAGGTGTGGTGGAGGGCGTGTTGTCATCACTCTGGTATTTTTAGCAGGCCATCCCATTGGGAGGCGGATAGCATCAACATCACGCTGTGTCACAAGGCTGTTCAGGATGGGCTTCTCTTCCCGCTGTCCGAGTATATCCCAGTGACCAAGGGCTCCTGGCACACCAAATTAGGTCTATTTGGTTTATCAGTGTCTATGCAAATGCCTCATCACAGCAGCATATTCAAAGATACCACAGTTTGAACAAGTTATCTCTGCTGGACGATACACCAGTTGCCTCCTTTCTGTATACACATACACAAGGACCTGTACACAAAAGACACAAGCACTACACCTACCCATATGGCCACCTCCACACACACAGGAAGGATGTCTTTGTTGTGTCAGTCAACGAGATGAAACAGTCTCAACCCCTAGCATCTCAGGAGACAGATGCTGACTGTTGGATGATTCCATCAGCTCCAAAGCCAGAATGAGGTGCCCAGAAAAGGAGTGTGAGCTTGGAATGTGTCTGAATAATGCAGACCAAGCTTCTGGGGAGCCCACAGCTGCAAAAATTGTCAGGGGTTGGTGGGGGCTGGGGTGGGATGCGATAGAGTCAGGGTAGGAAGTGGTGGTTTTCAGCTCCGGTATTTACTTGCCAGCATCAATCTATCAGTTAAAAGACTCATTAGGGAGCTGAAGGGAAAACAAGACAAAACAAACAAACAAAACTGGATTTCTTCAGATGCCTCTAATCATTGGAGTGAAATGATTTTTCTTCTATGTTTGTTGAACAAAACTTGGTATCTTTTGTTTTTTAGCAAAATGCACATTCTCTGAGAGTAGAAGGGAGTAGGGGATAGAGGGGGGAAGTGACATCAATTTTTCTATCAGTCCTTGGAGTGTTATGTTATTATTCCCATTTTATTGATGAAGAAACTGAGGTTCAGGGAGTAAAGGCAGCTTGCCCAGTATAAATAAAGTCTGGAGATTCCAATCCAGGTTTCATTTTGTGGACCGATCTTTTTGGCTTCCTAGCCGCTGTGAGTTTCTAGAGGTGAGCCTCAAGGCCTGAAAAGACTCTTGAAGTTAACTCTCCTCAGCCCCCATAATCCGCCCTGTGGGGACTGAGACAGAAGGGAATGGAGACTGGCCCGTGGGGTACACTCAACTGAAATCAAATGGGGTTGGCTGGAGCCACTCTGCCTTCCAGTAGAACCGCTCAGGACAAAAGCCCAGGACTCTGGGTGAACGCTGGCACAGGTCCTGGCCTGTGACAGGACGAGCAGGCCTTCAGCCAGGTGAATCTACATCTGTTCTCACTGGTCTCATCAGGCGCATGAGGTCAGCAGCAGCCTGGGAATCATGACCTCGGGTTGCCTGTTACGGGTCACACCTTAGTTTTATGTAGACGTGACAAAGTTGAGGACAGACTGGAACATGGTCCTTGGCCAAACCAAGCTCTCTGACAGATTATTCCCCTCCTTGGGGAACAGCTGACAATTGGCCCACTGGAGGCACCATGGCGCAGCCCTCTGACTCTCTTAGGCTCATCACGAAAAAGCTGCTCTAGCCTCAGAGCTCTCCTGGGGTTGGCTGAGGCCTCTGCTGCAACTGCAGTCATCCACCTCGCCCTCTGTCAGTCTTGCTTCCCTCCTTCTTGCAGTGGTGGTAAGAACATTCCCCCGTAAGCCGCCTGCACAAATATTCATCTCAGTCCCTATTCCAGGGAAACCAACCTGCCTCACACTGGTGATTAAGTGCTCCAGCCTTGAAGTGACACCTGTCACTTTTGCTCCCAGCTCATTGGCTAGACTAGTCACACAGCCCCATGTAAGCACAAGGGGGCCGGCAAGTGCCACCCTGCAAAAAAGGGGGAAAGCTGGAGCTGTTTGGTGAGGAGCAGTAAGAGAGATGGGGTGGGAAGACCACAGAAAGGGCCAGCAGAACAAGAAAATCAGCAGTGCTGCTTTGTACCTTGGACACACCCTCCCCTTAGTGTGCTTCCCTGCCCAAGTGGCTGCGTGTGGAAAAGTGGCTGCAACATCATCCTTCTGCCCTCTTTATCCCTTGTCATGGTTGATCATCTCCCAAGCTGCCCTCTTCTCTGTCTCTGTGTCTGCTGAATCCATGGGCTCAACCTAGGAGCCTTCCCTGGAATGGATAAAAATTAGGGTACTCTAGGATGCTTTGATCTGAAGTCTGTCTCACTTCAGAGTACTCCATTTTACTCCTATTGGTGGGTAACCTGGGGAGGCATCTCCACACATGTGGGTGCCCAGCTGGGACAATCAGATCAGCTGTCCAAGGCTGACTGCGCTTCTCAGAGACTTGGAGGTGGGTGCCTAAAGAGAGCAGTGGAAAGCTGAAGAGATTGGAAGCAGCAGCAGCCACCACCTTTCTTGGGCTTTTCTGGGGATATTTGACCAACATTGCCATCTCTTGGACCAGCGTTGGCCAATGCAGCTGGGTGGTCAGATGGCACTGCGTCTTGATCAGTGACCTTGGGACCACGTGAGATGACCTTGCGACTGAACTGCTGACAATGAAGAAATTTTTAAAAGGGCATCAGTTTACACTTATTGAGTGGTTATTTTGTCACTTAATCCTTAACAAACTTATGAGTTCAGTACAATTTATGTTTCATTTAACCAGTGGACAAACAGAGGCACATAGAGTGGGAAAATCCAGTGGCAGAGCTGGAGGTCAAACTTTGAAAATGTCACTCCAGATTTTTCACCCCACCCCACCCTCTGCTACTTCTTGATTAAGTCTAGACATCTATTTAATGCCCTTATGACTGTCTCCATGTTTCAGGGCCTGTGTCAGACTTGGGGAATACAGCCCAGCCCGCTAGATCTCAGCATGGTCCATTGCTCAGCATGCTGCTATATTAGATGTCACAGGCAATGGCACCCACTCCAGCACTCTTGCCTGGAAAATCCCATGGACAGAGGAGCCTGGTGCGCTGCAGTCCATGGGGTCGCTAAGAGTCAGATACGACTGAGCGATTTCACTTTCACTTTTCACTTTCATGCATTGGAGAAGGAAATGGCAACCCACTCCAGTGTTCTTGCCTGGAGAATCCCAGGGACCGGGGAGCCTGGTGGGCTGCCATCTATGGGGTCGCACAGAGTCGGACATGACTGAAGCAACTCAGCAGCAGCAGCATACATTTAGTCCAATTTTTAGAGTCAGGGAAATTCTGTCAGAAGGTATTTGTTTACTTACACATAAAAGAACTAGTAGTCTTATATGTAGTCTACATATTTCCCTTGTTGCTTTGGCCACTGGGGATCTCAGATCCAAACAGGAGGAAATACATTAGAGTTTGGGTTTAGTATTTCGGTTTTTCTGAGTTTTTCCTCCTGACCCAGATTTTTTTTGGTTGCATAAATTCTATCAGAAAACTATCCTTTATAAAAAAACTTGAAATTTTTTTTAGAAGGAGGCTGTATGGAAATGACAAAGCAAGGACTTTAATACACATTCTTAAACTCCTACTGTGAAAGTTAGACTGGAAGATCTCTCTTCCCCTCATTCCCAAAGCACCCCACTTATAAAATCTCTTGAGCAGTGGCTACTACTGTTCCAAATCCCTGGAGATAGCTAGAAGCTTCTAAAAGAACACATCCAGATAGAGAAAAAAAAAGTTTCCTCAAATCATGGCCTCAACTTTGGTGCCAGATGCACAATTGTGGAGCAGGCGGCCAGTCAGGCTCTCACCTGAGCAGTTAATAAAATATATTGCCCCTTGATGGATTTTTTTTTTCTGCAAGCTAGAATTGATCTGTCGTCTTGGTGATTTGTGAGATGGCAGGGAAACACCAAACACCATCATAACTTGGGCCACGTTGAAAAAAGAAAATAAGAAAGAAAAAGAAAAAAAAATCCACCACCAAGTCTTTCCAGGCGTAGAAAGGACTGGAACTGCTGGGGTCATTTTATTTGATTTATTGGAAATAAAGTGGATCTTATTAACATTTTAATAAAGAGAATCTCTTGCACTGGGCTGCAAGTGGCCGCCTTTCCCCGGTGCAATTCCATTCTTTGGAAAAGTGGCATCAGCTGGCGTTGCCCAGCGTGATTTGTGGGGCTGGGCCCCAACAGTCCAAAAAAGCGAACTGGCTGCCTCCTGCGAGGGGCTCGCGCCAGGCGAGGTGCTCGCCCCGTATCTGCCATGCAAAACGAGGGAGCTTTATGAAGGAATCCGTCTTGTAAAGCCATTGGTCCTGGTCATCAGCCTCTACCCAATGCTTTCGTGATGCTGCCGCTGATCTATTTGGGAAGTTGGCTGGCTGGCGAGGCAGAGCCTCTCCTCAAAGCCTGGCTCCCACGGAAAATATGCTCAGTGCAGCCGCGTGCATGAATGAAAACGCCGCCGGGCGCTTCTAGTCGGGCAAAATGCAGCCGGCAACTCCGCTCGTCCTGTGCGTTCTCCTGTCCCAGGTAGGGAAGAGGGGACTGCTGGGCGCGCCCCGAGCCCCTTTTCTGCATTCCGATTGCCTGGCGCGGGCTGGGCGAGGGGGCTTTCATAGGGTTGGGGGACTCCGGGTGCGGCGGCGAAGACAGCTCGGGGGCTCAAAAGGGAGGTCATTCTCAGCCCCTGAAATCCTAGGGCGGTGGGGGGGCGGTGGTGGTGGGCTGGCGGTCTCCCACTCTGGCTTGCGTGTGTGTGTGTGCGTGTGTGTGTGTGTGTGTGTGTACGTTCAGGAGAGGTGGAGAGAGCTCCGAGTCCTTTTTTTTCGCAAGCAGGGGCGACATTCTCGCCTGCATCAAGTGGGGTAACTTTGATTCGCCTCCTCAGTAGGCTCATGCATTGGCGAGACTCAGTTGGAGGCGACTCCAAGGAGTCATGGTTTCCCCCAACCCAGCGCCGATCGCGGAAGCGCAGCTCTGGTCCGGACTGCGGGCTGCCGGGCTGGAGAGGCCGACCTGGTATCGCCGACTTCCCGGGCCGCCCGGGTCCCCTCGCTCCGCCGGGCGGCGCGCAGGAAGCCGCCTCGGGCCAGCCGAACGCCGCAGCCCGGCTGCCGCTGTCGCTCAAAGGCGCCAGCCGCGCCCGCATCGGGGTCCATTCCCTTCCTGACCTCGGGCCCATAAGGGCCGAGCTCATCCTTTCGCCCGGGCGCAGGCCCCAGCAAAGCCCCCTCTCTCCTGCTCCCGCTTTGTCTAGCCCCCTGGAACTACCGCCCCGAGCCTCGACTGCCGCTTTTGCGGTGTTCGAGGGCGGCGCGGAGCGCGGAGAAAAGTTCAAGCCTTGCCCACCAGGCTGCAGCTGCCTGTTAACCCTCCGAGCGCTGAGGCGCCAGGGAAGGGCAGGCGACCCGGGAGAGGGGGGCGATGGAGACTTGGTCCTCTTGCAACCATCTCCCAGATCTCAGGAAGTTTGTGTGCAGGAAAGGAGGCCAGGCTGGAGGTGCTGGTGGCGGCAGGCTCAGCCCGGCTCTGGGGCCCGTTTTCTGACAGCACGGTGACCCAGTCCCCCTGGCCTTCCTGGCAGCCTACGGGACATGGCATGTGCTGGCAGCCTACAAGTGGGTGGATGAGATGGGGGCAGGGCCAGGCAGAGAGGAGGGAAGGAGACAGGGAGTGCCCTGGGGTGTTGGGAATGGGTGTCGAGTTCCTGGCCAGGACTGCTGGATGCCAGGGCAAGAGGCACTCGCATGTGTGAGGGTGTGAGTGGGGTGGGGGGTAGGGAGGGTGAGGCCGCTGGAGTCCCAGGCAGGGGCTGGCTGGACTGCAGAGATGCAGTGGAGCCTTCTGACGGGAGACCAGGGAGACATCCACTTTAGGAAATGGGTCAGTGTCCCAGGAAGCGGTAACCATGGTGATGACTCTGTGTGGGGCAGGTGAGGTTGGATGATGGTGCCTGGGGACAGAGTAGGGTGCCTGGCTGGTGAGTCCACTCCCAGCTCATGACTTCCTTCTTCCCTGGATCCACAGCCCTCTACAGTCATACTCTTCCCTACTAGGGTTTTGGGCTGATTCTCTTGAGGTCCCTGTAGCTTTAAGTCCTGCCACAAACCCTGTGCCTGTCTGTGAGCCAGTTTTCTACACTTTCTGGACTCTTCGCTATCTCTGAGGAGGCGTGTGTATATGTGTACGTGTGTGTGTGTGTGTGTGCACGTGTGCGTGTATCCTAATTTAGTAGGGTGGTTCGGAGCATGTCTCTGATTCAGACAGATCCCCTCTGCCGTGTGCTGGTGCTACCACCTGGGCAGCTTGCTTAGCCTCTCTGAACTTCCAGATTCTCCGTGGTGGAGTAATTCTGTCACCTTCCTAGGATTGCTAGGCAGATTGGATTGCATTCAACAGGATGCCCTTGGTAATGCGTTTAGCACCAGGCCTAGCACTCTGGGAGCTTTCCGTGTCTGGGAGCCCTTACCACCACCTGACCTAGGACTTTACAGCCCTCTTCTCCGTGGACATGTTTGACCTCAGTTTGGATTCCAGGGTTCTGTCTTCCTCTGAGCAAATCAGACCACATGACAGCACCCAGCAATTCCTGTGCTCTAGGGAATGATGCCTTTTGCAAAGCAACTGGTGTGTCTCTTCTCCCAGGACCTGCCTGGCACAGGTGGCTTTTGAAGGCTGTTGGTTCTCTCAGTTTCTTTAGGATGGAGGAGCAGAGGTTTTACCTCGAATTCAATTGCCTTCCCTGAGATGCTTATTTCTCTCTTACACTGTTATTCATAATCGGAGCAAATGTCCACCTTAGGACAGTAACCGATATCCTGGTAGCAATAGTACCTTGCAGGGAAATCATTGTGGTGCAAATCAGTTAACCAGCAAGAAGTTCAAGTGCAAAGCTCTGTGTGGCATAGTGAAAGGTGGGGAGAGTCTGGGAGGCTTTGAGCCTACAAGCAAAAACAAAACTTTTCCCAGGCAGAGAGAAAACATAAGAAAGGGGAAAAACAATGTCATAAAGCAAATTAGTCACTTGGCCTTAGTGGTGTTCAGGCAAGTATGTGTGTGTTTTTCTACCACCGTTGAAATACACTGGGTCTGGTTTTGGAAGCCATCAATCTCTGTAAGTTTATTGGCTAGGTTGCTGTTTTAGGCATTTTGGAAGAGGGAAGAGGAATTCAAAGCAACAATGGCTGGAAGCTGGCAAAGCAGAGAAGCAGTCACCTCTCTTCTCCCCTGGGGCATTTTGGGAAAGGCAGTCCCAGAAGCAGCCTCTGGAATTTGGCTATGGTAAATAATGAATGCAAAACAAATCAAGAGAGGCGTGAGCTAGAAATTCCACTGCAAAATGTGATTCCTCCACTCCCAGCCCAATTTGGGTGTCACATCTAGCCAAAAGCCCCAACAATGAGTGAGTAATCTCCCAAGAATTAGGACTGTAGGGAGTGATCCAGGTTTGGAGAGCAGTCACTTGGGAAGTGACTAAAACTGTTCCATGGCATTCTGAGATGTTGGTTTAAGATGGGGAGGTTTTTCTTGGAGTCAGAATGTTGATTTTCAGGGTGTTAAATGAGAATCAGTATCTTCTTATGCCCCTGCAACTCATATATTGTATTTTAAGGGCAGAGTTTACTTGCAGAGCCCTTTCATTGGGGAGGAAGGATTGTGAGCATTGCAGAGAGATCGCTTGCTCTGAGATGGGTTCAACATGTGACAGCCTGTAAGATTCCAAAAGCGCTGGGGAAACAGATATAAGTGGTGAAAGGAATTGCAAAGTGGTAGCGTTCATGTGTCTGAACAATTTTTTTTTTTTTTTTTTTTTAGCAAGTCCCCAAAGAGATTTAATAAACTGCAAGGCTGAATATGTGATCTGGAATTTATGTAATGCCACAGTCTACATTAGAAGCCCCAACAGTCATCTTAGCTAATATCTCCCTCTCTGCCTCCCTCCCTTCTCTCCTTTTCTATCTTTAGCTCGTGGGTTTTCCATTAAATAAAATCTTTTTTTTCCCCCCTAGAAATATCCTCTCTGTGTTAACAGCAGAATTGCCCAACAAACCAACTCACCCAGTAACTGCATTATCTAAAAGTACCAGTATTGGGGTATGAATGTTGAGTCTCGGTCTGAAGTTCACTGTTGAGGTAAAAGTACAGCTGGTTTCTTGAGAATATATTTCTTTCCCTCCTTCCATAAGACAGTTGCTTGGGGAGTCTAGTTAATTTCTGTATAGTAGAAGCTAAAGAAGAGGATGAACTAGGGATTCAATTCACATCTGAATGACAACAGCCAACAGTCGTTCATATTTCTGCGTTTGTGTGTGGGCTCATCTCTGTGTGTTTTGATCTTGTTTTAATACCTGTTGAAAAATTTCTCCAGAAGAGGGCTCCATCCACAGCATTACAAAATTCTAAATCTACCTCTCATATTTTGAGGAATTTCAGCGTAAAAGCTCCATCAAAACCAAAAAGTGTTCTCCTTATTTTCAGTTCTTTTCTACAAGCTCCCCCAGTGAGAAGTCCTGTCATTTTGCACAAATTATCTTTCCCTCCTTTTTTCCCTATTGTTGTTATTCTGTTCTATTTTACTCTTCAACTATCTATCCCCTCTGAGTATTAGAGCAGGGAACGTTTTGAAGACCCTGGTAGACAATGCAATGTGAAATGTGAGGAAGTTCTGAAATTTCCTGGCGTTTGACTTTGGTTGAACCTGGTTTTATTCTTTAGGCAACCAGACACACAGCAGGCACAGTTCTGCCTGTGAAAGGAGGTAATCTTCCCCATCAGGTCACTACCCAGAAAAGTGAATCATTAGCCAGGTCCACTCACCCTGCAACACCAGTTGAAAAGCAGAGGGAAATATCGGCCTGTCATCCAATTACAATAATCAGTTGAGCAGAATCAATCAGATGACCACTGGTTTTTGCATTGTTTCTACTTAGCTGTCAGCAAGGTACCCACACGCCTGGGAGACTCTGACCCTCCTGAAGGATGCTGCCAATACAATTCACCACCCCTTGTCGCCTGTGTAGCCTCTGGGGACCTCAGGCCTGGCTCCGCATATCTGCACAGACTGTACAAATGATGACTGGCTGGACTGTAGGAGCCCTGGACCTTCACCAGATATGAAGTAGTGGGTTTATTCTAGGGTTAGGGTGGAAAGTGCTTTCTTTCTCTACTGAGAGAAACAGCTAAGGGCAGGCTAGGGAGAAGAAATGACATTTCAAACTTGCAATGCAGACTGAGCCAAGGCTCATGGAGACGAATGGGTCACCTTTTGGCTTAGCGGGTTGAACCTTCGAGATATCTGCTTGGTGGGACTGAACGCCATTCATCCCAATTCTGTAACTCTTGTTTCCAGGGGGAAGTTGCAGAGTAGAAGCCACAGGCCAAATGTAGCTCATGGATGTATCCTGTTTGGCCCAAATGTTTTGAAAATAGGATATTGTATATTTAAAAAACAACAACATGTTTCCTGCATTTCTTAAAATGTCAGAAGGTCAGGCAGCCCAAGAACTACATTCCCACATGGCCACAGTTCCCTGGAGCTGAGTCACTGCTGTCCCCTTAGGACCTGCCTCTGTACTTGGCCACAGTCCCCGCCACTCCCCACCACCCACCCATCCCACTGTGCTCATCTATTTCACCTCCTTGCTCTGGTAGGCCTTTGCATCAGGAACTTCTGGTTTTGCAAATCTGGGGGCTTGATCAGATTGATGTTGCCTATTTTTCAATGATAAGGCTATTTGAAAAGGAAGGGCCCCTTTTCGATCACTCTGTTTGAACCACCTGGATGTGAACTTTGAAAGAACAAGACCAAGGGGCATTCCTCCCTGAGAACGTTACTACCACCAAAAGTGGTTAGGTGACTAGGGCCACCCAGAGCATCGCAACACCCAGGTCACTGTTTCACGTGGAGTCGTTACCCCCAGAGAAGTGGCACACTGCAGGTCTGAGTCAACCTGGGTGCTGGTGCATCGTTAACAATGTTATGCGTCAGCAGCCAAGGGGCTCTGGGACCCCTGGAGAGAACGTAGGCCCCAGTGCACTGCACAGAGGATCACATCGAGGGCATCCCTGCCCTGGAGGCACAGTGGCTCCCTGGGCGTTGCCATTCCAGCAGCCCTGCTCACCCACAGTAAGCACGTTGTCAGATCCGCACGTTGTCAGATCATCTCGGCACCCTACGGTCCTTAGTCCTGCAGGGGACTCCGGGAGCATGGAGCTAACACTCAGAGCGTTTATAACCTCAGGGTAACGGCTCCGTAGCTCTGTTGTCTAGAGTGCTTTTATACGCGGGGCATTGTCACCTCTAGTGCCAACTGCAGTTTGCGTGGTGTTTTTATAACTGTTTTTAGCAGTTAACACCCACCACAGTCTTCATGCAGTGCTAATGCTACAATTAATGTTCTCTGGCTCCATAAATACTAGACTAATCTGTCCACTCATCCCACACCAGCAGGTGAGCCTCAGATAAGTATTGTTTTCAGTCGTTGCAGACCCCAAAGATCAGGGTAAATATAACTACATACATATACCAAAAAAAAAAAAAAGGGGGGGGGAGGGATTGTTTTCCTTCTGTCAGTTGCCAGCAGAACTCAAATTCCTGAAAATTAGCCTTAGCATTAGGCGCGTTTTAACATGTCACGTCTCATTTCAAAGGACCCCAGCGAGTGTCACCCCGTCTGCTACAGAAGTACAAAGCCCCTGTGTCTCCCAGCGGAGCGGGGCCCGGCTGGGGTGGAGGGAGCAGCTGCCGAGCTGAGCACAGCCCTGCACATGCCTGGGCAGGGCCAGGAAGTGAGCTCAGCCTCTGGGGGAGCCTGGGGACCCCACAAGGAGTGCGGCAGCTTCCACTCCTGCCTAACACGGCCTCCAGGCCAAAGTCTCCTTCCCGGGAGAAAAGCAGGCAGGGACCTGCTTTTCCATGTGCCGGGGGAGATGGTGCCTGTGAATGCCTGAAGCTGGAGCTGCTGAGATAATCGCCCTGTCGATTGATGTAGGGTCTGCGGAGAGTTGCAGGACCCCGTCCTCGGAACCCACGTCTGACTTAGGCCACACAGGCACGGCCTCCAACTGCTGTAGGCTGCCGGGCATCTGGGATCATCTAACTCGGGGGCTGCACACTACCAGCCTCTCGGCTGATTCCTGCCTGCAGCCTGTTTTTATAAATAGTTTCATTGGAAAGTAGCCAAGCCCATTCATTTATATAATTGTCTGTGGCTGGGCTTGTGCTGTAACAACAGAGTTGTTATACCATATGGCCCACAAAGACTAAAATATTTACTATTTGGCCCTTTGCAGAAGAAGTTTGCTGACTCCTGCTCTGGCTCAAAATTACAGCCAGAGAGTCCGCAGGGAAGGAGACATTAAAGGTCTATATGAAGACTCATCCCTCCTAAGCCCCAAGCACTCGAGCAACTTGACCTCAGGGACGTTCACCTGGGGCCAGATGGATTCAGTAAACACCTGTGATATTCAAGCAGGTCCTACTGTGTGCTCAAGGAACACCTGTTAGTAAGGCTGATTCGGTGTCTGCTCTCTTGGGCCTCAGAATCCCAAGATATTCCCTGGCAGGGATCATTAATAAATGATTCAAAACAGAGACAACTGCTAAAGGGAAGGACACACAGTTGTCAGATCCTGCCAGTCTATATGTTTCGCTTGACGGTGCCTCGTCTCTCCCCTCTACTAAAATACAGCATGTGTTGTCATCTGATTGAATCACTGTTGGCTTCCCAGGGCCTAGAACAGAGCCTGGCATATAGTACGGCCTCAGTAAACATGGATGAATGTATGAATACGAGAAAGGCATCAGACTAGGTGAAGAGTCTGGGGGGCTTCCCTGATAGCCTGCTGCTTGGTCCAGAGTCTGGAGGAGCGGCGAGGCTTATGGACACAGGAAAGCCAGGGTGTGGGTGGTGGAGGAACTCCATGCAGGAGACACTACAGCCCAGAGAGTGGCCTGGGGAGCAGCTGGGGGTGCCAGGCCCACCGGGGCCTTGTCAGCCATCTCAAGGATTTAGGTGTTTGTCCTGGAGCAATGGGGAAGTCATTGAAAGCAACGTGGTGGAGGGTCCAGCATGACAAGGCCAGATTTCTATTTTGAAAAAGCAATTTGGCTACAGTGTAGCTGGAGGATGGAACTGGATATGAATCGGAGGAGAAGCCAGTCTAGGCCTGAGATCATGGGAAGAACCCAGGGACTCTGTCACTCTAGACCCAGGGAGTGACAGTGCAGATGGGAGCAGTAGACACAACCTTCTCAGAGCATCCAAGAGACAGTTACGGGAGAATTTGCCAGGGCTTGGCATCTGGGTTTGAGATGGCAGGACAAGGGCTAGGGAGGGGTTAAAGATGCAAGCTTGAGTTCTCACTCCTCCAGTGGGCAGAGAGTTGGAACCATTTGCCCCACACAAGGACCCCAGGTGTTTGACGTCATAAACGGGGTCTGAGGGCCATCTCCATGGAGATGTGAGCCAGGCTGTAGCACTGCTCCTTAGGCGAGGCATCCAGGCCCTGGTGACGCTAATGCCTGCAGACCAGTCCGTGCTTGCAGCAGGGATGGGCACTGCGGGGCCTGGAAGTGCCCTTGCCTAGAGTGACTGATGCGTAGCCTCTATAATTAACCAATCTCTGAGGCTTTTCATGCAAAAGATATTTGAGAGAAACATTGCCAAGCCCTTTAATCGTTTCTTGAACATTCAATCAGCAGCACTAGAAATATTTCCTACATGAAGCAAATAATGATCTACTACGTTCAGCAATCACTTTGCGAATGCTAACAGACCTTCATTTCAGCATAGGATATAGCCTCGGCGATGCTTACATTTCTTGGTGTAGCAGCAGAATCTTTAGCTGGGTGCTGGGCAGTGGTGTCCTGGTAAAAGTATAACAACTGCTGTCTCAAAAAAAAAAAAAAGCAGCACAGGTATGTTATCCTCAGAAGGTGAGCGATGCACAGTCGTCCACGTGCTAAGTTATTTACGGAAGCATTTGGGGAGTTCATAGGTAAACAAGATGGACAAGAAGCCTGTTCTTGTGGGTCTTCTGGTCTTCTGAGGGCCGCCAATAAGAAACAAGAAATAAATAGCTGAAATAATACGAATTTGGTAATTACTACAACCGGAAACAATGGGAGTTAAAATGGCATTGAAGGAGCGAACTACCCTCTCTCCTTTCCCTCCGTCCTTCCTCCTTCCCTCTCTCTTCCTCAAATATTTTCTTCTCTCCCCATAATTTTTCATTTCTGGCAAGTGCCAAGAATCCCGCTAATTTGGGGATCCAGAGACGAGTACTACTACACAGCCCTGGCCCTCAGTAGGGGAAGTTCTGGAGGTGAATCAGGGCCTCTGGTCCCCTGGGACCCAGAGGAGCTGGGGTGTTAGTTTAGGAGCATCAGGGAGATTTCTGAAGCTTTGAGAATCGAATCTGAATTCTGACCCAGCCTTTTTCGTGCTGTGCGACCTCTGATCAATTACCCTTTTTCTCCTCTTCTTCTGTTTCCTCCTGTGTCTAGACAAGAATGGAGAATACCAATACCTGCCTAGCAGGGTGCTGGTGAGCATTAAATAAACGTATGCTCATGGCTTCATCCCATAATTGCTAATGCTGGGAGCTTAGGAACGCTGGTTGCTTTAACACATGGTGCTGCAAGGCACTTTATGGTTTGAAGGTACTGGAGGGCCTTGGTCTTGAGTCTCTAACTTACAGGGGAAAAATACATGTGTAATTAAAACTGTACAGACATTGAAAAATAAAAAATTAAGTTTGCTCCCCAGAGAAGGATTTGCCAGTTCTCATACTGTGGCTCCCCAAGGATCATTCTCCTGGGGATTTTATGCCTCATAAAATCATTTGATCTGGTGGGATCATATCTTCTAGATGTTTCTTCCCAGTAGCTGTTCCCAGGAGGCTTTATCAGGACAGTGTGTATGTGGATATGCTTGTCAACACCATGAGCATATTATTGAAAATAAATAAAAATAACTGTAATAACCTTCTGTATAATTTACTGCTAAGTACTGGTTACATACATTACCTCAAATTCTTATTGCAACCCTTAGGAGCAAGTAGTCTTGTCTTCATTTTATATATGATGAAAAGAAGCTCAGAGTGGTTGGGACATCTGCCTAAGGCTACATAGGCACTAAGAACTGGGACCAGGGTTTGAACCCATGTTTTTCTGATTTCTGTGCATGTCCATTTTCCTCTGTATTTCCCTACTGTTCAAAAACTTGCTCCCTTGTCCCCTCAAATGATGTAAGAATTCTCTTCTTTCATCCTTTTGTTCTCTGACTCTACTGGAGTCAAAACGGCTGCCTGCAGCGACCTCATTTTTGAATTCCCGGTCTCTAAAAGGAGGCCTGGGACCCAGACCTCCTCTCTGGATTACCAGTTACAACCTTCAGAACTGGTTTAGCTCAGGGTTATCGGTATTCTTTATTGCTGAGTCCTTGCTTTTGACCAGGAACAACAACTCACCCACACCTTACGCTTCCCCCGACAAGAACAGCCATCCCAGTGAGGATTGCCACACAGATGCCAGGACCCAGCCTAGGTGTGGCTTCTCTGCAGGCTAATTCCAATATGCGGGTTAATTCTCTGGCAGTTTCCTGCCTGCCCCGAGCCTGAGGCTGGACGGCACCCCTCTCTGGGAGTGCCGAGGGCTTGACTGTCCAGCCAGTGCCTCCTGAGTGCCACTGTCTGCAGCAGTGTTTTCTCAGTCTATAGGCAAATGAGAAATACGCAGCCTGGAGCCATATCCAGACACTCGGATCTATAGAGTTGCCATTGGACTGAATCTAAACTGAAGTTTGTGCCTAGCTCAGTCGCTCAGTCATGTCTGACTCTGCGACCCCATGGACTGTAGCCCACCAGGCTCTTCTATCTATGGGATTTTCCAGGCAAGAATACTGGAGTGGGTTGGCGTTTCCTCCTCCAGGGGATCTTCCTGACCCAGGAATGTATCTCCTACATTGGCAGGCAGATTCTTCATCACTGAGCTACCTGGGAATCCAAACTGAAGTTTAGTTGCATTTTATCAGATGAGTTTTCTTTTTCCTCCTAATTCAGTATAAGGGCCTTTAGTTAGGGTAGCCACTAATTCACTGAGCATCTGTTGAGTACCTGTTATGTGGCTGGCACCGTTTCATGTCCTGGAGATAGAGTAGGGGGCGTTCACAGAGCCCCTGTGCCAGATACACACACTCCCTCTCTGTCCCAGCCCTCACCACCTGCACAATGGTCTTACCTTTCTGCCTCTCAGGATGTTTATATCTGCCCCAGTCTAGACAGTTCACACTTGACTGAGTCATTCATTTAACAATATTTACTGATCAGCAACTGTATCTTAAGCATGGTGCTTGACACTGGGTAAGCAGCAGTGATTAAGAAAGACAAGATTGCCTGCCCTCATGGAGTCTATGTTCTTGTGAGGGAGAAAAAGAATGAAAAACAAATCTAAGTAAATATGATAATTTTGGAAAATGATAGTGCTGTGAAAAAAAAAAAAACAAAAAAACGGGCTAGGCAGTTGTTCTGAGCTCACCCACTACTCTCTCTTGGGATGGAAAGTTCATTATTCTGATGCTATGACCTTTCTACTTTTTCGGGTTAAAACGCCCTATGATTTGTGAAATGAAGTTGGTTAATACACAGAGGGCATTTTTGTCCTTAGTGGTAAGGTGCTGTTGGTAAACCTTTGTCCAGTCTCTATTTTTTGCTTTTCTTGAAATTTTGCTTTTGGGAGTCCAAAACTATGGCAACCAATGATTTAAACCACAGGCAGGTAATCTCTTTCTATAAAGGACTATCGAGTAAATATATGGTCTCTCTTGCAACTACTCAACACTATCAATGCAGCATAAAAGCAGCAACAGGCAATATGTAAACTGATGGTCAGGCCTGTGTTCCAATAAAACTTTATTTACAAAAACGGGCAGAGCTGGGTTTGGCCCTCAGGCTGTAGGTTTTTGACCCCTCATCTAGTCTAAACCATTAGCTATCTCACCAGTTGGTCAAACTGGAACAGAGCAGAGCCCAGAGATAGAGACCAGACCTTTTTCTTTGTTCTCTCGTCTCCATGAGAAATGTAGTACTTCTTTAGGGCCACATATCTCTGTTGATTCTCCTCGACTTAGATCAAGGTAAAGATACTGGGAGTCAACTATGGAAAGCAATTCTTAGACCAGCTCTAAAATACACAGTATTTAAGCTTTTATAGTAATTATCTTGACTCTAATTCTTAAGGCTTTCTTATCACCCAAAGGTATATTGGTGCTAGACCCTGTATCTTGGATCGAGTTGCCCCAAATAGTCATGGAGACACAGGCTTCGATGCAGGGAGCTGATGTGAGAGATAATTCCAGTTCATGGAAGTCAGAACTGTGAAGCAAGAAAGAAGGGAAGCCAATTTAAAAACGCGTATCTTTGAGCTGGTTGTTGTCCTGGGCAACTGAGGCTCACTGCTGCTGGGGGCCCTTGGAAGAGTGGTGTAAAACTCACTTTAGAGTGGTCCCTCTGCAGGATAGGAGGCTGGGCACCTATGTCTGTGCTTCATCGGTCAGGGGTGGCCCCTGGTGCCAAAACTCCTGTCTTCCCTGCTGAGCCTTTGTGACCCTGGGGGCAACCATGATTTTGGAAAAATTCTTGAGCAGAAAAATGAAGAGGCATGGCAAGTGCTTGGATGGGCAGTGTATGCCCTGGGTAGAACATGAGTTCATAAGGGATTCCAGTTGCCACCATTGGTGTGAGCTACAGAAAACTTCCTCGGTAGAGGTAATGATAAAGGAAACAGTTGTGGTGGTTGTTTTGATCAACCCTCCAAATTCAGTTTAGCACCCACCTGCAAATATGCTCTTTCCCACTAGATGGTACCAGTATGCCAAAGCCCTGGAATGCTCCCTTAGGACTTCGTTTTTGGTGTGTAATATTTTCCCATTACTTTTGAATAATTAAGGAATAGGCGAGTTGAGATTGGAGGAACAGACTATGGGTGTTTGGGCGACAGAAGATGGAAGAAAATTCTAGGTTTTCTAAATTATTACCCTCCTTCATTCATTCACCAGCAGATCTTACTGACTCTTCAAAGCACTCAGATGTCTTCTGGGCACTGGGAATACGGACGTGAACAGTGTGCACACAGTCCCTGCCCCAGTGAGCTTCCATACTAGTTGGGGGAGAGACAGAAAGAGAGGAACAGGCAGACACATGGTGTCTGCCAGGCGGTGATGAGCGCTCTGGAGAATGACAAGGCTGGCAAAGGGTGGGGCAGGAGAAAGCACTGCCCTTCTCGTGTCTGCCTGTCCTGTCTGCTGGTAGGTGAGAGATCATTTCCACCTGGTTCCTAAACCCAGTTCTGCCACTCACCAACCCCTTACGAGTATGTTTATGTGGTTTATTTTCACAATGATTCTGTGGACTTGTGGAGGGCAGAAGCGGTGCTTTGCAAATTGGCATTGACCAGCTGGAACCTACTGCAGCCTAACACCCGACTCCGCCTGGTACTTGTTGGCTGATTTCGTTTATCTGGAATCACTGTGAATTATTGTTGTCGGCACACAATAGAGTCACATTTTACCCAAGGGTTAGATTACACAGTCAAGGTTTAAGGCAAACACAGAGTCTTCATTAACCTTGAGATCTCTTAAGTTGCCCATTAAATTGCAATGTATTTGGTTTTGTGTATGCAACCCTTACTGTAATCAATATGTAACAACATATAAATGCATGCAGGGATGTATAGTGAGTAATAAAGGATATATGCACGATATAATTTTACAGAATTTAATTGCAGTATTTAAATTGTTCTTTTTCCTTCTCTTTTCGGTGAAAGACCTGGATCTCTGGGAGTTAAATATGCATGTCATAAGACTTTGCGTTCATTTAAACTGGTTTCCCCATCATATAGTCCCCACCAGGCTGTGCACTGGGGGAGGGCAAGAGCTCCGTCTTTTGTGCTCTGTTCATCTTTGGACGCCCACCACCAGTCACACGCTGTGGGGCAGAGGAACAGCAGACTAGTAATATTCGTAGTCATGGCAGTAATGGAGGTTGACATCTCAATAGTGCTTAATGCGAGCTGAGCCCTGTTGTGAGTACTTTAGATGTATTGGTTAGCACAGTCAATCCTCCAGTGACTCTGTGGTATATCTAGTATGATTTTAATTCCATTCTACAGATGGAGAAATTCCAGGGGAACTTGATAAAGGTCACACAGCTTTTTAGCTCTGAGGCTGAGATTCAGACTTGGGCAGTCCTCGACACAAAATGCTACGTGTTGTATGACTCTATGAAATGGAAAGAGCTGCCCAGAATATGCAAATCCATATAAACTGAAAGTAGGTGAGCGGTTGTCTAGGGTCCGGGGGAGGATCCTAATGCCATTATGGGACAGTGCCTGGCGGGACACCCTGTAGGTTAAGAGCTCAGGCCTCGGGGGAAAGTGGAATTACAGTTTGAATCCCAGCTCTGCCCCTGCAGGGCCGTGTGGCCATGGACAAGGTTGCTTAACCCTTCTGTGCTTCAGCTGCCAGGTCTTTGAAATGAAGGCCATGATATCTATCTGTTATGACTGGGATGAGGATTCAAGACAACACTGTAAAATCCTGGTCTAGCAAACCATGAGACCTTGGAAAATGGAAGTTGGTTCTTTGAAGAGGTTAATGGACAGGTGTTAGCATGGATATTAACCATTTGCCTGTAAGTGTCACAGTCTCAGCCCGAGTTCTTCCAGAAGCAGGTTCCGAGAGGAGAATTTGAACGCAGTTAATTTCATGTGGGAGACGAGCCAGGGAAAGCCATAGCATGGTGGGGAAGCAAAGCCAGGAAGGGAGGCAGTTACTTGAAGCGCCTGTTGCTCAGACAGCTGCTCCTGCGGGTACACAGGGCCTTTGGGAGCTATCCCACCGGAGGGGTACGGGGGCCCCAGTTTCTGTGCCGCAAGTCTAGGTGGGCATTGTTCTGGAAGTGCCCCAGGTGGCATCAAGTTTGAGCACTAGTGGGCTGCCGGCTCCGCTAGTACACTCTTGTTCCAGAGAAAGCCCTGGGGAAAGAGCTAGGTTCTTGCAGTGGAAGTTGGGTCCATTAGTGAACAGCCAGAAGGGATGTGGCCTCGTCAGTGGGATGACGTCAGCACGTGCTGCCAGCAGTGTCACAAGGCACAGAAACAGTAAAGGCCAGTAATCTGCGTCTGAGTCAGTAATCCACATCTGAGACGTTAAGGAGGTTAAAGAGCCACATACCACAGAAAGAGATGTGCAGAAGTACTTCTCAGCAAATATGTGTCAGCACAAATTGGAAATAATGACAATTGCCAGCATTCATTGAGTATTTGCCATGTGCCTGGCTCTCCTAAGTGCTTGACAAATAAACCAAATTTCTAGCAGATGGAAACTGGTTAAGTGACTCAATGGAATATTACACAGGCATTAAAGGGGAAAGTTATGAAGACAGCAATGACGTGAAAAAAATCACATAAGCGAGAAATGAATACTGAATAGAATGTGTGTGGAGTAGGAATCTTACTACGCAAAAAGTCTCTGTATATTGGAAAAGAGGTGTGGAGTCTGAAAGGATATTTTTCAAAATGCTGACTGTAGCTTTGTTCATGTGATGGGTTTCTGAGTGATTCCCCCCACCTTCAGCTTATAAATCTTTATTGATGTGTGTATATTACATTTATAATGAAAAACATAATAACCTTGAAAAGTGAAAGAAGGAAAAAATGGAATAAATAGATACCAGAGAATCAGTGGAGATTTTAAAGATGGGAGAAACATAGTAAAAAATAATATTTCAGAAAAATTAATGTGGGGGCGATGTGAAAGATGGATTGGGTCCAGAAAAACCCAAGGCGAGTCCAGCTTGTGAGCTAATGAAGGTCAAAAGAAGTGTGGAAGAGAAAGGACCAGATTTAGAGGCTTGCTGGTGAATGGACTGGTGGGGAAGAAAGAGAAAGCATGCCAGAAATGATCTCAGGACTTAAAGGCTGATTGGGAGAAAGTTAGCAATGAGACAATTAATATGTGTTGAGTACCTCTTTGAGCCAGGTTTCCTTATATCTGCTGTCTTATTTAAACCTAACAACAATCCTGTATACTATGTTTTTAATATTTCTGTTTTATAGGTGAGGTAATAGATGGTGAGAAAACTAAATGACTTGTCCAAGTTTACAGAGAATCTGAGCTCAGATAATTGTTAAATGAACTGGACAGATGGACAGATAGATGAATGGATGATGGAGGAATGATTGGTAACCATGAGAGGGGGAAGAAACACAGACTATTACAATGTCAAAGTAGGAAAGAGGGAATTTCAAGGAGGAACTTGCAGTCCTCTTAGAAGGTAAAGAGAGAAGGGCTGGGGAAAGTACTAGATTCTGCAGGAAGAAGGAATGGCCACTGGTTTTCCTTGAGAAGGCCACTGCAGTCACGAAACAGCTTAGCTGCATTGGTCGGCGGGGGCGGGACACTGTAGGGGGGGAACCTGTGAAATGACTGGTCAGACCATGTACAAACAAAGACAGGCACAAGTCTAAGGAACAGATGAAACGTTAGAAAGGAGGAGGGATGTCAGAGAGCAAAGGGAAGGAGCGGGAAGTGAAGGAGAAATAGAAAAAGGAAAAGCACTTACTGGTTAAGAAGGAGGGCACCAGGCTGCCCGGGCCTGACTCTCTGCTCCCACTGCCTTTTTACCCTGAGCAAATCCTATTCAGAACTCTTTGTCCCCGTTTCTTCATTTGTTAAATGGGGGAGAATAGTGATAGCTCCATCCCAGAGGCTTCTTAGGGGCTTCCCGGGTGGCGGTGGTGGTGAAGAATCTGCCTGCCAGTGCAGGTAGACACAGAGATGAGGGTTTGATTCCTTGGTTTGGTAAGATCCCTTAGAGAAGGGGATGGCAACCCGCTCCAGTATTCTTGCCTAGAAAATTCAACACAACGCCTGGTACACTGTATATTCAAACTGGGCAGAGATCATGGTGTTTCTGTTTTTTTCTGGCCCCAACTCATGGCATGTGGGATCTTAGTTCTCCGACAAGGGATTGAACCTGTGCTCTCTGCAGTTGATGTGCGGAGTCTTAATCATTGGGCCACTAGGGAAGTTCAGGGATCTTGTGTCTTAATCATCACAATAAATGCTATTACTTGGGAAACAGTCCCAAGCTATAGATCAAGAAACTGAAGCTCACTGAATGTGCCTTAAGAACATACGCCTGGAGGCCTAACAGCACGCTGCTGGGGACAGCAAGTGGTCAGCTCTCCCATCCTTCAGGAGAAAACAGATTTTGTGTAACACCCTATGCATAGCTTTATTAGATGGAGATTAACCATCTGCAATTTGCAGGAAATGAGATGCATTAGGTTTCACTTTTTTTTTTTTCTTTTTGACCAAAGAGTTAATAAACAGAGGCTGCTCATTAAAGCAAAGTTCGGAGGAGTTTGGAAGGCACTGCAGAATAGCTGAGGGAGCCAAGTAATGAAGCACTTGGAAGATTCAGAGGGGGTAGATGAAGATCCATCAGACCCCAGCAAGCATTGTGAACTCAGTGCCCTTTCTCCATTCTGGAAAGTTTTATGCTCTTATAATTGATGCTTGGAGAAGTCTGCGCTCTGCCGACTCGGCATGAGGAATCCTAAAAGCCTTATTAACCCAGCCACTTAGCCTTCCTGAGTATAACCCCTACCCTGGCTATTTCGGTTCAGGATTATCTGAGCCCCCAAATGTTCCGCCGGTGGGATGAAGTTCAACTCAGTGCCGCTCTCTGGTCCCTGTCCTTCCAAATCTCCCTGCCTCTCTAGGGCTGGCTGCTGGCAAGCCTGCTCGCTCCTGCCCTTGGCGATCCGGGAACTTGCCAAGGAAGCATTCCCTCCGAGGCTGAGCCGCCAGAGAAATTGCACACCCGGGATTGATTTTGCATGGTGTAGAAATCAGTCTGCACACCAGGCAATGGAGGCACTGTCCCAGGCTCCAGCCTGCAGGAGAACCAGTTCAGGCTGGTTGGAGGCCCAGGGGTGCAGGGTGGCAAGCAGCTTACGTCCGAAAGTTAAAAAAGTAAACAGATCAACAGGTGAAATTGAGGGGTGTGTTTTGCCAGGCTGGAATGAGCTTTCTCTCTGTGTTAAGGGGACTTATCTGGTGCTGCAGGTCTCTACCTGGTGCATGGTTTTTTTTGGGGGGTGGGGGCGGAGTCAGAGAGAGTACCCCTCATTAGACACATCCCCTGCTGGCAGGTGGGGCCCCAGGGAGATGTGGTTAGCTTGATGCAGTCTCTCCAAGGGCAGAACTTAAATTTGCTTCTGTGGTGAGGCTAAGAACCATCATCATCATCTGTGCTCTAACAATTATTATTTAATTAAATGACACCCTAGTGATTACTTCAGTTAAAAACTAACATTTATGGAACATCATCTCTGTGTCAGGCACTCCAGCTAAGTATTTACATACGGAATGTCTGGTTCAAGTCTCCGAATGACGGAGTTACTGATTCCTCCCACCTTGTAGATGAGGAGTTCACCATCTGTGGGGCTTACTCACACAGTGTCTTCCTTCATCTCTGCTCCACCCTCAGGAGCCTGCAGGTGAGGTCTACCATAAGGGGCCTGAGCCCCAGAGACCTTTCTTCTTCAGCAACTGATTGGCAGAATCAGGACTCGAATCTGGTTCTCCTGACTCTTTATTGTTGCAGCTGTGTTGGGAGGGAGAGGTGGTGTTTGTTCCCTAAATTCCTTTTCTCAAGCCCAGAGAAAAGAGTTTGCTGTGCATTGTTTCAGTTCTCAATCAGGAGGGGATGGCTTTCCCACTTTATAGATGAGAAGACAGGCTCAGAGAGGGGAAACCTTTGGAAGAAAGCCATTCTGGAGCCATGGGGAGGAGAGCTGGGCCCGGTAGCTTCCCGTTCTTCCCACCCTGCGGGTTTGCCCTGCTGTCCGCAGCCTCTCCTTGCAGTGCCTCCGACAGCAGAAACCACAGCAGGTGATTCCCCAGCAGGTTCAGCGGCAGAGAGATTCTGGCCTTGGACCTTTGGACTTAGGATGGGTCAATGGTGTTGACAATTGAATAGGCTGCTGTCAATGTGATCCTGGGCTGGAGGGAGATCGGACATGACTGAGACTTTTGGCAGGACCAGCTCTGTCCAATCAGAACAAATTTGGGGGACATGACTGAGCGACTGAACTGAACTTTCATCTTTCTGGAGGCTGTAAGTTCCGATTTGCACTTTGAAAGCAACAGCTTGCGAGGCCAACCTTTTGTTGCTGCCTTCCTCTGCTGTCATCAAAGCACAATTCTCAGGACTTGCTAACATTACAGCATTTTCTACGGAGACCATTGTCCCGAACCAGCCTCAGGTTCTGGGGAGGCGGGGGTACCTTGTAGAGTTGGATCTCCATTTCCCTGGGGTCTTGTGCTTTGGAAAAGCATTATTTGTTTGCCATTCCTGACTGTCACTGGTGACACCTCCAGGCTCTGAAAGGTTACAGGAAAATAACAGGCTTCTGGCAGTTTCCAGCAGATTTCCTTTCTCACCTGGGCCAGGACTGTGCCTGTGCTGCTCACTCGTGACAGGATGAGGAGAGCTTGGTTAAATAAGCATCGGCTGCTCTTTATTCAGCTACCTTTCTGATTAATGGCATCAGAAAGCCATTCATCTGGTGCGAAGATAGACAGGTGGTTGCCGTCACTACACTGTGGGCTTTTGAAGCTTGCTCTGTGATGTGATTACAGAACATACTTAGCTTGTGCTCCAGGGGGTAAGGTTGACCTTTGATCCTACTCCTCATTTAAAAATCACAGATCTTGGAAAATGAACCAATCTAGGAAGATGCTGGAAGCTGCCGAGGTTGACTGTCAAACCAATTTAACTAGCCTGCTCTTCCTAGAATTCTGGTTTTTCTGATTAAAACAGATGACCTTTAAGCCTTTTTTTTTTCTCTGACAATCTCTAGAGGACATCTGGTCTTTCGTGAGTTTCGATGGGAACCCAGAATTGTGCCACTGCTGTGGCTTCCAAATAAGGAGTGTGCACAAAGCATCGATCGGAAGAAATCTGAGACTATTATCCAAACTGACAGTGCGTGTTCTTTACCTTTCTCTCTCATGCATTCATTTAATTCATTCACTCATTCCTTTGGTCAGCATTTATAGAGAACTTATCATATGCCAGTTCTGTGATAGGAACAGTAATAAGGAGGTAACAGAATTATAGTCCCTAACCGCAGGATCTTATGATTCACAAGTTGAAACAGACTAAACAGTCAACATTGTCAAGATAGGATGAGAGGACTTGGGACCATTTATCCACCTGGAAAACCATTCAGTTTTGCTAAGTATCACCAGACAGTTTTCCAACGTGGTTGTAAAGAAGGCAGGAGGGGGTTTCTGAGAACCTGATGGTATTTTATTTTTTGACCCCAGTTGCATGACGCCTTGTGGAAAATACTGAACTTACATACTGAGGCTTTGCACACTCCCTGTGCAAAGTAGTACCATGCATGTGTGTGCACGCTCAGTCGCTGAGTCGAGTCTTACTCTTTGCAACCCCATGGACTGTAGCCTGCCAGGCTCCCCTGTCCACGGGATTCTTCAGGCAGGATTACTGAAGTGGGTTGCCATTTCCTCCTCCAGGGGATCTTCCTGACCCAGGGATTGAACCCATGTCTCCTGAATTGCAGGCAGATTCTTTATCACTGAGCCACCCAGGAAGCCCCAAGTAGTACCATGGTAGAATTTAAGTTAAAAAAAAATAAAGAAATAAATGATTATCAGCTTCAGGCCCTTTGGGAGCACAGAGCAGTGGCTGTCCTTTACCTGGGGGAGGATAGTGAGGAGATTGAAGAAGGCTCTCTAGGGTAGATGACGGATATTCAAACTGGGCCAGGAGGAATCAGCAAGAAATAGGTAGTCAGAAAACGAGGTGGGATGTGCTTGCCCAAAGCCCTCAGTCAGAAGGAAGGCATGGAGGGGAGGCAGCTGGCAGTCAGGGCTTGGGAGGGCTGCGAGTTGCTTGATGTAAGGCTGGAGCCCAGTGAGCGGGGCTGTAGTAAGTGAGGTCAGCAGGGGGAGATTCCAGACTGTTTCACAGATGCAGTGTCCCCAAAACAGCAGGAGCCGTGAGAGATTTGTAAGCAGCAGAGTGACAATGTCAAGCACTGCCTCTCTAACACTCAGCATGCTTGTTCCTGCATGGGGTTGTGAATGGGAGATGTTTAGGTGTCTTTTGCAATAGTCCCAAAGAAGAAGGCTGAAGGCCCCATTTAAGGCACCGAGAGAGGAGAGGAGCAGACAGATCAAAGATCGGGAGGTATCATACAATCCTCCTGAAACTTGTTGGTCAACTGCAAGGTGGTGGGGGGTAGTTGTTAGGGGAAGAGATGGGAAGAAATCAAGTTTCTCTTCCAACCCAGCCTCTGGTGAGAACCCCTCAGAGAGAAACACTTGGGCCTTAGCGGCGGTTTCTCTTATTACATAAAATCACAAAGATCCTCTTTAGCCATTCCAGAAACATCTGCGTATGCCCATGATATGTCAAGGCAGTCGGGGAGGTTCTGAGGATATGATAGAAGGGACCAACTCTTGCCCTCCAGGAGCCACCTGTATAGTGTGGGGAGGCTGCAGGTCCTATTCTCTCTGCCTCAAACTTTAGAAGGTGTGTTTGAGTTTACATGGCGGTGTCAGTGTCTTCTTTGATTCAAGGTCAGTTTCCCAGCCCTGCAGTGGCACTGATATCGCATCCCCAAATCCCTGGCAGAAGGGATCATTCCTAGAAGCAGCTGTGAGCCAAGCATATAACATTGCATAAATGTTTGAAAACTTCTCCTACTTCTTAGAATGCAATTCTGACAGTGCTGAAGGCTGCCAATTAAATGAAGATTTAGATAAAGGCTGTGTGGGAGAGGGAACACAATATTCTTAAACCTAATAATTGTTTCCTTCTGTCTTTTTGAAGCTCTCAAGTAATCCTGATTGACTGGCTCTCTGCTTTGGGCATTCCCATTTACTGGACAATTTAATAACATTTAAAATGTTTGACAACCTTTATTTGGGGGCAAACATCCCCAGGGGAGCAGGCTGTGGGTAAGGATGTGAATGCTGTACAGTTGAAAAGAGGAACCAGGATTTAAATAGTTTTTTCTTTTTTTTTTCGTATGCAGAACATGTCCCCTGCATGCTGGATGGCAGGGGGCACAGAGAGGGTCAGAACAGGCTCTAAGATTATAACATGAACCATGGGGAACATGTAAGGGCTGCCATGTGCTAAGGGCTCTCCTTGTAGTACCGCATCTGTTCTGACAGCACTGCGTGGGCCCTAAGAGTGTGCCCTTTGCACAGGTGAAGTAGCTAAGGCCATGACTATGCAGCTAATACGCCTTGGGGCTGCTGGTTTTCCACCTGGTGCTCCTTCTCTTGGCTCTGGAGTACATGATGTGCTGCAGGAAGTGGAGAAAGAATTCAGAAGGAAGTGCAAGACAATTTTCCTCTCTTTCCCACTGTCTGTGGGGATTCATCTGTTCACATATTCATTCACTCATTCATTGACCACATTTGTTGATTGCCCGGCCTGTGCCAGGTATGGTTCTAAGTACCAAAAAAGCAGCAGTGGACATAACCAAGTCCCCGCCTCTACAGGGCTTTGGTTTTAGTGGGAGAAGCAAACCAAAGAAAGTCCATTAGTCATAAGTGCTCTGCAAAACCAAGGCACTGTCAGGGATAAAGTAATGAGGATGCTCTTTTCCATAGTGGTGGAGGGTTGCAGGGAGGGAAAGGGGCTCCCCTCGAGAGGGCACGTTTCTACTGAGACCTGCCTGTCGTGGAGGAGAGAGCTGTGTGGGTCTGTGGGAGCCAGCATATGCTAGGCAGAGCAGAGAACAAGTGTAAAATCCCCAAAGAAGGAACATGCCTGGTGTGCTCCAGAAATAGCGAGGTGACAACCGGTGGCTGGACTGAGAAAGGGAGATGAGATCAGGAGACAGATTGGGCCATGGGGAGAGTTTGGATGGTATTCTGAGAGTGATGGGAAACCATTGGTGGAGGGAGGGCAAAGCTGTGACATCATCTGTTACTATGTGTGTAGAGGAAGCTGAAAGCAATTTCAGTTCAGTTCAGTCACTCAGTCGTGTCCGACTCTTTGTGACCCCAAGAATCGAAGCACGCCAGGCCTCCCTGTCCATCACCAACTCCCGGAGTTCACCCAGACTCACGTCCATCGAGTCAGTGATGCCATCCAGCCATCTCATCCTCTGTCGTCCTCTTCTCCTGCCCCCAATCCCTCCCAGCATCAGAGTCTTTTCCAATGAGTCAACTCTTCGCATGAGGTGGCCAAAGCAATTTAGAAGTCTGAAAAAACTCACCTCCTCCTTGTTTTCTGGTTTTGTTATTGTTGTTCAGTCGCTAAGTCCTGTCTGACTCTTAGCGACTCCATGGACTGCAGCACGCCAGGCTTCACTGTCCTTCACTATCTCCTGGAGTTTGCTCATATTACATCCATCCAGTTGGTGATACTATCTAACTGTCTCATCCTCTGCCACCCTCTTCTCCTCTTGCCTTCAATCTTTCCCAGCATCAAGACCTTTTCCAATGAGTTTGTTCTTCACATCAGGTGGCCAAAGTCTTGTTACACATTTTAATTTTACATGTGTAAACTTTCTTTCTGAATTCCTTCTCCAATTTTAATTAAGTCCTTCTGACAACCCGTGAAATAGACATTGCTATTATTAGTATTCCTCACTTTACAGTGGGGAAACTAAGGCTCAGAGCAGGCACGGTCACCCGTATAGGAAGCAGTGGAAACAGGATGCCTTAGGGTTAACAGCCCACTACTCAAGTGCTGTAAGTTCCAGCTAGCATTTAGTGGGCACCTGAAATGTGGCAGGTTCTGTATAAGGTTCTGGGATGCCTAGACAGCCGCTTTAGACCCTGGCTTGTCTCCAGGAGAGGCAGAATTAAGCAGAGAGGTAATGTGCAGAACAGCAAGTGTTGGGCTGGTAGGGTGCTCCGATTTTAATTTGGGAGTACAGAGAAAGAGCGTCTTGGCCCCATAGGGGTCGGGAAGCCAAAGGTGATGTCTGAGCTGGGAGTGGGTACCTCTTTGGAGATGATCAAACAAAGCTGGGGATACAAGGCTGGGGAGGCGGATTCCAAGCAGAGAGGTTCAAAGGCACAGGGTAGAGAATGAATGGCAGCTGGCCTAGCACAGCCGAGAGAGGTAGGGGTGCATCTGGTCACATTTGGGCAGGAGGCTGGATGGAGACAGGTTTACACTTACCTACATCTGTTTTTTTAGTTTTTAAATAGACTTTATTTTTATTTATTATTAAAGTATAGTTGATTTACACTGATGTATTTCTTTTTGGTATACAGCAAAGTGATTCAGTTATATATATATATATACATTCTTTTTCATATTCTTTTCCATTATACATTATCACAGGATATTGAATATAGTCCCCTGTGCTATACATTGGAGAAGGCAATGGCACCCCACTCCAGTACTCTTGCCTGGAAAATCCCATGGACAGAGGAGCCTGGTGGGCTGCAGACCATGGGGTCGAAAAGAGTCGGACAGGACTGAGCGACTTCACTTTCACTTTTCCCTTTCATGCATTGGAGAAGGAAATGGCAACCCACTCCAGTGTTCTTGCCTGGAGAATCCCAGGGACGGGGTAGCCTGGTGGGCCGCCGTCTATGGGGTCACACAGAGTCGGACACAACTGAAGTGACTTAGCAGCAGCAGTTCTATACATTAGGACCTTGTTGTTCATTTGTTTTATATATATATAGTAGTATATATCTGTTAATCTTAAACTCCTAATTTATCTCTTCCCCACTCCCTTTCCCTTTTGGTAACTGTAAGTTTGTTTTCTATGTAAATAAAGTTTATTTTAAAGAGCAGTTTTAGATTCACAGCAAAATTGAGTGGAAGGTAGACAGGCTTTGCATGTATTCCTTGCCTCCATGTTCGCACAGCCTCCCCCACTACTCAATTCCCACTGCAGATCGATGCATTTATTATCATTAACGGACCCAAGTAGATACATCATTATCACTCAAAGTCCACAGTTTACTTCAGGTTCACTCTTGGTATTGTACATTATACAGGTTTGACAAATATATAATCATATATGTCTGTTATTTTAGTATCCTATGGAATGTTTCACTTCCCTAAAAATCCTCTGTGCTTTGCCTTTTTATCCCGCCTTCCTTCCTATCCCTGACAACCACTGATCCTGTAACCATCTCCACAGTTTTCCCTTTTCTAGAATGTCATATAATTAGAGTCATGCATTTACAGATTGACTTCTTTCACTTGGTAAATGTTAAGTTTATGCTATGTCTTTTCATGGCTTAATAGCTCATTTCTTTTTATTGTTGAATAATACTCCATTGTCTAGGTGTACTACAACTTACTTACCCATTCACCTACTAAAGGACATTTTGCTTGCCTCCAAATTTTGGCAATTATGAATAAAGCTATTATGTGTGTGTGGGGGAAGGGGTTTGCATGGGCATAAGTTTTCCAGTTCTTTAAGGAAATAGCATGGAGTGCCATTGCTGGATCATATGGTTTGTTTAATTTTGTAAGAAATTGCCACATTGTCTTCCAAAGTGGCAATGAGAGTTCCTGTTACTCCCTATCTTCATCAGCACTTGATGTTGTTAGTGGTTTGAATGTTACCCCTTCTAATAGATGTGCAGTGGTATTTCAATGTTGTTTTAGTTTGCATTTTCCTAATGACATAAAATGTTGAGTATCTCTTCCTGTGCTTATTTGCCATCTGTATATCTTCTTTCGTGAATTGTTATTAATATCTTTGGCCCATTTCTTAATTGGGTTGTTTAATTTCTTATTATCGAATTTTAGAAAGGTATTTGCGTATTTTTGATAATAGTCCTTTATCAAATATCTTTTGTAAATATATTTTCTCCCAGTCTGCTGATTACTTTCTCATTCTTTTGACAGTATCTTTTGCAGAACAGAAGTAATGTTAATGAAGCCTAGCTTATCAACTCTTTCTTTCTTGGAGTATACCTTTGGTGTTATGTCTAAGTTAACTTCCATACCCAAGGCCATCTGCATTTTCTCCTATGTTATCTTCTAGAAGTTTTATAGTTTTGTGTTTTTCATTTTTTAAAGTCTCTGATCCATTTTGAATTAGTTTTTGTGAAGAATGTAGGATATGTGTCTAGATTTGATATTTCGTGTGTAGGTATCCAGTTGTTCCAGCTGGATAGTCTTTGATGAAAAGACTGTCCTTGCTCCATTGCTTTCTTTTGTGTTTATTGATATGATCATGTGGTTTAGTTTCTCAGCCTGTTTGTATGAATGGGTTACATTCATTGACTTTTGCATATTAATCCAACTTGTGTACCTGCGATAAATCCTATCTTGGTTGCTTTTTAATACACTTACTTCTTTCTCACCTGTCTCAAGAGAGAGTATAGCTCAGTGATTAAGAGTGGAGGTAGGCTGCCTAAGTTTAAATTAGACCTCTATTGCATATTAGGTGATTGAACTCAGGCAAGTTATCTAACCTCTCTGTGTCTCAGTTTCTACATTTATCAAGTAATAATAACTGATCCCAAAGGGTGATTGTGAGGATTACACTATACATAAACAGTTTAGGACTCCACCCAGCACATGGTGGGTGAAATGATGGTTTGCCGTGATATCTGTCTTCATTTGAATGGATGCTCAGTGTGTTTGTTTCTCTTTGTATTCACAATGACTAGTATCAAACAGATGCGTAACAAAAGAAAGTTCTATGGAAAAAATGTATACTTTCCCTTTAGTGTGTGTGTGTGTATATGGTGAGGATTCTGTAATTCTATTTTGATTATATCCTTCATATTCAGACAAATTAGTTCCAAGGAAGGGTCTCCAGGGAGTGAGTTTTCTTAGACTGCTCTGATCATAGCTCCCAAAGCATTCTCTATTGCCTTGTGTTGCATCTGACCTCCTCCTGGCCATCATCTCTTGTTAGTTAATAGCAGCTGCAAATGGGAGCTTGCCACTGAGGTGTAATAAGTAATATTTCAGTTCAGTTCACTCACTAAGTCATGTCTGACTTTTTGTGACCCCACAGACTGCAGCATGCCAGGCTTCCCTGTCCATCACCAACTCCCAGAATTTACTCAAACTCATGTCCATTGAGTTGGTAATGCCATCGAACCATCTCATCCTCTGTCGTCCCCTTCTCCTCCTGGCTTCAATCTTTCCCAGCATCAGGTTCTTTTCAAATAAGTTAGTTCTTCACATCAGGAGGCCAAAGTATTGGAGTTTCAGCATCAGTCCTTCTGATCAATATTCAGGACTGATTTCCTTTTGGATGGAGTGGTTGGATCTCCTTGCAGTCCAAGGGACTCTCAAGAGTCTTCTCCAACACCACAGTTCAAAAGCATCAATTCTTCGGCACTCAGCTTTCTTTATAGTCCAACTCTCACATTCATACATGACTACTGGAAAACTTTAGCTTTGACTAGATGGACCTTTGTTGTCAAAGTAATGTCTCTGCTTTTTAATATGCTGTCTAGTTTGGTCATAGCTTTTCTTCCAAGGGGCAAGCGTCTTTTAATTTCATGGCTGCCGTCACCATCTGCAGTGATTTTGGAGCCCCCCAAAATAAAGTCTGTCACTGTTTCCATTGTTTCCCTGTCTATTTGCCATGAAGTGATGGGACCAGATGCCATGATCTTAGTTTTCTGAATGTTGAATTTTAAGCCAACTTTTTCCCTCTCCTCTTTCACTTTCATCAAGAGGCTAGTTCTTCGCTTTCTGCCGTAAGGGTGGTGTAATCTGCATATGTGAGGTTATTGATATTTCTGCCATCAATCTTGATTCCAGCTTGTGTTTCATCCAGCCCAACATTTCTCATGATGTACTCTGCATATAAGTTAAATAAGCAGGGTGACAATATACAGCCTTGACGTACTCCTTTCCCTATTTGATAATAAGTAATATTACCCCCGTTTTATAAAAAATGATGCCAGAAGAAAAAACCATACATAGCTGGTAATGGTTCCTAAGGGTTGATAAAACTTCTTCAAATGTTTCCCATCACTTTTTTTCAGCATCTAGATGCTGTAACTTCTGCATGTGACCCTGGTCCTAGTACTCCTTTCTTACTTTTTATAGCACTCAAATCAGAATGTTCACTATCAACCTTGTAGAAATTACCCCAAAGGTAGAAACATGTAAATTATAAACAAGTATAAATAAACATTAGTCATAACAATGGAAAGATGGCCTTGGCATTGACAGGAGGGTGGCAGAAGCAAGGCTATAGAAGAGCAGTGCACAGGCAGAGTTTGTGTGTTATCTGTGTGTATTTTTGCAAAATTATTAAAAACGGCATCATGTTGTACACTCCCAAGTGGAAGTTGGTACAAAAAAGCAATGTAGAAGCAAGTTACATGAAAGGAAAGTGTGTATACTAACTGTGTAAACATATAAAAACCATTTGCATGAATGCAAACTTCTCTATGGGAATTTTCTTTCAAAAAAAATATTCCCAAAGAAATAAAACACCCTGCTCTGAAGAGCATCATAGACCAGGTAGTATGTGAGGCACTGGGAATATAACAGTGAGTAAAATGGACTTGCAGACTCATGAAAATGGCATGACAAAAGCCTGCAAAAATCTGAATGTGTGACATTAGGGCAGGGTTAGCACTGTCATCATGTGGGGCATGGTGATTTTTATGGTACAGCCTGTTCTGTGCGTTGTCTCAAAACATCCCTGGCCTTGACCCACTTTATGCCAGTTGGACCTCCCAACCTGTGGCAACCGGAAGTGTCTCCAGATGTAGTTAAGTGTCTTCCAGTTGGGGAGGGGGGCAAGCAAATTTGCTCCCCACTGAGAACCATTGCTTTAGGAGAATACATGAGAAGTTATGAAACAATTATTCAATTAAAAAAAACTGTAACTGGGAGGCTTATATAGCAGCATTTGGAAAAGTTACATTAAGTTTGAAAAGCAGAAAGTAAGACTGCATTTATCTGACAGATTGCAACCAGCTTGACTGAGGTTCTGGGTTCAGAGGAAGCCACTGAGAAAAGGGAGGAGAGCAAAGTGGAGTCCTAGAAGTCCTAGGAGCCAGGGAACCTCAATGGATTGACTGTACTGGCTTATCTAGAATGAGGAGGCCAAAGAGAAACAGGAGTCCAGCAGACACAAGTACAACAGTCAATGCAGGGACATGGAAACTGGGTGTCAAAGTGAGTAAAGTCAAGGCAGATGGACATGGTCTATCAGGGGTGATATTTTAAATATTTAACAATCAAATATGGCACAAGAAGAACCATCAATAGTAATGATCATCTGCTGAAAATACCCAGTGTGGACTTTACCATGCCTGCAAAGGCCGGGGGAAATCCACAAAGTAGAAACAGTTGGCCAGAGTAAGTCAATCCAGCCGTGGTCCCAAGGGACACAGGGATTGCTCTTAGAGCAAAACCTGGCAAAACAGAAGTGGTCAGAGGCCGGGGAGAAGCAGAAGAAATAAGAGGGCCTAGGGCCCAGAAGAAAATGTGCTAGAGGGTTGAGTTATATTTAATCCCATTGCTGCATACCTGGAACCAAAATCACCAGAGCAGTTTCAGACATAAATTATGTATGCCCATGAACAAAGACAGAAAGGGAGCACAGTAAAATGAAAACAGTTTGATTTGTAGGGCTTTCAGCATCGCAGGTGATTTTTTTTCCTTCCTTTATTTAGAGGTCTGTTGATGCTGCTACAATTTTGTTCCAGCTATAAAAGAAAAATATATGTGAATGTTAACAAAGATGAGAAGAGCCTTTGGAAAGATGTAACTGGTCAGAATTTAATATTCATTAGGTTAAAAAATTATTTTAAGTTCACTGATGAAGTCATAAAAACAAACTGAACACCCACCATCTTCTTCCTTCCCAGGAACACGACAGTGGTCCCTTCACAGCAGCCCTGGAGGCAGGCGCTGAGTGTGTGATGATGGCCCAGGGGTCAGTGTGGGGTTTCATGCTGGAGGGACACATCTGTCTGTTTCCTTTGCCTCTCTTCCCACTCCAACATCAGCTCATTGTTCATGCTGACCCAGTGAGGTTGGCATCAAGGGCTCCCTCCCCATGTTGTAGTGAGAGATAGTCCTGAGAACACACACTTCATCCACTGCAACAGATTAGCTCTGGTCACAGCCTAATTACATGAGCTGCAGCCAAACACCTTATTTATGCTTTTCTGGGGATGGGTAGGAAGAGATAGGAATGGGTAATTGAGGAACATTAAGAAACAAACTAAAATGTTGCTTGGTGTGCTTTAGTATGAGCACTATTAATGATGCCATATTGTAAACACCGAGTGAAGAAGTTGCTGCCAGCTCATTCATGCCAGGCAGCCAGAAGACCCTTCTTCCCAAGTGGGAGATTAGCGCCGGTGCCTCCTTGGTGAAAGCCTAGCTATCAGCAGTAGCACCTTGTAGAAGGTCCAGCCTGTTTGGTTGCTTCAGGGCAACTGTGCACCTCCGTACTGGAGGCTAATGCCCATAGAGGCTCTGTGCCTCAAGGCTCGTTAGCAGCAAATATATGGACACATCTGCCTTTTATTCCATCAAATGAATGCAGTTTATAGGAAACTGGCTTTTTATTAATATAGAACACAAAGTATTGGGGGAAACCTCAATTAGGGAATAATGAACTCAGATATTCACACACACACACAGAAATGTGCATCCCATCAGAATATCTAATGGAGATAATTTAGGAAAAACTAATGTATGCCCTTCAATTAGGGGACTCATTAAATCTGCACTGTCCAGTAGAGTAGCTGCTAGCCACATGTGACTATTTTTAAATTCGAATTAATCAAATTACAGAAAGTGAAAAATGAATGATTCAGTCCCTCTGCCTCATGAGGCACATTTCAGGTACTCAACAGCCTTGTGTGACCAGTGGCTGCCAGGTTATACAGTCTAGATACAGGATATCATCACAGAAACCTGCTGGATAGTGCTGGGTTAGATAAATGATGGTGTGTCCTGGTAATTGATCACTCTGCCTATTCTCAGAAGAATGAGGTTGATACAGACATTCTGATGTGAAAAGGCCTGTGTTGTGCATTGCATATAAACAAATTACAAAATGTTATATTAATTTTAACTAAAAAAAGGTATTAAGCACACACATACTTTTTTGTGTTAGTGTAGGAAAAAGTATAAGGATACTCACTAAACTGTAAGTAGTAATTGTCTTGAGATGGAAAGCATAGAGCTTTGCTTTTTATTTTTACCACTGATATATTATCTGAATATATTTCAATGAGAATACATTACTTTTGTACTTAAAAAGAGATTAATTTGAGGATAACCTGTGAAGACAATGTAAAAACATGAATAGAGAGATTTATCTCCTTGGGATGTTAGTTGGTAATAGCCTGGTTAATGAGGCCACGTGAGTGGGGTCGACCAGATGGCTTGTTAGGTAGGGGCATCATGGAAGAAGAAAGGGGCTGATCCAGTGCAAATCCTTCCCTGCTGTTCTTGAGACACACCTCCAGGCATGCGCTCCTTGTCTCAAACGTTCTGTTCTGGGAGGGAGACAAATGCACTTTATAATCAATTCTGAGGACCTTTTACTATTAATCTTTGGGTGAGTCGATAGAAGCCTCTGCTCTGGGATGAGACAGAAGTACACTGGGCTTAAATGTCAGATAGCACCTGGGAAGCATATTCAACCACAGACACAAGCTGGTTAAGCAGGGCTTTTCTGCTGTTTAGGAGAGGAACAAAAAGAAATCTTCCAGGCTGGTGTAAAAGTACTAAAATTGTGTGTGTGTGTGCATGTGTGGGTGGGTGTGAGGTGCCCTTATTCTTCCTGTTCTAGGAAATGTACTTCTCTGCCAGCTTGTGTACTTTGTGAATAAAGCATGGGCTTGGAGAGGAAATACTCTCTGCTTTCTTTGAGAAATTCTCTTCTGTGATCCAGCATCATAGATTTTCTCCTGTGGATTATGCGTCACTTGAACTCTTCTGGATGCTCTTCTGCTCCTGTAACTGTGGGTCACTGGACAGAGTCCCTTGACCGTTGAAATTCAGTCTCCTTGTGGAGAAGATAGAGTCTCACTAGCTCGTACCTCATGGGGTGGTTGCTCAAAGTGGAAGGGAGAAGTAAGGGAGTACTCGGCACTTGGTAAATGCTACCAAGTGTTAGCATGCATTGACATCAGTATTACCTTTCGCTAAGCGACCTGCAAAGCAATTTGTGACACCTGTGCTTCTTGTGGAGGCGTGTCTTCTCCCCAGATGAAAGGAATGTCCTTGGAGGACGTGTGTGTCCTGCTGCATGGCTTTTTCTTGCTTCGGGTCCCTGACAGTGATCTGTATAAGCTAGTTGGCACACTCATGCCGAGTGCCTGGTGCCTGAGACTGAGAGCTCAGTGCTGCCCTGTGGAAAGTGCCAGCCAGTGAGCCCTGCACAGCCCTGGGGTCCTGTCGACACACTAGGTGGGTAAGAAGTCAGCCATAACTGTGCTGCTTCACTTTCTGAGGGAGAAGGCTGGAAGTGCTTCCATTGTGTTGGTAGGGAGAAGGGCCTGCCCTTTTTCTTACATGTTTCCTTAAGGCAGCCTCACTCTCTATGTGTGATTTTACTTTTTTTAAATTTTCTCAAAGAGAAAAAAATGTTAATTTCTATTAACCATACTTACAATTTCTTCTTTATTTAGTTCGTGAAAATGAAATTTACTTTGGGCTAGTGACAGATTTTTATGTGAAATAATATAATGTATTTTTCAAGTAAGTATGGTACAGAAACTACTTTGTACTTTATTCACATATATGCATATACATGTGTAGTTGTGTATGTATATATGTATATATATGTCTGCATTATAGTATATGTATTTATGTATATACGTATTCACACTCCCATTCATACATGCAGATTTGATCTTTATTATCTGAGGGTTCTGTACTTGTGAATTCGCCTACTCACTAAAAGGCTTTGTGACACCCAAACCATTTTCGTCGTCATTTGCAGACACACAGAGCTGTGAAAAATTTGAGTCGTCTGGCATGCATGTCCCTAGTGTCAACAAGGTGACACTCTGCCTTCTTACTGCAGCTCGCATACTGCGAGCAAATGTTCTTATTTGGTATTTAGTGCCTTTTTTTGTTGTTGCACTTTCGTGCTTTTGGTTGGCAGTTTTGCTGTTTAAAATGGCCCACAAGTGTTGTACTGAAGCGCTGTCTAGTATCCCCAAGCACAGAAGGCTGTGATGTACCTCAGGGAGAAAGCGTTAGATGAGTTTCATTCAGACGAGAGTTACTGTACTGTCGGCCATAGCTCAATGGTAATGATTCAACAATATATGTTAGGTAAGTTGTCTTTAAACAGAAACACCTACAACAAGGTTATATGTTGATTGGCTGATGGAAATGATGTGACCAGAGACTTCTAGGAGGAACCGAAGCCTGTATTTCCAGCGGGAGTGTTGGCTCATTATTCGCCAATGCACTGTTCACAGTGTATATAAAACACATCTACCGTATCTATTGTGGGTTTGAATCTCCTTGAAGTCTCCCAGAGCCCATATGAGAGGGAATAGACTATGGTGCTTAAGATCCTGAACTCTGGCTAGTGTCACAATGTACCTTTCTGCCTTCAGCCACTGAACACCTGTTTTTTTTGCCAGAGAAAACTGCTGGGGAAACTGCTCAGGGAAGTTGGGGTCTGTTTGCCTTCAGCTGTCTTTCTAAGTGCCTGCCATCAGCTGTATGCTTGGAGAAGGGATGACATCATTTGTTGCAAAACCTTTTTGGGTATTTTAAATAATAGAGCCACTTTAGTAAGGCAGCCAAGCTCCTCTTCAAAGGTAAGGTCTCTGGATCACAGCAGAGAGTCGAGAAGGAAGCCCTAGGGCAGGAGATGGGAGGCTCCTAGGCCAGACGGAAGCTGGGCGCTGTCACACTGCCTGCCCTGACGTTGGCCAGAGCCACGCAGCTGCTGGAGCAGGCACAAGCCGGGCCCGGGGGCTCCGCACTGTGTGTACCTGAGTCTAGACAGCCTTGAAATCGCAGGCACCATCACCCCCAGTCCACGCCCCACAGCTCACTGCCGCTCACCGCGTTCCTGGGCTTCTCAGTGCCTCTGCCCTGCCGCAGCAGGCGTTTCACGACTGTGTTGTTAGGGAGCCTTTTCAGTCTTTTATGCTCTACTTTCAAAGCTGTCTTGAAATGAGATAAGTTAAAGCCTAATACAGTTTTTTCAGAAACACCTGTATTTGTCTGGCTGACCTAATATGAACACAGGTTCTCGTCTCTACTTGAATGTTACTCCACCTATTGCTACACCATTACTAGGGCCGCACTCTGAGCCTACAGAGCTCATTTGTACGCCTGATACCCTGAATACAAAGTCGATCCTATAGGATGGCTCACGCCTGGCAGGGGAGACAGGGCCCGGCTACCCAGGGAGTTTGTGAAGAGTCTAAAGAGGCAGCACACCAACCATGGGCTTGTTGCTTCCCTGTTCAACTACTCCCCTGAATCTCAGCATCTAAGATGTGGTTCCCTGTGTCCCACGAGCCCTGATCACAGGGTGAGCGTTGCTGTCCAGATGGGAAAGCAGAGTTGACAAGAACTGCCAACCCCAGAGGGGTGTCAGACCCACTGATAATTAAAGGGCTCCTAGGACACATTGGAGAAGGCAATGGCACCCCACTCCAGTACTCTTGCCTGGAAAATCCCATGAACAGAGGAGCCTGGTAGGCTGTAGTCCATGGGGTCGAGAAGAGTCGGACACGACTGAGCGACTTCACTTTCACTTTTCACTTTCATGCATTGGAGAAGGAAATGGCAACCCACTCCAGTGTTCTTGCCTGGAGAATCCCAGGGACGGGGGAGCCTGGTGGGCTGCCGTCTATGGGGTCGCACAGAGTCAGACACGACTGAAGTGACTTAGCAGTAGCAGCAGTAGGACACATTGCCAAGTCTGATATTGGTTCTAGTGGACCTGCCTTCATTCTGAAAAGGACAAAAGAAATTGACAGTGAAGCGCAGGGGACAGGGGACACAGTTCTTCCCCTTAAGGCTACAACCCAGGACCAGCCCTGCATTAGTGCTTTTGCCTTAAGCGGAGTCTGGACCGTGTGCCTCAGCACCCCTTAGAATGGTTTGTATGACAAATGAAGAGACCCGGGGGGCTCTGCCTCTGGCCTACAGATTCAGAATTCCTCAGGATGGGGCTCAGGCATCTGCATCCTGACGGACTTCCTGTGTGATTTTGCTGTGCAGGGAAGTTTGGGAACTACCGCCCTGAGCATCAGCAGCAGTGCAGCCCCACAGTGAGCTCTTAGCCGCGGTCCAGCACACGGCCTTGGAGGGAACGGGGAAGGCCACGGAGTGGCTGGGCCAAAGGGCACGGGAGCCCTCGCTTTGTGGTCGGACCCGTGCCTCTCTGGACTGTTAGCAAGCTCCAGAATTCCCTGACACGAGTTTCCCCTTGGAAAGTGGAGGTGGGGACAGTGCCTGTTATGATGCTAGAGATTTGGAAGTTTAAATGAGAGGTGTCCGTGGTGTGCCCAGCACAGTGGCGCCCTGACTGTGTGTGTCCATTGCTCTCATTACCACCCCCATCAAAGGGGCTGCACCAGCTGGACACATAGGCTGTGGATGGGCCTCATCACCGAACCTAAGACTCACTTTTAGGGCTTTCTGAGGCTCCAGCATAAGCACTGTTTCCTAAGTGGTAGGAAACCCACCGCTGACCACTGGGCACCTCTCAGGAGCAATTCCTGTTCAGAACCTTTGGGGCATGGTTAGACAGGGAGACAGCGTGTTGGATAAAACTGAGTCTCAGATCCAAGGCTGGGTCCCTCAGATGCCCCCTGTAGGGCAGTCAGAACCTGTCCTGGCCTTTCCAGTCCAATGGAGCATATTGCCCTATCACAGCTCCTGAGAAAGGGACACATGTACACTATATCTTATCCACATTAATAAAATTACAGAGAAAATAGTGGGCCTTTTAGGACCTACCCATTGAACATTTTAAGTGACACATTCTAGTACTCGTGTAATTGTAATTCTGATAACATTACTTGTGATACTATCTTCAGTCCTCAGAATTAATTTGACTGGAAAAATTCCAGAAGGACTTAAATGTTTCTCATTAAAAGCATCATAGATAACTTATTCAACTTTGTAGCTAATTGTAATATTGCCCAATATAATGCCACCAAATTAAGATGCCGTTTCTTCTTTTGTAATTAGTAGGCAAACCTTTTCCATACGAGTATGCCATCTAGAATCTAGAGCAATTAAGCATATATAATTGGATGGAACCATTTGCTCTCCCATCATCACTCTCTCTAGTGAGATGTATCCCAGCCCACTTGATAGTCTTGCAAAGACAAATGTCCTGAACTCTAGTTAGGGAGTTGACAAATGGGTCTCTATAAGCAGCTTAAGTGTTAAATATTTCTCCTGGCCTCTTTGGCAGAGATGTGTTTTGTTTTCTCAGCATGGAAAATTTCTTGCAGTTTGTACATCTTTACTTTAAAAAATAAGAGAAGTCATTACACGCCCTTATTCTTGACCTGTGTTCAGGAGCAAATACCAATGGGAAAACAGCTCCTGCTGCGTAATTGCTGCTTGTAGCAGAGTTTGAGGTCTGGCCTGGGTTTCTTGAGTCACTGAGTATATGGGCTTCCGGCTGCCCTGCCTACTCACTGTGCCTGGGAATTTATTGGAGAGATTTAATAAAGCAAAAGCCGTATTTACCAGCTACCACCAAAGTATTTGATCTCATGTTGAATTGCAAATTCTCCCCTAATCAGAACACTTGAAAGTCATCTGGAGGGGTCAGGAAATAACCTGAAGGTTTCATAGGAGAGAGAGAACAAGAGCACTGTGGCCTGGTGTTACAAGGAGACGAAGTGGAGCTATTTCTTTACTCTTCCTTCTCTACCCTTTCCCCCAGTGGATTCTCCGGGCACATACGAGCGTGAAATGAGGAAAAAAGTCACTTGAAACGAAATCAAAAGCAACAGTGACTCTGGAAGCAATGACAAGTTCACACGTGCAAGGAAGCCTGAGGTCGAAGGTTGTGTAACCGTATTCAGCCCAGGTCTGCTGTACCTGGTGCCGCAGGACAGAGGCACACAGGCCTGGCAGGTAGAAAGAAGAGTGGGCTATGACTAGGGGATGAGCTCTCAACGGATTCTCAGAATGGGCCGAACTTTTGTAGTGTGCAGGGTATATAGATGGGCACATAATCTAGGGTAGTTGGGTAGGAAACTTAAAGACACATCCCTGGATTGCCCTTTAATCAATCATCTCCTTCAGTAGTCATTTTTCATCACCAGGCAATTCAGTAAAAGTTAGAATTGAGCATAATGTTGCATATCATTTCAGAACATCTGGTCCTAATATGTAGTAACAGCTGTTTAGTACCTGAGATATAAACAAAACACTTCTCCCATGACTGTTACTGTTTATTCTCCTGGAGGCACAGTATTGCTGAGGCAGGTCTGCTTCCCAGGGTCTCTTCTCACAGATAACAGTGACAGTAACAATATCAATAACATGATGATGGTTATCATGTGTTGTTTCACTGTGTGCCGGACACTGTGCTAAGCACATTTCATATATGATTTCATTAAATCCTCGCCTCAGCCTCTTGTGAGTGTTAGGATGAAGTTAAAAGAGGTCATAAAGCCAGAGCTTGATTCTGCTCAAAGTCGAACCCAAGTCTGTCCAATGCCAAAGCTAACTCTCTGTTACCATTGCAACAAATTTCCTCTAAGTAAAGTAAATAAGAAAAGAACACAACTATATAAGTCATGAACCACAAGGAGCAGAAGGGGAACACGGAAGGACTTTTTATGGTCTCGTTTCAGAATGGGCTTCCCTTGTGGCACAGCTGGTAGAGAACCTGCCTGCAATGTGGGAGACCTGGGTTTGATCCCTGGGTTGGGAAGATCCCCTGGAGAAGGGAAAGGCTACCCACTCCAGTATTCTGGCCACTATACAGCCCATGGGGTCCCAGAGAGTTGGACACAACTTTCACTTTCTTCTCTTTTCGGAACTCAAGGTTCGTTTTTTTTTTTTGCTACCGTATTGTATTGTATACACTGTCGCAAGGTTCGTTTTTGCTACCGTATTGTATTGTATACACTGTCACCAGGTGGAGGTATTGTTCCTTGGTCACATGAGCCAATCAATAAGCTCTGTTTTTTCCCCTAATATTCAAAATGGTAACTTCCTGAGCAAAACCATATTTATGAGACTTCCTGTACAAATATTCAATCAAAAGTTTTACAATCAACTTTTAAAGAAAAGAATATCTCTATACCCAATATCAAAACACATAAAACTTTAAAACAAACTTCATAAAAATAGTTTTAAGATCCATAGGTGTTTTTTTTTTTTTATCACTAACCTTTCACTGTTACTCAAATACCATAATCTACCCATAATCTTCTATCCAGACTCTGATAAAAATGCTAATCTTTATGATCCAACTGAAATCTAAATACACAAGCTTCTCTAGAACTCAATTTCTTAGATCCATATCCTGGTGTCTAAAGATATTAGTTTTTACCTTCAGAGTTTCCTTAGGGCTTCTTTTCCATTCACGACCTATTGCTTTTATACAAGAGGAGATATGTATACTACTCCTATATAAGCAGGGGGGCTTCCCTGGTGGCTCAGATGGTAAAGAACCTGCCTGCAATGCAGGAGACCTGGGTTTGATATCTGGGTTGGGAAGATTCCCTGGAGAAGGGCATGGCAACCTACTCCAGGATTCTGGCCTAGAGAATTCCATGGACAGAGGAGCCTGGTGGGCTACAGTCCACAGGGTTGCAAAGAGTCAGACATGACTGAGCGACTAACACTTCTTTCACTTATATAAGCAGATGTGTCCAAAAGTGAGCGAAATTATGTACCTGAGAAGGCCCCCTTCCTCTAAGCGTCCTTTACATTGTGTGTCCCTGAAAAAGCAGGAATTTCTCCAGATACCTTCCTGCTTCCACCCTTGCCTTGCCTGCCCCTAACACCTATTTTGGAAAGAATGTCCTCACTTCTGAGATGCTCTCTCCCTTGTTTTTCAGTGCTTAAGTTAAGAACTAAGACTTCGAAGTGGGCAGATCTGTGTTCAAATTCTGACTCTGTAACTTTCTAATTGTGTGAATTTGGGTAAATCACTTAATTTCTTAAGTTTCAACTTTCTTATCTGCAAAACAGCCATAAAATAGGACTAATAACAGTGCTCTTGTGGGTAAGAATCACCTGAGATAATGTGTGTGATCAATTTAGCAGAGTACCATGCTCATCATTAACCCTCAATAAATGGTAGCTAATATTATTGTGCAGTGGACTCATTTGTCTATTTCTCCATTCTGATTTTTCTCTAAGCTCTAATTTATAGACTGTCACCTTAACACCTTAACTTAGTACCTCAGTATGCGATGATTACTCTGCAAGATCAGTTTTAGTCCCCCCTAACCACTGATACCATTGTCCTGAAATCACCCAGAGTCGGAAAGCCCAATGCCATTCTTGACTCCTTTGATTCTCAGTTGGCCCCCGATCCCTTTGCCCATGTTGTCCCACTCACTTTCCTACCCACACCCCTGGGTAATCAGCCACTGACTCCCACTGTTTCCTCTTTTATCTGCCTTAGGGGGCGTCTCTTATAAGCCTCAGTTCCATCCTCCCCCGAACAGTCCTATTGAATTACTGCTTTCCTGCTTTCTGTAATCATTTTTGGGACTCTCTTGGTAGGTGAGGGTTTCACATCTCGCTTAGGAAAGAAAGCATTTTTACTTCTGTGTCCTCCCTCAGTGCCCAGTGAAGCACCTGGTCCTGAGCTCAGGGTAGGAATTTGGTAGATGTAGGTGGTTGATTGGAGAAGGCAATGGCACCCCACTCCAATACTCTTGCCTGGAAAATCCCATGAACAGAGGAGCCTGGTAGGCTGCAGTCCATAGGGTCCCGAAGAGTCAGACATTACTGAGCAACTTCACTTTCACTTTTCACTTTCATGCATTGGAGAAGGAAATGGCAACCCACTCCAGTGTTCTTGCCTGGAGAATCCCAGGGACGGGGGAGCCTGGTGGACTGCTGTCTATGGGGTCGCACAGAGTTGGACACAACTGAAGCGACTTAGCAGCAGCAGTAGCAGCAGCAGGTGGTTGATTAACTTCCTCTTCCTGTTGTTTCTCCCCACAGCTTTTGTTGTTTCTTCTGTCCGGTATTCAGCGAGGCATTCATTCACTCAAACACTCGCTGGACTCCGTACCAGGGCACTCGGGCCCAGCAGTGATGTCACACGGTGCTAGTTGCCCCTGTGTAGAGTCTCCCAGACCAGGGCTCAAGCAGCCGTGCCCTGCACTGGCAGGTGGATTCGGAACCACTGCACCACCAGGGGAGCCTGGGAATTCAAATTTCCAGGGCAGCAGGTATTTGCTGAGCTCTGTAACCCAGGCGCTTCCCTGGGTACTGGGGCTTTCAGCGGTAAACAAGATAGACATGGCTCTGGTGGAACTCACAACCCAGCAGAGACGATAATGTTAGGTAAATAATTCCAGGAGCCATGTGGGTTACAAAGGGGAGAAGGAGGGAGCACAATGGAAAGGTTTTTATTCTGAATTGGGAAATGATCCTTGAAGAAATGGTATCAAACATGAAGCTGAAAACCAAGTATAAGAGAGCTCTAAGCATAGTGTATGCCGGGGCAGGGAGAAGAGGATTCACATGAGAGTGGATTGAAGGAGGCTTCACAGAGATAGTGCCGCTGGCGTGAGCTCCTGGCGTCTGCACAGAAGTTCGTGATCCAGTGTGGGAGCATCAGTAAAAGAGGCAGCTGGATGGGCAGCAACTCCAAATCCTCTCAAACGGAGAGACCTTCTAAGTTCTACCTGCATCCGGCCACGTTCTCTGACATGCATCTCTGCTATGTGGGTCAGCTTGGTGTGCTGAAAGAGTCAACAGAACAAAAGATGTCTTTTGCCTTCAAACCTCCAAAGGCACACCCCAGGGCTCAAGGAGGAAGAGCAGAGCTGCTTCTGTTGGTTCTTCTGTTTGTGCTTTTCTTCCCCGTTAAGAACATCCTTTTGAAATTTCAGCCCTAAAATCCTCCTGATCGGAATGGCAAACAGGCTTTCACTTGTAACAGGGGGGAAATTAACAGGAGATCCAACTCCAGTTTGAAAAACCTTGGCCCTTTCAGTGACACTGTGGCCATCTTGTATCTGTTTTGGAAAGTTACCCTCTCCATTGGCAGGACTGACAGTTTAAATCTCACCCCTTTCTAAATTGTCTTTCTAAAAATCTCTTTCTTTAGCTCAGACTAGAGATTGCACTTCAACTTATGCCATTGGCTCACTTGGTTTTCGTCTCTTATTTAAGGGATTTGAGATGCACTGGAGGTCTTAACAAATGAAGGGCGTGAAAAGTATCAGCAGTTCTCCAGACAGTTAGGACAACCTCCTTCTCCCTCTGTCTCCACTTTGTCAAAATTGAAATTCTTAGCGGCAACAGGGCTAAGTACCCAGACTTGAAAATATCTTGATTCTTATATTCCTAAATCTGCTCCAGAGAAATTCTTGGATCAGACACATAAAACCAGAGGAGAACTCTCACCAGGGATTGCATAGACGGTGAATATTTAAATTTGCAAAACATTATTGAGAAATATGAGACATGTCAGCTATCTCCTAAGCTAACGTTTTTTCAAAGTGAATTATTTTGTGGATGTTCAAATGGGGGCATACTGGAATGAAAAAAAAAAAAAGACAGGAGGAACCGAATTATTTATAATTATGATATGTATGTGTTGGTGGGACGGGGGCTGCCTTCTGAGACATAAATGGATGACAAAGAATAAGTTATCTCTTTAAAGATAGAACATGGCAATAATCACATAGTTTCTGGCTTCAAAAAGTCATAATCTATTAATTTGATGGATATCCAAAAGCCATAATCTGTCAATCAGGTGTCAGATTAAAGTGTCTCAGAGCTTTGAAGCATGACATTTAGAATACTGCTGGATACCTTTATTTTTATCCTGATAGTAATAGGGAGAAAGGACTCAAATGTTCTCTGCATAGTTAGGAAATGAATATCATTTTAGCTGTCTTAACAATTTTGCACCTTAAAAGTGGTATTTGATCAGTACACTGTATTGAAAAAGTCCAAAAGTCATACCACAGTAAATTAGAAGGAGATAATTTTATTCTAAGATTTTGCTGACATACCCATTGTGTCGTAGCTTTCCTGTTTTAAATTAGAACAGAACCTGGGATGATTTCTTCGGAAATTCCTATGGCCCATCTATTATTTCTACATACTATGTAGACATGCCCTTGAAACTTACTAATGGGCACCGGGGAAAAATGGTTTAGCCTATCAGTGAAATGTCAAACTGATGGAAGGAAGAAATGAAAGATGTCACACACATAGGAAAATAGAGCTTTTCCAGAACCCAGTAGGCTTCCTAGGACAACTGGATGGGAACCTCCCCCTCCTCCTCTAAATAGGAAGAGAAGACTTAACCCTGTAGCCCCTTGATGTTACAGCACATATTTCAAAGCTGAATAGAGTTTTGCCTCATTTGCCTCATTACAATTCTGATAAGTTTAAGATGCTCTTCTAGATACTTCCAAAATTTTATGCAAAATTATTTCTGATGCAGAGGTCACCAAACCCACCGGATTCCCCTTCCTGCTCCCGACAGGCGTGGTCAAGGAACCTTCTGTGTTCCCTCCTGCCTTTCCGCCTGAGGCCCAGCTAAAGTTCACATTGAAGAGGGAATTATTCTGCAAATCTGATTTCACCTTTGTGTTCTCTGTCACACAAACAGCTTGTTTAAAAAGCAGAGAGTTGGAGGGCATCAGGGTTCAGAAGTCACAAGAAAGGTGTATTGCTCTTCTTTCAAAGAGCTCTTTGGAGCCTAGACCTTGTCCTTGGGAGACCAGAATAGCAAGCTAGGAGCAGTGGGCTGGCTCATTTCTCCCTCCTCAGGAACCAGCTTCCCAGGGGATTTGCCCAAACTCACTCACCATCCTACTGTTGAAAGGACAGAGAAGGAAGGAGGGAGGGAGGTAAGATTTATTAACACCAATCTGTGTCCCATAGCATTCTAGGTGCTTTGTATATGAACATTTATTTTATATTCATAATGATCTCATCCACGTCCATGGTTTCAATGTTACCTACCTGACCACTAATGACTCATATTTGCCCTTTGGCTTAGTCATCACTGAGCCCTAGGGCTTATACCCAACAGCCAGGTGGACATCCTTCTTTCATGTCTCAGAGGCACCTGGACTTGACCTTCCCCAGCCAATATGTAATGTTCTCTTCCAAAGCCTGCTGCTTTCTGCGGCTCCCTACCTTAACCCACGGCACCATCACCCATCCATTTCCCCTCATTTCCAAACTTAAATCCTCCTAAATGTGTTGTGTCAGAGAAGGCAATGGCACCCCACTCCAGTACTCTTGCCTGGAAAATCCCATGGACGGAGGAGCCTGGTAGGCTGCAGTCCATGGGGTCGCTAGAGTCGGACACGACTGAGCGACTTCACTTTCACTTTTCACTTTCATGCATTGGAGAGGAAAATGGCAACCCACTCCAGTGTTCTTGCCTGGAGAATCCCAGGGACGGGGAAGCCTGGTGGGCTGCCGTCTATGGGGTCACACAGAGTTGGACACGACTGAAGCGACTTAACAGCAGCAGCAGCAAATGTGTTGGGAATCTATCCACTCCTCTCCTTCTTTCATACCAGCACTCTGTTCTGAGTTACCATCATGTTTTTGCTTTGAATACCGATATGCCTCCCAGCTGGTCTCCACATAGCCACTTTTCCCTTCCTCCAGTTGCTCTTTTCTCCTCAGCCAGAGCCATCCTTTGAAAGCTTTGATATAATGCATCTGATCATGCCACTCCTATGCTTAAAATCCTTCAGTGGTTTCTCAGTGCTTTGAGGATTAAATAAAACACAAACCTTCCTCATCAGCTACAAGGCCAGGCAAACTGCTCTGATCTCCTCTCACCACTCTGCACTGTAAACTCCAGCCGTACCAGTGTTGGCTCATTTGCTGAGATCTTCATGGACCAAGGCCTTTACACACACTTCCTTCTCTATCAAGAATCTACCTGCAATCCACCCCAGAGCCTTCACCTAATTCAGACTCATTCATCCTTCTATCTCATCTCTATCATCAGGCTGGGCTTTTCTTCTCTTCGTCTCTCTCGTGATGCCACGTGCATCTGCCCCATAGGCCAGGTTATAAACATCACTTCTACTTATTGATGGTGAATAGGTGATTACGGTTTACCTCTCCTGACTCAATGCGATATACAAGGGCAAGGAATTTCTTTTTAACTCATCGTTGCATCCCCACTGCTGGGCTAAGTGCTTGGCTTGTAGGTAATTAATTAATAATGACTGAATTAATGGATGCATGGGTGAGGTACGTGGAATTAGACCCTTTTAACAGATTAGGAAGCTAGGGCTCACTCTAAGTGAGAACTTAGAAGTATCAGGGGCAGGGTTCAGTCCCCAGGTCACAAAGTGTAAGACACTTTAATACATACAGTAGCGATGACAGATTTTTTGTTGTTGTTGAAAGACCCTCCGATCACGCTACACTAATTTCAGTTTGCACTCTACCCTTTTATTTTTTCTGGGCACATAGGATATTTTGAGGGTAGGAACCAGACACTCTTTTTTTTTTTTTTTTTTTACTGTCTTGATGTTTTCTGGATGTCCTGCTTAAGCCTTTCTTCAAGTGTCCAATCAAACTAATCCAGTGAACTTGGCTGCTGACCTTGCTCTCACAAATTTGCCATCTCAGAATGATTGATGTCTGCTTGGTCCCTGTTGGAAAAATGGCTGCAGATATGATCCAGGAAATCTATAGTCACAAATCTAGTGTAATTTTAACAAGTCGTGGTCAGAATACTAAGAAGCACCGCATGGAAGTCTTGCATGAAAATTACTCATCTTCTGTCATCTTTGCCCTTTACGTTGGCCTCCCCAAGTCCCTGCATGGGGCAGCCAGAGCCAGACACTTTTCTTTCCTGTAAGAGTGTTGTAACCAAACTTGTATTAGACGGAGGGGTTGGATGGGTGGATAGATCACAGGTCTAGGACCAGAGAGAAAGTGGAATAAACCTAAAGATTATTTATATTAATTCTGGTTTAAAATGAAATTAAAAAAAAATGTGATGCATTGTATGTAGAAAAGGTTGTTGTTGTTGTTGGTTTTTTTTGGTCTTTGAAAGCTCAATTTTCACTTACACAATTGATTGCCCCAGTTATAGTACTCTTTGCAAGGTGTGAGAATTTCCCACTTACCTACTTTTAATCTAGAATGTTCACTCCCTCAGGGCAAGGACTAGGTTATGTTTACCCACTTATCCCTAGAGACTTACATAATCCTGGCTGTTTCTAGGTACTCAGACATTTTTCCTGAACAAAACCCAGGCTTTTCACAATGACAGTGAAGCATGTTGGAAACATGAGTGACTGGTTAGGAGGGTGAATCTCTGTTTGTTTTTCTACTGAGAAACGTTTGAATCTCTAGTGAGGTCAAGGGTACGGGTCTACTCCTGTGCAGCAGGCAGCCCGTCAGCCTGTGGGGAGAGCAGAGTTGAGGGATGTAGCAGCCCGTGCAGTCCTCGCCTTCATGATCTGGGCCTCTCTGAGAGGAGATGTCTCTGCTCGCAAGGAGAGCCTATTATTCACAACAAATATTTACACAACAAAGCGATTCTTCCATCATCCCCGACTTAGCCTGCTCTTACCCCGAAAGTAAAGCCCGATGTGATTGATTTTGTGATTCCAGGAAAAGGGCTGGGGGGTGGGGAGAGTGAGACCAAAAGAGGGGCCACATGTTCAAAGAGCAGACGCAGATCGGCCACCAATACGGGCCCCTGAGACGCACCTCCCAAGGCCCTCCGAGAGGAGCCGCAGAAAATACCTGCAAAACGTCTGTCTCTGGGGAACAGTTCCCATCCCTCTATGGTCAAGGCTTGCCCGTGAGACGTCTACTCTCTCATTCCTGTGCAAGTGGGAGGGACTCGACAGGTTCCCTTGGGCATTCCATCCCACGGTGTCTGAGAAACCCTAGGACAGAAGGCAGGAATGGGTGGGCTGTGTCCCTGGGGTGCTGTCTGATGGCACCTGTGGGAAGCTGGTTGTCATAGCCATGGTAGGGAAGCGTGTGGAGCAGGGTGAGAGGAATGCCCAGAACAGCCTACTGGTTTAGATGTGGGCTTCAAAGGTCATTAATGAAGATCCACGTTCTACTAGAATGGGCTTACAAGCTAGGAAGGTTAAGGCCAGTCAGAGGCCAAAAGGGAGACACGGGGGCAGACAATAGTCCAATGGATAAGGAGGCTGAACCCGCTGTGGGCTCTGGCACCAGACACTTTCGGTTTTGAATTCTGCCATCTCTCATCGTGAACTTTTGAGAACATTATTGAATCTGTCTTGGTTACAGGTTCATCATCCAAGAAATGGGGATATTAAGGGCAATCTCATGCTATTTAAGTTTTGGATCTTTAGCAAGGAAAATATATTCACATGTTACCTGTGTAACTGGAGATCCTACCACGCTGGAAAAGATTTAAGAAATGGATCTGGAACAGATTTGCAACAGATTTTTAAGAAGGAACTATGCCTCACAGGACTGATAGGACTGTCAAATGAAGGATGCTTAGAAGGCGGTTATCCCAGAATAAGCCTCCAGCACATGGTGGTCTTCCTGCCAGGGATGAGAAACAGGGAGGGAAGGAAGGCCACCACCACACAGCACAAGGAGGCCCTTGTTAAAATGGGGGAGCCCAGGGCCCGTGGGAGCTTGCCTGTCCTCACATCCCTACTCCCTTAACTGTGGAAAAGAATTGGTGCTGGCATGCCTCCAGCTCTAGTCATCACTGGCTCAACATCTGGGAAGAATCTGGGCCAGCAGCGAGGACTTCTAGGGTCCTTTAGGAGAAGCTGATAGAGACCAGGAGAGGGAATTGCAGCCAGGACTAATGGGGCTTAACACAACAGCTCACGTTTCTGGAGAACTTGTGGTGTGTGGTCCTGCTCAGAGAAATTGCTGTCTAGTAGCCACAGATGGTCTAGGGGCCATAATTCACATTTTTTATATATAATGAATCTGAGATGAAGTCATTTGCCCCAGGTCAAGGTGCTGCAAAGTGTGGAGCTGAGAAACAAACCCAGGAAATGTGATTCCAGAACCCACATTACCTAATTGTACTATTGCACTGCCTTTGAACAATCGCTGTCTGGTTCACCTCTGGTCTGGGAGGTGGAGATAACACTCAGGGGTACAGAGCATTGCTCGGTTCTAAAGTTGCAAATAGACACTATGAAATGTGCTTCAGTAATTGAGTGAACTATTCGTGTTACTCTGTCTTTGGTTATTATTACATTAGGATCCCAGCAGGAAAGAGGCACATGCAAACTGGAAGTTTGAAGAAAATTGAATGGACTGTTTACAAAGATGTGAGAACATTTGGGGAAAACTTTTGAGGGACAGTGTAGGGCTTGAGAGTTTTCAGCACCAGGAAGCTGTTACTTCCTATGACCCTGGAAGTCTAAGGAGAGAGAGGGCACAGAAGAGCCGGGCGAGAGAAGCCTGGGGGAGAGGACTGACGGGAGCCCACCATGGTCAGGTTGTCAGGAGGAAAAAAGGTCCATCTCTTGCTCCTGTGTGATGTCCTGCCAGTAACTTCCATCAGCCACATCTCACAGGAAGCCAGAGGAGAGAGCTAGAGGAAAAGGCAGCCCATAAAGGCCAGCATCTTGGCACGCAAGTAAGGACAGAGATGAATGGGGTCTGGTCTGGTCTGCCATGGCAAGTGGAGGCCACCCAGCACTGAGGTCGACCTGCAGACATGTCCTTGAGAAACCAGAACAACAAGAGGGAGTATCGTCCTTACAATGGACATTTGTTCAACCAGAAAAAAGAATGAAGCGCTGATCCATGCTCCAGCAGGGAAGAGCCTTGACAACATCATGCTTAATGAAAGAAGCCAGACATGGAAGCCCACCTGCAGTAAGATTGCACTTGCATGAGGGCTCCAGAACTGGCAAATCCAGAGGGACAGAAAGTAGACTGGTGGTTGCCAGGGTTCGGAGGGGGGTGGGATAGAGAGTGACTGCTAACAGGTGCTGGTTTCCTGGTGGACGACAAAAGTGTTCCGGACTAGATTTTGGTGGTGGTGGCATAACCGTCAATGCTGTGAGTTTACTAAGTCATTCATAGTAAATTTCATGTTATGTGTATTTTTCCACAGTTAAAGAAACACATAAATCCATTGATGAGAGGGAACCTCCTTCTCCCAATGCTCATGTTTGTGTCTTATACACCATCTAAATGGGGCACCAGAACGCCCCTGACGTGTTCTCACTAGAAAGGTGGTAGAGAAGGCAGCAGATGCTCTTGGGGCCTCACGTGTACACCTCACCTTTATGCAGCCCAGCCTCCCACAGTTCGTGCCCACCCAGTGTCCCCTCACAGCAGCGCTAGGAGCCCAGCCAAGCACTGACAGTGGTCAGTAAACACCAGCCGCTTTGCCGGGGCAGGGCTGGGGCCAGGGGTAGAACGCCCCTCACGTGCCTCCAAGGCCCAGCAGGCTTGAGATCCAGTCTCCTGTGTGGCTGCCTGACAGCAACAGCCCTTTACTCTTCCTTTGCCTCTGTCTCCCTTCCCCCTCACCTACTGGTTCTGCCTGCACCCCCCAAATCAGCTACAGCACTAAGCCCTGGGGTGAGGATTTATAACAACTATAAAGTAACAGTAGATAGCATGAATTCTGTTCTTAAGATATGGATAAGGACAGAGTAGCTCGGCTTCATATTGCCCCTCCTGTTCCCCATGATAAGGCTGTCTCATGTATCAGGGAAAGTAAGTATCACTGATCCATGGATGTTAGTGTCAACAGACACCCCGTCCCTCTGCTGACCCACCCCCGCCCCAGCTCAGAGGGTAAAGGGTCTGCCTGCAATGCAGGAGACCTGGGTTTAATCCCTGGGTCAGGAAGATCCCCTGGAGAAGGAAATGGCAACCCACTCCAGTATTCTTGCCTGGGAAATCCCATGGACAGAGGAGCCTGGCGGGCTACAGTCCATGGGGTGGCAAAGAGTCAGACACAACTGAGCAACTAACAGCACAACAAGGGAGAGAGTGAACAGTGCAGAGTCCCTGAGATATGCCCTCAGGCCCCGCCCTGAGATATGCTGATTCACTAAGCCTAGGTGTAGGGCCTAGCTCTGGTTTTATCAAGCTCTTTGGGTTATTCTTGGGCTTCCCTTGTGGCTCAGCTGATAAAGAATCCACCTGCAATGTGGGAGATCAACCTGGATTTGATCCCTGGGTTGGGGAGGTCTCCTGGAGAAGAAAAAGGCTACCCACTCCAGCATTCTTGCCTGGAGAATTTCATGGACTATAGTTCATGGGGTTGCAAAGAGTCAGGCATGACTGAGGACTTTCACTTTCACTTGGGTTATTCTTATGCAGAATAGGGACTATCTCCAAGGAGGAACACTGGGAGTTGTCCCTGAGAACTGAGGGCGGCCACTGAATGCAGGCGTCTCTGAGCACACCCCATGACACCTTTACTTTCTCTTAAACAGATGGAATCCACATCCAAGTATGGAAGTTAATTTCAGTATTTAATAATCATTAAGTAAAGAGAGAATGAAGTATCTACACCAGGTAATTACATAAAACATGCTTCCAGCAATATTTGCCCCCTTGGAAATTCAAATAGGAAGTCTCCAAGGAGCAAGGTTGTATTCTTGGAGGTGGACACAGAGTAATTGAGCTTAGCTAATGGAGATAATTAATTGGGAAATGGATGTGCTCACTTCTAAGAAAAATATTGGAAGGATCTCCCAGAAGGCCTAACCCTCTGCTCTTGCTATTTTTGGAAGTCAGTGACACTTAGAGATGGGCGTTTCCTCTGAGCCATGGTCTGGCCACGTTCCAGAATCCAGATGGCAGAGGGCAAACAGCCCCTGCCCGCAGCTCAGCTCAAGCCTAAGAGTGTCCGGGCTCTACCTGCAGGAAACAGTGCCCATCTCCACCAAGGACATCAGCTCTCCGCTTACTAGCGCTCTGAACTTAGCCTTGTTATTTGACTTTGACCTCCATGTGGCTTAGTGTTCTCATCTTAAAACCGGGATTTATTATGTTATGTAATAATTATAACATAAGCAACATTCTGAAAAAAAAACCCAAGTTACAAATGAGAAGGTATGACCCTCGTGTGGTCTCGCTAAACTCTCTGTCTCTCTGCTTTGGCTGTTATTTTCCCACATCTGGGTCACCTCTGACCCTTTCTGCCCACATTTGATCTGCATGAGCCTAGCATTCTGGCCTGATCTTTCTAGTTTGTCTTCTTGCCACAGTACCCTTTCTGCCCCATTATGGTTCTAAACCCTAGTCCAGTATGCCTGGCTTTCTGGACCTACTCTTGGTGTCACAAAGTGGCAGTGCCTTAAATCTCCCAGCCTACTCCTACGTTCTCGCCACCTCAGTGACAGGGAATGACAACCTTATCACAGTGGTGAGAGATTGCATTGACGCCCTCTGGCTGCCTCTTCCATAATCGCATCACACAAGGATGGGCTAAGATAAGGTGTTGAGTCCGTATACGTTGTTGGCACAGAAGGACCAGCTGCTCTCAAGGGGCAGGGGAGTAAGGGTTCCAGCCATAGAGGTCACAGGCAAAATGTGTGGGCAATCCTGAATTGAATAATCTCACTGGCAAAATTACAGTTGTCTTGCTCACAAGGCTTCCCACACCATCCAGCTCAATCAATGATTGTGGAATGAGAGAGAAGCTAAGACTCAAGCCAAGGAAGCAGAGACTTGACATAGATGATGTTTTTTTCTTTCTGTTGGTGGCAGAGACTGCATTACATATTTCTGAAATATGATGCAGGAAGACTTTTGTTTCCCATGCTGATGACAAATGTGTGCTCTTTATGCTTTATAGAATGAATAGAATCGTAGCACATTTGTCTTCGACTTTTACACCCCTCTCTCTTTTACTAGGTCTACTCTAGGAAGTTTAGTCGGAAATGTCTTTCTTCCTGTCTACCCTTCCCCAAGGACTTTATATTGGAGCAATCAAAACCAACAATGAAGAATTAATGTAGAGCTGAGATCAATATGGGAAGACTGAGGAGAGTCTCAGGAGTGTGAGGGACTTGAGCCCATCAGGGGAAAGTGGTTCAATAATGGGTGACATGCTCAGGTTCTGATGCCTACAGATGTCTCTTGATGTCAGGGATCAGAAGACAGGCTGACAGAGCACAGGTCCAGGACTCAGAATAATAAAGTGGTCATGAGAGTGAGCCATCTGATGTAAGTGTTTCTGCTTCTTATCTCATTAGGACCAGCTATGAATGTCATACAATGAAGTCAAGATCTGGATCTACCTCATTAAAGGAGGAAAGTGAAAGTCACCCAGTCACATCTGACTCTTTGTGGCCCCATGGACTGTATAGTCCATGGAATTCTCTAGGCCAGAATACTGGAGTGGGTAGCCTTTCCCTACTCCAGGGGATCTTCCCAACCCAGGGATCGAATCCAGGTCTTCCGCACTGAAGGCAGATTCTTTACCAGCTGAGCCACAAGGGAAGCCCAAGAATACTGGAGTGGGTTGCCATGCCCATCTCCAGGTAATCTTCACAACCCAGGGATCGAACCTGGGTCTCCTGCATTGCAGGCAGACTCTTTACTGTCTGAGCCACCAGAGAAACTCAGTTACTGTTAGTTGTTGACAAAGATGTATTTGTACATATAAACGTGTACATTTGCATGCCTGTGAAGTTTGATCAATTCCAGAATGTCCCCTGTGCCTAGGTGCCATTCCAGAGGTCTTTATATTAAACCTTACTTTTGTATGTAAACAATCTTTATGATGAGTGATTTTCAGTTACACATGTTATGAATGCCTCCAACTTACATATCATGTAACCTGTGGGAGTTAAGTCCTAACAAACAAGCCAGATGTCTTTGCACAGAGAGCTGAGTGTTAAGGTAGAAAAAGTTTATTTCTACATTTTGCCTAGTGAATCAGAGTAAACATTTGCTTCCTAACTGCAAGTGGAAATGATAATAACCCTTAGAATTACCCTTCCACAGCCTTCTTAGAAATTCACGTAATGCATAATCATCTAAATCATCAACATTGATGGTTACTATTTGCGGAGAACATGTGTGTAGTATATATGGGGCTTGAAGACAGTGACTATGTAGTTCAAACCAGTACACTCTTGAGAGCAAGAGGGGCTGCTATTAATAATTATACTGGGGCGACTGGACTAAACTAGGACTTTCCTGGGCAGACTGGAACATTTAGTCATCTTATTGGGGTAAGATTTTTCCCTCCTAGTCCTCCAGAGGACATTAACAGGAACAGATTCTTCAGGAATGACACGTTTACAAATGTGAGGATCTTAGCACATATTTGGCTGCTAGCTTCACTTATGCCACTGGTTACTGGTGTGGGCAGAGGTTATGGGAGAGAAGGACCAAGGAACGCAGGTTTCCAGTCTCTGTTTTTCCCAGAGGCAGCAGTGTGATGTATGGATCAGAGAATTGTCTTGGAATCAACCAGTAAATCAGCCATTTACTTGCTGAAGAACCCTGGGTAAATTATTTAACCACTCTGAGCATCAGTTTTTCAAATGCAAAAAAATGAAAACATTGATTTCCTCAAATGACTATCATGATGATTCCATGCGATGACTCGTGAAAAAGATTCCAGGAGCTGGATTCCTTATACTGAAAACACAGAGTGTCACTTACTATACAGGGAAAATAGCATGACAAGATCAGTGATAATTGAGAGTTTATTTCAGTAATTTCATCAAATACTGGCAATGTCCATGACCACAACATACACTATGTGAAATAACTCATAAAAGAAAATTTCTTGGTCAAGTTACACGAAGAGATTTCCTCACTGTATCTCTCAGAGAGAAACCACTGGGGGAGTCTCTATTTTTCATCCAAAGGTTAGAAATGGGAGCTCACCATTAGTAAGCTCTTGCTTAATTGAACAAAGACATTGAGGATGAGGAAGACCACTGCGTCTCTCTCTTCACAGCTGTAGGGGCCTGCCTCAAACATTGTACAAAGCGGGAGACAGAGGAGGAGAGCTGGCTTTTACATGTTACACAGGTGTCAGGACAGCAGGTCAGCGGTTTAGGTGGGCAGGCAAGCCAGGTGCCCTTCTAGGGTAGATGAGATGTCTGGGAGAGGTTAGCACCCACACACTGCATAATTCAAAGGGTTCAAAGGAGAAGGCAGAGTTTGGCACAAAGAGTAGCTAAATCCTTAGCCTGCGGGGCACTGTGCAGTGGGCTTTTGCTATTCTTTATTCCAAATTCATAATAAGGTGTAACGATATCATCAGGAAGTCTACGGTCCATGCAGGGTAAAGAGATAATTTGCAATATGGTTGCTTGCCATTCTGATCTCAGTCCATCCAAAGTGTGGATCCTACAGTGGTGGCCCAGCAGGGGCCTCTGTTCAAACTGGCCATCTTTGGGGTGGGAACAGAGCCAGGGTGGACAGTCATGAGCACTAAGTGATAGCCACCCTGGCAGGCATCCTCTGGACACAAACGTGCTTGGAATGGGGTTGGTAGAATGATTTCACCTTTTCGTTGCAACACTGCAGTGTTGCCAACAGGTATTCAAGGCCTTGGTGACTGCAGACATACACAGCGGCCATGGTCAGTCCAGAAATGAGATCGGTGTGTGTGGCTTTGCGTTTACATGAAGTTTGTAACTGGGACTTCTGCCTAGGATCTCTAAAATGCATAACCACGGCCAGTTTTTGGCTCTTGCTTCATGTGGACAAGCCAGGGGTCCTCTTGCCTGGCACTGGTACAGCCTGTCAGTAACCACTGCCTCCAGGCTGGGTCCTGGATGCCCTGCCTGGCGCCGTGCGTTCTGCCTCACAAGACTAAGCACCTAAACACAGAACAGTCCTTAGTGAAGGCAAGCCATGTAACTTAGGTCCACTCTTGTACCTCTCTGAGCCTGAGCCTTCTTACCTTAAGAAGGGGCCATGCTCACAGCGCTGTTTGTATACTGAATCAAATAATGACCTTTGGAAGCCTAGCGCTGGTCACTGTTATTATTCAAGACTCTGAATTCCATCAAAGCAGAGTCTGTGTTTACTCGGTTGTATTTCCTGAGCTTGGCATCTGGTGGAGACTCACAAATATTTATTGCATACAACAGCAACTATGATAACATAGTTTAAAGACTAATAATCAAAGCATCATTCATTGGGTGCCATGTCTTGTAAACCATTCTGAGATGTTTCTGTGAGTGTCTGTAAAAGAAAGTAAGGATCCAAGAGTGAGGCAAGTGAGTATTCCCCAGTTACTAGCTTTTCTATATATTTGCCGTATTTAGTAATTTAAAAGTATCCAGGGAAAGAATGTAAGAAGACTGGAGACGCCTGGGGTGATGGTCTGATGACCAGACAGACGGACAACTGAAGGAAAAGAAACCAGGGTGACCATGTGGTCAACTGTGTCTTCAAAAAGGGAGGCCGACACCTGGGCCAAGATGGGAGGGAGTGCAGACTGAGCCTGAGCCAGGCCCCCGACCATGGCCAGTGCCTGAGAACACAGAGCTGGACTCTGCCGGAACGAAGGCGCCTAGATTTTACTTTCCAGGATCAGACGCTTCAGTTTAAGAACCGGGTCAGCTGTCTTCCACACCTGCTATGTTCGTATTTGTGAAAACAACGGGCATGTTCTAGCAGGCTTATTGTACTTATTCAGGTTTATCCCTCTAACTTTCCTGCATCCAAACATTTTTTTTTTCCAAAGTAAAACCAGTGTGTCAAACTGTTCAACTGATATTGCCTGGTAGATTTGAGAAAATATCTGAATTACAGATGGGCCCACGCAGGTTCCAGTGAGAATGGATTTTTCAGCAGGTGTGAATCACTGTTATTAAACATTTGTTCCAAGGATAAATTGTCGGTAAGCTACCCCATCCATCCACTCTTCTGCAAAGCTGATTTTTATTAGTTTAGTCCATCTTGATGATCATCCTTACTATTATCAGTTTAATATCTTTTTGCTTGTTTTTGTTTACAAAGCCCCTCGTAGAGGGCAGCTTGTGGCAAATGACCCAGCCTTGTTGCCTCTATTTAAGACAACCCTAAAAGGCCACCCAGCTTTGAGCTTTCTGTAGGTTCTATAAAGGCTTCAGGGGCCATCTCATTGTGGGTTTGCTTGCTCCTTTGCCCATCCCTGCCTTCCTTACGTCCTAATGAGAAATCTCCAGGGAACGGTTCCCAAAATCCTGCTGGAGGCAACTGTGTGTCTCAGAGCTGGTATCTGAGATGAAGAGGCCCAGCAGGATCGACTCTCTGAAGCCCTGACACCCTGGCCAAGTTTCAGTGAAGTGTTGGGGAGAACCCATCTGCACTCAGAAGAAAGCACAGATCTGAAAATGCAATGGCAGAATAGGGCCTGGGACTTCAGGGCCCAGAAAGTAGGTCAGAGCAGTCAGAGTTAGTGATCAACAGGCAAAGTGTCAAGACAGGTAAGAGAGGCCTGCATGAGGCAGTCCCTACAAGGAAGGAGTGGGCTTTGTGTAGAGTGCGATGTAAGCCCTCAGGGTTTGACTAGGTTTGACTAAGGATGTGAAAACACCTGTTTGGTTTTTCCAGTGGTCAGGTATGGATGTGAGAGTTGGACTATAAAGAAATCTGAGCACTGAAGAATTGATGCCTTTGAACTGTGGTGCTGGAGAAGACTCTTGAGAGTCCCCTGGACTGCAAGGAGATCCAACCAGTCCATCCTAAAGGAAATCAGTCCTGAATATTCATTGGAAGGGCTGATGCTAAAGCTGAAACTCCAATACTTTGGCCACCTGATGCGAAGAACTGACTCATTGGAAAAGAGCCTGATGCTGGGCAAGATTGAAGGTGGGAGGAGAAGGGGACGACAGAGGATAAGATGGTTGGATGGCATCACTGACTCGATGGTCATGAGTTTGAGTAAACTCTGGGAGCTGGTGACGGACAGAGATGCCTGGCATGCTATAGTCCATGGGGTCACAAAGAATCGGACACGACTGAGTGACTGAACTGAAACTGAAAGGTTCCCCTTGACCATGGGGAAAGTGGATCATGGGAATGTGGTTGGCTAAATAATGACCTCCAAATGTATCCAGGTCCTAATCCCCAGGAACCCATAAATGTTACTGGTAAATATAACAAAGAAAGACTTTCCAGATGTAATGAAGATGAGAATCTTAAAGTGGGGAGATGATCCTGGATTGTCCGGCTGCCCAACATCATCACAGGTTCCCTGTAAGAAGGAGCAGGAGGTCAGTGTTAGAGAAGGAGATGTGACAACTGAAGCAGAGTCTGGAGTTATATGGTCACAAGCCACGGGATATGGGCAGTTTTTAGAAGCTGGAATAGGCAAGGAATTTATTTCCCCAGTGGAGACTCCAGAAGGAACCAGCCTTGCCAATCCCTTGATCTTGGCTCTGAAAGACTCATTTTGGACTTCGGACAGCCAGAACTGTGGGAGAATGAATTTGAGTTGCTTTGAGTTTGCAGTGATTTGCTATAGCAGCATGGGAAAAGAGTACAAGGGGTCAAATGTGGAGGCAGGCGGCTAGTCCAGGAGGGCACAATGACGGAGGGTGGGAGCGGGTAGCACAGATCCTTTTTTTTTTTGGATGCCATCAGGAGGTAGAATGGAGGCACTGATGTGATTAAAGATGACTGAGCTGAGCTCACGTGTGAGCCCCACCATCTCCCCAGTACGGCAGGAAACCCTCAAAGGCTTAGATTTCTCCTTTGCAAAATAGAGATAGCGCTTACCTCAAGGTGTTGTTATGAGTCTTAAATTAGGTAAATTGCATCAACAATTTACAGCAGACATGACATTCCTTTGTCCTCTTATCACCTCATCTCAGAACACTGATGACATGGCAGTGTGGTCCCTAGCAACCAGAGGAGGGATGGAGCAGGATCCCCTGCAGATGGAATCCAAATTCCTAGTGCCCTTGAAGCCACGCGCATGGCAGAACTGGGCAGTTCTCAGTAGCTGGGAAGCAGTCTGCCTAGGCTTTATATTTAGTGTACATGGTAGGCAGCTGCTAAGGTGGCCTCAGTGGTCCCATCCCGTGGTATTCAGAGCCTTGTGTGTAATTTCTCCTTGAGGAACGTGCTTCTGGGTAATAGAACACCTCCACCTCTAGGGAACTCACTTCTGTGATAGGATTACAAGAAGTTCTGACTTCTATCTTGCTAGCACACTCTTTCCTTTACTGCCTTTGATAAAGCAATGCTGTTGTGGGGTAGGGGGTGGGGGAGGGGCTTCCCAGGTGGCACAGTGGTAAAGAATCTGCCTGCCAATGCAGGAGATACAGGAGACATGGGTTCGATCCCTGGGTCAGGAAGATCCCCTGGAGGAGGTCATGGCAGCCCACTCCAGTATTCTTGCCTGGAGAATCCCACGGACAGAGGAGCCTGGTGAGCTACAGTCCATTGGATTGCGAAGAGTTGGACATGACTGAGTGATTAGCACATGTTGGGGAGGCCCACATGGTAATGGAGCTCAGGTTGGCCTTCTTCCAACAGTCAACTACGAACCGGGAATCTCAGTTCAGCAGCCCAGAAAGAACTGAATCTACCTGCAGTCACGTCATGAACTTTCAAATGAGACCCCAGATCTGGTGTGTCCCTTGATTGAGGCTTCAGGAGAGACTCTGAAGCAGAAGAACCAGCTATTACATACCTGGTATATAATACATGTGCATTGTTTTAAGCCTCTAAGTTTGTGGTAATTTGTTACACAGCAGGAGATGACTAATAAACACATGAAAATCTAGGTTTGGGTATTATCTGGGGACCTACTGGCAGAATCCTTGTACATGATTATGCAAGTGTATAGGAATTCCAGTCCATCCCTTTGCTGAGAGCAACATCCTTTGTCTCAGGACAAGCACTGTCTGTCCCAGATAAGCGCAGATGAGCTCTGAACATGTAGGCATCCACCCCCAACATCCATCTTCTAGTCCTGAGTTCTCCACAAGAATCTCCAAGTAGACAACTCTATAAACACAGCAGTGAGCAGGCCCACGTCAAAAAAGATCTGTGCTATCAATAATTCATTAATGATGCTGCTTTGCACCCTGCCATGTGGTGAAGTATAATTACATTCCAATATTTATTTGAGTTACTGCCACTGGAGGCATATTTCATGGAGGGGCAGGAGTAGGAAAAGACATTTGTTTTGTGCTATTGATCCAAAGTCATAAAGCTTCCAGTAAAATTCCAGTGAACTTGTTCATTCTGTCATCCCTGGATAATCTTATTCCTTTCCTGGTTCAGACTCCTCATTCATGATTCCATGGGACACACCAAGGTACAGTGACGACCTGGATTAAAATGCTGTCATTTATTTATCAAGTATATGGCCCTGAGCAAGTAATTAAAAAAATAAACAAAACTCCAACTCTCAGCTTCCACATCTGGTTAAAAATAAAGGTAAAAATAACTCATATATATATATATATATATATCATAATATAAAAATTCAGTGCCTGGCACTTAGTAGGTGCTCAAAATGCTTCCCCCCGGTTAATTTATTCACAAGCCCATAGAGCTATTTATGTAGAAAAGTTTACATGACAACTACAGTTACGGCTACTTTTATAGAAGATGTCTCAGACTTCCAACTTACAATAAAAAATAGTGTTTGGCTCCAAGCAAATGAGATCAAACAAAGTTATTTGAGCAACTTATAATAAAATGTGACAGGCAGACTTTGGTATTTCACCACCCTGAGTTTTTTAATAGACTGCTCACTATCATTGCAATATACAGCACTTTTTCCTATGTCCGTGTGATAGACAATATTCATATTCTCATGTTCTTCTTGGGTAATTGCTTTTTAGCTGAATCAATAGCTTGTAGGCATGAGAAGGAGCCTGTTTTATCTCAAATTTATTTATATTATGATTTTACTAAGGCTATTAAGCTGAAGCTCCCCTGTCCTCTTTGCCAGACCCTAAACCATCTCCCCAAACCCCTTAACAGTTAGTACTTTCATGAATTTTCCCACTGCCATGCCTCACATTCTCCAAATATTTTCCTTCTCTGGTAGAGTTCCAAATTTAAATAAGGGTCTGATGAATGAGTGAACCTCTAGTATGATTCACTCACTCAGTCGTTAAAAAAATGTTTTTTGAGGGTTTATAGAGGGCAGGAAGCAGGAAGGAGGATGCCATTACCCCTGTGTACACAGCGGCTACAGCTGTTTGCTGTACAGGAAGGATGAGTTCCTATAAAGGACAGGTCTTGGGTATTCTTAGTGAGCGTAATAGATGCTGATAACTGACTAACCACGAAGGGAGCATTCTCTGATGAAGTGACTCAAACTAAGATTTGAAAGGGACATACATGGGTACACGTACGTGTGGAAGAGGCACCGGAGACTGGAGGCGGTGGAGGAGTTAAGTCTTCCAAGGTAGAGCAGACAGCATGTGCAGAGTCCTAGTGGCAGAAGGGGATGTGAGGTGTTTTTGAAATTGGAAGCAGCTCAGTGGACAGGAGCCTTAAGGAGGCCCCAGACCCTTTTGGGGGTCTCTGAACTTCGTTGCATGTTCCAAATGCCTGGGGAAATGGGGAAGACACAAAATGTAAGCAGGGAAGTGACTCTATGGGAAAAGGATTCACATTTTACAGAGAGCTCTCTGCCTGGAGGTAGGGAATAGACTGGAGATGACCAGGTTGGATGTGGGCTGTGGCTGTTGCAATATGCAGGTAAGATGTGATGAAGGCTTGACCTAGCATGACTGCAGTGTGGAGTAATGCAGAAGGCATTTTGAATTCCTCAGGAGGTAAAATCCACATGATACAGTGGTGAATTCAAAAAGCGCAGGAGAAATGAGCATTCAGGATAACTTACCGATTTCTGGCTTGACTTGTTGGATAGGTGGTGGTGTCTGCTGCTCAGCAGTTAGAAGCACAGGAAGCAAGCCAGATTTGGGAGAGGGCTGGGAGATTCCCAAGCTGAAGCACATGCTTTAGCTTCCCAGAATGATCGAACTTTAGGAAACAAAGGCTGGGCTGGTTCGACCCATGCTGAGTGAGTACCAGTCTTGTTAGGTTCATTTTGCTGTATCCTCCCAGAGACTCCCCTCCTCCCACCCCCCAGTTAAAGAGCAAGCGTTTCCTCACCAGTCTGTACCAAACCAGCCATGTCATCGGCTACAGATTATCCAGACAGCCGGTGCCTTGGTCTTGCTGAGGTCTTTGATACACTCTTTCTCCTCCTTCGCTGCTGGACGCATTAGAGCTGTATCTTCCTTCTATTTGTTCATCATAAAAATTCTGCCCCTTCCTAAATGTGTGTTGGCAGTGTTCCCTTTCCTGTAGCCTGTATGATATCCCAACATCCTCAGTGCTTTTTGGAATGACCATTCAGTGTTTCAGCATCCTCTGAACTAATAAATTCAGGCAGACAGGCGTTGTCTCATAAGCCAGATCAGATTGAGAGGTAGTGACTGCCCGGTATGTGTGTGGAAGAAGATGGTGGAGCCGTATCTAGGCTTCACAGGAAATGGTTCTGGCATCAGTTGGTGATATGGCATGGGCTCAAGAGGGGACGATGGTGTCATATGAGCCATTCATTTCTATCCCTCCTTTAGTCTTTCTCATTGTTAGCACATCTCTTTAATCTGTCTATAGATTGGATGTATACTGTATCCCAAAGTTGTCCCCAGCATGTTGTTCTTCGGATAGTTCTGTATTCCTTAAAATACAGTCTTAATTACTGATGGCAAGTATCGGTTTCTCTGTGTCTAATCCTTGGCTCCTACTCAGCATTTGGGTGCCCAGAGGGGTTTTAATAAATTATCTTTAACTCCACTTCGCATCATTCCCTCTCCCTTCAACCTGTCTTTATATCTCTACCACTCATGACAGGGTTATTGTACAGTTCCAGGGCTAAAGAGGAGAAATTTCATCTTTTGTCCCTCACTTGGCTCTTGTATGTCCTGCTGCCAAAGGAGTTAGAGTCCAGAAAGAGGAAATCTGACTGTGTTGTTGGGTCAGGTGTCCTTTCTTCGGGGCTAGCCAAGCCTCATAATACTCATTTTGGGGATAGGAAGCTGTTTTGATGACTTATGGTCAAAACCTCTGTCTGAATTCTTACAAGAAGCCTGACTGTTAGGTCATTGATTGATTCTTCATAGAGTTGGAACGGCAAGAGATCTTGACATGAGGGCACAGCGCTCTGCACCGCTGACAGAACTGAGCTGGATAGCTTCTGGATGTACGAGAGAGCACATTTAATTTTTAACAGATTATACGCAAAATACCGAGTGACATTAAACACAGGCTTAAGTCAACCATCACCCATTCAAAGCAGTCTTGCAGATAAATGTCCCAAATCCACAAGCCTGCCAAATACATTCTTTATCTATACACATTTGTCAATTCTTTCCACAACATTGGTCCTTTCTGTGCTTCTCCGGGGGTTGCTGTTTTCTCTCTCAAACCTGAAATACAGGTGACATCAACTCTCTGTGAAGCAGATGGGATTGACAAAGGAAAACCCCTGGATTTGTGACTATTAATCTTTTGGTGATCACAGACCCTTCTGAAACTCTGAAGAAATCTTTGGATTACTCCCCAGTTGGAAAAGAAATGAGATAAACATTTATAAACAGATTCTGCACAGTCTATTGTGTTGCATTTTAGATTGATTCTATTCACTTTCACATCATAGAGTATAAAAAGCAATCTTTACTAAAAACAAGTGCCACTCACTCTAGATTTTTCAGATATAGAAAACAAGGACTACTTTAAAAAAAATTCAGAAAAAAGACAAACTAAGCAAGTTAAACAAAAAGTAAATCTTGCTGCTGCTGCTGCTGCTGCTAAGTCGCTTCAGTCGTGTCCAACTCTGTGCAACCCCATAAACAACAGCCCACCAGGCCGCCCCATCCCTGGGATTCTCCAGGCAAGAACACTGGAGTGGGTTGCCATTTCCTTCTCCAATGTATGAAAGTGAAAAGTGAAAGTGAAGTCGCTCAGTCTTATCCAACTCTTCGCGACCCCATGGACTGAAGCCTACCAGGCTCCTCCGTTCATAGGATTTTCCAGGCAAGAGTACTGGAAGGGGGTGCCATTGCCTTCTCCAAAACCTTACTTATGTTCAGAAGTTAAAAATAGTGAGAACACTCTTGCTTTGCAAAGATAAAGAAATTTTGATTGCCACAGAGTCTTTGATATGGCAACATGGAGGTCATCTTTCAAATCCAGTTTCCACACCTTTTTTGGTTTTGATGGCCAAAAAAAAAGGTGTAAAAACAGACTTCATTCAGGCCATAGCAACAAAGTCAGAACTCTCTTAGCTCACTTCACCAGAGAAATGCACAAGGAAAGTGGGCTACAAGACTGCTCCCGTTCATGCCTGGTGGTTTCTTTGTTCTCAAGTCAGTTAGGTTGGCTGAGCTTCCAGGAAGGACCCTAGCAGGAAGAGAGTGGTCTGCCCACCCTCCCAAGCGCACGCGCTGCCCAGGAGGAGGGGAAGTCGTCTCATCTTGTGAACCCCCTCTCAGGCTGAGATGCGGCCGATTTCACGGATGCCGTGGGTGATGCAGTTGCTCTCCAGGTCTCAGTTTCAGATTCTGCTTCATTAGCCTGATTGCTTTGGATGAATTTCTCACCTCTGCTTTCCAAAGAGGCTTCTCTGCTAGGAATCTGTTAGAAATTATATTTAAGGGACCATGTTTAAACCAAGCCTCCATAGTGATCATGGTAGTTTCTTAACTCAAAATGTAATCAGTATATATATTTTGCATCTTTACACTTAATCCATGAATATAGCTTTTAATGGCTTTCCTTTTCCTATCCCAACCCTAAAAAATGTCATAGAACAAACACAACAGAAGATCTTCTCTTTTGTCTATGACAAGTGTCATTTGGCTGTGGGACGAGGAAGGTCCCATTGAGTGTTCATGAGCAGGAAACGACACAGTTTGTGCAGCCTCTTGTAAGTGGTACTAATTCAGCGCCTCAACAGCTTTCTGAAAAAAGGGAAATAAACTGAATCAGCTAATTTGTTGGTTGGGCACTTATATACAAGTCATCAAACAGAAAGCTTTGCTCAGTTCTTCTAAATTGATGAAGATTGACTTACTCTAGAAGTTGTCTTAATTTAGAGATATGGCTTATGGAAGACTTTTGTACGGTTATCCAAAGTATACTTTATAAATTTTAGTTCCTCCACATGCTTAAAAGTGTGTAGCATCAAAGATACATATGGCTAGATAATTTGGGACACCTAGGTTAAATGAAATTTAATATTTTTTTTTCTTTTTTCTTCTTAAAGCTTTCAGTATGTGAATATGTATCCTCAATAGTCTAGAAAGGGTTTTTGGAGTGTGCAGTAGTTTCTAAATCTTCTTGACCATGGAACCCTTTTGTTCCCCAAACATCTGATGAGATAATATTGTGTAAGAAAAACTTTGAAAATCGTTACCACAAGTGAAATGTCACCAACAGTCCGAGGCAGGGGAGCATCCTGGAAGAACACTCCCCAGTGAGCTAGTGTGTAAATGGGTGATAATTTGTTTGTTCAAACAGCCAAATCAAACCTCAAATATCTTCAAAGGAAGATATTATCATAAAAAATCAGACCAGTAATTATGTAATATATATATATATATATGTATGTATGTATGTATATATCCCTAGAAGCTAAGATTGGGAGTTAAGCTTAATTATTTCCCAGATTCGGAGACATGAAGCCCTGTCCTAGAATTCTGAAAGCTGCTAGAGAAAGCAGCTGTTAGAACATCCTGTTGTGGGTCTGACTCTCCTCTTTGGCCGCATGCACAATTTCACTGATGGCATTGCTGACAGAATACATTTTAATTGTTTTCTGGTATGAGTCCAAATATACCAGCCTTGTTTTCTCTGTATTCAGTGATCATTCACAATGATTACTATTCAGAACACTAATCGGGTATCTTCAGCTGCAGAGAAAGGTGATGTGGTTTGCTCCTTTTGATGGTGGTTCATCTTTTTATTTTTACCCTTCACTGAGCACCCATACTGGACATCTCTAGCCTGCTGTCCTGTGAGCGGCTTCAGCGCCACGTGGCTAAAAGTGAACCCATTATCTTTACCAGGAGTCACTTCCTCTTCCTGTTTTTTTCTCACTCCAGCTAATAGTATTAACATTCCTTCAGCCTCCTAAGTTAGAAAGTTCTGAGTAATTTTTTAAAAATGTCTTCCTCTTCCTTCCATCTATTAGTTGCTAGATCCTGTTGACTCTACCTCCGGAATATTTTTCAAACTCACATCTCCTTTTTATTTTCATGGTCATTGCCCCAGTTCAAGGTCCTGTTTTCTTAGACAGACCACATGGTCCTTTTGCCATTATCTTTTTCCCCATCCACTCTAAAAAGTCCCATGTGCCCCTTCCCAGACTGTCATCACACATGTCCCTGGTCTCAGACAATCGCTGATTGGCTTTCTGTCACTATGGATTAGATTCATTTTTCCAGAACTTTGTTTATGTAGAATCATTCAGTACTTTATGTCTGACTGTATTTAGCATAATGTTTTTAAGATTCATCTATATTGTTGCATGTATAAGCAGTTTATTCCTTTTTGTTATTGAACACTATTTTTATGAATATACCACATTTTGTTTATCCATTCATGTGTTGGTGGACATTTGGATTGTTTTCAGTTTTTGGCTTTCATGGTTAAAGCTGCTGTGAACATTCGTGACTGAGCTTTTGTGTGGGCATAATTTAGTGTGGTAAACTAATTAGGGCTTTTGGTTGCAAAGGACAGAAATCTACCTCAAGCTACCTCAAGAGGGAAAGAAAGGAGGTTTATTGGGTTCCACAGTTGGGAAACCTACAGCTGACTTAATTTCCATCCTGGCAGTTCATTAAAAACTGTCATTAGGAAAGTGTCTCATTTGCTTTCTCAGTGCTTTCTTCTTTGTCAGCTCCAATCTGACAGTCTCTCTCACCATGGTGATGGGGTGGTGCCCAGCAGCACATTCAGATGTACAGTCCAGCTCCTCAGCAGCTCCAACAGAAAGAAGACTTCTCTTATGCTAACATACTCAATTCACTTCTTTGCCGGAATTCTCTCTCATTAGGTCAGCTCTCATCATTCAACCAGTTGCCACAAACAAGGGAATGGGATGCTCTTATTGACCAGGCCTTAGTCTCATATCCTCTTCTGAAGCATGGATGATGGATTGTCAGCTTTACCCAGTCATGTGGGCTTCAGTTGCCTGGGCATGAGTGACTCCATGAAACTAGAGCATTCCTATCAGGAGCCTGGAAACAGACGAGTGGCTGGCAAACCGTTCAGCTAACGACCATTGTTCATGGCACTCAAGGTGTTCTGTCATGCCATTCCATCAGCCTGGTCGTCTGTTCCTGAATGCTAAGCACTGGATCTTCTGGGTCACTGTGAATGCTGCAGTCTTCTTCTTGCCCTTGTCCATGCAGCACTCTCTGTGGCCGTGGCGAGCTCACTCACTCTAGAAGCCCAATTCAAATGTCTTGCATCTTAGAAAGCCTTCCTAAACTTGCCCTGCCTGGGTTAGTCTCTGGGCATATTATCAGTATTCGCTTATGGTTTTTACCACAATGAATCTAATCATGAAATTTCCTGCGATCCCAGCCTCCCCTCCTGGACATGACAGCATGACAGCGGGTCACTGTCCTGCTCATCTCAGCACTCCCCAGGGCCCACGCGCAGTGCCTTTTACACAGTGTGAGCTCCATAAATACTTATTGATTGATTCAGGACTTGCTTTCCATTAAGAGAAGTTAATGGAGGTTTTCTGATTCCCAGCAGATGACCAATTTTGGAATGTTGTATCAGTCAAATTTCTAAGAATCAATAAGTCTTCATTTGGATTTTTCTTTCTTTCACTTAAAGAATATTTTAAAATAATTGCATTTTCCCCTCCAATTTTAACCATGTATAAGCACTGCAGAAAATTTACAAATATTAAAGTATAAAGATGATAACAAGCTTCTTCCTCTCTTAGTGCCATCATGTGTGTTATTTGTCTCTACCTCAGGCCCCTTTCCTGCCTGGTTTTTTATGAATCACATCTTAGCAAGAACTTCAGTTTTACACTGAGACTTTCTCTTACTTCTCAGTGTTCTTTACACCAGTTATTCTGATTTAAAAAAAAAAAAAGTATCCTCTATGTTGATTTGTGTGTTTCTGTCTCTCTGGACTGTAATGTAAGCCCTGTGTGGATAAAGACCTCATGTAGTTTGGTCACAGTGTATCTCCACTCCTAGAATCGTGTGGTTTGCACATAATGTTTATGGCATCAATTAATGAATGCTGTTATACATGCAGAGGTAACCATTACTTACATTTTCTTGTTTCCTTCCACTCACATAAACACTTACACACTCATATATATATGCTTATGTGTTATATATGCACGCATATGTCTACATACATACGACACTAAATACACACGCATGCATAGACTATCGTAAAGAATATGTAATATAATTCAAGACCGCTAAATACACACGCACGCATAGGCTATCGTAAAGAATATGTAATATAATTCAAGACCGCTAAACTTCCTTTGAGTGCCCCACTCACGTGCACTCCTCACTCATTATCTCTTCTGGCAGCTTCTCACTGCAGACCCGAGATGAGCCCTCACTGTGGCTGCAGGGGCACCCTCAGCCCACATGCAGGGCAGGCCGAAGTGCTGGGGGACTCAGAGCCCAGGAGCAGCCCTCGACCAGGGGTAAATAGGACCAGGGGATAACTACCCCAGCTCCCTCACCCCTCGGGAGGCACTTCTCTGGGGAGGGTTCCACACTGTTTCTGAGTCCCCTGTAGGATCAGTACCCACACCGGGAGTGAGACTGATCATGCCATATCCTATCCTGATGTCGCCTCTGATCTCCAAATCCCTGTTTCCTGCTAAAGAAGCCACTTGCACATGGCAGCTCAGTCTGAGGGTTTGTTACCTGAGACAAGGAAAAAAATCATAAAAATCATTGTGTAAAGAGTAAGAAAATGGCCTTTGCTTTGCTCTGCTGAAACCCCAGCTCGAAGATTTTGCTTTCTGCCTACCCCTTCCTCTCTGTGCTTGGATGCAGGTGGTGGACATCAGCAGTGTTTACAGGGGGTGTTTACAGCAGTCCATATTTTGGGGGGGACATCAGTTGGAGAGAGCCCCATTAGTGTGACCCTGGCTCAGAATGCAATCTTGTCCAGCACCAAGAGCTTCACAGATTCCTGAGGCATCCATTTTATAGCTGCCTCTGTATTCAGCTTTGCTTTTATCTTTTCCAATTTCTGTTTTCAAGGCATTCTGTTTTCCCCCTTTCTCCTTCATCCCTAGCCCCTCCTTTACAACAGCATCAAATAAAAAACCCATCACACTGCTGCAGCTGAAAAAAAAAAAAAAAGCCTTTGGAGAAGGCGGGTGTTGTGGCTTCAGTGTTCCTAAACCCTAAAACTGCGAGTTACAAATAAAGGGGCAGGGTGGGGGGTCTCTTAGCCCTGTGGAAGCAGCCCTCAGGCCACAGCAGGCCCTGGGGACACCATACCTCTACAGACTGGGGCATCTGTCTTGCTGAGTTCAAGTTTGAATCATCGATGTTACTGGATGGAATATTAAGGCTGTGTCCGTCGGGACTGCTCTGGCTCTCCTGCCTGTTAACTCTGGCACAGCATTGTTTTATCTAAGCGTTACTTCAGCGTTTTGTGTAGCACTCATTCATCCTGTCATTCACTCATGCCACGCTGCTAGTGACTAAGTGCTGGGGCTACAGAGATATCCAAGGCCCATTCTTTATACCCAAAGATCTCAAAATCTAATTAAGAGAGAGAGAGAAGAGACTCAGTAACGCCAGGGCCTTGTGGTTAGTGCTGTCCCAGGGCAAGTGCTGAGTGGAACTGTTCAGGAGCAATCACTGCAGAGTCAGCCACACCTGGGTTCCTTGTCTCAGCCTGAGGGATCAAGGAAAGACTCTCAGATGAGGAAGCCAGGACTCAGCTGTCAAGAGCCAAGACTCTGGATTACATAGCACTGGCTCTGTAGTAGGCTTTGTGCTGAGTTGACTGAATTTACTTAATGTCCTTGAGGCCTCAGTTTCCTGATCTGCTAAATGTCTAGAATAATATCTGTATCATAGATTGTGCAGTGTAAATGAGATAGCGTCTGAACTGTCCTAGCAGTATTCATAGCATAAATAGCAACTTAATCCATTATTAACTTTCAACAGTTAAAAAAAAGCACAGGATGGTATCCAATTCAATGGATGAGTTTGGGCAAACTCTGGGAGATTGTGAAGGACAGGGAAGCCTGGCGTGCTGCAGTCCATGGGGTCACAAAGAGTCAGATGTGACTGAGTGACTGAGCAACAAGAAGCATGGGATATTGGAAAATACCCAGTGAAGACCAGGGAGAAGGATGGCAATGTGCTGGATGAGGTGTTGCCTTGCAGGATCTTAAGGAGGGTGAATGACAGTTTATTTCTGGCTGGACAGGCAAATGAAAGGCTTCCTCTTTCTTTTCTGGTGGGCCTCAGTGAGACCCATCATATACCTGTGCTAAAACCTGCAATTTATCAAAAATAAAGCCAGAGATAGTAACAATCTTGCCTGCCACAAAAGTGGGAGGATCCACGTAAACAGGTTCTTCTGGGCCATTATTTCCTGATGAGCTTGACAGATACGTTTTAGCTCGAGAGAGCAGGGAGCAACTGCACTGCTGGGGGCCCCATTGAACAGGCGAGATGTCCCGTATATTTTTACTAAGATTTTATTTTCTCTCTCCTTCTCTCCAGCAAGGGGATGTTCAGAAATGTAACAATTAGAATTCAGTATGCTAATACAATGTCTCATTAGCAGAGCCATACAATCGCCTCTAGTGGTACATGTGCGAAGCCATGCAGGTTTCTGGAAATTAGCTCGGCTTCCTGGCGTCCCCATCTGAATCAGACGAGTCAGGCTCATTTCAGCAGCGGAAGTTTCACTGGGCTGGGGATCCCAAAACTCATTCAAAAAATTAATAAATTTTCCTCCCCTTTAATTTTTTTTAAAATTTTATTTCGTGGGGACTTATTTCATGACATATGTCGGCTTCTTCCTTGCAAATATGTCATTCAGACTTGGTCTTCTGGTTTTCAAATTTTAAACTTAAGAAAAAAAATCGATTATGGTCTAAGAGGATTAAGAGCTGTGTTTATGTTGGCCTTACATAATTCTGGAGAGAAGAAGTACTTGTGCTTTTTATTTTGTTTATGATTCTGCAAGCTATCACCCTTTCTGTCCCAAGTGGATTCTGATTTCATTAGGAAAGTGTAGATGGCTTTCAACAGATTTTGGTCATCTCGTGTATTATTTAATGGGTTCAGTGGCTGCAACCTTAAATACAGATCAGGTATCAAGTTCATACTCATGTTACCCTCCCTCTCTCCTTCCCTCTCTTTCTGCCATCCTTCCTTTATCCTCCCCTCTCCTTCTCCTTCCTTCCCTCTCTCCCTCCCTCCTTCTTCTACAAACATTTATTCAGCCCTATTAAGCACCAGGCACCATTTGAGGCACTGGAGATACACGGATGAGCAAGGCAGATGTAGTTCCTAATACATGATAGGAGAATGGGTAATTATTTAAAGAAATAAACAGTCCACAAGGTAGAAACAACCCCAGTAAGCGTTCTGAAGGAGTAGAGACACACACAGGGAGTGTCTTTGGAGGGAGTTGTATGGTCTTGGAAGACTAAGAAGAAGCCAGCCAGTGAGCCCTGGAGCAGAGAGCCTGTGACTGACCAGGAAGGTGAAGAGATGGAGCTGGGGGGCAGGGAGGGGGCGGCAGATGGTGCAACGTGGTGGCAGGGATTTGCAATTCAGAAGAGTGTTTGGAAGAATAGGGGTTATTTTAATTTTTGAATGTTTTCAGTGAGTTAGGTACATGTGCTGACTACGTTTTCCAAATCAAATCTTTTTTTTCCCCCTAGCTATTTAATTTCACCCTTCACTCCTAAGTTAAAAATTTGCATTTGATTCTACATTTAGTGAGTTGTCTTTTATTAAAAGGAAAAAAAAAAATACTTATCTCAGGGAGTGTTGCAGAAACCTCTGATTGGAGGCCCGAAGTGTGTGTCATCCCCTGGAAAGCGGGAAAACAGCTTTTGTCACAGGTAGTTGCTTTGCTTCCTAAAGCGTAAACTCAGAGGTACAATTTAGTCAAGTAGTTGATTTAGTTGTATCCAGCTTAACTAATTAACACCAATTCCATGCTCGATTTTTTTTTTTTTTTCATTAGCTGAACAAAAGCCATCTCTAATGAGGTATGTATACAGGGCCAGCTGACGGTTTTTTAGTGGAGATGGCAGATAAGGAGTTCTATAAACATTAACAAAGTTCTAAAAACATTTGTAGGAAATAGATAGGAACAGACATGGTAGTCAACATTTTGAACAACTGGCACAATACAATCACCGACAGTGGTGTATGGTGCCTCCAAGCTGTTCGGGGGCAAGGAGTAAATGAACACAGGGAAACGACAAGAGCACATTCACTTCTCCCCAAGAGTCCCCAAGAGTCTTTTCTCCTTCCAGCATCAACTCAAAAGTAAAAAGTCCAAGCTTTTATTTAAATATCATAGAAATCAGATATGGGTGAGACTCAAGGTATCACTCACCTGAGGCAAATTCCTCTCCAGGTTGGAACCTGTGAAATCCCACCAACTGTATGTTTTCAAAATACAGTGGTGGCGAAAGGCATAGGATAGACATTCCTGTTCCAAAAGGGAGAGAAAGGAAAGCAGGAAGACATGAATGAGGGGTCCAAGGGTCCCAGAAAGATCAAAGTTCAACAGGGAAAATTGCTTTAAACCCTAAGACTTGAATTGATCCTCTTTGGTTAAGGCTCTGCTCTCCAGGTGTCCTTGAGCTGACGTCCTGCCTTCCAGACGTCCTGGGGTGGAGGTCCTGCCCCCAAGGCTCTGGACAACCCCAGCCCAGTGTGGCCACAAGGCAAGGATGGTCATTTTGCTATGCATTGCTGAGAGAGAAGAGATAGAAACCATGGGCAGACAGATTTCAGGTCAGTGAAGAAAGGCATAATAGATAGAACTGTGCAAGAAAACAGAAGTTCTCTTTAACCAAAGGGGCTCCCAATAAGACTGTGAGGTTGGATAACTCCTAAAGGGGTATCTCTAAGTCAGCACTGTCTTCTGAGCTTGGCGATGTATGGGTTAGGATAGACTGAGAAAGACTTAAAGAATTATCAATCCATAGGTTAATACGAGAGATATACTTTATACATATTTATACTAAACATATATGTATTTGATAGAGACATAGAAATGTTATACCATAATATTATTTATATATTAATATACAGATATAAAGATTTGGATATATGCTTTTCAGTACTAAAGAATCCCATTTTAATTATTCATGAAAGAACAGTTTAATTTAGTGTATCTTATAAGCTGACACCTGCTTTCCATCTACATCCAACATTACAAAAACAAAGCTGGTGCATAAACGAGGTCAAGGAAGAAGCTAGTCATCTGACCTTCCTGTCCAGCTTCAGTGTTCCGATGTCATGTTATGCTGCAGCTGAAGGTCTGGGTGCGTCATCTGCACTGCATCATATCTAAACACCTCCTGGCATTCTCCACTTCCCTCTCCAGGTCTCCTAATAGGAATCTACATGAAAGGGTACCAAGGAGGTGACTGCACTCTGGAGTTTCTAATTATGACCAGGAAGGGCACACAATTTATAAAGAGATTTTCGGGGTTTATCACGGATTTTATTTTATCTTGGCCTTTGGACAGCCTCTGATCATCTCATTCCATGAGGGTAAAATTTTAGAATCCCTAAAGATCTTGTAGGACCCTATTCCTGTAGTTTTTAAATGTGTTCCACAGAGGTCTAGTGTTGAGAAGGGGATTCAAGCTCTTAAACAGGGAGGGTGTGAGGGGATAGAAGAAAGCAGGTGGGACCCTGGCCTTGGGAGCAAACATCAACTAGTGTAATTATGCTTTAATCTCTTTTAGGCACTAGGGTTCAAGAGGAGATTCTGCTTGATAAAAAAGTAGGGCTTTTCTATAAAGAAAAAAAGCGTTTAGAATTCCGATGGAGACCTGCCTTCTCATTGTACAGACAAGGAAATGGAGGCTCAAAGCTATCAAGGGTGTTCTCCTTGGGTCACCCACGTCACCCAGGGTAAGGCCCGGACTAGGAGCCGGTACTGTGTGTGGTCTACTAGTAGACCAAGTCTAGACTAGGGCTCTTCCCACTGTTTGTTGCTATTGATGACACAGGGAAGGCTGGTCTCAAGTTTGGGCCTTGGGAACCCCCCACGGTGATAGTGACGATAGATAATGCTTAACGAGTTCCTGCTTTGTGGTCAGTGCCTCAGAGACATTAGCTTACTTGGTCCACACAGCAGTGCTCTGAGTTAGGATCTCTTATGAATCCCATTTTACAGGTGAGGAAATGATGTTCACAGATATGTAATCCCTGGCTGACATTACACAGCTTCTAGGCAGTAGAGGTTGGATTTGAACCCCGGTGGCCTCAGTCAGGAATCTCAGCATTAACCATTCTGCTCTCTTGCCTTCCTCCTCTCCACACTGCTCCCAGAGGACAGAGGAGAACAGATACTACCAGATTATTTTATCTGACTTTACTATACCCTTTTAAACAAACATAACAGTATCCAGCAACCTTTCCTTTATTGAATGTTCTTCTACAGTGTCATGCCATTAGGTAGTATGACCTTGATGAAGATATAACCTTTCCTGTATCAAAATGGTCAATCTTCATTAATTTTTACTCATTAGTTAAAGGCTGGTATAATTTGGAGAAAGTCTAAATTATAGAATGCATTGTATTTTATTACTTTTAAACATGTGCCTTAACAAAATTATACACGAGTACTCCCTTCTGGGACTCACTTCAGTGATTTGTTATTACCATTGATACTACTTATATGTAAATGAAAGGAAAGCTTAATATGAGCACCTGGCTTGTTCTTTTCCATCCTAACTTATCCTGCCTGGTAACCTATGTAAATGGCCTTATTATCTCTCGCCAGGCCAGCTATGATGGACTCCATTCATTGCCTTGAGCTTTGCCCATCACGTTTTTTCTATGTAATTTTCTCAATGACTGCTGTTAAAGTTCAGCCTTAAAGCATACCATGAGCAGTGATCCACACCTCCACCTGCATCAATGTTTAATTCCTCCTCCACCCTTTACCGTCCTGCCCGCCCTCCCACCCCAGCCCTAGCTACATGGCTGACCCCATGGTCTCTCAGATTCTTGGCTGCTTCCCTATCTTTGCTTGCGGTCCCTCCCATGAGCACCATCTATTCCCAGTCTGCTCACCTCCTGGAAGTCTTCCTGGGTTCTGTGAATGAAAAATGTTGCCTGCCATATCAGTAAACAAAGGACGTATCAGCCATCAAGCCACCACTGTGTGTGTGTGTGTGTGTGTGTGTGTGTGCTCAGTCATGTCCAACTCTCTGAGACCCCGTGGACTGTAGGCCTCCAGGCTCCTCTGTCCAGGCAAGAATACTGGAGTGGGTTGCCATTTCCTCCTCCAGGGCATCTTCCTGACCAGGGATTGAATTGGAGTCTCTTGCATCTCCTCCACTGGCAGATGAGTTCTTTATCACTGTATCACCTAGGAAGCCATATCAAGCCTCCACAACTGTTCCCAATGGTGAGCCTGAGGGAATGCAGGATGAGAACAAGCAGAATGCCCCCCATCAAGGGTGGTGCCTTGCAGCCACCCCAAAAGGCACACCCTGAGGGGAAGCATGATGGGAAGTAATAGGATGCTGGCCCTAGATAGCTAAGGTGAATATCAAAGGAATGATTTCAGTGAGTCCACACTCTTGCTACCCATACATAGAAAAGCGCTGAATTCATTAATATTTTCTGTTTTTTTTTTTTTTTAATTAACAGTAATCTTTTAATGCTCTGACTCCCTGGTCTTTGTTGTAAAACACCTGTGTATCCTGGCTCTTCCCTTACGAATTCCTAGCCATTCCTCAAGGTGATCTCAGAGGCTGCCTCCTGGGCTTGAAGTCCTCAGAAAGTCCACCAAATAAAACATAATTCTCAACTTTTAGGTTGTCATTTTTTCCCAGTCAATAGTTCCAGGTGTCAACCATCATCAGTTTGTCTTGTGAAATTTCCTAGGGCTTTGCCCCTCCCAGGGGGCTACCTTCAGCTTATTGCCTCTGCTATACTCTGTCTCCATGTGGGCAGCCATCTTTATAATCCTACCACCTGGTTACTTATTTAATGCTTACTGAGTACTTCTGGGGAGGGGTGTGTGTGTGTGTGTGTGTGTGTGTGTGTGTGTGTGTAGTGGAAGTAAAGGGTGGTTGGCAAGAAGAAGGAGTCAGGGGAGAGAATAGCAAGTCTAAAGGATTTCCTCTCATTTGGGGATTCCTGTATCACCCACATTAGAATTCCTTAGGATTCTGAATAATCATGGATTCTCTGGCCTGGCCAAGGCTGATCAAAGCAGGGTTCCTGGGTGGGGGAGGGGAGCAAGGATTTGCATTTTAAACATGCTCTACAGATAATCTGTACACATTAGTGGCTAAGAAGCTCTGCCCTCTGTGCCGAGATGCACATCGAGCCTGGTTTGAAGAATGTGCATTAGTCCTTGTGACAGAAGGAGAGCAAGAGAGCTTCTGAGTTCTGTACAGTCTGTGGCGTGGATTCATTTAGAGAGAGACACACTCCATAGACAGAATGGGCTCTCAAAGGTGAGAGCGGCCCCGGGAGAGACACAGTTGGCAGACAGAGTGTGGGCCATGTCAGAAGGCGAGAGACCCCAGGGTGTGGGGGGTGGTTGGTTTTCACGGGCTGAGTAATTTCATAGGCTAATGAGTGGGAGGATTATCCCAACTCTTTCCGGGAAGGGGCAGAGGTTTCTAGATATCGGGCCACTGCCAGCTTTTCGGCCCTTTATGGTTGGCCTTAGAACTGTCATGGCACCTGTGGCTGTGTCAGTCAGCTGATGCATTATCATGAGTGTACAACAGTCCCCTGGAAGGCGATTCTCATGCCATCTTAGTCCCACTCAGTTCTAACCAGTCTTTGTCACGTCCTTTGAGGCTATTTCATTTTCCTTAAAAGTTGTGCCCTGCCCCCTTCCCTCCTGTTTCAATAGGGCTTTTTCGAGAATTAAATGGAACCGTGTATCGATATTGCTGGTTTGAGGGCCGAGAGCCAAGTAGGTGCTCAGTAAATATTCTTGTGATGATTGTTAGTGTCATTAGTATTCAAATCATGCCCTTATTTTTTTAAATCTTTTTTTGCACAGTTACAACCTTCTTCCTCATCTCTGTGTCCAGACTCAGAGCCCAGGGTTCGGGGAGGACCAGGTGGTCCTTGGCGCTCAATGTCCTATTGAACAAAGAAAGACTGGCCACAGTATAGTCAGGAGGTAGACCCAGAGGGCAGCAGGTTATGACTCTTCTGAGTGAGGGGGCACCTCTCCTGCCCCTGGCCAAGCTCAGCTCATCATCCTGAGGGGACCTTCTTTCCAGCATCTTCCTATCTGGATGACAGAACCCCACCCCTGCCAACTGTCCCTCCCAACTCCTGACCCTGGATGGGGAATTGAAGAAGGCCTGAGTCCTGGAGTCTGTCATCATGCAAGGAACCCTTGCAAGTTCTCCACTTGTGGTGATGAACCAAAAAATCCTGCCTTCATCACTCGCTTAGCTGGAGACAGTTTGTAGTGGGTGGTATCTGGGCTCATTAAAATGAACCTGGAATATCCATAACTTGTATTACCCAGCAACAACCAACCCCTCAAAAATCTGTGCAGGCAACTTATGATTTTGAAAACTACTAGTAACTCCCTCTTCAATACCCACTCTCCCTGCCAAATGGTTGAGATTCCAGGCCAACTGGGTGTCTGCTTATTTACATAATTAATCTAGTATGACGTCTTTATATGTCCCTCCTCAGCTTTCTCTTTTCTGGATAAATAAGCCCCAAATCCTCCATCCATAAGCCCTAATTTTACAACCTTTTAATCATTTTTGTGACTCCCTCCTGAATCTTCTTTGGGCCCCATTTAAGCCTTATCTCAATTTAACAGACATGCTACACAGGCAATTAGTAGAGAGGAATCCATTAGAACCTGGCACCGTCTTAGCCCCAATTTGGACCTGAGTCTCTCTCCTTTTCTTTGCAAGGGTCACATGGAGGATTCTCATCACCTTCTTCTTGACAAACAGACTCTGGATGGGCTGTCAGTTTTGCTTTGCCACAAGATGTTCTTCCAAGGTTTGGAAGAACCAGTTCTCATAAAGGCAGGAGCCAAAGGACATGCCTGAACCCAGGAGGGAATTCTTTCCCAAATGGGTTTCATGCGTGTGATTTCAGTGCATGGACACAGCAGGGGTTGGCTGGAGAGAAAGATGGTCAGCAAGGTTGAACCCCAAGCCTCTGGGGCACTTAAGGAAGCCAGGCCCTGTCTGACAGTTTGCGCAGATTCTGCCAGGCAGGCCTGCTGCTCTGTGTCCTGTGATCTTATCTGACCTTTTCTGGATGGCCATTTCCTTATCTGACTTTAGGCTGAGCCAAAAAACTGAGCTACTCACAGGCTGGGGAGAGGCTGACTCTTGAGTTTTCAGCATCATGTAGCAGCCAGTACACGGCTTAGCTGTCACCAAACATTCCGTAAAAGGCCTCCGGTAGAATCAGGACACGGCCAAGGGAGAAGGGACGCTTCTGGGGTTCTTAGGTTGGGAATTTTCTAACTAGGGATGTTCTGAGAGTAGAAGAGAAGAAAGGGGGTGGGGCTGCCTGAGATGGTAAGCTGTCACTTTACAAAGACAGACCCCCGTCATCGCCACTTCGTGCTGCACATCTGTGTCCTCTCGTGGTCCTAATCTCTTCTGGGCTGCATTTCCGCCTTCCTCAGCGTGGTCTGATATTTCCCAGGGCCTTTTTTGACAGGGTGCAAACAGCAGGGATGTATATCTGAGCAAGCTTGAGCAAATATAGACGTTCCTGTTTTGCTGCCATGTCAACAATCTCAAGGTGAAGCCCCCATCAGTCCAGCAGTTAATTTGGTGAGGGAGCTCATTGTTGTGTGCAAAAATCAAATAGAATCCTTTGGGGCTTTTCTTAGGCAGCATCACATGTAGCTCTGGTCTGAGATCAATAAAGCAGAACCTGCTCTTCATTACACGTTAATAATGTGCAAGCAGAAGCCAGAGCGGGGAGCCAGCCTCTCAGTCTCCCCACAGAAAGACCGCCTGACTTTGCTGTAAGAAGTGTGCTGATTATGGCCATGCGACTCGTTTGTGCCCGCAATTGCCCTTCAGCCTGTGAGTTTCAGAACTGGAGTGCCTTCTGCATTGTGAAGAGCTACTCATAGCACTCATGACATCTTTAGAAAAGCCATATCCTGGGCTTAAAGTGCTCCAGAAAGATCATTAGCCGGACATTAGCCGAGCAAGTTAATAACAATTAATAATCGAGAGACTGTGGGCTGTGGTACCGCCGGAGTGAACCTAGGGAGGGTTCTCAGTTCCCCACTGCCTGAAGCCAGACCTTTTGGTGACCTTGGAGCTAGACATGGCAGGAAGGGTTTGGGATTCCGTATAAGCATGCTGGGGCTGCTGGAACAAAGTACCACAAACTTGGTGGCTTAAATCAACAGAAATTCATTTTACTCTCACGGTTCTGGTGGCAACGGCGTCTGAAATCAACGTACACGTTTCCCCTGCTATCCGAAAGTAGAGTGTTTCTGGGAAGCCGTTCCTGAAGTGAAATGGCATACAGCAAAGAAGGAATGACCTTAGGGCACCTCTTGCACAAAAATGCACGAGATAAACTGAGATCAAGCACAGTTCAAAGCTACGGCTGCTCATGCTGAGAAACTGAGTGCAGTTCTCTGGGGAGGAGCTTGGCGGTACCAGTTTTGCTCTTGGGGTGTGCTGCCTTTATAACCCCTCGCCACAAAATAAAGGCTGAATGCAATTTTCAATTTTCCTGCTTTTTCGTGAAAGTGAAAATCCTCTTCAAATTTCTTTACGTTGGAGCAAACAGGTGTTAATGTAGGTTTTTCACGAAAGAGAAGTGGTGTGAAGCAAACTTTTGAAAAGAGGGGGATTCCTATATCGCAAGGACGTGATCCTGAAGACTGTAGAGAACCTGTCCATGCTTCTCTCCTAGCTTCCTGTGTTGCCAGCAGTTCACGGCATTCTTTTGCTTGTAGGCACATCCCTCCAGTCTCTGCTCCGCCACCACAAAAGCCCTGGTATGTCCACATTGGGTGCATAAGACCAGTGTCTGTTTAAATCGTTTGGTGCCCTTGATGTAACAGGTCATAAATATTTTGAATATCGTTCATGCCAAGGTCAGTATCTCTTTCACCAGGTGACTGTGAAGAGTAAAATCAGATATTTCGTAGGAAAGCTGTCTGCAACGTGTGAAGTCCTGTGTGAAGGCTTTTGCTGTTTTGTTGCTGGGGAGGTTTCAGTTTGATTCTGATAAGATGGAAAGATTCAAGCCGTGACACTTGCTCTTAGAGGTCTCCATGACTGCCATCAGCCTATAATGTAGTTTTGGCTGAGGCTTTCTGGAATGGACAGTATGGAGACATCTGTACTGTTATTGAAGGCTTAAAGGTTGGAAATTAAAAGTTTGCATTTTCCTTGGAGTCAGGCAGTCCTGCTTCAAGCTCTGGCTCTGTCTACCACTGACTCCTGAATGGCCTTGGGTGTGTCCCGGAGACTCTGTTTCCTCATCTATGAAATGGGGTAGTGACACCGAGGTCACAGGTTACCTGAGGAGTGAATGCAGTGGTAAGACACAGAGTAGGGTCCAGGCCTGGATTTGCCAAGTGAAGCTCTCTGTTCCTCAGTGATAAATGAGAGTCCTATCTCCGAAGGCTGAGGTAGAAACTCTGTAGGCAAAGCCTATGTATGCAAAGCCATTATTTCAATGCTAGAGTGTCTATGGCCTCAATAAATATGATCTGTTAATAATATGAGTAATAGAAGTTCCATGAGGGCAAGACGCTGGCCTGGCCCATTCCAACTGGGTCTCTTATGCCTGAAGCAAGGGCTGGTGAGTTGTTATTCCTCAATAATATACACCAGACAAATGAATGAATAAATGAATGAGATTTCCTGGAGGTAGGATCAAGAACCTGAATTTTTGAGATCTTTACCCGTAAGCTTCCCAGGCGGTACAGTAGTAAAGAATCCGCCTGCCAATGTGGGAGACCCAGGTTCGACCCCTGGATTGGGAAGATCCCCTGGAGAAGGGAATGGCAACTCACTCCAGTATTCTTGCCTGGAAAATCCCGTGGACAAGGGGCCCTGGAGGGTTACAGTCCATGGGGTCACAAAGAGTCGGACACGACAGCGACTAACACTTCACTTCATGCATTGCTCTGGGATGCAGCCATGATTGAGAACTACTGGCACAAACATTCGTTTTATAGATAATGAAATTGCAGCCATGAATGCTAGGTAACTCGCCCCAAGAGCACTTGGTTAATTTCTTCAGCAAACAGTCATTCCTTCCTTTTATTTAACAAACATTCACTGAGTACTTACAACATTGTTGGTGATATTTAAACCCCAGGTTCTACCAAAAAGAATAAGAGAGCACCCCAGCCCTTGATGAACTTGTGGTCTGGTAGAAGCTTCAGATCTATAAACAAAGGACTGTATTACCACAGGCCATAATTTCATATTTACACACATGGTGAGCTGGAGGAATGCAGATGAGGAAGCATCAGTCCTACGAGGTGGTCAGTGGAGACCAGCTGGGAAAGTCATCTATACATAGGGTGACTGGGGCACAGAGAGGCTGGGAGACTCCCAGGCAGCTAAGAGGGAAGAATAGAAGGCACGGGATGGAGCATGGCACATGGAAGGTCATGGAAATAGTGATTCATCCAGAGAGGCTAGAGCAGAGGGCCAACACCTCTGAGTTTGCTCATGTAGGCTGGGAGAAGGACACTCCAAGGGACAGTCCCAGCAAGGTCAAAGGCCAGGAGTCAACAAATAGATTGAGAGGTTTGAAGAACTGAAAGGGAAATCATGTGCATGATGGAGAGAGTGGCCAGAGAGTGGCCAGAAATGCAGTTTGATGGATAGACAGGGGCTAGATCCTTCTGGTCTTTGAGTGCTGTGGTAAAAAGGTTCAAATTTACTCTGATTCAATGGAAACAGTTGGTTAACTGTAAGCGGGGGACATTCAATGAGCTAAGCTTTAGCATCACTCCTGTGACTATGATGGAGCAGAGAGAACAAGTTTGCAGCGGGGAGAGTCACCCAGAGGCTGTGAATGTAGTTCAGGTGGGAGGTGACAGGCTAAAGTAAGCTGATGACCCTGGAGATGGAAGGACACCCATGCATCACAATGTGCTTTCATAAAATGTATGGGCGTGCCGTGTGTTCAGGGTCTGTAGCCCCGCCCTCTTCTACCACCACATCCTCAGAGGGACCACACTGTAACGGCTCACCAGGAGGCAGGATCACTGAGTCAAGGAGACTTCCTGGTGTGGATGGAAACCCAACAGAGCAATTATTCAGTTCAGTTGAGTCTCTCAGCCGTGTCCGACTCTTTGCGACCCCATGAATTGCTGCATGCCAGGCCTCCCTGTCCGTCACCAACTCCCGGAGTTCACTCAAACTCATGTCCATTGAGTCGGTGATGCTATCCAGCCATTTCATCCTCTGTCATCCCCTTCTCCTCCTGCCCCCAATCCCTCCCAGCATCAGGGTCTTTTTCAATGAGTGAATTCTTCTCATGAGGTGACCAAAGTATTGGAATTTCAGCTTTAGCGTCAGTCCTTCCAATGAACACCCAGGACTGATCGCCTTTAGAATGGACTGGTTGGATCTCCTTGCAGTCCAAGAGACTCTCAAGAGTCTTCTCCAACACCACAGAGCAGTTATAGAAGAAACATATTCCAAATGTGGTTGCCGTTTGATTCTAAAGGAGTTTAAAGACTTTTTTTGTTAGAATCCTGTCGATTTTAAAGGATTAAGACCTAACTCAAAATATGAGATGTATGGTTCACTTAACTGAAAAAGTCCGGGAAATTGAGCTTCAGGAGCAACTGAATTTGGGGCTTGACTATTATCAAATTGAATTCATTTCTCTCTGTCTATTGACACTGTTTTCTTCTCTAGTGACTTCAATCTTAGGCAGGCTCTTCTCATGAGGTACCAAATGGTGCTGGCAGGCCCAGATTTGTAGCCTCATGGTTTCACAACTCCATGGAAAGAGAGTTGTTGTTTTCCAACCATCCTTGCCCAGGACTGGTCATGACTGACCCAGCTTGAGTCCTGTGAACATCCCCAATCCAGGCACAGTGCCAGGTAGACTGCTGAGATTGAGCAGGCCAAGGTCACATTACCAGCTCTGGAGCTGGAAATAGGGTCACCCTTAATTTTATAGCTTAAATGTGGAGAGTGAGGTGGTTTCCCAAAGGCATACTTGGTGCTGCTGCATGAAGCTGAGAGATTGTGGGTAGACCAGAAGGACATATGTCTGCGATCAGCCCCTGCAGTCAAGCGCAGGGCTCTGCTCAGCCCTCCTGCGAAGGTGTCAGAGATGAATAATTCAGTCCCTGCCCTCCAGATGCTTGTGGGTACCAGGGATGCAGATGCATACAGAAGCCTCTTTAATGTGAGCCTGCCTGCGGTGAGTGTCCTGATTTGGTAGCTTCTCTAGTACCATAAAGCTCCAATTGCTTATTCAAAGGGCACCTGGGGCTTGGCACACGTTTCTTCACATTTTTTGTTTTAAAGTCAATAAACTGTTTCTGGCACCTTGGCTGGAAGTTAAACTTGGGTTTTTCTTTCCCCTGATTGAGGAGCTGAGATGTCCAAAGTCGACTCTCAGTAGTAGCATTGGGTTGTTAGTGTCAGTTGCTAAGTCGTGTCTGACTCTTTTGCAACCCCATGGACTGCCAGGCTCTTCTGTCCTTGGAATTTTCCAGGCAAGAATACTGGAGAAGGTAGCCATTCCCTTCTCTCGGGGATCTTTCAGACCCAGGGATTGAACCCGGGACTCCTGCATTGCAGGCAGTTGTTTTGTTGTTTTTTTTTTTTCCATCTGAGCTACCAGGGAAAAACTGGGTTAGTCTGACCCAAGATCTGGGAGTCATGGCTGCAGCAGCCACCAGTTCCATTGTCAGTGTAGAACAGGTGACCTGGGACCAGGACCACTGGGGCTGTCAGAGGAGGGGCTCCGTGTGAGAAGTTGCCCACAGAAAGCACTGGGGCATCCCGAGTTCCATCCAGGTAGTGACTGCAGTGAGGTGTGTGTGTGTAGGGAGATGTTTGGCTCCTCCATATCACTGTTATCATCCGATGTGGACTACCATTTCTTTGCTTCTAATAGATATTCACTTTCCATTTAACACATATTTCTAATATTTTGCCATTTAACACATATTTTGTAAACTCTGTGGTGGATTGGCTAGTTATTCAGCAAATCACTTTCTTCTTTTTCCAGGGCACCCAGCTAGGTTACCTTTTCCAGTCTCCCTTAGGCTGGATTCTGCCCAGTGGACTGCAGGCTTATGTAAAGGGAAGCCTTACTTCTGTAGAACCTCCTGCGTAGGCCTCCATGAATATTCGTCTTTTGTCCTGTCCACCAGCTGGAGGCAGAGAGTCTCCGTGGGCACAGCAGAGCCGCAAGATGGAAGGAGGCTGCTTTGAAGACAGGGAGTCCTCAAACCCCCTCGCCCACTCCAAATAAAAGGAGCCACATAGATTGTGGTGGGAGTGATAGATGAATCTTCATGGTATTAATTGTCAAAATTTTGGGAGTTTATTTCTGTCTTGCTTTAGTAACTAGAGTTTAGCCTACCTTGACTAATCAATGAGTTATAAAATACGACTGTATGCTAGGGATTAGTATTAAGCAAAGTAGGTACAGCTCTTACCTTGATGAGGTTTTCAGTCTTACCTGGAATTTTATCTGTTCTCACCTCCTCCCTCATTCTTGTAGGCATTCACAAATAATGCTAGAAACAATAATCTTGAAGTAGCTTTGGTGAATATCCAGCAGAGTCATCCACTGGATCAGGTCTTGGAAATGAACACCTTGCTTATCTGTGGGTCACAGCCTGATCCTGCAGCTTGAGAGATTTTTCAGTTGTGCAGATGAAAGACCTTTTATTATATGCAAAATCTGTATTTTTTTCCCTTCTCTCTCACTTTCTCTTTCTAAACCAGCTTTTCTGTTGGCTAGAATTTTATCCACCCAGTCATCCTTCCATCCATCCATCCATCTATCCATACACCCATCCAATCTTTCTACATAGTTTTTATTGATAATGTTTTTCTTTTCAAATGCTCATTTGCCACGGGGTTCTAAGATACTGACATGCATAGTCCTTTTTAACTCAAATGACAATCCTACATTATGGTAAGTGCCATAATTATCACTTAATACATGAGGAAACTGATGTCCCAAGACACTTATCTAAAGCTATAGTAAGTGGGGAGGCGGGTTATGCTAGAGCCTGGTTTCTTAGTCACTGCGCCATTCCCCATCCCACCATTTATCAGGATGCTGCCAAGTGTTGTGTTTGATGAAGGGCTCATACAGGGTAACTGACTTGAAGAAGTTCATCCTGTGTGTGTGTGCGTGTGTGCGCATGCACGCATGTGTTTTTGCATGAAGATGGAATTGTTGGAGAAGACTGCCACGTAAATAGTTAATACAGTTGGAAAGGTGGTGAGAAAAATAGCTAAGAAAAGCAAGGAGCCCTGCAAGAGACTGGAAGGCACCCTGCTAATCCAAGGTGATGAGAAACACAGGGCTCTAGCCTACAAAGGGGGAGCTGTCAGAGGGAAGCAGGGACTGAAAGTGTGCATTCTAGAGTCAGACTGTTTGACCTCATGTCTTCAGACTTTCAGCTGGGGACGTCTTAGGACAGGTTACCACATGTCTGTGACTCAGTTTCCCCATCTATAAAATTGAGATAATATAGGTCATACTGAAAGGGTAATGTTAAGGATTAAATGATATAAGGTTGTAAGAGTTCACTGAGGAAATATACTTTGAAGGGGACCTCACATACGATAAATTCTTGATAAACATCAGCTTTGATCATGATGATAATGGTTGTGCTAATTTGGAATTAGAGGCAATTGAACAAATGTTCCTTCCTTTTCCTTCTTCATAAATAGTACTTGTGTGTGTTTACCTCGGTCTGTGGTGTTGTTTCTCAAGTTCTGAATTGTCCCAGCTCTGCCACCACCTGGCTTTGCATGTAACCTGTCTTGACCACTTTTTCTCTCTAGAAGAAGTGTGGAGTTGTATGCTCTGGAGCTAGAACTGCCTGGAATCACACTTAGCTGTGTGCCCTTTTGCAAGTAATTCAGCTTCTCAGAGCCTCGGGTTTTTTCATCTGCAAAATGGGACTGAAAATAGTAACCATCTCACCAGGGAGTTTTAAAGAATGGTGAAGTGACCCACAAAGGCTATTAGCCTAGTTCCTGGCACACAGTAATCTCTTAATGAATGCTAGCCATTCTCACTTTAAAATTAAGAGGTCCCTTCAACTTTACTCTGTGGGTATCCCTTATGCGCTTTACCTCTATTTCACTTCGGATAATTGTGTTCAGTGCCCTGCAGTGCATTCCTGATTTGTAAACTAATTTCGGCACAATCTCCATTCTGGTTGGTTCTCTGAGAAATGCTCCTCTGTAATGCATATGATAGCAGGACTCACTCATTACCAGGTTATTTTAGGCAAGAGTGATTTTTAACTCATTACCCGGATAATTATTGCAGTTATCTAGTTGCCTTTCTGTGCCCAGACTTAATAAGCTCTGAGGATGGGTGGCAGTGCTTTTCTTGACTGAGATAAGAGAATTATTGAGACTCTCGGGGAAAAGTGTGAGAACTTAGAGGCACAGAGAGTGGCTGCATCAGTCAAATGGCCAGATGTGAGACGGGCTCAGCTCTGCTGGGAACCTGGGTGGGATTTCCTTAATCGTGGGATATTTTCAGTGTGCCTGAGATGTTAATTTTGCTTATCGGAAAGATGTCCAGAAGTGGTGAATGCATGGGCCCACACACAGGTGCTTAGTAACTTACGTGTGCATGCTCAGTTGTGTCCGGCTCTTTGTGACCCCATGGACTGTAGCCCTCCAGACTCCTCTGTCCATGGAATTTTCTAGGCAAGAATACTGGAACAGGTTTCCATTTCCTACTCCAGGGATCTTCCCGACCCTGGGATCGAACCCTTGTCTCCTGCCTTGGCAGGCTGGTTCTTTACTGCAGAGCCATCTGGGAACCTCTTAGTAAGTTACACACATGTAGAAAGTGAGACATAGCTAATTCAGTCTTGCGTCCCTCAACACCTAGGGGTCAGGTAGACTGGTTGGCTACATTTTATAGTGGCTAAGAGCAGGCATCAGCAGATTTTTCTGTGAATACTTTAGTTTTTGTGGGCTGTTTCAGCTACTCATTTCTGCTGCTTCAGTGTGAAAGCAGCAAAAGGCAATATATAAATGAACAGATATGCTGTGTTCCAATAAAACTTTATTTGTTAACACTGAAACTTGAATTGCATATAATTTTCATGGGCTGCAAACTATTACTTTTCTTTAAAAAAAAAAAAAAAAACAGTTTCAAATGTAAAAACCATTCTTTCCTTGCAAGCCTTACGAAACCAGGTGGTGGACTGAATCTCACCTATAAGCTGTAGCTTGCTGACCCCTGGATTATAGTCTGCATCATGTAACACCCACTCCTTCCATTATTTGCTGTCTGACTTTGGGCACGTTCCTAACTGCTCTGTGTCTCAATTTCCACATCTGCAAAATAGGAATAACAGTAATAGCACCCTGTACATTAGAGGGAAGATTAAGAGTTAGCAGAGGTGAAATGCTTAAAATGGTGCCTGGTACATAGCACAACCCTGAGAAATATTAACTGTTGATGTAATCATTTCACATTTATCATCTCACCAACTTCTTCCAACCACACGGTGGGGGAGGTAGTATTAACATCCCCATTTCCCAGATGAAAAGACTGAGGCATGAGGATGCAAAGTCATTTGTTCAAGGCCAGGGATAGAACAAGACTTATTTACAGTGGGGACCTATTTTTGACTAACAAGGGAGAAATCTTCAGTTGCTATAAAACTACTACTGTTTTCTTTGTTATGATGCTCCAAGGCTCTCTTCCCCCCGACCTCTTTATCCTTCAGCATTTGTCTATAGCTCTCAGAAACTGGCCTTTGGCAAGGGGACGAGGGTGGTGGAGAGTGGTGACGAAACACGCAGGTGATCACAAAGGAGTGATAAATCAAATGACAGCAGCAGAGCAGTGGTCACTACTTTAAAACATTTTCTTCCCATTGTTCTCTTTTTTGGGCACACTGTGGAGTTTACATTTGGGACATCCCCGACAGGTGTGCCAATTGTTAGGGGTTACGGTTGCACGATGCACATTTATCCTCTCCATTACATGATTCTTTCCTCCCTAATGCACCAAATGAGAAGATTGGCTGATTTTCATTTTCCCTAAAAAGTAAAATTTCAGCTTAAATCATAGTCTGTGATGCACTTAGCGGTGACATCAGCTCCTACCTGGAAGCCGTTCTTCCTCATTCCCTCTCTCTCTGAGAATAATCAGGTCTATTTTGATTTAGAGGTGCATTAGCTCTACTTAGAGCTAAAGATCAACTTTGACTCTGTGGAAGTTACCTAAAATCTAAATGGTAACAATCCATCCCAGTTAGAGCTTGATGTATTCATTCCTTTCCCTCCTTGCTCAGATAATTTATGAAAGGGTAAGAGATCCGAGAAAGTGTCAGAGTGGATTCCAGAGGGATTTAAATTACTGGGACAAAAATCACATGTGATTGGTAGCTGATATGTTCGGCCTGTTCCCCTGTGGTCAGTTTCTAAGGTCTTCCTCTCAGAAGACAGATGACCTCAACCTACAGAAATCTGCTCACCACATTCCTTCACAATAGACTCTGCCCATCTTTGCAAGCTACATCTGCAGCACTTGGGCAGACCTGTCCATTCTGTGTCATGAACCCCCTCATGCATGGAGAGACCCCTGTCCCTCTGCAGGGTCAAACTCCCCCGAAGGGGAGAAAAGTTAGAATCTTCTCCACATATCCCAGCTCCACAACTCATTAATCAAGTCCTTGGAGCAAGTTGCTTAATTCTTTACTGTCTCTGTTCCTCTGTAAAATTGGAAGGCAATGTTAATACCATCCCTCAGGGGCTTATAAGAATTAATATTTGTAAACTACCTAAAATGGTGTTTGACACATAGGAGTCACTCCAAAAATGTTTACTAGGATTAAAAATATTAGGTGATAAGAGCTGGGAGAGATTAAGTTACTTGCCAGCTATAAACTTTCAATGGCATCCCATTTCTCGTGAGATAAACCCTAATCTCCTTAATCTGGCTTACAAGACCTTACTTAGTTCACCCACTTGGCCTTATTCCACCCACCCATCTCTGTCCCCCAGCTACACAGTCTATCTTTCGGTTGGTTTAGGGCACTGATGTGCTGGAGCCAGCTCATACCAGCCTGAGAATCAACTGAGATTTTTCAGGAATTTTGCAAGTTGGTTATTAAATATATCTATCGTTAAAATTAAATTATGTAAACTTAAAATTGACTAAGTTATGTTAAAAACAAGAGCAATAAATGTGGAAAACATCACTTTCTAATTATTTGTATCACATTTTACTGTTATCTATGCTTTTGAGGTTATTTAGTTCTGCTGTAGCCATCTGATGAAATCTATATAAGGACGTGTTACCATTTCACATCTATTCCCTGCCTTTCATTCCATGACACCATATGATGTCGGCTTAAAGTCAGCCATACTGGGTGTAGGTACACCACAAGAATAGACAAACACTACAGCTTATTGTTTGCTGATGATCTAGAACAGCAGTCGGCAAAGTTTTTTTCTGTAAAGGGCTAGATCATAAATATCTTAGGTTTTGTGGGCAATAAGCCCTCTGTTACAGTTACTCAACTCTGCAGCCATAAAAAGCAGTCACAGAGAATACATAAACTAATGAGCATGACTATGTTTCAATAAAACTTTATTTACCAAGACAGCAAGTTTGTGGTTTGCTGACTTCTAATCCAGACTTACAAAATATGGAAAAAATGTTCATATTGCCAATTGACTTTTAAAAATGTGTTGCATCTGGTAGCTATTGTATTTTGTATATCCCCCCAAAACCAGAAGATATATTCTTTCAACACTTGAAAAGTGTTGTATGACTCAGCAAGGAAGCTGCTCACATCATTGACAGATGACTGAAGTTCTGACTTCTTCGTTGTTTCCCCTTCATCTTGCTTCAGTTCAGTTCAGTTGCTCAGTCGTGTCCAACTCTTTGTGACCCCATGGACTGCAGCACGCCAGGCCTCCCTGTCCATCACCAACTCCTGGAGTTTACTCAAACTCATGTCCATTGAGTCGGTGATGCCATCCAACCATCTCATCCTCTGTTGTCCCCTTCTCCTCCCACCTTCAATCTTTCCCAGCATCAGGGTGTTTTCAAATGAGTCAGCTCTTCGCATCAGGTGGCCAAAGTATTGCAGCTTCAGCTTCAGCATCAGTCCTTCCAATGAATATTCAGGACTTATTTTCTTTAGGATGGACTGGTTGGATCTCCTTGCAGTCCAAGGGACTCTCAGGAGTCTTCTCAATACCACAGTTCAAAAGCATCAATTCATCTTGCTTAGCTTAGCTTAAATGAAAAAAATCAATCAACACTGATATGGAAACTACACTTGTTCATCAATGGTGACCATAAGTTGGGTACAGATATAAAAATTTGGCAAAAGTCAACAAAAGCATTCTATGAGACTCAACTGACTATGTGTGGAATTTACAATAGAGATATTGTGTGTTTTATGATTGTTAATTATGTGTTACTTATCTCAGATCTAAGTAACATTTATAGCAAACTTATATATGCATGTATACATACATATGGGTTTTTATAGAGGGCCAGCTATCTTTTCTCAGTTAACTTTCATGAGCACTGCTCCAAGGGTGCAGGTTCTTTCAGCCTCTGGGCCTTTGTTGGGTCCTTTCACATGAAGCAGCTTTTCCTTCATCACTTAGCCTATTTAACTCGTACTCATACTTTGGTTTGCAGCTTAAATGTTAACTTCTTCAAGAAAGAGTTCCCTGATTTCCCCAAGACTAACTGAGCTCACCACATTATGCTCATCTTTCCTTGCAATGCTTGCCTTCATTATAGTTGCATGGTAACTTTTGTGGTGGCTTATTATCTCCTTTCACCAAAGGAATGCAGGTGTCTCCAGGCAGGTATGGCCCATCGTGTATTTGGAGCCTGACACAAGTAGAGCCTACTTTCTACTTTTTCTAGAAAGTAGTGGACCCTCAATATATTTGTAGCTGAGCTGAATTTTCATTTAAAATAAAATGAGCTCTGTATTTAAGAGTTTCAGCATCAACTCCCTCCCACTCAAGTTAGGTATAAATGCAGCAAGTTAAGCAATAAGTTGCCAAACGCTCTGCTGCAACATGCTTGAAATTCAGTTTTGAGGCCCCAGTCAGTGCTGAAATCAATGCCCACTTTCTCCAGGTATAGTAATTATTTCTCATATTGTTATTGACTATCTCTTTAAATACCAGCCAGGACAAATCTATTTCTCAAGCTGTTATAAATGATTTGAAGCAGGAAGATGAATGGAATGGAACGAGGGTTGTTTAAAAGATTTCTCCCCCTTCAGCACTGGTCAAGAAACGAATGGTTAGTGGCCACCAACCCATCCCAGGCGAAAGCTAGGATCATTTTCCAACCCATTCACTAGTGACCTCAATCATCTAAGTGCTGGTTTCAAAACCCTTATTTTTATCCTGATCGACAGCACATATTCCCAGACACACTGGGAATCTGTCGCTTACTTTGGGTCTCTGGTTTCTTGAAGACCTGTGTCAGGTGTCTGAGGAGCTAGGAGTCTGGAAACCTATTATGGAGGAAAAGTCTCGTTGGGAGCCTGGGGGGAACTCTCACATGGAATTTAGATTCAAATTTCAGGGCCCCAGCAAGAGTGATGGAGGTGAGGCTCTTGTAAGCATGAGACTCTATGTTGAGTGTGTCTCATTATCACGATCATATAATATGTACACTGTGATATGTCCGTCTTACAACGGAGAAAAAGGAGGCATAGTGAGGTCATATATATGCAGAAAGTCACACAGCTAGTAGGTAACTGAACTGGGGTTTAAAACTCAGGAGGTCTCACTAAGGGGCTTGTGCTTTTAATCACCTCTCTCTACTGGGATAGAAAAGGTCAAAGGAACCTTACAGGATATGAAGAGAACAAACACACACACAAATACACAAAATGAAAACTGGAGTAAATGTTGAATTACCTGAACGTTCATTCATTTATTCAATTATTTAACAGACAGTTATTTAGCAGCTGTTTTGTGATAATCACTCTGTTAAGTGCCTCAAAGCAGACAAAATCTCAGCCTTAATTAAGCTTACTTCTTAGGAGGGAAAGACGGAGGAAGCAATAAGTAAAATTAGCATTCCAGATACCAGTGAGTGCCATGAAGAAAGTAAGGCAAGGAGGAGAGATGAGCAATGTTGGGAGCTGAAATCGCAAAGGTGTGGTCCGAGAGGGAAACATTTGAATAAGGACCCGGAGGAGGTGAGGGAGCCAGCCATGTTACTAACGAGGTCAGAGGTCAGCAACCACAGCCTCCAGGCCAAAGGCGGCTGTCACCTCTTTTCATAAACAAAGCCTATTGGAATAAAGACGGGCCCATTCATTTATGCATTGTCTGTGGCTGTTTTTGTACTAAAATGGCAGAGTTCAGTAGTTGCAACAGAGATTTTTGTGGCCTAGAAAGACTGATGTATTTGTAATTTGGCCTTTACAGAAAATTATCTACCTCTGGTCAAGAGGAGGGTGTTCCAGGCAGGGGAGCAAGCAGCAAATGAGTGTCTCATGATATGAAGGTGCCTGATGTGCTTGAAGAGGCTGGTGTGGCTGGAGCTGTGTGATCCTGGGGTGAGTGGGAGGAGATGAAGTTAGGGTGGACGCAGGACATACCCTGTGGAGTCTCCTGGGCCATTGTAAGGCCTCTGGAGACAGTGGGAGGAGAGAGCGGGTTCTCTGTAGAGGAGAGTCACACTTGGAGGCATCAGGATGATTCGGACTGTTTGTGATCCATGAGCTGTCACAGGCTGGGGAAGCAAAACTGAGGTGGAGTTTAACATGCAGGATGTTTCTGACTCCTTGGGATCAACTCCTGTGGAAAGGAGGGGCAGGAGGCAGGAGTGGGCAAAGAGAGGAGTTGTCATGATGCAGCCCAATGACGGCTTTAGCCTTTCACGTAGCCACTCAGTATATTAACTTCAATCCTGTCACTTTCAGAATTGTCTCCATTTAGTCTGAGATGTCCAGGACTATATTTTCCAGTGTTGATCATTCGTTGAAAGGAGGTCTTTGAATGGCAGTGGCAATGACCCAGAAGGAGTGTGAACACCCCCTGAATGGCTGACAGCTGAGGAATGTTTGCTCACTGTGCTCCCAGGAGCTGGGGCAATGGGTCCTCCACTGAAGGAGGATGTGATGGTATGTTGTTGCGCCCACCACACAGAGGCCTGGGGAGCAAAAGATAAAGCCAGATGAGTAAGCAGGCTACTCAAAAATCTAACTGAGAGATGAAGATGGTTTGAGCCAGGTGAACAGCTGGCAAATGCTAAATATCCCTAATGTTAGAGCCTTCATGTATTCTTCATGTCCTAAGGTCATCTCAGAGGAGCACAATAAAGGGGAGTAAGCAAAACGTTTGGTGACAAGTCATAAAGTCTCCAAATCCATTGATTGTTTGTGGATGGTCTTTGGTTCAGTTTAACCTGGAATCATCTTTTTCCAAGGTGTGTCGACAAAATGCGACATAATCACCAATGCTTCACTGACCTCCATCAGAATAGAACCTGTCGTGGCAGACAGGGCGTGTAAGTATTCATCACATGGCCCAGTCTGTCCCAGCAGTGACTGTACTATTCCTTGACTATCCAGCAAGAGTGTTGTACTGCTAACCTTGGCATGAAGCAGTGCAGTTACTTATGCATCTTCATGGCATGGGGTATCGCCTTAGATTTGAGATTCTGCTACGGCTACATGAGTGGGCAAAATCAAGAAGTTGTATTCCATAATTTATCTTCAATCTGACAAAGAACACTGTCTGTAATAGGAGGAATGGGCTTGTAGATTTTAGCACATTTATTACAGCATGATGTGTTTTGACATGGTGTCTATGAGCCATGTGGGCTGAAATGGAAGGTATAAATGGATTCCAATTTCATTATCCCACTGTGATCTGAGGGAAGCTGATACCAAAATGTTGCCACCCAATAAAGCACTTAATCAAATTCCCTCCCTGGCTGAACAGCATGGTTCTGCCAAAGGGAGCTATCTGCTGGGTAAACTGTTCAGCGAGTTGCATTTTTAATGCAAGTGCCCAGTCAGCCAATGGTGTCTGCCAGGCTTTGCTTACAGTGTACATGGCTGGCTATTTACACGAGATTAACAACACGAGAAAGAAACAGATTCAATGCTCCCTAGCCCGATTTAGAGGCTTCTCTGCTCATTGAATTCAGCCACGCTGGTCAGACTACCCCTGGAAAAGACTGTAGAAGTAAAGAGAGCCAGTGAGAGTTATTCATGAAAAACCTGAAATGCTTAGGAATTTAATTCCCTTGGGTGTCTAAACTAGGCCACAAGCCCCATTGTGATTTTGCTTGGGGGCTGATAAAAACCTTGAAAGCACTCGTTGACTCGTTTTTCTCTCTTTAGACTGAAAGACAGATGGAGGAACACCCAGGGTGTAATGGGCGCACAGAGGCAGGTGATTAACTCCACCTTGGAGATTAGAGAAAAGTTTCCTGGAAGAAACAGTGCCTGAGTTTAGACCAGAAAGACAAATGAAGATAGGGAAGAACCTCTTAAAGGTTGGGACTGTGTCAGTCAATGATTCTGTAGAAGTTTGCTGAGAGTCTATCGTGCCTCAAGCACTATGGTAGGCTCCATACACCCGTGAACAAGTTATAGTTCTTTTTCCATTGAGCTAATGGTTTAAATTAACAGACTATTGCAACACACTGTTCCATGTGCAGAAGACCAGGTCTTGTTCTGCAATATATCTGGTGTGTGGTATGTAGTAAGAACCCACTAATCCTTTGCTGAGTTTAAGTTCATTGTGTCATAATATTTCTCTCTATCTCCCCACTTGCTCATTGACTTCATTTCAAATCTTGTTTCCTTGATCCTCTACCAATATTGTCATTTTTCTCAAAATTTCCATCACTCCTTTTTTAGAAAAATTAGGCTACATAGTCACTATCTCCACCTCCTTATGACACATGCACTCTCTTGCCCCTTTATTCTTTCAAGGAATTTGGTATGATCACTCCCCATGTCGCTTTAAGGAAAGGGCTCTCTGGATGGTCATCCCAGACCTCCATGCTGCTGACCCAGTGGCCTCTTTGAGTTTTCTTCCTCCTCACCGTCTTCACTGTGTTGTGATTACTGGCCACGCTTCCCTTGCTTCTCGGATATAGCATAATATTGGCTCTTTTTCCTCCTCTCTGAATATTCTTTCTCTGCCTCCCTTCATTCCTTTACTTCTTCCCAACAACTCAGTGACTTAAAAAATCTAACTTTTTATACCTTCTCCATTAGCATTTTTCTTTCAGGTATCCTATCATAATTTCATTTAAGAGCTAATGCCTAATCCCTGTATACATTCCTGAACACTCTAGAACAGTTTCACCTGCGTGCTGGGTATTTGGATATCCTGAAGGTGTACAAACTCATCATGTCAGGAACCAAACTATTTCTGACTTACTAACTTGGTTTAACACTAGGGACACTCGCTTAGTCACCCAGGCTGAAGACCAAGGGTTAAGGTGGCACTTTCTCCTCCTCCTCTGCTGCCCTCCAGACTGCTTCAGTGGCCGCATCCTGTCCATTCATCCGTCTCTTTATCTCTATTGCCGCATTTCCATGCCATTTCTTTTTAACTCCCCTCAATGGTGATACCACAGGGTCTGTGTCATCTCCCACTGGATAAAAGAAATCTAACCACAGAAATATGTTCCTTATTGTGGAAGTTAGGGGTTTGGATTCTTGAGCTCTGCCCCAGACACAGAGATTTAACCCTGCAGAGTCTGCTCTGGGTTTTACAAACAGCACTTTCTCAACACTTAATTCTCCTTCTCTTCCTCCATGACCTTTAAGTTTGTTTGTTTGTTGTTTGTTTTTACTATACTCCTTTTTCTATTTTTAAACAGCTTTACTGAAGTATAGTTGATATACTTAATTTTATGAGTTTGGGCATAGGCGTATACCCATGAAACTATCACCATGAGCAAGGTAATGAACATTCATCACCTCCAAAAGTTTCCTTATGGCCCCCTTTTTTGAGGGTGAGAGCACAGCACAAAATCCAGCCTAAGTTTTTAAGGGCACAATGTAATAAGCTTCAATTGTTTCACTAATTTTAAAGAGATGACCAGGTAAGTTTACAAAGGTATGAAATGATTTGAGCCTACTTAGACTCCCTGTTGGAGTGATGAAAAGATTTAACTTATTTATTTTAAAAAATATTAGAAGAGGAAGTGCTACTTTAAGATAATGGAAGGCACAGGTATTTATCTCTGATTATTTAAAATAATTTAAATCTTGGTTCATCCATATTTTAAAGAGCACCTTGCCTTTGCAAAAGAACAGGAAAATGTGGTGACATTCAAACTTTTGTCAGCGTTTTCAAATTATCAACAAGTTAAAAAAAAAAAACAGTTGGTTCTGAATTGTGAGCTAAATATATGCCACCTGTAATATTTGCCTAAATAGTGTACATTCAGAATGGAATATTGTTTAATCTCTTTTAACTTGCAAAAAACCTTTCTTTTTTCTGAAAAGACACTTAAACTTTTGGTGTTGGCTACATATGAAAATATGTCAAACACCCATATTCGACATCTCTAGATATTCAAAACTAATTATTCCTTAATTTGCATGTGAAAGCAAATTACAATCTAATAGACCATTTCCCTAGCAAACCTTTCTTTAGCTTAATGAGCAGAATGAGGAAGCCTATTACGACCTGATTAAAAAGTCTCCATGTGATGCAATGGGTTACTGCTTACATATAACATGATCAGAAGGGAGACCACAAAGATATGAGTGCTCTTATTGACAACAGGGAGCTGAGCTCATGCCTGTCCATTTAGTATTTTATTTTAATTCATGTCAGCCCAGAAGGATCAATAGCTAATTGGTGTCTTATGTATTACATGTGGGTACTTTAATTCTGGATGGAAATTCATCAGCAACTTCCAGTTGATGAGATGACCATTCAGAATTGGAAGGACTAGGCAATGGCAACCCACTCCAGTACTCTTGCCTGGAAAATCCCGTGGGCGGAGGAGCCTGGTGGGCTGCAGTCCATGAGGTCGCTGGGAGCTGGACACGACTGAGCAACTTCACTTTCACTTTTCACTTTCATGCATTGGAGAAGGAAATGGCAGCCCACTCCAGTGTTCTTGCCTGGAGAATCCCAGGAACGGGGGAGCCTGGTGGGCTGCCGTCTCTGGGGTCGCACAGAGTCGGACACAACTGAAGCGACTTAGCAGCAGCAGCAGGCTACATTTAATCATTACAAATGTCCAATTGTATTATCCCACTTTCCAGATAATGCATGGAGTGTTAACCCAACCTAAATTCTGTTGTTGTTCAGTCACTAAGTCATGTCCGACTCTTTGCAAGCCCATGGACTGCAGCATGCCAGGCTTCTCAGTTGGCCAGAGTGGAATATGGCCAGTGTATCATTTAGCTGTTGCCATATAATGCTGTATAACAAACCATGCTAACACTCAGTGATTTACTTAGTGTAGGTCAGTCTGGGGATTGGCTGCTCTAGGCTGGGCTCAGCTGGGCTGGCTCCAGCATTCGAGTTTCATTCAGGTCTGCTCCATGTGTGTTCTGGGAACACTGGGCTGCCTGGGGCATAGATTTTCCTGGTGGAGATCGAAAGATCGCAAACTGACATGTAGAAACACAGGATACTTCTTGAAATCTAGGCGGAAATGGTCACATGGTCACTTCTACCCCCTGGCCAAAGCAAGTCATTTGGGAAAAGTAATGCATTCTGTCACAGCTACTGTGCATTGGGATTTTTTAAAAAAGGAATGGTTGTTCAAAACGGGTTACCTCTTCCTCATGTGCCTATATTTTTAAAGTAAATATGTTGCTCTTCATTGAATGGATCAAGCTAAAATTACCTCACAATTGCCCTTTACCTTTCTCATTCTCTAAATGATTCTCATTCTCTAGATGATTCCATATCTTCCTTTCCATCCACTTTCTAAAATACAAAACTTACCATGTCCATTTTCTGCTCAGAAAAAAGCATTATTGAGTCCCTGTTTTCCACCGATAGAGCTCAAATCCTTGGCTGGCTTCAAAATATCCTTCACAATATATTGACTGTCTCCTCTATCAGGCTCTGTCGGATACTCTCTTTTCTTTCTCCCATCTCTGTGAATTCTTATTCATTTGTCAGAGCCCAGCTGAAACTTTACAACTTCTGTGTACCCTTCACTCATTCCCTGGAGAGTTTTCTGCCTCCTTATCTGTAGTTTCCTAGCATGTTAAACATATGTCAACATGGCACTTACGATAATACATTGGAAGTGGTCACTCACATGTCTATTTTTCTACTAGCCTGTGAAATCCTTGAAGATAGGGTCCATGTCGTCTTAATTTTCTATCCTTAGCACTTCTCTCTATGCCTGTAACGTGGTAGATTTCAGATAAGATGGTTTGATTGATTTGAAGGAGATTTTTTTTTAATTACTTTTTTTAAGAAATAAAAATGGCCATAGCACAAGTAGATATGTTCAGTCTTACTAATAATTAGATGAACTACAAAAGAACAAACCAAAGTTGCAGAAGATGCCATTTTTATTTTTCAAATTGGTGGTTATGTTTTTAAAAGCTAAAACATAGTTTGTAAGGATATGGCTATCTGGAATTGCTTATGAGAGTTTTTTTTTTAATTTTATTTTATTTAACTTTACAATATTGTATTGGTTTTGCCATATATCAACATGAATCTGCCACAGGTATACATGTGTTCCCCATCCTGAACCCTCCTCCCTCCTCCCTCCCCATACCATTCCTCTGGGTCGTCCCAGTGCTCCAGCCCCAAGCATCCAGTATCATGCATCGAACCTGGACTGGCGACTTGTTTCATATATGATATTATACATATTTCAATGCCATTCTCACAAATCATCCCACCCTCTCCCTCTCCCACAGAGTCCAAAAGACTGTTCTATACATCAGTGTCTCTTTTGCTGTCTCATATACAGGGTTATTGTTACCATCTTTCTAAATTCCACATATATGCGTTAGTATACTGTATTGGTGTTTTTCTTTCTGGCTTACTTCACTCTGTATAACAGGCTCCAGTTTCATCCACCTCATTAGAACTGATTCAAATGTATTCTTTTTAATAGCTGAGTAATACTCCATTGTGTATATGTATCAAAGCTTTCTTATCCATTCATCTGCTGATGGACATCTAGGTTGCTTCCATGACCTGGCTATTATAAACAGTGCTGCGATGAACATTGGGGTACACGTGTCTCTTTCAATTCTGGTTTCCTCAGTGTGTATGCCCAGCAGTTTTTTAGAGATTTTTATTATGTTTCAAAATACTTAACAATATTCATATGTGTTGACTCAAAATAGATGTCAAATAATGTATCAAATGGAAATAGAGATGTGAAAAAATTTTATATAGAGTCATTGATTGTGGCATCATTTATAATAGGGAAAGATAGAATATTCTAAATTTATAATAATATGAGATGGAGTAGGTAAATCACAGTGTACATAAGACACTGGCCTAGAAAATCTGCAGTTATTAAGAGAGAGAGTTAATAAAATGGGATAAATGTTTACTACAGATTTTCCAATAGATAAATTAGGTTGTAAAATAGCATACAGAATACATTATATGATGCCAACTTTGTTAAATATAATGGGTTATTGATATTTGCATCCTATCTGAACAGAAAAGTGAACTTGAAGGAAATATAGCTAAATATTAACTGGTTACATCTAGGTGTCATAATCACAAGGTGATCTTGATTTATTTTTGTGCTTTTGTCCAAGTTTCCAAATTTTCCGTAAAGAGCATACATAACATTTATGGTAAGTGAAAAGATCTAAAAAGATTTTTCTTAACATATAATTATGATACAGTAACTTGTATTGTTAAGTGGGCTTGTGAGAACTGCAAATTATTGATTATACATAACACTTTATTTTATATGTGAGTTGTGCTACTTTTGAGCCTTTACTTTTGTTTATTTTTAGAATAGCTTTCATTTTTCTTCTGTAATTAACTAAGAACTGAAATGAATTTTCTGAATAGAATAGTTCTTAATATAAATGCAAAATCTTGTTTTCTCTAATGTAATTGTACCTGAGTGAAAGTAACTGCAACAAGGACTATAAAGGAAGACAAAGTAGGAATATGATGTATAATTTCCCTTTGCATAATTGTAACTCTGAAGAACGCATGCTCTCGGCAGAAAGGTAATTTAAATTGTATCACAACAAATGCCATATTTTAAAATAGAAACTATCCATCATGCACTGAGTAAAGCTGGTAGCGACGTGTAAGTCTCAAGGATATACTGAAAATTCCTCCGTGAGGAATTTTCCTCCATTAAAATTCCTCCATTAAAAATAAATTGGTTGGTTTAATTCTAGCACACGCTGAAATAAAGTCTAAGTGACATAATATAATTTTTAAGTGCATAAAATTACTAATTGTGCATTTAGGGGGGGAAAATGATATAAGATAACAAGAAACATTGCAAGTTTTTTATTATAGAAATATTGAGACCTTTACCATGTAAATAGAACAATATAATAAACTCCATGTATCCATCATGGGCACTATTCTTTTTTTGGCACAATCTCTCTTTGGAGCATAATTTTTAAAATCTGAAACAATACTGAGTACCTACTTTTTGGCTTCATCTTATGGGAAAAACTAGTTTTGAACAAAAGTGAACATTTTAGTGGTTGTAGACTGCAGATTTTCCTTCCTTATGTTGGGGTTATGTCCTGATAAACCCATCATAAATCGAGAATATCATAAGTTGGTAACACATTTAATTCACCTAACCTACCTAACATCATGGCTTTCCAGTTGGCTCAGTGATAAAGAATCTGCCTGCCAAGCAGGAGACACAGGTTCGATCCTGGGTTGGGAAGATCCCCTGGAGAAGGAAATGACAATCTGCTCCAGTGTTCTTGCCTGGGAAAACCCATGGACAAAGGAGAATGGCGGGCTACTGTCCACAGAGTCGCAAGGAGTCGGACACAACTTAGCAAGTAAACAACAGCAACCTAACATCATAGCTTAGCCCAGCCCACCTTAATGTGCTTAGAACACTTACATAGAATACTTCAAAAATATATTGACTATCCAAACGGTGTAAACTAGATTTTTTATAGAACACTTTGAAATTGTTATTTTGATTGATTGCTTTGTTTTCCAGGCACCTATTTTAAGACAGGTGCCGTCTTAGAATGAGATGAGATGGTGAATGAGATGGCTAAGGAAACCCACCTTTAAAGCACAAAGTTTTCTCCAGCTCTTTCCTACTGGAGAGAGAAGAGAAGCCTTTCGCTGAGGAAGTTTTGAGTCTAGCTTCCTTTCCCGTGCTTGTGCAGGCCCTTTCTCCACCCAGCTCAGCTAGCAGAGTTAGGACGGTGCCTTCTCCCAGACTGTCTCAAGAATCACCCGTCATTTCCTCAAGAAGAGGAGCAAATACAAGGTTGAAACAATCCCCCAGGGCAAAGCAAAAGAATGACTGTGACATGAGCAATTATAGTAAACACTGAAAAATGGTGTCTATCTGGGCTCTAATGTTCTCCCCCTTGTAGTAATTTTTCACAGGTTCAACTTCCTGCGGTCCAGAGGGAATGAGCCCACATGTGCCTTATCTGTGGGCAGCAGGAGCTTGAGCAGCAGATAGCTTCCCCTGGTTCCTAGTGATTTTTTGGAACTCGGGAGGGAATTTTGTAAACCCAGTTGGTCTGGTTACTCTATCTATGCGTCACCCCTATCTCTTTTCAGACATAAATCTCCAGGCTGGCTTCAGGTTACCAGGTCCTTTCTTCCCTCAACTGCCCAGCCAGCCCCTTACCCTTCAAGCTCCAAGGAAGAACTATAGCAGGGTTAGAAACACACACACAGCAGAGTCGAGACAGAGATCTCCTTTTCCCACAACTGCTGGATTAATAAGTTGTAGCAGTGATGCTTTGACTGCTTACCGTGTGCTTTGCCCTGCTGTGACTGTTCTATGCACATTATCTCATATACGCCTCACCACCTAATTCATGGACTAGGTGCATTTTATCTTTGAGGTGTAGATGAGGAAACTGGGACAGATAATTTTGATTACTTGCAACAGGTGCAGAGCCTCTAAAATGGCAGGTTGGCAGTGATGCTCACTTGAGTCGCTCTAGCCTCAGAACTTGTGTCCACCAACAGGGCCGCCTCTCCCAAGACACAAAAAATAGCCATGGAGCTCACAGGCAGCATCCATGGAATCATTCTTTTCTGGTGCAGAAAGAGTGGTGAATTTTGAAATGCTCTATTTGTGGCAAAAATGCAGTCCAGTGGCAAAGCTACAAACAGTGAGAGCCCAAATTCAAACTTGGATTCTCTAACTTTAGAGTCCACACCTTAAACCACCACACTTTAAAAGCTTGGTAAAGCAAAAGGGTGTGGTTTTCTCAGGAAGTCATGTGGATGAGATGATGCCCTTCCAAAGACAGCAGCTTTGATTCATAAGGGTTTGGATAGAAAGTCAAGCTTTTGTGGCTTTTCCTGCCTTAACAGATTATTAAATAAAGATAAGATGTATAGCTCTGGACTGATTTTGATTTTTTGAAGTGATTTTTCTCTATTAATATAGTCCCATAAAGTCAATAATAAAGACATTACTAAAAGTCAGAAAAAGAAAATAGAAGCTAAGACCATCTATAATCCTACCATTTTGACAAAACTATATTTTTGTGCATTTCTCTGCTTGGTCTTTCCTTCAAATCTGAATGAATACTTTGCTGGGTAAAGTATTCCTAGTTGCAGGCTTCCCCCCAACCCCACCCACCCACCCCGCCCCCCGCCCCGACCCCGCGGCCTTTCATCACTTTGACTAAGTTGTGCCAATACTCTCTGGCCTGAAAAGTTCCTGCTGAAAAGTTAACTGAACAAATTATTGGAGTTCCCTTGTAGGTAACTAGTTCTTTTCTCTTGCTGCTTTAAATAGTTTCTCTTTGTCTTTAATTTTTGCTGTATTAATTATAATTTGTCTTGGTGTGGCTTTCAGCATCATAGCTGGGTTTGTGCTAAAGCCCTTGATGCTTCTCCCTGGTGTGACGCACAAGTACCAAGAGAAAACACTGGATCCCCAAACCCCGAAGGAAATTAGTCTCATTACTGCGCTAAATTCGTGTTCCCATCCAGAAGAAGGCTTCAGCTGCAATTGCACATGGCAGCTAATTTACTAAACAGAGTGTGTTTTGCTTGGTATCAGCTTTTATTCTGACTTCTGGAACAAGATGATCACCTGTGGCCTTAATTGCATGTGCAACGTGACAGTCAAAATGGGCTTTGAGTAATCTCTTGGCAGTGTCATCAGCAGAGAGGAAATTCTTCCCTGAGTTGAACTTTGATTCCATGTGACAGATCCCAGAGAGTTTCTTCTTCTTCTTTTTTTTTTTTTTTTGGACGGTGACCTCAATATGAGTCAGTGATGTGATGCGTCTATAAAAAGAGAAGAGAGAGGGGGAGAGTGAGAGAGGGAAGTGGGGAGAGATACTACTCAAAACTCAATAGTGGCATATCATGTGAAAGTGAGGCATGTTGGTCGCTGTGCTTGTTGGAATCCACCTACAGAACTGGGGCATATCTATTATAGAAACCTAAGTGTAAGAGATGATTCTCTATACAGGGACGAAACAGTAGGACACCTGCGTACTAGACTTCAATTACTTTTGTGTTTGCCGAGCACCTTCTCCTTTCTGCCACTGACGATTTTAAGCAATTCTACTTGAACTTTCAAATATGTGCCTCTGTTGTTCCAACAGGTATCTATAGCAACTCAGCCAAGCAGATCTCTAATCGCCTGGGCTAGGTGATTGATCTAATGATGCATGTTTGACCCACACAGGGCAACTGAGAGCACTTTGGGGGAAGTAATTTGAAAGTTGCTGAGTATCAGCCATTTACACTCCTCTGAAATAATTAGTTCCAGAGGCTAAGTGAGCCTGAAACCGTGGGTTTCAACTTTCCTCCATATGGATGTAGTGAGTTGAATTTAAAAGCCCAACAGAGACAAGAAATGGAGAATGAAAGAGAGAGAGATGTGAAAAGGGAGTCAAGAGAGAGACCTGATGGAGTTATTTAAGTTCCTGGATCCAGGTGTACCAAAAGTTCACGCCTGAGACTTCCCAGTTACATGCACCAATACATTCTCTATTTGTTTAAACAAAGTCAAGTTCACTTTACCTTTAGAGAGGCTTAACTTATGGAGCCTGCAAATCCCATGTGTGAGGAGTTGTTTAAAGACAAAGGCAACCTTTACTGAGAAAACAATGAGGCTTGATGGTGACGGGGTGGAGCAGGAAGACTCACTTCAAGTGTGTCCAGATTTACAGTGTGGAAGAAGGTGTTCTCATGTTCTTGTCATTCTGGGGGCAGCACTAGGAACAGTCGTGTAAATGGCTGAGCAAGGGTGGCAGAGGTGGTAAGGCAGACACACAGATGTTAGCCTGGTGGAGCCCAGGCACCCACTCTAATTCTGCCCCTTTCAAACCTTGCTCAAATCAGTCAACTCTGCAGACTCTGTTTCCTCATTTATGCAATGATTATGATACTCTCTGCCCCACTTCTCTCTCTGTGTCAAGTGGAAATGGCATATATTTATTGAGTACCTACTTTGTGTCGGTGCTATAATAGGCATTAAGGACCCAGGGCTGAACAAGGAAGACAAAGTCTGTGTCTTCATAGGGCTTCGAGTCTGTAGTTGGTGGTAGTGAAATGGATTATTAATGAACGCCGCAATCAACGTGTGAATGTAGAATTAGCACTGTGATGGGGGTGAAGGAGAAGTGTGGAGGCTGTGATAGCCTGTGGAGGGGCAGCTGACCAGTCAGGGGACACAGAAAAGGAGTTCAGGCCTGAGCTGGTGCCTGAAAAGTCCAGACGAGTTTAAGGAGTCAGGGAAATGTTCTTGGCAAAGGGACCAACATGTGGTGAAATGAAGGGATTAAAAAAGAAAAGAAAGCCAGAGTGGGCTGGGTTGGAGTTCCCGGAGGGAGCTTGGTGTAAATCAGGTTGGAGGGGTAGGTGTGGAACAGATCTATACAGCTTGCTGGAGGCCAAACAAGGGAGTGTTTTGGTCCAGTTAAAGGGAAATGGAGAGCCAAGGAGAGATTAACTAAGGATAGGCATATTTGCAACATTCCTGTGGCTGGTGGAGTATGGGTTGAAGGGGGACTAAAATGGATGTGATACACATTATTCAAGAACTATTTATAAAATTACACTGAAAGAGCACGAATGCTCTACCAATGGGTCAACAGCACCATGGTGATGATGATGAATTATTGTTGCTGTTGTTTAGTTGCTAAGTCATGTCTGACTTCTTTACAACCCCGTGGACTGTAGCCCGCCAGGTTCCTCTGTCCATGGAATTCTCCAGGCAAGAATACTGGAGTGGGTTGCCATTTCTTACTCCAGGGCATCTTCCCAACCCAGAGATTGAACTCGAGTCTCCTGCATTGGCAGGCAAGTCCTTTACCACTGAGCCACCAGGGAAACCCTGATAAATAGCTACCTTTAAACTGAGAACTTTGTGTATAATAACATCTACTCCTCAAAACAATGCTCAGAGGTACAACTTGTTTTTAAGACTGTTCCATAGATTCAAAAACTCAGCGTTAGTTTGCAACTTGCTTAAAGTCATGTATGAAGTGGAAGAACTGAGATGAGAGCCTGAGTTTATGCAATTATTGTAAGTAGGTGTCTCTATACCTGAGATCTCATTGCATTGTATCCATACCCTCCTTAACCTTCTAAAACTTAATATATTTTAATGATTTGCAGAGTGGACTAGACCACACCTTGACAAGAGCATTTGTTTCTTCCATCCTTCGCTCCCACCATTGCTTCCTTTCCTTCTCTTCTCTATCCTTCCCTTCTTTCCCCCTTTCTTTCCTCCCTTTGATTTTCACTATCACCTAAGATATACCAAATGCATCAGAGGTGCTCAGTGGTATATTTCCCAATGGCTGACTGAGAGAATTAATGTACGCTGAGGCAAGGGCTCCCTGTGTCTCGAAACATGGAGCTCAAGGTCAGCAGGTTTCTGTTTAGGCATTCTAGGGAGAGTACCTGGATTCACTCAAAGATCAGATTAAGAATCCTCAAGGATCTTTTATAACAAAGAGCAAACTGACTCTCATCCGAAATACCTGTGTGTGCTTTCTGGAGGACAGAGGCTCAGCTGAGTGAATGGAGGTCACCCCCAAGACAGAGCTACTCTTGGTGGGGGTGCAGGGAGCAGAAAACAGAGATCAGAAAGCAGTTGGTTGTGGAGCAAGGGGAGTGCCTGTGGCCAGAAACAAGAATACCGTAAGCAGAATAAGGAAACAAGCCAGGTACTGATCTAAATGAGTTGAAGTTTCCTGAACCTTCAGGAAGGATGTTTAGTCCTTAAGAGAGCAGGGCCTGAGTGTGTGTCTCAACCAGCCTCTGTCTTTATCAGGTGGATCAATGCTCATTCTCTGTTTTTCCGGGAGCTTATGAGTTATTTCTCTTGTGGGCCTGCATGAGAGGCGTTCCTCCACTTGCTCCCCCTCCTCAGGTCTGAGTGTTGCTAGACTATCTCTCTGGCACACGAATAAGAAGAGTCCAAGGGCTCCCCTGAAAGCTGAGCTCAGTGCTGCTTACAGTCCTCTTAAGAAGGCTTTCAGATGGAGGAAAAAGCCTCAAAAATCATGACTTCTGTTTTCTTGATAAGGAAAATGGGACAATGTCTGAAAGAATGCTGGCAACTGATCAGGGTTGAACAGAACAGCAAGGAGAAATTCCCTAAGTCCACTTGGAGCTTGTTAGCATTGAGAATTGCAAAAGATTGGCTTAAGCTGATTCCTTTTCCCAAAAGCATAGGGAGATTTGATTTCCACTTTTCTGTTATGGTTGCTGCTGCTGCTGCTGCTGCTAAGTCGCATCAGTCGTGTCCGACTCTGTGCGACCCCATAGACGTACATCCTTTTGGCAAATACTTACCAAGAATTTTAATGTCAAGATTGGTCACTTAAAACAAGGGTCTTCAAATATTTTCATTTAAACACGTAAGAGAGCGTTAAAGTCACTCAGTGGTGTCTGACTCTTTGTGACCCCATGGACTATCCAGTCCATGGAATTCTCCAGGCCAGAATACTGGAGTGGGTAGTTCTTCGCTTCTCCAGGGGATCTTCCCAACCCAGGGATTGAACCCAGGTCTCCCACACCGCAGGTGGATTCTTTACCAGCTGAGCCATCAGGGCAGCCCATAAGCTTCAAACTGTAACACTGATAGAATGGGAGACAGTCATCAGCGATTTGCAAAACTGTGGTTCTGGTCCTCTTGCCAGCCAGCTCAACTTCTCCCATCCTCCTTCTTTCTGAGCATCTCTCCTGCCCACTGCTTAACTGTATGTTATCCTGAGCACGTGTTGTTACGTACAAAGCCAGGTGTGTACCAACTAGTGTCCCCATGACAGACAAGAGAAAGAAAAGTTCATGGTCAGGGATGGCTCTGTGGGCCTGTGACTTGTGCGGCTGCTTAGTGTCCTCTGCTCCGAAGGAGACTCTGTGTTTGGAGGTTAATTTCACCATCTTGAAATTCTTTTGTTTAAAATTTATTTAGGTTTAATTGAAGGATAATTGCTATACAATATTGTGGCCTTTTTTTTTTTTTTTTTACCAAACATCCGTATGAATCAGTGGTAGGTATACATACCTACATGTCCTCTCCTTCTTGACCCTCCCTCCCACCTCCCACCCCATCCCACCCCTCTAAGAGGTTGTCACATGGCCCAAGTTTGAGTTCCTTGGGTCGTACAGTAAAGTCCCTCTGGCTATCTATTTTATGTATTCACCATCTTGAAATTCTTAATAGATTTTTTTGTGTGTGTCTCTATGTTTTGTAAATGAAATCTGATGGGACACCAGAGCACGGTCTGGGGCTTGGAGCCTCATTTCTCTGGCCGCCCCGCTTCCTGTAGCTTCCTCGTCCATCTCCCCGAGCTGGGTTCTTGGCTGCCTGCTCGCTGACCCTGCCCAGGTCCCGCTGCACTGCACGGCCGCCGGCAAGCTCCAGGGCAAGTGTGTCTGTCAGCTGTGTGTCTTCTTGCAGAAGCGAAAGGCAGAGCTCCAGGTGCCTGGGAGGGCTTATACTCGCCCCATGAATATCTTTGCCTGGGGGAGCGTGACATTAAATAGCAAAGAAAAAACACTATGACAGGTTCAGAGAGAGATGGTGGAAAAAAAGGAAAAGAAAATGTTTGCCTGTTTTTTGAGCAAGACACCCCACATTTTTGTTTTACACCTGAAGTCCTACAAGAGTTATATGATCATCCCTACTCACAGCCTTTTGTTTATCATGTTGAGGGTGGGTGAGTAGGTGAGAAATGTGGGTCTACCCACATGTGAGTATAGAAAATCATTCTTCTGTCTCAAGGGCCAAAAACCTGGACCCTGTAGGCCAGCACTGCTCTCCACTGGCATAGCTTGTTGGTTGTATCTGTCTCCTAGAAACATACTGGCTAAAACACCCTCAAATAATGACCATGTCTAAACAGCTATTCCTCTAAAAACTCTGCTGCCAGATTTGGTGAAAACAAGATGATGACTGAAATTAACAGGATGTTCCCCAGAACAGCAGCATGGGAAACAAGATGTTATTTACAGTATAAACTAACAAGGCAGGCCATGACAATCGATACTCGCCCCTCCTCTCTGCCAAATCTCTTCTCATTATGTAGATAGGACGGCCCGAGGTGTGAGAACAATGAATAGAATAATAGCTGGAAATGTAATGGAGCTAATAGTGGATTTCTCCAGACTGTCAACTTCTGTTCAAAGATCCTGGCAGTGAAGAACAGAGAGCAGTATGTAGAAAGGAAGGCTTTCTTCCTGCTTTGGTGTGCTCCTTCCTGCAGGCTCCTTTTCCTCTCTCACCCCCACCACAGCCCATGTGTCTAGAACAATCTCCTGTGCAATCCCTCACTTCCTAAACAACTTGGCCCAGAATCTTATTTTGAATAGATTTTTGCACCTTTCGTGATTGGTTGATGCAAGTCTAAACTGATGGAAGCCCTAACTCTAAAACAAGTAATGTGACTCTTCCTTTTGAAAATGTCCAATTCTCAGTCATTGATCACTTGTTTGAAAATAGCAAACACCTACTCAAACAAGCCTAAGAAAAACAGGGAATTATTGAGAGGACACAAGTTCAGGAAGTTCAGCCGGACCTTCCAAAGGACCAGAACTACAAGGCAGACTATTGGGTCCTGGAGACCCCAGAGTCCTGATTGGCAGCATGTGCCTGTTTCTGTGGCAACTACCTCCAGTGTGGCTGATTTCAAGCTACCAACATGACATCACTTAATGCGAAGTAGAGAAGAGATGCATAGTTACACACCATTTTAGTATTTCTATCATAGCCAGGTCTCCCACATTGCAGGCGGATTCTTTACCAGCGGAGGCACCAGGGAAGCACAAGAATACTGGAGTGAGTAGCCTATCCCTTCTCCAGCAGATATTCCTGGCCCATGAATCAAACCAGGGTCTCCTGCATTGCTGGTGGATTCTTTACCAGCTGAGCTACCAGGGAATCCCTTAGATAAAATAGAACAGCAGTTCGTTGTTGCTCAGTTGCCAAGTCATGGCCAAGTCACGTCTGACTCTCTGTAACCCCATGGACTGCAGCATGCCAGGCCTCCCTGTCCCTCACCATCTCCTGGAGTTTGCCCAAGTTCATGTCCATTGCATCAGTGATGCCATCCAACCATTTCATCCTCTGTTACACTCCGTTCCTTCTGCCTTCAGTCTTTCCCAGCATCAGGATCTTTTCCAATGAGTCGGCTCTTCACATCAGGTGGCCAAAGTATTGGAGCTTCAGCATCAGTCCTTCCAGTGAATATTCAGGGTTGATTTCCTTTAGGATGTACTGGTTTGATCTCCTTGCTGTCCAGGGGACTCTCCAGCACCACAAGAGTCTTTTCCAGCACCACAGTTTGAAAGCATCAATTCTTCAGTGCTTTGTTTTCTTTATGATCCAACTCTCACATCGTACATGACTACTGGAAAGACCATAGCTTTGACTATACAGACCTTTGTCCACAAAATGAAGTATAGACATAAGTAATCATAAGAGCAGAGATAATAATAAAATATAGTAAAGTAATTAAGAAATGATATATTTTGTGTATTTATTAGCTTTGCTTTCAAGATAATTTGTTTAACCATAGCGCAAATAATTAAATTTTTAATAACATCTATGGTTAATATCTGGGTTCACAAAAGTCCTAAAAATTTAATAGTCAACTCTTGGTAACAGTACATTTTGGCTCCCACATATCATTGTTTCCTTATGGGGCTTGGAGAGCAGCCTTTGTGAGAAGAAGACACAATGCGGAATGGGCTGAGTGTGTTGAAGGAAATGACTAGAAGGAGCAAATGGTCTGTCTCTAAAGTTCAGTCTCTTCCCAGATATTTTATTTTGGCATAATTCAGAGTCAGTATATAACTCTATGTGAAAAAAAAAAACTGGAATCTGTTTTTGTCTTTGTTTTTCTCTGACCCCTCTGAACATCTCTTGTCTGGTTCTTCTTCCTATCCCCTAACTGGAGGCTCTATACTCTGTCTTTGAACATCATTTATCCTCTCTGTGTTGAAAGCACTGAAGTCTAAGAAACTGGTGTCACTCCTCTGCTGAGCTTCAGGCCTATATATTTAAATTAACTATTTCCTAGACGCCGCCACATGGATGTCCTACCATCACCGTGAACTCAAGGCATCTAAAACAACTGTGTGTCTCCCTCTAAAAACATCCTTCCTAAGCAAGTGACCATGTTCTATAATGTGAGGCACAGCCTCTGAGTCTAGTGCCAACTTGTATCCCTAATTTGACTTTGTTACTTTGGGCAAGCCATTGATCTTTCCTGATCTCAGTTTTACAATCAGATGAATGGGATTGACTTTGAGTAATGGTCTGTATGTCATACTCCAAGAGACCTTGATTTTGTGGGTCTGCCTCAGAAGTGATCCAAGCAACAAGAAAAGAAAGACTCTAGTGGAGTCCCATGCACCCCACCCTCCCTTCAGCCAGGAACACTCCTCTTTCATTCTTTTTATAAGTTAAAGTTCCATGAACTATTTCTTCTATGAAGCAGTTATCCAGGAACCTTTATGAATCACCAAACTGGATGATCCGTTAGGTCTCTTACAGGTCTAAGCATTCCATGATTCTTCAGTTAGTGCTATGTTTCTGTTGGCTTCAGAACTACTGGAATGACAGCTCAAGACTGCAGAACTGCCCTCTGCAGTTCATTGCATAGGGTTAAGGGTGGGAAACTCCCCAACTTTGTATGTCGTCTATAGTCACTCTAAGGCCTGACATTTGATTCTCCTTCAGGGTTCTACAAAACCCTTTTATGTCTATTTCTGTCCCAGGTCCTAAAATATAAATTTTAACATGCTATGCTTTTCCTTGCCTCTCATTTCCAAATACAAATGGACCCTCATTGATAATCATCACTGAATAATGAACAGATGATGGCTGAATGAGTGACTGAATGCATACTACCAAGGAAAATTACTGTTTCGAATTCATTTCCGGGCCTGAACTTTAGGAGAGTCAATATTTGTTGCATATTAAATAAGCCAGTTGTTGAATCAACCTTTCTAACCAGCTTCCCATTTTCTGAAAAAGAGGTAAGTTCCTTGTGAGAATTGTATGAGGTTCCTAAGAATTGCCATGAAAAGCTCATTTTGCTTTCTCTAATGCTAAGTATTATCAGGCAGAGACAAGGCTTTGGCACAAAGGTAGACAGTCAGCCATTCTCTCTCTATTCAGGGCTGTTGGATCAATATTTGTTATCATTTGATTTATTTATTCATTTATTTAAGTTTCTAAGCAGCTCTGCCTTTTGTTGTGATGATGATACGGCAAAATGCAAAACAGCTTCTGACAAACCTTTGCTGTCTAGACTCTCGATAATGATCTCTAAAAGCCAACTCATTTCATTTGCATCCTTTTATTAATAATACACCCCCCAAACCTCTACTAGTGCTTGTCACAGTCAGTGGGTACTTCATGAGCCAAGAGAGCATAGGAGGGTATTTTTGGTTCATTATTGGGTTTCTGTAATTGAAATGACATTTTGTGAGAGCACTCCTGTATTTTAAGGGGAAACTCAAACCAATGCAGTAGTTTCCAAGTCCTCATTACTATAACATGAAAAAGAAATTTGTTAGAAGTGTGTGTGTGTGTGTGTATACACATACGCTCACACACTTACACAGGCATGCACATACGTTGGCATGGATAGGCCTAATAAAAAGTAGCCAGTGTTCTGTTTGTTCCAAATACAGTTGGTCCTATTGGGACTCAATAGACAATTAACCACGGTCTGCAGCCCTCCTCCAACCTTCCCCCTTTCTCTGATGCTTGAGGCTTACCCACAGGCCTCCAAGGATGTGGCCTGTGCATTCAGCCCCAGATGAAGGCTCATGGGGGCAGAGCATTTACAAGCCTTCTCTTCTGACCCTCTAGTTAGATGGCGGTGATTGCATGGAGAGAAAACCAGGGAATAACAAAGGAAACTGCTTAAGCAAGTTGTGTTCGGGAAGATTAGAGAAGGGAGTGCACAGAAGGATTAATTTGAAGTCTCTGAGGAAGTAATTGTGTTCAAATAATAGTTTTTCTTGTAGCCACATTTTCTCAGGTTGGTCATTTCTGATGGAGCCTCCAATTTTCTAAAATCTTTTAAAACTTAGATTCTGGCTTTCTTCCTTCACTTTTCCTTATTTCTATTTCCTCATTCAGGTGCAGCATTCATTTATTCATTCATTCATGTATTCACTCAACTGAAGTTTACTGATGGTTAAGATGAATAAAACCCCTGATTTCCAAGATGTGAAGACAAAACCAAACCAAACTGCAAACCAAAGCAATTTGGGGAATTTGCTTTGGAAATTGGCTTGCAAATGGAAATCCATTGTGGCATGGCTGACCTTTAGGTGGTAGGGGCATCGCATGGCCTTATTGGATGTTTAGTCATTTGTTCAGATTAAATGCCTTGTTAAATATTTTGCATGCCAAAATTGTGGTAAGAGTTATGGTAGGGACATAAGTACAGTGAAGAAAACATGGAGCTAGTTGTTAAAATTACAGTAGGTCTCAGAGACAAGCAGGAAGACTTTACAGTTGGGTAGCTTCTGCTTGGGCAGAAACCAAGTCTCAGAGCCTTCAAAGTGGGGGAAGTTGCATGAGTACAGGCTGAAGGTAGTACAGCAAGTGGTATTTTCGAATTTAACCAGGTCCAGGAACTTAGTTTGAAATGTTCAGTGTTTAACCTCTATCAAGGAAAGGTTTTGATGAGGCGGCTTGTAAAAGTTGCATACTTTTCATATGTTACTAGGGCAGCTTGGCCAAGAACCTAGATGTGGATGTATTGTCTGCCAGTTAGACATAGCCAAAAAAAAAATTAGGGAAAGAGGAGAGGGCACCATGTTCCCAAATGGACAAGTGAAAACTGATATCCTCCTGATAGGAAGAGAACTGATGTTTCATGGTAATCTCTAGTAATAACATTAATAGCCACCATTGTTGATCGCTTACCACAAACAGAGCACCCTGTGAAGTCCCCCCATGCTCTGCCTCCCTTAACCTGCCTGGAAACAGAGATGATTAAGCTGTGTTTTAGCAGTTCCTTGCCCCAGTCACTTAGCCTCCTCTGGCCTCAGTTTCCCCTTCTGCAAATGGAGATCACAGGAGACTATGGGGAACATTAAATGAGACAGTGCTTGTTATGTGCTTAGTATGGTGTCAAGCAGTGAGTAGATAGGTCAGTGAATATTAAAGTATTGGCTAGTATTAGCACGCCTCTCCTCCTCTTACAGATAAGGAAACAGGCTCAAGAAGACCATTCTAGATATGACCGATAGCTGAGGGAAAACTCCCAGAAAATCACGCTCTTGTGAGTACATATTAGAACAGAGAATCATCTGGTGCTCAGAGTGATGGCCAAAACAACTCTTACCTTTATGTGACCATCACCTTGCCATTACTACATGATTTCATTTGATTCTCATAAGCTTCATGGGAGCAGAGATTTTGGTATTTTCTACTGCTGTGTATCCCCTGTAGTAGTCGCTAGCGCATTCTCCATTTGAGGACTGACCTTCAATTTTCCTTCTTTTCATGGCAAACTTCTTTGCATCCATCAGCAATCACTAAGCATCAACACTCTCCTCTCCACCAGCTTTGCCAACTCTGTGGGACTCAGTGATTTTGTCTTCATTTCCCATACAAACTCCTAGTTCATATAGTGGCAAAATCATTTTCATGATGTATTGTCATAGTTTTACTTCCCTGTCTATAGCCCCGCTTGCTCAGACTTCTTTAAAATTTAGACCACTTTTTACCTCTTTCCGTGCCCCTGACTCCTTGCTTAGGGTTGACTCACAGTAGGCTTTTGCAGATACTTGAATAAATAACCGTAACTACCTGCATTTGTATCTGAAAAGTTTTCTTGATATTTGAAATTCTCACCAAAACTCCCAAACACAAAGACCTTCACCATTCACCCGAAGGTTTTCGAAGAATGTTTACCTGTGTAGCTCTCACATGCCTGGAAGGAAGTCTTGGAGCAAAAGCAAGACTGTAGCTCTGAAAGAATTATGTCAACATTTAATTGCAAGAGATAGTTAACACTGCCAAGAGGGTTTCCAGAACAACTTAGCTTTTGGTTTAAAGTTCAGTTTCTGAGTAATTGATCAGGTAGAAGCAATTCGACTATTATAGCTTGAATATGCAGGCCTTAGTAATGCTGTAGCATCTTAACATGTCCCTGTCAATCCATCTTGGGACTGGAAATCTCTCTGGCAGGTGTGTGAATTCCAAGACAATGGCTTTAACTTTGAGGATGTTTGGAGATGGTCCACGTCTTTGTTGATGATCCTCCAGTCTGACAAAGTCAAGAAAGACTGGACCTATGATCAGAGCAATGGTCTAGTTGGTCTAGATTTGAGGAATGTTTTTCTTGTACCAAATGAGTGAAGACCTGAGCAAAGACCTTGGGAGTTGATGAATACTTTCCTGGCAAATGTTTTTATTTTTTGTTTTAATTGAAGTAGAGTTGATTTCTGCTGTATAGCAAACTGACTCATTTGTACACATTTATACATTCTTTACATCTTTTTTATGTTCATTTCTATTATGATTTATCCCATGACATTGAGTATATTTTTATGCTATACAGTAGGACCTTCTGGTTTATCCATTCTGGATGTAATAGTTTACATCAACTAACCCCAAACTCTCAATCCATTCCTCATCCACTCCCCTGACCCTTTGGCAACCGTAAGTCTGTTTTCTAGGTATATGAGTCTGTTTCTGGTTTTTTGCAGTAGGTTCATTTGTCCCATATTTTAGATTCCATATATAAGTGATATCATATAGTATCTGTCTTTCTCTTTCTGACTTACTTTACTTAGTATGATAATCTCCAGTTGTATTCATGTTGCTGCAAATGGCACTCTTTCATTCTTGTTAATGGCTGAATAGTATCCCATTGTCTGTGTGTGTGTGTATGTGTGCGAATGTGTGTGTATATATACTCTTTGCAACCCCAGGCTTCTCTGTCCATGGGATTTCCCAGCAAGAATACTGTAGTGGGCTGTCATTTTCTTCTCCAGGGGATCTTCCTGACCCAGGGATTAAACCTGCATCTCTTGCATTGCAGGTAAATTCTTTACCACTGAGCCACCAGGGAATGCAGATATATATTTATATACTAAGCAGGTGAAGGGAAGGAGGGCAGCCCAACCTTGGCCATAAGACTCTTTGGTATGATGGGATTGGCAGTTAGCTTTGGTCCTCTGCTCAGTCAGCTCTCTAAAGGGGAACTGTTGCATTCTTATCATCTGCTGGGAGGTGGAAAGACACATTGCATTTGGGAGGTAAGCACATCACAATCATTTGGTATTTTGTTAGTTACATCCAGCAGAAGATTCACCATTGTTTCTTTTATGACTTTGTAACAATATGAACTAAGTAAAAAATATTTTTATTAATATTTCAGTATCATTAAACTGCTATTTGATGATTCCTGCTTGGGACTCTATTTACAAAAATATGTCAGGTTTTATTTACAGTATTTATTATTTTATTGTATGCTAAGAACCATACTAAAGGAGAACACGCATTATTTCCATGTAACTCTCATAGCAACCCTATGGGATGAATACTCCTATTCAGGTCTCTGATGAGGCACAGAGAGGTCTGGGTGTCTAGCCAAGGTCTGGTGTTCGGAACCAGCACTGTCTGAACTCAGCTTTCATATTCTTCCCACCTAAGTGTCTGCTCCTTGGTAAATTATTTGAGGTCTGTTGCTTTCATAACATGACGCTGCCATATAAATATACTGGATAAGCTCAAATGTAACAGTGAACTAGGAGTTAGTAGGATGTAGGCATGATTAAACACCATGCAGAGGAATCAAAGATCAAATTGCCAACATTCGTTGGATCATAGAAAAAGCAAGAGAATTTCAGAAAAACATCTACCTCTGCTTAACTGACTATGCCAAAGCCTTTGACTGTGTGGATCACAACAAACTGTGGAAAATTCTTAAAGAGATGGGAATACCAGACCACCTGACCTGCCTCTTGAGAAATCTGTATGTAGGTCAAGAACCAGCAGTTAGAAATGGACATGGACCAACAGACTGGTTCCATATTGGGAAAGAAGTACGTCAAGGGTGTGTATTGTCACCCTGCTTATTTAACTTGTATGCAGAGTACATCATGAGAAACGCTGGGCTGGATGAAGCACAAGGTGGAATCAAGATTTCTCAAGGGAGAAATATCAATAACCTCAGATATGCAGATGACACCACCCTTATGGCAGAAAGCGAAGAAGAACTAAACAGCCTCTTGATGAAAGTGAAAGAGAGTGAAAAAAAGTTGGCTTAAAACTCAACATTCAAAAAGCGAAGATTATGGCATCCTGTTCCATCACTTCACGGCAAATAGATAGGGAAACAATGGAAACAGTGAAATACTTTATTTTGGGGGGCTCCAAAATCTCTGCAGATGGTGACTATGGCCATGAAATTAAAAGATGCTTGCACCTTGGAAGAAAATCTATGACCAACCTAGACAGCATATTAAAAAGGAGAGACATTACTTTGCAGACAAAGGTCCATTTAGTCAAAGCTATGGTTTTTCCAGTGGTCATGTTTGGATGTGAGAGTTGGACCATATAGAAAGCTGAGCACCAAAGAATTGATGCTTTTGAACTGTGGGTTTGAAGACTCTTGAGAATCTCTTGGACTGCAAGGAGATCAAACCATCAATCCTAAAGGAAATCAGTTCTGAGTATTCATTGGAAGGACTGGTGCTGAAGCTGAAGCTCCAATACTTTGGCTATCTGATGCAAAAAACTGATTCTTAGGAAAGGCCCTGATGCTGGGAAAGATTGAAGGCAGGAGGAGAAGGGGACAACAGAGGATGAGATGGTTGGATGGCATCACCAACTCAATGGACATTAGTTTGAGCAAGCTCTGGGAGTCGGTGATGGAGAGGGAAGCCTGGCATGCTGCAGTCCACAGGGTCGCACAGAATCGGACACAAGTGAGCGACTGAACTGACTGACTAACTGAAATGCCATGCAAACTTCCAAAACATACTTTATTCATTTTTCTTCATATCTCAACAGCTTCCATTTGTTTAAGTTAGTGTTTTCCAAGTTGCATTGTCATGAACAGAATGTGACGTATTTTTGAAGGGGAAAGATGAGAATGGCTCCAAGCTGTGAAATTTGGAGTGATGCCTATAAGTTTTTCCTCCTACTTATCTGATTATATATATTTATTTACATAAACACTGATATATAAACCCTAGCAGGAAAAAATAAAAATACAAAAATTTTTGATAACAAGAAACATGGCTTTTGTTTACACTGAGTTCTCACAGGTCAGATATGCATTGAGGGCACAGAAGCTAAGAGACAGAGAAAAATGACAATCTGAGCACTTGAAAGGCTCGTTGAATTTTTGTACAGGGTGTGTCAAGGGGAGTTGCAAAGTGAAACCACAAGTCAGTGGCAAGAAGGGAAGCAGCTGGCAGTGGGACTCATCATGGGGTGGTGTTTCCCTTCTGTCCCCCTGCTGACCTGCACCTCAGACTTCACCCTGTCTCTCTGTCTTTTCCCCAAGACAAAATGAGAGAATTGAATGCAGTGATCACTAAGCTTCTCTCTCCGCTCCAGAGATATTCTGATTCTCAAGATTTCTAAGAGTTCTGTGCCACTAGAATTGATTACCTTTTCATTGTTAGTGACTTCATAAAAGGAAAATTATTCAAGCTTGTATTTTTTGGCACAAAATTTACCCATGACTTTTCTAAAATATTATCTCTTAATGCACACAGTTCTCAAGCACTGAAGCTAACTGGAACTACCACAGAGTATTAATAGAAAATATATATGAGAGGATGCTATTTAATAAACCCCTAAGTCCATAATTCTAATAATGCAAATCAACTTTAATTTCCCACTAATTAGAAGCCAGACTCTCAGCTTTACCTCTTTTATCTGCAGCTCCTCCTGTCTCGGGCTGCTCAGTGATGGCCATGCTCCTGGCCGGGTCATTTCTTCCATGTCAACGATAAAGTCTCCTGGCCAAACAGTAGTAGGCCGAACTTGAGGGAGGGATTCCCTGGAAAGCCGTGAACAAAGACTTGGGGACTAAAAGCAAAGACCATTTATGTTGCAAAAGGAAGAGAGTTCAGTTGTCTTTCTGTCTGTTTGCATATATCTCACTAATCAGCAGGCTGTCACTCTTGGAGAGGCCCTGAGTGGCTTGGGTGGGCATTCTCTTCATTATCCAGCCATTGTCATGGTGTGATTAAAGCAGAGGAAAAACGTTTATCTCCAGCACTCTCCTGGAGGTACATGGACTGCTCTAAAATTGAAAGAACAAAGCAGGACGTTCCTGGTACAACTGTGTAGAAAATAACCAGCAGCACCTTGGCATTTGTAGATTGTATTTCAGAGCGTGGACATGGGGTTCCAGCAGCACGGGTCTCCTTGCTGGTCCTGGGCTACACCTCAGGGCCTTTGCACATGCAAGTCTCCCCGCTTGGGATGCACCCCACCCGACAGCCTCATGCCTTGTTACTACTTTTAATTAGTTTTTGCTCGAATGTCACTTTTTCACAGAAGTTATTCTTTCTGTTTCTGGTCACTCTTTTCCTCTGACCATGCTTTATCTATACAGTGTTTATCATGTCATGACGTAGTAAGTATTTTAAAGTTGTTTATTTTCCATTCCCTCTGCTGGAATGCATGCTGCACAAGTGCAGGCCGTTTGCCTGTTTCAGACCCCATTTTGACCCCAGATCTAGGAGAGCAATAATGAGCACTCAGTAACTGTCAAATGAATTTTGAAACTATGCGAAGACACACATGAAGATCTGAGTGACTTTTCAACAATTTAAGTCAAAAGACAGTCTTTACCTTATAGTTTGCACATGTTTGGCATTTGATAAATATTTATTGAAACAAATGAACATGTGACTGGAATAAATATATAAATTTAATAGATATAGTTTTCAATAGGTACATAAATGTGCCCGTGTGTTTTATTTTATTTTATTTTTTATTTATTTTTTAAATTTTATTTTATTTTTAAACTTTACAATATTGTATTAGTTTTGCCAAATATCAAAATGAATCCGCCACAGGTATACCTGTGTTCCCCATCCTGAACCCTCCTCCCTCCTCCCTCCCCTACCCTCCCTCTGGGTCGTCCCAGTGCACCAGCCCCAAGCATCCAGTATTGTGCATCGAACCTGGACTGGCGGCTCGTTTCATACATGATATTATACATGTTTCACTGCTATTCTCCCAAATCTCCCCACCCTCTCCCTCTCCCACAGAGTCCATAAGACTGATCTATACATCGGTGTCTCTTTTGCTGTCTTGTACACAGGGTTATTGTTACCATCTTTCTAAATTCCATATATATGCGTTAGTGTACTGTATTGGTGTTTTTCCTTCTGGCTTACTTCACTCTGTATAATAGGTTCCAGTTTCATCCATCTCATTAGAACTGATTCAAATGTATTCTTTTTAATGGCTGAGTAATACTCCATTGTGTATATGTACCACAGCTTTCTTATCCATTCATCTGCTGATGGACATCTAGGTTGCTTTCATGTCCTGGCTATTATAAACAGTGCTGCGATGAACATTGGGGTACACATGTCTCTTTCCCTTCTGGTTTCCTCAGTGTATATGCCCAGCAGTGGGATTGCTGGATCATAAGGCAGTTCTATTTCCAGTTTTTTAAGGAATCTCCACACTGTTCTCCATAGTGGCTGTACTAGCTTGCATTCCCACCAACAGTGTAAGAGAGTTCCCTTTTCTCCACACCCTCTCCAGCATTTATTGCTTGTAGACTTATGGATCACAGCCATTCTGACTGGCATGAAATGGTACCTCATAGTGGTTTTGATTTGTATTTCTCTGATAATGAGTGATGTTGAGCATCCTTTCATGTGTTTGTTAGCCATCTGTATGTCTTCTTTGGAGAAATGTCTATTTAGTTCTTTGGCCCATTTTTTGATTGGGTCATTTATTTTTCTGGAGTTGAGCTGTAGGAGTTGCTTGTATATTTTTGAGATTAGTTGTTTGTTGCTTCATTTGCTATTATTTTCTCCCATTTTGAAGGCTGCCTTTTCACCTTGCTAATAGTTTCCTTTGTTGTGCAGAAGCTTTTAAGTTTAATTAGGTCCTATTTGTTTATTTTTGCTTTTATTTCCAATATTCTGGGAGGCGGGTCATAGAGGATCCTGCTGTGATGTATGTCGGAGAGTGTTTTGCCTATGTTCTCCTCTAGGAGTTTTATAGTTTCTGGTCTTACGTTGAGATCTTTAATCCATTTTGAGTTTATTTTTGTGTATGGTGTTAGAAAGTGTTCTAGTTTCATTCTTTTACAAGTGGTTGACCAGTTTTCCCAGCACCACTTGTTAAAGAGATTGTCTTTAATCTATTGTATATTCTTGCCTCCTTTGTCAAAGATAAGGTGTCCATATGTGCGTGGATTTATCTCTGGGCTTTCTATTTTGTTCCATTGATCAATATTTCTGTCTTTGTGCCAGTACCATACTGTCTTGATAACTGTGGCTTTGTAATAGAGCCTGAAGTCAGGTAGGTTGATTCCTCCAGTTCCATTCTTCTTTCTCAAGATAGCTTTGGCTATTCGAGGTTTTTTGTATTTACATACAAATTGTGAAATTATTTGTTCTAGCTCTGTGAAGAATACCGTTGTTAGCTTGATAGGGATTGCATTGAATCTATAAATTGCTTTGCGTAGTATACTCATTTTCACTACATTGATTCTTCCAATCCATGAACATGGCATATTTCTCCATCTATTAGTGTCCTCTTTGATTTCTTTCACCAGTGTTTTATAGTTTTCTATATATAGGTCTTTAGTTTCTTTAGGTAGATATATTCCTAAGTATTTTATTCTTTCCGTTGCAATGGTGAATGGAATTGTTTCCTTAATTTCTCTTTCAGTTTTCTCATTATTAGTGTATAGGAATGCAAGGGATTTCTGTGTGTTGATTTTATATCCTGCAACTTTACTATAATCATTGATTAGTTCTAGTACTTTTCTGGTGGAGTCTTTAGGGTTTTCTATGTAGAGGATCATGTCATCTGCAAACAGTGAGAGTTTTACTTCTTCTTTTCCAATTTGGATTCCTTTTATTTCTTTTTCTGCTCTAATTGCTGTGGCCAAAACTTCCAAAACTATGTTGAATAGTAATGGTGAAAGTGGGCACCCTTGTCTTGTTCCTACAGGCCAATATCACTGATGAACATAGATACAAAAATCCTTAACAAAATTCTAGCAATCAGAATCCAACAACACATTAAAAAGATCATACACCATGACCAAGTGGGCTTTATACCAGGGATGCAAGGATTCTTCAATATCCGTAAATCAATCAATGTTATACACCACATTAACAAATTGAAAAATAAAAACCATATGATTATCTCAATAGATGCAGAGAAAGCCTTTGACAAAATTCAACATCCATTTACGATAAGAACTCTCCAGAAAGCAGGAATAGAAGGAACATACCTCAACATAATAAAAGCTATATATGACAAACCCACAGCAAACATTATCCTCAATGGTGAAAAATTGAAAGCATTTCCTCTAATGCCCGTGTGTTTTAAAAGGAAAGCTAGAGTGGCAAGACCAAGACCATGGTTTTGGGAACCCAATAGTTGACAGAATGTTCAGTTTCTAGATGTCCTAATTTAGAGCCCTATGACAATGCAAAAGATGCAATTGTGTGTTACCTGTTGCTTTATCTTTAAATGAGGGAGAACTGTTCAAGCAATAACAATAATATAAATAATATGTACTTTGCAACTTCTAGTGAGGATTAGGTGAGATAATGCTTGAAAAGTGATAATCTGGGTCTGGGATCTGGGTAATATAACATTTCCAGGTATTGCACATATGAAAACAAAAGAATCAAATGTTTGGAAAGAGGGAATGCAAACAGCCCTCCTCTATCTCTGACCTGCTGGAGAAGGTTCTACTTCTGTCTGTCTAGGTTTTTCCCCTTCCCTGCCCCCCATGACAAAACTGGGAGGAAATGTGGAAGGGAAGAGCTCGAGTCTACATCTAGAAATGGAACTTTAAAATGTGAGGGTGCTGGACAAGTAGATGTGAGAGTGCAGAGGGAATTTTGAAGTCCAATTTGCCTCCTTTGTGGGGCTAAATACTATAAACTGCAATTTGCATCCATTTATTTCTCATTATATCCGAGGCTATAACATGAGACCAGGAACATAGTAGATGCTCAATAAATAGGTGTTGGATAATGAATGAGGATATGAATCATTATGGAACTAGTTTTGGTTGTGTATCTCTTTATCTTCTGAGGCTGAATCACACTCACAGTCACTTCACTCATTCTTAGTTAATTCATCTATTTCTTCATGGAACCCCCTTATCTTTACATGGTTTATGGATGCCCCAGGCAGACTGAATATCATTTTTCCTTTCACTGTTTAAAGAGACTAGTGTTTGGGCATTTTGAGTTGCAGAATTTCATAATTCTTTCAGTTACACATCTCTTGAGACCCCGATTACTGAGACTATAAGCTCCTCTAGAACCATAAGAGTTTCTGTGCAAAGATATTGCCATTATGCATCTTGTGAAACGCTCCCCGCCTCCATCTTCAGCTCAACTCAACAAGTTTCCATTGAGTGCCCAGCGCTAAAAGTCTTAGATGGAAATTGATTCCCTACTCCTTTTATTTTAACTGTCAAAATCATAGACTACATTGTTTCTGACTGAAAACCCACTAACAGCTCCCTGCCAATCATCCCGTTGCTCCTTCCCAGTGCAGGCACTGCCTGGTACCATTATCAATGGGGCATCTATATTGTGAATGGTATTTATTACAAGAAAATCATGTGGCATAAAGAGAATAATTGCCTTCATAAGCATGTATTTTTTTACACTATGAGCTTCCCAATGGGAAGTCATACTGGGGAAAGCATAATTGCTAATTCCAGTGTTACACATAACTCTGAGGAGTGTTTCATGGTCCAACTCTCCGAGTGTCATTTCTTCCTGTGGAGCAGGAAGGAAATAAGCTTCCACTGAGGAATCTACACAGGGCCAGACCCTGTGAGTTCCCAGACATGTGTTTTGCCTTATAATAACTTGAGAAGTACATGGAATCATCCTCATTATGAAAAAGAACCAATTTCACCAGGCTTAAATAACTTCTCATAAAATCACCTCCTTATAATTATGTGAAATCAGGATGTAAGATGAAATTTCCTAGGGAATACACAATGACTCTTTATCCTATACTACTGTTTCTTTGGCCAAATTTAAGAAATGAAGTGTCCCCAAGAGCCACCTACCCCCAAATATTTTCCTCATCACTCCACTTCCCTATTTCAAAGTCCACCATTAAAATCATTCTTCTAAGGCTGGAGTCTTCTTAGGCTTCTGCTAAAATGGGGAATGTCTAGTGCAACCTCTTTTTTTTCATGCTTGTGTGTGTGTGTTTTATTTATTTTTAATTGAAAGATAGTTGCTTTACACTGTTGTGTTGGTTTCTGCCGTACATCAGCATGAGTCAGCCACAGGCATACATATGTCCCCTCCCTCTTGAACCTCTCTCCTACCTCCCACCCCTCCCGCCCCTCCTGGTTGTCACAGAGCAGCGGTTTCAGCTCCCTGAGTCATGCGCAAACCGCCACCGTCTGTCTGCTTCACGTGGATAGCGCGCGTGCGTCCCTGCCGCGCTCTCCACTCGTCCCACCCTCTCCACTCGTCCCACCCTCTCCTCCCCGCTGTGTCCACAAGTCTGTTCACCATGTCTGCGTCTCCGCTGCTTCCTGCAGCCTCTTTTTAAGTCAAGGAAAATTTATAGAATTTAGGTCGAAATGCACTCAGAATAATTTACAAAACTCCTATATACAAAGCTGGTATATTTAACACCAGGTTCCGATCATTTCTGAAGCATTGAAACTCCCCCTTTAGCTCTGGGGAGGTCTGAGATCTGACAGACTAGGGAAACACTGCCTTTCCCAGGATAACTGAATGTTGTCGCAAAGATCCAAGGTGCTACACAGATCCTGCATTTGGTGGACTGGAGTTCACACTGGGTGCCGTTCACGTCCCCAGTATACGCTTGCCTAAGCCCAGGTTCAGACCTCAGCTCCACAACCTTCTGCCTGATTAGCTTTGGTAGTTAATCTACAGAAGTTAATCTACAGATAAATCAGTTAATCTACAGAAGTTTAGTTTCCTCATGAAAAATCGGGGATATTTCTATCTCTCTCTTAGTGTTACAGGATTAAACAAGATGGTTCTTCAAAGCACTTAGCCTAATACTGGACACAGAAAGAGTAGTCAATATGTGGCAATAATAATGGTAGCCATGGTTGTTGCTGTCTTTACTATTATTATTATCCAATACATATTATCCATTATTCAATAAGCTCCAATAGATCTGATTAAATGCCCCCTCCCCACCAATTGCTTTCTTCAGCATTCCTCAGTGCAAAACGTGAGATGTGCTTTGATGATAAAACAGAATGTTTACCTTATCTTCAAGACTCGTTTGTACCCAACATACAATTGTTTAAAAATTGCATTTTATTATAAAAATCTTCAAACCTAGTGAAAAGTTGAAGTTTGCAGTTGGCACGTGTGCACTCACCATCTAGATTCTGCCTTTAACATTTTATCCCCCGCATTTCTGCTGTCTCTCTCCCTCCATGCATCCCTCTATCCATCCATTATCTACAGATAATGAATTTCAAAGTGAATTGTAGACATTAATATACCTTCCTCCTAAATACTTTGGCATGCATATTGTTAACTAGTATTTGTGTATACTTTTTTCTCTTTTGATGTAAAATTTACCCATGGTGAAATTTATAAACCTTACATGTATATTCTCTGAGTTTAACATATGCACGCATCTTTGGAACCTAAACCCTTGTCAAGATGTAGAAGAGTCTCATTATCCCAGACAGTTCCCTCAAGCCTCTACCTAGCCAATTCTGACTCTCCCCCAGCAACCTCAAAACAACCACTGCTCTGATTATTGGGTACCATGGATTAGGTTTTTTCTGTTCTAGAATTTGGCATAAGTGGAATCATGCAGCATGCACTCTTAATGCCAGGCTTCCTTCACTCAACATGTTTTTAACGTTAACCCACATTGCACTAATGCTCCCTCTGAGAGTACAAACAACATTTTTTGAGTTGCTGCCAGCAAAAATCTTTCTCATTTTATCTTGCTCCATGTTAGACTTAAATTCCTATGCCATGCACACTTGTCTCACGGTCCCTGGCCCTCGCTTTCCGAGCTCAGGGCCTTTGCTCGCGGTCTTCCTCCCTGTGAGGCCCTGGCCTCTGCCACCCCTTTCCAGCATTCTCTCCAGGGCTCATCTCCAGCCCCAGCACCCCCCTGACTCCTCTGAGGACTACCACAAGTTTCTCCCTGAGCTCTGGACAGAACTCCCAGCTCACTGATGGGTGTTGCTGCTGGTGATGTGGTCCTGCTTGTTGACTAGGAGGGAATAGGGGATGGAGAAAGGAGGTGAGCATCCCAAGGAGGGGCACTCTTTACTTAGAAGAGCCAAATTAAGCAAGATAAGAGTGTTACCTGCAAGACCCCAAAGAGGAAAGGAGTGAGGAGAGAGAGAGAAGAAGAGCTGAGAGGATCAGCTCTGAGTGATGGATGTGAGTTGGGTTGAGGCTGATGGTTCAGAAGGGAGAGAGGGAAGCTGTAAGGACTAACTGCTCTCATATGTAAGTCGTCTAAGTACGAAATAACTGGACTGATTTTCCACATGGCTGGTGGAAGTGCTTCTCCTTGCTACACAGTCATGCAACATACATCTCATTTTCTCAAATAAACTGCAAGGAAGTCTCTTACTATTGACTGGGACAAAGTTTCATAAGGTGTTTATTTTGTTCCCTGTGGTGACCTGCACACAGGAGCCACAGTAGATACCCACTGATTGCAAATGACACCTCTCCCCTGACTATTGGTTGTAGCAATTAGTTTTATTGATATTTGGGGGGCTGATTTTAATGTGTATTTGACTGAATTGACCATCTCAGCCACTAGGCTTTGCAGCAGCTATGTCCACCAACTCTACCAAGAAAATGGGAACTGGAGACTTTTCCCATTTTATTACCATTTTACTACCATACCATGGTGACATCTCACCACGAATGTTCATGATATAAGGTCAATTTTTGTCTTAAAAATATGGTCTAGTATCAACCTCTGTTCCTGTTGCTCTAAAATTAAAACAGAACACTTTGTACCCAAAGTTTTGTCCCTCGGACTTCAAGCCTAGTGCTTACATCTGTTTATAAGCCAGCAATAACTCCCCTGGGCCTCCCTGGTGGCTCAGATGGTAAAGAATCTGCCTGCCAATGTAGGTTATGTGGGTTTGATACTTGGGTCGGGAAGATGCCCTGGAGAAGGAGGTGGCAACCCACTCCAGTATTCTTGCCTGTGGAATCCCATGGATAGAGGAAATTGGTGGGCTACAGTCCATGGGGTCACAAAAGAGTCAGACACGACTGAACCAATAAACCACCACCATCAGCAATATCTCCACTGGAGGAGGGAAAGGGTCCAACAGCCACTGGACATCAGTCTCTTACCTCTCCATGTTTCTTACTTCCCTAACCCGGTAGACGTCCACAATTAAGACAGATTCTTATTCAGTCTAACAAGAAGATCAGAAGCAATTCAGGGTCAGCAGACTCACTTTTATGCCTTTAATATTTTGTATTTTGCCAATATTTCAAGGTACTTTGAAGGTCCCCTGCTTTCTCATGAGGGCTGGGCACGAATGTTCAGGAGCGATCATTGTAATGATATCTCTCTGATTAAAAAGATAGCTAGTGAAATCGAGATAGAACATCAAATTCAGAAACATCATTAGCAGGATTCTATTTTGGCTGGGTCTAATCTTCTGCGGGGTCACCATGTTGCCTTCAATGAGTCTGACCATTTTATATCATTTAGATTGAAACAGACCCATCATGTCACAGGCAAATGCCTTTATCATATTTAATTAGCCCAACACCACCATGTAATAATCTCCCTGGTAATTATCCCTTGCCAGCACTTGAAAGCATGAAGGAACAAATAAATCCTCCCAGCTGCAGGTATATGTAAGCTGTAACTTGGTGTCATGGCAGAAGAATATTGACAAGTTACTGTGCAATACTAATTATACTAAGAAAATGTAAATGGCTTCATCAAAAAAAGAAAGAGCCAGATGGAAGGTTTTATATACTGTATCCTCATATGTTAGGAAATGGGGTATTAAAAAGGCATCCCGCCCTCTGGATCAGAGAAGAAGGAGGAATAAAGATACCTGTGTCTTTACGGATGCCAGACTGAACCTCCAACTGGGGAAACTGTTTGGAAGGAGGTAACATTCAGAAGGACATTAGTGGCTGTTGGTATTTAGGTCTCATGATGCTACCCAGGACATAGGTGAAGGAATATTACTTAGGCTGATGCTGCCTTTTTCTTGGAACTGACCTGTTCCACGGGGCCCTGGGCTTTTCCTTCATGCTGGCAAATAATAAATTATTCACAAAAAGACACGTACCCACCATGTGGTGAATCAGTGGGCCTGCATTGAGCTGGTTTTTCTAATGCATCAGCAAGAACAGACTTACCTGAACGCATTGCAGTTAAAAAACAAAATTCAGTTGGAAACAATAGACTTAAATCTGCAACAGCACATGGCAGAAAGGAAATTTGATTTCAAAGGTGAGATTTGGCAAGCCTGTGAATGCATTCTGCAAACTGCACAAGGAATTGGATTTTTAATAAGCGTAGAGTTAGTTCTGAGTTCTCTTCTTCATGAATTGCATACCATCTCACCCAGCTGCTGTCTCCAGCTAATGTCACCAGAGCTGAAGTGACAGCCGAAGTGTAACTGTGGCTTGGGAATCATTTGCGTCTGATTCTCTGGCTAGGTTGGGCTGCTACCTGCCATAACACATGGCTGTTATTAGCCTTATTAGAAAACAAATTTGGAAACTATTAACCGAGAAGGGTGTTTGAATAGTAATGTTCTCCCTTACTTTCCACTCCTTATTACTTCATCTGTGTGTGTGTGTCTGTGTGTATGTAGTGCTATTGTTACTCAACCAGTCAATCAAAATGCTGTTTATTATAAAAGTAATTCTCCTTAATTAGAGAATATTTGAGACATAAAAAAGGAAGAGAAAGAAAAGCACTCAAGGGTTGCAGCCCAAACATGATCATTAGTAACAATTTACTGTAGTTATTTAGAGCCTTTTTCCTTTATGCATGCATTTTAAATTGGTTTAGTTTTTATATGGTTAGACTCATCATGAATCATATATTCAATATTCTGCTTAAAAATCATCATAAGTTTAGCCTATATAATTAAATTAGCTATAATTATGCTTTGAGCTGTATTACCATTCCATACATAGATATCATTTTATAATTTTTACAGTCAGTTCTCAATGGCTACATAATATTCCTCTGTTTAGATATATCATATTTTGGTTAAGTATTTCCTTATTGTAGCATTCTTGAACTCAGTATTCTCAGTGTTTTTTTTTTTTTTAAAAAAAATTTTCTTTGTAAAAAATTTAAGCTGTGATTTTGGTATAAATTAAAATTTGTTTGCTTCATTTCATAATTCTTTTCACATTGTTTCACAGTTTTTTTATAAACATATTTTTCCTCAGTTCAGAAGCAAAGTTTTATTCTTTAATCAAACAATGAGAAAGTGCATGCTTCCTTGACAGGCCGGAAGGCCGTCCGGGGGCTTTACGGGGTCATCAGTCAGTGGGGAAGGGGCGGAGTTCTCACAGAGCGGAGCAGCTGTGGTGCTCAGGCTCCAGGTCTTAGATCCGGGCCCAGCATCCCTGCACGTGGCTCGCTGCCACCATCTTGAACTGAGTGTCGGGCGAAGCTTCTGCACTCGGTCCTCCGACCTGAGGTGTCAGCCCAGCTGTTTCGTACTTGGAAGTCTGGTCAGAGGCACTGGGTGTAAGATCTCTGTAAGTGGTCCCAGTGAGCAAGTGAAACTAGACAGGACCTAATGAAGCTCTGGTTCTTGATGTCTCATCGCAGAAAAAAATTCAGTGACAGACCAGGTGATAAGTAAGAAGTGGATCTATTTAGAGAGAAACTTAACTCCACAGACAGTGTGGGCCATCTCAGAAGGCCAGTGCTGCCTTGAGAGAAACACACTCCAGAGAGTGTGGGCTGTTGTAGTTGAGAGTGTCCTATGAACATAATTTTCAATGGTCATATATTTTTTAAAGGCAGAAAGCAGCCTTTCCATCAGGCGGAAAATTAATCAGCCCTGACAGAGAAGCAGAGCTGAGCATGGCGGCCTGTAATTAAGGGATGCATGCCCTTCGGATTATCTCGTTAGTTTATCAAGAAAACATTTATTATAATTAATTCTCAGACAAGTTCTACCACTTCAAACCTACCCAACAAGGACTCTGAATCTGTCCACTCCGGGCAAAGCAAGACCTTCCGCTGGGTCCCCTGGATTTGGGCTGACTTTGCGCCTCCAAACAACCTTAGCATGATGTCTTATCTTAAGCAACCGCCTTATGCAGTCAGTGGGCTGAGTCTGACCACTTTGGGCATGGACTTGCTGCACCCCTGGTGGGATACCCAGCCACCCCTTGGAAACTCTGGCAGGAGAGGATGATGTTCACCCGAGTGCAGCTGGATGTGCTGGAAGCACTGTTTGCTAAGACCCGATACCCACACATCTTCACGTGGGAGGAGGTGGCACTGAAAATCAACTTGCCTGAGTCCAGGGTACAGGCATGGTTTAAGAATCAAAGAGCGAAGTGCCGCCAACAGGGGCAGCAACAGCAGAATGGAGGTCAAAACAAAGTGAGACCTGCCAAAAAGAAGACATCTCCTGCCTGGGAAGTGATTTCAGAGGGTGGAACAAGTGGCCAGATCACTCCCCCTTCTAGCACCTCAGTCCCAGTCATTTCCAGCAGCAGTGCTCCTCCATCTGTCTGGAGCCCAGCCATCCCCCCATTGTCAGATCCCCCGTCCACCTCCTCTCCCTGCATGCAGAGGTCCTACCCCATGACCTATACTGAGGCTTCAGGTCATAGTCAAGGATATGCTGGCTCAGTTTCCTACTTTGGGGGGCATGGACTGTGGATCTTATTTGAGCCCTGTGCATCACCAGCTTCCTGGACCAGGGACCGCACTCTGTCCCATGGGTACCAATGCAGTCACCAGCCATCTCAATCAGTCCCCAGCTTCTGTTTTCACCCAGGGATGTGGAGCTTTAAGCTTGGGTTTTAACTCAACCACTGATTGTTTGGATTATAAGGACCAAACTGCCTCCTGGAAACTTAACTTCAATGCTGACTGCTTAGATTATAAAGATCAGACATCTTCGTGGAAATTCCAGGTTTTGTGAAGACCTGTGATCTTCACAAAAATCATCTTTTTGTGGGTGATTTTTAAATATACTGTGCTGGACATTCCAGTTTTAGCCAGGCATTGGTTAAAAGAGGTAGATGGTATGATGCTCAGACTCATCTTCTGATCAATGTCCTTGAAGGCATAGAAGGAAAATGGAAGGCCTTAGTGAGGGCCTACCGACCAGCTACCAAAATAGACAAATCAGCCTACTTAATACTTAAGGTCCTGTCATAGTTCTAGGTCATTGGTTTTCCTGATTCACAAGGTGATCGAAAGCAGTCTAGCCATGTGCAACCAAATACCACCAAAAAGAAACAAGCATAACTAAATTGTGAGGGGAAGGAGGGAAGGACATAGCCTTCTTAAGCAGAGGTGTTCCAATGTTTTAGCTAATCCATGGCTGAATCTTAGGAATGGACAGTGTCTCAAGCTCATTCACGTTTCATGACTAACTGGTAGTTGGCACTGAAAAGCTTTTCAGGGCCGTGTGAACTGTGCGACTGACTGTCCTAGTTGCATTACTTTATTTAAAAACTAATGTTAATAAGGAGACAATATGTAGTTTAAGAGACAGTCAGTGTGTGTCTCGTAGAAATGGTACATCTGTGGTTTTTAGTCTGTGCTAGACTTCAAAACTGGGATCTCCTGTTATTGTGTGCAACCTTGAACTCCACCTCTGCAGGGTTTCTTCTGTGATTAAATAGGTTATAATTATAAGTAAATTCAGAGCAACTGAGTACTTATCTAAAAAGATTACCTTTGGCTGGAGGTGAGCTACACTGAAACTTTACAACAAAATGTCTCTGGACAAGGAGAATGAGAGAAGAGAAACGAAAGGACACTAATTCATCATGTAATTTACTGTTGGTAAGCCCAGCAGTAAAGAGACATTGGTCAATTGCTCTGACCCTGATGAATTTATAAACTGAGATCATCGTTGTTTATGCTTGCAGATGTTAACTGGAAAAGTTATATATGCATAAACCTTTCTTCCTGGCTTGGCAGATATGTATAATTATATTAAAATGGTTCTAGCACACACACACACACAAAAGCCTCATAACAACTCCTTGGTGTTTAACTCCTTTAGCTACTCGTTTGTGTCCAGCTACTGAGATGAAGGTGCTTTCTAACTTTTTAGAATATTAAATGATAGTTTCATTAGTTAATCAAAATGCATTATGTACCAATTATATACAAAGCACTAGGCTAAACTGGTTATATGTGTGCTTAAAGCTTTTTCAAGTTTAGGAAGCTTTACTTAGGATGTCTAAGATAGGTGCCATTGAATCAAGTGGGGTGTGTGCTTTTAAGGTTGTGGGTAGATGTTGCCTGATGGCTTTGGTGAAGCTCTGTTATTAATCTGTTTTACCACCAGCACTTCATGAGTGCTTGTTTCACCACTTCTGGGCAATAAATGTTATTTTCCCCCATGAGAAGAAGGTAGAGACCGTGGCACAAGGATCTTTACTGGATAATGAACAAAATGTTGGTCCCATCCCTTTGCACGGTCCTCGTTACTTGTTATCCTCCATTGAGCCCTGACTGCCCTGGTTTTGGGTAGGATGGAGCTCAGAAACAAGGCATGCTTGGATTTTAAGGTCACAGAGCTGGTCAACTGGGACCATAGCTTTTCCAGAAGACTCGTTCCCTCTGCAGAGGGAAAGATAAATGGAGGTCCATTTCAAGAAAGAACAGCCGAAGAGCTTAAACTCTGATTCCAAAGGGTGGTGAAAGCTCAGCAGGACTTCACACAGTCCTCCTAGCTGAGAGGACTCAGTCATCAACTATTCCAAGTGAAGCTCTGACCTGGAAGGCAGGACAGACACTGTCTTTAGTAACAATAGGAACCACAGCAGCATTTATGGAAGACATATCATGAGCCAGACTCGGTGCTAATCCTCCTGGATGACTCATCTTTTTTCACTCTCCCCATAACCCTAGTCATAGGGACTTTGTTGTTGCTGTTCAGTCACTAAGTCATGTCCGACTCTTTGTGATCCCTGGACTGCAGTGCACCAGGCTCCTCTCTCCTCCACTGTTTTCCAGAGTTTGCTCAGATTCATGTCCATTCAGCTGGTGATGCTATCCAACCATCTCATCCTCTGCTTCCCCCTTCTCCTTTTGCCTTTAGTCTTTGCCAGCATCAGGGTCTTTTCCAACGGATTGGCTCTTCACATCAAGTGGCCATATTGTTAGAACTTCATCTTTGGCATCAGTCCTTCCGATGAATATTTGGGGTTGATTTCCTTTAGACTTGACTGGTTTTATCTCCTTGTAGTCCCAGGGACTCTCAAGAGTCTTCTCCAGCACCATTATCTAATAAGGCAGGGACTTATTAGGCCCCTTTTATAGATGAAGAAATATAAACTCATAGAGCTTAAATAACTTTCCTAGTCATACAGTTTGTAACAGAATCAGGACCTGAACTCAGAGCTTTAGAAGGCACGTCCTTGAAACTGTCAGTTTGGTTCCTCTGAAGCTGACTGCGGATGAGATGTTATGTTAAAGTGACCTGTTAGAAAGATTCCTAGGCAACACGGATAGGGAGGTGGGGAAGTAAAACTGGGAAAGGGGAGGGTGAGCAAGGGTGTGGTGTCAGGCTAAGTCCTAGAGAGGTAAATTTGGCCTAATCCCCCAGGGAAACTGGAGAGTTGTGGGTGGCACTTCCATGTTGGCCCATTACGGGGGAGGGGTCTCGAGTGTTTATACTTCTGAACCAACCAGTCCAACCAGTTCTGGGGGCTTCTAGGATGAGAGACAAGCAGGAACGTAAATGCCCAGACACTTCCTGTCCTCCCTGATTACAGGCAAAACATATCCTGGCAGCCAGGATGCAGCCTTTGTAAAAGAGAAACACAGAGGCCCATGGTGTGCAGGCACTGGCTTGAAACTAACTGTTCATGAGTGTTGGATGTTAAATTGTTAGGAATTTTGCAAGCTAGTTAACCTCACATTGATAGCTTGAAATCAGCCACGGTGGGAGTAGTTACACCATGGAAATTGGCTTACATTACAAATTAGGGTTCTCCCATCCCCAGAGGTGGTTGTTAAATATTTACCGGCATACCACCGCAGGTGCTGGCTATTAGGAATGAATGCACGCTGGGACTGGTGTGCAGTAAAGTGGCAAAGAGGTCTGAGGGGATGTGGATGGAGCACTGATACTATCTGCCGCCTTCCTAATCTATAGCAAGCTCCTCCCCAACCCTCCTGCAGTCACACACACACACACACACACACACACCCCTCCTCCAGTCACACACACACACGCACACACACGGCAAGGCAGGGGGCCCTGAGAGGAAGGGAACTGGTGAGAAGGAGGGTGACCAGCTGGATTTCAGGGCAGAGTCACATCTCTGAAACTGGACAGGGCTGGGGTAGGAGGAATCACAGACAAACCTAGGAAGAAGCTAGATAACAGCTAACGGAACGAGTGAGCATTTTATGGTGCCGGACACTGAGTTAAATGCTTCACGCTGGTGACTCTTCATGGGAGCCCTAAGAGGGAGAATTTACCATCATCTTCACCATCTCGTTTTTACAGATGATGAAACTGAGATTTAGAGAGGTAACTTGTCCAGCATCATAGGGAAAGAATTGAGCTTTGAACACATTAAGTCAGATTTCAAAGGCAAATCTTTTTTAAGGCCAGAATACTTTCCTGGGAAGTCAACCCATGAGCCAGTGAGATGGGGGTATAAGGTGGTAAAAGGTTCATCAGGATGCCCCAGTATTAATACCCTAATCTTACACAGTCTGATTGTCAGAAAAGGAAATGTAGAAGGAATACCAAAGCCAGAAGTAGTGGTTGGGTCTTGGTGTGGAAAGGATGGTACCCATCTCCCCTCAAGTGATGGAGTTCCAGATACACTGTCTTCCTCTCTCTGAATCAGCTCAAGGCTGGGACCCATCACACAGGATGCAGAGGCTGAGAAAGGCAGAAAAACCTGGGATATGGGCTGAGCCAGTGGACACATTTTCAATCAGGCTTGTCTGAATTCTCTTGTGGCAGCAAAGATAAATGTCCCTCTTATTCTCTGTGGTTTTCTCTGCCACTCTGTGAAAGTCCCTCGTCTCCTTCCTCTGGTTTGCCCATCCCTGGATTGATGCAGTGGTCAGCAGCAAGGAAGCGCAGCAGGGTCTTGGAAGTTGCCGCTCTAGCTTCATCACTGCCGAGCTCTGCACCTCGTGCTTTGGTGCCCCAGGGATCCTTGACACTCTTTGACACGAGTGGTTTTGTAGGGGGAAGAAGTGGAGGTACTTGTCTCTGGGACACAGTGGAGGCATCTGAAAATTTCCTCTGAATATTAGCTCATTCCAGTTTTCTGTTCGGGGTTTTTTATCTTGGGCCTTATTCCGTAACAGTCTAAAGCTGCCGTTCAAGTGTCATTGTTCTCCAGTACTTTTGCACTTTCTTCTCACTTACAAACATAAAGCAACTCACTGAAGCAAATTGAACATAAAACCTTTCTTATTTTGCCGGTTACATTTTTTTCATTTTTTTAAATTTAATTTAATTTAATTTTATTTTTTAACTTTACAATATTGTATTGGTTTTGCCATATATCAACATGAATCTGCCACAGGTATACACGTGTTTCCCATCCTGAACCCTCCTCCCTCCTCCCTCCCCATACCATCCCTCTGGGTCATCCCAGTGCACCAGCCCCAAGCATCCAGTATCATGCATCAAACCTGGACTGGCCACTCGTTTCATATATGATATTATACATGTTTCAATGCCATTTTCTTAATTCATCCAAGAATATTGTTTTCCTTTACATCTAATTATTCAATGGAGCTTCCTTTTAAAAAAAAAAAAGTCTGTCTACCACTAAGTCAAGAATGTAGGTCTGGGGCCATACTGCCTGGGTTTGAGACCCAGATCTTCCATTTACTGTGTACAACTTTAGATCTGTTCCTTACTTTCTATATGTGTTGGTTTGTCCATCTGTAAATTGCAGCTACTTAACAGTACTTTTCTCGCAGGTTATTGGGAGAGAGAAGTGGGTGCATATGCACAGAGCCCATAAAAATACGTCTGGCCCAGAGTAAGTGCTGTGTATTGTCAGCTACAACCATGTATTCTTCAAGTTTTAATCTTGACCTTCAAGAAAGAATTCTTTTATTCAAGAAGCATTTATTCAGCACTTAGCATATGCTTGTTTTTTTGCTATGCTTTTCCTTATCTATGTTGTCTACTACAACTTAATTCTCACCACTGCACGTGTTAAAGTCATTATTGTTCTTGTCTTCTGGGGTCTGAACCCTGGAAGCTCCATGTGCCAGGTGTGTTGCCCAGGATTGGTGAGGCTGTGCTGTAACCACAGACCAGCACAGGTCTCAGAATTTGTTCACAACACAGGTTTAGTTCTCTCTCTTGAGAAACCAAGTCAGGGAGCACCCCCTGTGAGGGGGCTGTGTGAGCGAGGCTGCCCTCTCTAATTGCCCCTCCAGGACTAACTGTGCTCCTACAATTGCTACCGCTCAGAAAGAGCATTGGGAAAGTCTCCTCGAAATGCTGTGACCTGGAAAGGAAAGGGGCCACTTCTGCCTACAGCCCACATGCAAGAGCACCTCGAGGTCTCTGCCCAGTGGTCTTAGGAATCGTAACCCTCCTACGTGCCTGGAAGGAGAACAGGGCAGGGTGCAGTGGGCGATGGAAGTCTTCACCACCCACATGTGATTTTGAGCGCAATGCTTAGCCGTTCTAAGCCTCAGTTTCCTTATTCGTGAAATGGGAATGGAAATTGTACCTACTACTACTACGTATAGTTGTGATACCGAGTGAATGAGATATGAGAATGTAAAGCTTTTAGGACAGTACCTGGCACACAGGAAACAGACATTTTGTGGTCACTAGTATCATTCTCTGCAGGAGAATAAACAGTGCTTCATAAATCAGGGGTTTCCATAGCCACCGCTTTGGATTCAATCATGAGTGAACTTGAGTTTCAGCTCTGTCACTTACCGTCTGTATGAGCCTGGGAAATATTTTGCCTTCTCTTACCTTCACTTTCCTCATCTACAAAATGGAGTGGACTCATACCCTTCTCACAGGCTGTGTCAAGGGTAAGATCACTAACATGTATTGATTCTTCAGTAAGATGAGCCAAGTGTTTAAAATCTGGTGCATCAAATGAAGAAACTGAGCCACAGAGAGGTTAAGTAAGATGCTTGACGGTCTCTAGTACATTGGTGAACATTGGAGCTAGGATTGAAAACCAGGTGGTTTGGCTTCTCAGCCAATGACCTTAACTCGTACACCTCACAGCCTCCCAGAGACCCCACTAAGAAAGCTCCCAGCACAGGGCCAGATACACTGCTGATCCCCTCAGCATCAGTGCATTCCTTCTTTGCTTGAATGCATGCTGAAGAAAATATCCTTTAGCTTGTTCCTGGACTAGATTCCTTTTGAGACATATACTGTTGGCTGTTTTCTGTGAATGGATGGAGGTGTGAAAAGAGGAATAGGAAAGGGTAGTATTTATGCCATGTGCCTTTGCAAGAGTCTCAAAACCTGTATACAAAAGAACCTAGCACAGAGTTGGTGCTCACTGAGCAGGAGCCCTTGATTATTTTTAATAAGCGGTCATGCTTATGGGGGGTCTCAGGAAAGTGGGACACGCAAAAGGACCGGATGGACAAAGTGGCAGATTTACTAATACACAAGCAGCCTGCAGGCAGGGGGCTTCTCACGTAAGAGTCTATTCGGTTTTGGAAGCACTGGCTTCAACTGAATGAGGAGGCTAAATCCATACTCTGTGTTCTAGTTCCATTGTACCTTGATGGGATGACTATGAAGTTGGCTTTCTTACCAGAGTAAACACCGGTAATTAAAGGTATAATAAGACATGGGGGAACTGTCTTGGGAAAGAACTGGTGAGGAAACTTCATTCTGCCCTTTCTCTACCAGGGAAGAGGTAGGGGGTTCCACTTCCTGCTTTAGTGCAGATAGAGAACTAAGTGTCCTAGCACTTTGCACACAACTAAAGCCCTGGAAATTTTGGTTAAACCCTGAGACTCAGTTACCAAGCTCAAAGTCAGTTTCTGCTATGTGCCAGATACTGTGCTTTTCACAGACATCCACTTTACCTTTCTCAGAAAACTGATGAAACCAAGGTTCTTATACCTACTATACAGATGAGGAAGTTGAAGATCAGCCTAGCGAGACCTGATGTCAGTCCAAATGTTGTAGAACGGACAATCAAAAAGATGTAACATTGCGGAGATGTAGTATCAAGATGGTTCCAAGGCCTTTATGTTCCGTAACTCCACAGCATGTTCTTTGTGAATGGTATCCCCTAGAGCTGGGCAATTTGAGGAGCCCTGTGTGGGCATGAGCTGAAACATTAAGTAGATGCAACAGGCCTTGTCTTTCCTGACAGTTTTGTACTCTGGTCCATAACATCTCTATGTTGCTTGTCTAATGCTATGTAACAAATTACTCTAAGACTGAGTAGCTTAAAATTGCAAAATTTATTATCTCAAAGCTTCTGTATGCCAGAAATCAGATGAGGAAACTGAGGTACAGAGAAGTTGCCCAACATCACATAGCTGGTTGGTGCTTAGGTTGGTGCTCTGGCTACATACAGGCTGCAGTCATCTCCAGGTTCTACTGGGCATGGGTTCACTTCCAAGCTTACTTATGAAGCTGGTGGCAGGATCCTGTCCTTGAGGCTGCTAGGACCTTACCTCCTTGTTGGCTCTTGGCTGGGGGAAGCCTTCAGTTCCTTGCCATATGGACTTCTCTGTAGATCAGTTCGCAACATGGCAGCATGCTTTTCCAGAATGAACAAGAGAGAAGAAACAAAGATCCAAAAGGTCAACAAGACAGAAATCATAGGCTTTAGCAACGTAATCACAGAGGAGGCATCCCACCCCCATTGCTGTATTCTATTAATAAGAAGCAAGTCACTAAGTCCATTCCATACTTAACAGGAGGGGTTACCCAAGAGCATGCATGCAGGATGGCAGGGATCTCTGAAAGTTAGGTACAGCCTACCACACCATCTGTGATTACCTGAATGCAAAATAATGCTTCAAATTACTTATGCTGAGTAAAATTGTCTTTCCAGATAGACTTGCTTGTCTTGAGAAGTCAGGCGCCCCCTTGTACCCGCCTACATACTCTTCATAGCATAAAGCATCCCATTCTGCAAAGCCCAGGATAGCCATCAAGCTTTACTGGTCTAGACATATTAAGTCTCTTTTGATAACTTTCTATCCAGCTGCTTTGATCCATGATGCTAAAGCCAGGAGAGCTGCTAAGTTCTGAGTGATGCAGCATTGCCATGTAGCTGCCATGTCCTTTCTACAAAGTACGTGCTGGCCTTTGAAGTAGTCTCCCTGGAGTGGAAGACTTTCTGCTTTCTCATGATGCAGATTTTGCCTCAGACCCCATTGCAGCTCCTCTTTGGGAATGGCCTTTGGAATCCCACCAAAACAAAACAAAAATCTGCCTCCTTTCTTTAAGATGTGATCACCAGGAAGTATTTATTACCTATGGCTGGCTGGGAGGCATCCCCTTCCTTATTTATTATTCCATTTTCTTCCTAGAACTAAGAGTTTTGATCTCAGCCCTAACCAGAGCCCTAGTATAACAGCTTTATGCTTTGGGCACATAGGCGATAGGAACTGGTATTTAATCATTTCCAAATTTAAGACATGGCAAAGACTACCACCCCCCTTCCTGTCTTTCAATAGGGGATTTAAAATGTTAGATTGACTGTCTCGGGGACTGACATCCTAGATTGTCAATCCTGGGATAGTTTTAAATAAAAGTGTATGTATGCGAAAAGAGAATGATCAGGAATCCACCCTGAGGATTGCTGGGTATGTTCATAAATCTCAGATGGAAATATTGAGATCCCAGAGAGTGAGGAAAGGTGCTGGGCTTTGTAGCAGAAATGAAAGAAAGCCTTGAAGTGTAAAGATTGGGGAGGGAGGAGGATAAAGCTTGAGGAATCAGCCTATTAGAAGTTACTTTTTAAAAGTAACTTAAAAAAGCACAAGTCTACGCCATGTGCTAAGTTTCATTATAAGCACTTGAAACATTTAACTCCTAGGAGGAAAGTGTAAGTTGCCCCATTTTACAGATGAGGAAACTGAGGGACAGAGAAATTGAGCACTTGCCCAGTGTCACACAGCTGGTAGGAAGCAGTCCATCTTAAGAACCTATGTCTCTACCATTGCACTTTGCTGCTTCCCAGAACCATCCATCCAGAACAAAGCAGAGGCTGCTCCAGGAATTCCTGTGCAGAGCTGAGGGGTCCCTGTGAAATCAGGCTGCTTGCACAGCAGGGCTTATTCTCTGGGGTTCTGGAGAAATGATTGCTTACCTGAGGCAAAAGTAATTTAAAGTAGGTTGTGCAGAAGAGAGGGTTTGGGAGTGGATGTAGAAGGATGGTCAGTGGTTCCAAAGAGCAGGGCTGTAGGAGGCAGAAAGGAAAGCCAGAAAAAATGGGAAATGAGGATTTAAACTCACCTAGGAATTTCCCCTTAACCAATCAGCTCTACTTTGGGAACTTCCCCGGGTACTACCCTCTCCCACTGGAACCAGATAGCTGGAGTTGTTTAGACTGGGGAATGCAGTGACCCAGGGTGTCTGTGTGAATGTGTGCTTACTCTCACATTTTTGTGTAGTAGATGGTGGCAGGAGGATACTGGGGGGAGGTTAAGTGCAGACAAGGGAAAGGAGGAGGGTCATGTCTTGTCGCACACACATATCTTTGACAGCAAATCGATCTGTCCCCCAAAGAGCCAGGCACATCTGTACATGTGTATTATGTCAGTGGCACCTTTCCGAGACAGGTGCACTTCCGGGGACACAGTCTCTGCCCTTGTGCCAAGAGCAGATTTCTTTTGCCCAGGATTTCAGGTGTATAGGTGATTGATATAAACAAACTGAAAACTTGGTTTAAATCAAGCAATGAGTTTTGCAACACATCTAATGACACAGTCTCTTGTTCCCTTTTCATTTGTAGCAACTGGGGGGAGAGGAAGGCTACTGCTGCTGCTGCTAAGTCGCTTCAGTCGTGTCTGACTATATGTGACCCCATAGATGGCAGCCCACCAGGCTCCCCTGTCCCTGGGATTCTCCAGGCAAGAACACTGGAGTGGGTTGCCATTTCCTTCTCCAATGCATGAAAGTGAAAAGTGAAAGGGAAGTCTCTCAGTCGTGTCCGATTCTTAGTTACCCCATGGACTGGAGCCTACCAGGCTCCTCCATCCATGGGATTTTCCAGGCAAGAGTACTGGAGTGGGGTGCCATTGCCTTCTCCGAGGGAAAGGCTAGTACTATACATTTAAGAGGAAAACCATGGGCATATTTACAGACCCAAGTGCTTACAACAGAATTGGTTTATTAGAAAGTGCTGTCTTCACGTCCCCTGCAAAAATTCAAGGAAGGACCTGGGGATTCAAGGAGGTGGAGGAGCCCTCTCTCATTGCCAGTCCTTCCTGTGCTGTCTGATAAAGGGTGTAGCCAGCAGGCTAGAAGCAACTGCAGGGGAGCAAGGGATATAAATATTCAGTCATGACAGTCCCTAAAGGATAAATGACAGCAGCCTGTGCAACGTGCCTTCTGCTCATTTTGAACTGACTCTTCTCTTCCACACCCGAGCTGACATATTAGTAAATTGATGCCAGGTGATGCTGACATTTTGTAATTATCACTATCTATAATTTTCATCTTATTCCATTGAATATTTTGATCATTTAAAATAGAGTAGCATACCTAATAGTGGTCATTAGTTTAGCTCAAGGGAAAATTCATGGTTTAATAAACTCACTCTAGAAATAACTTACCAAAATTACAATTGGCATGATTACCTTCCTATTTTTTCGTAAAAAAATAAAGCAGACTAATTTTATCCAAGCTGACAGCTTTTCTCTTTCAAACTGGCTCATTGTTCTATTGTTTTCTTAGAGGAAGGAAGGACATCCATAACACAGTAGTAGTAATAAAAAACGCAATAACCGAACACACGAAAACAAGGGTTATGTTTCATCTTACCTTTGGCAGGAGCTGAACACTGTACATTCTCTTATTTTCTGACTCACCATGGACTGGAGCGAGGAGAGCCCTGTGGCTTTGAAACAAGGTCACGTTTGGGGGAGTCGGAGTCAGAACTCTGGCCTGCTTGTCTGAAGGGGCCGCTTTGTGAGGATAGACTGGGCAGGCGGCGGTTCTGGGCTTGACTCCCTTTCTTCCCTCAGTGCCGTTTTTGTTTTAAAGGTATCTTCTGCAGCCCACCTCTAGGTTCTTTTTAGGTATCATTTCTGAATGATAAAAGGGCCAGTTTTAACATGTAGGCAATTATTTTTTAAAAGGTGATGGGTCAGTTTTGACTGTGGCGGGCAGTGCTGTTGGGCGGCCACAGGGGAGCTTTTCGCCAGTTGGCGACAGGTGGAAAATTGGAGTATTCCCCGTATTCCTTCAACTCTGGGGAACACAGTCCCCAAGGGGCCTGCCTGTTGTTTCACTTGCTGGCAGTTTGGGGCTTGTGAGTTTATTTAAGGGATTAATGGTTGGAGATTATCTTAGTGGAAGTAAGCAAGGTTAATATACATATTGGCGCCCTGATGGTTGAGGTCATTCTTCATTTATTCATCTAGCTACCCACTCACCCTCACTCATCAAGCATCTGGTCATCCTGTATTCACCTACCTATCCATCCACCCATCGATTAATCCATCCATTTATCCATCCATCCATCCATGCACCAACTCATTTACCCACCTGTTTACCTATAAATCCATTTATCCATTCATGCTTTCATTCATGCTTTCAACGCTCAACTACCCTCCCATCCATAAAGATACTCTTATCCATCCATCCAGCCAGCCACCCATCCTTAAAAAATAATTTAGCAAACATTTATCAAACCTCTAGGCTTTGGTAAAAGAGACACTTAAGTCACAGTTCTGTTCTTAAGGGGCTTATCATATCATACAAGAGTCATAAGCAAAAATTACATAGTAGAATGCTGAGCTCTACTATAGGGAACTGTGCCATGTGGCTGTAGGAATTCTCCAAGAAGGACTGGCTTGCTTTGAATGATCCAAAAATGATGTGCATTTGCAAAGCATAATGTTGCACATGGTAAATATGGGAGTTACTACTGGGTGGGAAAAATGACAACAGGAAATTAGGCAGTGGATGAATGTCCAGGCCCTAAGTTCTCTCTGCATATTGGTTTGCTGTTCAGTAGAACCCCTCATATGCAGGTAGGGACCCTGCCAGGAAGCAGAAAGTATTGGGGTATTGGGGTATTAATGCACCAGGCAGGTGAAGGAAACGGAAGCAAGGCCTCAGAAAGCCAAACAAAGGAACTAGGATTCAGGATGGGCATCTGGTTCTGAATGAAGGGAAACAGAAAAGAATAAACTAATGGAGGGATGAAGAGATACACAAATGAACTACATATATATGTGGATAAATACATCTTAGGTTACAGACCAAATTGCAAACTCATATTCAATCAACATAGACACTGAATATAACTTTGCCTGATGACATCTTTGACCAAAACCAAGCCAATAACAACAACATCAGCTCCATCACAATGCACAGGCAGCAGCCGGCCTTCTCTCTGCTTTGCTCTTGCTGTTGGTGAGCCTGCGGGAATCCTCACAGGCACAAACTGCCTTTCAGCTCCAACTGCCTGGCACTCAGCTCTGCAAAGAGGCCTGGGCGAGGCCTTTATGACTTTCCCAGAGGCCTCTGGTCTCTATTGAAACACAGCAGCTGTTACCAGGGGCAACTCCACTTCCCAAACAAGAACATAGGCTGTGTGGAGCTTTTCCAGGTGCTGTGGGCCCAGCATTGCCAAAAATGCCCGAGACTCACACAGTCTCCTCCCCACCATGAAGCTTAAATAGATTGGAAGCAAAAGCTTGTTGACAACAGGTGTGGCTCAATGTGAGAAAATGTTCCATTTCGTTATTGCAGGGTTGGCACCAAGGGGCATTTCCTGGGGAAGAAATAGGCTTCCAGGAGCATGAGAGATCCATACCCAGAGCAGAAAAGAGCTCACTTCCTCCCTTTCAGGGCCGAAGACCCCACCACTAGATGAGCAGGTGCTCCTCATATGTACAGAGGTTTCCATAGCCAAAGGAAGGCTGGGCAGGGAGGTGTGGGCTTCCCGGCCAGGAAACTCCAACCAACTGACTGACTAGGCTCTTTGTGCTGGTGGGGAAGTGGCTGCATTTTCATTAACTCAGCTAGATTAACTTGCTCGGCAGAATCTGACAAAGCTTGAGACAGAGATTGGGCTCTGAGGGCACAGAGAGGCAACCTCTAGGAGGTGGGGGTCCAGCCGTGAGACTACTTGACAGAAACCCCAAGGACATTAGAGAACTTTGATTCATTTGAAAAATCTGGCTAGTGATTCCTTCTATCCCTGACCTGTCGTAGGGGCAAAAATAAATTCTGCACTGAGCTAAATAGAATTGGTTGCTACGTGATATTCTAATTTCAGTGAGAAAACTGTTCAATTTTCTACTTCTTTGAGATGTCCTCGCCTTCTGATTGTAAGGGGTCATCCATACTAGGGTTTTATATGCAAATTACTAGAGCAACAAGTAAGGATAGAGAGAAACCTAAGAGGCAATGGCAGCTCTCTTATAAGAAACACTAGTAATCAGAGTATTCTTAGTTATTAAGGATTAAGTCCATGGAGGGAAAGAGTTAAATGGATTTAGAAAATTTTTGTTAAATACAGATTTTTTTTCATAATATTATACTTTGTCATAAATTCAATTTGCTTTTTCCTTCTATCTCCTCGGGCTCCACATATACGTTCCCATGGAGCTGTGAGTGTGTATGTGAGGAAGGTAACCATTTTTCACTCATTTCCAAGACCTAGAATCCTATGTATTCGGATCCTAATGTATTAGGGTGGGCAAGGATGGTGCAGGATCAGATTGACCTTGCAAGTTCAGTGGTTTAACAGTACAGACTTCATTTCCTACTCACGCAGCAGTTCTGGGCCAGCTGTTGAGGTCTGAGGGTCTCTTCCATGAGGTCGTTCAGGAACCCAGGCCAATAGGCGGCTCAGCCATTCTCCATGTATCAACATCCCAGTCCACCAGAGTGAGGGACTGTCACAGCTGCTCACAGGGAGGTTTTTATGACCTGCAGCTCAAAGTGGCACACAGCCGCCCCTCATGGTCACATGACCACCTACCTGCAAGGGAGGTTGGGAAATGTAGTCCCGCTGAAAGAAAGGAGCGCTGATTAGGGTGGACAGCTTACGGTCTCCTCCACACACAGCTTTCATCATTGTTGTTTGATCCGCTCACTTACTGGAGGCTTGCTGGGAACACTGCGTTGTGACAGGAGCTGAGGATATAGGGAAGGAAGAAAAAAGTGCTGATGACTAACTGTAAAAGTCATTAATGACAATTTTGATAAGGGCTACACGGGAAAGCTACAGGGCAGCATGACAGCTGGTAACTATCTCTAGGTGAAGGGGAAAGAGGAAGATTTCTGAGAAGTCACCTTTGTGCTGCAGACCGGAAGACAGACAGACAGCCAGGCTACAGCATGAGGAAGAGCATTTTCAGAAGAGGAACAGCAAGTGAAGAGCTCTGAGGCAGAAAAGAAGTTAGAACATTTTAGACCCCTCCCAGAGGGCAGTGGGGGCTTATGAACATTGAATAAGCCATAGATAAGTTTGAATGAAGCAGGAAATATGGGTGGGGATGAGACTGTAGAGGCCTTCATGGGCTGAGTCAGAGAATAAGGGCTTCTTTTTAAGAGCAACGGGGAGCCACTTGTTGGTTTAAGAAAACCTTTGGTATGATTAACTATGGTTTTAAAAAATTTGTTCTGTTTAATGGAGCCAGAGTAAGGAGGCTATTGCAGTCTTTCAGGAGAGTGATGGGGTACTTGGTTTAGGGGGCTGGCAGGGGAGACAGAGAGAAGTGGAATGGGTTGGAGAAGTATGTAGGAAGGAGAAGAGATGGGACTCATGTCTATAACAAGTCAGGAGGCAGCCCTGAGGTCCTAGGTAGGCAGGCTCAGGTTGGCACTTGGGTCATTTGATAGTGAGACAGTTTAGCCATAACCAGTCTATCCTTTCTCTCTCTAGTTTTACCAGTTTCTTGACTTCAGATCTATTTAATAAAAGTCAGCTCTTTAAAATGGATATTTGGTGGAGCTCAAATTCCTCCTCACTCTGCACTTCTGTGGACTTTGATTAGTATTCATGGTAGAGTGGTACACCTGATGTCCTCAGCAGGCAGTTCCAACACCAGTGGGGAGAGGTACAAGATAAATCACTCCAAGTAAATGACTAATTAATCATGCTCTTGATTTTAATAACATATACTGTCTGGCTCAAGATTCAGCTGTCTATAATCTTGCATTCTATTCTAAAATTTTGGTAATCAGTAGAGCCACCCATGGATTCCTAATTGATAATGGCTCTTTCCTTCTTTTAAAACAGTTCAGAATCAAGGCATATTCTCATGACTGTATGAAGAGGAATGAAGGGAGAGTGTGTGTGTGTGTGTGTGTGTGTGTTTATCTCAAAAAAAAAAATCCTAGATATTTCAGGATAATCTGTGAGACAAATTTGACACTCTCACATTGAAAATGTGTAAACTCATTCTGAAAACATCTGTGGCAGAGGGCTTGCTTGCTATGTATCTGTGCTCCTTCAAATCAGAAAACTGTTATTTTCAAGGGTGGACAAGTATGGTGAATCCTTAGCAGTAAAACATGCCTCACTGGTGCGTGGCCTCCAAAACATGTACATCCATAGTGCTAGGCACCATTTGAAGATTCAAAATTTCAAGTGAGTCATGGCTCCACTTATTTAGAAGAGAGTGCTCCATAAAATATCCCACTCCAGTACTCTTCCCTGGAAAATCCCATGGATGGAGGAGCCTGGTAGGCTGCAGTCCATGGGGTCGCTAAGAGTCAGACACGACTGAGCGACTTCCCTTTCACTTTTCACTTTCATGCATTGGAGAAGGAAATGGCAACCCACTCCAGTGTTCTTGCCTGGAGTATCCCAGGGACGGGGGAGCCTGGTGGGCTTCTGTCTATGGGGTTGCACAGAATCAGACACGACTGAAGCGACTTAGCAGCAGCAGCAGCTCCATAAAATAAAATACAATTCACTTGCAAAGAGTTTATCTCACTTGGCAAAATGAACCCATGGTCTTATTACTAAAGATAGTTCTCCACTGAGCTGGTCTCAGGCTGGGCAAGGTAAGTATCTGGGCCAGGTAAATATTTGAGCAAGGTAAATACCCAGAATTCTTCTGGAAAAAGAGTCCCAAACTTTTAAAATGACTTCGTTGCCCTACTCATTTGTATAGGTGGACATGGCCAATTTACTGGTATCAATATGTACACTGCAAAAAACAAAACTAAAAAGGATATCAGAGCATATACCTTGGCAGGAGGGGCAGGGAGGGGAGTGGGTAAACAGAAAACATGTCCCATTTGACTCATTACATTATTTGAAGGAAATTGCCATTGGGAAGGTGTGATGGGGTGGGGCTGATATCTGATGATGCTAGAAAAAAATACACTGACTGTGTGCAAAGACTTTAATCATATATATATATCTGTGCTGTGAGCTTTATCCTGTGAACCAACCAAAAATGTTTTCAGTTCAGTTCAGTCATTCAGTCATGTCCAACTCTTTCCGACCCCATGGACTGCAGCACACCAGGCTTCCGGGAGCTTGCTCAAACTCATGTCCATCAAATCGGTGATGCCATCCAATCGTCTCATCCTCTGTTGTCCCCTTCTCCTCCTGCCTTCAATCTTGCCCAGCATCAGGGTCTTTTCCAATGAGTCAATTCTTAGCATCAAGTGGCCAAAGTATTGGCATTTCAGCTTCAACATCAGTCCTTCCAATCAATATTCAAGACTGATTTCCTTTAGGATTGACTGGTCCCTTGCAGTCCAAGGGACTCTCAAGTGTCTTCTCCAACACCACAGTTCAAAAACATCAATTCTTCAGTGCTAAGCTTTTTTCATAGTCCAACTCTCACATCCATACATGACTACTGGAAAAACTGTAGCTTTGATCAGACAGGCCTTTGTTGGCAAAGTAATGTCTCTGCTTTTTAATATGCTGTCTAGGTTGGTCATAGCTTTTCTTCCAAGGAGCAAGTGTCTTTTAATTTCATGGCTGCAGTCACCATCTGCAGTGATTTTGGAGCCCAAAAAAATAAAGTCTGTCATTGTTTCCATTGTTTCCCCATCTATTTGCCATGAAGTGATGGGACTGGATGCCATGATCTTAGTTTTCTGAATGCTGAGTTTTAAGCCAACTTTTTCACTCTCCTCTTTAAGTTTCATCAAGAGGCTCTTTAGTTCTCCGCTTTCTGCCATAAGGGTGGTGTCATCTGTGTACCTGAGGTTACTGATATTTCTCCCAGCAATCTTGATTCCAGCTTGTGCTTCATCCAGCCTGGCATTTCACATGTACTCTTCATATAAGTTAAATAATCA